>NC_136057.1:456825364-458052739 GCF_964261635.1 Lissotriton helveticus
ACACATATGATTCATTTCATGCACAACAAATAAACAGCAATTGCTTTCATCAGAGCCAGATAGCCAGTGTTGTCCACTGCATGCCATCTCATCATTCATTAACTGTTCCACTTTTTGTTCGCATCTTATTCTTAAAGTGAAGGCCCACAGAGCAGCCTCTCGTGTCAATTTCAGAAGTAACAGTCAGCATATAGTCAGTAATTCCAGTCCCACTTCTTTTGAGGGGACTCGTCTACGAAGCAATAGTTTCTTGATTCTGTGTAATCCAGCCATCTGTCTTGAGGGAAATGGATAGGGGGAGTCTGGATGAGGAGGATAGAGGAGCATGACTGAGTTGTGAACTTGTGAACTTCAGGAATGCAGCCAGCGGCACCTTCAATAAGGAAATAAGACAAAGACAGTGCTGCTGATGGATTTGTTGTGATTAGAGTTTTGTTGTGGTAAAAGTTACAAAACAAAGAAAGACACACAGGAATAAAAATGAATAAGGACGAAAAAATAGAAAGTCAGTATTTCAGGCCTAGGTGTCAGAGAAGTAGAGCTCGTCCTCAAACTCTGTGAATTGAAACGGGAGTAGGTCAGCTAACAGAGAAGAACTTCCGTCACCTAGGTCGGTGTCCTCTTCTTTCTGCGTGCATTAACGTATTTTGTAATCTGGTGGTATGAAGTGCTGATTCATCTTGATCATTGTTAACCTCCCCACATTTTTGGGCGAGAGGCGGGTCCTTTTTGAAGTTACAATGGCACCAGCAGCACTGAAAACACGTTCAGAAGACACACTTGCGAGTTGGCAAGACAAATAGCTTGGTGATCAGTGGCCCTTGACCCCTTTTCCCATACCAATACAGCAATGGGTTCTGATCAATGAAGACCTCGGTTGGGTCATCCAGATAGGCCTGCACCATCCAATCAAGGTCATCCAGGGGTGCTCCACTTTGCGTACCATCTGTGGCCTTTGCATCAACACTGGAACGAGCAAACCCTTGATGAGTTATCCAATCCGCTTCCGATAATATTATGGCTGTGCCTGGTGCAGGTGAGGACGATGAACCGGTTGCTGGTGTTGGTAATGGCTCTGAGAGAAAGTGACTGCCTTCGGCCACAGAAGTGGACCTTGACGCCGGATGGCCTGCCGATTCAGTAGTACTTGTGGCGGTTCCTTCAATTTCCTGCCACTCTTTTTCAAACCGAGTGGCTGATAGAGCTAGCCAATGTTTGTACTTTGAAACAGCTGCTTCATAAAAAGGAATGAATGTATTGCTGGCCAGTGATTTTTGTACCGTGGATCCAGAATAGTGGCACAAATGTAATGTATTCCATTAAGCCTTACATTGTCAAGTAGGCGGGTTAATAAGCTCTGCGCCAACTGATATGCATCTTGCTTGTCAGTATCATCTTGGAACGTTGAAGACACCGCTTTCAGTTGGTGCTCTAGCATGCGCAACAATGGGATAGCTTTGCCCAAAGTACAGTCCTCCCTGCTGACTTTACGCGTGAAGACCTCAAAAGGACGGAGCATGTCTGTCAGGCTTTTAACTAGGTCCCATTCCTTCACCTCTAGCCTCATGACTTTCATAGAAGCACCCCGTGCATTAAAGACATACTCATTGATTACCAAGTACTGCTCAGACGCTCAAGCATGTAAAAGGTTCAGTTCCAACGTGTTGCCACCTCCTGGATGAGTCCTCTGACTGACACTCTACGGACACGTTGAATGATCCTCGGCTGCTTCCAGACCTTAAAAGAATGGCTGAAATGTGTGCAGATTCTTCGGCATGTGGTCAGTAACTTGCTGACTTAGTTTTCTATTTTCAAGAAATCTTGAACAACTATGTTAATACTGTGCGCCAAACACGGCACTCTGAAATAGCCACATCAGCCATGGCCCTAACTATATTACTCAGCAAACAGATTCTGTATATTACTGCCATTATCCGTGGAAACATAACCAATCATGCGCTTTCTTGGCTGCAGCCATTTAAAGACCTTACTACCTCCAACTCAACGCCGGCAAGACGGAGGTCCTGCTGTTAGGTAAAGATACAACGGCCTGGGGGAATAATTGGTGGCCTGAGACTCTGGACCAACCACCTGTGCCAAAAAATGTGGTAAAAAACTTAGGAGTATGGGTAGGATCTGCTCTGAATTTTGTCCATCATACTAAAAAAGTGGCGGCCACCTGTTTTGGAATTTTACGAAACCTACGGCCTATTTTTAAATATTTTGACCACCATACCCGCCAATTGGTGGTACAATCAGCTATTCTCTCGCGGTTGGACTACGCTAGCTCCTTGCTGTTAGGAACTAATGTAGCCGAGAAAGCTAGATTGCAGCAAGTTCAAAATGCCGCCTCAAGAGCCCTGACGGGCCTTCCCCGCCACAAATCTGTCACTACTACCCTCAAGAGTCTACACTGGCTCCCTGTAGAAAAGAGAAATCATTTTAAAACCCTTTGCCTTGCTTTTAAAATTCTGAAATTGGCCTCCCCCCATGCTGTGCCCGCTTCTCTCATCCTATGTTCCTCGATGCTCTCTACGGTCGGAGGGACAGAATCTGGCCACTATACCCTGCATTAAATTGAGTCGGATGGGCAGTCGCTCATTCAGATACCTTGCAGCAAAGCTCTGGAATGAACTCCCAGCTCAGATTCGTGGGATGAAGGATCTTCTATCCTTCAGAAAAGCTATAAAAACTCACCTCTTCTGTTAGTCATGTTATGCCACCTGCAGTCTGCATCCTCAGCAGCCTCCTTTGGACATAGACAGCTAGCGCCGGGACGCCCCTTGGCTGGGGCAGCCATGCGCTATATAAACATTTATAACATTTTATAACTTACTGTTAAACTCCTCCAAAATGTTTACTGCAGTATGAGATTTCTCCATTGCAAACATGACTACTGTTGCATGTTTCCAAGTAGCTTGAAAAATTGTGGCATTGTGACCACCTGCAGTTATCTTGTCTCTAACCCCCGCAAAAGAGACCCAGTGTGCAGTGATGCACATGTAATCAACGGCTTGGCAACTGGTCAACATGTCTGTTGTCAGGTGGATAGTGTGAACATCACTCTTCTGCAAAGCTGCCCCAATCACCTCCAGTACATCTTGATGTAGTGCTGGAACCGCAACTCTGGGAAAATAGGACCGGCTAGGAACCTTCCATTTCGGGCAGACTGTTGCCACAAATTTTAGAAAACCCACCCCTTCCACGAAAGAAAAAGGGAGAAGTTCCAGCGCTAGCATTTTAGCCAGCATTGCATTATAAAGACGTGCCGTTGGGTGGTTGCGTTCAAATGGCCCCTCCGAACAAAACATGCTTTTAATGGTGGTCTGGACCGTTTTCATATGTGATGAACTCTTCAACCCAGTTAGGCTCATTGATGTACTTTTTCGCATTGGTGTCGCTACCAGACTACTGTGCCTCCTTGATGTTGCTGGGGTAGAGGAAGGTGTGGGCGCTACCACTGCAGTGCTGCTGCCAGGGGTACTGTGTGTACCAGAAAAAATGGCTCTCGGTTGTTCACCTCCCCCCTGCACGATCAGCTCCTCCTCGTCATCAGATGCAATATCAATGTCTACATTTGGATTTGAACTTTTGGCTTTCCGGATGTTACTTAGGTGCGCCTCCCACTGGATAATGTGGTGTTTTTTTAGATAACCTCTCTGGCCTCCAGTACCATAGTTGGTACCATGCTTACCCCGCCTAACTACTTGTTTTCAAATTGAACAAATGACTAGGTTTTCTGCCTTTTTGCTAATACTAAAGAAGTCCCAAACTGGAAAGTTGAGATTTCTGGTGGTGGTGGAGGTGCTACTTTCAATGCCAGATGAAGTGTATGATGAGCGTGGCTGAATTTGACTCTGTTGTGCGCTTACAGCACCACTACTTGAGGTAAATGAGGTCGAGCTGGATGGAGGTCCCTGCTGGCCCTTCTGACAAGAAAATATGGAAGCTGTAGGTCGTGTTGGTGTAGTAGTTACCTGTGTTGGTGGTGGTACCACCAGTGGTGCCACGCCACACACATCCTGCACAGCAGCATTTTTGGATAGGGTAAAAATGTCTGTCTGCTGCATGCCCGCTGGGGCTGGAGTGACGACTGTGATGACTGGGTCGTCATCGTCAGGCTGTTCATCAGCAGCAGAATACACCACTTCTACTTCGGGAACCTTCCTTTTAGCTAGCTTTGTCGGTTCATGGCGTGCCTCCATCTCAGACTGCATTGGTGGGTTCCAATCAAGATCTAGATCATCAGAAGGAAGGGGGCTTCAAGAAGAACTTGTACTAGCCCTCCTTGACCTTTTTCGTGCTAAGGATCTGGAAAACAATGGATTATCAGAAGGAGTGGCTTGCTCGGATGATACCTCCGCTTGAATCTCGATTTTTTGATGTGCCTCTAGTTCTGGAGGAACAAGCATTGTGGGCAGTTATGCCTCTCCATGCGCCTCTCCATGCGCCTCTCCATACGCCTCTACTTGCGCCTCTACTTGTGCCTCTACTTGCGCCTCTACTTGCGCCACTCTTTGCGCCACTCCTTGCGCCTCTCCTAGTGCCACTCCTTGCACCTCTCCTTGCGCCTCCCCTTGCACCTCTCCTGCACCTCTCCTTGCGCCTCTCCTTGTTGCACCTGTGGTTGTCTTTGCGGCTGTGGTTGAACACTCGTCAGATGAGTTACACCCTGCGTTGATTGGATGCTACTTTGCGATGAGTCAACACCAACATCACTGGTCGATGTTGGAAGAGCAAATAAAGAGGCTGCCTCTGCGGCACTCATGGACTTGGGCCTAACTTGGCGTGGTGGCACTGAGACCAATGAAGCGGAGGTGCTGCTCCCCACTTGGTCCCCGGCGGACACCGCTGCTGCAGGCGTAGTTTTTTTTCCCCCAAAAAAGTGTCTGTCGGCACACCAGTCTCCTTGGTAAGTGGCGCCACTTGCTTCTTCTGCTCCTTCTTACTGGCAGAGGCACTGGCAACTTTCTTGGTAGAGGAGCTTCGGCCACCTGTCTTTGGACCCATCTTCTTCAGATGTCAGAACAGCAGGACGCAGTTGCACAAGTTGCAGAGTTGTCTGTGGCCACCACACGTGACGTCACGTGATGTTCACACACCGCAGCAGGACTTCTTCCTGGCACTACAACAAGTGAGGATGATGAGGATGATTCCTGGTTGTCAGTCTTTGTGCACCTAAAGCAAAGGAAGCCAGAGGAACATCAGTTAAATAATGTTGCATATGTCGTGCTTCAATTAATATTTGCAACTAGGCATTTATTATTATTAACACAACACATCCAAAAACGGAAAGACCCAAAATAAAAATTGCAATTCTAATCCAAAATGGATGTTTAAATTAATTGAAGAGAGACCACACAGAGAGAGCTGTTTCATGCACCACTGACTACCCCTGGGCATTATGGATGAAAGCAAGGCAGACTGGTAGCAGGCCTATGGCACAAAGCACACTGCCTGGCTTCAAAATGGTCCCTAGACCCCCACCCACATGGCCAGGCCCTGGACCAGGCCCCAACAACACCCAAAAAAATAAAAATACACACAAAAATCACCCCAATCCAATGTCATCCATGCCCTAAATGATGTTTAAATTCAAGAGAACCCACAGAAAGACATGGCCCATGCACCACTGACTACCCCTGGCCATACTGGCTAGTGTGGCTTTAACACGCACCCCAAAATTACAAAAAACATCCACATAGATATAATAACAGTGAGCTATTCAATTCCATGCCATCCATGCCGTAAATGATAATTAAGTTCAACAAAACTCACAGAAACAGTTGTATCATCCACCCATGAGTAACCCTGGGCCTACTAGATACTGTGGCTACCCACAATATATTTTAATTATTTTTTTAAAAGTTGTGAAAAAGTTGATAAATTGTAGTTGCAGCAACTGCAATGCCCCAAACAAACAACACCAACTTACTTGTAAAATCTCAACTCCAAAAGTGATCCAAACAAAAAGTCCTCAAATACAAATATCCAGCAGCAGCCACAAAGAGTAATCCTTCCAGCTCAAGATCCATATGAAAAGTGACCAGGACATGGACAAAGCACTGGGAGGAGCCTGCTGGACAGGAACAGGAAGTTGGAGACTCTGGGGCACTTCTTTCCTCCCAACCCCCCAAAAATGCACTCCTTGCACAAAAAAGTGCAGCCAAATGTCAATCTGAGGAGTTATTCTGATCCAAATCATCAATTTCAGAAAGTTTATGCTGCCAGCGATAGATTTTGTGTGCAGAATAACAATTTTTGCTATTTCGGGAAAGCAAGATGTTCAAATCTCCCGCCGGATGTCAGCTGCGCGGCACATCTACATGTTCGCGATTGTTTACTCGCGCTATGCGTGATCGCGGGCCCTTATGACGTATACGCGTTCTAAAAGTCTCGCAGTGCAAGATGGAGGGACGCTATGACGTACTCGCAGTTGAAAAGTCTTGTGCGATCACGCCATGATGTACTCACGCAGCAAGATCGAAAATGGTGCAGCGCACGCAAACTGGGAGGAAAACAACTCGGCAAACTCAGAATCACGGTAAGACAATGCCACGCGCGCGAGATTGTATTTTTGAAGCGCGACCAAGCAAAAAAAAATCCGCCAACTCATGAATTACAAATTCTTTGACAATTTTGCGCAAAATTGCCAAAAATTCGCAAATTACGCAAGCAGAATGGATTTTCAGCCCATGCTTAGAAACAGCCTATTGTGGATAACTGTGATTTAAAAACCTAAAATGGGTGTGACCTAATAATAAGGGGCGTGGTTTCACACAGTTTTACTAAAATAATGTGCTTTACACAGCATGCTTCTTGAACATTTAGGTGCCTCTTTGTGAATGTTCAGCAGTGCCATGCAGAAATATGATATATCAACAAACACATGCCTAAACAAGACAAAAGTATTCGCTTTGTGAGTCCTCTTTAGCAGTTTGATGTAACTAACAACAATGAGTTTTTCTGTAAATAATTAGAATTGGTCATTACAAATGGTACATATGTGACAATGACTGTGTGCATTGGAGAAAAGTCAAGAATTGGATGAGCATGTGATCTTAACACTGTTATGGCCCACTGACTCACCCTTTCATCAGTCTCCGCTCTAGAGCACTCAGTCATGCCTGATTATGAACACCCTCCCACAACCAGAACTTACCCAGACACCTAAATGCAACTCATATCACATATTTCATACAAGCATTGGTAAACCCAATAGCTCAGCCTTTTAGAGCTGAGACCTCTTGACTTTACCAATACTTCGTAAAGTAAATTACCGTTATTAATGAAAATTGCACTAAAACAAAGAGGGTTTACAAATGTGAACAAAGTGTATACTTACACAAATATGAATAGACAGTAACATATTGATGAAACCATTGGTAGTGCAAATAGGTCCCAAAACCTACTGGCTTTGCCAATGCTTGCTTCTTCTAGGAAGTCACTCAGATGAAGTTTATCCTCCAAGTTGAAGTGTATCTACCCAGTTGAAGTGCATCAACGAAACAGACATCTTAGCCATGAAAATCATTTTTTCGAACTCCTCACAGTTTCTCATTTATTGCTTGTCATTTTAAATCTACTTTACCTCCCTAGTCTTACTAATCATAGCTGACAATCTGAAACACAAAATGGGAACAGGACAAGAATGCACAGTTTACTGAACGCTACAATAATCTGACCAAACAAAGGTATTATAGTAGTTTAATTTTTAGATGGAACCACTTGGTGCTCTACAGGTAACAGTATTGAGGTTCACCAATATTCTGATGGTATACAATTCTAGTTGAATGTCTCCTCTGCTTCAGATACCTGTGCCCGTACATCATCCAGCTCTGGATGTCCAGTACTTGTCTGAAGCTCAACCCAGCCAAGACAGAGTTCTTGTTTTTTTTGTCAAGAACAACAAGATACAGCACAAAACTATGTCAATAACATGAACCGTGACAACATTGAACTCAAACTTTACCAAATGCTAAGTCACTTGGGTTCACCCTGGATATCAACCATACCCTCATACACATTGTCAAAACACAATGATGGCCTTGTACCAACTTTCTCTTCTAAAGAGCATCAAACTGTTTATTCCAGACAATGATTTCAGAACTGTTGTTAAGGCTTCATATTCTCGCATCTGGATGTTGGTAATATCCTACTCCATGGCCTCGCAGAGAGCAGACTGGCCCCTCTTAAGGGCATCCTACACACAGCAGCATGTCTCCTCCAGGACCTGAAGAAATATAACAACATCATCCCCATCCTGATAGAACTTCATTGAGTCCCTTTGATGGCCCACACTATCTTCAAAATCAACGGAATCATTTACAAAGCCAGCACACCCACAGCCAGAAGTACGACTGCAGACTGAAAAAGAAAAAAACAAGAAAGCAGACCTTTTTCATTTATGCACACAGGAACTTAGCAATGGTGTATTTCAGGCAGTGTCATGTGGGAGATGCATAATTGTTACACACAACATGATCTTTTGAACTCTAACATAATGCAGGACTGGCTTAAAGGCGGTGTGACTCGTGCCACCTTATTGAGCGCCGAGTCGGGGTGGAGGTACTGCTGTTTTTTCCAAATATCTTTTTTGTTAACCAGCACATGCTGTGGACTTCATTGTGTATCCAGTAATTTTTAAGCAACAATGAAAATGTCTGGTGATAAATGTGCTGTGAGAAATTGGGTATCTGTTCCAGTACCGTCGCCCACTTTTTGCCTGGTTTTTGATGCAACTGTGACTGAGGTGTACTGGATCCCTGCTAACCAGGTTCCCAGTATCAGTGTTCTTTCCCTAAAAATGTAAAACAATTAACACCACTTCAGCTATCCCTGTAAGTCCTTAGTAAATGGTACCCTAGGTAACTAGGGCATGGGTACTGAAGAGGGTCCTCTGGGGCTGCAGCACTGGTTGTACCACCCCACGGACCCCTCACTAAGGCTATGTACACTGTCATAGCAGGGTACATGTCTTGGTGCCGAGAAATCCATAAAGTCGACATGTCACACAGCCCTGTGTGCCATGCCACGTATACACTGCATAAGATATAGGTAGGTCACCCCTACATGGCACCGAGGTAAGACATTTTGGAAACACCAGGACCTATGACAGCCACACCATTACCTGGGGTACCAGACCCCCCCAACAGCAAACACCATGAATAAGAGTCCACACGGACTCCCCAAGCACAAGAAGCAAGAATCCGTCAAGGGACAACAAGACACCTGAGGCCCACTTCCAGAATGGCCCAGGCTGCCCTGAGATCGTCTCTCCAATTTGCATGCTACTGGCCACGAAGACCTCAAGACGCATGATGCCCGGCTGACGGGTTCATTCTGCACCCGACCCCACTGGCCCCAGCACCGACCCATGGTCCCATGGTCCCCAAGCTCTTGCGACCTCCTTCCTCAAAGTAGCCCCATCTAACGTACCAGTAAGTTCTCCTGTGCAGTGTACTTTCAAGTGGCCCCCTTCGTCTTTATGCACCAGCTTCCAAGACCCTCAGCACTCTACTCCCGGCCAATCCTGGATGTTCCTGAACTTCTGCTGGAACTTGGACCTGGTCCACACATCAACCTAAAACGGGAAGGTGATTTTATATGTATTTGTCTGCTTTTTCCCCATTGTTTCCAATGGTGCGTAATTGCGTACAAAAGTGATATATTTTCTACACTTTGCAAAAACTGTACATCTCTGAAAGTAGTTACTTTAGAAATTCATTTGTGGTCTTAAAAATTACATGAATATCTATATTATTTTTATAAATTGGCCTTGTATTTATTCTTCTTTATGTGTCTCATACATTACTTCTGTGACTACAACAAATGCTTAGCACTACCCTCAAATAAGCCTAACTACTTGCCCACAATATCACAAAAATTATCTGCTTTTACATCTGTATACCATTTGGGGATTCACTGGACTCTGCACAGTTTACTTCATTTTAGTACACTATATAGACAGTCGGCTTCCTACATGTACCTTCTTTTGGAGAGAGATGGAGCTTTGTCCAGTGGCTCTTTTGACTCATAATATAGTAGCACCAAGGGTTAACATGCCTGCTGTAAAGGACGTGGAACATGCAGACCACATGTTTATGTAGATAGCTCAGAGTGTTACTGCTTGAAGTCCTTTTGTTTCTTGGAGTCATAAGTCACTATTCCAAAATAGCACAGTGAGCTATGAACTGGTATAAAAGAGCTGCATACAAACTGCAAGGTATCGTTAAGAACAGTATGGTTCTTCTCCCTAGTCTTTCATTATCCTAATGTTTCTAAAAAGGTTTATTAGAAAAACCTACGCCAACCAACGTGTTATGTTATAAATCCTGAGTTTTTCCTTCTCCGGGCCAAGCACTCTTAAAACATGCTGCTTACCAGTATGTATGACATGTGACTGACTCCTCCACCTTATATTCCTTTTTGTTTTATGTAACATTTCCTATACACTGATTTATACATATATGATTCATTTTCTCTGCATAATGTGTGTGTGATGTAAAGAGCTCTGACATCCTACGGTATGAGTAGTGCTACAAAACATATGAAACACATGTGAGGGAGGTGCTATGGATTCAAGACGGGCACCGCTGGAGATAGGTGGTGAGGAAATCAGTCAAGAAGTTGGCTATTGGGGGAGGCGCCAACAAAGATTGTCGCACTGGGCGCCACCACCAGTAAAGACGGCCAGGGTGCCACAGCAGCACGTTCGCACAAATCCAAGCCTCCCAAATACACCTTCCCTGGCAACTCACTGTGGGGCATATTAACAAGATGTGCGTTACAAAACGCACATCGTACATTTCACTATTGCCGGCTATCGCCGGATTTTCGCCGGATTTTTTCGCCTTCTTAGCGCGTTATTATCAACGCGCAACACGTAGGCGATAGTAAATCCTGCGGTAGCCGGCGATATTAAACATTAGCGCGTGAAAACAAGTGTTGTTTTCAAGCGCTAAAGTGTGCCTTGATAATATGGGGGGGTGGATTCAGCTTTATGATCCACACCCCCATGTTATCAATGCCTAGCGCCTGGTCGGAGCAAGCGTTGGGAGACCTACCATAAACGAGTTTATCGCAGGTCTTTTCCTCCCAACGCCTGCCTTGGTGATAGGGTGTTCCCATCTCCAACCACATTTTACATGTGGTTGGACGTGTGAACGCCCACTTTGCATGTCATTAGCGATGTTTCTCGCTGACATGCAAAGTGGGCTTGAGGCAGGCGTTGCTATGCCCTTGTTAATAGGGCGCTGGAAGTATCACCGCTTTCTCAGCGAATTGTGCCGAGAAAGCGGCGATACTTCAGCTTGTTAATATGCCCCTCTGTTTTTTACTTACTACTTTCAAAATTTCCGGAAACCTTGGTGTGTATACTCCATTGTTCCAGACAAGCACACAGAGAGTCTTCTGATAGCTGTAAACAGATCTCTCCAGTAAATTATTCTGAAATAAGTGGCCAACGTGCTCTCTGTATGTCTCACCCCACTAGTGCCCTTGACATCAAGAAACAAGCCCCATACAATTCAGCCGTGACTGCTGTAGATTTAAGGACTTCAAGCTAAATCATCTGGGACAATATATGTATCCACGGGGCTTAATTATTGTGTGAAGACGGATGCTGAGAAGATGGCGGGGGCAGCATATTGCTCTCTGCTCATTAATGATGTTGGCTGTGATTCAAATGTGCGTTTCGATACAAAAAGAGGACACTTATGTGGCTGAATCTTTTTCGAACAAATTCCCTACTGCTCCCTATTAGATCTTTTCTCGTACGAACGTTATTCCAGCTATATACATTTCTTATGATGCACTTGTGAAGCAGAGACCGCCATTGTTAGGCACAGAACACTTGGTCACTGGCGCCATTATTTCAGTACCTCTTTGTTCTACAAGCAGGACTGTTTTACCCCGATCCATTATTTGTTGTTGCTGCTGTAACACCCCTCCCCCCGTGCGTTCGAAAGACACATTATAAAATACAGCACGTCTATCATGTCTCTAGTGGTAATAGAAATGCTCTTATAATGATTATCTTCTGCATTACAAAAGGTAGTCGTTCTGTAATGTCTACAGGGTTATAGGCTTATTGAAATGTAAACCAAGATGGATGCTCCGTAGTGAGCTTCTTCTCCTTGTTTTGTAATCACAAAGATATCCCCTTATTTCCTGACCTTCCCAGGACACTGCCTGGTTCTCTGTACAAGTCTTACCTTTGCTGCTCTTCATCAACAAGATTTCGGGCCTTCAGCTTCACTCTTAGGTTTTGGACAGCTGCCTTTTGTATATGTGCTCTCATATTCCTGCACAGTTTGATTTGCTCTTGACCTCATCTCCTGTAAACTGCTGAGTATCCTTGGATATAGAGTTGACTCTTCTTCCAAGCTGTATATCTGGGCTCTTACAGGATCCAGGAACAATCCGCCTCACCTTACCATTTGCACTTGGTTGTTTGTGCCTTCCACCTTGCTGGTGCACTACAGAGACGTTCCACCCATGGCGATGATGTTCACTGTGCCTGGAGTTTCTTGGAGGCTTAATGTCCTGGGTCTCCAGCTATCTTCTCTGCCCTGCTCTCTGGGATCTCCGGGTTTTAGGGTGGGTATCAACGGGCACTGTGCTGCCACTTCTTCGTGATGCCATCACCCAGTACCAGTGCCTCCTGGACTCACCTCGTACCTGATGGCTCTGCAAGCTAGGCTTTTTCTTACAGTCACTGTCACTGGATCTAGGGTGCCTCAGGCCGTTGTTGTTGGTTACTTCAAAGGCACATCTGGGCTGCTATAATAAGCTATCAGCAGCAGCTTCTCCGTTATGGCAGAGGAGAGTTGCCCCCGGCCCGCAAGCCAGCAGATGCAAAACTTGACATATAAAATGATAATAAAACAGGTTTATCATCATTTAATTTTTCTGCAAAGGAGCCATCTTGGGGGCAGGGCCTTTGTGACGACGGGCATGAATGAGAAGTGGGAGGCACTGTTGCCAGTGTGCATTTGGGTTTGACCGGCCGTCTTAAAATGCCCAAATATACATGCGAACTGAGATGTCTCCAACCGATGCTGCGTTGCAGGTTTGGAGACAGGAGACACAGGCTCTCAGTCTCTCAGGGAGCCCAAATCCAGGCAACCCAGGTCAAACCAGGTGCTTATCTCATGCTGCCAGCAGCATGAGTGCAGCATCTGGATTGGCCATAGAGGAGTCTGGAAGCCTCAGCCTGTGCTGCAGTGGAGCCAGAGGAGCACAAGAGTGGCGATGTGCCACGCTCCCCCACCACAAGCCGCTACTGTAAGCTATCCCCATTCAGATGATGCCCCAGGCTCACTGGGTACATGCCTTGTGGTTTCACAATCTTCACAAGGTCGATCCTTCTGGTTTTCTGAACCTGGAATAGTCCTAGACACTCATTTCTCATCCATGCATCGTGATTAGAACTACTGGTCTCTTGAGGCAACGTTTGGCTCCGGCGAGATGCAAGACCAGGGTGTAGAAAAGCTGCCCAATGATGACAGCTCCTAAACCCTCTGGCCTTATCTAATCCTGGACTTGCTGATCGTTTGTTGTCCAGACACGCTGGCTGGGGGATGCTGTCCTGCAGAATCTGCAAGTCACTCAATAAAGTATCTGAAGTCACAGGAAGAAGTTTCGCCTTAGAGCAACAGTGCTGCTGGCTGCTGGCACAATCATTACGATTGGTGCTCCCCGCATGCCCTATATGCTCCAGCAGAGTGCCTTCAATTTCATCACTACACTTTGGGGAGCTCCAATGGACACCACAGTTGAAAAGGCTGACTTTAAATTGTGAATCATCTCACTTTATCCTAGATATTTGTTTGTATCCCCTATGATTACTGTCCTTGGTTCATTTGACCATTTTTCTAGCACCGTCTGCCTGTTGTACAACATTTTTTGCAGTGACAAACTCTGATGAACTTATTAATTGTATTTTTTATTCTCATCTGCACTTGTTGGCGTGTTTATGTTTTGTTTTTATTTTGGTGAGTATGTTTGCCTTTTTATCTACCTCTGTATATTAACCCCTTCCATGCTGCCGTCAGCCATTGGCCGACGACAGCACTGCCTGCCCAGTGCTGCCGTCCGCCAATGGCCAATGCTTTTTTTTAGACCTGTCCACCTTAGGGTGGTATTCCCCCAAACCTTTTGCCATTGTCTTCAATTTTTACTGATCTTGTTTTCGCTGTCGTTAGGACTCTGTCACTTTACAACAGCTAACCAGTGCTAACGTGCTTGTGCTCACTCCTGAAAATATGGTAGCATTGGCTTACCACAATGGTCATTTTTAATGTACTCATAAGCCCTATTAAGTGCAAAGGGCCTGCAAATTAAATGCTGCTGGTGGGCCTGATGCACTGAATGTGCCACCCACTTAAGTAGCCCTTTAAACATGCATCAAGCCTGCCATTGCAGCCTGTGTGTGCAGTTTTAAACTGGCATTTTGAACTGGCAAAATAAACCTTTTGTCAGGCCCAAACCTTCATGTTCAGTACTTGTAAGTCACCGCTATGGCCTATCCTGGACAGCCTAGAGGGCAGAGTGCAGTGTATTTAAAAAAGTTGGACATGTGCTTTTAAGTTTTACATGTCCTGGTAGTAAAAACTCTTTAAATTATTTTCTCACTGTCCTACCTCTTCTGTAGAATAACATTGGAGTTGTCTTATTACATTTAGTAAGCTGTAACTTCCAAATGGGAACAGATAACCAATATGTTTGGTGTCTTTGGCATTGCAATGATAAACCCTCTCTTATGGTAAAGTCTGATTTTTAATCAAAACTTTGAAAATGCCACTTTTTTTCTAAAGTTGGCATTTATCTGTCTTAGTCACCTCGTGCCTGGAGCCTGTCTCTGGGCCACATGACTGGGTATAGCTGACAGTTGGGCTTTGCTTAATCCTACTAGATAACCACAAACAATGGAGAGCTTAAGTGTGCCTAGATCAGCCATACAAGGTTGGAAGGGCAGGATGGAAGGGCATTGCTGGGCACAGCCCTACTTCCACATAGTGGGCTGTGTCCTGCCTCCATACCATGGGCTGCATGCCCCCGGTAGTTAGTCTGAAACCAGGGCAGGGGAGGCAGGAAACCTGTGCACTCCAAAGGAAACCCTCTAGAAGTTTCTCCAACTTCAAAGGAAGCACCTGGTATAAATATTGGACCACAGACACCGACTCTTCAGTACACTTCTGGACCTGTGGAAGACCCTGTCAGGAGGAAAAACTGCTCTGCTGTTGAAGGGACTGCAACTCTGCTAGACTGCTGCTTGCTGTGCTGACCTGCTTCCTGCCACCCTGTTGCCTGGGTGAGAAGGACTGGATCTGTAACCTGTACCCAGGACTACCAGAGTGACTTTGAGCACTAGTCTCTTGTAGCCGGCACTGGACTCTGCAGTTGAGAGTTCTACCCTGCTAATTGATGCTACCGGCGTCCTGGACCCTTGAATGTAGGCTTGAAAGTGCTCTGCCAGTCCATCTGTGGATTTAGCAGAACTGATGAATCTCTTCTGCTGCGTGGTGCTACCTCAAATACAACAGACGCATCACCTCTGCTGAGTGGATTTTTCCAATGCAAGGACTCCACTTGAACCTCGCTGCCCACATCAGAACCGACGCAGGCTCCTACGTCGCACATCTATTGTTGATGGCAGCCTTTATGATGGTGCAGGTTCTTGCATCCTCGTAGCTCCTCTGAACTGACATATACTCAACACTGGATTTTGCATCTCAAATCCTCATCAACGGTATCCTCAATGATGACAGAGAACTTCGCATTACAGCTACATTGCTCCTCGGCCCGGGGCCTGCAACGCTCTGCAACCAGGATGTGAGGTACTCTTGTCCAGTGGGCCTATCTGGGTCCCTATAGCTGGTATGCACTCCATTGTGATCAGCCTGAACCTGTGACACTGTCCCGGTCTGGCAAAACCAGATATCCACAGCTGGCACTTTGTGCTTTTTGGTGCCATTTTTAGAGAAATCTTTAACATTTTATATCTCTGGTTCCACTGATTTAATTTTTGTTGTTTGGATCTACTTTTATTTATTAAAATCTAATCTATGAGCCCTATTACAATGGCGGTGGGCCTGGGATAGTAAGGCCATCGGTGGCGGTCTCACAGCCATCAGACCCTGCAGGACCACCCGCCACAATATGATAGCTGGTGGATGGAGGGCAGGAGGAGAGAACAACTGCCACGCATCCGACAGCCTCAAGGAGCCTGTCAGATGATCTGCAATCCCTATATTGATGGTCGTGCCTGCTCAGGCACCGCCACAAGGAGTACAATGTCCCTTTCTACCGGACCGTTTCATGGCGGTAAACCCGCCATGAAAAGGATAGTGGATATTGACTTTGGGGGATCCAGGTAGCTGAGAATAACTTTATGCGGAAACTACTTACGGTCCCCATTGCAACACCTGTTTTTAATGTGCATGAAGAACTGGGAGCCGGTTACATCTCAGACGAGGCCGCGGTTGCTCTATTGCTGCGCTGGCTCAGAATTTGGGCGTCTCCAGCACCAAATCTAGGCCAGCTCATAATTGAAGACTGCACTAGTCTGGATGGGGTTTTGCGTATCCCATGGCTGAACTACATAAAAGAACAAGCCGGCTGGCTTAGTCACCCGGATCTGTTCTTGAACCCAGGGGTATTGAGCAAAACTGCTATTAGAGCACTGAAAAAGCAGTGTTTGGACAAGCGGCAGATGCTCAGGGAGGAGGTGGAAGTAATAAAACCATCTGTGAGGAGTCATGTTATATTGAGCATGGGACCACAGATGCTGCCTTATCTAACCTATGTAAATAAGCCATATCACTGCTTCATACTGATTAGATTTCGGTTGAATTTGGTCCCATGGCTATTGGAATTTCCTCTAGGCTACTCAAAGCCTGACTCTCTCAAACCCTGCCCCTGTGATAACTTTTCAGACCAAGATACACTACATTTTATGTTTTTCTGCAGTTTTTATGACTCTCAGCGTAGGTCTCTCATCTTACCACTATTTAGAGATCGTCAGTTTGCTCAAGTGAGGCTGGCTCTCACTTATCTCCAAATGTTATCTTCACCCATGGTTTGTTTGGCGGTTGCAAGCTTTTTAATATCGCCATCAGATGTAGGAAAAGGCTGCCGGCTTCAGTGCGTTTGTTAACTCAATGAGTATTAAATGAGACAGATCCAATACCCACTGTTTATTTATGTATTGCATGACTGCACCTTTTATTGTGATACTGTATCTATACCCATAGATGTTCGTGGACTCTGTAAATTGGGATGAGCTTTTATCTGCTTTGTGCATAGTATATCCAGAACACAATTTGTAATGTTTTTTAATATTTCATGTACTTATGTTTTGCAATGAACTGTGCTTTTATGACTCTTAGCAGTCGAGTAAAGTATCATTTGACTTGACTTGACTTTGGGGGCGCCTAGCGGCCCTCTCTTAACCCTTGGCCCTCTGCCATGGGCCCAGGGGGGGCACCTATGGTGCTCCCCTACATTTCTCTGCACCATGTGGCAGGCACCACATGGTGCCTTCCGCATAGTGCAGGGATATGTAAGATGTGTTTATTTTGTATTGTGGCGTGTGCTGCAGCCTGCAGCACACCCCACCATACAAAATATACAAACTGTGACCGCCGTGAAGGCGGTTGCATCCTAATGCGGCCAGCCAGACCTATGACTCTTAGTCGGGCGGTCCTGCGTCCGCGTCAGTGCTGGGCGGAAGTCAGTCCGCCAGACATCCTAATCAGGCCCTAGGTTTCTAAATCTGTTGTGAGATCCTTTTGTTGTGTGGTTTTACTGTGTTACTATTTGAAGTTTTGCACAAATAATTTACACATTACCTGCTTTGTGCCGAGGTCCGAAGGTTGAGATTAGGTTAATTTGGAGTTTGCCTGTTACTTCACCCTGACAAGGACTGTGGTTCCTGCTTGAGTAGGGTTTCACTCCCTTCAACCAATAACCCAATTTCTTACACTGTCCCCCCTTTCCTTGACAATAAGTTTTCCTTCTAGTTCCCTCAGTTTTGTCTTATAATGTGCCCCCAAATATTTAAATGAATCGTGCTGCAATTTAAAAAAAAATTCACAGTCTTTTTACAAGTGTTATGTTACATGCAGCATAAAATGACAGATTTGCATTTCGCTTATTTACATGCAATTTCACATACGTTTGCTGACATCTCTTGTATTTACGTGAAAGCAAATTACATCAATTTCACACACCTATTCTTTTACCTCCTGTCTTTTTGGATATATAGTGAATAGGACATCCACCCTTCTTCATCAACCTTTCAGACCCTTTCAACTTCCATGGCCCCAGTTATCCTCTCACCACCTCCTCTCCATCACTCCACCTATGATATATTCTCTCCTCATCTTCTTTCTTCTATTCACCCCTCTATATTTCATTTTCTTCATATTACCTGCATACTATTTCTTTCTCTACCTTTCCTCTTTTACTGCCCAACTCCTTTGAAATTCTGTATTTTCCAACTTCCTTTGGTTAAACAGTTTTTTCACTGACTTGGGAAACAGCAAACTCAACTGCTCTATTGCCTTCTTCTGCTGACAAAGTATGCAGATACAGTTTAAATAAGACACATGCTGCAAAGGCAAATCCCTCTCTCATGTCACATTCTGCCATCACTCCTGCTGCTCTTTCTAGTAACAACACACCTGATCAGGAATACTGAAATGGACACATTGAACATCTCCAGATAAATGCTAATAAGCTTGATAAACAAACCCACGGCTGCCAGAAATTGCACACTGACCTGGACACCTACTAAGCCATCGTTTCTTAAACACTTTTTTAACATTACAATTAGGGCTCCCGGTTTTATGGTATGTATTTTTTTGCCATTTCCGTCTGTATTCATCCATATTTATTTTTAGTGCATTTTTTCTGTATTTATCCACATTTATTTTTGCCACAAGCAAAAGACGAGGCTACAGCTAGTATTTTTCCACATTTATTTAAATTGACAATGCATGATTATTTTCAGTAATATATATAAATAAATGCTGCTGTGTTACAAAAATATTGAAAACACACTTCACTATACCAGAATAATCGATGTAAATACATTTAGAATTTGAAGGAGTGTTCCTGTGCGCTCTAATATCCTTGCCAAGGAGGACACAAACAGCTGAAACACATGATGGTTCCATATTAAAAAGAAATTACATGAAAACTGTAGTTAAGCACTCTTTTAAAGACATATTCATGGTCATTAGGGCAAGACTCCAGAACAGAGCTGGCTCTATCAGGGGTCCCATGAAAGATTAAAGGGTGTGCAGTCTAAATATCGAGTTTTTTATTTCGAATGGACATAATATCGACTCCAGAATATCGAAATGGCATTAATATCGAGGTAAGTAATATCGAAGTTTTTATTATCGATTGTTATGTATGTTAAAAAATATCGATAGATAAAATATCGAGTATGTAATATCGTCAGTAAAAAATATCGACATTTTTAGTAGTTAAAAAATATCGAAAGTTGTGTTATCGACAGTCATGATATCGACTGTCATGATATCGACAAATAATATGGATATAAATAATATCTAATAGTTAAATGTACACTGTTTTTATGTTTTATAAATACATTTATTGTTAAAATATATGTTATTTATTTATTTATTTATATAGAAATAATTTAAAAAATAATTATTAATTTTAATAAATAATTCAAATACTATAATAATTTATAGGAGCGGGTAGTGGGTTTTTAGGGGAATAGGGTGGGAAGTATTTTAAATATAATTAATTAAATATGTAAATTTATTAATTGGTATTAATATTTAATTAATTGTTAATTAATTTTTTTTTTAAATATATAATATTTAATTGGTAATTAATTAAATTAAATACATTAATTGCTAATTATGCTCATTCAAAAAATGTATGTTATGTAGCGGGTTGTGGGTTTATAGGGGAATAGGGTGGGAAGTAAATTAATTATAAATAATTGGTATTAATATTAAAATAATTGTAAATTAATTAAAATATGTTAATTATATATAATTTAATTGGTAATTAATTTAATTTAATTGAATAATTGCTAATAATGAAAAAGTAAATATTTTATGTCATGTAGCGGGTTGTGGGTTTATAGGGGAATAGGGTGGGAAGTAATTAAATTTTTAATAATTAAATATGTAATTTCCTTAATTGGTAGTTAAATTAAAATAATTGTTACTTAAATCATATATTTAAATCATATAAAATTTAATTGGTAAATAATTTAATTTATTAATAGCTAATTATGTGAATTTATAAATTTTATGTCATGTAGTGGGTTGTGGGTTTAAAGGGGAATAGGGTGGGAAGTATTTTTATTATAATTATTTACAAAAGCTTAAATTATTAATTGGTAGTAATAATTTAATAATTGTCAATCAAATAATGTATTGAACTTATATACATTTACATTGGTAATTAATATAATTGTATTGAGTAATTGCTAATTATGTTTTTTTAAATAATGTATGTGATGTAGGGGGTTGTGAGTTTATAGGGGAATAGGGTGGGAAGTAATTTAAATATAATCAATTAAATATGTAAAATTATTAATTGGTAGTAATATTTAATTTAATGTTAATTTAAAAATTATTGTTCAATAATTAAAATATAATTGGTAAATTATTTTATTTAATTGATTATTAGCTAATTATGTTACATTAATTATTTACTTTTCTGTAGTGGGTTGTCTGTTTATATGGGAATAGAGTGGGAAGTAGTATAATAATAAATAAGGAAAAAATATTTTTTACTTAAGGTATACAAAGTTTAGCACACAACGTTTAAAATGCAATACCTTTACAATTAAACTTTTACAACGCTAAAACCATAGCAACGCATGTATTTAGATCAAATGTTTTTAGTTTGCAGGTATTTTTACTACGCATATCATAACAACGTAAGTGTTGGTAGGTATATAATTATATTTAAAATCTTATAGCTTTGGATTGTTGGCTAAAGGGGTATTTTTAGGGTTCAGGGTCAGTTTTCAGTTTGTGGGTAAAGGGGTATTTTTAGGGTTCAGGGTCAGTTTTCAGTTTGTGGGTAAAGGGGTTTTTTTAGGGTTCAGGGTCAGTTTTCTGTTTTTGGGTAAAGGGGTATTTTTAGGGTTCAGGGTCAGTTTTCAGTTTGTGGGTAAAGGGGTATTTTTATGGTTCAGGGTCAGTTTTCAGTTTGTGGGTAAAGGGGTATTTTAAGGGGTGAGGGTCAGTTTTTAGTTTTTCGCTAAAGGGGTATTTTTAGGGTTCATGGTCAGTTTTTAGTTTGTGGGTAAAGGGGTATTTATAGGGTTCAGGGTCAGTTTTCAGTTTGTGGGTAAAGGGGTATTTTTAGGGTTCAGGGTCAGTTTTCAGTTTTTGGGTAAAGGGGTATTTTTAGGGTTCAAGGTCAGTTTTCAGTTTGTGGGTAAAGGGGTATTTTTTGGGTTGAGCGTCAGTTTTCAGTTTCTTGCTAAAGGGGTATTTTTAGGGTTCAGGGTCAGTTTTCAGTTTGTGGGTAAAGGGGTATTTTTAGGGTTGAGGGTCAGTTTTCAGTTTCTTGATAAAGGGGTATTTTTAGGGTTCTGGGTCAGTTTTCAGTTTGTGGGTAAAGGGGTATTTTTAGGGTTATGGATAAGTTTTTAGTTTTTGGGTAAAGGGGTATTTTTAGAGTTCAGGGTCAGTTTTCATTTTGTGGGTAAAGGGGTATTTTTAGGGTTCAGGGTCAGTTTTCAGTTTGTGGGTAAAGGGGTATTTTTAGGGTTGAGGGTCAGTTTTCAGTTTCTTGATAAAGGGGTATTTTTAGGGTTCAGAGTCAGTTTTCATTTTGTGGGTAAAGGGGTATTTTTAGGGTTCTGGGTCAGTTTTTAGTTTTTGGGTAAAGGGGTATTTTTAGAGTTCAGGGTCAGTTTTCATTTTGTGGGTAAAGGGGTATTTTTTGGGTTCAGGGTCAGTTTTCAGTTTGTGGGTAAAGGGGTGTTTTTAGGGTTCAGGGTCAGTTTGGGGTTTTAGGGTAGCGGGGTAAAGGGTAAAAATAAGGTCAATTTAAATTTTCATTAAATTTTATTTCATTTTATTAAATTATTTTCTATTAATTTACATTAAATAATATATTATATAATTATAAATACTTATGTTGTAATGCTATGCGTTGTAAAGGTGTTTGCTTTGTAAAAACATTCGTTGTAAATAAATGCGCTGTAATGCTATTTGCGTTGTAAAAAATTTGTTGTAAAGGTATGCGTTGTAAAAGTATGTGTTCAAACGTAATACATCTTTTATTTTATTGTATTTAATAGAAAAAAATGTACATTGAATTTTTTATTATCTAAATAATTATTGGTAATTAGTTGTAAATTAGTATTAATAGGTAAGTAATAGAAATAACAATAGTTATTTAGTAATATGGATATATTAATTATTAGGTTAAATTAAATAGTTAATCATTTGTTAACAAAATTATATTGATAATACTTTGTTATTTATTTATTAATATATGAAGTATTGACTTTCCCTACTGTTGCACCCATTGGAGTGGAAATAGTAATTAGTATGGGTTCAGTGTCCAGCACCTTCCATGACTTTACAATTGGTGAAATGGGAATTGTAATTTGTATGGTTTTAATGTGTAGTATGGTTTTGTAAGTTTATAATTGGTGCAGTGGAAATAAGAAAACTTTTTTTATATAAAAAATTATTATTGGTAGGATACTATAATAAAGTTTTTACAGTACACAGAAAATTTTTGTTTTAATTATAATTATTGTTATTGTAGTACTTAAAAGATTAATACACTTTTACAAAGATTACATTTTAAAATGCATTTTTATATAGAATATTTCATATGCAATTTATATTTATATACAATAATAAAGAAGGAAACATACACAGGGTTAAATGCAATAAATGAAAAACAATTTATTAACATTTAATACATAAATTGTAAGTAGAGATTTATTTTTTATTTCAATTGAAATTTTTAACTAAACAGTTTTTATTATCCAAAAATATATATGAAGTGCATATATATGTTTTTCACACATAAATGATATTAACATTATTTTATGTTTATTAACATATATTGTAATTTAAATAGGTAAAGAAACAAATTGGTAATATGTACTTTTCATTTAATAACAATTATTTTATTCACATACACATTGAATATATTGTCATAGATTAATATGTACATTTCTTTTATAACAGTTACATTTTTGTTTTTTACAAAGAAATCATATATTTTTCAAATTAATATTATGAATATTGAAAATATTTATAATATTAATTTTTACAAAGATAAACACAAAAATACATTTTTATATACATACATAATGTTTCAACTAATATTTGCTATTTTTATAAACAAATTATTTGTAACAAAGTTATAGATGCAATTTTTTTTACATATAGATTATTTTCAAAATGTATATATAAATCATCAAATATTATTTCAAGTATCATATAACAGTTGAATAATTATTTGAAAGGAATGGATATTTAAGAAATAATTTTCTACTAATTAAATAATTATTTACACTTAATATAATACTCAGTGTATTTTTTTAAGTGTTGGAATATAGAAATTAAAGAGGATTTTGCTGTATACAGGGACTACTTTTTAACCGCGTAATGTTACAAAGGCTTATTTGGTGCTTCAACAGATCGCGGTTGGATGCTGCTTCGCGTTAGAGAGGGTAAGTTTGTTTTAATTGTATTTTACAAGTTAATGAAGTTATTGTTAGTGTATGTGTGGTGTGTTTAGGTTTATGTAGATAGGGTTATTAAGAGAAGATTGTGTGTTCGGTGTTAGGTAGAGTGTACGATATTTGATTTTTACCAAGTTTTTGTTGTAGGTGTGTGAGGTGAGGTAATATGTTTAAATGTTACTAAGATAATATGTTTGGTGTACAAATATGTGTATTTATATATGTATGGGTGTTTTTGTGTGGGTGGGTATGTATTTTATTTTTTCCAGGTTATTGTCGCGTTTTACTGTTTTTGAGGAGGTCCTTCTTTTTCGATCAGAGTTGTGTGACGAGTATTATATACTCGTATTTTTAAACACAATTTTTAGGGATTTCAAGTTATCCTGGAGCTTTTTTTTTTCAACATTATTTTTTTCGGGTTTTCTATCGTATCTCGTGTCTATTACATTGGAAAGGAGTCGCTATGGATTTGCTTGTAGTTTAGCATTTTTGTTTGGGCTTCCATGGATTGTATGGGTTTTTGCAATGGTGTCGTATGGATTGTTTGGAATTGGATTACGTTTGAAGCTGCAACAGAAATGTAAGTATTTTCTAATAATTTTATGGGTGGGTAAACTGTTTTAAATTTTGCTTTAATTACGTTGTATGTAACATTTTGTAAATACATTATCTAAATACATTTTATATATGTTAATATTATGTATTTGATAATTTAATTGCAAATTGTTACATGTTAAAATTAAGGATTTTAGAGAAAAAAAGCTTAATTTAATGTGTATAGTTATGTAATGTTTTAAAGAATAGTTTTGGCAATCATTGATAGATATTCTAGTCCTTTGCTAGTTGGATAGAGGGTAACTTGACTTTGGAGTGTGTTATACATTTTTTTACTTTCTTTGGTGAGTTTAGGCCCGATCAAAGTTACTGATTGCTCCATTCGGAGCTCCTGGTAACTCTGTTCTTTTTGTAAGGATTGTATTAATTTGTGAAGGGTAGGCGTTCCTCGGCCTGTAGTTGCTTGGAAGGCATTGTGCCATCCTTCAACTGCATTGTTTGTTTTAGCTTCCTTATTTAGTGTGCTAAGGTAGACATTCCACCAAGCTATTTGGTATTTGGGTTGTCTTCTATGGCCTGATCTGTGTAGCCTTCCTACCCATGTGTCTTCGAAGTAGTCAAGCATAGGGCTTAGTCTTTCTTCGTTTCTTTTATAGTAGGGGCTGTCTATTAATAAGTTATAGTGCTCAGTTACATCTGTTAGTGGAACATAGGCTAGGGCGATGAGTTTTTTTATTTGATAAGCAAATGTACTATCAGTGGCGTATAGGATACTCAAGGTTGATTTTTGTAGATGTCGCCAGATACATTGATTAAAATGGTAATAACAACCTTGTATTGCTGTGTGTGGGTATGTTTTAAGGATGCTGTTTATCATTGCTTTTTCAAAGTCAATGATAATGTTTTGTGGAAAATAGTTGTTAGTATGTTGAATGACTTCAGTTAGTATTTCTTGATAGGTAGCTTGCTGTTTGTTTGGTAGAAGGGCATAAAGGAATGGAATATTTGCATTTTGGAAATGACCATGGATGGTGTATAATTGATAAAAAGGTTTGGGGCATACAGAAAAAGTACCGTCCATCATCCAAGTTTGGCATTGGGTAAGTTTAGTCATGTTGTTTGTTGTGGCAAACACTATAATTCTTTTATCTTTAGATTTGTTGTCATAGAGTATAACATTATCTTTATTGTGAGTTACAGAGAGTTCAGGGGGAATTTGCACTTCTTCAAAAGTTTTTGGTGTGGGAGGAGTAGTGCATGTTGCTCTTTTTTGTCTAGCTACAGTTCTTTTAAGGGATTCGATAGATGGTAATTGGCTAGAAGCATGTTGGGGAAGTACACTTAAATGGTGTTTCAGAATAGCAGTTGTTGGTTGATCTGTTCTAGTACTAGCTTCTTTAAGGGAATCTAGCATTTGTCTAATTTCTATTTCTGTTACATTGGGTGGGTGATTATGTTCTTTAGTATAAGTAACAGTAGTTTCCTGAGTTATAGCTCTACCATAACATTTGTTGGCATAATATTTCGTACACTTCCAAAACACTTTCAAATCTTTTTGTTTCTCTTGAGTGTAGACATATCCCATGTAACAAAGAAGCATTTTCCCTTTTTGTGAATAAATGAATTTAGCTCCTTCAGTCATGATAGTATTGTATTTCTAGGAGGTAATTAAAAGAGAATGTCATTACAATTTTAGAAAAAATAATGTTGTATTCTAATAATACAGTTTAATACATTTTTAATTTACCTGTAATTCTTTTGATGAATTCAAGTAGTTCTTTTCAGGTGTTGATGTTCTTTAAACTGTTATTTTCTGTGTATATCTTTTTGTACCTGTGGAAGTAGAGAAAATGTGTACAAATATTTTATTACTATTTATGATATTGTGATAGAGGTGTTTTAGCTACTTTCTATTTAGTTACCTATCTATTAAATGTCTAATTTACATTTCAATTATATACTTACTTATTTATATTAAACTTTTGATGTCCAGGTGTTGTGTAGGTCTTCTGTATTTTCTTTTTGTCTGTAGGATAAGTAGTAAAAAAAAATACATATTTTAGGTATTTGGCTTTTAAACATAGGTGTGAGGTTTGAGAGTTACATTTTGGATGGCTAATAATGTAGTAGTACTTACTTTAGATAGGTGTAGCTGTCTTTATGTTGCAGTCAATCAGTTTTCTTTCAGAAATCCTGCAGAGTTTCGTCTTCCTTTAGTTAGGAGATATAGCCTGCATTTTTAGTTTGTTGTAATCTTGTTTATATAGTATTAGTCTAATTGTTTCAGAAATAGGATTGGTTGTTTAAATTGATAGTCTGTTTTTATTTGTGGATTTGAATTTGTTTATCTGTTATGCTAATTGCTTTCCTTATATGGGTGACGCCAATTAACGTTTTTGTAATGTGTAAGGCCTTATTTAGTATAGGTAATGTTATTTTTTTTTTGTAAAGTGGAGAAATATATATAATTTGAAGTAAGAAATGTTTAGTCGTTCAAAACATTGTTTATGTATTATAAAATGTATGTTTGTATTAATTGTGTGTTATAAATGTTAGGAAAATATATAATATATTTTATAAATTTATATAAACAATATTTGAATAATTATGATTAGTATGACTCTATATTAAATAATAAAGTGATTTATTCAAGGAAATAGTAATGTCGATATTTTAAAAAATCGATCAATTTGCTATCTATATTTTTGTATTCGATATTTTGACTGTTTTTCATTTAAATATGTGATTATCGATGTTTTAGAAGTCAATATTGTTGTTAGTCGATATTGTTGTAGTCGTTGTTTTTTTTAGTCGATATTGTGGTTTCGATATTTTTGTGGTTTGTTGTTTAAGTATAGGCAATCGATAATTTTGTTGTCGATAATTTGTCATCGATATTTTGTCCACTCGATATTTGGTCTGTCGAGGTTATGTCAGTGATCCGATTAAAGAAAGGCAACGTTACAAATTGCTGTTTGACTGCATGGTAAGTAAGAGGCCACAGGGATGAATGGGCATGCAGAAGATTTCGTGTGGTCTGGAATTAGGGTGCTGACCACGAGCAACGAAGGCCAGTGAAAATGATAGAATGGGGAAATACTGTGCCCAAGAAAAGTAGTATAATGTTGATATGTAATGGTACAAGTGTTCTCTTTTATTAACAACTTTATTTTCCAATTTCTTTTGATACCAATATAGACAATAAATCTAAAATCAACTCAGCAGTCAAAACATTAATGTATCCCGTGGGGAGTACCAGAGGCGCAACTAGAGTAAAATTTCAGGAGGGGCTAATCAAAATTTCGGGGGTGCTGATTGTTCCAGCAATTGGCAGAGTGAAGATGCAGGGGCTCTAAGAAAGAAGGGGTGAAAGAAAAAACAAAGCCTTGTTAACAAGTAAATGGTCTTTTAAAGACCTGTGAAGTACTCGGTGCGGCTGTGTGTGAGCCTGGGAAGCTGTGACCGTCAGGTTGACACTCACGAAGGTGAGGGGGAGGATGGGCTGAAGCCCTTTGAACCCAATGCTTGCTGCGTGCTTGGCAAGTACAGTAAAAAGGCGAAATTCCAACATTTCAAACACCTTTACCTTTGTAAATCAAATAGACATGCTCTGACGAACTGGGGACCCTTCTTGCTCTTTCCATTTCGGCCCACTATATGGAGGTGGCATTCCCACACAATGCTTCGAGAGGCCGGAACAGACCAGACTTGTTAAACATGTGCACTAAGGAGGGCCCGAGAAGTAGAAAGCTCTGAGCAGATCGGGCCACGGGATCCACCACGCAGAAGGTGAGACAATGAGCCGGCCAGACAGCACCACTGTGTAGTTGGTACAGCAGGTGGGGATGTTTTAATGTAGCTGTGGCATGGGGGTTGCTCAGCTGTAGTAGTGGTGCAGGCGTTATGGCAGAGGTGGCACAGAGGACGCTGGAGTGCATGTCTGGTGGGTGGTGTTTGTTTGCCCCCGCCCTCCCCCATCGACTTCTCAGGGGGCGTGGCAAGATAACTCTGGCAAGATAACTCTGGATTCGCGGCGGCAAAATTTGCTAGTATTTTGCTGTTTTTACATATAAATGCAGACAAAGGAAACATTGTTTTCCGTCTGTATTTATATGTAAAAATCCATTTAAACGGAAAACCGGGAGCCCTAATTACAATATCTCTGCATTTGAACAGTCACTTACCCGATAACCCATATAATAAGCTCAAGAATAACAGGACTCTTCCTAGATGCATTGTGGATTCTCATCTAAATTAATGGATCTTTGTAATCAATCAATCAATCATTCAAGGCACTTGTAAAGCGCACTACATACCCGTGAGGGTCCCAACACGCTGAAGGTTGGGGGGTGGGGTGCTGCTACTGATCGAAGAGCCAGATCTTGAGGAGTCTTCTGAAGGCCAGTAGGTCTTGGGTCTGCCATAAGTTGGTGAGGAGGGTGTTCCAGGTCTTGGCGGCGAGGTGGGAGAAGGATCTACCACCGGCGGTTGTTCTTCGGATGTGGGGGACTGTTGCTAGGGCAAGGCCGGTTGAGTGGAGCTGGCGGGTGGGGGTGTAGAAGCTGAGTCCTCTGTTGAGGTATGCTAGGCTGATATTGTGGAGAGCTTTGTGGGCGTGGATAAGGGGCTTGAAGGTTACCCTCTTGTTGACGGGGAGCCAGTGCAGGTCTCTCAGGTGGGGTGTGATGTGGCAGCGGCGGGGATGTCGAGGATCGGACATGCTGAAGCGTTCTGGATGCGTTGCAGTCGTCTCAGGAGTTTGGCCGATGTGCCTGCGTAGAGGGGTTTTTCCATAGTCCAGCCTGCTGGTGACGAGGGCCTGGGTGACTGCTTTTCTCGTTTCGGTGGGGATTCACTTGAAGATCCTGCGGAGCATTCGGAGGGTGTTGAAGCAGGATGAGGAGACGGCATTGACCTGCTTAGTCATGGAGAGGGTGAAGTCGAGGATGACCCCTAGGCTTGGCAGTTCGGGCTGGACTGTTCCCATGAGGAACAGGGTCAGACGGATTTGCATATGGCCATGTCTAAACTGGGGTGGCAGAGTGGGCTAAAGAACGGTGATGGATTAAACCCAGATCAGTTGACTAGGGGTGAGTGCTTGTATTGTCAACGCTCCGTCCATCATTTCCTTTGGTTTTTCTTTGTTCGCCATAAGTTGGCATGGTATGCTCAGACGTGAGTCCCTTGCTCACTTTGCCATTGGATTCAAGCAAGCCGGGCTGAAGACGGCTAAAATGCCAGAAACCGGTCCTCAGTAGCTTGTTGCCGGTCCAGAGAAGGCATGGCCTGGCAGTTCGGGCTGGACTGTTCCCATGAGGCACAGAGTCAGACTGATTTGCATATGGCCATGTCTGAACAGGGGTGGCAGAGTGGGCTAAAGAACGGTGATGGATTAAACCCAGATCAGTTGACTGGGGGTGAGTGCTTGTATTGTCAACGCTCCGTCCATCTTTTCCTTTCTTTTTTCTTTGTTCGCCATAAGTTGGCAGGGTATGCTCAGACGTTTTGCCACTGGATTCAAGCAAGCCGGGATGAAGACAGCTGAAATGCCATAAACCAGTCCTCGGTAGCTTGTTTCCGGTCCAGGGAAGGCATGGCTTGGCAGTTCGGACTGGACTGTTCCCATGAGGCACAGGGTCATACTGATTTGCATATGGCCATGTCTGAACTGGGGTGGCAGAGTGGGCTAAGGAACGGTGATGGATTAAACCCAGATCAGTTGACTGGGGGTGAGTGCTTGTATTGTCAACGCTCCGTCCATCATTTCCTTTGGTTTTTCTTTGTTCGCCATAAGTTGGCAGGGTATGCTCAGACGTGAGTCCCTTGCTCACTTTGCCACTGGATTTAAGCAAGCCGGGCTGAAGACGGCTGAATGCCAGAAACCGGTCCTCCGTAGCTTGTTTCCGGTCCAGGGAAGGCATGGCTTGGCAGTTCGGGCTGTACTGTTCCCATGAGACACAGGGTCAGACTGATTTGCATATGGCCATGTCTGAACTGGGGTGGCAGAGTGGACTAAAGAACGGTGAGGGATTAATCCCAGATCAGTTGACTGGGGGTGAGTGCTTGTATTGTCAACGCTCCGTCCATCATTTCCTTTGGTTTTTCTTTGTTCACCATAAGTTGGCAGGGTATGCTCAGACGTGAGTCCCTTGCTCACTTTGCCACTGGATTCAAGCAAGCCGGGCTGAAGAAGGCTGAAATGCCAGAAACCGGTCCACGGTAGCTTGTTTCTGGTCCAGGGAAGGCATGGCTTGGCAGTTCGGGCTGGACTGTTCCCATGAGGCACAGGGTCAGACTGATTTGCATATGGCCATGTCTGAACTGGGGTTGCAGAGTGGGCTAAAGAACGGTGATGGATTAAACCCAGATGAGTTGACTTGGGGTGAGTGCTTGTATTGTCAACGCTCCGTCCATCATTTCCTTTGGTTTTTCTTTGTTCGCCATAAGTTGGCAGGGTATGCTCAGACATGAGTCCCTGGCTCACTTTGCCACTGGATTCAAGCAAGCCGGGCTGAAGACGGCTGAAATGCCAGAAACCGGTCCTCAGTAGCTTGTTTCCGGTCCAGGGAAGGCATGGCTTTGCAGTTCGGGCTGGACTGTTCCCATGAGGCATAGGGTCAGACTGATATGCATATGGCCATGTCTGAACTGGGGTAGCAGAGTGGGCTAAAGAACGGTGATGGATTAAACCCAGATCAGTTGACTGGGGGTGAGTGCTTGTATTGTCAACGCTCCGTCCATAATTTCCTTTGGTTTTTCTTTGTTCGCCATAAGTTGGCAGGGTATGCTCAGACGTGAGTCCCTTGCTCACTTTGCCACTAGATTCAAGCAAGCCGGGCTGAAGACGGCTGAAATGCCAGAAACCGGTCCTCGGTAGCCTGTTTCCGGTCCAGGGAAGGCATGGCTTGGCAGTTCGGGCTGGACTGTTCCCATGAGGCACAGGGTCAGACTGATTTGCATATGGCCATGTCTGAACTGGGGTGGCAGAGTGGGCTAAAGAACAGTGATGGATTAAACTCAGATCAGTTGACTGGGGGTGAGTGGTTGTATTGTCAACGCTCTGTCCATCATTTCCTTTGGTTTTCCTGGTTCTTACAGTCAGCCTGTCTTGCTCTCAGCCTCCACATTTATGTGAATGGTTGAGATCTATCTTTGTACCAATTCTCTGTGTTACACTGTTTTATAGCTGATAGTGCTAAATGGGTGTTTCTGCCCTCACCCTTCCTACCCAGGACTACTGGGAGAGTTAGGGTGAATTGGAACAGGAGGTGTAGTTGCTCCTGAGCAATACATGCAATGATTGCCTCTTCCTCAATTGCAATGCTTTGTAGGGTAGGGTTTATTGCTGGCCTAGCTGCTTAGCTCAGCTACTGTGGTGGGCCACCAAGACAGCACTAGACCAAAGTGTGCTGATGCCCTGGACTAGCAACCAAGACTTGAGTTCCTTTGCATTGACCACCACCTGGATTGCCATGACCTCTGCAGCAAGTCCACTCACATTTAAATGTCCCTGAGTGACAAGCTGGAGGTTTAGGCTGAAAAGTTACTGACTGACCCTGTTTGACCAAAGTTATGTTGCACTGACTGTCGGGACCGGTGCCTTTGCTGCGTTGGAGCCAGTCAATGGATATCTAGGACTAACTCCCTCTAGCAATGCATGAAATAGACTCTGGCTTTTGCCTACCTTCTGTAATGATACCTCCAGAGAACAAAGAATCCACCGTGTTGTAACTAGCCTCTGTACCTTTAACTGTGATATAATCTTCTGAGTGTTAGGTGCATCACATAGAATAGTGGGGTACCATGGGTAACTAGGTGAGTTGGTTGCTGTCTGGGCTATATGAGGCGATGATATCTGAGGTGGATTCCAGAAGGATACAGTTATTACAACCAACGCAATGTGAAACTCTTCTTAATATTGGCGACGATCTGATGCATCCACCATCAACCCTGCGTGCAATTAATACAGAATCTTGATTTTGACAAGAGGTCGTGTAAGTTATGGAAGGGATTTTCTTTGACTTGCATTTCAACTGGATGAAAGTCAGTGAAATTGTGCCGGCACTTTAGTTGCGGGAACATCAGTGATTTATTGCAGGCGCTAAAGCTGTTACCGTGAGCTGCATACCACTATTTTGGCTCTTACCTCATTTACATGCCATTGGGAGCACTGTTAAGGTATTTAAAAGGAAGACTGTGCGCTGCCACCAGGGATTCCAATGCACTGCAGCTGTAGTATGAGCTGACGGCTCATGGACAGTGGCGGTTCCTCCGCTAAGGTGGAGGAGCATCGCCCCACTGCTTTGAAGCAGTGCTAGAAAGGAAAAATAAAATGATAATAACGTAATGTTGTTATCATTTTAATTTGTCCCTCTGCAGCATCTTTGTGTGACGGGACTGGAGGGGCTGCTCTGCTTACAGGGCAGGGAAGGAGTGGTAGCACCCTCCAAGTGCGCACTGACTGTTTGGCCAACCCTCTCTGGCCGCCCAAAAGAGTCATGAGCCCTTTGCAAGTTCTTCATGCAGGCTGCATTATAGCCTGCATAGAAAACATGCCCACTCCTCCAGCCCTTGGTTGAGCGCCATGTCACGGCGCTCAGACCAATCACAACACTGCATTGCAGCATTGTGATTGGTCGGGGAGCCGGGGTGCTTACTAATCACAAAGCTGCATTCCAGTGCAGCATGGAAATATCCGCTCACCAAGCAGACAGCAACCTTGAGTTGTTAGTGGACCAGAACACACGGGTAGGCACTTTTCCGATACAGTGTGTATGTAGTATTTTGTCAGCTTTATGAATTGAAGTGGTCGTTGTAAACAAACAGATATTTTTCATTATTTATACAGTCATTATGTGAGCAGTTGAAAACTTCAATCGAACGGAGTCAGTAAGTTTATAACATTAATCTAGTTTTTGGCACTGAGACCGATTACATGCTTGTTAGGGCAGCATGTTGACTTATAATCACCTTTATTATTTTTGCACCTTTATTCATTATACAAAGAAGCACTGGGACAAGTAAATAAATGAAGGTTCTTATTCCTATTTTAACTTACCTTCTGCTTTAGATTCCTCTCAAATCTTTCAGTTTCAACCTTTGCTTATGAAAAATTTTCACAAATGGGCTGATTTGTTCACGGGGTTTAGGTTTCGGGCTAGAGACACTTATTATTCACAGATCTCATTTATGCATGATACAACGCATTTTGTTTAGGGAGAACAACTCATAATAGGTTTGTCATCACAGCACTATAACAGTCTAATATTATCAAATTATTAATCAAATTGTTGCTTAGGGATTGGACCTACTTGAACTTGAACATTGTTCATTTGTGGTTTTAATTTAGTTACAAGCAACAAACCCCTGAAGAAGGGAGAGCATCCTGAAATGCACTGGGCAATCAAAATTTGTAATGAATGTAAAGTTCTATAATTTATGATTTATGAATAGGATCATGAAGTTGTTTGTATGGCAATAATGGCAAAAGAAGGTAGATTACAGGAGTGATCTATGTATTAGTTAAGGTTTGAAATTTGAAGCAACAAAAACAATACATATTTTTCTCACAGCATTGAATATGTTTGAGTATTATTTGTGATATATTCTTTCAGCTGTGTTGTCGGAGTCCAAGCAATGAGTATCTTTGGCAGTTATTGTAGTGAAATATTGTGTATGATTGACCACATATGCACCCGAGGCAGCACACTTTTTGTTAAAATTTTGTTAAACAAGGTAGAACTCAAAGTGCACGGTAACTCACAAAAGTTCAGTAGGAAACAGGATACAATTAAGAGGGATCCTAAGTGAGAAATTGTGGGCACACCGCAACACACCTAACTGTGTGACAGGAATCTCTCCTTCTCAGACACTCAAGGGGAGAATGGCTGGTTCCAAACTAAACACGATTTGGTTAAATGGTTTAGGGCGTGGAGAACAATTCATCGTGTAAGATTAAGATACACCAAGAGGCTTATAAAAACAATTTGGTGAAAAACATGGTGTGAAACTAAAGAGATGAGAGGTGGGCGATTTGGTTGATGTATAGAAACTAGTTAGAAGCTCTAAAGGAGATATATAGTTTGAGGAACGAAAATGCATTACAGAAGTCAGGAAAAATATTTTGTTATGTGAGGAAGTAGTATCGAGTATGTCGAGTTTGTCAAGATGCAATCACAACACTGACTTGACCATTGTAAGAGAAATGCAGGAACCAGAGGACCGTGAAGATAGAGGTGCCGGTGGTTCACGGGAAACCACTAGACCCAAGAAACGTCTGGGTTACCTTAAAGTTTAGAGTTCTAATTCAACTGTGCATTTTTGTCTTGGGGTATCCTGTGTTTATTGTTGTAATCCCATGCATGATTAGAATTTTAGTTCAGTTTTTGCAATTGGCATATATCCTATTTCCTTTTAGCAATGTTTGTCCTGATGATGTTGCAATCTTTGAGTCCAAACTCATTCCAGTTTGTGAGTCACATTTATGTATGTTATGGTTACCCATTCTTTTTTTTCAATATTAATTACTGTTTCTGAGTTATTGCATATTGGGGGGGGAGGTGTGTTGTAACTAGCCTCTGTCCCTTTAACGTTGATGTAATCTACGGAGTGTTAGAGGCATCTCATGGAATGGTGGGGTACCCAGGGAAACCAGGTGAGTTGGTTGCTGTCTGGGCTAGAGGAGGATGCAATAAAGATAGAGTTAATGCAACCAAAGCGGCGCAAGACTCAACAAAGGTTGATGCCTACACTCTAGTCTGTGCTGTGCCTCTAGTTTATCCACCAGAAAGATCCACAGTGTTTGGAGCATTTACTCTACCCCTGTGTTGCCCATAGTCCCTGCTCGCCACTACCAAGTTGGTTCAAGGCTGTCACAGGTTTTCGTTGGAGTCTGAAATAAAAGGGCTGTGCTATTATCTCTTGCTTCATTCGCAATATACTTCTATATGTCATACACCCTTACCTCACCATACTACATGACAGAAAATATACTAACCCCCAACCACCCAATGTTTCTAGAATGAAGTATTCTAGAGTGTATACAGCCACAACCCAAAAGACTTTTGTTTTGTTAAGAGGCATCTTAACTTGCCGACATTAAATGATTTCATGAAAAAGTCTTCACTTTTCCTATTTCATACATTTAATTACACCTGAACTGGGATGACTGCTGCTATCTTTTGTTACTTTATGTTAATATTCTACACGGATCACTGACATAATATCGACTGACAAAATATCGACTACCCAAAATATCGAGGAAAAAATATCTACAGACAAAATATCGAGTTTGTATGTACAAACAGGTAAGTACAAAAATAACGAGTACAAAATATCGTTTACAAAAATATAGTTTTGAAAAATATCGACGTTATTAAAAACAGTGTTAAATTAAATTGATATGTAAAATTAATTACAAAAATATACTTAAAAATACTTAAATTAAATTATAATAATTAAATATTTAATAAAAGTTATAAAAAAATTAACAATCACATTTGTTAAAACATATATATATATTAACATAATATAATTAAATAATATCCAATATTATTAACGTACAATAGCAAAATGTCAAAAATACTATTCCCACTCCAGTGGGTGCAACAGTGAGGAAAGCGTTGGATAGCGTAGGGGTAAAATATACTATTCCCACTCCAGTGGGTGCAACAGTAGGGAAAGCGTTGGATAGCGTAGGGGTTAAAATTACTATTCCCACTCCAAATAGTGCAACAGTAGGGAAAGCGTTGGATAGCATAGGGGTTTAAATTACTATTCCCACTCCAAAGAGTGCAACAGTAGGGAAAGCGCTGGATAGCGTAGGGGTTTAAATTACTATTCCCACTCCAAAGAGTGCAACAGTAGGGAAAGCGTTGGATAGTGTAGGGGTTTAAATTACTATTCCCACTCCAGTGGGTGCAACAGTAGGGAAATCGTTGGATAGCGTAGGGGTTTAAATTACTATTCCCACTCCAAAGAGTGCAACAGCAGGGAAAGTGTTAGATATCGTAGGGGTTTAAATTACTATTCCCACTCCAAAGAGTGCAGCAGTAGGGAAAGCATTGAATAGCGTAGAGGTAAAAATTACTATTCCCACTTCAGTGGGTGCAACAGTAGGGAAAGCGTTGGATAGCGTAGGGGTAAAAATTACTATTCCCACTCCAGTGGGTGCAACAGTAGGGAAAGCGTTGGATAGCGTAGGGGTAAAAATTACTATTCCCACTCCAGTGGGTGCAACAGTAGGGAAAGCGTTGGATAGCGTAGGGGTTAAAATTACTATTCCCACTCCAGTGAGTGCAACAGTAGGGAAAGTGTTGGATAGCGTAGGGGTAAAAATTGCTATTCCCACTCCAGTGGGTGCAACAGTAGGGAAAGTGTTGGATAGCGTAGGGGTAAAAATTAATATCCCCACTCCAGTGGGTGCAACAGTAGGGAAAGCGTTGGATAGCGGAGGGGTAAAAATGACTATTCCCACTCCAAAGAGTGCAACAATAGGGAAAGCGTTGGATAGCGTAGGGGTAAAAATTACTATTCCCATTCCAGAGAGTGCAACAGTAGCGAAATTAAATACTGCATATATTATATCAATAAATATAAATTAATATGTATCAAAAATTTATTAAAAGTAATTATGATTTTAATATAATATAATAATTAATCAATTAAAATTACAAATTAAATGTAATTATTACAATTATTTAACTATTAATACAAATTCATTACAAATTAACAATTAATAATTTAACATTTAAAAATTAATTTACAATAAATTAAAATTAAATTCAATAAATTGAATTTGATTTATTTAATTAATTATAAATACATTACTTCCCATCCTATTCCCCTATAAACCCACAACCCACTACAGAAAATAAATTATTAAATTGACATAATTAGCAATTAATCAATTAAATAAAATTAATTAGCAAATCTAATTTAATTAATTACCCATAAAAAAATAATTAACAATTAATTCTACAACAATAACAATAAATATGTTTGCATATTTCATTAATTATTAATAAATTACTTCCCACCCAATTCCCCTATAAACCCACAACCCGCTACAGAAAATAAATTAGAAAAATTAACATAATTAACAATTAATCAGTTAATTTAAATTCATTGCCAATTAAAATGTAATTAATTACCAAATATAAATTAATTAACAAATAATTAAAAAATAATAACAATAAATAAATGTACATATTTAATTAATTAATATTAAATTACTTCCCATCCTCTTCCCCTATAAACCCACAACCCGCTACAGAATTAAATATCACAAAAATGTAAAAATAAAAATGTCATTAATTATTATTATTTATAACATAAATACACACTTTTCACACATATAATAACATAAAAACACTATAAAAAATTCCATATTATTAAAAATTAGATAATTTTAATAACCTATATTATATACTTTGATATTTTAACTGTCTATATTTTTAACAGTCGATAATACTTTACTTACCTTAAAAACGATATTTTTGATGTCTATATTCTGTCCAGTCTATATTTTGAAGTCGATATTTTGACTGTTCACCATTCTACACTAAGGGTGACACACAGCCTCAAATGACCGTGGAGGGGTCCCCTCCCACTCTGACCCTATCACTTAGCAGTACCGTCACTTGACTCCAGATAAGAACAGCAAGTTAGACCGGCTCTGTAATTAAAACAAGGACCCCTGGCGGCAGCAGCATGCTGAACCCCCACTAATAGTGCAACTGAAGGCTCTAGACATAGCTAGATTTGATAAGATTGTTGTCATTGCTACTTGGGGCCTTCGAATATTGTCAACATGGCAGAATCTCATTGTCATTAAAGAGTTGGGAGCCAGTGACTGGCAGCAGGTCAGGTTTCTACTGCAAATGTAACTTGTTTTCTATATGCCACAGTTCTTGGCGATTCTTAGGGCTGTGAATAACAGGTGATCCGATTGATCAATTCTATGGCTCTCAATTTATTAATTGATGATAGGCTAAATTGGCTTTACCAGGATTTGAACTTGTGATCTACAGCACACAGAGATGTCTGCAGTGAGAACTTCACTGCACAGTCTTGCGGGCCTTTTAAAATTGAGAATTCTCTGGAAGGTGAGGGGCTGGTCAGTGATTGGTTTATCGGTGACACAATACCTGCAGTGCACATAAGATTTCTCTCAAAATAATTTGGAAGATGGTTCAACTGTTTTGTTTAATGCTACTGTCCGTAGCAGGGTTTGTTTGCAGGTTTAAGGGTGGGGACCGATATGAGGCTGGGCAGCAAGGAAGTGAATTTATTTGTGCATTGTGTAGCTATTAGTGCGCCCTATTTCCATCCCAGTCTATTAATTTAAATTAAAGGCTGCAGCAGCCATTTAATACTGTAAGACCTCGATCAGAAATTTGTTATTTCTCAAACCTCGAGAAAGATAGACATATATTCTTGAAGACACGAAAATGAAAGCGAATATATTGTCTTTATATTCTTGTACATATAGCCTTACCTTGCAGTCCTGTTGCACCATATTCCACGCCTTTGCTTTGAGTTTTGGGGGGAATGGACTAAATTGTCTGCCACCGTCTGTTAAGTTATTTAGAATAAAACAAGCATTTCCATGCTTAGCTGTTCCTTTCTTTCCTGTCCCATGGTGGGATAAGACTGCCCTTCATATTGTAGTTACATCTTCAAGGAAATGAATTCCGACCCGAGATTCACTCTTATCACCTACCTCAAAAAAATATTTCTTTAAATAAGATAATGCAGTGACAGTGTTCTGGGTAGATAAAGGTTGGAGTGGGGGTAGGATTTCAGAGAACTCTTTCATTAACATGCACCTCAGCCGCTGTCTAAATACAAATCTAGTCTGGCTTATCTGGAATAGAAAGCAGCGCATTGCGTCAAGGGCCTTTCAGAAATTGACGTTGCCACTAACAATTTACACAACAGTCGATACCACCTCCTGACTCTCAAGTCAGTAATCAGGCGCCTTGCGCTTTTCTGACTGGCGTATACTCGACAGCCCGTCAACAAAGTGAATGGAGGCTATTTAAAGACAATACTTTATTTTGGTTCATACATCAATTGCAGCAATTTAGATTTCCTGCTAAGATGGTAAACCACGAAATTGGAGTCCTTTTGTACTCCTCAAGATGAACTGTGTCATTTCTGTCTAAACACCTGCACCAGAGCAGCAAGGTCTCCGCACACACACAAAATTTAAAGACACACATATGCATGCATGTGTGACCACACACACGCCCATGTGTCCCCCAAACCACCAGACGCCCATAACAAGCAGTACCTTAGTTGGCCCATCATTATTCGACAGTGTTTATCGATGACACTGCTGTGCTGTGCTAGCCTTTACAAAAGCATGCTGCAGTAGATGTAACTCACATGTGCAAGTATTCTGCCATATCTCTCATTCAGTGTTTCATGTCTTTGTCCAACGCTGACTGCGACGGACCCCCACATATGAGAATTAGGACGTCGACTTGGGTGTCAGGTTAACCGGGACTCCAAATTCAAATGCAAATTCAAATTACATTTTTTTTTTTTAAATGGTGCAGTGTTGATTAAAACTCACGCGCTGCGGCAGCTGGTCCAGGGATCCCCCTGAACCCTGATAGCAGGAAGACTGTAATACTCGATTACCCGTGCCTGTTTGAAACGTGACCCTAATTCTCTTAATATCTCAGTAACCTACAAACAAGCCCATTATTTTGTCGTGCATGTTTTTTCTCTCGCAAGAATCAAGAAATAACCATCTCACTCCTATTCCCTCTTCTGATCTGGGGCCCCTCTTCATTGCTTTCTTTTGTAAGAATTTTTGTTCTCGAAAATTCAGATTTTTTTGTCATCATCACCTTGCCGCTGCCTATCATCTTCTCACTAGATGGACCGGGTCGTTCTGTCTGCTAAGTGAAGGAGTGACGCATCTGTCCAGACTCACATATATAAATCACAAGGTAAGCACTGCATATTTTCCTCTCTTTATAAGTAGAATATTGCAAGATTGATACCTGCCTCCCAGATGATGCCGCCTGGGGATACACATCTATCATTTTTCTTCAGAGAGCAAAGAATGCAACAGAAGAACCGTCAATGCAGACAGCCTGCACTTGAATGTATTACAGAAATGTAGGCATTTATAATAGCCACTACTTCATAATTTGTTTCAACTGTGCAATGTGGTTCCTTGATCTCTGGTGTGCATGTAGCAATTTTAAACTCAGGCAATAGTTTTTTCTAAAGAAAATCATAGTCATAGGTTTAATTTAACTCTCCCCTAAATAGTAGCTTCCAACATGAGATATGATTTATGTTAAAAAAAAATATTTTAATTTAATAGCGCAATATTCTAAAATATAAGGTATTATTCTCAAAGAATGTGTGGCTCAACGAACTTGTCATTGCACAACACAATTGCTATCTAAAATGTCGCACAATATTATGGCGTAGAAATGACATGTTTTGAGTCTCATATTTAATTGGATTACAATAAGTGAAACCTCTTTTCAAAAAAAAAAAAGGACTGAAATGAGAATACGTTTTCAATTTTTTTTATGTGAATACTATTGGAATTAGTAAACTTATACAGTTTCGCATTTTAAAATGTTAAAAACTAGCTAAATCATTGAAAGAATCTAAAAAGTTAGCTAAATAAAACCCCTGTTAATATCTGCATGATTTGGCTATATAAGTAGTCCAATCAATTAATCAAAAACTCTTTATTTCGGCCACCAGGGCCATAAAAGAGCCATAAAAGTACAATCCATTACACTAACGATATACATCATTAGATAAGTAAAAATACATCCATTATTTCCTATAAGCATGTAATATATAGATTACCTACTGGCAGTCACCAGTAGGTAGTTATAGTTAGGACCTAGTTACCAAAGGAAAATGGCAACATTCTATTCCCAATAACTATGGCGCCGATTGACGAACATTCGTGAAATTTTCAAAACTAATTCTTTGTTGATATTAGCTCCTATGTTGAAAGTTTGGGGGTGATTCGTAAAGGGGGGCAGAGAAAAAAGGGGGGTCCCAAAAAGTGTTTTCTCCATGTTAATTTCAACAGGAAACTTTAGACAAGGTTACAGGTCGAACGGGTGAACGGTATTACCCCACATTTGGCAGGGAGAAAGGTCTTGGTCTAGAAAGCACGCTTTTGTTGGTTCAAATCTGTTCAGTAGTTTTTGAGAAATATTGAAATTTACAGATATCGATATTTGGGAACTCTGCCATCCTATTGGCTGAGTCGTTACGAGCACAAGCTTGCTGCTGATTGGCTGCGAGCGTTTGCAACTAGGAAGTGTTGGCCACCATTTTGTGATTCCGTTGAAGCGAGTAAGGGAAAAAAGGGTGAAAAAAGTGGGAAAGAGAAGGATAGGAGCACTGTAACCTCAGTGCGGTGTTTGGGGTGTGCTATAGAGGGGGTGCAAAGCGAAGTATTCACCCCTACCGGTGTGAAAGTGGTGGGCTACAGAAATTAAGTGAGGTATTGCCTAGAGTCTGATGCTGCTAAGGTGAGCTCGTGCGGGACTCGGGGATTAAATGTGAGCCCAAATTGTGTGTTTTATGCTGTGAAGTCATGTGCCGTGGACGCTGAACTACACTTGTGGAAGTAGTGTCAGCATGTGTTTATAACTACAGGATCGAACAATTGACCCGTACTGGTCTGAAAGTCCTGGGGTACGGAAACTGTGTGAGGTACTGTCTAGAGTCTCATGTTGATAAGCTGAGCTGCTGCCGGACTTGGGGATGAAAGCGTGAGTCCAAACTGTGTGTCATATGCTGTGAAGTCATGTGCTCTGGCCACTGTGCCGCATCTGTCCAAGCAGTGTCAGCATGTAGTTATAGCTACTTGGATGAACTTTTGTTTCAAACATTGTAGCTTGTATATGGTGCTTAGGGGGCGTTATAGAGGGAGTGCAGAGGTAAATTCGCGCGTATGAAATCAATTCGGTATTTGGGAAGTGCTAACTACTCACTCCTATGGGTCTGATCGTGCTGGGGGCGTAAGCTGAGATGCTGATGGCCTCGAGGTAAAGCCGTTGAACTACTGACCCCTACCGGTCTGAAAGTGCTGGGTACGGAAAATAAGTGAGGTATTGCCTAGAGTGTCATGCTGTTAAATTGAGCTGCTGCTGGACTCGGAGATGAAACAGTGAGCCTAAACTGTGTGTGCTATGCTGTGAAGTCATGTACTCTGGGCGCTGAGCCACACGTGTTCAACTTCTATATGGTGCTTAGGTGGTGTTGTATGGAGAGTACGAAGGTAAATCAACACGGTATTTGTAAAGTGCCAACTACTCACCCTTATGGGTGAGTAGAGCCGGGGATCAAAGCGAGTGCAGAGTGAAATGATCTGGCCGCTGTGTCACAGTTGTGTGGAGAATACATTTTGGCGAGGGTCCGGGAGTTGCCGTTATCTGGCCCTAAAATAGCGGGCTTAAGTTGTAAGTTATAGGGTGGCTCTAAAAAGAGCCCTTGTGTTCATTAGTTGGAGCTACATATAAGTGCGGATGCACAGCTTCAAGTTATTCAGGAAAACTCTATTTCCCGGATCTGTAAAGTCTACTCCATCACTTCTGTATATATCCGCCATATCAAAACGTATGTTGTTGTTGTAGATGGAGCCCATTTTTTGGTCTCTGAGGTATGCAGAGGCAACTTTGTTGACTTTTTTCCAAGATTTTTCAATCTGAGGAGAACATTTTGGGACCATTTCCACTTCTGTCTTTGGCATATATTGGAATATACAAAGACAGTTTGAGGCAAAAGTAACAACAATTGTTCAAAGGTGTCCTTCATAAGCATTTCCAAACCTATCCCAGTCAATGTGCCTAGGTTGTTTCCACCACAGAGCACAATCATGAGGTCAGGGTGTTGGAGATGCAAACAGGTTTTAACCAAAGGCAACAATTTGTGCCACTTCAATCCTCGTAGTCCAAACCATTTAATGTCCACATTTTGTAAACCTAGGACTAAGTCAATACGTCACTGTTCTGCATACCTCTTGCACCAGAAAACATAGCTATGTCCTACGATCCACACTAGCATTTTGAAGGTATGGCTGGAAGGTATGGGAAGATGTCTGTAGCTCATGCAGTTCCTCCGTAGAATAAGAGATATGTATAAAGATGGGTAACTAGTTTCTTTTCGCATACAAAATGGTACCTGATTGGTAGATGAAAAGCATTGTTTTTTAAAATAGGGTGCACATTCGTTTTGTGGAAAAGCCTCTTTGTGATTGGTTTAAGAAAAAGATGTTTGAACGTGGAGTATATAATATAGGAAATTTGCTCAACTCAACCACACCTGCTACTTGCATTTGGAAGGCACTGTTCAAACTTAAAACAATCCTGAACTTTTAACCTGCACATGCCGTTAAATGTTCGAGAAAATGTTGCAAAAACATATTGTTAGGTTTAAAAAACATTGATGAACTTTTAACCTCCACGTGTTTTAGAATGTTTTAGAAAGTGTGTTGATAGAATAAGTTGCATTTTTGACTTCTATGTGTACTTGAATATTAATAAAATGGTTTATATTGAAAATTAGAAAGATAGTAATAGAGAGAAGTTTTGAAAGCTAAAAGAATCGAGGAACTATTCTAATTTGTTCTTTATTACCTACTGGCAGTCGCCAGTAGGTTGTTATAGAGTTAGGACGAGCTTCAATAGGAAGAGCATTTTTTGTTTTGCTTATAACTTTAGCGTCATTTGATGAATCTTCATGAAATTATGAAAACTATTTCTTTCTTCATATCAGCTCCTATGTTGAAAGTTTGGGGGTGATTTGTTAAGGGGGGGCCGAGATAGAAGGGGGTACCAAAACGTGTTTTCTCCATGTCCTTAGGAAAGTTTAGACAAGGGTACAAGTTGAACGGGTGAACGGAATTACTCCAAATTTGGCAGGGAGAATAGTCTTGGTGTAGAATGCTTTTGTTTATTTGGTGTAAATCCCTTCAGTCATTTTTGAGAAATATTAAAATTTATAAATATTGATATTTGGGAATTCTACCATCTTATTGGCTGAGGCGTTACGTGCAGGAGCTTGCTGCTTATTGGCTGTGATGGTGTTGCAACTAGGAAGTGTTGGCTGCCATTTTGTGATTCTGTTGAAGCGAGTAAGGGGGAAAAAGGGCAACAAAAGTAGGAAAGGATGATAGGAGCACTGTAAGCTTTGTGGGGGAGTGCAAAGCGAAGTAGTCATTCCTACCAGTCTGAAAATGCGGTGTTGCTCAGAGTGACATGGTGCTGATATGATATGGTGCTACACTCGGGTATGAAACCGAGAGTCTAAACCATGAGGTCATTGCTGTAAAGTGATGTAGTCTGGTGTTTGTAGCATACGTGCGCAAGTAGTGTTAGTAGGCGTTTATACTATACAGGGAGTGGGAAGCGAACTACTGACCGGTACCGTGCATTTATACTATACGGGAAGTGGGAAGCGAAGTATCCACACCTACCAGTGTGAAAACACGGGGATCAAACTGAGCTGATTGCTGTAAAGTGATGGGCTCTGGGCACTGTAGGAATACTAGCCGCTGTAGTATAAGTGTGTAAGTAGTGCTAGTCCGCGTTTATAATATGTAGGAGTGGGAAGCAAACTACTCATCCCTACTGGTGTGAATACTCGGGGATTAAACCTTGAGTCTAAATTGTGAGCTCATTGCTGTAAAGTGGTGTGCTCTGGCCGCTGTAGCATACCTGTAGAAGAAGTGGTAGTTTACGTTTATACAATATAGGCAGTGGGAAGTGAAATACTTTGCCCTAACGGTCTCAAGACTCGTGGATGAAATCATGAGCTCATTGCTGTAGTCATGTGCTCTGTGTAGTATTCCATTGTAAGTCATAGTAGAATGTTAGTATGTAATTCTACTAGAATCTAAGTATGTAATGTTAGAATGTAGGGCTATCATGAGGGGAACCTTGCGGAGTTTGTACACTGTGCTAGGGAAGACAGTTGCCTTGCTGTATGCTCCTGTTGATGGTTGTTTCAGGTGTCTTGTTTTCTTGTAATAAACCTACTTTTTGGATCCGTTGCTGTCTGCCTCTTCACTACATAAATTTGGCGATGAGCAGAAGAAGGTAAAAAGAAGGCAACACTCACCAATATTTCAAAGTTGGTTGCGTTGTGCCGGAGACCCTTTTTCTTTGTGTTGCTGTTTCTACTCATGCCAGGGTCATCGGCTCATTCAACTGTCATCTGACTTCTGGTAGGATTTATATTTTGCACTTTCTCTTCTTCTTCACTACATTCTGGTCGCTGTACTACACGTGTGTAAGTAGTGTTAGTATGCATTTATACTAACAAATGGATCATGTTCCTAGGGAGGGCGACATGTCAGGCGCACGTCATACAATGTCCCGGGGTATGCATTTGTGTGGCATTTGTGTTTGCTATTAGAGGGCTGGTGCATGGCTTCGACCCTGTGATAGCAAATACTTGTTTGATTACTTGAAGCAAGAGGAGGAAAACCTTGTATCGCTTTAATAGAGGGTATGCGGATGGTAAAAATGGAGAGGAAAAAACAAAACAAAAAAAAGAGCGGGTCACACCCGTTCTTTTAAATAAGCCCCTGGTGGGTAATGTTCCGTGGCCAATCCAATTAATATATTGCGGGGTCTCTGTAGGACTGGGGATCTTAATGTCACATGTAAAATAGGCGCGGAGGGCACATAGACTTTTTGCAGCCTAGGGGACTGCCACCTTCCCGGGTATTGTTTACTAATAGTTCGGGGGGTTCAAGGCCAACTGAGGTCCGGGGATCGCCATACTCCGGGGCTTTACTTAAATATGCAGGGTGGGCCCGGCAGTCCCTGAAGCCTCAGTGGTCCTAGGCAGTGCCTTATTTGTTCGGTAATCACACTGGCAGTACATATGGTGTTATAAAGTGATGCACTCATAGAACTCTTGCAGTTGTACAATTACACAGGCTTCATTTGTCTAATAGTCAGTTAGATTAAGTTTGGTAGGTGCACTCTAATATTAGATAACTTTTTCCTTAAAATCTCTTATAAACAGATGATTTTCACAATAAATAATACACAAGTGTTGTCAGAAAAAGAAGACCTAAACACTCAGTTATTTATTTGAAAAAAAAGGAAGCTTTATTAAAACACAAATAAATAGAAAGGTAACTTTAATAGAAGAAGCAGTATAATAAAAAAAAGTGGGTGGAACTCCAGTGGAAGCAGCGTAGGAAACCTGCAAGACAAAAATGAAACATAAGTATGTGTGCTATGTGGAAGAGGTAAAGAAAGGAAGTCCGAATGAAAGGGCGATAGTGAGAATGGAAGGGAGTGGGAGTGGGTGGAGGGGAGAATAAAAAGAAGAGAGTGAGGAGGAGACAGAGTGTCGGCCTACCTCACCCAGCCCTTAGTGTTTACCTTCGCGTCACCCATTTGTCTAGGACGCTGGAATCGCAAGAAAGAGTGTGGTTCAGCAAGTCCTTAAAATGAAGCACATGAGGCCAGAGAATATGGGCATATTATCAAGGAACAGCGATAACATTATCGCCACTTTAGCAGCAGGAAACTGCTGCTAAAGCGGCAATAAGGGGTTGATAATATGCCCTTGTGAATTCCCATAGAAGCCCAGGTTCTGGTGTGAAGCTGGGCTTCTATGGGAATTCACAAAGGCATATTATCAAGCCCATTATAGGTGCTTTAGTGGCAGTTTCCTGCCGCCAAAGTGGTGATAATGTTATCGCCGTTCTTTGATAATATAGTCCTACATTATTAGCTACGGGAAAACCGCGGCTTCACTGCTCACCTGCCACCACTGGTGTGTCCCATGACGTGTTGGTGCAAGCTCCGAGTCCGGGGTACGTATGTCCGGTAGACCAGATCTCCGGTCAGGGATGGTGTCTTGATGCCACGATGGAAGGTGTCAGAATTCCCAGGGCATCATTGTGGGGTCAGCTTCCGTTCCGCCCTTCTTGAGACAATCAATGGCATGTCTGAAAAGGGAGAAATAATGTAATGGTGGAAACGTCTGGAGGTAAATGAAGGTTTATTTCAAGCTTGATATAAAATAGGAGTTGAGTGCATCCTTTGTTTTTGAAGTACGATCTATCAACTGTAAGTGGTAATCGTGGTTCAAAGAGGAGATGGAGTGCTCGAGAATTCACAAGGTTAAATAATTATACGTTATACGAATGTTTATATAGAAAGGAACAGAGCGCGTGCTAGAAGCATAATGTGCGCATGTAATGCAGTGGCGGAAGCCTATTTGCATGTACACTTAGTAACAACCTCACTACAGTGTCCTAAAAGCCAACGCCATGTGTCTGTAGGACAGCGCTGCCCCCTGGCTCAGGCCTACAGTACGGTCCAGCAGGTCCTTAAAATGAGACAGATGTGACTGAATGAGGTCAGAGATCACATCATTACGCACGGCAACATCACTTTTTCGCATGTGCGCACTCAGGGTAATGCACCCCACGCCTCCCGCAGCATCGTGCTCAACAGGTGTCTGTAGGGCAGCGCTGCCCGTAGGCTCAGGCCTACAGTATGGTACAGCAGGTCTTTAAAATGAGACTGAGATGTGACTGAATGAGGTCAGAGATCACATCATTACACACAGCAACATCGCTTCCCACCCCTCCCCTACCGCAGCACAGCACTCAAGTGGTGTCTGTAGGCCAGCGCTGCCCGCTGGCTCAGGCCTACAGTACGGTCCAGCAAGTCTTTCAAATGAGACTGAATGAGGTCAGAGATCACATCATTACGCACAGCAACATCGTTTGTTTGCACCTGCGCAGCCAAGGTGATGCACCCCACCCGTCTCGCCACACCGCGCTCAATTGGAGGCCCTGTGCACCCAGGCTGCTCTGCTTACCTGCTGTCATTGTTGTGTGAGCAAACACTACGGGCAGCAGTGCTCACAATTCAGATGGAGTGTTGATTGCAGGATAGTGTACACCTCATGGATCCCTTTCGTAGACGACGGGCAGTAGGGCTCACAATTTAGAGCCCGTGTTGATTGCCAGGATGATGTACACCTCATGGATCCATTGTTTTTTTATTGCGCATTGTGATATGCTTGGTGGATGTGGCCATATCACCTGAGGCAATGTGGAAGAACTGGGAGATGTGGCATTGTCGTTATCCTATTTATACGTACGCAAAGTGGGCTGGGCCTGAGTGAATAATTATTCCGGGGACCTGGGCGTTGTTCAGTTCCTGTCTGCCCAGGAAGTGTGCTTATATGTATTTCTTTTGTAGTTTTGACCTCGCAGAGTGTGCAATTTACATTAGTGTAGCATGTGTCGGGAGGGCAGAAACTATTGTTATTGAGATGGTGTTTGAAAAGATTGAATGGTGAACATCACATGTAATTGTCAAGGTTGTGGATATGCGCAGGTACACTTGTCAATGGTGTGCTGTATTATTGAAAGTGTTGCTATCGCGAAGCATACACATGTGAATGTCCTCGGATGCAGGGAGGATCAGCAGTGAGGCTATGTCATACACAGTGATAACACTCATTATAGTCAAGCAATGCATGTCAAATGTGAATCTGAAAGTCTCACATATAACACACTACTATATTGGTAAAGCCTGACAACAGAGCATACAGCAAAATAAATCTACACATTGCTGTTTACTGTTTGCCACATGTGATCTAGGATGTGCACTCTGCCCGTGGCTCCTTATACTTCTTAGAGCCATGAATACCAATCCTAAAGGGAGCACAATAATGTGCACACACACACCAGGGGATCGTGTAACATATATTTGTTTTTTGATGGAACGTTTAAGATGCATGGCAATCACACGTGGAAGGCTAAAGTACAGAGCATGAATATTGATCAAGATGATCGTTGCATGTTGTGTGTAGTATAAGATATGTGTATACAGGAAAACACTTTTCAAAAAAACTTTCTAAGCAGAAGAGGTATATCTCATCAAACGCTGTAGAGAGAATGAGTAAAATGAGTGGGGTCGTGCAACTGTTACAATGGGAAATGTTATTAACCAATCAAATGCTTTTTTTTAAGATCACATGGCAATCGCGCACCGAGTGTGCAAGGAGGCCGCACCCGGCGCGATTTTGACAAAATATATTTATCATAATATAAGTTTAATATACTTAGAAATATATAAATGTTTAAAATATTTTAGATTATCGCTTGCTCTCATATACGGTTTAAAGTTATTTAGATATACTTTTGAGACAAAAAATGGAGTGGCGTACCCAGCGCAATACTATCCTTCTGTGACGTAACACAGGGCCTGGCAGCGTGTACTCGACTCGCAAAGCGCAGTGAGCGCGGCCCCATACGTACATAACGTAAACTGCGTACCCGGCGGATACAAAAGTTGCACCTGGGGTGACTTTAGGCGTATATGATGTTACGCGGGACACAGTGACACGAAGTCGTCGGATATGAAATGTGCATCATTTACGAGTTTAGCAATTTGGTGGATAGTATTCGTGTGGTGATGGAGCTTGGTACGCTACCGGTATGGGAGTGCAGTTTTCTCCCCTCTAAAAAATATACATATTTTTTTGAGAAGATATAAAACATTACATAATATTAAAAGTTACAAAAAGAAATGTAATAGAAATCTAAAACATGAAAAAAATTGAAAAAATATAGGTTTTAGAAACATTAAAATATAAAATTAACATTTAAAAAACCTTTGAAATTCACTGAAAAACCCATAGGTTTTACAGACACTATAGTTAGGAATTAGCATTTAAAAAACCTTCGAAATTCACTGACAAAAACCATAGGTACATCAATCCTATGGTGTTTTTATTTTATATATATATATATATATATATATATATATATATATATATATATATATATATATATGTTTTTGAGAAAAAAGACATGCAGTGCCCCCCAAGGACCGTAATGCAACAAGGATGATACAGAAAAGGGGGTGGTGATGAACAGAGTGTCTGAATTAAGCAGACCACTCTTACCCAGTCCAAAGATCAGGGCTTGATCCATCACCGTTATTTATCTCACTGCCCCATCCCAGCTCAGAACCTGGCTATATGCAAATTAGTCTGTCCCTGGCCCAGTGCATCATGGGAACAGGGCAGACCAAACTACCAAGCCAATTCTTCACCAGAAAGGAGACAAGCTATCGGGGACAGGTTTCTGGCATTTCAGCCTCTTCGGCCCGGCTTGCTTGAATCCTGATGGAGCAGTGAGAAAGGGACTCATGTCTGAGTATACCCTGCCACACCTATAGTGGCCAAAAACGATACAGAAAAGGGGGTGGTGATGAACAGAGTGTCTGAATTAAGCAGACCACTCTTACCCAGTCCAAAGATCAGGGCTTGATCCATCACCGTTATTTATCTCACTGCCCCATCCCAGCTCAGAACCTGGCTATATGCAAATTAGTCTGTCCCTGGCCCAGTGCATCATGGGAACAAGGACCCGAGTAACCTGTGAAAACATCGGAGATCAGCGTCCCGGAGATCTACGATCGCTGGAGAGTAGTCGGAGATTTCCAGGTAAGCCGTGGCACGGTGTGACTAACAGGCAGCGGGCGCAAGGCTGTGGTTCAATGGGAGAGTGAGCCCCAGTGTGGAGAACAGTAAAACACACGGGCAGTGTATCTATACAAACGTAAAATTTATCAAAATCCATCAGTATGGCTGCTGAGTGGGAAAGGGGAAGAGAGGAGGCAGCGTTGGATGTATTTACTGACACGGACACCGGCAAAGGCAACAAGACTAACTCAGGCGTACAAATACCAACTAAAGAAAAAGACGAAACTAAAATGCTACTGAATGAATTGGAAAAACTGCGTAAAAAAGAAGTCGCAAAATGGTGGGAAGTTAAATCATTATCCAGATACCTGGATCTCGGCAGAATCCCACGGGGACTGAGAGTCCTGGTTGCACCAACCTATGAGGACCCCGACCCCTTGATGCTACAGATGTGGGCTGAGAACAGTGCCAAGTCATCAGAAAACATGTTAAAAATACTCACTCAATTTGCGGCTAGTGACAGAGCCAAATTAATCACACGCATTGAAGAAATATTGAAAGAACTGGACACCAAAGAAAACAAGGAAGAGATTGCAGAAAAAATGACAGAAATAAAAGGAAGAGTAGAGAAACACGAAGCCGAAATCAAAGAAAGAAAAGCTATCATATTCCAAAGAGATCGAAACGATTACTTGAATGGAAGGATATATACATTTGTGCGAAAATTCAATCAAATAAGATGACAACCTCTTGAAACAACACTCAAGAACCAAGCCGGTACAGTTGAACAAAGTGAGAATGAGATTAGCTCAGAGTATGATACTGACAATGAAAGCATTCAAAGCGCGGAAATGTTAGGCCCAGCACCAACCCCAGTACAGGAACTGGCTTTTTTACGCCTACAGCGCCTCAGAACACTGCGCCCCTGAACCTCACAGAATCAAGGAGAGGGGTCTGGCAAGAACAGACAAAATCAAAAGCAACAACAAAAAACAGGAGGAGAAAAAACAGGAGGTGGGGGTCAACAGGTGCAAAAACAAGACAAACCAAAATACAGAAGAAACAGACGCCGATGATGGACACAACCAGAGACAACACAGTAATCAACTTAACCAATATGGAGCTGTCTCAACAAGAATTATACATTTTATCTTTGGGCCTAACTTTCTGTAGCAACACTAACTTTGACTATACTCAAACGCAAATTGACTTGTTTTTATATGTTCGGAAACTTAAACTTCAAAAATGTTTTTCAAATTCACGCCAATGTACCACTGAGATGCCAACAACCACCGACCCCCAACCTAATGCTTAATGTAGCACACATGGAAACGCTACAAAGTCTAATAGACCTAGAACAGCAAAATGAAAGTGTGAGTGAAGAGATTACACCGAGTGGGGCAGCCCTGAGTTCTGATATCAACATCTGGCAGACAGTTCAAACAGGATTCAAACCGAAATCAATATTCATGCCAGCAATGCCGAAAGATGGACTAGACCTTTTCGCTGAATATGTGACAAAAGACTTGAAAGAACTCTCCGTCTTGAGTACAAAACAAAGATACCAAGAGAACCAAGACCACAACAGAAAGTACAATGCACTGATGGAAAAGATCAAATCAAGATCAGATATAGTTGTAAGGTGGTCCGACAAAGGGGGTAATATAGTACTCTGGCCCCTGGAAATGTACAACAAAGAAGCCCTCAGCCAACTGCAGGACAGAGAATGCTATACAAGGATCAGCCCCACACATCTAATAGGTATTTAAGAAAAATACCACAATGAATTGTATAAATGGAGAGGAAAAGGATTACTGAGCAAGAAAGAATTTGATTTCCTAAAAAATGATTATCCGGTCACCGCGCAAATGTATCTGATCCCTAAGATACATAAAAATGATAAAATACCGCCAGGGAGACCGATCATATTGGCAATAGGAAGCCTATTTGAAAATACGAGTGTCTTCATAGACCACTTTCTCCAACCTGAAGTCAGAAAACTCCCAGCGTACATCAAAGATACAGGAGACTTTTTAACAAAAATATACGATGTCAAATGGAAGGAGAACTACCTATTCTTGACATTGGATGTTCAGGCTCTATATACGAGCATTAGGCATAAGGACGGCCTGAATGCCATAAAACACTTCTTGGGGAAAAGACCCATAACCCTATTTGAGCATACTAAAATGCTACTGGAAATGGTAGAGTGGTGCCTTACGAACAATACATTTATGTTTGACAGACTATTTTATCAACAAGTCCAAGGATCGGCCATGGGTACTTGCTTCTCCCCCAGCTATGCAAATTTGCATATGGGCTGGTGGGAGGAGCAGGTACTAATGGAACTGACTCAAAATGTAATTGTTTATAAGAGATTTATAGATGATATTTTCATTTTGTGGGAGGGAAGTCGAGAATGTCATACAAGAAAGACATCCCCCCAGGCTAATCACTGGTTTCAATCGCCACCATGCAAACCTTCGCAAAATCCTCAGAAGGCACTGGCCTTTGATCCGAAATGACACAACCATAGGCGACCTAATGGGCGAGAAACCACTAGTTTCATTTAGGAAAGCGAAATCAATGCAGGCGGAATTGGTTCGCAATGCTCCGGTTGTCACGAAACCAAAAAACTGGCTACAGTCCCAAAAAGGCTTCAGAAAGTGCAGTAAATGCAAGGCATGTAGTCATGGGAGTAACACTACCAGTGTGGTGGTACCATTTAGAGAACAACCCTACACCATCAGAGACCAATTCACATGCAAGACAGAATTTGCTATTTACGTACTCACATGTGAGTGCGGCAAACAATACGTGGGATCCACTATCCACCAAGTACATGTGAGAATCCTGCAGCACCTGCGAGCCATTGCTAACAGGGATCAAGCCTATCCAGTAGCACGCCACATCCATGAAGCTCATGTTGGGGATCCAAAGGGTCTGACGTATTTCGTCATAGACAGTATCCCCAAGAAAGAAAGACAGTATATCCATGACACACCCTCCGATTCCCTTCCCCAAACATCAACATCATAACTACCACGACACCCAGAGGTGCCGAAAGTCCCTTGCCGCCCGGACAGGATCACTATGAACTGTATAGTAATGCACTTGCATCCTCTTAAGACTAGCCGGCGTCTAGTGAGCTTATGCGCACGTACTTACCGGCACTATGCCGTAAAAATGGACACCAGTTCCGAGCGAGTATGGAGTCGTGCCCGGGCTCATTGACAAGGCAAGCAAACCGTTTACCGGCGGTGTGGTTTCCATGGTTATCCTCATGCTACAGGGCACACCCAATCACAATCATGGTTCCTTCACTCCCACAGCTAGACAGCGAATCATGTCAAATGAGAGTGCATACATACACAAGGAAAAACGGGGATATGTAAACAAACATCATCGTAATAACGATTGACTAATGTAAAGTGTTTTTGTGACCACCAGTGCAGATACAGATTATTTACGCCCTTGTAAAATGCAATTTTAAGACATGGATGTAATGTTTTAAACTAATATGGGATGTGACGTGGATGCAAGTGAAAACAGACTGCCATGGAGTTAATGTGCTGAGTCGTGTAACTGACCACGTCACTACAAGGGTGGAACCGTGTTACCATAGCAACAAGTAATGCCAAATTAGTGTTGTTAATTGAAACCCATGACATGAAGGATGTGTATATATAGTGCACAGTAAAATGGTCAGATGTTAGTGAACAAGGCAGGAGTAAGCCGCCGAAACGCGTCTAAGCAGAAACTGATTGAAAAATAAATCGTTTGAATTGAGATACACGGAGTCAGCGCCTTCTTTGATGGCAAGTGTGGTATGGAGATAATATATATATATATATATATATATTACCTACTGGCGGTCGCCAGTAGGTATATATAGTTAGGATTTTTTCTCTATGGGATTTTTGAAAATTCTATGTCTAATAACTTTGGCGTTTGTGGACGGAATTGGCTGAAATTTTCTGGAAAATGGAACATTTTGTTTCTGAGCAGCCCCTGAAAATTTGGGGGGGTTTCGTCAAGGGGGGGCTGAGAAAAAAGGGGGGTCCCAAAACGCGTTTTTCCCATGTTAATTTCCATAGGGAGGTTGGCCTCACTTTTAGCCCGAACGGCTGAATGGATTTGCACGAAACTTGGCAAAATTGTAGGGACTGGTAGCCCGATGTGCCTTTTGTAGGTCTCAATATATGTGCTCCAGTGGATTTTGAGAAATTAACGTTTAAAAAAAGATATATATCTGTAACAGCGGACCTGGCAGCGGCCCAGGACGCGTACTTTTCGCGCAACGGAGCTTTGTGAAGCGAAGCTGATTGGTTCTCCGGCGTCTGTCAACATTCCAAAAAGTCCGTAGCGGCCGCCATCTTGTCTCTCGGTAGGATCGAGAGACAAGAGGAGGTCAAAACAAAGGGGGAAATAACTATAAGGGGGCATAGTAGATCCTCGCTGACCCCCTAGGTTTGATGTGGAGGTTTTAAAAGGGCCCCGCGGGGCAAAAAAAAATAATAATAATAATAATCGAACGGCTGAATGGATTTGCACGAAACTTGGCAAAATATTAGGGACTGGTAGCCCGATGTGCCTTTGCTAGGTCTCAATATATGTGCTCCAGTGGATTTTGAGAAATTAACGTTCAAAAAAAGATATATATCTGTAACAGCGCTCCGCTTCGCGTAACGGAGGTTTGCGAAGCTGATTGGTCATTCTGTCACTGGGCTATAGTTGGGCTACATCTGGCTGATATTTGGGCTACATTTGTTTTTTTGTGTGTCTGGCGGCCATCTTTGGGCTACATTGGGCTACATTGGGCTTCATTGGGCTACATTGGGCTAGATTTGGGCTCCAACATATATATAGGCCAATGTAGCCCAATATATATTTTTCAAAGTTAATTTTCGTAAAAACCACTGGAGCATATATCTTGAGACATAGCAAAGGCACATCGGGCTACCAGTCCCTACAATTTTGCCAAGTTTCGTGGAAATCCATTCAGCCGTTCGAGCTAAAAGTGAGTCCAACCGCCCTATGGAAATGAAGGAAATGAATGGGTAATTTGTAATTAGCAAATAGCTAATCGCAAACTAGGAATGGTAAAGAATCGCTATTTATTCCTTAAAGTTCGCTATTTAGGAAATGCAAAAAACTTTGATGATACATATGGCGGTTCATCTCTAACAAGATAAGAAGCATAGGGATACATTTATGATGACTGGCGCATCACCAGGGATGTGTTAGTCATTCTGTGCCGCTGTTCCGTTACCTATGGTGTGCTGCATTTACAATGCGGCGCATCATGGGGCAAAAACAGCACAGATGCGTGATGTATCTGTGCCGTAAAGGTGGCGCATTGCTGGAGTTGTATCGCAAGTGTGATGAAGCTCCAGCAAGGGTCGGGGGTGCCCCTGTCGCAGGGTTTCTGTTCTCACACAGAACTGTGGACAGAGGATTGGAACCTCGGCGAATTAGGGTGTCCCAAAACTCACGTTAGTAATCAAAAACTCCTTAGCAAGCTAGGTACAGTGTCACATTGGATATAACAAACTCTCAATGTTTAGACAATCCAGAATATGAACTTATAGTACCTCAGGATACGTGGAACTCATGAACAGTCGGTCGTTATATATTTCTTAGAAACCAGAACATGGAGTTAAGAAGAACACATGTGTATTTGAAATGTTTATTTACTAATGCCGTCTTCTCAGGCGTAGTATCTTAGATAATAGAAGTACACATATTATCAGTAGCAAAATTACCAGCATAGTTACTAGTACATAAAAAGCGAATGGTGATAGTATGTTAACATGCTGTAAATGAATAAGAGTTAGCAACACTTATAAGCAGCCGCGGGCCGTGGAGGGAGTTACGGTGGGGCAGGGAGGCGGGGAGGGGGAGGGGCAAGGTAGAGAGGGCTCCACCCTGCTTCTCCCCCTCCCCAGGCGTAGTATCTTAGATAATAGAAGTACACATATTATCAGTAGCAAAATTACCAGCATAGTTACTAGTACATAAAAAGCGAATGGTGATAGTATGTTAACATGCTGCAAATGAATAAGAGTTAGCAACACTTATAAGCAGCCGCGGGCCGTGGAGGGAGTTACGGTGGGGCAGGGAGGCGGGGTGGGGGAGGGGCAAGGTAGAGAGGGCTCCACCCTGCTTCTCCCCCTCCCCGCCTCCCTGCCTCACCGTAACTCCCTCCACGGCCCGCGGCTGCTTATATCTCACCCTCCCTAATACACATATTATATTATTTGCTAAGAAGGTCTCTTTGTGTTGGTTTAGGGCGTGCCCATACTTTAGTGTCTTAGATTTGAAGGAATCACATCAGCATACACCAGCTCTCTCTTCATGTGAGCCGCATCAACTGTTGTGTATGTGTGTTCGGCAAAGCAATATAAAACCCGCCTCATGCCCAGAATTGGCAGAAGTTGCACTTATGTTATGAGTATGAAGTCGTGGAGATCAGACCTCATAACAATTCTGTATCGTGTTGTTCTTGAAACTTTAGCACTCGCTGTACAGATATAGTTTAACAAGCAAAGCAGATAGTAGAGCAATAACATATTATTCTCATGTAAACCACGATGAACTACTAGGTGGAAAGCTAAAGCAACAACTAAGTGTCGTGTGCAGAAGTTGCAAAAAAGGAAAAATGGCGTTTAAACCGGTAATGAGCCCATGCTAACTTAACACGGTGTAAAGATATCCAGGACCTAGATGACACCTCCCCATGATCCGGAAACTAACTGAATAAGATAATAGAAGTGCCATCTCATGAGAGCAGATTGCAAGTTTATATGTGGACGGTCCGCAAGGTAAAGCATTAAAAACTAGGAAAATTTAATGCTAAAGAAAAATAAAACAGCCAAGTACTTTATCGAGTCTTAAGCCAATAGGCAAGGTAAATAATAAAAACTTGACAAATAAGTCAATGAATTGTCAATGAAATGCTAGTACTCAGCATATCAACCATGAAAAAGGTCTATGACATAACTGTGTATGCAAAATAAGCTGCAACAGCCTCCAATAGGAAGTCACCGTCTTCATCCGAAAACAGTTCAGCCATCCAATTTAAAAGCGGAAAAGAACATACGTGCTCTCCCAGCACCGGATCCTCTATCACCATCAGAGGACAGCTCGGTGGGTTTTCAAGAAAGCTCTGTTCCAAGAAAGACTGTGCTGCCGCCAGTAAATTCCAGGGACCAAGTAGTCCATGCATCAATGCCACAGCCATAATCCTTTCGCCAGGACAAACCAACTCGTGAGTAATGATAGGAGTCATCAGCTGATTAAAGTCGACGTCAGGAGAAACCGGTCCGCAGAGACACAAATCAATGGCCCAATCGAAATCACAGGTCAGGCAGTGAAATACAGGCTGGACACAGGTGAAGTAGGAGAATCGAAAAGATAATCCATATGCCGTGCTTAATATCGCCAACGGCATTGTGCCATAATATTCTAGCATGCGATTGCGGAACAGTGTCAGCAGCTGCAGGGTGGGAGGTTGCATAGGAGGGACATCCATATTTAAAAATGTAAAAAAGCACAAGAGCGTCCGCTGGTAATGCAAGTAAAAATGCCAATCCACGAACCAGAGTGGAGAAAATAGAATGAAAGGAAGCAGGGATGACTCCAAAGATTTTCTCAAATGAAGTCACGAGACCACTGGTAACAACTTTAAAAAAGTGCGCCAGGGACTTTGTGGAGGATGCGTTAAAGATAGTCGGAACCATCTTGCTGAATTTGAAAGGCAAATCTGAATTGAAAAGTGTGTGCACCTCTGTACGGGTGTTCGCTATGTGAAGCACGAAAGTTTCACGGGCCGAACTCAAGGCCACCTCTCGCTGAGACAAAAGAGCTCTTATTCTTGCCATGCCGTTGAAATCTGTCCCAAGGTTGGTATTTGTGGCCAGATTGAAAACTCCCTATGTTCATGTGTGGGAGGAAATAGAACATTTCTGCAGCAAATAACCCGTTCACTTACTGTTACGATAAAAGGAATACTTTTAATTAACTCAGAACAATCTTCATTATTGAGCATCAAATAACTACTATTTTCCAACAACTTGAACGTGGGGATGATAGCAGGAACTGGCGTGCCTTGCAACACGCAAGCCATATTTGGTCGGTGTTTGTTGCATGAACCGTGTAACTGTATGTGCCTACACATTAGTGAATGATCTGGCGTCTCAGTGCATTCCTCTCCATTCAGATAAACTTCTTGATCATCTTTGAAACATCTGTATGTGTATGGAAGCGACCAGACCTCATGAAGAAAAGCACTACCTAAAGGTTCATAACGACCTATTGGTATATATTTCATACAATTTGAAAACTTATATAAAGCAAAAGGCAGCGTTATTAAACCGTGGATAAGGCACGTTGCCAAAAAACCCGCAATCCTCTGCTGATGATGTCACTGAGCATGTCATGAATGATGTAATATGTGACATCATCAGCAGTGGATTACGGGTAATAGTATCTCTAGTTTACTCCCCTATAGCTGTCTTTCTTTTAACATAAGTGTCTGTTTCCTTCCCTTATACTACATTTTACAGCTACAGATATTAGCTGTTAAAAAACCAATGAAATTCACTGAAAAAACCATAGGTTATAGACCATATATAGTTAGGAATTAGCATTTACAAAACCTTGAAAATTCACTGAAAAAACCATAGGTTATAGACCATATATAGTTAGGAATTAGCATTTAGAAAACCTTATTTTACTCACACAAAACCATTGAAATTCCATATATAGTTAGTTGCACTAACTATATATCGCGCACCCGCAATCCACTGCTGATGATGTCACATATTACATCATTCATGACATGGTCAGTGACATCACTGATGACATCACTGATGACATCTCAAATGACATCACTGATGACATCACTGATGACATCTCAAATGACATCACTGATGACATCATGACACACCAATACCAGTTACTACATAAGCACTCACTGATTCCTACGTCTACACACACATTCACTCATTCACCCATACAATCACTTATACATACAGTCACTTATTATTACAACACTATCATATGCACTCATACACCTATGCAGACAGTCACACACTGCCACTCATCCATGGAGTTACTCACACACCAAGCCAGTCCTGTAAAGAATCAATCACACTTCCATTTCTTCATCTATACAGTTAAACACAGAACACCATACTTCAGTGACATCACTGATGACATCACTAATGACATCTGAAATGACATCACTGATGACATCTCAAATGACATCACTGATGACATCATGACACACCAATACCAGTTACTACATACACACTCACTGATTCGTACGTCTACACACACATTCATTCATTCACCCATACAATTACTCATACATACAGTCACTTATTATTAGAACACTATCATATGCACTCATACACCCAGTCAGTCCTGTGAAGAATCAATCACACTTCGATTTCCTCATCTATAGTTAAACACAGAACACCATACTTTTCACACATATACTAACACATACTTACTCTCTTATACAATCACTGATACAAGTACACATTGATATGCACAGAGTCACACACCTCCCAGCCAGCCACACACACACTCAGTCTTCCATACATCCAGTCATTCTTCAATATGTAAAACGTATTTAAACTTTACAAAAACACACAGACACTAGATGATGTCATCAGTGATGTCATTTGAGATGTCATCAGTGATGTCATCAGTGATGTCATTTGAGATGTCATCAGTGATGTCATCAGTGATGTCATTTGAGATGTCATCAGTGATGTCATCAGTGATGTCACTGACCATGTCATGAATGATGTAATATGTGACATCATCAGCAGTGGATTGCGGGTGCGCGATATATAGTTAGTGCAACTAACTATATATGGAATTTCAATGGTTTTGTGTGAGTAAAATAAGGTTTTCTAAATGCTAATTCCTAACTATATATGGTCTATAACCTATGGTTTTTTCAGTGAATTTTCAAGGTTTTGTAAATGCTAATTCCTAACTATATATGGTCTATAACCTATGGTTTTTTCAGTGAATATATATATATATATATATCAACATAAAGCTAGATGCTAAGGGCAAAAAAAAGTGCTCAGAAACGAACGACCTAGAGCATGAGATTGAAGAAATGAGCCTTCGTTTCTTGGAGAGAGGGTACTCGTTGGAAGTGATCATGAATGCCAAATCCAGGGTTCTCTTGCGAAACCGAACAGAACTCCTAGTACCTGCACAAGGAAAAATAGATGGAAAAGAGAATGCGAAAGAAAGTACAACAGGTTTAATCATGGATTTTCACAATCGAAGTGGAGACCTTAAAAAGGTGATAAGCAAGAATTGGGGAGTTTTACTACTTGATGACACACTAAGAAAGAGCCTAACACCACATCCCAGTATAACGTATCGGAAAACTGCTTCATTAAGAGACATCCTAACTCAGAGTCATCTTGAAAAAAGAGAGCCAAGAAAGACCTCATGGCTAAATACACCAGGATTCTGGAAATGTGCGAAATGTCACGCATGTGAACATGGCTCCAACATAACCAGCTATGAATTACAAAATGGTAAAACAGAAAAAATCCTGGATCACATTACTTGTGAGTCAAAGTATGTGGTCTACAGATTAATGTGTCTTTGTAAAAAATACTACGTGGGTAGCACAATTAACAAACTGAATTTACGGATCTTGCAACACCTACGTGCAATAAAAAACAAAGATCTGAACTATCCAATGGCGAAACACTTTCACGAACACCACCAAAGTGATTGTAGTCAATTGAAATATTCTGGAATTAAAATTGTGAAACCTGCAGTGAGAGGTGGTGACCGAACCCTAAAATTACGCAAAATGGAATTTAGATTTATACTAGCGATGGGAACGGAATATCCACAGGGACACAATTTTGGATGCGGAATTATTTGTACATTTGTAAATATCAGCAAGTCAAAAATAACTGCATCTGATCTTGTTTTTGAATTTGATTATTTATTTTTTTAAACTCTTTTTATTTTATAAAAAAAAAAAACAATCAAGGAAAAAAGAACATTACAATACAGGCGCTTTTTCGGAGCAGGAAGGAAAGGGCAATAGCATTACAATGCAAGTCAATTAACAAAAATCAAGGGGGGGGCAAAATCGGGGGGAAAAGACTAAAGATTTTAAAACATATGAATCAAAACAAGTCATGGAACGTCTGGATTAGGGTGAATGTGAACTATCGGGTACATCAGGAAGGGGTGGTGTGCATATCTCCCCTCTGTAGGAGTTCCATTGATTCCAAATTTTCCCCCATTTTTGGGGCATACCTCTTGCCACATACACCGTCTTCTCTCTAAACATACACCAATCCATATTTTCCTTCCACCCCGAGACCGTCGGCGGGCGGGGAGCGCCCCACAATTGTGCAATGTCTCGTTTAGCAATCATATTAGCCAGGGTCGCCCAACGAGTCTGAGCCACGTCATAGTCATTTGGTTCCCATACATTCAGCAGACACCGCCTAGCTTCCGGTTGTATCTCGACTCCCGTAACCTCTTTCATGACAGCATGCACTCTATTCCAAAATACAGCCACCTCCGGACATTCCCAAATGATGTGAAGGAAAGTAGCAAGCTGACCACAACCACGGATACATAACCCATCATCTGAATAACCCTTTTGGATCAGTCGCGGACCAGTAACATACACACGGTGCAAGATCTTGAGTTGGACTAGTCGGAGACGGGCCGGTATCGCGACCTCTTTGGGTGAGGAAATCACGGATTGCTATCGGGCACATGTCCATCAAGTATCCGATCCTCCAACGGGGAAGATTCCGGAATAACGGTCCCAACGGGGAAAACCGAGCCCAACGCGTGACGAATCTGTAAATAGCGAAAAAATTCCCGATCACTCAAGTCATATTCCGCCTTCAAGACCTCAAAAGTTTTAATCCTATCTTTAACCCAGTGATCGCCCACTCTACTGATATCAATCATATCCCATTTCCCAAAGCCTTTCGTCTGCCATAAACTTCCCAGCTTGCAAGAATCGTACAAGGGGGTCGCCCGGGTCAGTCTCCCGCTCCACCCCATTGCCGCATTCGCACAATTCCACACCTGCACGGCGATCTTGGTAGGACCAGTAAGCGTCCGAATTGCCGATCTAGAGCATAGCGCCCTATTATAGTTCCCTCCCGGTAAAAGCCACCTATCCATCTCAAATGCGGAATCCAAACCCGGACCATACATACCGTGATTAATTGCACTCAATTGAGTGGCCCAATAGTAACGTCTAATATCGGGAAGAGCAATACCGCCGTCATACCAGGGAAGAGTAAGTTTAGGGAGGGCGATACGGGCACGCCCATCCCAAATCAGCTGTCTTTGTAGACTCTCCACTTCCCGGAAGTATTTTGCCGGAATTACGTCAAACATATTCTGGAGCGCGTATAAAAATCGCAGTAGAGACATCATCTTGAAAAGGGCTGCTCGCCCGAGGGGGGACAGAGGAAGGCCGCGCCAGCTCACCACGTCAGAACGCAACCGCTGTAGCGGAGGGAGTAAATTACGTTCATATCTTGCTACTGGGTCCAAAGTGATAAAAATCCCCAAATATTTGAAACCCTCTTGTGTAATCTGTATTGGACAACCACGCGGCAATGCAGGGGCGCCACCTGCGAGTACGTATATACAAGACTTGGACCAATTGATCACGAGGCCAGAATTGCGTCCGAATGAAATCAACACATCAAACAGCACGTTTAACGACTTTTTGGGCGAAGTGAGGTACAACAGAATCTCGTCCGCATAGAGCGATATGCGATCTTCAAACTCAGGGGTCCACTGTATACCTCTTATCGATGGTTCCCAGCGCAACCATGCAGCCAGAGGCTCCAAGGCGAGTGCAAAGAGGAGGGGAGACAACGGACAGCCTTGCCGAGTACCCCTTCCCAGAGTGAAGGGACTGGATACCCGACCATTGACCACTACCTATGCCAACGGAGCCTCATAAAGATGTTTCACCCAGCTAATAAAGCCAGGACCAAGGCCGAATTTCGCCAGAGCAGCCCATAGATATGACCACTTCACGGTGTCAAAAGCCATTGTGGCGTCAAAAGAGACCAAGATGGCCGATTCCAGAAGATATGGGGCTCTCGCGAGAACGCCGTGTAAGCGTCTCAAATTCAGTGCTGTGTTACGGCGCGGGATGAATCCGGATTGGTCCGGATGGATCAAGTCACTAATCACATTAATGAGACGGTTAGCTAGTACCTTAGCAAGGATCTTTGGCTCTGCATTAAGAAGCGAAATGGGTCTGTAGGACGTACAACAAGCCCTTGGCTTCCCCTCCTTGTGAATCACTACTATCGATGCAAGACGCTGGTCATAAGGGAGGGAGCCAGTATCTCTCGATTCCATGAACATACCGCGGAGATATGGTGCAATCCTATCCGGACGCAACTTGTACAACTCAATAGGGAGACCATTGGGACCCATAGCCTTCCCCGAACGAAGAGAATGTATGGCAATAGCTATCTCATCTACCGAAAGTGGCGCTTCCAGCAGCTCCCTGTCTGAGCCAGATAGGCACGGCAGTGAAATATCTCTCAACAACTGGTGAGAGTCTTTTTCAGGTCTAACAGAAAGTGGTGAATAAACCTCACGAAAATGATCAGCGAAGCACTCGACTATCTCAACCGGGTCCGTCACACGCATTCCATCAGGCCTCTCAATCACCGAAACCACTCGACTCGCTCTCTCTTTCTTGTCCAACCAGGCAATCAATTTCCCAGCCTTGTCCCCTACATCATACAGCCGCCCCTGTCGCTCCCTACTCATGAATTTAGCGGCATCAGTCACTAAGGCCCTATAATCAGACTGTTTGAGACCGAGGACATGAAGTTTGTCTCGGGTGACCCCCAACTCCAACTCTCCTTCCAGTTCAGTAATATCAGCCTCCAGTCGGACCACCGCCTCGTTCCTGCTCTTTTTAGCACCAGCAATCAATGATAAGGCCTGTCCACGAAGGACCGTTTTAAACGCTTCCCATAATGAGACAGAAGAAGACACCGATCCCTCATTCTCAAGAAAGTAGTGATCAAGGGACTTGACAAGTTCAGCACGGGTCTTAGGATTATGAAGATACCAGGGGTTAATCAGGGCCACTCGACCCCCAGTGCCCGGATTAATGTCCATATGAAGCCATACGGGAGAGTGACCCGAAATCCCCCTAGCTAAGTGCCTAATCTCTTTTATCAATGAGGCCTTTGCTGCCGGCATCAAAACATAGTCTAACCTAGACAAGCTGCCATGGGCACCCGAGTGGAAGGTAAACTGTGTCAGACCAGGGTGCATCACCCTCCAACAGTCAATCAAGCCCAGAGTTTCCAGGAATCCACTCAACCATGATTGGGATCTCACGAGGTCCCGGGGGGGATGGCGGTCCTCCACACCAGAAATAACAGAATTAAAGTCTCCGCCCATGAGCAGCATACAGTCCGGGAGTCCCAGAACCACCCTCCCCAAATCAGAAAAGGTCGAGGACTGCAAACCAGGGGGGACGTAAACAGAAAGCAACGTGATGGTCGTCCCCTCCCACCTACCAGTGAGGGCAGCATAACGCCCTCTATTGTCACACATTACATTGTCGACCTCCAGGGGAAGGGAGTTCCGAACAAGAATACCCACTCCCCTGGAACCGGAGGTGAAACCAGCATGGGCAGCAAGATGGTATCCCCGCCTATTCATAGCATGACAAGTGTTCCCAATCAAATGTGTTTCCTGTAATAACACTACATCAGGGGAGAAATGTTTCAAATATTGCAATACAACACCCCGTTTTATCCTGTCCCCCAATCCATTAACATTCCAGCTTAGAAGTCTCAACCCCCTACCCCCCACACTCGAAGTGGCAGCAGAGCCCTCCCAACCCGCAGCGCAGCACCCAAATCAAATAATAATTCAATACGTTTTCTTGAAAAAGAACCAAAACACACCCCAAACACCCCCCCCCACAATCCCAGGAAACAAACGCCCCCCACCCTGCACCCCTGCGTTAGACTCAAAAGCCACCCCAACTTGCAGTGTGCCTGTCGCCCTAACATGAAACTAATCTACAAAAAGAAACCCAGAGGAGGAAAGAGTCCCACCCCCCCCGCCACCTTGGGGTATACACAGAATTCTTAATAATACTGGAGACGTCTAACCACAGTGACATATCATGAACAGTGTCAGTAACTCGGGAACACAACTCATTCCTGGAGGTTGGCCACCCTCAGCTCCGCCGGAATGTTCCGTGCGATCTCGTCGCTCAGGCAAGGAATCAAGCCAGTCACTCACTCTGTCAGGGCGATCGAAGAAAAATGTCCGGTCCTCATATTCAATCCGTAGTCGGGTCGGGAAAAGCATCGCATATTTCAGTCCCATGTCTCTCAGTCTCCGCTTCACTCCTTGGAACTCCATCCTTTGTTTCTGAACCGATTGTGTGAAGTCCAGGTAGAAGCTCACAGTGGAATTCTCAAACTTCACCGGGCCACCCGTTCGCGATGCCTGCAGGATAGCGTCTCTATCCCTGAAATAGAAGATTCTAGCAATAATTGGGTGCGGTGGAGCACCGGTTTTAGGTTGACCACTCGGAACTCTATGCGCACGTTCAATGGCAAAGAATTTGCTGAGGCCTTTAGGAGCGAGATGCGTGAGGATGAGGTCTTCAACAAGGAGATCCGTAGAAGAGCCCATGGAATTTTCTGGAACACCAATGATGCGCATGTTATTGCGTCGCGCCCGGCTTTCAAAATCCTCCAGTCGACGGTTAAAGAGGTCATTAGAGGTCCGGAGGGTAGGCACCTCCGTTTGGAGGTCAGCAACATCAGTAGTGAGGCTGGAAGTCTTTAAGTCCAAAGATTTTACCTTTTCATTGGTCTTCGATAAATCCATTCTGATAATATTGACGTCGATGGCCACTGTGTCTAGCTTGAGGGCGATGGCCTCATATTGTTGGTCCATAGAAGTCTTCATACCAGTGATGGCGCCCATGATGTCTTGCAATGTAAGATCAGCCAACATGGCGGGGTCCTCGGTCACTTCACCCCGATTCCTATTCGCCCCTCCGGGTGACACCTTAGGTTGGGTGTAGCGGTCCATGACGTTCGTTTGAACGGGACCACCTCGGAGAGGGGTCTTGGTTTTTCATTTATCGCTGTCGGGTTTGCCCGCCATGGCGGGCGGCAAGCCCCCAGGAAGCGCCCTGGACCTGGTGAAAATGATTCGTGCGTTTTCCACCAAAATATTGATAGCAAGCCAGCGGGCACACGGCGTAGACCACCGACACGCTGCCTTGGGCTCACACTAAATCCAGGGTCCGGGCGCAACACAGGCTATTGCAGCAGGATAGAGATGAGTGAGGGTGAAGATCCAAAAGCGAAACCGAAAGTGAACTCGGGACAGCAACCAAGACTCCACCGCCGTTGTTGTTGAATTGTAGCCTGGGCACTCAGACCACCCGAGGCCCGGAGGTGTCCATGGGGCAGGCCTCAAAGGTTCGGAATGTCATAAGTTCGGTTCCCGGAGTCCAAATCGATTTCTGAAAACAGCTCGTATGTCAGCTGGGTTGCGTCTTCAATAGCCCGTTGATGTTGGCAGGATAATATTCAGGATAATTGCGGGAGGTGGCGAGGGTCTCGGGAGCCCTGGGCTAACGCGGCCATCTTGGATGCGTGCGTAGCTCCTCCCCCTTGAATTTGATTATTAAAAATAACTTTCATTTTGCTGGACTGATTTTCTTGTAAATATACATTAACACTTTTCTGACTTTATTTGGACATTGTACATATTGAACTTGATGAGGATGAGATAAGTAAAATCATGTAGAAATGATATAGAGAGTAAGGTGCAGCATAAATTTGATAAACCGTACCCTTATGCAAAGAACCATCAATCACATACTCCCAGTACTCACAACTGAAATTATGGAAGATCACGCATACCAACATCCAGCAATACATTTTTGGGTTCCGAAGACATGTATCTGGGTATGTCCTTTCAGGGGCCTGTATGAATTATTCATTATGACAACCAGACAGAATGTAGGAACTCAATATGATCTATGTGAATGTGGAGTATTTCAGCATTGGGAGAAACTTGGAGATGAAGTAAGAATTTTAAATTTTGGGCAATGGTTGGACGAATGATATTAGAGGCATCATTATTTCGAGTAAAATATTTTTATTTTCATGTGACTGTAAATAGAGGTACTAGTAGAATGTTTTCTAATTTAAAAGTGCTCCTTGATCAAGAGGGGAATGTCAAAATGCGCTGTCTTTAAAATAAATGTACTTTACAATAACCTTGGTTGACAAAGTTGCATGGTTGACATACCGCTAATGAAAATTGTAAAAAACCAGTTAAAAAAAACCGTTGAAAAAAACAGCCAAGAAACTGATAAAATGGAGCTAAGGAGAGATGAAAGAATGCCAAACAATGGCAGGGTTAGAATGTATATAGGAAAATGCAACTTTTGTAAATTCTGTAAATATAATGTTCACACTAGTACCTATTTTCAGTTGGATGTTTATTATAAGAATGCATAAATGGTGACTCACATACCTCATGTGGATGTTTAGCACTAGTTCTTAATATATATATATATATATGTATATTCACTGAAAAAACCATAGGTTATAGACCATATATAGTTAGGAATTAGCATTTACAAAACCTTGAAAATTCACTGAAAAAACCATAGGTTATAGACCATATATAGTTAGTAATTAGCATTTACAAAACCTTGAAAATTCACTGAAAAAACCATAGGTTATAGACCATATATCGTTAGGAATTAGCATTTAAAAAACCTTATTTTACCCACACAAAACCATTGAAATTCCATATATAGTTAGTTGCACTAACTATATATCGCGCACCCGCAATCCACTGCTGATGATGTCACATATTACATCATTCATGACATGGTCAGTGACATCACTGATGACATCACTGATGACATCTCAAATGACATCACTGATGACATAACTGATAACAACATCCAGTGATTTTTTGTTTCTGTAAAGTTTAAATATGTCTTACATATTGAAGAATGAGTGGATGTGTAAGTGTCTGGACGAAGGATTTAGTAGATGCATGACTGACTGTATGACTGAGTGATTAAATGTGTCTCACTGAGTGCATGGGTTAGTGACTAAACTGTCTTAATTTGTGCATCATTATGTCTGTTGTTCTATAAACTGCTGCATGTGTTGATCAGTAGCTATATGAGTAACTATATGGGTTATTGATTGATTGCCCTAGTATTTGTATGAGAGACTGAGTGTGTGTGTGGCTGGCTGGGAGGTGTATGACTCTGTGCAGATCAATGTGTACTTGTATCAATGATTGTATAAGAAGGTAAGTATGTGTTAGTATATGTTTGAAAATGTAAGGTGCTCTATGTTTAACTGTATAGACAAGAAAATGGAAGTGTCATTGATTCTTTACAGGACTGACTAGGTGTGTGAGTAACTCCATGGATGAGTGGCAGACTGTGAGTGTCTGTATAGGTGTATGAGTGCATATGATAGTGTTGTAAAGATGAGTGATTTTATGTATGAATGATTGTATGGGTGAATGAGTGAAGGTGTGTGTAGACGTAGGAATCAGTGAGTGCGTATGTAGTAACTAGTATTGGTGTGTCAATGGTTTCAAAAATTATACTCTGTATTTAACACTGGGTGAAACAGAGGTTATATTAAAATGTGAGGAGACGCATTGTATTGTCACATGAATGATATCATCAGTGATGTGGTCATTGATGTCAAATGAGATGTCATCAGTGATGTCATCAGTGATGTCATTTGAGATGTCATCAGTGATGTCATCAGTGATGTCACTGACCATGTCATGAATGATGTAATATGTGACATCATCAGCAGTGGATTGCGGGTGCGCGATATATAGTTAGTGCAACTAACTATATATGGAATTTCAATGGTTTTGTGTGGGTAAAATAAGGTTTTTTAAATGCTAATTCCTAACGATATATGGTCTATAACCTATGGTTTTTTCAATGAATTTTCAAGGTTTTGTAAATGCTAATTCCTAACTATATATGGTCTATAACCTATGGTTTTTTCAGTGAATTTTCAAGGTTTTGTAAATGCTAATTCCTAACTATATATGGTCTATAACCTATGGTTTTTTCAGTGAATTTCAATGGTTTTTTAATAGCAAATATCATAAGCTGTCGAATGTCAAGTACGTGGTAAGTAAAAACATTTTCGTGTTTATGCACACTGATCTGCTTTGAATGCTGCCCCCCCCCTCATTTCTATTAGGAGTACTCTCTCTTTGCAGATAGTGAAAGGTAGTTAACGCAGGCCTTTGCCCCCGTTGTAATACGTCGTGCCTGCTTCTCTCTCCATTTGATTGATTGTTATCCAAGCATTTACTGTTTTAGAATTGGTTCTCTTTGGTTCATTCTCTATTTACAACCAAACGCAGAGTCGCAATACTCTGTTTAGTCTTTGCAGATAACGAAAAATCGTGTAAAAAAACAAAAGGAATCGAGCAAAATCAGTAGGCCACTAATAGGATCTCTTTTTGACCTCGCTAAAATAGAAACATTAAGAACAACCCCTCATGACAAATACGAAACTAGTGAGATGAACTGAACTCCACACCATGATGGCTGCAATACAGCTCGGCTCCGCCACCCACCCCGCCCAAAATAACGATAAAGAGCGGCTGCCATGATTGCTCGCGGAATGGCCACGACGGAGCTACGAAATGGTGGTGCTCTCATGCTAACGCCAGCTTCAGTCTGAAACATCCAGAAACACTGTAGACTACCAATTCGATCAGTTCCGGTAGCGCCCCAATGTAACCCGGTAGAGAAGAACTAGCCCTCCCCTCTTTGACTGATGGTTCTTGTTGCCCGTCCCTTCTGTTGTCATTTAACAGAACTATTTAGCCTGCTGAAAGGGGTTGTGTTCCGACCGCTGGTTGGTGGAGACATTTTGACTATATTCTGGACCTGCGTTGTCGCGTAATGCGTCATATGACGCGCCGCGTTAGCGCATCCGGAAGTCATCCGGGGCGCGACGCGCAGCGCGTAACGTAAGCATAACAGGTCATGTGACTTGTTAATAAAACTTTTCATTGGTTCATTTTACTTTTCTTATTCTAATGATGAAAGGCTTGGTCATATGACTTAAAAATTACGCTTTTTATTACTTCCGAACATTATTTTTTCTTAAATATATGTTATAATGTTCCAGGCTAATGTACTTTCCCGGAAAATTTACAACTGTCCTGCAAGTAAAATATATTCTTTTTTCGAGAAAAAGGGCGTTTCTTCGTCCCATGACGGAGCCGTTGAGCAAAAGAGGGTCGACCTGCTGTCTTAGTCGCCGATACGCCTGAATATGAGATTCTTATCGATCACTTTATGTTGCAGGAGTAGAAAACACAACAGCCCTTGACCATTTATCTTTACTGCGTTCCTGCGTATTATACCTTTTACCCTTCATGTAATTGGTCTGCTTTATTTCACTTGCCTTTTAATGATTCTAAAACAGTGACTATTATTAAAAACTTTACCAATGTATATACTACTACCATGTTTTCTTTTAAAAACCTTTATTGTGAAAATTTCATTATACAAATACGAGCCTATAACCACGTGGGCCGGCCACGGAGCAAACTGTAATCGTATATGATGAGTAGACATTTACACTGTAGAGGAACGTAACGGGCGGGCCATAAGGTTGCAAGAACTAAGGTGTCTAACAGTTGCGGAATCGGTGGACGTACATTTTATAATTAAAATACGACAGGGCCAGTTACAATAAAATTATCTAGATATACATTTGCGGGCAAGTACCATGCGTGACGTTAATTCGAACTTTCAATAGTACAGTAATCAATAACACATCAGAACTTAATATCAATAGGGATGTCGAAATACTCAATCAATTCTCGTCCCCGCCCGCCATGTGCTTCAAAACTGCATACGTATCTCGTGATTTCAAGGTTCTGCAACCAGTACACAACAAGGAGTTACGAGTCCCATTTATTCCGGCGCCATTTTGGGCGAGGACGGGCAGGTCCAGGATATAGTCAAAATGTCTCTACCAACCATCGACTATGATGATGTTCATATGCTGTATTTATAGAGTAACACTCATCTGTCCACATGAAATTAATTTGCCACAATCTAAACATGTCATTTTAATCTTTCCAAAGTTCTTTTAAATATTTGGGACCGTTTCCCTTGCCTCTGATGCTCTCAGTGCCACTTCTTTGATGAATGTACTGGCAGGTCGGGGGTTCTCCTCCAAATCTCTCTTTTATGCAGCACTATAATTAATTGGTGCCACCTCTCCATATGACGATGCATGGTATAGTTACCATAACTATATTTTTTTTCGGTTCCTCTGGAGAGTACATTGTGGCAGATGAAGCGTATAACATACCGGGCATTTACCTTTTTTTGCATGTAGAGGAAAGGAAAAAAAATCGAGCGTCCGAGTTCTAAGGTGTCCCAGGGCCATTTTAGTGGACCAGGCCCAAATCCAAAGAACAGCCCGCCATTTTGAGAGTCCTGTTGCAGCCGCCTGTCGCTGTAGCATCAAGAGCGGCCAAAACTCAGCTGAATGGCAACTGAAACGGTAAAGGGGCGCCCCACTACAGCAGACGAGCCTCCACCTAGGAAGGCCCGTTCACGCCGCCTCCCCCCCCCCCTTCGGGCACCCCACGCCGTTATTCGGAGCAGTATTGTAGGATGGCCACACCAGTGCAGCAACTTGCTAGACACCACCTCGGTGGTAACCGAATCTCAGCGCCTTGTGGTGTCTTCTATTCAGAAAACATTGTTGTGCTGCCTTCGACCTATTCGCCGCAAGTGCGCACGCAACTCAGCTGCATAGCTTGCTAGACACCACCTCGGTGCTAACCGAATCTCAGCGCCTTGTGGTGTCTTCTATTCCAAAAATATTGTTGCGCTGCCTTTGGCCCCATTCGCACATCGGTCCGCTACTGCCGCCATCTCACAGGCCAACGGGGCGCCCCACGCCGACTTTCAGCATTGTAGGATGGCCACACCAGTGCACCTTACTAGACACCACCTCGGTGCCATCCGGATCTTGGCATCTCAGCGCCTTGTGGTGTCTTCTATTCAGAAAATATTGTTGCGCTGCCTTTGGCCCCATTCGCACATCGGTCCGCTACTGACGCCATCTCACAGGCTAATGGAGCGCCCCACGCCGAGTTTCAGCATTGTAGGATGGCCACACCAGTACAGCAACTTGCTAGACATCACCTCGGTGCCATCCGGTTCTTGGCATCTCAGCGCCTTGTGGTGTCTTCTAGTCAGAAAATATTGTTGCGCTGCCTTTGGCCCCATTCGCACATCGGTCCGCTACTGACACCATCTCACAGGCCAACAGGGCGCCCCACGCCGACTTCTACCATTGTAGGATGGCCACACCAGTGCCACAACTTGCTAGACACCATCTCGGTGCCATCCGGATGTTGGCATCTCATGCCTTGTGGTGTCTTCTATTCCGAAAATATTGTTGCACTGCCTTTGGCCCCATTCGCACATCGGTCCGCTACTGACGCCATCTCACAGGCCAACGTGGCGCCCCACGCCGACTTTCAGCATTGTAGGATGGCCACACCAGTGCACCTTACTAGACACCACCTCGGTGCCATCCGGATCTTGGCGCGTAGTGAAGCTGCAGCAGCTGCAAATAAGCTTCAGACAGTGTTACAACCGCTGCTCAGAACTCTCAACTATGACACCACCTCGGTGCCATCCGGATCTTGGCGCGTTGCGCTGCCTTTGGCCCCATTCGCACATCGGTCCGCTACTGACGCCATCTCACAGGCCAACGGGGCGCCCCACGCCGACTTTCAACATTGTAGGATGGCCACACCAGTGCGGCAACTTACTAGACACCACCTCGGTGCCATCCGGATCTTGGCGCGTTGTGCTGCCTTCGGCCTATTCGCACATCGGTCCGCTACTGACGCGAACTCACAGGCCAACGGGGCGCCCCACGCCGACTTTCAGCATTGTAGGATGGCCACACCAGTGCTGCAACTTGCTGGACACCACCTCGGTGCCATCCGGATCTTGGCGCGTTGTGTTGCCTTCGGCCTATTCGCACATCGGTCCGCTACTGACGCCGCCTCACGTGCCAACGTATTTTCTCCGCATTTTATACCCTATGCCGCATAACAGGTCATGTGACTTGTTTATAAAACTTTTCATTGGTTCATTTTACTTTCGTTTCCTAATGATGGAAGGCTTGATCATATGACCTAAAAATAACACTTTTCATTGGATGAAAACTTTTTTTTTCCCAAATGATGAAAGCCCCACCTTGTTTCTGGATGTTTCAGACTGAAGCTGGCGTCAGCATGAAAGCAGCACCATCTCGTGGCTCCGTCGTGGTCATTCCGCGAGCAATCATGGCAGCCGCTCCCCACCAGAAGCCTGCAGGAGTCGGGGGCCCCCAAAACTTTTGTTGAATCCTCAAGGCGGAGGGGACGCTTTCGAGAATGGGGTCCAAGACCTAGCAGACAGTCGTCCGATTTCCAAGGTGTCCCAGGGCCATTTCAGTGGACCAGGCCCAAAAAGAAAAGAGCCTGCCGCCATTTTGAGAGTCCTGTGGCAGCCGCCTATCGCTGCACCGCAAGAGTGGGCGCAACTCAGCTGAATTGCGGCTTTTGACACAGTGGACCAAAAGCGGACGGAATGGCAACTGAAACGGTAAAGGGGCGCCCCACTACAACAGACGAGACTCCACCTGGAGAGGCCCGTTCACGCCGCCTCCCCCCCCCCCCCGGGGCGCCCCACGCCGTTATTCGGAGCAGCATTGTAGGATACCAAAACCAGTGCGGCAACTTACTGGACATCACCTTGGTGCCATCGTTCTGCTGCCTTGGAACTATTCGCACAACAGTTTGCTACTGATGACCCACCCCCCGCGACGCCCCACGCCGGATGCCGAAATCAGTGCGGCACCCAGGCAACATCACCTGGGTGCCGTCCAGAAATCTGGACGTTGTGCTGCGTTGGGACTATTCGCACAGCCGACCGCTACTTCGTTGTTTTTCCCTAAAAATGTTTATATGTTTTTACTGTTTTTGTTTTGTTGTATATATTTATACGTTATTAAAGTTTTATAATCTTACTACTTTGTTGGAGTGCTATATATTTTTAATGTGACACATAATTGTAAAAACTTTGATGTACAAAGAGTCATCCCTGGAATCTTCCGCTTCAGGCTCGGTCCCCTCCCCAATCACAATACAGGATGGTTTTCAGATAGTAGGAACGCGTGTGCTGTGACGGATCTCATCGAGTGTGGGCCTTGATCTACTATAACTCCTTTGAAGAGGGGTGATTCTTTACAGCTGGGGCCATAAACTACATCTGCAGGGCTAGCTGATAGCCTAGGACCGGCCTGGACAATCGGACACAGAGGAAAAGGAGTGTCAGAGGGTGCGGTAGTGAATAGGGCGAAAGGGAGGTGTCGGGCGGGCACAGGGTGTGATTCTCAGGGAAGAGCAGCGCAGATGGGGGGAGGTTTATTACCCATGCATAAGACAGAGAGCGGGGGTGACCAGTGCCTGGGGGAGATGCTTGCGAGGGTGGGGAGCCATGCTAAGGATCGACAGCGTGCAGAGAGTGGGTCTGGTCAAGGCATCTAAAATGACTGCCGTGCACAACAAAAGTGTGGCATTTGAAAAAAGGCAAGATGGCGCAGACAATGTTTTTCAACACTTCCTGATTTCCTTCTAATCGAACGTTAACAGACGTTGGGGCATATTACCAAAGTTAAGCGATATTTATCCCTAACGATGCTTAGCAACGAATTTTTTACCGCTAAGCATCGTCAGAAATTATCGCAGATAAACCTTGCTATTATCAAGGTTTATCGCAAATGCCATAAAAAACGACCGCAATGCATTAATATCGCTGAAAACTCAGCGATATTCATGCATTACCGAGCTAATGCTCTTAGCCATGTTATCCACCTCCCATTGGATAACATGGCTAAGAACTGCTCAGGGCAGGTGGTAGCTTTTGGAGATATTCGCGCTTAGCGCGAATATCTCCAAAAGTTGGTAATAGGAGATAGCGATGTTAGCGACTGTTTCAAGTCGCTAACATCTTAGCATGCCCACTTTGCATGTCATTAGTGATAAATATCACTGACATGCAAAGTGGGTCCCAAGATGGTCGCTATCTCCTACTAGCGGTCGCTAACTGGTGTTAGCAACAGCTAGGTAATACAGAGATAATTTTATCTCCGCGAAGCGGAGCGCTGTTACAGATATATATCTTTTTTTGAACGTTAATTTCTCAAAATCCACTGAAGCACATATATTGAGACCTAGCAAAGGCACATCGAGCTACCAGTCCCTACAATTTTGCCAAGTTTCGTGCAAATCCATTCAGCCGTTCGATTATTATTATTATATTTTTTTTGCCCCGCGGGGCCCTTTTAAAACCTCCACATCAAACCTAGGGGGTCAGGGAGGATCTACTATGCCCCCTTATGGTCATTTGCCCCTTCGCTTTGGCCTCCTCTTGTCTCTCGATCCTACCGAGAGACAAGATGGCGGCCGCTACGGACTGTTTGGAATGTTTACAGACGCCGGAGAACCAATCAGCTTCGCAAAGCTCCGTTACGCGAAAAGTACGCGAAGCGGAGCGCTGTTACAGATATATATCTTTTTTTGAACGTTAATTTCTCAAAATCCACTGGAGCACATATATTGAGACCTAGCAAAGGCACACCGAGCTACCAGTCCCTACAATTTTGCCAAGTTTCGTGCAAATCCATTCAGCCGTTCGATTATTATTATTTATTTTTTTTTGCCCCGCGGGGCCCTTTTAAAACCTCCACATCAAACCTAGAGGGTCAGGGAGGATCTACTATGCCCCCTTATGGTCATTTGCCCCTTCGCTTTGGCCTCCTCTTGTCTCTCGATCCTACCGAGAGACAAGATGGCGGCCGCTACGGACTGTTTGGAATGTTTACAGACGCCGGAGAACCAATCAGCTTCGCTTCACAAAGCTCCGTAACGCGTAAAGTCCGCGAACCGGAGCGCTGCCTGGTCCGCTGTTACAGATATATATCTTTTTTTGAACGTTAATTTCTCAAAATCCACTGGAGCACATATATTGAGACCTAGCAAAGGCACATCGGGCTACCAGTCCCTACAATTTTGCCAAGTTTCGTGCAAATCCATTCAGCCGTTCGGGCTAAAAGTGAGGCCAACCGCCCTATGGAAAACTCAATGTTAAAAACACGTTTTGGGACCCCCCTTTTTTCTCGGCCCCCCCTTGACGAACCCCCCCCCCAAATTTTCAGGGGCTGCTCAGAAACAAAATGTTCCATTTTCCTGAAAATTTCAGCCAATTCCGTCCACAAACGCCAAAGTTATTAGACATAGAATTTTCAAAAATCCCATAGAGAAAAAATCCTAACTATATATACCTACTGGCGACCGCCAGTAGGTAATATGCCTTTTGATGTACTTCACAATGAAAAGGAAAAAAGGTGACAGAGTTGTGCCATAGAACTGTGCTGAGGTTAACAGTCTAGTGTTTTTAAATAACAGTAAAAACAAGCAAGGGTAATACACTTAGCACTTTAAATACTGTCTAGACGTGGGGGACTTTATGGTCCAGTAGAAGGCTAACGGTAGCTGAAATGCGTAGGCCGTCGTAATTCTTGCACAATTGCACATGATTTAATAAATGGAATTTAAGACTTACCCTGCTATGGTGCCGTGACTTTCGCCGAGTAAGGAGGCGAGGGAATCCCAGGAATATATAAACATTTATATATATATATATATATATATATATATATATATATATATATATATGAGGTATGTCAAGCTCCTATTGTCCACAAGCGCTGCAATTCGCCACACAAACGAACAGGAACCAGCGAGACCCAAATCCAGGTGCAAAGTTATTTTATTGTTTTCAAACCCAGCACCAGTCCGCCACGACGCGTTTCGGCTAGAGATAGCCTTGTTCACATGACAACGTCACGAGGGCTGGCCACCCTTTTAAAGTGCATACTCGTCATCACATGACATAGAAATAAAAGAGTTACTATAATGTCACATAGCAGCTCACACATACTTGAAATTACAGCTTAAATGCTGTTAATTTGCACTCTATTGCACATATTATAACAATATCAATATAATACTGTACACTTGTTTGTAAAATACAAACTAAAACCCCAAGATAATAAACCTCCAAAAAGTCAAAATTATCCCAAAATTTCATGTATAAACATCTAATGACAATGGTTAATGAACATTTACTAAAACCTCCAAATGACATATAAAAGTTAAAAATATAAATATTTACACTTAAAACCATGTCCTAATGATGGAACTAACTCCTGGGTTTATGTATGATTGACCACACTGACAACTACGTCCATGTGTAGGGTATACAGTACAGTTGATTAATGTGCAAAATAGCAAGGTTTGTGCAAAATATTTCTATATGTACAGATGGCAAAAAAGTGCTACCATGAAAAGTGCAAAATTGTGAATAAGTTCATTGAATGTGATTAAAAATAGTTACATAATAATTCAGAAGGCATCCAGGGTACATGATACAGCTCTATGTCCAATACAGTTACAGATAGGCATTCAAACCCAAGGTTACATCTCTCAGTGGACAGAGGTTATTATAGATAGGTGTGGCAATCCTCCCCAGTGTTCAGGCCCTGTGGTACCTTAGTATCCAAAAGAATGATGTAGCGCGTTTCTAATTTGCGCAACAGGGACTCTCTATCTCCTCCTCTCCTCTGGGGAGGAACACAATCTATCACATAATATGACAAGAGGGAAGCATCTTTCCCATGGCACTTATCAAAGTGCTGAGCCACTAGGTATGAGGGGTCAACGTTGCATATGGCTCGCAGATGCTGAAGGATGCGCTTGTGGACTTGGGGCCTCGTACTGCCCACGTATCTTAGCCCACAAGGGCACTCCAAAACATAAACTGCAAATTCTGTCTTGCAGTTGAGCTTATGTTTAATCTTAATGGGAAATGGCGACAATGGTGTTTTAACTTCTGTTTTACTAACGCCATTTTTACAAGCCTTACAACTCGAACACCTAAAAAAACCCTTGCTCTCATTTAGCCAGGTTCCCGTTACCACCTCAGGACTGCTGGATACCAAGCTGTCTTTCATCGACCTGGCTTTGCGGTAGGCTATACTGGGAAATTTAGGAATCACTGGACCCAAAATAGGATCTTCAGACAATATGGACCAGTTCTCCTTAATGATTTTATAGATGCTATTGTGTTGGTTGCTATAACCCATAATCATCCTTATCACCTCTTGCGAGCCCTTGACCTGTGGTTTCAAGTTAGTCACTCCTGAGCCCAGGAGTGAAGTTCTGTCCATTCTGTTTGCCTTAAGAATCGCCACATCTATAGCTTTGGATTTGCAGCCTCTGAGAAGGAAACGAGATTTACAGTGGAGTTGTGCCAGCCGGCACTCTTCCTCACTGCTGCAAATCCTCCTGACACGGAGCATTTCCCCATAGGGTATACTCCGTATCAGGTGTGCAGGATGGTGGCTCCCGGCATGCAACAATGTGTTGCCCGCAGTAGGCTTGCGGTGCAATCTAGTTTGAAGACTGCCTGCCTGGACGTAAATCTCAACATCAAGGAACACTATAGAGGTTGCACTGATACTACTGGTGAACCGGATGTTAAGATCATTTTCATTCAGCTTATCAATGAAATCAATCACCTCCGTCTCAGTGCCCTCCCATACAAAGAACAAATCATCAATATATCTTGACCACAGTTTTACTTTGGAGTTCATAGTGGCAGAATGTTCTTGCCAGAGGACCTGCTCCTCCCAGTACCCCATGTGTAAACAGGCGTAACTGGGAGAGAAGCAGGCCCCCATAGCCACTCCCCTGGTCTGAAGAAAAAGCTGTTTGGCAAACAAAAACACATTGTTCTCTAAGCAGATTGCAATCAGGTCTATCAGCATTTTAGAATGATCCTGGAAACAGTTTGGTCTCTTCCCAAGGAAATGCTAGACTGCTCTCATACCATCCTGGTGGAATATACTGGTATATAAAGAAGTGACGTCCATGGATACCAGTATATAGTTCGTATTCCATTTGAAATTTGCTAGTTTCCTTAGTAAGTCACTAGTATCCAAAATGAAAGATGGCAGGTTTCTCACAAAGTCTTGTAGAAAGAAATCAATGTATTTACTCATGTTCTCTAACAGGCTATTGCAAGCCGAGATTATGGGCCTGCCTGGAGGTTGTTGGTAACACTTATGAACTTTCGGAATGAAATAGATGACAGGTGTGACTGGAAAATCATTCATTAAAAATTTAAGTTCATCCATAGTGAGCAGGCCCTTGCTCCTCCAGGCTATCAGTGTAGAATATATTACATTCCTCGCCTGGAGAGCATCCTGTGGTGTGATGCGTTTGTAACAGTCCCTGTCATTGAGTTGTTTCAGGGCTTCCTCTAGGTACATCTTACGTGGCCATAAAACCACGTTGCCCCCTTTATCTGATTGTCGTATCACCACATGTTTGTTTGCACTCAGTTTTTTAATTAATTGATGGTATTCACTGTCCCTGTAATTGAAGCGTTTCGTTCTGTGGGCATTCTTAATCTGTAGCTCCTTCAATTGTATCGCCACTTTATCATGAAACAAATCCACATCCCCATGGATTTAAGATCTCTACCCACTCTCCAGTCCTTCAGAAGTGCCCTGAAGACCCATCTATTTGTGCAGGCCTATCTGTAATGGTGATATGCCCAGGTTTATGATATTTTTGTTAGGCGCCTTGACACCTTCGGGTTACTGTATGCGCATTATAAATTTTATTAATTCATTCATTCATTCACATTATCTTTTATCATAAGTGGACAGAATTTGGACTTCGGTTTGAAGGGTGTTTTGCATGAGGCAGTGGCAGGTTCACCCCCAAGTATCATTGAATTGTTAAGTTCTAGGGGAGATTCCTCCTCTTGAAGCTCGAAGAGTTCTTGCGTAAGAGCTGATCCAGTGGATGTCGCAACATTCGTCGTTACAAAAGTCCCAGGGCTAGTCTCTACAGGTTGATCACTGCTAGTTGCCTCACTGTCCATTACTTTGTGCGAATTGTGATATTTCCTCAGTTTCAGTTTACGCACAAATTTGAACATATCGATCTTTGTAGTTGTGTAATCAAAATCCCCCCTTGGACTGTACGTTAAGCCTAACGCCAGAATGCTGGTTTCTTTAGGGGTTAGATCGATGTCAGTCAGATTGATGACAGAGTGTCCATTCTCATCAGCTATTGTACTAGCATTCAATCCTGTGATGGTACCGGCTGTGCCTTGTTGCGCTGCCAACGGGTACGTTGTCTCCTTGGAGTTCCCCTTGCACTTGCGGCGTTTGTTGCTTTTGCGCCTCTCTGAGCGTTTCCGGTTGGCTTGCTGCCTGCGGGTGGCTGATTTGCTGAGCGCAATGTTAGTTTGCGATCCTGCTGGACCAACTCCAACTCCTGCCCTGGGGTGAATTTTCGAAACCCCGACCGTTGTTGTCGCCTTGCTTCTGTATCCGACTCACTATCGGGTTGTGAGCTATCCCCCGAAAATGAGGAAAGTTCTACCTGTTGTGGCGGTACAGTGGTGTCAGTTGAGCTCGTAGCAGCAGTGACAGATAAAGTTTTACTTTGTTTAATGCTGTCATACTTCCTTGCAAAAGTAAAGATTTGGCCATTTTCATAGTCAAGTCTGTCTCGTATAAACTTAAAAGCTTTTCTCTTCTTAATAATGCCTTCCTCACGTGCTAATCGTGCATTCATTTCCGTTCTGTATTTGTCAAGTTCCGGAGTGGGAGGCAGTTTAAGTATTTCAGCTTCAATCATGTTGATTTCCTCTAAGAGCTTCAGTCTATCGCTCTCAGCGAACTGTACAAATATGGCCATCAAGCGTTTGGAATTTTCTAAATTGCAGAGTGCCCAAGCCTGTAACATAAGTGGGTCAGGCTGTTCGTAGGAGGGAGCTAGCATGATGCGCAGACCGCGCGGTACTCGCCCCACATCCAAATAGCCGGTCAAGGAAGTAAACTCCCACCATTTGGATAATTCTCTCTTACTGCATTTCTCCAAACGCTTAAACAATTCTTTTGCTTCATTTCTCGTGTTACTAGCTGCGACCACAGTGGAAATAGCATTGGACCCGGACCCCCAGCCGGGGAATCCGTAAACATGCCCCTGGACGCCTCAACACGCCCCCTTAACGTGTCCGCCGACATGGTGCGCAGTAATGGGTAAAATACAAAAGTGCACAACGCAGTCGATGCTCCTACCAGGTATAATGCCCTCGAGCCGATCCTGCTACTCCACACAGGGTATCTCGCGGTCAGACCGCACAGCGTCTCAGGTACACACACGGGGAGTCCAAAGGTTCCCGATCCGCTTCCGCCGACCTAGAGCCTCAAACTCCTTCCGGTTATCCTCTGACCCGCCGCAGTCAATTCCGCTTTCCCTGGGGCGTTGGCGGCGTCTCCTACACGGAGCTTTGGTTTGAAGTCCCGAAGAACGTTGCTTCTTGCCGCCGTTGCCCAAAACGTGGAGGGGTCTCGCAAAGTCCGGGGAAGCAGTCCCGGATGCCAAATACGAGGTATGTCAAGCTCCTATTGTCCACAAGCGCTGCAATTCGCCACACAAACGAACAGGAACCAGCGAGACCCAAATCCAGGTGCAAAGTTATTTTATTGTTTTCAAACCCAGCACCAGTCCGCCACGACGCGTTTCGGCTAGAGATAGCCTTGTTCACATGACAACGTCACGAGGGCTGGCCACCCTTTTAAAGTGCATACTCGCCATCACATGACATAGAAATAAAAGAGTTACTATAATGTCACATAGCAGCTCACACATACTTGAAATTACAGCTTAAATGCTGTTAATTTGCACTCTATTGCACATATTATAACAATATCAATATAATACTGTACACTTGTTTGTAAAATACAAACTAAAACCCCAAGATAATAAACCTCCAAAAAGTCAAAATTATCCCAAAATTTCATGTATAAACATCTAATGACAATGGTTAATCAACATTTACTAAAACCTCCAAATGACATATAAAAGTTAAAAATATAAATATTTACACTTAAAACCATGTCCTAATGATGGAACTAACTCCTGGGTTTATGTATGATTGACCACACTGACAACTACGTCCATGTGTAGGGTATACAGTACAGTTAATTAATGTGCAAAATAGCAAGGTTTGTGCAAAATATTTCTATATGTACAGGTGGCAAAAAAGTGCTACCATGAAAAGTGCAAAATTGTGAATAAGTTCCTTGAATGTGATTAAAAATAGTTACATAATAATTCAGAAGGCGTCCAGGGTACATGATACAGCTCTATGTCCAATACAGTTACAGATAGGCATTCAAACCCAAGGTTACATCTCTCAGTGGACAGAGGTTATTATAGATAGGTGTGGCAATCCTCCCCAGTGTATGTATATATATATATTACTTACTGCCGGTCGCCAGTAGGTAGTTATAGTTAGGACCTATTATCCATTGGAAAACCGCAACATTCTATTGGCAATAACTTTGGCGTTGATTGATGAATCTTCTTGAAATTTTCCAAACATTTGGCCAGCTCAGTTCCGGTCCTTCACTGAAAGTTTGTGGGTGATTGGTCAAGCGGCGGCCATGAAAAAAGGGGGTCCCAAAATGTGTTTTCCCCATGCAATTTTCCATAGAAAATTATGGTTAAAGTCATTTATATATCCATGGGCGCGGGGGATCCGCAGATTGTGCGTGGATTTTCATCGTATTATAAGTGCACCGCCCCGATCACGCGTTCAATGCTAATTGGCTGTCAAGCGGTTGTAAACATTCGTAATCAGGAACTGTTGGCAGCCATTTTGTGCCTCGGTAGAAGCAAGGCTGAGGAAGTCAGTGGAATATGTGTTCAAAACTGAGAAACCGGGAAGCGTGTAGGATGCGTGGACTGTGCCGTAAAAAAAATGTAATAAAAAGTTTATTTTAAATAATTAGTCTCCGGGGGATTAAATGATTACATTTTAAGAGGGGACCCCCAGCCTCTTGGATTGTGAGTGGCCGGGGCTAAAAAGAAAAAAAATGGTGGGGGGAGGGTTCGAAGGTCCTGAAAGCCGCTGGGACCATCTTCCGTTGGGGTTTTATGTATTTTGGAAGGGGGCTACGTGGCTTCCCTACTGGAGCACTCAAGGGCCCCGTTACACACTGAGGCTACAAAAAAAAGTATGGCTAGGGAGGGGGGGCTGTAAGGTCTCCAAAGCCCCGGGGTCCACCAATCCCCGGGGCCTTATGTATTGTAGGAGAGCCGGTTCCTGTAGTGTTCCGGGGTGCCCATCCCGCCCTCCCATAGCGAGGAAATCTGTTCTCTCTTTCAAAATCAAAATCAGATTGCTTTTTCACATGGGGAGTTGTATGCTAGTTGCTCATAATGTGGAAAAGTAATGCCGATTCCCAAACGCGTAGAAGTTGTGCATCAAAGGCGCTCGAGTCGCGCATCCTACAGATTATGAGTTGTGCCAGGGGGCGGCACTGAGCGGTGCGCTGGGTGCGCGACTTATACATTTACCATACAAAAATAGCCCCTATTAGTAATTTCTAATATCTCCGGGGACCCTATCCCCCGGGTCTTATAACAAATGTTGGGGACCGTGAGGGGAGCCCCCACGGTCCCGCCGGCTTCCCGTGTTCTTCAGGAGTCAGCGTTGCTTTTCCGCAAGGGGAGATGCTAACTTGTATGTGGAAATGCAATCTGCTTTTTATTTTGAAAGTGAGAACAGTTTTCTCTGCTCTGTCTTTCAAAATGCAAACTAAGTCTACTATGGGACGTGGGAGCCGTGTGATTCCCACCCTCTCAAAGCAAACAGCAGTATCGCGGGGGTAGGCACCCCGGGACACTGCATGAGCCGGCCATCGGGTGTTGAGGGCTCCACGGCTCTCGAGGGCTGTAGGCAAAGGGTCACGCAGTCTGTCTCTCACAATACACACATTTTCGGGATGGTGGTTCCATGGGCTTGAGGGGGGTCATTGAGGCCCACACACTTCTAATTTCATAGGGGGGCCTTGGACACGAAAGTGTTGCAAGGGGGTTGTAAATCTGGTACACAGTGTTTTGTTTTAATTTGCTTTCCTTTTTGGTCTTGTAGAGGATCCAGGGTTAATATAACGGTTTTTGTACAGTACCTTTCGATTCTACCCCCAAATGGCTTTCTGCGTGTTACAATAGTAACAGTTCATGGAACACGTAAAAGAGCACAGAGGTTAGAAGTTCACTACACTATGTTGGTAATGGAAAAAAGTTACTGTGCTGGAGTTTTTAAACTTTTCCATAGAAACCATTACTCGTAGGTCTGGTAAAGATCTGGTAAAGAGTTAGCTTCAGAATTATACTTCAAATTATAAATATCATTTCTATTGGGAACCCCTTACCCCCCCCCCAAAAAAAGACGTATATACTTTTTTTAATTAACTTTTATTAAAACAATATGTAACTGGAAATGTAACTTAAAGATAACAATACAATAAATAACTAGAAACATAACTTTAACAAAACATTATAATAAACAAATATGTGATATGGAGTCCAATAGAAGTAAGGAAGGTAATCTGCAGAACAAAAAAAAATTAGGGCTTAAAATTAGATCGATGTGACTAAATGAGGTCAAACATTACAAGTCAAATTAACAGTTGAAGATATTTCCTTCTTTTAACATGTGCCTGATACATTTCACTTGTCTTATAGGCTTGCGTTCAAGCGGTGTCTGTATGGAAGAGCCTACTGCGTCAGATTTACATTACAGATCATCAGGTCTTTAAAATGATTCAGAGATGAGACAGAATTAGGTGAGAGATCAAGTCATTATGCAGGACAATATTCTTTAGGGCTTATTTACATGACCCTTGCGCCAGTTTTCTGTTACTTTTCTCATGTTGAAAGTGACGCAAAAGTGGCGCAAGGGGCTTGTAAATAAGGTCTTTCATTTCATTTGCATTTAATTATAGGCCTTGTATATCTAGGTAGCTCTGCTTACCTTGTGTAAACACTGTGGCCAACAGACTTCACAACTTGAACAAAGATTTGGTTAGTCACGGCACAGTGGACAACAGTGTCCATAACTTTAAAAGAGAAAGAGAAATGATGCGAGAGGGAGAAAGAGAAAGAGAGAAAACAACATTAAAACTGTGAGAGAGTGAAAGTTATAGATGGAGCAGCTAATAGTGGAGAAAATACTCGTAGCTCACCTTTTGCCTTGGTTGTGTGTCCAAGTATGTGCTGGTTCATAGTGCACCTTCCAGTTTAGTGATCTGAAATATAGTATATAGAGATAGTCATAGTATAATACGGCGGTACTCAAAGTACGGCCCGCGGGCCAATTGCGGCCCGCCAGGCCTTTTCTTGCGGCCCCCGTGGAAATTAGCAGGCACGAAACTAGCCCCATTTCCGTCTGTTGTAATTCCTCGAGACGCATTAAAAGGGCATGCGTGGACAACCAGTGTCTCGCATGCTCACCCATAGCCCCCACCTTCATCTGCCCCTCTGGTGTCACCTGCTCACCCTGCCATTGAGGCTGTGCTGCCTGTACGTGCTGCTCACAGACAGAGTGGCCTCTTTAATCTTTCAATTGGTGCCGGTAAAACAGCTGTCTCTGTAGTTAAATTTATGTTTTTAAGGCCCCTGGTTAGGGTTTTAGCGGAGCCCAGACTTTCTTTCCTCATGGTGTCAGAGCAGGCACGTGGTGTAAACAGAATAAATAAAATAAGGATCAAGCCATGTCCTCACGTGAATCCATGGGCTGCGCATATCCTATTGTTTTAAGGCATGACTTCACTTTAGGTATATGGGATGCTACAGGCTCTCATTTCACAACAGTGGAGCTTTGGTTTACAGGTGGAATTGGGGGAGATACAGTTTAAAGGCAAAGTTATATGCCTCGGAAGCAGCTCAGTAGGATAATTTTAGATAAATCCCAGCTCCCCTACTTTATGAAATTGTGCGATTCCGAGTGAAAAATGTATGTGCCTGTGTTGCGAACAATATTTCTAACATTCTTTGCAGGCTATTCAGCTTGCTTTGTGCATTGCTTTAGAAAGTGTATTACTTTCAGTCATCCAACACTACTTGTCTGAGTCCTGGAACAGATGTAGCATCAGGTCTTTTGTGCTACAGAATTGAACAGCAAATAGTTACTGGTTTTGGAACACAGTAGGTAGAGTCAGAGCTGAGGGGACAAGGGCACAGTGTGAACATAGACGGCAGAGGCAGAATGAACCGGTAGACGTAAGGGGAAGGGGCAGAAAACCAGAGGGACTGGAAGACTCTGTATGAGCAAAGCATAAAATCAGAATGAGAAGCGCAATGAGGAGGTATGGAAAAGTTAATGGTTAAGAGAAGATAGCGAGGGAGTAGGAGCAACGTGCAATATGAGCGCAGAGTAAGGGTATTGCAGGTTATAAAGAGCGTGAAGGGGCAGGAACAGAGTAAGGACAGGAAGACTGGGCTGTTCTACACCTAAGGACTATATTGAGAGATATATATGGAAGGTGAATGCCAGGTTAGGGACATGGGCAACGAAATTGGGAGGGGTACAACAATAATGGAAACAATAGCTATGAGCTAGCAGCAGAGTGAAGGGAAGCTGTGAAGTGAAGGTGTAAAGCAGAACTGCAGGAAGGACAAAGGGACTGGCTTATCAGTAGAGTAAACATTCAGTAGAGCGAAGGTGTACAGGCACAATGAGTGTGTAGGTGCTGAGTGACGCAGTAGGGCACAACAAGAGGGTAGGCTTAGAGTGGTGCGTTAGCGTGCAATGAGAGGTTAGGCCTAGGATGAAGTGTTAGGGCACAATGAGCGGCTAGGCAGTTTAATAGGGTATGAGGAGAGTGAGAGAAATAATGCTGAATAAAATAGACAAGTGTGGCACCGAAAAGGTGTGACCAGATAGGGATAGAGTGTGATAGAAGGATAGCAGGAGTAGTGTTAAAAAGTCAAGGTGTGGAGAGAGTGAATGCAGGTTAAGATGTTGGGGCCACAGTAGATGCAAAATGACAGGCTATGAGCATAGTGAAATAGAAGGGCCAGGAAATTAGTATAAGCAGAGTGAAGAGGGGTGGAATAATGACACACAGCCCCACCCACACAACCCCACACACAACCCCAAACACACAGAACCCCACCCCCCCACCCCTGCACACAGACAACCACAGACACAAAAAAACACACACGAACACACAACCACACACCAGGATAGCAAAACATCGCATAACAAAACAAAACATAGCATAGCATAACAAAGCATAGCATAGCATAACAAAACATAGTATAGCATAACAAAACACAAAAAACATAGCATAACAACACACAAAAAACATAGCATAGCACAACAAAACATAGCATAGCATAACAACACATAGAATAACAAAGCATAACATAACAAAACACAACAAAACATAGCATAGCATCACAAAATATAGTATAACAGAACAGAACAAAGCAAAGCATAACAAAACATAGCATAAGAAAGCATAGCATAGCATAACAAAACATAGCATAGCAAAACAAAGCATAGCATAATAAAACACAACACATAGCATAGCATAACAAAACATAGCATAGCATAACAAAGCATAGCATAGCAAAACACAGCAAAACATAGCATATCATAACAACAAATGCATAGCATAACAAAACACAGCATAACATTGCATAACAATACAAAGCATAGGATAGCAAAACATAGCATAGCATAACAAAACACAACAAAACATAGCAGAACAAAACATAGCATAACATAACAAACCATAACATAACAAAACAAAGCATAGCATAACAAAACATAGCATACCAAAGCATAGCAACACACAACTACACATAGCATAGCATAACCAAACAAAGCATACGATAGGAAAACAAAACAGCATAGCATAACAAACATAGCATAACATAACAAAGCACAGCATAACAAAACACAACAACACATAGCATAACACAACATAGCAAAACACAACAAAACATAGCCTAGCTTAACAAAACACAACAAAACATAGCATAGCAAAACAAAACATATCATAGCATAGCAAAACATATCATAGCATGCCAAACACAACAAAACATAACATAGCATAGCATAGCATAACAAAACATAGCATAGCAAAACAAAGCATAGCATAATAAAACACAACACAACAAAACATAGCATAGCATAACAAAACATAGCATAGCATAACAAAGCATAGCATAGCAAAACATAGCATAACAAAAATAGCATAGCATAACAAAATACAGCATAGCATAGCATAATAAATCAAAGCATGAGATAGCAAAACATAGCATAGCATAACAAAAAAAACATAGGATAGCAAAACAAAACATAGCATAGCATACAGCATTACTCAGCACCACCACAGCATCACTCAGGGGCACCACAACATCACTATGCGCTACAACAGCATCACTGAACGTCCCAGCATCACTCGTTCGCCACCACAACATCATTCAGGGCCACCACAGCATCAATCTGTGCAACCATTCAACAACAACTGGTTCAAATATGTTCTCTCAATGTTTCAAGCTTTATTATAAATGTCACAAAAAGATATTAATATTTCACTTCTGTTCTTCGATTTTCATCACAATAAAATACACTGAACATAATCTTCACAAAAGTTATTTACAAAAGTTTAAGCTATTGCCATTACGAATTACAATAACTTTTATTTAAGTTTTAATTATAAAAATGTTTTAAAAGCCATTGTTATTTGTGATATCAATACATGTAAGTCATGTAAATACAACACATATTGCATGACAAATGCTATATGTGTCACATTTGAGAAAGTTATAACTATTGGCATTGTAAATGTAAAGATATTAATTTTGCTATTTTCAAAACCAACACATACATGAAAAATGTGTCATTTGCAATACCAATAGCTCAAACTTTCCAAATGTGAGACCTATTGCATTGCAAATGCTTGTTATTGAAAGTGTGTGTGTATGTGAGGGGAGGGGTGGCATGATGAAAACTTGTCATCAGATTTGAAACTTCCTGTTCCCTATAAAGCATGATTATATGTCAGAGGGATGTATATCTGTATTGAGCGTTTTCATTCAGTTTTTTGTATAACAAATGTCTCTTGTTCACAAAGTGTCTTTAATCCATTTATTGTCAGTCAGTGAATTCAACTCAAGATCTAGTGAATGTGCTTCAACCCAATTGAGGCATGTCTTTTGTGGGTAATCTTTTCCAGGACTAGCATTCATTCAGTAGAGCCATTGCAGAGCACTAGTGTTCATTTAATGAAATGTTCAGTAATTGATGCAGTCAATCCATTGGTATGGATCCTCAGTCTGGGTACAAATACTGTCATCTAATCCTCAGGTGAATAGTTAGTTTGGTCAATTTCCAACTGATTATTTTCATATTAAATAAATGGAAGCTGAGCTGGCCTCTGTCGCCTGTCTTTCCTAAACCTCTAAATGGCTTTTGACACTATTCGGGAAGGACCTGATATGTGGATAAGAAGAGCTTTGAACATTTCTTTGGAGTAAATTATAAATAATTAACAAGATTCTGAACCGACCAACAGAACATTTCACACAAAGAACATAAAGTGGAACTTTGCCCATCCATGCCTGCCCTACCCACACTGGCTGTGAGAATCATTGAACCTACATACACAGAACTGAAGATTTGACAGGAGGGGGTGTTTGGGGTATTACAACACCCTCCAAATGAATGCATTCTTGGCTTGGTAGTTGATCTTAGGGCCCTGTGTCAGGCCTGCTATCTCTGTGTCATTTTCGCGTCATAAGCCAAGAATGGAAAAGAAAACAGTGACTTTTTCTGTAAATGAGAGCGGGACTGATATATTCAATTGTTGTCTGAATTTCAAAATGTGAAACCAGATAACCTGGAGTCAATACCGGTTTCCCTGTTTGTCTAAATTCTATGATCCTAGGCAGTTCTCGCAAGACGTACGTCGGATGTAGGGGTTTGTGGGAGAGAGATCACGGCGAGGAGGAGGGTAGCCCGGAGACGCAACACTGCAGGTAAGTGCTGTTTTTTCTTTTTAAATATTTTTAATATTTTTTATTATGGGGTAGAGGCGGGACGACTTTTTTGTCAGAGGGGTGGCTAACTAACTAACTCCGCTCGACTGTAGAGTTGACGTTTTGCCTAAACTCTGCATTCTCAGTGATGCACGGAGTAAGCAAAATTCTGCAAACTCTGCTGGTAGAGCGGAGTTCTCGGCCCGCCCTTACTATTTTCTTGTCTCCCATATGTACCACCCCTTTACTCTCTAGGATGTCCTTCACCCAGCTTCTCTCGCTATCCTTTTTTCAAGCCAGGCAATAAGCTTGGTGACTTTGTCTACCACCTCATAAAGCCTCCTCTGGATTGATATAGATAGTGGGCCCTTGCTTTTCCCCACCACATCCTGCAACTCCTGTTGTGCCATTTGTAGTTGGGGGGTCAAGTTCTTGTTGTGTTCATCTCCACTTACCACCTTGGACTCTAGGGCCACCATCCTATGTTCGAGTTCCTGATGTCTTTGCCTGTCCACTTTCTTTTTAACCCCTACCAGGGCTTGGTATTGTCCCCTTAACACTGCAGGAGTCCACCAATACTTTGTTCTGCTGGAAGTATCTCTTGGTGCCTTCCTGCAGTTGTTCCACACATTTCCTATCCGTTAGTTGACATGCTGCCAGTCTGGGTGGCAGGGCTCTTCTCCCTGTCGGCCCCTTGAACTAGGTGACCACCGGCAAATGATACCCCACGCCAGATGTTGTGTATCCGGGAAGCCTCCCACTTTTTGGCCCAGGTTGAACAAATAGTCTATTCGGGACAGACTCCCATGTCTTGCTGACTTGTTTGTATTTTGGCGCTCCCTCCTGTTATGAGCTCTCCATGATCAGCCCACCCCAGCACCTCCATAAATCCTCCCCAGGTTCAGAGTTCTACCATCCTATCTCCCTGTCTGAAGTGCGAATCTGCCCAATGGGTCTTCCCATGTTTTCCCAGGGGCATAAGCTGTGGCGGTTCTGATAAGGAGTCCCACTCCTCAGGACCCTGACGTGTACCCAGCATGTGCCACTAATTTATAACCCCACCTATTTAACGCTTTGTGGTTATACCCCTGCAGGTGCGTCTCCTGCAATACCATGTCTAGTTTGTGTCATTTAATAAATTGGAGTACTAGTGTGCGCTTTCTTTTGGACCCCAGGCAATTTACATTCCAAGATATAATTGGTTGGTCATGCAGTGCCATCTCCTAAACATGCCCCGAGTCTCACATAGTCAGTTCGGATATCAGTTCGGATGTTTTGAATGTTCTCCAGGGTACGATCCCCCCTTCCCCTGCGGTGCCTCCTACCAAAAACATTGTGCCTTAGACAACTGCTGCTATACTTACAAGAAAAGCTAATGTACCCTTTACTCCCCCATCCCTGCCACCCTGCATTGTGGGGCTTAAACTTACCACAACCCCAATTTGAGTGGCTGTTACTCCAAACTGCAAACTAACCATCTCAGGGGGTTGGCTGCCCCAACATGACTTCTCCCCATGCCTACTAAACCCACCAGTATCTTCTCGCCCCTTGTGCGGTGTACCCCCACACATCTCATTCCACTCCCTTTCCCCTGCTCCCAGACCAATGCTTGATACATAATTATATAACCGAACCAGGTCCAACATACCCATCAGCTTGGTATACTTTCCCACCTGTCACAGCAGACCTACCTCCCAGTCGGCCCCCTCTTGATCCATATAGCGTTTGTCCTCTGGTTGCCCCTTCATCATCTAGCTAACCTTGTGAGTGTTAGGTTTCAAGGCCTCAAGCATTGACCAATCTCCCTCATCGGTCTATGAAACGCCCAGGGATATATTGAGAGATATATATGGAAGGTGAATGCCAGGTTAGGGACATGGGCAACGAAATTGGGAGGGGTACAACAATAATGGAAACAATAGCTATGAGCTAGCAGCAGAGTGAAGGGAAGCTGTGAAGTGAAGGTGTAAAGCAGAACTGCAGGAAGGACAAAGGGACTGGCTTATCAGTAGAGTAAACATTCAGTAGAGCGAAGGTGTACAGGCACAATGAGTGTGTAGGTGCTGAGTGACGCAGTAGGGCACAACAAGAGGGTAGGCTTAGAGTGGTGCGTTAGCGTGCAATGAGAGGTTAGGCCTAGGATGAAGTGTTAGGGCACAATGAGCGGCTAGGCAGTTTAATAGGGTATGAGGAGAGTGAGAGAAATAATGCTGAATAAAATAGACAAGTGTGGCACCGAAAAGGTGTGACCAGATAGGGATAGAGTGTGATAGAAGGATAGCAGGAGTAGTGTTAAAAAGTCAAGGTGTGGAGAGAGTGAATGCAGGTTAAGATGTTGGGGCCACAGTAGATGCAAAATGACAGGCTATGAGCATAGTGAAATAGAAGGGCCAGGAAATTAGTATAAGCAGAGTGAAGAGGGGTGGAATAATGACACACAGCCCCACCCACACAACCCCACACACAACCCCAAACACACAGAACCCCACCCCCCCACCCCCGCACACAGACAACCACAGACACAAAAAAACACACACGAACACACAACCACACACCAGGATAGCAAAACATCGCATAACAAAACAAAACATAGCATACATAACAAAGCATAGCATAGCATAACAAAACATAGTATAGCATAACAAAACACAAAAAACATAGCATAACAACACACAAAAAACATAGCATAGCACAACAAAACATAGCATAGCATAACAACACATAGAATAACAAAGCATAACATAACAAAACACAACAAAACATAGCATAGCATCACAAAATATAGTATAACAGAACAGAACAAAGCAAAGCATAACAAAACATAGCATAAGAAAGCATAGCATAGCATAACAAAACATAGCATAGCAAAACAAAGCATAGCATAATAAAACACAACACATAGCATAGCATAACAAAACATAGCATAGCATAACAAAGCATAGCATAGCAAAACACAGCAAAACATAGCATATCATAACAACAAATGCATAGCATAACAAAACACAGCATAACATTGCATAACAATACAAAGCATAGGATAGCAAAACATAGCATAGCATAACAAAACACAACAAAACATAGCAGAACAAAACATAGCATAACATAACAAACCATAACATAACAAAACAAAGCATAGCATAACAAAACATAGCATACCAAAGCATAGCAACACACAACTAAACATAGCATAGCATAACCAAACAAAGCATACGATAGGAAAACAAAACAGCATAGCATAACAAACATAGCATAACATAACAAAGCACAGCATAACAAAACACAACAACACATAGCATAACACAACATAGCAAAACACAACAAAACATAGCCTAGCTTAACAAAACACAACAAAACATAGCATAGCAAAACAAAACATATCATAGCATAGCAAAACATATCATAGCATGCCAAACACAACAAAACATAACATAGCATAGCATAGCATAACAAAACATAGCATAGCAAAACAAAGCATAGCATAATAAAACACAACACAACAAAACATAGCATAGCATAACAAAACATAGCATAGCATAACAAAGCATAGCATAGCAAAACATAGCATAACAAAAATAGCATAGCATAACAAAATACAGCATAGCATAGCATAATAAATCAAAGCATGAGATAGCAAAACATAGCATAGCATAACAAAAAAAACATAGGATAGCAAAACAAAACATAGCATAGCATACAGCATTACTCAGCACCACCACAGCATCACTCAGGGGCACCACAACATCACTATGCGCTACAACAGCATCACTGAACGTCCCAGCATCACTCGTTCGCCACCACAACATCATTCAGGGCCACCACAGCATCAATCTGTGCAACCATTCAACAACAACTGGTTCAAATATGTTCTCTCAATGTTTCAAGCTTTATTATAAATGTCACAAAAAGATATTAATATTTCACTTCTGTTCTTCGATTTTCATCACAATAAAATACACTGAACATAATCTTCACAAAAGTTATTTACAAAAGTTTAAGCTATTGCCATTACGAATTACAATAACTTTTATTTAAGTTTTAATTATAAAAATGTTTTAAAAGCCATTGTTATTTGTGATATCAATACATGTAAGTCATGTAAATACAACACATATTGCATGACAAATGCTATATGTGTCACATTTGAGAAAGTTATAACTATTGGCATTGTAAATGTAAAGATATTAATTTTGCTATTTTCAAAACCAACACATACATGAAAAATGTGTCATTTGCAATACCAATAGCTCAAACTTTCCAAATGTGAGACCTATTGCATTGCAAATGCTTGTTATTGAAAGTGTGTGTGTATGTGAGGGGAGGGGTGGCATGATGAAAACTTGTCATCAGATTTGAAACTTCCTGTTCCCTATAAAGCATGATTATATGTCAGAGGGATGTATATCTGTATTGAGCGTTTTCATTCAGTTTTTTGTATAACAAATGTCTCTTGTTCACAAAGTGTCTTTAATCCATTTATTGTCAGTCAGTGAATTCAACTCAAGATCTAGTGAATGTGCTTCAACCCAATTGAGGCATGTCTTTTGTGGGTAATCTTTTCCAGGACTAGCATTCATTCAGTAGAGCCATTGCAGAGCACTAGTGTTCATTTAATGAAATGTTCAGTAATTGATGCAGTCAATCCATTGGTATGGATCCTCAGTCTGGGTACAAATACTGTCATCTAATCCTCAGGTGAATAGTTAGTTTGGTCAATTTCCAACTGATTATTTTCATATTAAATAAATGGAAGCTGAGCTGGCCTCTGTCGCCTGTCTTTCCTAAACCTCTAAATGGCTTTTGACACTATTCGGGAAGGACCTGATATGTGGATAAGAAGAGCTTTGAACATTTCTTTGGAGTAAATTATAAATAATTAACAAGATTCTGAACCGACCAACAGAACATTTCACACAAAGAACATAAAGTGGAACTTTGCCCATCCATGCCTGCCCTACCCACACTGGCTGTGAGAATCATTGAACCTACATACACAGAACTGAAGATTTGACAGGAGGGGGTGTTTGGGGTATTACAACACCCTCCAAATGAATGCATTCTTGGCTTGGTAGTTGATCTTAGGGCCCTGTGTCAGGCCTGCTATCTCTGTGTCATTTTCGCGTCATAAGCCAAGAATGGAAAAGAAAACAGTGACTTTTTCTGTAAATGAGAGCGGGACTGATATATTCAATTGTTGTCTGAATTTCAAAATGTGAAACCAGATAACCTGGAGTCAATACCGGTTTCCCTGTTTGTCTAAATTCTATGATCCTAGGCAGTTCTCGCAAGACGTACGTCGGATGTAGGGGTTTGTGGGAGAGAGATCACGGCGAGGAGGAGGGTAGCCCGGAGACGCAACACTACAGGTAAGTGCTGTTTTTTCTTTTTAAATATTTTTAATATTTTTTATTATGGGGTAGAGGCGGGACGACTTTTTTGTCAGAGGGGTGGCTAACTAACTAACTCCGCTCGACTGTAGAGTTGACGTTTTGCCTAAACTCTGCATTCTCAGTGATGCACGGAGTAAGCAAAATTCTGCAAACTCTGCTGGTAGAGCGGAGTTCTCGGCCCGCCCTTACTATTTTCTTGTCTCCCATATGTACCACCCCTTTACTCTCTAGGATGTCCTTCACCCAGCTTCTCTCGCTATCCTTTTTTCAAGCCAGGCAATAAGCTTGGTGACTTTGTCTACCACCTCATAAAGCCTCCTCTGGATTGATATAGATAGTGGGCCCTTGCTTTTCCCCACCACATCCTGCAACTCCTGTTGTGCCATTTGTAGTTGGGGGGTCAAGTTCTTGTTGTGTTCATCTCCACTTACCACCTTGGACTCTAGGGCCACCATCCTATGTTCGAGTTCCTGATGTCTTTGCCTGTCCACTTTCTTTTTAACCCCTACCAGGGCTTGGTATTGTCCCCTTAACACTGCAGGAGTCCACCAATACTTTGTTCTGCTGGAAGTATCTCTTGGTGCCTTCCTGCAGTTGTTCCACACATTTCCTATCCGTTAGTTGACATGCTGCCAGTCTGGGTGGCAGGGCTCTTCTCCCTGTCGGCCCCTTGAACTAGGTGACCACCGGCAAATGATACCCCACGCCAGATGTTGTGTATCCGGGAAGCCTCCCACTTTTTGGCCCAGGTTGAACAAATAGTCTATTCGGGACAGACTCCCATGTCTTGCTGACTTGTTTGTATTTTGGCGCTCCCTCCTGTTATGAGCTCTCCATGATCAGCCCACCCCAGCACCTCCATAAATCCTCCCCAGGTTCAGAGTTCTACCATCCTATCTCCCTGTCTGAAGTGCGAATCTGCCCAATGGGTCTTCCCATGTTTTCCCAGGGGCATAAGCTGTGGCGGTTCTGATAAGGAGTCCCACTCCTCAGGACCCTGACGTGTACCCAGCATGTGCCACTAATTTATAACCCCACCTATTTAACGCTTTGTGGTTATACCCCTGCAGGTGCGTCTCCTGCAATACCATGTCTAGTTTGTGTCATTTAATAAATTGGAGTACTAGTGTGCGCTTTCTTTTGGACCCCAGGCAATTTACATTCCAAGATATAATTGGTTGGTCATGCAGTGCCATCTCCTAAACATGCCCCGAGTCTCACATAGTCAGTTCGGATATCAGTTCGGATGTTTTGAATGTTCTCCAGGGTACGATCCCCCCTTCCCCTGCGGTGCCTCCTACCAAAAACATTGTGCCTTAGACAACTGCTGCTATACTTACAAGAAAAGCTAATGTACCCTTTACTCCCCCATCCCTGCCACCCTGCATTGTGGGGCTTAAACTTACCACAACCCCAATTTGAGTGGCTGTTACTCCAAACTGCAAACTAACCATCTCAGGGGGTTGGCTGCCCCAACATGACTTCTCCCCATGCCTACTAAACCCACCAGTATCTTCTCGCCCCTTGTGCGGTGTACCCCCACACATCTCATTCCACTCCCTTTCCCCTGCTCCCAGACCAATGCTTGATACATAATTATATAACCGAACCAGGTCCAACATACCCATCAGCTTGGTATACTTTCCCACCTGTCACAGCAGACCTACCTCCCAGTCGGCCCCCTCTTGATCCATATAGCGTTTGTCCTCTGGTTGCCCCTTCATCATCTAGCTAACCTTGTGAGTGTTAGGTTTCAAGGCCTCAAGCATTGACCAATCTCCCTCATCGGTCTATGAAACGCCCAGGGAGTGGTCCGAGTACTGGCTGCCGACCGCAAGTTCTGGGGATTCTCCATAAAGTGAAGCATGAGGGTGGGTTCTCTTGACCTCCTCAAAACTCCTTTTTTGTTTCTTAACCAGTTAGGTAAAGTCGGGAAAAAAGCGGATTGTAGAGTTCTCGTACTTAAGACCTCCCTGTGTCCAGGCTGCTTGCAAGATAATATCCCGATCTCGAAAGTTCAGCACACGAGTTATGATGGTGTGCGGTGGGGCCCCTAGCCTTGAAGTCGTGACTGGGACCCGGTGCGCTCTTTCAACTGAGAAAAACTTCGACAGGCATTTGGGTTTCAGGTATTTTATAATCAGATCCTCTACAAACAGGTTGACGCATTGGACATCCGGTCCTACAGGGACTCCCACGATCTGTAGATTGTTTCGCCTGGGTCTCCCTTCCTGGTCCTCACCTCTTGCCTTCAGGACTTCCTGTTGCTTTGTTAACTTATGCACTTGCTCCTCAAGAGACTTTGATGAGGTCTGGGGCTCACGGATATCAGCTTCTGCTGTGTGTACTTTTTCCGGCATCTCCTGGAAGTCCGCTCTAAAGAGACCCACTTCAGTAGTTACTCAGTCTATTTTAGGTTCCAGAGAGGATTGAAAAGTTTGTATCGCTGCCATTATTGCCCCCAAGGAGGGCTCCCTGAGGCTGCTTGACTGACAGGCCGGGTGTCCTCCTTTTGGTGGGATCTTGGGACTGCCTATTTATCCATTGTATTTAATTGTGTCAATGGATTCCCCTTGGGCTTCATCCTTTCCTCAGTTCTATATTCTGCGTTGAAATTACTTCGGGGGGTGGGGTTGCTATGTCCAGCTTCCCTGCTCTGTCTGGTCTCCGAGGCAAGTCCTTTGATAGTATGCTAGTCTCTTGACCCATGGCACGTCACCTCCCAGCTGAAAGTCTCAGGGCAGATCTCTTAGGCTGTCTTCCTCTGCCTCTGCCTGCGATCCACTTGTGGTGCCAGGAGACCCACATCGCATGGCCTCGCTTAAGGGTATTTAAAGTAAAAATGGTTCTGTCTGGTTTTTTTTCTTAGGGCAAGTAGCAACAGCTTACTTATAACAAATATCAATAATTTGCAAAGGAAAAATAGCACACACCAAAATTAGAATTCAATACTGTATTCAGAGAAAATCAAATAATCATGTCTGCCACCATTTACAATTTCAATTGCAATAAAATATGTGACTGTGGTGAAAGAGTGACATGTGGTGATTGGTGATAAGGACAGTACACTATATACAGAAATAATTGAGCGTGCAATGAAAAGAAGGGAGAACGATTTTATAAATATGTATGTCCTTATTATTTTAGCACATATGCTTCAGGATCCAATGACAAATGGGACTGTGATCACGAGCGTTGTGTAGACATATATAATAAGCCGACGTTTTGACACTGTGAGTTGCGCAAAAGTCAAATATGTCAAGGTGGGTCTTCCTCAGTGCAGGAGGGGGGGATTGGCCGCCCGAAAGCATATTTCTTTGGTGTCCCTGCGAATAATACTTTTGAATAATACTCACTTTTTCACCACAGTCACGTATTTCATATTGCAATTGAAGTTGTAAATTGCGACATCTATGGTTATTTGATTTTATCTGAATACAGTATTGAATTCTAATTTTGGTGTGTGTTATTTTTCCTTTGCAAATTATTGATATGTGTTGTAAGTAAGCTGTTGCTACTTGCCCTAAGTAATTGGAAAAAATCCCAGACAGAACCAAATTTTACTTTAAATACGTATACCCAGGTTCTGAGGGACACTGGGTTGCGGTTAAACAAAGAGAACTAGCTATGTCTGTAAGCTATGTGTCTGCATGGGAAACCATTTGGTTTAGTCTGAAGGCCCTCACCCACCAACCTAGTTCGTGTCATGCTTCGTCATCGGGCCCCACCCGAGGCACCCAGTGCGCCTCAGGTGTGCTGCGACGCCAGATTACTGCGGAGCGGGTTTTTTGGAAGGTGAGTGTGCTGTGCAGGTGTTGCGTGAGATTTTAAAATTCTGTCCTTGGGGTCCCTAACAGTTACTTTATTGGTGGGCCCCAGGCAGAGGTTAAAAACAAAGGCTTGGGACGTGTAGGGTTTGACTTATGGTCTCCCACGTCCAGTGTGGTCGACTAGTTTCAGTCAGGCCTTTTTATTAAACTGGCTTTCTTCAGGACCTATGTGTGGGGGTGTTACAGGGATTTATGTGATTGTCAGTGCCCTGTATGTTAAGAATGCGCTAAGGTGCTGATATATGTGAGAGGTATTTCCTCTCAGTTTGTACTCCTGTCTACAGAGGACAAAACTCCCTGGACTTCCGCCGGAGGGTCGGGACTTATTAGCACTTTGGACCTTCCGACCGGATCACAGATGTTCCATTGGGCCTGGAAACACAGCCAAAGTGCCAATAAGTCTGTGGCATGCTTCATCAAGCCTTTGTTTTTAACCTCATTGATTAATCACTATATCCCAGGGGAAACGAACAAGCTACTCTAGTTCCTCTCTTTCTCTCCTTGATTAACAGGACACTGGGTTGCCCCATTACGTTTACCACTCCCTTAAGGGTAAGCGTCAGCAATATCCGGTCTCCAGTCATCTCAGAGTCTTTGCCTCAGACCTTCTGGGTCTTGTCGGGTGGACTCCCTGCTCCTAAACTTCAGCCCCCTCTTCTCGTGTCAGCTTACACTCCTACTGACAGGGGATGCTTGTTCCGGGATTGCCCCAGTCTCTAGTGTGGACCTGAGGTTCATCTCAACCACTGGGACCACTGCACCCAGTGCTTTTATTTCTCCCCCACGCACTGTCGCTAGTGGGGCTGATTGAGCTGGGGTCCTGGCTATAATTTTCCTGTGTCTATACTCCTCAGTTGCCTCCTCCTAGAAATCTCAGTGCTCCTGAGGAGCTCGGGATGGGGGATGCCTCACTGTTGTCACTCCAGTCTTCTCTGTGTGTTGGGCAGCCCCAGGGCCCTCCCCCAATGGCTGCTTGGTCTTTCTCGAACACTATGAGCAAGCACTGAATTGTCCCCGGAGCCCTTGCCCTGCTCTACAGTGTTCCCTATGGGCTCAGCCTCAGTACCCGTTCTTTGCACTTTCTTTTTTGCTGCATCGGGCTTGTTACACCCTTAGGGGTCTGCTTGTTCCAATACACTCTTCTACTATGGCTGCTGCCATGGGTGCCCTCGCATGTGTAGTACGGGGCTCATAAGTAAGGATTATTTCGGCCGTTGGGTGTGGCGCTGTTCTCCCTGATGTTCCTGGTTCCACCGGCCTCAACTTTGTCATTAGGGCAGGCGGGCACTCTCACCTTTGTGCCTCTGGCTCTGCAGGCTTCTCGAGACCGCCAGACCTCAATGTGGCCACGCTGGCTTCGCCACATCACAATCTTGGCCGCCTCTGTCTATCACCGATCTGGAGTCTTTACGGCTCTCTCAGGACTTGGCACCCGACCCTGTCAGGTTTCTGCAAACATGCCTTGTGTTGCATGCCTTCCGGGACTGTGTAGGTCCGATAGGGCGACCGATCTTAGGTTGTGGGCGGTTTGCTCAATGGAGCTCCTCTCTTAGGCGGCCATTACATCCGGCGCCAAACCCCTAAATTATTTTCTTTTAAACACATCCTGTTTTCCTTTAAGGGAAATGGACGGTGTTTGAAAAAAAAGATTATCTGTAAAAATAGCCTTTGTATTATCCAAAACACATTACAATAGTAATCACACAATACATATTGTGCCAACTGGCACTAGGCAATATTTACAGGGTATTATTTACAAGACAGGGCCAATCGGGCCCTGTCAGAACCATCACAATGCAGGTAGTAAATATAAAACACCACCTGTAACTATTGGTACCATAATGACCTAAGCATTATCATATTAGCATTAGAATAGTAAATGTAGAACACATCCAGCAACTAATGGCAAAACACCGTACTCAGCATTATATCCTGCAACATAAATCATATTATGCAATCAGCATCACATCAGGCGTAAAACACATTATGTGCCAACCTCACAAGCATAAACACAGTATGCAATAACCTCATAAGTATAAATCACCTTAGAGGCATAAATCACATTAGAGACATGAATCATATTAGAGGCATAAATCAGGGTGCATAAATCACATTTATCATAGGCACCACATGAATCACATTAGGCCCTAGCGCCCTACCAACCTAACTCTGACTCCTGGCCAACTGGCCTTCTTCCTGGGGCTCAAATGCCCCATGTCCCAAATGTCAGGTCTGGGCTGCCAATGGAGCGAAAGCTTCTCACCCCTTTCTTAGCATGGAAATCAATAAAAAGCCCCCTTTAGCATATGAGACCTCCAACAAGCACAGGCACCACGGTGCCAACTCGAGCCCCACTCACCAGGACTACTAAATTAAACTTGCCTCCACGGTGCAGCTGCCCGCAACAGCGGCGCAGCTGTGAAGAAAAATATAGGCCAAATGAGCACCAACAATATGCCCCAATTGGCACCACTGTGCCCTTGGACTGCCAACACCAGATGCCCCTGAAGTAATTAGCACAGGCACTCAGTGTGCCTAGGGACTGCCAACACACAGCAATGCCCCCAAAGGAATTCATGCCGGCTCCAGGCACTGACAATGTGCCTCACGGAGCCCTAATACTTTACCTATTGTGGGAGGCACCCACAATAGGTAAAGTAAAGCCCCACTCACCGGGGCAGCTCATGGACTCATCCTGTCACCGGTAACCTCTGCCTCCCCTTCTGGCAGGTGGGGGGCGGCTGGAATGGAGCGTGCACTGCTCCAACTTCTTGGGTGGCTGCGGGGCTCCCTCTGACTCACAAGAGCCCCGCTCAGACATGCGCCGCTTCCAAAGCCCTTCTCGTTCAGCTGCGCTGCGATTGGCGGCCTTGGCTGCCTCCTACTATGGGTCCGGCCCGATTCAGGCAGCAGGTGCCGGGCTTGCGGGTCGCCGCTCCTCTCGGTGACTCCTTCTCAGCAGTGGCAGTTTGCGGGGTGGGCACCCATTAAATAAAACTCCAATGCAGGGTGGGCACCCGCTAAAGAGTGTGGAAAATTGAATTTTGCCATGTTATGTGTGCCTACGTGTTCCCCATCCTATGTTATATGTGCATGATTAATATGCATATATCTCCCTATGATCAGATAAAGACGCAATTACAGTTGTGTCCAACTCTGGTATGCCAGTTATCCAGTCCCCGTGAAAGCAACGTGAATGTGGCTTCCAGGCCTATGTTGCCAACGTTTTCCATTGTGCACGTTAATTCAGAATAATGTCTCCGTTTCTAGGCCTCATGAGGGCCCGGACACCAGATTCAAGCTCCTGTCTCCTGAACCCGCTCCGAGGAGCGATACAGCCCCCACCTGCATCCCTGACCCTTCACTTACTTCCTGCCGCGCAGCGCGGTGCCCGGCCTGGCTCTGCCTGCCTGTCTGCCAAGAATATGTTATGCCTCCAGTTATCAGTCCAGCTCCTCGTCTTCGCATTCTTAAGCTAACGAACCGTATAAACAGCTTCAGCTATAGTCTAGTCTTTCTGTCTCCTTGCAAGTGAATTACTGTATTAATATCCATAGAAGATTCATAGCACACGCAATACATGAAGAATATATGCATGCACCAGCTTTAGTGTCAAGTAGCCTTTACCCCGATGGCTTTTGGATTCTATCAACATGTTCTCCAAACACAAGATACCAGATATGCTATAGGTACATGTCGTCCTGACATCGCAGACTTTAGTCTCCTCTTCTAGTGCAGAAGTCAGAGCCCCCAGTTCTCCCCAGACACACGTCATAGTCCGTTTGCGCGCACCACTAGGTTAAAGGTCCCAGCTGCTCAGGTAGCCCCCTCCATGTATCCACCCATTTTCATGACACTTCTGTGACGTTCTCATCACATGTCTAAGTGCACGCCCTGTGCACGCCTACTTTTCACGCCTATGTGTTCTTATCTTACGCATTGTCACTTGTTACGCCTACTGTATGTAATGTAATTATGATGTTATAAGTATATATAGCTTGTACTGTTGATGAAGCGGGGCAGCTGCCATCCCGTGCCTTCTATGCCATTTTATTTCAGGCTGTCCCGATCCTGTCCCTTCCCTTATGCCTGATTAAAGCCTGTTAACCTCAGATTCCTCGGATCCTGCCTCTTATTTATTGAGCTATCTGTTATTATTAATGTATCAAAAATAGTACCGGTAATGAATTATTTATTTACCACATAAATGGCGCCCGAACAGGGCCGAGCCCCTTCCCCACGCGCCGGCGATCAAACGCAGGCCCCCTGACCCTTCTACAGCCGTGACGGAACTCTACCGTGCACGTGCAGATATTTCTGCTTCAAGTCTCCCTCAGGCCCACGGAGGAGACGGAAACTGCGGTCCGGTATCCAGACGAGGCGGTGTGGAATGCGGTTCGTCCCGACCAGAGCCCAAGCCGAGAGAACAAGGTCCGAGGTATCCGGAGGCCCACCTGTAACCGAAGCCCGAAGTTCGAAGCGCGAGTAACCAGACGTCGTAGCAGTCCAGTCCAGTCCGAGGCCTTCAGTTTCTGCTTCCCGGTAAATACCGTTGCGGGGGAAGTATCTAGACAGGAGCATTAGTTTGTTCCTGGTCCGTTGGGTTTGGGTACACAGATCCAATTCGAAGTATTCACCTAGGTGGATACGGTCCGACGTGTCTCTTTATGAGACCGGTCTGTTCTGTACTGTTTTAGCAGTGCATCCAGTAAGTCTGTTCTCGAGAAATTCAAGTATTATGTTTTCAATGTATCAGGTAATATTTCTGTTCGCTCTGTTATTCATGTATTTTTATGTCGTGGTATGAGTGATTTGTTTGCTATTTCATTACTGTGTTTATTGTATATTGTGTTAAAGTCGAGGTATCGGTTCAAGATGCCTCTATTCTCGAAATTACGTCAGATCAAAACTAGAAAAGGTTTACTCGAAGAAGCAGTTCCTGTCCCTCCTCGGGACAGTCCTGGTCATTTTATGTATCACAAGCATGGCTTAGATGCCATATTATATCTAGACTTATGGTCTGATTACACTAAAGATCTTGAAGAGAAATATAGATGGCCTGTATCAGGTACATGGGATGCCGAGTGCATCATGCGAGTAAAAGAAGTATTATGGAAAAAGAAAGCCAGACAGTCCCAGAAAGATGCCATCGAGTTATGGCGCAAAGAATCTCACAGGAGATCCGAAAAAGAATTCAGAAAAGCAGAATTAAGTAGGGAATCCTCAGAGAAAGCCCAAGAAAGGGAACTCCTAGAAGAAGGTGAACGAGTTAGAGCAGAACAGTCAGACAGACAGAGAAATGCCCTTATTAAAGGTATGTATCCTCTTCTTGCCGAGGGCTTGCCGAAGGCAACCCCGGAAGTACCCTGTAACTTTCCGCCACCATTGGTCCCGACTAAGCTACGTCATAAACCGACTGCAGCTGAAATTTTTCTTTCGTCCTATTTGGACGATACTGTCCCAGAATATGCAAATCCTATTCCGCCTGCTCAACCCCAGCACCCCGTTAATAATGCAATTCCTGTTCCTCCAGCCCCTGGTCCCGGGAACCCTGTCCATGTGCCAGTACCCCCGGACCAGTCCACGTCACGAGTTTTGCCAGTTACCTTACCAGCCCATTCAGCATTAGTAGACGATTCTAGTCCAGGAGGGGCGGTAGGAGGTGCTCCTATCACCCCGCCTCAAACGAAACGAATGACGCTGAGAGAAGCAGCGTTACAACGTACGCCAAAAGTGACTACATACGCAGATCTCAAGCGAAACCTTACTGATTGTGTATATGATTCAGTACCAGGTGAAGATCACATGATCTTGTATTCAGTACGTTTAAGACGAATTGCCAACTTTTTGGCCACCCTGCCCGAGATGAAAGATCCTCTAGACAGAATTTATCATTTTATCCGTACGGGGGAGAATCCAGCAAGTATTCACGAAGCTATGGCACACAGAAAGGTCGAGATTCAAGGCATGATTCTGCAGTTCCTAATTAACTGTTTAATAAGAGAACAAGATTATCCTGATAAAGATAAAGAAGAGATGAAAGTTCTGACAAGATGGAGTGACAATATAGCCGAGGGAAAACACAAGACACAAGGTAGTATAGAAAGTATGTACAGGAAGATTCGTAAGGAAATTTTACGTATACACGAGAAAGAGAAAGCAAGTAGAGCAACCGAGAAAGAGAATGACTCTTCCAGTGAAGAGGTAGACAGCGAGAATCCTGACAGAATAGCGTATGTGGGTGGAACTAGATTTTCCGACCGACATTCACGCCTAGATTACAAGAAAGTTTTTCCCTCTCCAGTACCAGAACAGTGTTGTCTGGAACAAGTATTCCAGGCTACAGATAAAATTCTGAAATTACGAATAGGCTATAGCGAGCCTAGTACCATGCATGAACAAGAACTAGCCCGATCAGCAGTCCGATGGACTAGTGATTCCGCCACGTTTCCAGACGAAATAGTGGCACAAATGTTTTTGAAACTGCCCCCAGCCGAGCAGCGACTGGTGGGTATGTACATGATCCAGCACCTCATCATACTGTATGAGGATCAGCATTCCGATCCAGGTCCTTTGCATGATATCCTGAATGAGTTACTCCTAAACAGATGGAAAGGTCTAGGTACCGATTTAATTAGTGTCATTCTAGAACAGCGCCACAAATACAGAACCTTCCTGAATCCGCACTTTGTTCCTGTTACACCCCCAGCCAGAAAGTCATTCTACATAGATAGACAGAATCCGTTACGAGAAGTACATCCAGTTAAGGGAACGGGGGGTGAGCTAGAACGAGTATTGGTTTACACCCCCATCACGAAAATAGAACTTCTAGAAATGAAAAAGTTAATACCCTGTCACGATAAAGATCCAGCAGGGTTCCACCGTGAATTAAAGGACATGCTCCGTATGGGAGAATACACGTATCCTGATATCATTAAAATGTTAAAGGTCCTGTTGCCTGCGGGCATATATGAAAAACTCAAAGAAAAAGAATGGGAGGTGGGAGAGAAAAAGATAGATTGGACCGCGTTAGAGACTGAAGACAACACCCGAGTTCCAGGTACCGGTCGTGGGGAAAAAGCTAAAGCTTTGCCCGAATTGTTAATACAAGTCTTACCAAGATTACTAGCTACGAAAAAGGAAGACTGGGATGCTATCTCAGCCTGTAAACAGAAACAAGATGAAGACACCAGTGATTTTTATTCTAGATTTGAGAAATGTTTCATTATTAATAGTGGTCTGAAAACAAGTAGTGAGTCATATCCACATCTTTTTGTTACCAAACTAGTCGAGAATTCAAGTCCACAAGTTAAAAATCGAGTACTGAAAGTCGAGAGTACTTGGCAAGCTAATACCCCGTCACAAATGCTTCAGATGCTCCAGTACCACCAGAACAGAATCAGGGAAGAGCAGGAACACGAAAGGAGACGTATGAAAGACACGAAAATGAAAGTACTAGTTGCACAGTCTGTTCCCCAAGACAGTCAGAAGAGGGGTACGAATCAAGCCAGTCATCCTGCAGCTCCCGCTAAAGGGACATGCAATTATTGTAAACAGCCAGGTCATTATATAAACGAATGTGCAGTTCTGAAACATAACATAGCTACTGGTAAGACAAAAGAGAGACCACGTCCGCCTAGACAAGAACAAGTTTCGCAGAATACGTAAGTACCGCAAAATGCACAACAGACAGTTACCGTACCGCAGCCTATAGCTGCCACACAACACGTTACACAGCAGATGTACCAGTATGCACAGTCGGAGTATCCAGAATATCAGCAGTATTCATGAAACAGCCTAGAGAGGGAGGTTGGCTTGCCTCTCATCGAGATTCCTGTAGATCAAGAGGGTCCCTATGTGCACAGTCAAGTATTAGGGAAAGACAGAAAGTTTTTGATTGATACAGGGGCAAGTAGGACTACCATCAGTCATGACGAGGTTCCAGGGGCTCCACTCTCAGGCTCTAGAAATGTTTCCCTTGGATTTTCAGGTAAACTTATTGTTAATGAAATATCGAAATCAGTTACTCTAGAAGTTGGTCCATTGTCCCGAACTACTGACTTGTTACTAACGAAATCTTGTCCAGAAAACTTATTGGGTATCAAGACATTGAAAGAATTAGGAGCAGTTATTTGTTGCTCCCCAGAAGGAGTAAGACTGTTCCTACGAGATTTTAAAGGTCATTATGTATTACGTGATTTTGATCCAAGAATATTGAATGTACCACAGCATTTATGGGCGCAAGGTCCAACTGATGTAGGTTGTATGCATATTACACCCCATCGTGTCACTCTGAAACAAGGTGTAGTATTACCACGAATCCGACAGTACAAATTGCCACCTGAGGCTGTAGCAGCCTTATCCAAAATTATTGACGAGCTTATTGCTCAAGGAGTGGTTGTAGAAACTGACTCCAATGTATGTAATTCTCCTATCATTCCGATTCTGAAACGTACTGATCCAAATGCACCTCCAGTTTATCGATTAGTGATTGACCTTCGAGAACTTAATAAATGTATCATACCCCAGTACCCAGTGGTTCCAGATATTTCTTCCCTATTGACAGCTATTGATTCCGAAGCTACGTTCTTTACTGTTATTGATCTCAAGAACGCATTCTTTAGTGTCCCCATTCATCCAGACAGCCAGTTCCTTTTCGGATTCTGTTTAAATGGAAGAAGCTATAAATTTACACGAGCTCCTCAAGGTTTCACAGAAAGTCCTAGTATTTACAGTCAGGCACTTAAGAGACAACTAGACAATATTCACATGCCAACTGACACTGCCCTGCTCCAGTATTTCGATGATCTACTGATCACAGCCCGTTCTGAACGTGACTGCGAACGTGCGTCACTTACAGTCTTGTATTTCCTGGCCGAGATGGGGCACAAGGTGTCCCCTTCCAAGTTGCAATTCTGTGTCCAGCAAGTGGTCTACCTTGGACACTTACTGTCCAAGAGGGGTAGGCAGTTGACACCAGACCGTATCCAGTTAATAGCACATCTTCCACAGCCCAAGACTCAGAAGGAGGTACGAGCTTTTATCGGCCTCACTTCTTACTGCAGACAATGGATCCCTCAGTACGCATATCTAGCCAAGCCACTGATACAGTTAACGACACAGGAGGCAGCCACATCGACTGTCCTCCCTTGGACCCAAGAACACACACTTGTTTTCAATGAGTTAAAGAAAGCCTTATGCCAAGCACCTGTTCTAGCAACACCGAACTACAGTAAGCCTTTTACACTTTTTGTCACTGAACGCGAAGGTACTGCATTATCTGTTCTCACACAAGATCAAGCAGGACAGTACAAGCCCTGTGCTTATTTTTCTAGCACATTAGATCCGGTGGCCCAGGCTCTGCCTGCGTGCCTCAAGTCAGTTGCAGCCACAGCACTAGCTATCAGACAGAGTGTTTCCATAGTGTTAGGACACTCCCTGACAGTACAAGTTCCACACTCCGTGGAAGTTCTTTTGAACCGAACACAGACTCAGCACTTGACAATTGCACGTTTAACAGGTTATGAACTGACACTGTTTCAGCCACACATAGAAATCAGACGCTGCAACATTTTAAATCCCGCTACACTGTTACCTTCAGTTATTCCAGATCCAGCCACACATGACTGTGTGGAAGTTGTTAACACCATGACAAAGCCAAGACAAGACCTGACAGATATTGCATTACCTGATCCCGACCTGACACTTTATGTGGATGGTTCATGTATGAGAACAAGTACAGGAGAACTAGTAGCCGCGTATGCAGTGACTACTGAAACCGAAGTTATAGAAACACATCGTATTGACACCCTGTCTGCTCAAGCAGCAGAGCTCGTCGCTCTGACCCAAGCCTGCATACGAGCCAAGAACCTGAAAGTAAACATATACACAGATTCACGTTATGCATTCGGAGTCGTACACGACTCCGGAGTACTCTGGCAAGAGAGAGGTTTCGTGACTTCTCATGGAACCAAGATTCAGCATGGCCCCCTCATTCAAGCTCTGTTAGATGCAATACATTTACCGACAGCTGTCGCTATCATGAAGTGCAAGGCACATACGAAAGTCACTGACATCATTTCCCAGGGTAACGATCTAGCAGATCGAACAGCCAAACTTACAGCTCAGACTCCAGACATTCCAGTTAACCCGACACAGACAGACATTCCAGCCCAGACTACTTGTATGACAGTTAAGGACCCTACACAAGACGTACTAGACATACAGTCACATGCTACTCCCGATGAAATCAAGAAATGGTCTGAACAAGGAGGGGTCCAGACAGATCAAGGATGGTTGACGAAGGGAAAAGCCAAATGGTTTCTCCCCGACTCAATGGTTCAAGTCATTATTAACACCGCACATAGTCCTGCACATTTAGGAGAAAAAGCCATGTTAGACGGTATTCAGAACCTATGGTTTAACAAGCATTTACGAGCAGCAGCCAAGCAGAAAGTGCGTACTTGCATGATCTGTTGTCAGTTCAATCCAGGTAAAGGTGTCCCGGTGGAACAAGGTGGATTCCATCCTCCTGACCACCCTTTTGAAGTCCTCCAGATGGATTATATTCAGATGGAGCGATGTCGAGGTTTCAAGTATGTCCTCGTAGTTGTATGTGCTTTGTCCAGGTGGACAGAAGCATATCCAGTCCCAGATTACACTGCCGCGACCACTGCCAGGCAGTTGGTTCGTGAGTATTTTCCCCGCTATGGTTTACCGAGGGTCGTGTATTCAGATAACGGCCAGCCATTCTCATCCGAACTCATGAAACAAGTATCCCTTCTGTTAGGGTACCAGTGGAAGTTCCATTGCGTACGACATCCCGAAGCAGCCGGTCTCGTAGAGAGACATAATCAGACTTTAAAGATCCGCATTTCCAAAGTATGCGCAGAGAAAGGCGTAGATTGGATAGTAGCACTGCCAGTCGCCCTTTTTTATATGAGAATGGTCGCTCACTCCCGTTCAGGTCTGTCACCTTTTGAGGTAATTTTTGGTCGTCCCCCAAACATGTGGGGTACTCCTAGACCCCGTAAGATAACTGATGTTGACAGTAATATGCTGACAGATTACCTGGCCTCCTTGATGTCTGCACTACAATCTTGTCGTTCACAGGTTGCCGCCGCTTTTCCAGACAACACCGAAGTGAAACCGCATGAGGTCATACCAGGCGACCTTGTCTTGGTGAGGAATTTCGATCGTTCAAGTCCGCTGGAGCCCCGTTGGAAGGAGCCACGCCTGGTACTACTCACCACGAGGACGGCTATCAAGGTGGAAGGCCGGAAGGGGTGGTTGCACTGCAGCCATGTAAAGCGATTCCATGGACTTCGGCCAAAGACATTTTTCAAGGACTGCCCCGTTCTCAAGGACTGCCCAGACACTGAATCTAAACTCCCCCTGTTAGAGAAAACTCCGCAGGAGGAGTATAAAATGAAATTAAGGTCTAGTAAGCCAGCCAGTTTAATTGTCTAAGTCCCTCTCGGGTGAAACGGTTAGACAGGTTCCTGACATGTATGAGATAGACCTTCCTAGTGAGAGAGTTAGTCAAAACTCTAAGAGAATCCGTTATCAAAAGAATCTTCGAAGTAGATGCGTCGTCACGCTTGTATTCATGATATTTTTTAGTCTTATGGTTACCTGTATAAGCTATGCCTTACATTTATGCTTTTCTATTAATTCACATGTACATATGTTTTCTAAATGTTACAGTAGAGCACACTTTCAGTGACCTGCCTCCTCACGAGTTATCCTATCGTCTTGCAATGCGCAACAATTCTTTCATCCGTATGTTACACTATTCACACCAGACTAGCAATGCCACTAATTGTTGGGTGTGTGGTCGACTCCCCCCTTTCCAGACACCGAAGGGAGTTCTGCCACTCTTTCCCTATCCGTTTTCACATAATGGTTCGTGTGGAGCATGGTCCACGTTAACGTCATCCCCGAATGATATGTCCCTTCTGAATAGAACATGTTTCCCAGACAAGGAAGGACTTTCCCATAGAACAGGGTTAGATCTAGAAAATGAAGTATATGATCTAGGTAATTATTCCTCGAATTTCATGGTTTTGAATGTTCAGTCCGAGACTACTCCAGATTTGCCTGCTATTTCAGTTCTACCAGTGAAAGGCGAATTATGTGTCAGAAAGAATGGTTCTGTACATCTAGGACATAGTGATTGTATTACTATGGTCGAGTATAGTGACAGTGGGAAATCTATTTTCAAAGCCTCACGTCATTCTTATTTTGTGTGTGGTCAGACCGCATATGTACGTCTGCCCCTAGATTGGGATGGAACATGTTATATTGCCTTCCTACTGCCACCAGTTTTTCTAGCCCCATCTGATTATCACAGAAACACACATCTAGTACACATCAGACATAGAAGGGAGATTGAGTCCCCAATTGTCGATCAAACTGAAACTGCCTTAGAACAGTATACAGACTTCAATAGAGGTTTCTTTTTCTTCATAGGACCTGTCCAGAATAGTAAGTTAATACGTAGGTTAACCAGAACCCTTGAAGCAGTAGTGAATGAGACTACTTCCGCTCTAGGTAACTTAACTGAGGAGCAATCTGCTATGAGATTTGTCGTGCTCCAAAATCGTCTCGTCCTTGACGTCATACTGGCCGATAGGGGAGGAGCTTGTAGAGTCATCGGATCTAGTTGCTGCATTTTCATTCCTAATAACGCACCGTCTGTGTATTCAGCTATAACCAGACTTCATAAAATTGCCCATCAGTTACACCAGAATCCAGGCACCTGGACATGGTCCGGTTGGCTCTGGAGTATCATATCTGCCTGGGGATGGAAAGTATTGTCATTCCTAGGTATAGCAGTAATGATCATATTCAGTTGCTGTCTCTGTTTACAATGTGGCCCTGCGATTTGCGGCTTGTGTGCTACATCTTGTATTCCTAGTCTAAAGTCCCGTTCCGAGACAATTCGAGACGAGCAAATGATGCTATATGAAATGATAGATGGTATCATGAATATTGATGTTTCCTGATGGAAACGTAGGGCACAAGGAGGGAATGTGGAAAATTGAATTTTGCCATGTTATGTGTGCCTACGTGTTCCCCATCCTATGTTATATGTGCATGATTAATATGCATATATCTCCCTATGATCAGATAAAGACACAATTACAGTTGTGTCCAACTCTGGTATGCCAGTTATCCAGTCCCCGTGAAAGCAACGTGAATTAGGCTTCCAGGCCTATGTTGCCAACGTTTTCCATTGTGCACGTTAATTCAGAATAATGTCTCCGTTTCTAGGCCTCATGAGGGCCCGGACACCAGATTCAAGCTCCTGTCTCCTGAACCCGCTCCGAGGAGCGATACAGCCCCCACCTGCATCCCTGACCCTTCACTTACTTCCTGCCGCGCAGCGCGGTGCCCGGCCTGGCTCTGCCTGCCTGTCTGCCAAGAATATGTTATGCCTCCAGTTATCAGTCCAGCTCCTCGTCTTCGCATTCTTAAGCTAACGAACCGTATAAACAGCTTCAGCTATAGTCTAGTCTTTCTGTCTCCTTGCAAGTGAATTACTGTATTAATATCCATAGAAGATTCATAGCACACGCAATACATGAAGAATATATGCATGCACCAGCTTTAGTGTCAAGTAGCCTTTACCCCGATGGCTTTTGGATTCTATCAACATGTTCTCCAAACACAAGATACCAGATATGCTATAGGTACATGTCGTCCTGACATCGCAGACTTTAGTCTCCTCTTCTAGTGCAGAAGTCAGAGCCCCCAGTTCTCCCCAGACACACGTCATAGTCCGTTTGCGCGCACCACTAGGTTAAAGGTCCCAGCTGCTCAGGTAGCCCCCTCCATGTATCCACCCATTTTCATGACACTTCTGTGACGTTCTCATCACATGTCTAAGTGCACGCCCTGTGCACGCCTACTTTTCACGCCTATGTGTTCTTATCTTACGCATTGTCACTTGTTACGCCTACTGTATGTAATGTAATTATGATGTTATAAGTATATATAGCTTGTACTGTTGATGAAGCGGGGCAGCTGCCATCCCGTGCCTTCTATGCCATTTTATTTCAGGCTGTCCCGATCCTGTCCCTTCCCTTATGCCTGATTAAAGCCTGTTAACCTCAGATTCCTCGGATCCTGCCTCTTATTTATTGAGCTATCTGTTATTATTAATGTATCAAAAATAGTACCGGTAATTAATTATTTATTTACCACAAGAGCACCACATGCGTTGTGGGCACCTGCCTGTAAAATATGCATAAGCGGGGTGGGCACCTGCCATCGATACCACAATGCGGAGTGGGCACCAAGCAGCAAGCGGGGTAGGCAACCGCTAAATAAGCAAATAAGTGGGGTGGGCACCCGCTCTCCAAAGGAACTCAGGCAAATCCCTACCCGGGGGTTCCCTCCAGCAATCTTGGCAGCAGCACACTCCTAACGCCAGCTCCTCTCTCCTGGCAATTTAAATCAGAGCTCTCACAAGCCGATAGGAGCCCCAGCTCCAGCAGCAACGTTTTTAGGGGCACAAGGCTGGGCCCATGCAGGCCAGCTCACATGGCCTTCCTGTAGGGAGGTAAAACCTTGTGGTGGTTCCACCTGGAGCCCAGCAGCAGCAGACTCCCTCAGCACAGAATAGCACAAAACTCATGGGGTCAAAGCCCCTTTTTTATAATACATTTTCCTTTGTCTGCAGTACAGGACTTTGAGGGAACCAGATGCAACTGGTTCAGGGGAGAATTGGAGCACTTTGTTTACCAGGTTCCTCTTCCCCTTTGTCAGGTGGGGGTTCGTGATCAGACACACCACAAGGAGCAGAGCCAGCATTGTACAGGCTCGGCAGAGACCTTTTCAGGGACCAGGGACTACTCCTCCCACTACTCCAAATGCATATGCCCCATTCAGCCTAGCGCTGATTCACCCTGCCTCTTCTGGAGCCACACACCTCACCAGCCCCTGTCACTCAAAAGCCAGACATGCAATTCACATCAGGCAGGTAGACACATAGCACACAGAATGCCAACTTCTAAAAGTGGCATTTCTAAAATAGTTATAATAAATCTGTGCACACCATTGCGCCACATTTATTATCACTATTCCAAATATATCAAATTTGATCATGCTGCGCCTCTCATATCAGGAATTACCACTGAAACACCCAATGCATTTCTTTGGGAGGGCAGCCCCTCAGAAATGAGAAACCAAGATGGCTGTTTGTCACTACCAGGACATGCCACACACTAAAGGTACATGTCCTATCTTTTACCTACAATGCACCCTGCTCATAGAGCTAGCTAGGGCCTACCTTAGGGGTGACTGACATTTAGTAAAAGGGGGGGTCACAGACATGCATATGCTATAGGTGCCAAATCGCGGCAGCAGTAACACTGCCCGCACAGGCCCTGCAATGGCAGAGGCCTGGGATAGGTCTGAAAAGGCTACTTTGGTAGGTGGCGCCATCAGCGCTGCAAGCCCACCAGTAGCATTTAACTTACCAGCCCTGGGTATATGAGATACCACTTTACAAGGGTCTGACAGGTACATTAAATAGTCCAAACAAGTGTAGACCAATCTTATCATATTTATCACAGAGAGCACAAGCACTTTACACTGAACAGCAGTGCTAAAGTGCCCAGAGACATAAAACCACCAACACCATGTCGGAAAAAAGGCTAGGAGAAAGGCAAAAAGTTTAGGGATGACCCTGCAAAAAGGGCAAGTCCAACATATATGCATTCAAAGCAGTCTCCCATCCTTTCCATTGGACCAAAACTGTGTTTTGTCATTTATGCACCTGAAGCCCTTGAACATGAAAGAGGAACATAAATGACACCATGAACCCTTTCATTTAAAAAGCTATCGCCCGTAATCTTTCAGCTGCCTTGTATTTGCTGCTGGAGGGCAAGGGCAGTACGATTAAAGGAAAATACAGCAACTGTAAATTAGACTCATAAAGCCCTATTTACACTTTGTCATTGCCTTCATCACCACTGAGTGATGTATCACAGGGTGAGCCCTACATGGAATCTTTGTAGGTAATCAACCCTTATGGATATGAAACTGCAAAATATTTGCTAAATTTTTTTATTATTTACTTATGATCAAGTGTAATGATTTTATAATTTTCGTACAAAACCAATATACAACCTCCTATTTCCACATTTTCTGCCGCATCTGCCCTCATTTTTAGGTCTCGCCTAAGCCATCCTGTTAGGGATGCTTGGCGAGATTAAAGTAAGGGCTCTGAAAAATGCATCCAAAGGCGGATTGCCTATAGCGCGTGCACATCGCACACCATTTGGCAGCCTGTGAGCCTCAGCATCAGAGTTCACAGGAATCCGCTCCCCCTCCCCTCCATACGACTTCAAAGGAATCCGCTCCCCGGCCACGCAATGCCGAAAGCTTGTTGATTTCGTGGTGTGCTCCTTTAAGCCCTCCCCCGCTACTTTGCATTAAGAGCACCCCCACTCCCTGACTCTGTATTTCTTTCAGTGTTATTTTTTGTTTTGCATGTTGCCACAGCATGCGCCTTCAAGCTCTTTTTCTCCCCCCCCCCTTTGCTTTAAGAGCCCTCCTCTCCACTCTGTATTTCTTTTGCACGTGGCGTGCTCCAAGCCCATGCTGGATATTGGGTTCTTTTCTCCGTGTTTTTTTCAGCACTGCTGCCTGCCTTCTTAGTGTTGTTAATCCGACACTCATGTGGAAGCGGGAGGTGGGGGAAACTGTGGAGAGCCTTTGACGCCACACAATGGGTTGTCCCTAGAGAACTCGTATGTTATGGCTTTTTATGTTCTAACCACAAGACTGCACAACAACCTCTTGTTTTTGTGTATGGGTGGCGCTGTTATAGATGGTACTGTAAATACAATTTAGCTCCAAGATCTCACTCCTCAAGCCCTTTTATTCTGCTTCGGCCTCTGCAAAAAGCCTTTTTTGAAGGCACCGATCTAGATGTGATATGCTAACAAAATAAATTTGGTGGACGAGTGCCCGTCCAAAGCACCATATAATTCATATTCAAACCTGGCATGTATGATTTAGCCATTCATCCTTTTGAGGTTCATAAAGAGAGTTAAACAGACAAGTAAAAATACCAACTGTTAATGATAAGCCCTGCAACCAGTACCTGTTTTCGGCCATTCACTATGTATCAAGCCCTACCCCCTCCCTCTTGGACGATCTCTTCTGACGTGAGGGATAACCTAATGGATTATAGTCAGCCTCACCCTGTTCTCCTTATCTGAAACATTCCTTCTTTTGGCCGGCCACATCCTCCCCTCCCCCTTCCTCCCCATTGACCATGTAACCAAACCCGTCGCTGCCTCTTCCTTAGCTGCATAAATTAGTGCCGCCCACTCCCACCGCTCCCCCTGGCGTGCTTTTGTCTTCGTCTAACCTTAATCAGCATCCTATATCGGCCCCCTCCCTAATCTATTATTATATTTAACTCGATATTTTCAAATATGTTCCTTTACAAGTAACACATTCAACAGCATCAGCTATGTTCGTATTATAAAAACTAACAAACATTCCATTCCCTATACTTTGCTTCTTCTCAAAGATTTCCTTTTATGTTCAGGTGTTCTCTCCGGATAACTATTATTAGCCACACCCAGTGGCTTTGCAGTGCCAGATATCTATATGCCTCTGAGAGTGTCTGGCAATTCTCAGCAAGTCACGTGCCACCCAAACTGCAAAGTAACACGTAATTCTCAGAAACCAAATCCCGCTCATACTCAGAATATACTACTTCTCCCAGGGGTCACTGTAAGTTATCGTAAAAGAGAGACAAAGCAAGCACTGGAACAAATTGCTGGCCGTACACCAACCCCGGTCCCCTCACTCACTTTCAGCTCTCCCCAGACAGTGCCTGACCCCTGCCATGTCTCCCTAGTGCCCGTAGGAATTGCCACCAATCCAACTGGCCTCATAAGGATGAAAGGCTGAGTTGAATGGAAGTCAAATCACTGGTGTGTGTGCTTCACTCTTAACACATCAGCCCAACTTTGGCATCCGCTGGCTCCTATCCAGAACGGCGCTTTGCGGCAGCTGCAGTAAAATGAAGCGCCACTAACTGCACAAGGAGCACATCTGCCAGCCAGGCCCAGGGCACAGATCACACAGGCCCGCCGTCAGCCATCCCCTTGTCTGCTCAGCTGACGGCCTCCCTCCCTGTTGCTCTCCTCCTCTGCTGGTCTATCTTTCCTCTGCCCTCACCACCAGCTGCCAAGTCTGCCCCCATTCCCCCCCAGTGGGTGCCTGCTGCTCCTTCTTGGTCTCTACCCTGTGCTCCAGCCAACCCGAGGAGAGCCCAATGATTCCAATCTGGTTGAGGAAGACCACAACGCAATGCACCTCTACAGATGTTCACTTGCGCCATTACCTAGGTGCCATTACCTAGGTGCTGCATTTCATCATATTCCTCGCGCCCTAGTAAATATGAGCAGATACTTTAATGCGAGAATACACCCGCCCCCAAAGAAACAACAACATTCTCACCCAGTGTTGTTGACTGCAAAGTACATGAATTTCCTTAACTAACATAATGAATTTCGAAGTCGCTCGTAGAGTTGTGTCTCACTTCATGTTACTTTGTAAACTTTAAAGCGTTTTTTGCTACGTTGATGCAGCAAATTGATTCATATTACGCCACTGCCTCAAAGTATTTCAGTAAGTTCCAATCTTGCAACGCACTTCACATCATTCACTCGCTACTAAGTGCTTAGTGGTACTCTGCAGCAAAGTGCTTTTTCTTAATCCTCTGCAGCACAGCACTTTGGGCCAGATGTAGGTCGCCCAATACCGTTCGGTAACGGACGAAATTACTGAATTTTGGCCGTTACCGACCGGTATTTGGCATTTGGAATGTAGGTGGCATGATTGTAGGATTCGGTATTTTACCGAATCGGTAACTTAAGTAATCGGTAAATTACCAAATTCTTAACATACCGATTCGGTAAATTACCGAATCCGTAATGTATTGAGCACTCAAGTTAGTGCTTTTCTGAGTTAAGGATTCGTTATTTAACACCAACTACAAGTTGGTGGTAAATATCGAAAACCTTAGAAAAATCTAATTTTTTGCTTTTACAACAGTGCGATGTGGAAGACATACATGCCCTTGGGGCATGTATGTGTGCCACATATGCACACATGCACGATTCAGGGGTGCAAGAGGGTGTTAATGTGACACCCTGCCACCCTTGAATATGTGCCTCATATTACCAATTCGGTATTTACCAAATCGGTATTAGTGAATAGCTTCCCATTCATTCCTATGGGCCTCCAGACCCATAGGAATTAATGGGAATTACCGAATCGGTAAATATCGATTCTTAATTACCGAATCCTACCGATTTGGTAACATTTACTGAATAATTATCTACATCCCATTTACCTATTCTTAAATACCGAATCAGTAAAATTCGGTATTTAAGAATAAGTAAATAGAGATTACCTACATATGGCCCTTTGTTACTAAACTTAAAGGGGTCAAGCCTGTGGGTATTGTAGAGTGTTGGCTGTTAAGGCTCAAGTAAACACAGGTAATACTGATAATCTTCCCACAGTCGAATCGCACTTTGAACTCTGGATAAACACAGCATTCCATGTACAAGTTACGTATCACATTTGTGTAGCATGCAGGATAAATTGGTCACGGTAAAAGGGTTATGGCGATAGCATCTTATTATTATTATTATTAAATGAAATTCATAGGAAGCGCAACTAAACCCGTAGGCATCAAGGCGCCGAAGATGGTAAACGGTAAGCTCAGAAATCATCTAAGAAGGAAGTTATGGATAGGCTTCTTGGAAAAGCCAGGTCTTGAGGGCTTTGCGGAACAAAGTGTGTGAAGAGATCACCTTGAGGTCGCTGGGGAGTGTATTCCAAAGTCTAGGTGCAAGGAAGCGGAAAGACCTTCCGCCCCATCTGGCCTTGACTATACGGGGAACAACTAGCAAACTTTTGTTGGAGGAGCGGAGTGCTCTACCAGGGTATAGTAGGCCACCAGAGCGCGGATAGCCTCCGGACCAGATTCATTCAGGGCACGATGGATAAGACATAATGCCTTAAAATTAATCCTCGCCTGCATGGGGAGCCAATGCAGACTTTTTCTAATGGCCGTGCCCGAGGAGCGTTTGGGGGCATCCACAACAAACCGGGCAGCTGCGTTCTGCATGGTCTGAAGGCGGTGGACCAGACCATTGCTAATGCCAAGATGAAGTGCATTGCAATAGTCCAGTCTGGAGGCAATGAGCGCCATTACTACCTGTTTGCGTGACTGCGGGGAGAGATATTGAATAATTTTTCTCAAAATCCTCAGCGCATTGCAACAGGTGGACACGGTCCTGCTGACCTGCTTATCTAGCGAAAGAGAGGTGTCAAGAATGACCCCAAGATTGCGGGCAGATAGAGACGGCAAGGGGCAAGTGCCAAGTACAGAAGGCCACCAGTCCATGGACCAGATCTCAGTTTTCCCCCAAAAATGAGGACCTCCGTTTTCTCCCCATTAAGCTTGAGAAAGTTCTCAACCATCCAGCCGGCGACCGCCTCCATGCAGTTTTTAAAATTAAGAGCAGTAATTCTCGCCGATTGAGCAATGGAGGCCATGATCTGCATATCGTCGGCGTAGGAGAGAACTTCTAGCCCAAAGGATCTTATAAGCCTGGCGAGTGGGGCAACATAGACGTTAAAAAGCGTTGGGCTTAGTGAGGAGCCCTGAGGGACCCCACACTTCACCGCCTTTATAGATGACATATACTCGCCTAGCTTGACCCTTTGCTTCCGTTGGTCAAGGAAGGATGTTAGGAGGCTAAGAGCAGAACCCTTGACTCCAAGCTTACTGAGTCGGCTGGTCAGAATAGTAGGGGACAGGGTGTCGAAAGCAGCCGTAAGGTCAAGTAACACCAGCAAGGTGGTCTGACCGGTGTCGACCTTAGAACGGATGCTGTCGACAACCACTGTGAGCGCCGACTAAGTGCTGTGGGTCCTCCGAAAGCCGTGCTGTGAGGGATCAAGAGAGTTGGAACTGTCAAGGAAAGCGCTCAAATGGAAGTTGAGATGAGCCTCTAGGAGTTTGGCAGGGGCAGGGAGAAGGGAAATGGGACGAAAGTTCTTCAATATCCCAGGGTCCAAAGAGGGTTTTTTCAACAAAGGCTTGACAGTGGCCATTTTCCAAGAGAGGGGATAAGTCCCCTCTGAGATGGCCCTATTCATGACCTCCATCAAAGGGGGCAGAATAGTATGTCTACAGTCCTTTAGGACCTTTAAGGGGCATGGGTCTAACGGTGACCCGGACTTTAATTTGTCCAGCAGCGAGTTAAGATGTATAGTAGTGATGGGAGGAAACTGAGAAAGGGAATAGGAAGAGGCAGGAGCTTGGTCTTCAACAATAGAAATGGAAGGGAAGGCAGGTTGGGAACTGGAGTTGAGGATTTCTAGGTCAGTATAAATGTCCGAAATCTTTTCATGAAAGAATGTAGAGATCTGATCACATAATACCTGGGAGGCTGTAATAGGGTCCGGAATCTGAATAATGGAAAGATTATCCACTATCTTAAACAGATCACTTGGAGATTTAAGCGAGGATGTAAGCTTGGTGTAATAGGCCTGTTTTTCTGTGAGGACCGCCGCTTTATAGCTCCTGAGAAGGAGCTTATGTTTTTCCTTCTCAACGGGGTCCAGGTGTATCCTCCAGAGCCTTTCCTGCCTCCTACATCCTTGTCTAAGAGTCCTAAGGGATTCAGAATATGAGGGGGCCAAAGGCCGTTTCCTGGCAGAGTAGTGTTTCCAGGCCGGGGCAAGCGAGTTGACAGCCTCCGTCAAAGTATTGGAGAGATCAAGGGCAGCAGCATGAACATCCCCGATAAATTGGAGTTTAAGAGTGGCTAAATAAGGAGTAAGGGAGTCGTTGGTGATGTCCCGGAAGTTCCTTCTCAATGCCCACTTGGTGTGATCAGACCGAAAGCCAGTGGGTGAGGAGAAGAAAAAATCGAAGGGGACAGCAAGATGGTCTGACCACGACAAGGTAAAGGGAGTACCAGTTTGAAGACGGGGGTCATTGCTAAATACTCCGTCCAGGGAATGCCCAGCTGAATGGGTAGGCCCAGTCACCAACAACGGCAGGCCGTAGGAGGATAAAGAGTCCAACAGATGGGCCGTATCAGGTGAGCTATCATTTTTCAAATGAAAATTGAAGTCCCCTAGGATGGTTAAGCTGGGGCCATCAATATAGGGCTCTAAGATCTTGAGAAATTCTGAGATGAACGTAGACCTAGGACCAGGGGGTCTGTAGACCAATATTCCAGTAAAGGAGATCGTGGGGGAGGGATTGAGGGTAAAATGCATTGCCTGGAGGCGTTCGGATGGGGAGGACAGATGGACGGTCCGGCATTTTATGGAGCTGAGGTACAGTATCCCCAGACCGCCTCCCACTCGACCCACTCTATCCATCCTGGCCAGCGAATACCCCTCGGGAATAGCATTTAGCAGGTCCGGTTCAGACGAATCCGAGGCCCATGTTTCAGTGATGAAAGCCCATGTGGGCTTTCTCTGTGAAATGAGATCTCTAAAGGAGATATTATTTTTAACCAATGAGCGGGAGTTAAGAAGAAAACCCGCGTGACAAAGAATAGGCGACGAGGGTACCCTCATGGGGGGAGGGCAAAAGTTAGCCATATCCGAGGAAATATATGTGGTGGCTGTATAATTACAACCGCATGCATAGGCATTTGTGAGGGTTTCAGGAGTAAGAGAGTGATGGCAGGACAGCCTAGAAGGTTTAAGTACTCGCAGGGCAGAGGAAGAGTATAAGGGTTCACCAGCGGCAGCATGCCTGGCCCCTGGCGCCTCCTTTTTGCTGACGGGCGCAGACGGGCAGGACTCTGGCTCGACTCCGGCGCGAATGCGGCGCGACCGCTGATCGCGTCCACTGCGCGGAGTCATGACCAGTTGTCTAAATACTGGCGACTGGAGCGCCGACCCACGAGTGCCCAACCAAGAATGGCCGCTGCTGGATTTCACCGCCCGGGGGCCTCAGCCCTTAATTCGGCCGAGAGCTACCCTGGGTGCGTGAGAAAGGATATTTAAAATTGTAAGCGGAGCAGAGTGCAAGTTCTGCGAAGTCCGTGAATACCACCTTCTCTGTCGGAGATTAGAAAGACAATGGAGACAAACATATGACAAGGCCTCTAGAACACGTTATGTACAACAGAGGAAATCATACCTGGCCGTCATTAAAACAGCAAAAAAGGAATATTTCACCAAAGTCATAACTGAAGCCCATCAAAATCAAAAAACTATTTTTAAAATAGTTAAGTCTTTCACTCATCCGAAAGCCCTCATGACTGAAATACCTCCTTCTGAGAGTTTATGCAATCAAATTGCAGACTTTTTTGTTGATAAAATTGTCAACATCCAGAAAATTTTTCCTCCTTCTCCGACTGACCTCTTAGAAATAACATATAACTACCCCCCTCTCTCCAGCTTTAAACCTGTCTCCCTGCAACAAACTAGCAAGGCAATTCGAGCCTGTAAATCAGGAGCACCCACTGATTCCTGTCCTCCTATCATTTTAAATCATCTGATTGAGGCAGTCAACCCCTATATAAATGCCATAATTAATGAATCCTTCAAATCCGGTCTAGTACCAGACGATTGGAAGAAGGCCACTGTAAAACCCCTGTTGAAGAAGCAGAACAAATCGCCAACAGACCTCACCAATATGCGCCCCATCTCTTTACTTCCTGTCCTTGGTAAAATCACGGAGCAGTTAGTACATGAGGAGCTCAAAACATTTGTAGAGGCCCATAACATCCTGCACCCTCAACAATCGGGTTTCCGCTCCGGTCACTCCACTGAAACAGCCTTGATCGAACTTGCTGATTCCATCAAGTTCCTGCAGGATGAGGGTAGGCTAGCTGTCCTCATCCTGCTAGACCTGACAGCAGCGTTCGACACTATCTCGCATGCCATCCTGATTAACAGAATGCGAGAGATTGGCGTGACAGACACAGCCTTGGCTTGGATTTCATCTTTCCTATCTAATAGGTCCCAGACTGTGTCCTTTGGTCCCTATCTATCCTGCGAAAAATCCATCACATCTGGAGTGCCCCAGGGTTCTATATTAAGCCCTCTTTTCTTCAACATATACATGGCACCCCTCCTCGCTGTGATAGAATCTCACGGGATTCTTGTCACGTCATATGCTGACGACACTCAATTGGTCGTCACTATTGATAAACAGTGGACGGACGCAGACCTTCGGTTCAAAAACTGTCTCTCGGATGTATTCAAATGGCTAAATACAAACCATCTAAAATGCAATAGTGCCAAGACAGAAATCATTCCACTTGGTAAAAATCTGTCTTTTTGTCCGAAAGACTGGTGGCCCTTAGGATCGGAGGCCCCTCCCAGTGCAGTACCTTCAGCCCGGAACCTAGGCGTGCAATTCGATTCATCCCTTTCCTTCGATGACCACGTTAGGATCACTGCCGGTCGCTGTTTTGGTTTAATTAAATCCCTTAAAAAATTCTTTGATTTCCTCCCCATTGCAGCCAGAAAGTCAGTCGCGGTAGCTTTATTTCTCTCCCGACTTGATTACTGCAATGGATTAATGGCCGGAGTGAAAAAATCTACCCTCAGAAAGCTGCAGAGCATACAACATGCAGCGGCCAGACTGGTTTTACAACTCCCTAGAAGGTCATCAGCCTCAGCAGCATTAAAATCTCTGCACTGATTACCGTTGCATAAAAGAATTCTTTTTAAACTGCTCCTTATAGTTTTCAAATCCATGCAAAACTCAGGGCCCCACTACTTTGCAAATCGCTTTAAGCGTTACAATCCCTCGCGTTGCTTGAGATCTTCTGGGACGAATCTTGTCATGATCCCCCGATTCAAATACAAGACCAAAGGTGGGAAATCTTTCACCGTTCTGGCAGCCAAGGCCTGGAACAACCTGCCAGTCAATCTTAGATTCATCGAAAATGAGAACAGTTTTAGAAAACTCCTTAAGACATGGGTCTACCAACAATCAGACACCTCTGTATTGGCTGCCATCTAGTTGCCATCCAGTTATTATCTCTCATCTCATCCCACTTTTCAGTTATCTCCCGCAGTTTGCTCAGCGCCATGATGCTTCCTTGGGAGCGAACGTCAGCGCTTTATAAGTATACATAAAAAAAAAAAATACCAAGGTAATTTTTAAAAACGGGGGAAGCGCCACAATAAGATCCGTGAGCGCTGGGAAATATGGGGGGGGAGGGAGCGGACACAAAGGGTGAATAACAAGTGCAAAGTAAAAGATAATGTTTAAAAACGCTATCAGGGACAATGCCTCCCGGCTTCCGCCTCAGGAGATAAACGAGCAGCAATCTTCTCACCCTTAATCTGTAAGTGTGCACAGTGGCCCAGCTTCACTGACACGGATCATACGCATTCCCTGTCACCCCTCTGTTGGCTGTAAGGATCTCCTTGTGGGACCTCGAAATCAAATCCTGGCAGGGTACTTCTTGTTTCTATTCAGTTGTTCTTTCCCCTTTTTCCTGCCAGCATCCAAAATCCCCCCAGGGAACCCCCTTCTATTCTGTTGACGAATCAGGCAAGTGTCTTGACAGTGAGTGTAGTTTCAATGTACCCCTCACATACCCCTCGCATAAATGCGAGACCTATTGCATTGAAAATTGAAAACGCCCCCCGCATCAGACTTCAAAGGAATCCGCTCCCCCGCCACTCGCCACGCAATGCCGAGATCTTGTTAGTCTCGCTTCAGTTTCCCGCTCTCTCTCCAGTCTTTCTGCCTCTCTACCCTACCGCTAACCAATAATGTTTCTGTCACTCCCAAAACATCTGCTTAGCACAACTATACGTACTGCTCCCCCTTGTCTTATTTTTCTCGGTATCTGAATAACAGAGCTTCTTTGACGTCTCTCCCTTCCTCCACTTTTCTTACTGCCTTATATCTTTTTCATCTGTTGTCAGGTGGTGTTTGTCCCGGCCTCGAGCAGTCAGTGACAGCTGCGTCTCTTGTCATCAGACAAGATGCAACTTGCTTTCTCAAAACGCATTGGCGCTATTCCAGTTTTTCAGAAATTGTGAGGCACTTTATAGGTAATGCTGTGTCTGTTTATATATTTTGCTTTCTACATTATAATTAGGTTCCCTGTTTCTAATATCCTGTAAATAAGTATATTGCTCTCTCATTACACTGCCCCCTCACACACTGTCCACTTACACACTGCACCCTCACACACTGCACCCTCACACACTGCCCACTCACACACTGCCCACTCACTGCACACTCACACATTGCACACTCACACTACTTTAGGCCCCACACACTGCACCCTCACACCCACACCCTCACACACCCCGCACCCTCACACACTGCCCTCTCACACACTGCCCTCTCACACACTGCCTCCTCACACACTGCCCCCTGACACACTGCCCCCTGACACACTGCACCCTCACACACTGCCCACTCACACAGACCACTCACACACTGCCCCCTCACACATTGCCCCCTCACACACTGCCCCCTGACACACTGCCCACTCACACACTGCCTCCTCACACACTGCCCCCTCACACCCCCCACACACACAAACCCCCCGCACACACAAACACACAACCACACACACGCAAAGCCGCACCCACATGCACAACCCCATACACACACAACCCCATACACACAACCCCACACACACACATACCCACACACACACACATACCCACACGCACACACACATGCACACACAACCCCCCCCACACACAACCCCACACACACAACCACACACACACAACCCCACCCACACAACCCCACACACAACCCCACACACACATAACCCCCACACACAAACCCCCACACACACAACTACATACACACAACCATACACACACACAACCACACACCCGGATAGCAAAACATAGCATAGCAGAACAAAACATAGCATAGCATAACAAAACATAGCATAGCATAACAAAACATAGTATAGCATAACAAAACACAAAAAAACATAGCATAACACAACACAACAAAACATAGCATAACACAACAAAACATAGCATAGCATAACAAAACATAGCATAACAAAGCATAGCATATTTTCGGAGGCTGAAGTCAATGATCACCTCGTTCCTGTGGGGCGCGAGTAGACGTAGGGTAGCGCTCGCCACACTCATGAGGCCCCGGGCGGAAGGAGGGCTGTCGGTACCAGACTATGAGAGGTACTAATTAGCATCTAAACTTCAGTGGCTCACGCAGTGGGTAGCGAGGGCTTCTAGGGGGGAAGAAGAGTCGGGAGAGCTAACGGGTCCGCTGTTGGTGTTGTCCCGCATTGTCTTGCGCCTTTCAATTGGGGATATGCACCTTATTCAGGTTTTTGACACAGCCCAAAAGTGCTGGAACAGATACCTGCAACAGGCGAATATGTCGACCGCTTATGCGCCGGATATCCCTCTGAGGATGTGCAGGGCGCTGCCGCACGGAGGAACCTGGCAGACACTAGTGGTATGGGAGCAGCAGGGCTTGTCGACAATGGGTGACCTGTATGAGGAAGGCACCCTAATCCCGTTTGATGTCCTTCAGGACCGCTTTGAGTTGCCGGGGGTGACTTTTTGTTGCATGCGGCGCTCACGACAGCAGTACGGAAACACTGGAAGTCGGGGTTGGCGGATCCGCCTACGTCTATGGGGTGTCAATATATTGTGGTTGCGGCGGGCACAATCAAGGCGGTAACATGTTTATACAGGCGTATGATCCTAGAAGCCCTGGTCCCCTTGACGACCTTAAAAACAAAATGGAAAACAGATTTAGGGTGTGACATTCCGGATAAGGCATGGGGTGGAATAGTGGAGAGAGCTTGGAAAAGTACTCGCAACGCGCTGTTCCAATGGTGCATTTTTACATCCTGCATAGGGCTTACCTCACACCAGACCGCCTACATAAATATTTCCCAACCCAGTCGTTGTCCTGTCCTAGATGTACCAGGGATGAGCCTGATCTTAAGCATATGTTATGGGCCTGTCCGCTGCTCGAACCCTTTTGGCAGGGAGTGACGGCTTTGCTGAGGGAAATCACTGAAAGAGTCCTACAGCCCTCCATGGCACATTGCATACTCCATTGGTTCCCTCACACCTCGAGGAATAAAATCACTAGTAAATGTATAGACCTGGGTTTCCTTCTAGCTAAAAGATCCATTACCTCCCAATGGAAGGCGATTAAAGGCCCTATCCTAGACAAATGGAAAGCTGAATTTAGTAAATGGGCTGGGTGTGAGGGAGAGGTCCAGCTCCAAATGGCACACAGAACGGGTACCGAACAGGCGTTAGAGAGGGAGGGAGCCTGGGAAAGCCTGGTCATGGAACTCACATGCCCGGCGGATGAGGAGGAGGTGGGACTAGATGATGGTCCTGGGGCAAGTCCACACTAAGGTGAAGAGGTAGCTGGAGATGTTCTTTAGCCAGAGGGGGGAAGCTGCTTTCTTAGGGGCCCGCCCCGACCCTCATGTTCCAATTGCACTGACATTACCTATACAACTGGTGTCCAAACTCAGTTCCTACTTGTTGTCCAAGCATTTGGTCCTCCCGAAGGGATGTATTGGGCGGAGAAGCTGTGGGATTCCGATAGACATGTCCTAACATGTTGATTTGAAATACATTCTGCCCGGTTTACCCTGTGGCACACCCTCTGTATTATGTCACAGTGGTTGCAGGCACCTAATTTTGCTCGGGTGTTTAAACTGCTACCCCTTCCTGTACAGTGAGACGTCTATTCCACATGATATGCATTGGTCGATCCCAGCTTTAGGCTTCTTCACATTCCGATGAAGACACTCTACGACACGCCCAGGAGAGGGGAGGGGGTTGGGATGTAGGGGGGGAGGAGTTACGGAGGGGCAGTTGGGAAATGACACAGTTGGGTGGGGGGAGAGTAGGGTTAAGTGAGCGGGGGTTTTGATCTTGTATCCACATTTGGCTTCCTGTCCCTGGTGCCGGAACACATACGCCACAAAGGGACTATTCTGATTCTGGCAGTAATGTTTGTCAATTAACTGTTTTGAGGAATGTCACTGAATATGGAATCTATTCATTTGCTGGAATGTTATATTTTGTGCTTTCATGTCAATAAAAATTGTTTGGCAAAAAAACTAATAACAAAGCATAACATAGCATAACAAAACACAACAAAACATGGCATAGCATCACAAAACATAGCATAGCATAACAAAACAAAGCAAAGCATAACAAAACATAGCATAAGAAAGCATAGCATAGCATAACAAAACATAGCATAGCAAAACAAAGCATAGCATAATAAAACACAACAAAACCTAGCACAGCATAACAAAACATAGCAAAGCATAACAAAGCATAGCAGAGCAAAACATAGCATAGCATAACAAAACATAGCATAGCATAACAAAACACAGCATAGCATAGCATAACAAAACAAAGAATAGGATAGCAAAATATAGCATTGCATAACAAAACTAAGCATAAGATAGCAAAACAAAACATAGCATAGCATAACAAAACAAAGCATAGCATAGCAAAACACAACAAAGCATAGCATAGCATAACAAAACACAACAAAACATAGCTTAGCATAATAAAACATAGCATACGTAAACAAAGCCTAGCATAACATAACAAAGCATAGCAAAACGAAACATAGCATAGCATAACAAAACATAGCATAGCATAACAAAACACAACAAAACATAGCAGAACAAAACATAGCAAAACATAGCATAACATAACAAAACAAAGCATAGCATAACAAAACATAGCAAAACACAACACAACATAGCATAGCATAACAAAACACAACGAAACATAGCATAGCAAAGCATAGTATAACAAAACAAAACATATCAAAACATAGCATAATTAAACACAACAAAACATAGCATAGCATAACAAAACAAAGCTTAGCAAAGCATAACAAAACATAGCATAATGAATCATAGCATAGCATAACAAAGCATAGCATAGCATAACAAAACATAGCATAACAAAACATAGCATAGCTTAGCAAAACAAAGCATAGCATAAGAAAACACAACAAAGCATAGCATAGCATAACAAAACATAGCATGGCATAACAAACCATAGCATAACAAAACACAACAAAACATAGCATAACATAACAAAACAAAGCATAGTTTAGCAAAACTAAACAGCTTAGCATAACAAAACAAAGCATAGAATAGCAAAACAAAATAGCATAGCATAATAAAAAATAGCATAACATAACATCACATAGCATAACAAAACACAACAACACATAGCATAACAAAACATACCAAAACATAGCATAGCTTAACAAAACACAACACAACATAGCATGCCAAAACAAAACAAAACATATCATAGCATAGCAAAACACATCATAGCATATTAAACACAACAAAACATAGCGTTAGCATAGCATAACAGAACATAGCATAGCAAAACAAAGCGTAGCATAATAAAACACAACAAAACATAGCATAGCATAACAAATCATAGCATAGCATAACAAAACACAACAAAACATAGCATAACATAACAAAACAAAGCATAGTTTAGCAAAACTAAACAGCATAGCATAACAAAACAAACATAGGATAGCAAAACAAAACAGCATAGCATAACAAAACATAGCATAACATAACAAAACATAGCATAACAAAGCACAACAACACATAGCATAACAAAACATAGCAAAACACAACAAAACATAGCACAGCTTAAAAAAACACAACAAAACATAGCATAACAAAACAAAACATATCATAGCATAGCAAAACATATCATAGCATACCAAACACAACACAACATAGCGTTAGCATAGCATAAAAGAACATAGCATAGCAAAACAAAGCATAGCATAATAAAACACAACAAAACCTAGCATAGCATAACAAAACATAGCAAAGCATAACAAAGCATAGCATAGCAAAACTTAGCATAGCATAACAAAACATAGCATAGCATAACAAAACACAGCATAGCATAGCATAACAAAACAAAGAATAGGATAGCAAAACATAGCATTGTATAACAAAACTAAGCATAAGATAGCAAAACAAAACATAGCATACCATAACAAAACAAAGCATAGCAAAGCAAAACACAATAAAGCATAGCATAGCATAACAAAACACAACAAAACATAGCTTAGCATAATAAAACATAGCATACCTAAACAAAGCCTAGCATAACATAACAAAGCATAGCAAAACGAAACATAGCATAGCATAACAAAACATAGCATAGCATAACAAAACACAACAAAACATAGCAGAACAAAACATAGCAAAACATAGCATAACATAACAAGACAAAGCATAGCATAACAAAACATAGCAAAACACAACACAACATAGCATAGCATAACAAAACACAACGAAACATAGCATAGCATAGCAAAACAAAGCATAGCATAAGAAAACACAACAAAGCATAGCATAGCATTACAAAACATAGCATGGCATAACAAACCATAGCATAACAAAACACAACAAAACATAGCATAACATAACAAAACAAAGCATAGTTTAGCAAAACTAAACAGCATAGCATAACAAAACAAAGCATAGGATAGCAAAACAAAATAGCATAGCATAATAAAACATAGCATAACATAACAACAGATAGCATAACAAAGCACAACAACACATAGCATAACAAAACATACCAAAACGTAGCATAGCTTAACAAAACACAACAAAACATAGCGTGCCAAAACAAAACAAAACATATCATAGCATAGCAAAACACATCATAGCATCCCAAACACAACAAAACATAGTGTTAGCATAGCATAACAAATCATAGCATAGCATAACAAAACACAACAAAACATAGCATAACATAACAAAACAAAGCATAGTTTAGCAAAATTAAACAGCATAGCATAACAAAACAAACATAGGATAGCAAAACAAAACAGCATAGCATAACAAAACATAGCATAACATAACAAAACATAGCATAACAAAGCACAACAACACATAGCATAACAAAACATAGCAAAACACAACAAAACATAGCACAGCTTAAAAAAACACAACAAAACATAGCATAGCAAAACAAAACAAAACATATCATAGCATAGCAAAACATATCATAGCATACCAAACACAACAAAACGTAGCGTTAGCATAGCATAACAGAACATAGCATAGCAAAACAAAGCATAGCTTAATAAAACAACACAACAAAACATAGCATAGCATAACAAATCATAGCATAGCATAACAAAGCATAGCAAAGCAAAACATAGCATAGCATAACAAAACATAGCATAGCATAACAAAACACAGCATGGCATAGCATAACAAATCAAAGCATAGAATAGCAAAACATTGCATAGCTTAACAAAACTAAGCATAGGATAGCCAAACACAACATAGCATAGCATAACAAAACAAAGCATAGCATAGCAAAACACAACAAAGCATAGCATAACAAAACACAACAAAACATAGCATACCGAAACAAAACCTAGCATAACATAACAAAGCATAGCAAAACGAAACATAGCATAGTATAATAAAACATAGCATAGCATAACAAAACACAACAAAACATAGCAGAACAAAACATAGCAAAACATAGCATAACATAACAAAACAAAGCATAGCATAACAAAACATAGCAAAACACAACACAACATGGCATAGCATAACAAAACACAACGAAACATAGCATGGCAAAGCATAGTATAACAAAACAAAACATATCATAACATAGCAAAACACAGCATAATAAAACACAACAAAACATAGCATAGCATAACAAAACAAAGCATAGCATAGCATAACAAAACATAGCATAACAAACCATAGCATAGCAAAACAAAGCATAGCATAAGAAAACACAACAAAGCATAGCATAGCATAACAAAACATAGCATGGCATAACAAACCATAGCATAACAAAACACAACAAAACAAAACATAGCATAACATAACAAAACAAAGCATAGTTTAGCAAAACTAAACAGCATAGCATAACAAAACAAACATAGGATAGCAAAACAAAACAGCATAGCATAACAAAACATAGCATAACATAACAAAACATAGCATAACAAAACACAACAACACATAGCATAACAAAACATAACAAAACATAGGATAGCTTAACAAAACACAACAAAACATAGCATACCAAAACAAAACAAAACATAGCATAGCATAGCAAAACACATCACAGCATACCAAACACAACAAAACATAGTGTTAGCATAGCATAACAGAACATAGCATAGCAAAACAAAGCATAGCATAATAAAACACAACACAACAAAACATAGCATAGCATAACAAATTATAGCATAGCATAACAAAACACAACAAAACATAGCATAACATAACAAAACAAAGCATAGTTTAGCAAAACTAAACAGCATAGCATAACAAAACAAACATAGGATAGAAAAACAAAACAGCATAGCATAACAAAACATAGCATAACAAAGCACAACAACACATAGCATAACAAAACATAGCAAAACACGACAAAACATAGCACAGCTTAACAAAACACAACAAAACATAGCATAGCAAAACAAAACAAAACATATCATAGCATAGCAAAACATATCATAGCATACCAAACACAACAAAACATAGCGTTAGCATAGCATAACAGAACATAGCATAGCAAAACAAAGCATAGCATAATAAAACACAACACAACACAACATAGCATAGCATAACAAATCATAGCATAGCATAACAAAGCATAGCAAAGCAAAACATAGCATAGCATAACAAAACATAGCATAGCATAGCAAAACACAGCATAGCATAGTATAACAAATCAAAGCATAGAATAGCAAAAATAGCATAGCATAACAAAACAAAACATAGGATAGCAAAACAAAACAGCATAGCATAACAAAACATAGCATAACATAACAAAACATAGCATAACAAAACACAACAACACATAGCATAACAAAACATACCAAAACATAGGATAGCTTAACAAAACACAACAAAACATAGCATACCAAAACAAAACAAAACATAGCATAGCATAGCAAAACACATCATAGCATACCAAACACAACAAAACATAGCGTTAGCATAGCATAACAGAACATTGCATAGCAAAACAAAGCATAGCATAATAAAACACAACACAACAAAACATAGCATAGCATAACAAATCATAGCATAGCATAACAAAACACAACAAAACATAGCATAACATAACAAAACAAAGCATAGTTTAGCAAAACTAAACAGCATAGCATAACAAAACAAACATAGGATAGCTAAACAAAACAGCATAGCATAACAAAACATAGCATAACAAAGCACAACAACACATAGCATAACAAAACATAGCATAGCAAAACAAAACAAAACATATCATAGCATAGCAAAACATATCATAGCATACCAAACACAACAAAATATAGCGTTAGCATAGCATAACAGAACATAGCATAGCATAATAAAACACAACACAACACAACATAGCATAGCATAACAAATCATAGCATAGCATAACAAAGCATAGCAAAGCAAAACATAGCATAGCATAACAAAACATAGCATAGCATAACAAAACAAAACATAGGTTAGAAAAACAAAACATAGCATAGCATACAGCATCACTCAGCACCACCACAGCATAACTCAGGGGCACCACAACATCACTATGAGCTAGCACAGCATCACTGAATGCCACAGCGTCACTCGTTCGCCACCACAACATCACTCAGCGCCACCACAGCATCAATCTGTGCAACCATACAACAACTGGTTCAAATATGCTCTGTCAATGTTTCAAGTTTTATTACAAATGTCACATAAAGATGTTAATATTTCACTTCTGTTCTTCGATTTTTGTCACAATAAAATACACTGAACATAATCTTCACAAAATGTATTTACAAAAGTTTAAGCTATTGCCATTATAAATTACAATAACTTTTATTTAAGTTTTAATTATTAAACAAAATTAAAAGCCATTGTTATTTGTAATATCAATACATGTAAGTCACGTAAATACAACACTTATTGTATTACAAATGCTATAGGTGTCACATTTGCGAAAGTTAACTATTGGCATTGTAAATGACAAAGCTATTAATTTCGCTATTTTCTAAACCAACACATAAATAAAAAATGTGCCATTTACAATACCAATAGCTCAAACTTTCCTAATGCGAGACCTATTGCATTGCAAATGCTTGTTATTGAAAGTGGGTGTGTGTGTGTGTGTGAGGGGAGGGGTGGCATGATGAAAACTCTTCATCAGATTTGAAACTTCCTGTTCTATAAAGCATGATTATATGTCAGAGGGATGTATATCTTTATTGAGCCTTTTTATTTCGTTTTTTTTAACAAATGTCTCTTGTTCTCAAAATGTCTTTAAACCATTTATTGCCAGTCAGTGAATTCAACTCAAGATCTAGTGAATGTGCTTCAACCCAATTGAGGCATGTCTTTTGTGGGTAATCTTTTCCAAGACTAGCATTCATTCAGTAGAGCCATTGCAGAGCACTAGTGTTCATTTAATTAAATGTTCAGTACTTAATGCAGTCAGTCCATTGGTATGAATACTGTCATCTAATCCTCAGGTGAATAGTTACTTTGGTCAATTTCCACCTGATGATTTTCATATTAATTAAATGGAAGCTGAGCTGGCCTCTGTCGCCTGTCATTCCTAAACCTCTAAATGACTTTTGACAAAATTTGGGAAGGACCTGATATGTGGATAGAAGAGCTTTGAACATTTCTTTGGAGTAAATTTTAAATAATTAACAAGATTCCGAACCGACCAACAGAACATTTCACACAAAGAACAGAAACGGGAACTTTGCCCATCCATGCCTGCTCCATCCACACTGACTGTGAGAATCATTGAACCTACATACACAGAGCTGAAGATTTGACAGGAGGGGGTGTTTGGGGTGTGACAACACCCCCCAAATGAATGCATTCTTGGCTTGGTATTTGATCTTAGGGCCCTGCGTCAGGCCTGCTATCTCTGTGTCATTTTCGCATCATAAGCCAAGAATGGAAGACAAAACAGTGACTTTTTCTGTAAATGAGAGAGGGACTGAGATATCCAGTTGTTGGCTGAATTTCAAAATGTGAAACCCGATAAACTGGAGTCAATACCGGTTTCCCTCGTTGTCTAAATTCTATGATCCTAGGCAGTTCTCACAAGACGTACGTCGGACGTAGGGGTTTGCGGGAGAGAGATCACAGCGAGGAGGAGGGTAGCCCGGAGACGCAACACTACAGGTAAGTGCTGTTTTTTCTTTTTAAATTTGTTTTAATATTTTTATTGTGGGGTGGAGGCGGGAAGACTTTTTTGTCAGAGGGGTGGCTGACTAACTCCGCTCCACTGTAGAGTCAAAGTTTTGCCTAAACTCTGCGTTCTCAGTGGTGCGCAGAGGAAGCGAAAGTCTGCAAACTCTGGTGGTAGAGCGGAGTTCTCTGCCCGCCCTTACTATTTTCTCATCTCCCATATGTACCACCCCTTTACGATCTAGGATGTCCTTCACCAAGTTTCTCTCGCTATCCTTTTTTCAAGATAGGCAATAAGCTTTGTGACTTTGTCTCCCACCTCATAAAGCCTCTTCTGGATTAATAGAGTGTGGGCCCTTGCTTTTTCCCCGTCACATCCTGCAACTCCTGGCATTCGTAGATGGTGGGTCAAGTTCTTGTTGTGTTCTTCTCCACTTAACACCTTGGACTCTAGGGCCACCATCCTATGTTTGAGTCCCTGATGTCTTTGCCTGTCCACTTTCTTTTTAACCCCAACCAGGGCTTGGTATTTTTCCCTTATCACTGGCTTGTAGGCCTCCCAGAGAACACCGCAGGAGTCCACCGACCCTTTATTCTGCTGGAAGTATCTCCAGGTGCCTTCCTGCAGTTGTTCCACACATTTCCTATCTGTTAGTTGCCAGGTTGCCAGTCTGGGTGGCAGGGCTCTTCTCCCTGTCCGCCCCTTGAACCAGGTGACCACCGGCAAATGATACCCCTCACCAGATGTTGTATATCCGGGAAGCCTCCCACTTCTTGGCCCAGGGTAAACAAATAGTCTATTCGGGACAGACTACCATGTCTCGCCGACAGGTTTGTATATTGGCGCTCACTCCTGTTATGAGCTCTCCATAATCAGCCCACCCCAGCGCCTCCACAAATCTGTGGTAAATAAATAAATAATACCCTATTTTTGACTAGACATATATCATAACAGATAGCTCAATAAATAAGAGTCAAGATTCGAGGTAGTAGGAGTTTTGTAGGTTTAATACAGCATAAGGACAGGAACAGGACAACCTGCATAGGAATAGGATGACAGGGCCCAGCAGCTGCTGGGGCTGGGTCTGGGATGAGCACGCTAACTTTTAATAACAATACATGAGCATATATACATAGCGCAAACACATAGCATTACATTGCAGTAGGCGTAGCAGTGGGTGTGACGCGTAGCAGTCGCGAAAGATAAGAGTAAAAAGAAGGTGTAACTCAGACATGTGATGCAAACGTAACAGAATATGTCATGAATGGGCGGAAACATAGGAGGGGGCTACCTAAGGAGCCGGGACCTCTAACCTGATGGTGCGCGCAAACTGGCAATGACGTGTTACGAGGAGAAGCTGGGGGCTATGAACTCTGTGCTAGGAGCAGAGACTAAAGTCTGGAGGGTCGGAGCGACATGTACCTAAACCCTATCTAGTATCTGATGTTTAGGGAACATGTTGATATAAACTAGAAGTCATGAGGGGAAAAGCTAATTGACTCTAAGACTAGAGCATGCATTTATTCTACATGTAGTGCGTGATGAAGAATATTAAATGACCATTAAATACAGTATTTCTCTTAATATGGAGCCGCATAGGCTAGACAATGACGGAAACTATTGATGCAGTTCAATAGCTTAGGAATGCAGAGAAGGAGGACTAAACCGATAACGGGAATCATAACATAGTCTTGGCAGACTCAGAGACTGAGCCAAGCTGCACCGGGCACTGCGAGGCAGGAAGTAAGTGAAAGGTCGAGGATACAGGTGGGGGCTGTATCGCTCCTCAGCGAGGCTTCAGGAGACAGGAGCTGAATCTGATGTCCGGGCCCTGTTGAGGCCTGGAAACGGGGACTTTATAATGAAATAACGTGCACACTGAGAAGCGTGGCAACATAGCTTTACATAGGCCTGATATTCGTAGTATTCACGAGGACTGGAAACTAGCATACTAGAGGTGGACACAACTGTAATTGCGTCATTAATCGGACATGGGGAATAACATATGCATATTGGTCATGCACACATAACATATGATGGATGACACGTAGGGACACAGAACATGGCAAAATTTACTTTTCCACATTCCCTCCTTGTCACTACGTTTCCATCAGGAAACATCAATATTCATGATACCATCTATCATTTCATACAGTACCATTTGTTCATCTCGAATTGTCTTGGAACGAGATTTAGAACGGGGCTTGGGACTAGGAATACAAGAGGTAGCACACATGCCGCAAATCGCAGGGCCACATTGTATACAGAGGCAGCAGCTGAATATGATCGCTACTGCGATACCTAGAAAGGACAGGACTTTCCATCCCCAGGCGGAAATTATATTCCAGAACCAACCGGACCATGTCCAGGTGCCTGGATCTCGGTGTAATAGATGGGCAATTTTATGAAGTCTGGTTATAGCTGAATAAACAGACGGCGCGTTATTTGGAATAAAAATGCAACAACTGGATCCGATGACTCTACAGGCCCCGCCCCTATCGGCCAGTATGACGTCAAGGACGAGACGATTCTGGAGCACAACAATTCTCATAAAGGATTGCTCTTCGGTTAAGTTACCTAGAGCGGAGGCAGTCTCATCTACTACTGCTTCAAGGGTTCTTGTTAACCTACGGATTAGCTTACTATTTACAACTGTACCTAAATAAGGGAACACACCTTTATCAATATCAATGAATTGCTCTGCAGCAGTTTCAGTATAATCGACAATCGGGAGGTTTCTCTTGTGTCTAGTATGTACTAGGTAGGAATTCCTATGGTAGTCAGGTGGGGCTAGGAAAACAGGTGGCAGTAGGAAGGCAATGTAACAGGTTCCCTCCCAATCGAGGGGCAGACGAACATATGCAGTTTGACCACAAACAAAATAAGAATGACGTGAAGCTTTAAAAATAGATTTCCCACTGTCACTATACTGGATAGCAGTAGTACAATCACTATGTCCTACGTGTACAGAACCATAATTACGGACACATAATTCGCCTTTGACTGGTAATACTGAAATAGCAGGTGAGTCTGGAGTAGTATCAGACTGAACATTCAGGACCATGAAATTCGAAGAATAGTTACCTAAATTATACACTTCATTTTCTAAATCTAAACCTGTTCTGTGGGGGAAACCTTGCTTGTCTGGGAAACATGTGCTGTTAAGAAAAGACATATCTGTTAAGGATGACGTTAACGTGGACCATGCTCCACACGAACCATTATGTGAAAAAGGATAAGGAAAGAGTGGCAGAACTCCCTTTGACGTCTGGAAAGGGGGGAGTCGACCACACACCCAACAATTAGTGGCATTGCTGGTCTGGTGTGAATAATGTAACATGCGGATAAATGAGTTATTGCGCATAGCGAGGCGGTAGGACAGTTCATGAGGGGGCAGATCACTAAACGTGTGCTCTGCTGTAACATTAGAAGGCTTATTTACATGAGGAACTGGAAAACACAGGAAAAATGCATAACTGGTGCAGGAAATCATTATGCTGATGAATAATATGAAACTTAGAAAAACGATACATCGGTTTGAGTTTTGACTAACTCTCTCACTATGGGGGTCTATTTTATACATGTCAGAAACAGTCTAACCGTTTCACCTAGGGGAGGACTTAGACAATCAAACTGGCTGACTCAATTTACTAGACCGGAGTTTTTGCTTATACTCCTGCTGCGGAGTTTTCTCTAACAGGGGGGGGTTTGAATCAATGTCATTTGCGGGACAGTCCTTGAGAACAATATTTTGACAAGTCTTGATATCCTGGGAAATGTTTTTGGAGACCGGCTTTAATCCGTAGAATTTCTTGACGTGCGAAAGGTGCACCCAGCCGCGGCGTCCTTCCAATTTCACAGCTGTACGGGTGGTGAGGAGGACCTGACGGGGCTCCTTCCAACGTGGCTCCAGCGGACTTGATCTGTCAAAGTTCCGGACGAGCACCATCGAACCTGGAACGATCTCATGCGGTGCCACCTCGGTATTGTCTGGAAATGCGGCGGCAACCTGTGAACGACATGAGTTGAGGGCAGACATCAAGGAAGCTAGGTAATCTGTCAGCATATTACATGAAACATCAGTAATACTTCGGGGTCTAGGAGTACCCCACATGTCAGGGGGGCGGCCGAAAACGACCTCATACGGGGACAGACCTGATCTGGAATGTGCGACCATGCGCATATAAAACAAAGCAACTGGCAGAGCTACTAGCCAGTCCACACCTTTCTCTTTACATATTTTGGCAATTCGGATTTTCAGAGTCTGATTATGTCTCTCGACTAGACCAGCTGCTTCAGGATGGCGTACACAATGAAACTTCCACTGGTACCCCAACAACAGGGAGACGTGCTTCATCAGTTCAGATGAGAATGGCTGACCGTTATCAGAATATACGACTCTAGGGAGTCCATATCGAGGGAAGAATTCACGAACCAACTGCTTGGCAGTGGTCGCGGCTGTGTAATCTGGGACTGGATATGCTTCTGTCCATCTGGACAAAGCGCATACAACTACAAGAACATACTTGAAACCTCGACATCGCTCCATCTGAATATAATCCATCTGGAGGACCTCAAAAGGGTGGTCAGGAGGCTGGAAACCACCTTGTTCCACCGGGACACTTTTACCTGGATTAAACTGACAACATATCATACAGGTACGGACTTTCTGCTTGGCTGCAGCTCGTAAATGCTTGTTGAACCAAATGTTCTGGATACTGTCTAACATTGCTTTTTCTCCTAAATGTGCTGGACTATGTGCGGTATTAATGATGACTTGAACCATAGAGTCGGGGAGAAACCATGCGGTCCTACCCTTTGTTAACCATCCTTGATCTGTCTGGACCCCTCCTTGTTCGGACCACTTCTTGATTTCATCGGGAGTAGCATGTAACTGGATATCTATGACATCTTGAGTAGGGTCCTTAACTGTCATACATGTAGTCGGATCTGGAGTATGTGTCATGTTAACTGGACTGTCTAGAGTCTGTGCTGTAAGCTTGGCTGTGCGATCTGCTAGATCATTACCTTGAGAAATAATGTCAGTGACTTTCGTATGTGCTTTGCATTTCATGATAGCGATAGATGTCGGTAAATGTATTGCACCTAACAGAGCTTGGATAAGGATACCATGCTGAATCTTGGTTCCATGAGAAGTCATGAAACCTCTCTCCTGCCAGAGCACTCCAAAGTCGTGTACAACTCCAAATGCGTAACGTGAATCTGTGTAAACATTAACTTTCAGGTTCTTGGCGTGTATACAGGCTTGTGTCAGAGCAACTAGCTCTGCTGCTTGAGCAGACAGAGTGTCAATACGGTGTGTTTTAATAACTTCAGTATCAGTAGTCACTGCATACGCGGCGACTAGTTCTCCTGTACTAGTTCTCATACATGAACCATCCACATAAAGTGTCAGGTCAGGATCTGGTAACGGAATGTCTGTCAGGTCTTGTCTTGGCTTTGTCGTAATGTTGACTACTTCCACACAGTCGTGTGCGGCAGGATTTGAACTAACTGATGGTAACAGTGTAGCAGGATTCAGGATGTTGCAGCGTCTAATATCTATGTGTGGCTGGAACAGTGTCAATTCATAACCTGTTAAACGTGCAATTGTCAAGTGCTGTGTTTGTGTTCGGTTTAAAAGAACTTCCACGGAGTGTGGGACTTGTACTGTCAAGGTATGTCCTAAGACTATGGAATCACTTTGTCTGATAGCTAGTGCTGTGGCTGCAACTGACTTGAGGCACGCAGGCAGAGCCTGGGCGACTGGATCTAGTGTGCTAGAAAAATAAGCACAGGGCTTGTATTGTCCTGCTTGATCTTGTGTGAGAACAGATAATGCTGTACCTTCGCGTTCAGTGACGAAAAGTGTAAAAGGCTTACTGTAGTTCGGTGTCGCTAGAACTGGAGCTTGACATAAAGCTTTCTTTAACTCGTTGAAACTAAGTGTATGTTCAGATGTCCAAGGGAGAACAGTCGATACGGCTGCCTCCTGTGTCGTTAACTGTATCAGTGGCTTGGCTAGAAATGCATACTGAGGAATCCATTGTCTGCAATAAGAAGTAAGGCCGATAAAGGCACGTACCTCCTTCTGGGTCTTGGGCTGAGGAAGACTCGCTATTAACTGGATACGGTCTGGTGTCAACTGCCTACCCCTCTTGGACAGTAAGTGTCCTAAGTAGACCACTTGCTGGACACAGAATTGAAGCTTCGAAGGGGACACCTTGTGTCCCATCTCGGCTAGGAAATACAGAACCGTCAGTGACGCTCGCTCGCAAGCACGTTCAGAACGGGCTGTGATCAGTAGATCATCGACATACTGGAGCAGGGCAGTGTCAGTTGGCATGTGAATATTGTCTAGTTGTCTCTTGAGTGCTTGACTGTAAATACTAGGACTTTCTGTGAAACCTTGAGGAGCGCGTGTGAACATATAGCTCCTTCCATTTAAACAGAATCCGAAAAGAAACTGGCTGTCTGGATGGATGGGAACACTAAAAAATGCATTCTTGAGGTCGATTACAGTGAAGAACGTGGCTTCGGAATCAATGGCCGTTAATAGGGAAGAGATATCTGGGACAACTGGGTACTGAGGAATAATACATTTGTTAAGTTCCCGTAAATCAATCACTAATCGATATACTGGGGGTGCATTTGGATCAGTACGTTTCATGACTGGAATGATCGGAGAGTTACATACATTGGAGTCAGTTTCTACAACTACTCCTTGAGCCATGAGCTCGTCAATAATTTTGGATAAGGCTGCTACAGCCTCAGGTGGCAATCTATACTGCCTGATTCGTGGTAACACTACACCTGGTTTCAGGGTCACACGATGGGGTGTGATTTGCATGTAACCTACATCAGTTGGACCTTGCGCCCATAAATGCTGCGGAACATTAGACAGTCTTGGATCAAAATCTCGTAATACATAGTGACCCTTAAAGTCACGTAGGAACAATCGTATTCCCTCTGGGGAACAGCATATAACTGCACCTAACTCTTTCAGTGTTTTAATGCCTAATAGATTTTCTGGACATGACTTAGTAAGTAACAGATCAGTAGTGCGGGACAATGGACCTACTTCTAGAGTGACTGGCTTTGAAATCTCATTAACGATAGGCTTTCCTGAAAATCCAAGGGAAACATTTCTTGAGCCTGAGAGCGGAGCCCCTGGAACTTCGGCATGACTAATTGTGGTCCTACTTGCCCCTGTATCAATCAAAAACTTTCTGTCTTTCCCTAATACTTGACTGTGAACATAGGGACCTTCTTGATCTACAGGTATCTCGATGAGAGGCAAGCCTACCTCCCTCTCTAGGCTGTTTCATGAATATGGCTGGTACTCTGGATACTCAGACTGTGCATACTGGTACATCTGCGATGTAACATGCTGTGTTGCAGCAATAGGCTGCGGTGCTGTAACTGTCTGTGGTGCATTCTGTGACTGAGGAGTCTGTGAAACTTGTTCCTGTCTAGGCGGACGTGGTCTTTCTTTAGTCTTACCAGTAGCTATGTTATGTTTCAGGACTGCACACTCATTTATAAAATGACCTGGCTGTTTACAATAATTGCAGTTCCCTTTAACGGGTGTTGCAGGATGACTGGCTTGATTCGGACCCCTCTTCTGACTGTCTTGAGGAACAGATTGTGCAACTAGTACTTTCATTTTCGTGTCTTTCATACGTTTTCTCTCGTGTTCTTGCTCTTCCCTGATTCTATTCTGGTGGTACTGGAGCATCTGGAGCATCTGGGACGGAGTATTTGCTTGCCAGGTGCTTTCGACTTTCAAAACTCGGTTTTTAACTTGTGGGCTTGAATTCTCGACTAATTTAGTAACGAAAAGGTGAGGGTATGACTCACTACTTGTCTTGAGGCCACTGTTGATACTAAAGCACTTTTCAAACCTAGAATAAAAATCACTAATATCTTCATCTTGTTTCTGTTTACAGGCTGAGATTGCATCCCAGTCTTCTTTTCTCGTTGTTAATAATCTGGGTAAAACTTGAATTAATAATTCTGGTAATTCTTTACATTTCTCTCCAAGACCAGTACCTGGTACACGTATCTTATCTTCTGCTTCTAGGACTGCCCAATCTATCTTTTTCTCTCCCACCTCCCATTCTTTTTCCTTTAGCTTTTCATACACCCCTGCGGGCAGCAGAACCTTTAACATTTTAATGATATCTGGGTAAGTGTATTCTCCCATACGGAGCATGTCTTTTAATTCTCTATGGAACCCTGCTGGATCTTTGTCATGACAGGGAATTAATTTCTTCATTTCGAGGAGTTCCATCTTTGTGATCGGAGTGTATACAAACACTCGTTGCATTTCGCCACCCGCTCCTCTGACTGGGTGGACTTCTCGTAACGGATTCTGTCTGTCTATGTAGAATGATTTACTTTCTGGGGGTGAGACATGAACAAAATGCGGGTTCAAGAATGTTCTATATTTGTGACGCTGTTCTAGAATGACACTAATTAAATCGGTACCTAGACCTCTCCATCTATACTGGAGTAACTCGTTCAGGATATCGTGTAACGGACCTGGATCAGAGTGCTGACCCTCATACAGAGTAATGAGGTGCTGAATCATATACATACCCACCAGTCGCTGCTCGGCTGGGGGCATTTTCAGGAACATTTGTGCCACTATTTCGTCCGGAAAAGTGGTAGGATCAGTAATCCATCGGACTGCTGACCGAACTATTTCTTGTTCATGCATGGTACTTAACTCACTATAACCGATTCGTGATTTCAGAATGTGATCGGTAGCTTGAAATACTTGTTCTAGGGAACCTTGTTCTGGTGCTGAATGATGGAAAGTTGGCTTGTGTTCTAGACGTAAATGGCGATCTGGAAATCTAGGTTTTCCTACATACGCTATTCTGGCAGTATTCTCATCGTCTTCCTCTTCAGGATCAGAGGTACTTTCTTTCTCGCTTACTTATGCTGCTTTACGCTGTTCGTGTATCTTTATTATCTCTCTACGGATTTTCTTGTACATACTTTCCATGGCACCAATGGTATTGTGCTTTCCTTCGGCTATATTATCACTCCACTTTGTCAGGGTTTTCATTTCTTCCGGGTCTTTAGACGGATAATCCTGTTCCCTTATTAGACAATTAATTAAGAACTTTAATATCATGCGCTGAATCTCGGCTTTCCTTTGAGACATGGCATCACTAATACTTTGTGGGTCATCCCCTGTACGGATGAAACGATATATCCTGTCTAGATCTTCTTTCATATTCGGCAGGGTGACTAGATACTCGGTCACTCTCCTTACGCGTACGGAATATAAAACCATATTAAACTCGCCTGGAACTGGGTCATAGACACATTCGCCAAGGGTTTGCCTGATTTCTGCAACAGACTTATTACTTTTAGGAGTACGCTGTGATGCTTGAGCATGTAATTCGAGTGCTGATAAACGCTTGTATGGCGGCGGGGTTTGAGGAAGACCTCCTCCTGCGGCCCCTAAACTAGAATCATCAACTGATGCTTTTCGTCCTGGCAGGGTCGGTAATTGTAACGTGGGCTGGACTTGTATGGCGGGCTGACCCGGGGGGGGCTGTTAAGGGCACCCCGGTGTCTGGAGGAGCAGGAATTACCTGATTTACAGGGACTGGCGGAGCGCGAACAGGATTTGCATATTCGGGGACTGTGTCGTCCAGATAGGACGAAATAAAAATATCAGCTGCGGTCGGTTTGTGACGTAGCTTGGTCGGAACTAATGGTGGCGGGAAATTACTGGATGCCTCTGGGGTCGCTTTTGGCAAGCCCTCAGCGAGAAGAGGATACATACCCTTAATGAGGGCATTCCTCTGTCTGTCTGATTGCTCAGTTCTAACTCGTTCACCTATCTCGATTAATTCTCTTTCTTGGGCTCGTTCTTGGGATTCTCTACTTAGTTCTGACTTTCTGATTTCTTTTTCGGTTCTTTTATGAGCTTCTTTGCGCCATAACTCGATGGCATCTTTCTGCGACTGTCTGGCTTTCTTTTTCCATAATGCCTCCTCTACTCGCATGATGCATTCGGCATCCCATGTACCCGATACGGGCCATCTATACTTTTCTTCTAACTGTTTGGTATACTCTACCCATAAATCTAGATACAATATGGCACTTATGCCATGTTTCTGATACATAAAATGACCTGGACTGTCCCTAGGCGGGACGGGAACTGCTGCTTCCAGCAGACCCTTTCTAGTTTTTAACTGACGTAATTTTGAGAAGAGCGGCATGACTGGACTATAATCTGGACATAATACAATACACAATGAAAACACGAAATCACGTCGCACTCATACCACAACATTAAAATACATGAAGAACATTATGAATAACAGTTCGAACAGAATACCACCTGAAAATACTGAGAACAGAACACATAAATTTTCTCGAGAACAGAAACTGACTAGAACAGAAACTAGATGCACTGCTGAAACAGTACGAAACTTACCGGTCTCATAAAGAGACACGTCAGGACCCGCATCCACCGAAGTGGACACTTCGTTTGTGGGACTGTGTACCACCAACCCACAGACCAGAGTCAATTAAATTGACCCTGTCTAGATACCACCCTAGTAACGGTACTCACCGGGTAGCAAGAACGGAAGGCCTCGGACTGGACTGGACTGCTACGACGACAAACTTCGGACTTCGGACTTCAGTTACGGGTGGACCTCCGGATACCTCGGACCTTGGACTCTTGGCTTGGGCTCTGGTCGGGACTCGCCGCGTTCCTCCACCGTCTCGTCTGGATGCTGGACCGCCTCCTCCGTCTCCTCCGTGGGCCTGAGGGATACTTGAGCAGAAATATCTGCCACTGCGCAGAAGAGTTCCGTCACGACTGCAGAGGGTCAGGGGGTCGGCGTGGCTTCACCGACGCGTGGGGAAAGGGCAAGTCCCTATTCGGGCGCCATTATGTGGTAAATAAATAAATAATACCCTATTTTTGACTAGACATATATCATAACAGATAGCTCAATAAATAAGAGTCAAGATTCGAGGTAGTAGGAGTTTTGTAGGTTTAATACAGCATAAGGACAGGAACAGGACAACCTGCATAGGAATAGGATGACAGGGCCCAGCAGCTGCTGGGGCTGGGTCTGGGATGAGCGCGCTAACTTTTAATAACAATACATGAGCATATATACATAGCGCAAACACATAGCATTACATTGCAGTAGGCGTAGCAGTGGGTGTGACGCGTAGCAGTCGCGAAAGATAAGAGTAAAAAGAAGGTGTAACTCAGACATGTGATGCAAACGTAACAGAATATGTCATGAATGGGCGGAAACATAGGAGGGGGCTACCTAAGGAGCCGGGACCTCTAACCTGATGGTGCGCGCAAACTGGCAATGACGTGTTACGAGGAGAAGCTGGGGGCTATGAACTCTGTGCTAGGAGCAGAGACTAAAGTCTGGAGGGTCGGAGCGACATGTACCTAAACCCTATCTAGTATCTGATGTTTAGGGAACATGTTGATATAAACTAGAAGTCATGAGGGGAAAAGCTAATTGACTCTAAGACTAGAGCATGCATTTATTCTACATGTAGTGCGTGATGAAGAATATTAAATGACCATTAAATACAGTATTTCTCTTAATATGGAGCCGCATAGGCTAGACAATGACGGAAACTATTGATGCAGTTCAATAGCTTAGGAATGCAGAGAAGGAGGACTAAACCGATAACGGGAATCATAACATAGTCTTGGCAGACTCAGAGACTGAGCCAAGCTGCACCGGGCACTGCGAGGCAGGAAGTAAGTGAAAGGTCGAGGATACAGGTGGGGGCTGTATCGCTCCTCAGCGAGGCTTCAGGAGACAGGAGCTGAATCTGATGTCCGGGCCCTGTTGAGGCCTGGAAACGGGGACTTTATAATGAAATAACGTGCACACTGAGAAGCGTGGCAACATAGCTTTACATAGGCCTGATATTCGTAGTATTCACGAGGACTGGAAACTAGCATACTAGAGGTGGACACAACTGTAATTGCGTCATTAATCGGACATGGGGAATAACATATGCATATTGGTCATGCACACATAACATATGATGGATGACACGTAGGGACACAGAACATGGCAAAATTTACTTTTCCACAAATCCTCCCCAGGTTCAGAGTTCTACCATCCTATCTCCCTGTCTGAAGTGCGAATCTGTCCAATGGGTCTTCCCATGTTTTCCCAGGGACATAAGCTGTGGTGGTTCTGATAAGGAGTTCCACTCCTCAGGACCCTGACGTGTACCCAGCGGTAAACAGTCATAATATCGATTCCAAAATATAGAATGGACATAATATCGAAGTAAAAATATAGAATGGACAAAATATCGAATGGACACAATATAGGGCCATATGTAGGTGGCCAAATACCGGTCGGTAACGGCCGATTTCGGCCGTTACCGACCGGTATTTTGTTTTTCTGATGTAGGTGGCCAAAATATTACCGATTCTGTATATTTACCGAATCGGTAAATTTACAGAATCTGTAAATTACCGAATCGGTAAATGTACAGAATCGGTAATATGGGATGTAGGTGGCACTGGAAACAGTGCCACAGGCCCTTAGGAATTCGTTATTTACCATGAAATATTATGGCATGGTAAATAACGAATTCCTGTGTACATGCACATCTGTGCATGTACACCTGTGCCATGTGGCACACAGACATGCCCTAAGGGCATGTCTGTGTGTCACATGGCATAAAAGCCAGAAACAGGGGTGCAACAGGGTGTCAAAGTGACACCCTGTCCCCCTTGTAAAATCGGTAATTTTACCGAATCGGTAATTTGCTATTGAATCCTATGGGCTTCAAGGCCCATAGGAATCAATGGCAAATACCGAATCGGTAATTACCGATTTGGTAATTACCGATTCTTACCGATTCGGTAATTGTTAAGGAATAATTACCTACATTGCATTTACCGAATTGTAAATACCGAATCGGTAAAATTCGGTATTTACGATTCGGTAAATGCAATTTACCTACATATGGCCCATAGTGGTTAAAAATATCGAATTTAAGGTAAGTAATATCGATTTTCAAAATATAGAAGGCAAAATATCGAAGTATACAATATAGGCATTAAATATATCGATTTTTTAATAATATCAATTTTTTTAAAGTGTTTTGTATGTTAGTATATGTGTGAAAAGTGTATATTAATTTTTGTAATGTATGTTTAATGTATTTTAAGTAATGAATTTTATGTTATTTAATTTTTGCGTAATTTAATTCTGTAGTGGGTTGTGGGTTTATAGGGGAATAGGGTGGGAAGTAATTTAATTATATTAAATTAAAAATTAATGTTTAGCAATTATTATTAATTTTTAATTAAATTGTGCTTTCTAGTTCTGTAGCGGGTTGTGGGTTTATAGGGGAATAGGGTGGGAATTAATTTAATTGTAATTAATTAAATATTTTTATTTATTTATTGGTATTCATTTTGAATTTATTGTTATTTTTTAATTGGTAATTATTTTTTATTAATTGGCAATTAATTTGTATTAATTGATTAATTGTTAATTATGTTAATTTTCTAAATTTATTTTCTGTAGCGGGTTGTGGGTCTATAGGGGAATAGGGTGGGAAGTAATTTAATTGTAATTAAGTAAATAATTTTTTTCATTTATTGGTATTGATTTTAAATTTATTGTTAATTAATTTTTAATTGGTAATTAATTTCTATTAATTGGCAATTAATTTTTATTAATTGGTAATTATTTTGTATTAATTAAATATTTGATAATTATGATAATTGTATTAATGTATTTTCTGTAGTGGGATGTGGGTTTATAGGGGAATAGGGTGGGAAGTAATGTAATTGTAATTAATTACATATTAAAAATACTTTTTGTGTATTGATAATTAATTTACTGTTAATTTTTAATTGGTATTAATTTTTATTATTAATTAGTTTTTGTTATTGAAAATTAATTAGTTGGTAAATAATTATGAATAGGTTATTAATTTTTAATAACTAATATGCAGTTGTATTTCTAATTAATTATTACATAATATTAAATTGGTTATTAATTTCAATTAATGTTTTATTGGTATTGATATTTAATTTATTTTTAATAATATATTAAATCATTACTTTCCCTACTTTTAAGCTCACTGGAGTGGGAATAGTAATTTTCACCCTCCCGCTCTCCAACGCTTTGCCTACTGTTGCACTCTCTGGAGTGGGAATAGTATTTTTTACCCCTACGCTATCCAACGGTTTCCCTACTGTTGCACTCACTGGAGTGGGAATAGTAATTTTTACCCCGACGCTATCCAACGCTTTCCCTACTGTTGCACTCTCTGGGGTGAGAATAGTAATTTTTACCGCTACGCTATCCAATGCTTTCCCTACTGTTGTACTCTCTGGAGTGGGAATAGTAATTTTCACACTCCCGCTATCCAACGCTTTCCCTACTGTTGCACTCTCTGGAGTGGGAATAGTATTTTTTACCCCGACGCTATCCAACGCTTTCCCTACTGTTGCACTCTCTGGGGTGAGAATAGTAATTTTTACCGCTACGCTATCCAATGCTTTCCCTACTGTTGTACTCTCTGGAGTGGAAATAGTAATTTTTACCCTTCCAAGATCCAACACTTTCCCTACTGTTGCACTCTCTGGAGTGGGAATAGTAATTTTTACCCCTACGCTATCCAACGCTTTCCCTACTGTTGCACGCTCTGGAGTTGGAATAGTAATTTTTACCCTACCGCTATCCAACGCTTTCCCTACTGTTGCACTCTCTGGAGTGGGAATAGTAATGTTTACCCTTATGCTATCCAACGCTTTTCCTAGTGTTGCACTCACTGGAGTGGGAATAGTATTTTTTACCCCTACGCTATCCAACACTTTCCCTACTGTTGCACTCTCTGGAGTAGGAATAGTAATTTTTACCCCTACGCTATCCAACGCTTTCCTTACTGTTGCACTCTCTGGAGTGGGAATAGTATTTTTTACCCCTACGCTATCCTACGCTTTCCCTACTGTTGCACTCACTGGAGTGGGAATAGTATTTTTTACCCTCCCGCTATCCAACGCTTTCCCTACTGTTGCACTCTCTGGAGTGGGAATAGTAATTTTTACCCTTAAGCTATCCAACGCTTTCCCTACTGTTGCACTCACTGGAGTGGTAATAGTATTTTTTACCCCTACGCTATCCAACGCTTTCCCTACTGTTGCACTCTCTGGAGTGGGAATAGTAATTTTTACCCCTACGCTATCCAAAGCTTTCCCTACTGTTGCACTCTCTGGAGTGGGAATAGTATTTTTTACCCCTACGCTATCCAACGCTTTCCCTACTGTTGCACTCACTGGAGTGGGAATAGTATTTTTTACCCCTACGCTATCCAACGCTTTCCCTACTGTTGCACTCACTGGAGTGGTAATATTAAATGTTACCCTCCTGCTATCCTACGGTAAAATATTGTACATTTTTTATTAATAACTTAAATTAATTATATCTTAATTTTAAGGTTATTTGAGTATTTTTAAGTATGTTTTAGTAAATTATATTTATTATTTCATTAATTTTAAATTACTTTTAAGACATTCAAAAAAATTCGATATTTTGACTGACTATATTTTTTACAGACTATATTTTGGATTCGATATTTTTGTACTTACCTGTTTGTAGATAGGAATTCGATATTTTGGCATTCTATATTTTGGTGACTATATTTTGGTAAGTCTATATTTTGTCATTCTATATTATGTCAGTGATCCGTACCCAGCATGTGCCACTAATTTATAATCCCACCTATTTAATGCTTTGTGGTTATACCCCTGCAAGTGCGTCTCCTGCAAGAATCCCATGTCTGGTTTGTGTCATTTAATAAATTGGAGTACTAGTGTGCGCTTTCTTTTGAACCCCAGGCCATTTACATTCTAAGATATAATTTTAAACACCTGTTGGTCATGCAGTGCCATCTCCTAAACATGCCCCTAGTCTCACATGGTCAGTTCGGATATCAGTTTGGATGTTTTGAATGTTTTCCAGGGTATAATCCTCCCTCCCCCTGCTGTGCCTCCGACCAAAAACATTGTGCCTTTGACAACTGCTTCTATACTTACAAGAAAAACGAATATACCCTTAACTCCCCCCTCCTTGACACCCTGCATTGTGGGGCTTAAACTTAACACAACCCCAATTTGAGAGTGTCTGTCACTCCAAACTGCAAACTAACCATCCCCGGGGGTTGGCTACCCTAACATGACTTCTCCCCATGCCTACTCAACCCACAAGTATCTCCTCGCCCCTTGTTCAGAGCGCCTCCACACATCGCCTACTGCCGGGGGATGCTTGTTCCGGGATTGCCCCAGTCTCTAGTGTGGACCTGAGATTCATCTCAACCACTGGGACCACTGGACCCAGTGCTTTTATTTCTCCCCCCGAACACTGTCGCTAGTGGGGCTGATTGAGCTGGGGTCCTGGCTATAATTTTCCTGTGTCTATACTCCTCTGTTGCCTCCTCCGTGAAGTCTCAGTGCTCCTGAGGAGCTCGGGATGGGGGATGCCTCACTGTTGTCACTCCAGTCTTCTCTGTGTGTTGGGCGGCCCCAGGGCCCTCCCCTGATGGCTGCTTGGTCTTTCTATAACACTATGAGCAAGCACTGAATTGTCCCCGGAGCCCTGGCCCTGCTCTCCAGTGTTCCCTATGGGCTCAGCCTCAGTACCCGCTCTTTGCACTTTTTTTCTGCATAGCACTTGTTACACCCTTAGAGGTCTTCCTATTCCAATACACTGTTCCAATATAGTGGCTGCCGTTGGTGCCCTCGCGCGTGTGCTACAGGGCTCTTAAGTAAGGATTATTTCAGCCGTAGGGTGTGCCGCTGTTCTCCCTGATGTTCCTGGTTCCACCGGCCTCAGCTTTGTCATTAGTGCTGTCGGGCACTCTTACCTCTGTGCCACTGGCTCTGCAGGCTTTTAGAGACCGCCAGACCTCAATGTGGCCACGCTGGCCTGGCCACAACACAATCTTGGCCGCCTCCGTCTATCACCGATCTGGAGTCTTTCCGGCTCTCTCGGGACTTGGCACCCGGCCCCGTCAGGTTTCCGCAAACGTGCCTTGTGTTGCATGCCTTCCGGGACTGTGTAGGTCCGATAGGGCGACGATGTTAGGTTGCGGGCTGGTTGCTCAGTGGAGCTTCTCTCTCAGGCGGCCATTACATCCGGCGCCAAACCCCTCAATTATTTTCTTTTAAACACATCCCATTTTCCTTTAAGGGAAACGGGCGGCCTTTGAAAAAAATTGTTGCTTTATTTAAAAAGCAAACAAAGACATGATGACCTGCTGTTCCCAGCATGCCATCATTTCTGTGATTGTAGCCCATTCACAATGGGTCACAAATTGTGACCTGTCTCATGAATATTGATGAGGCTGGTCATTGGCGACCCCATTGGGAATCGCTGAATGTGTCCGCGACACATTAGTACATTCCATTTTGCAAGTCGCAAAAAATTGCAAGTGACGACCCTCAAAACAGAATGGTCATATATCTGGCCCCTAATCCTAACCTACTCGTTGCTTACTATTCAACCATCTCCAGCAAAACATGCTCATTGCATGTTCGAGCCACTTTCTGACACCAATCGGTGTTCCAAAGCATACATTGCAACATGCTGAATGGCAACAGCAGTTGCATAATGTTAGGTGTACAGAGTTAAATAGGTATTGCAAATGCCTTTCATCTTTAATTACAGTTTGCAGGCGTGCTCCTGATACTGGTGAGCATAGCATTGGTTTGAGTTCTTTCAAAACATACTGTATATTTTTAGAAATAAATGTTGAAATTGAATACGCCGCAAATTTCTTTTTCCTATGATCATCCACATGTCTCAACACAATAAGCCACTTTTTATGGAAGTCCTACCATTGTTAGCAATATCATGGCAACACAAAAGGCTTGCAATCCATTGATTGTAAGCAATAGATATGTGGGTAATACCACAGTAAGATTAACTTTGTTTTATGTTCCAGATCGTTTAATTGAAGATGTATTTTAATTAAAACATGAAAGCCTCTGTGCAATAAGGCTAAAATAAAGAACCCTTAAAAAACACAAATGCGTGTTCAGTGGCCTCATTAACTTAAGAATTATTTTAGGTGACGCGTTTCTCATTTGCAAGCGAGAGCAGAATTAATTATTTTGTCTTTCGTTTTTTTAATCCCCTTGCGTTTGGCAATCAGCACAATAATGTATTCCTTCTCGCATGGCGGGGTAGAGGGGGTTGCTTTCAGCCGCATTGTCTGCAGAGAGCACAAGGGTATGCGAGGGAGCTGTATTTATTAAGTGTTGGTACTGGGGTGACTGCCCCTATTGGTCGCTTTGGTCCTATGCTGGGGAAAGCCATCACACCTCTGTCCTGAGCTGTTAAAGTGACAGCAGTGACTGTGGGCGGCAGCATGTGCATCGAGCTAAGCGCCTCTTAATGATACCTGGTCCAGTGCTATACATGAAAGTTCTGGCCCAGAAGGGATTTGCATATCATTTTGATGTAGTTAGCAGCGCACTCACTGTCGCCTTAGCATTTATCTTACTTCATTATATGATTGAAAAGTGTTTAGACTAACGAGCCCATACGAGTATCACAGTCGTGTGCATTAAGTTGACGTTTTTGACACTACATAAGCAAAAGCTGTCAACCCCAATAATGTCCAGGTGAATAACATTTAATAGGAAGGCAAAAATGTCCAACTATGTATATGATCTAACAGTGCAGAGGTGAATATTCTCTATTCTGAATAGCCCTACCTTGATAAATAATAATAATGTATATTTGTAAAGCGCAAACGTATCACCCCTTAAAGTTTCAAAGCACTGAGGGCCGTCGGGGAGATTAAGTGAGCCATTGCCCAGAGTCACAGGATGCTCAGCTGAGCTGCCGCCGGGGATCGAGCCATGAGCCCCACTATCCGGAGTCAGCCTCTCTTACCGCTTCACCACACCTCTTGATAATGCTAACCAGAAAAAAAATACACTAGCCAAGAACTTCCTTATCCCTCCAGGGTGCCTCAACCTGCAGTGCTGGAAGCATTAGTCTAATGTGTGAAGACTCTTCCTTCTTCCTGCACAAGTCCCCCTTCAACATCTGTCTTTACTGACCTTCACTGATCCTAACAAATAACCTAAAGGTCAGATGACTCGACCTGACCTGGTCAGAGCCGGTCGCTCCACCCGCCTCGTGCCTGTCCCTCGATTGCTGCCCGCTGCCCGCTGTGCTTATGGTGTGCCCCTGAATTGCTGAGGTCGCCAAGGATCTGGTCGTGTACATCACTTTGTTTTACTTTTCGCCCTGTATTTGAATTGTTGTGCCTGTTTCGTTTTTGCCCTGCAGCAATATTGTTGTGCCCCCTGATTGCGTCCGACACCGCTGCCCGCTGCATTATTATTGTTGTGCCCCCTGATTGCTGCCGCCACCGCTGCCCGCTGTGCCTCCCTGGTTTCGTTTTCGGTTCTGGACTCCATTTGTTGTGCCCTGTGCCCCTCCACCCCGCTCCCTGCCGCTGCTCAGCCCAATCACCGCTCCTTCCCTCCCCACTCGCCACCCCGCTCCTGCCTCCCAGCTGCTCCTCCCTCCCAATAGCTGAATAGGTCTGCAAGCCACGAGACGGGGAGCTGTGACTCGACCTGACCTGGTCAGAGCCGGTCGCTCCACCCGCCTCGTGCCTGTCCCTCGATTGCTGCCCGCTGCCAGCTGTGCTTCTGTTGGGCCCCTGAGCTGCTTAGGTCGCCAAGGATCTGGTCTTGTACATCACTTTGTTTTACTTTTCGCCCTGTATTTGAATTGTTGTGCCTGTTTCGTTTTTGCCCTGCATCAATATTGTTGTGCCCCCTGATTGCTGCCGCCACCGCTGCCCGCTGTGCCTCCCTGGTTTCGTTTTCGGTTCTGACTCCATTTGTTGTGCCCTGTGCCCCCCCACCCCGCTCCCTGCGGCTGCTCAGCCCAATCACCGCTCCTTCCCTCCCCACTCGCCACCCCGCTCCCGCCTCCCAGCTGCTCCTCCCTCCCACTAGCTGAATAGGTCTGCAAGCCACGAGACGGGGAGCTGTGACTCGACCTGACCTGGTCAGAGCCGGTCGCTCCACCCGCCTCGTGCCTGTCCCTCGATTGCTGCCCGCTGTGCTTCTGGTGTGCCCCATAGCTGCTGAGGTCGCCAAGGATCTGGTTGTGTACATCACCTTGTTTTACTTTTCGCCCTGTATTTGAATTGTTGTGCCTGTTTCGTTTTTGCCCTGCATCAATATTGTTGTGCCCCCTGATTGCTGCCGCCACCGCTGCCCGCTGTGCCTCCCTGGTTTCGTTTTCGGTTCTGACTCTATTTGTTGTGCCCTGTGCCCCTCCACCCCGCTCCCTGCCGCTGCTCAGCCCAATCACCGCTCCTTCCCTCCCCACTCGCCACCCCGCTCCCGCCTCCCAGCTGCTCCTCCCTCGCTCCGCCCCCCTCCACTCTCCACTTTTGTCAGAGTGCCAAACGCGCAGCGTTCACGCGCAGCGGGCGCGCCCTAAGAGCGCCCTGAAGGCGCGCCAAAGGTAAGCCCGTCTGCGCCCGTCCGCGCCTGGACCGCGCCCAGTGCCAGACCCTCTGGCCCCCGCAAAGGCCATCCCTCCTGCCGAACTTACGACGCCGCAACCCTCACTGCACTCAACACCGGCCGCCTCCACGACTGCCACCTAGCCGCCCCAGGATGTACTCATGGACCCTTCACCTGCCAATCCTGCAAGTTCTGCTGCATTAGGACCCACACTAGTACTACAAACGCCAAACAGAGCCCCGAGAACAGCCACCTGAAATGCATCCTGAGCAACACCCGCTCGGTCCACAGATATGCCATTGAACTATGGAACCTACTCGACACCGCGTCGCCGGAGGTCGCATTTCTCACGGAAACCTGGATGAACGCCTCTTCAGCACCCGACATCGCCATAGCCATCCCGGTCGGATACAAGATCATTCGAAGGGACCACACCAACCAAAAAGGAGGAGGCATCGCCATCGTCCACAAGAACACCATCCGCATCTCGACCAACTCCGACGACACCCTCATAGCCCCCGAACACCTCCACTTCCAGATTCACACCGACCCCAGGACCACACTAAGAGGCACCCTCATTTACAGACCCCCAGGACCCCGCACACAATTCAGCGAAGACATTGCTGACTTTGTTAGCCCACACGCCCTCCCCTCCGATGACTACATTCTCCTAGGAGAACTCAACTTCCACCTGGAGAATAACAACGACAACAACACCACCACCCTGCTGGATAACCTCGCCAATCTCGGACTCAAACAACTGGTGAACACCCCCACCCACTACGCCGGTCACACGCTCGACCCAATCATCTCCTCCAGCAAACACATCTCCTTCAATCACACCATGGGACTCCCCTGGACGGACCACAGCTGCGTCCACTTCAGCTTCAAAAAGACCACGACCCACCACCACCCGCAACAAGTTCCCCGCAGAAGCTGGAACAAAATGACCTCCGACCAGCTCACCACACCTCTGAACCGAAACCCCCCTGCCATATCAACGGACCCAAATCAAGCAGCCATCAACCTCTAACAGTGGATCACCCACTGCGCTAACGAAATAGCACCCTTGAAAATCCATCCCAAAAAACCTGGAAGCAAAAAAGCCTCCTGGTTCAACGACGACCTCAAGAACTCCAAAAAGAACTGCCGCGCCCTCGAGAAAGCGTGGCGAAGAAACCCAACCACAGACAACATGACCGCTCTCAAGAACGCCACCCGCAAACACCACCAGCTGATCCGCACCACCAAGAAATCAGCATTCAAGGATCGACTAGTCAACAACGCCCACAACAGCAAGGAACTTTTCAGCGTTGTCAAAGAGCTCACCAATCCCAGCGCCGGCAACAACGACATCACTCCCTCTCAAGACCTCTGCAACTCTCTAGCCTCGTTCTTCCACAGCAAAATTGCAGACATACACAACAGCTTCGGCGACCAGCCCGCTCCCCTCACCACTGAACCGAAGCCCCCCACCACCACCCTCCGCGCCTGGACCCCAATCAGCACAGATGACACCATCCGCTTGATAAACTCCATCCACTCCGGATCGCCAACTGACCCATGCCCCATCACATCTTCAACAAGGCCTACTCCGTCATCGTTCTCCAACTTCGGGACATCATCAACTGCTCCTCAAATACCGCTACTTTCCCAGAAATCTGGAAACATGCCGAGCTCAGCGCCCTCCTGAAAAAACCTACAGCAGACCCCACCGAACTTAAGAACTACTGCCCCATCTCGCTCCTCCCGTTCCCCGCCAAAGTCATAGAGAAGACCGTCAACAGTCAGTTCGCCGCCTTCCTTGAGTCTAACAGTTCCCTCGACCCCTCGCAGTCCGGCTTCCGAGCCAACCACAGCACCGAAACCGCCCTCATCGCTGCCACTGACGACATCCGGACACTGCTCGACAACGGGGAAACTGCGGCCCTCATCCTCCTGGACCTCTCCGCAGCGTTCGATACGGTCTGCCACCGCACACTAGTACAACGCCTCAGGAACATCGGGATACTAGATAAGGCACTGGATTGGATCATCTCGTTGCTCGCAGGAAGAACCCAGAGAGTCCGCCTCCCCCCTTTCAGATCAGAGGCCACCGAAGTCATCTGCGGCGTGCCACAAGGATCATCGCTCAGCCCCACCCTCTTCAACGTCTACATGAGTCCCCTCGCATCCATCGCACGCCAGCACAAACTCAACATCATCTCCTACACAGACGACACCCAGCTGATCCTCTCCCTCACCAAAGACCCAACCACCGCCAAAACAAACCTACACGAAGGGATGAAAGACGTAGCCGAATGGATGAAGAATAGCCGCCTAAAACTGAACTCTGACAAGACAGAAGTACTCGTCCTAGGATCATCCTCCTCTGCCTGGGACGATTCATGGTGGCCCCCGGCCCTAGGCAGCGCACCCAAACCAACGGACCAAGCTCGCAACTTGGGATTCATCCTAGACAAGTCAACGCCGTCTCATCATCTAGCTTTAACATCCTACGCATGCTCCGAAAGATCTTTCGATCTTTCGATGGATCCCCACCGAAACAAGGAAGACGGTCACCCAAGCACTTGTCACCAGCCGAATGGACTACGGAAACACCCTCTACGCCGGAACCACAGCCAAATTGCAGAAAAGACTTCAACGCATACAAAACTCATCCGCTCGACTCATCCTAAACATACCTCGCCACAACCACATATCCGGTCACCTAAGAGACCTGCACTGGCTCCCCGTCAACAAGAGAATCACGTTCCGTCTCCTCACCCACGCACACAAGGCCCTCCACGACCTAGGACCCAGATACCTCAACACCCGCCTGACCTTTTACACCCCCACCCGCCAACTACGCTCGTCCCACCAAGCACTCGCCGCGATTCCGCGCATCCGAAAAGTCACCACGGGAGGAAGATCCTTCTCCTACTTGGCGGCCAAGACCTGGACCTCCCTCCCCACCCACCTCCGTCTCACGCAGAACCACCTCTCCTTCAGAAAGCAACTCAAAACCTGGCTGTTTGATCAGTAAATAACCCTTCTCCCTTAAGCGCCTTGCGACCCTCTGGGTGAGTAGCGTGCTATACAAATTTCTGACTTGACTTGACTGGATATATTCGTTTCATTCACATCTAACTCCCAGACTGTACCTATTAAAGTGCGGATTGAGGTACCCTACCAGTTCCACCGATGTATATAGCCCAACATTAGCATGAATTTCCACTGTCTGCCTGGTCTCGTTCCCCTCCAACTTCACAGCTATAGACCTAACAGCATCATTATTTAGTTATTTTGAAAATCATCCTAACTGAAGATTTGCCCAGCTCCTTTAGGTAGAGGTCACTTCAGTGACCTTTGTTTAATCAATTAAGTTTCTTATAAAGCACAACTACTCACACGTGAGGGTCTCAAGGTGCTGAGTTCTGCGGTTCTGCGGTTCAGTCAAAGAGCCAGGTCTTGAGGTCCCTCCTGAATTGCAGCAGCGATGGTGATTGCCTGAGGTGCAGAGGCAGGGAGTTCCAGGTCTTCCCGGTGAGGAAGGAGAAGGATCTTCCTCAAACCGTGGTCTTGCGGATCAGTGGGATGGTGGCCAGGCCAGTTAAGTGGAGCAGAGATGTCTGATGGGAGTGTAGTTCTTCCTCTCTGCTCCTAATACCAGTTACACTGACAGACCTATAAAGTTGATGATGTTTTAACATCACTACTGAGAGAATCTGAGGGCCCTATACACAGAACTAACTTAGGACCAAATTCTAAACTTACAACTATTTTGGTATTCACACAAGGCACTTACTCATTTTGGTATTCACAGAAGGCACTTACTCATTTCGGTATTCACAAAAGTTAGGAGTCCTAACTTTAGGACTCCTAAATGCCTTCTGAGAATACCAAAAGTGTTAAAGTTAGGATTTTCCTCAGTTCGGAGTAGAAAAGTTAGGACTCCTAACTTCAGGACTCCTAAATGCCTTCTGTGAATACCGAAAGTCTTAAAGTTAGGATTTTTCTCAGTTTAGGAGTAGTAAAGTTAGGAGTCCTAACTTTAGGACTTCTAAATGCCTTCTGTGAATACCAAAAGTCTTAAAGTTAGGATTTTTCTCAGTTTTGGAATAGTAAAGTTAGGATTCCTAACTTTAGGACTCTTAAATGCCTTCTGTGAATACTGAAAGTCTTAAAGTTAGGATTTTTCTCAGTTTAGGAGTAGTAAAGTTAGGAGTCTTAACTTTACTACTCCTAAACTGAGTAAAATCCTAACTTTAAGACTTTCGGTATTCACAGAAGGCATTTAGGAGTCCTAAAGTTAGGAGTCCTAACTTTTCTACTCCCAACTGAGGAAAATCCTAACTTTATAAGACTTTTGTGTCGTCGTTGCTATGGCCCTGCTGTCAAATGTTGCTAATTAAATACCTGCTTTTACACCGCATACGCTGAGTGTGCACTCTGCACAATCCTGCTCCCACACATTCGAAGATAACCCTTGGGGGGATGGTTGGACGATTTGCTTTGGTGTTGTGTGCTTGCGTTAAAACCAACAGGCCATTGAAATTTAGAAGTGTGTGCTTGTGCTTGACCACAGTGCCCCGACATGCTTCATAGTGACTCTCTGGAATGGGACCCGGGAGGGCGAAACAGAACAGCGCTGCTCTTAATTTCTTCAACATCTGAACATTGCCCCTTTTTTCCAATTGCCAATGTGACTGGTAGGATTCCAGCGCTCTTGTGAGTGCTGACAGCAATGCTTTGCTGCTTTTATAGTTAGGATTGTCTGCATAACGGGTACAAAGTCAAAACGAGCGGTTCTGCTAGGGGTACACTTACCATGGGGTTAAAGTAGCTACGCCATGTCCATGTCAACGTAAGGTGAGTATCAGCGCATGCCACTGGGTGGGTGGAGGTAACACAGGCATCCCATGTCAGTATCAGTACTGGCTTTGAGTACAGAAGTAAGACGTCCTTTTGTCTGACGGACGATCACAGGCAGAATGAGTACAGAGAGAATGGGGGCATCCATCTTTCATTGCGACCTGCAATGCTACCAGGGTACACATAAGGTCCCTCGCCAGCCTTCACCGCCACCAGCGTTACAAAGAGAGTTGGGGGTATTCTGCAGCTTCCACTGTGTATGCAGTGGCACAAGTTCACCCAACAGGAAGTGAGACAGATTTAACCACAAACAGATGTACGCTACTGAGTTCTCAATAGAACGAGGGCTTTTAACATAATATGGGTTTCTCAGCAGTATTTATTTTCTTTGCGTTTGCAGCCAGGCTGTTTCAGAACGTCCGAAAAATGGCACAGTGAAGTATCTCTCAATGCTGTAGGACCACTCAAGTTAAGCAGCAAGAGATAATAAAGCAGACGGCGTAATGCGGGTTGCAGCAGGTGTGATGCAGATTCGGAGTTGCAGTAGACATGATGATAAGCAGACACTAGGGGCCTAATTTATGAAAAGTGACGCATCGCTGCGTGAAAACACGATGCGTCACTTTTCACAGCACCCTCCTTGCGCCACCAATGATGCGTCATATTTACTGTATGATGCATCATGGTGCAAGGAGTTACAGATACGTCAGTATTTCTGACGTATCTGTATGGCGCAAAAGTGACGCATTGCTAGAGTGTTGTAGTGTCTTGGGTTAAATGATAACAGACACTAACTTCATTTATCAAGAGCTTTATTAACATGCTCCGTACTGGCCCCTGTCCCTACTCTAACTAACCACTTTCCTGTGCTGGCCCCTCCTCTTCCTCCAACCCCATAACTCCTCCCATCCCAACAACTAGACTGTTCACATTCTCACATCTCCCCCGTTGTTAACAAAATAAACGACTTGACTTGATTATAGCTCCTCAATCAGTCTTTTGGGCTTGTGTATGTCTCTTCTAGGTCGGAGACTCATTCCAGTGTCTGCAGGCGCAGCAGCTGTCCGATAATCATGTCTCTGTGGTGTGCTCAGTGGACTAGATCTGTCTGTATCTGGTTGGTCTCTTTCATGGACGGTGTACATTTTTGGAAATGAGACACATTTTGGGTGATCCGCCTGTTCTCAGACTCGGCAGTAATCATGGTACCCTTCTGTTGAGTGATAGTCAAAGGTTCATCCTTGAATCTACAGTCTGTCTTCTTTGACTGTTCTTGTTTGACCACCACACAGTCTCCGGTCTGAAGGGATGGAGATTTGGCTCTCCTGCGAGTGTCCGCATATGATTTCATTTTGCTCTTGCCAGCTTGATCAGCCACAGCCAGCTCTCGATGGACACGTGTCGGAGACACCGGTCGTAGAGCTCCTTCCCATGTCGGAATGCGTGTTCTGATGGGTCGCCCTAACATGAGGGTAGCAGGACACTTTCCGGTCGTGGCATGTGGGGTTGTTCTATAAGCTCTGAGGACGTCATTGAGAGCCACTTGCAGGTCTCGCTTTTCCAAAGTGGCTTGTTGAAATGTCTTCTTCAAGGTGGCCATGAATCGTTCAATGGTGCCATTTGCTTGAGGCCACAAAGGCGTGACCTTACGATGTCAAAAGTTGAGATGCTTTGCGAAATCACTGAACTCATGTCCGTTGAAAGGGGGACCATTGTCTGTTTTAAGTTCTTTGGGGACACCCCAGGCAGCAAATACCTCGTCAGGTATGGCAATCGTGCTGGAGGCATTGGTTGAGGACACGAACTGTGCTATAGGGAATCTTGAGTATTCATCCATGATAGCCAATACGTACTTGCCTGACTGTAGGGGTCCATAGAAGTCCATGGCTAGTTCTTGCCATACCCCACTGGGTAGTTTGGTCACTTGAAGGGGAGCTGGAGGATCACCAGGCTTCACCAGTTGACACTGGGGGCAGTCCTTGAGGGTGAGCTCCACCATTTGGTCAAGTAGCCGGAACCATACGCGGTCCCGAAGAGCTCTCTTTGTTGCGACGACTCCCCGATGACCCTCATGGGCAAAGTTAACCACACCTTGACGTAGCTGCCTCGGGATTACGATCCGATGATCTCTCAGTAGGAGACCCTCTGAGGTGGCAGACAACTCATCACTGACATGTCGGGAGGCTTGCATTTCTTGACGAATTTGAGGATCACTCCCTTCCTCCTCACTGTCATGTCTCCAGCGGTGTGTGCGCAGTCGGCGCACTACTTTCTGAAGAATGTTGTCTTGCGCAGTGGCTTCCTGTATCGCTTCCAAGGGGACTGCCGGTGGACGGGCTAAGCTTACCACAAAGTGTATGTACTCTTCGGCTATTGAAGGAGGTGAAACCTGAGACGCTTGAGGGTGCCAGGACATGTAATCTGACGGGTTCTCCGCCTTTCCAGGTTTATGTATGATTGTGTACGTGTATTCTTGTAAGCGTAGACCCCATCTTTCAATGCGAGGTGGCATCTTGGCCTTGGGATTACCAAAGATGGTGACAAGCGCTTGGTGGTCCGTAATCATGGTGAAGTGTTTGCCATAAATGAATACATGAAAGTGCTCGCAAGCCCATACAACCGCGAGACTCTCCTTCTTGGGCTGAGAGTAAGCCTTCTCGGTGTCTGATAGGCTGCGGCTGGCATAAGCCACAATGTGCCGTCGATTCGTGTCATTATCACATTGAGCTAGGATGGCACCTAACCCCACCGGACTGGCATCCACCGTTATCTCGGTCTTCCTCTTGGGGTTAAAGTAAGCTAAATTGTCCGCTGACTCTACCGCCTGTTTGATTTCTTGGAATGCCCTCTCACACTGAGGGCTCCACACTAAGGGTTATCCTTGTTTAGTGAGGACGCGGAGGGGGTGGCTTATGGTGGCATAGTCTTTTATATACCTGGTGCAGTAGCTCGCCATGCCCAGGAATGATCGGATTTCACTCACATCTTGAGGGCTTTTGGTTGTGTTGAGCGCTGTCACTTTCTCGGGATCAGGCTTCATCCCTGCCCCTGAGAACACATGTCCGAAGAACTTGAGAGTGGATTGATGAAACTCACACTTGTCCTTATTAAGAGTTAGGTTAGCTTCAAGGAGAGCATGGCACACTCGATCCAAAGCTTTGTCATGCGACGAACCAGAAGAGGATATTGCTCTGTCCTGTACAGCCTTGGCATGATGTCGCTTGGCATCTGGGCGAAACGACTTTGTTGTTTCACCCCTTCTTTCACGACTTTGTTGTTTCACCCCTTCTTTCTTTGCTGTAAACTCCGCACATCGCCTCAAAATTATTTTTTCGTCCACATTTTCGGCATTGTTGCCTCATTGCTGGACACACCTCTGTGTGGGGGAAGTCATATCCGCATCGATAGCATTTCCGTGAACGCTCTGTCTTTCTTACATGGTCTGGTTTCTTGTCTTTTCTTCTCGAGTCATAGCGTCGGCGACCTTTATGTTGGTGACGGGACGCTGGCCTGGACCTTCTCTGTCGCTCACTTGATTTTCTGCGAGTGCTGTTTGTTTGCATCCAGTATGCTTGCTCTTGTCTCTCACTACGCCCGGTTTCCATGCTCTTGGCATGCTCCTCCGCTTGGTCATTCACTTCTCATTCATTCCTTCGAGGCATACTCGTTCTCCAGGACTCACCGGCAGTTACTTTCAGCATGCAGTCGCGTTTCTTTAATACCTCGACGTTTTTGGACCCTCAAGACATCTAGGTATGATCAGGGAAACTCCTCGCTGCAGCTCGTCACTGGCATGCCATTCCTCACGCATCGGGGGTGAGCTGGTTACTTTCGCCCGCACCGGCGCTTCTCGTCAGGACACTTCACTCGTCCTGAGCAGCACCACAGATGCTCCTTGGGCACCGGAGCAGTGGGCAGGATCGGGGTGGGCACCCGACTTCTCCTCATTCAGTGCGTGCCGATTTGCACGCATCGGGGGTGAGCCGCGATTTGGCGCGAACCGGCGCCCGGCTTTAAAAACACCCCGGCGCTCAACGGCGTCTTCTTCCTCTGGGCTCTACGCGACTAGCATGTCGCGGAGCAGGGGTAGCTACCGCTGGCCTCTTGATCTCGGCGGCGGACTTACTTCAGACACACGTGTCTCAACAGTGTTTTCTCCTTTCACGCTGTTCGGGACAGGGACGCTTCTTTGTGGGTTTCTGTGGGTGGCAAGCTGCACAATCCCACCCTCGTCGCCAGCTGTAGTGTCTTGGGTTAAATGATGACAGACACTAACTTCATTTATCAAGAGCTTTATTAACATGCTCCTTACTGCTCCATGTCCCCACTCTAACTAACCACTTTCCTGTGCTGGCCCCTCCTCTTTCTCCAACCCCATAACTCCTCCCATCCCAACAACTAGACTGTTCACATTCTCACAAGTGTGTCACAAAAGTGACGCAACTCCTGCAATGTGTCCTTTCACATGGGGCAAGCCCCATGTAAAAGGGCTTGCGTCAGTCTTACGTCTGCTGTGAGGCAGGCGTAAGAAATTGACGCATTTGTGTCCTAGAAGTGACACAGTGAAATCTTTTAGATTTCACTGCGTCACTTCTATGACTCTTTCTTGCATCAGAACGCCTCCCCCTGCATACATTATACCTGGCGTAGGTATAATGTAGCGCAGGGGTTTACAAAGTGACGCATCTACCTAGATGCGTCACTTTGTAAATATGGTGCAACAAGGCACATTTTTTACGCTGCTGGTGCGTCACAAAAAGGGACGCACAGGCGGCGTAAAAGTGACGCGCGGCCTCATAAATGAGCCCCTAGGGGTTGCAGCAAGCGTGATTCAGATACTCTGGGTTGTAGCAGGCATTATGATGAAGCAGACACTCTGGGTTGCTGCAGGTAATCAAGCGAAGCTTACACTAACTTATTCAGATGCATTTACTGTGTGAGTGGTGGCTGGGGAAGTCAGTATATAATATGAATCTGGCCTTCAAGAAACACTGACTGCACACCACTAAAGTCAATGGGTATCGCGGGGTGTTGCCCGGTACCTCAGCATCCTGGCCGCTCTTCCACAGTTCAGTGCAGCCAGGTGAGAATGCAGTCAGGCAAGTCGCTCGAGTCCTCTCCTCTTGGACCGCGCACCTGCTGCACGTCGCAGCTGGGTCCATCCTCCATACTCTTTGATCATCGATGGTGCTCACTGACAACAGTGAGCACTGACACACCACAGCTCTGGCAAGCATGTGTGGCATTTGCGGAAGACAGTTGGGGGGCATCGCATTTAAACTGATAAACTGAAACGTGTGACTAGGAGGGCTATGACATCGACTATGCATTGTTTGGGTAAGTGTCACTGAGCACAAGTTACATTACACAAGATCACAATATATTCATTTTTTAAGCCTTCTATCTCATTTTTGTTTCTCTAGTTTTATTTTCTGTCTTTTTGTCTTGTGTTTCTAATGGTCAGTGCCAATCCACCTATACCTTTATGCACCATTTATGTGTCTAAAGATTTTGCTTTCAGTTCCCTGTGCCTTTCTACCCTGCGTCTGCATTAAGTTGTAGTAGAGTTTCTTGTTCTGCAAATGGTTTAATTTGTGATAGTTATATATTTCCATTTTATGTCTCTCCTTCTCTCCTCTCTCAATGTTTTGAGACTGAACTATTTTGTCTGATGCCCAATGAAGCTACCTGGTTTAGCTATAGGGGAGATGGGCCGTGGACTCCCTCCTTGGTCGTCACCTACCCAGTCGGCCTTTCGACAGACTTCTTTTCGTCTCTCCTCATTGTCTCTCCCCCTATCCTCCCTTTTCTCACCCTCCCTTCTACGCTCCATTATTTTGCCCTCCATGTTCTTTTAATGTTTCCCTTGAGACCTAGCTATTTGGCCAAAGCCCATTGGAGCTACCCGATAGCTATAGAGGAGATGGGTTTTGGGACTTCCCCCTCGACCGTCACCTTCCCAGCGGACTTTGGCCACACCTTCCTTCGTCTTTCTGCTCTATCTCCCTCCCACCCCTTTAATCTTACCCCCTTCCACTCTACACTCCACTTATCTCGTTCTCTATGCTCTTGTAATTGTTTTTCTAGCAACCGTTGTAAATTGAAACTGATGTAATCTTGTAATTTTGTTGCACCTCATGTAAAGCGCTCTGATACCTCAGGGTCTAGCCAGCGCTATATAAAACTCTTTAAATACAAAAATAAATAAATAAAAATAAAATTGCCTTCATTGCTTCATTTTGCTCCCAAGAAAGTGTCACTCATATCCGTTGAAATGTCACTCATATTAACACTGAAATTATGAAAGTGTCACACATGGCGATATGAAATCTTGGCAGCTATGATGCACTATATAGAGCATCTGTCCAGCCATCACAACAGACATTAGGACATGCACAAAGATGCTCAGCAGAGGGCCAGTGTCACTCTTGAGATGGGTGGGACAGCAGACTCCCTCTTTTGCAGCACCCATTCTTCTCTCACCATTTCTCTGCTTCTTTCAGGCCCCTCTTGTTCCTTGTCTCCACTAAGTCTATTTTTGCGCTGCCACAGATCTGCATTCCTCTGCCCACCTTCATCTAATTTCTGTTGCCTCTTTGGGACCCCTGGCCTCTGTTCCTTTTCCCTTCGTCTCTCTACTGCTCTCTACCCTCTGCTAATCTCACTATCCACTGCTGTCTTTCCCCTCACACCTGTCTCCCTCCGTCGTGGTATTGGCTCCTCTTTTTCTACGTCTCGCCATCACAGTCTTCCTCCTCAATATTACTCAGTTACCTCCAGGGCTTTAAGTGGGCTGGATCCTGCCAGTGCTCAGCACCGGCAGTTCTAAAAAGCAGGTGCTGAGACCGGTCCCTATCGGGCTCTCGATTTCTGCCCTCACCCTGAGGATGAAAAAAAAATATTAACTCTGCAGCAGTGCCACCCTTCCCTGCCTTTGAGGTAACTTCAGAGACTCCTTATAGTTCTTGCAGACTCATTATTACAGCACCAAAGCATTTTCAATATTGTATACAACAAATCCATAGTTAATGCTTATTTATGTTACGCAACTAACACCCATTGGCAAAGCCAAAAGTGCTGGCTTGTGGTAGGTGTAATGTTAATTGCTGTATTATATATCTGAATGCAATACCAGAAACAGCAAAATACAAGTAGGCCGCGCGCAACGCTAAGCACTGATTTTTAGCTTAGGTGTTTTTAAGTTGGCCTACTTCTTATGTAGGAGTTCTATGCCAAGGAGCACACTGTGCATGAGGGTGAGCCGGGGTTTCATGTGTGATTTTTCACTTGACTAATAGTGTTTCAGAAAGGATTCATCTTCAGACAAGTGTGGCTAGAACGGGTGATTCTTAGCACACACAAGGGATAAAATGAAGCTCGTGTGCAGGTACATGCTATGACATAAGGCTAGTGTCTCGTTTGGTAAATCTCACAGAACTTTTGAAATTGATTGTAAAGAATGCATTCAAAATGAGTTACTCGTGGCTGGCTCCTTTTGGAAGCCACTGAAAGTTCGCAAGTTCGAACCTCTCACTTTACATGACAAAATTGTGTGTTTTATGTATGACATTCACATGCACTGTAATTCATTGTCATCAGTCTGCATGTATCCTGACCCATAAAAGCGATGAGTGACATGTAGCAGGAGAAAAGCAAATTGAGCAAGCAGAATGAAGCCACCTTGCCACTGACTATTGGCTGCAGTATTTACCATTAGCTGAAGTGAGACAGGATACTGGCATACTTACGGTTCATTCAGTTAAGCACTGCCGCCCACGTCTGGTGTGACAATCTGTTCCCATAAATGACGTGTCACGCAGTTTGGTACTTACTTTGCCTCCATGTTAAAGAGCAGTATATGTTTCAGCACCCACGCTATTGTGCTGCATAGCTAATTACATATAAGATCAGAATGGCATTGCCAATGCTTGGTGTTATTTGGTGTAATTCTATTCAGTAGTTTTGTGAGATGTTAACTGAAATCCAAAGTTGTATATCCAGGAGTGAGGAGCCTCCTGGGATTCCTCCTTGGCTCTGTAAATCCATGTGTCAACAGCAATGGAATGATTGGCTGGCCGCAACCTGAGAGGAAAGTTGCGGCTGCCATTTTATTAATCGGGACTCGGTTCCCAGTGGGAAAAATAATGTAAAAATTCATAGAAGGGGTCAGGGTAGACGTACCCTGACCCAATGGGATTAACGGAGGTGTCTGTGAGGGACCCCTTATGGGCAAGATATTGCCCAAAGACCATTTTATTTTGCAACCTGAGGATCCGTGAATTCTCCTCGGATCCTCCTGGATTCGGGTAAATCCACGGATCCAGAACTCAATTAAATAAGAAAGAAACAAATACTCACTCACTCACAGAACTCACTCACAGATCCACACACCCACTCAAACACTCACTCACACCCTCACTTACATACCCACACAGCCACTCACACACTCTCAAAACCACTCACACACCCACTCACAGACCCATAGAACTGTCATGCACCCACTTACACCACTCACACAACAACTCACAGATGTAAAAGCTAGCTTGAAAGATATTGACTCAAAACTGGAATCCCTGGTGGCACGAATGGACCAAGTTTCGCAAAAAGTGGAAAAACACGAGAATAGGTTGACAACACTGGAGACACGGTAATCGGAGGCAGGATGCTGAAGAAAATGAGGGTTTGTGTAGTTTTAGGTGTATGCTTTGTGAATGAAGTGTTGGGGATGGGTATCTTTGCTGATGAAAGATCCTCGTCAAAAAATCGTGACCACATTCAAGATGTGCATGTTGTCGAGAGAACCTCATGAAAAACACAGGAACCTTAGAGGCGTGCGCGGCGCATGCTGTGGCGGAACCACCTTGGCAAGAACATGGAGGCACATTAGACGTGTGCGCATCAAGGAGGGAACTGCGTGAAAAAATCTAAAACATTTTAGAGGTGTGTGTGTCTGGGAGGCAACCGTAAGGACAATTCTGGGGGTTCTTTAAGAGCAGTATGGAACATGCAATGCAATAGGTCGGATTGCATTGCAAAAGTTTAAAACTGAGCACAGCTCCACTTGAAGGACACCGCAATTGTATTTTTTTTTAAATTTAACACTGAGCGTGGTATCCTTGAAGCGGGCGCTGTGCTCGGTGTCAAAGTTAAGAAATATATATTAGAAATAGACCGAAAACGGTGTCCGTGAAACGGCGCCGTGCTCAGTTTTAAAGTAAAAACAAGGCGGAAGAGATGCCCTGCACAAGCAAAAGAGACGCTGTGCTCAAGCAAAATATCCAGTCCGGGTGGGCGACCTAGAAAGGAAACAGGGAGAGATCAAAAGAGCCTCACTCCAAATCAAAAGCAAGCGTTTAACATAAAGTGTGATGCGCGCCAATGACTTGCAGAGGCGGAGCTTCCATCCCACTTCCAACTTCAACTCGATGACAATAGATCTCGCAGAGTGATAGCGCATGCGCTGCGATGCTAGGCGAGACCTAAAAAACATATATTAAGTACATTGCTTATACCAAGAAATTGTTTAATTTCTAGAAGTACGTTTTAGAACCTTAATGAGCTGAGATGGTTGGCTTGTTTACCTGTATCGTTTTATTTATTTTATGGGCCCAATTAATCAATAAAGACCTGCAATGATAGTGATTATCAAACTTTACCAAACGTTACAGAACCAGCATTAATACAAAAGCATTATACAGGTTACTTGTGTTGGAAGAGTTAATTCAATTTGCATAATTTTGATGGGTTTTTGGAGCTGCACAAGAATGCTGCTGTTTATGTGAAAATGTTCAGTCAAGACAAAAAAACATAAAAACCCATTCTTTGACCTAATTTTGCTGAATTACCCCATCTACGGTCCTCCATCGTAGCAGCTCTTCCCCAGCTGCTCATGCCACTGTTTGTTATCTATGCTGCGCATCCTTTTATGTTTTGTACCGTATTACGTTGGGGCTAGGTTTACCCTCTACAATTACCCATGCACATAAACACACACAATTATTCGATTTTGATATGTATGTAGCTCTAATGTACACTTTCCAAAGCAATCTCATAGTGTGAGGTAAAATGCAGTTTAATTTGCCTTTTTGTATCACGTATATTATGTTGTTAATATTTATAAAGACAACAAACACACATAATAAATATTTAGAACATTTCTCTGTTGTTTTCTCCTCATCCATTCATATCAAATTAACATTTAATGAGATATTGTAAAAGCATCATTTCAGACAAGCTCCCATGGGACCTGTGTACAATTATGTCATCCTTGTTAAAAGAATTGCTGTCGTCTCTGGAACCACAGAAGATAGGTACTTCAGCAATCTCACTGAATTGTCAAGGACCTCTCTTTGGAATCTGGCATTCAAAGACTAACAAATTCAAACAGTCAATGCTTACTCTGGAAGGTGGACCTTGATAGAAGGCTTAGCTCACTTTCTCCATACATCACTCACAATACTTATAATGTCACAGCAGCGTTATTCTTTTTGAATAAAGCTGTATTTACATTATGAAATGTGCTTAATAATTTCAGGAAGTCTTTCGACCTTAAAATGCTCTGTTCTGAGTATATGTTCGCAAATCTTGAACTCTAAAGGACTCTCCACGCAGGTGGCAAGTATACAGTTTCAGTTGCAAACATAACTTTGAAGCCAAAACATACAGGTTGCAGGCCTGCAGTGTGACATACTATTCAGTTCTGTGCTGGAGGACGCACAGCGCCTGTGAGGCAGTGTTGAGAAGAGCCATGGTGCACACTCCCCATTTGTGTTGGGCAGAGGTCTTTCTCTCTCTCTCTCTCTAACTCTCTCTCTATCTCTCTCTCTCTCTCTCTCTCTCTCTCTCTCTCTCTCTCTCTGTCTCTCTCTCTCTATCTCCCTCTCTCTCATTTTCTTGATTTATCTGTTGCTAAGAGTCAAGTGGGTGCTGATCCTATTGGGGAATTGGAGTACCCAATGCTGTAGCGATGATTGCGGCACATTTTCACTGGCAATTGAGTTGATGTTGAAGATCTAGGGCTATATATTAATGATGGCAAATACACCAAGACCCCCCACTCTGTGGATCGAACCACTTCACTTATTGAAGAGCATATGGGTAGAGGTAAAAGTGCAGTGCTCCTAGGTCCTCACTTTTTAGGACATGCCACTTGTTGAGAAAACACAGAAGTAGGTGTGGAGTCGAATGGGCCTTCTTGCCCTCTGTGAGGCACTCATCCGGGTGGAAAGCAGGCACAACGGGAGGACAGAGGCGCAATGATAACCACGCTTTCTCAATGTCACCTTGGGAAGAATACGGGTGTAGTGGTAGTTTTAGAGGCAAACAGGCCCTTGTGCTCTCCTATTACTGCTTGGCAGGTCATTGCTTTGGCCTGGTACTCATGACTAGCCTCCAATCTTAGAGATTCTGTTTCCTCCTGCTCCTCATGGCAATGTTGAGTAGAGCTGAGTACACGCACTGGACCCACCTTTAGGTTCAGTTCTCTTTATCACTATTGTGTTGTACTCAGTAGCTCCACAGGAGAGACGGATAATGTTACTGACTCATTACCCAGCCCTCCTCCACACCGGTATATGGAACTGAACAGTAAATAAGTCAGAGAAGTTTATCTGGTAGAGTGGCTCTTGGTCTGAGTTTGTAGACTGGGGATCAAGCTGTCTTAGTCCAAGCAGGGACCGTGGCTGATGTCATGCTTCTCCAGCAGTTCAAGAAATGAACGGTAGAAATGGGCAGCCAGCGCATCTCACTGTTCTAGGTGTAGTCATGCCCTTAATTAAAGTCTTTGCTCAAATATGGCTTCTCTCAGGCCACAGGCTGCCTTAGTGGAAGTGGATTGGTCAGGTAGGTCAACATGAAGGAAATAATCTGCTCAGTTCAAGTGGGCTTCATTTCAAACCTGAGGAATGTTCTTGGTTTTACTAAAGCTGCTTTATGGACCAAGAAAAGAGTAGACAGCAGCTGTGGCTACCATTACATTCTATACAGTACCCTAAAACCTTACAAGATAGATGTACACATGAGGGACCTCGACCTAAAAATACACCCACTTTCATGTTCCCAAACGAATTCACATATAACAAATACAATCAGGGGAGATAACGGTTATCTAGCTGTTGGCTGGGGGTCTTAGAAGAGCAGGGCTGCTGGGTATGTCTGAAGGCAGGCTGCAGATCTCTGAGGGACTCCTAGTGGTCTCAATGAGGGTCAAGAGGTGGTCGAGGAACCTAATGACCAAATAAGGGAGTCTGAGCCATAAGATCTGAGGTTAATCTGATTATCACTGATGGCCAGTTCGGGGAATTTCAGAATGGGGTTAAACGCATTTGACAGTGGGCTGTGGATTTCTCAAAAGCAGACCAAATACTTCCATGGCCTAGTTCAGGCTCTCTGTGAGCCTACTGGTGGTGTCTCTGGGCATGCCAACAGTCTTTAAAACGATCTGTAGCAGTTTAAGGATCAGCTTTTGGTCATCCGATAGAAAGCTCTGGGTTACCAAGGGGCAGTTGATACCCTTGCAGGGCTTTCAGCAGTATAGGCCTCTTTGAAGGGAGATGGGGGAATTTCTCCACCCCTTCTCTGTATATAAGGGCCAGAACGGAGAAGAATTGCTGATACTTTAATGCCAACAAAGCGTTTCAGAGACCTTGTGAGGGTTTTTGAAGACCTGCTTGAGGTGTCAACGTGCCAAATACAGACCTCGAAGGGTATGTCAGACACATGCAGGAACTGTGTGACTAATGGCAAGTTCATGGCCTCTGAGTGCATTTTGTTGTTCTCTGAAGGCATGCTGGAGGTTTATACGAGTTCACCATGAGTCTATGAGGAAAGGCCAAGGGTGCCTATGAAACAACTGTGGGTAACTGAGAGTAAGTGATGGCCTCTGATAATGTGCTGATTTCATCTAAGGACTATTTGAAGGCAACAGTGTGGTATCTTAAATCAAGTATTGGGTCTTATGAGTCAGGCAGGGGTGTCTAAGGGTCTACTGGAGGTGGTTCAAATAATAACAACAGTCTGTGTGTGGTGTGAGTGGTGGGGGTGCATGAAGACTATCTGAGGGTTTTCTGTACGGACCTTATGTGGACAGATGAAAATGGGCAGAGGGCTATCAGGGAGTAGATATTGATCAATGTGATTGCCAGAATTCTGAAGTAGGGTCTCCGAGGGCCTACTGGCAGAGTGAAGGTATGTACATATTCCAAGGGACATCTGTAGATTCTATTTACTATGTGGGGTTGCTTGAATGTAAATTGAAGGCTGGCTCATATCTCTAATGTCTAAATGGAGGTGTTTGAAGGCTGGCTGTGCCTTTTGATATCTGAGGGCACAGTGAGGATGTACAAGAGTCTGTCAAGAGTGTCTGGTAGTGGGCCACAGATGTTTGGGAATTTTGGGTAGGTGCCTGAGGGCAAACACAGGGTCTTTAGGTAATGACTGAGTGTCAGAGTACATGCAAAGGGTCGTAGAGCCTAAGTGCCATTAGATGTTGATTGGACGGGTTGGTGTGACTGATACATGGCTAAAGGTTTCTGATGTGGGATGACAGTCTCCGTGGACTATCTAGAGGTAACGAGGGCCAGTTGGGTGTCTTTTAACCCTTCAAAGATGAATCTGGTGGTGTTTAAGGAACAGGACTGTTATTGGCGGAAGACGATGGAAACTAGATAATTTTTCTCCAGGCCCACTTCCCTTGATGTCCCCAGGTCTATGAATAATTTCAAATTCAGATATGCAGCAAAAGGTTATAAATATTATTCCCTCTTTTCTCAGGCCTGGGTATGCTTATAAAGAATATGACCTTAAAGAACCAGTATTGACTAAAATGTATGTCTGTGCTGCGCACTGCTGAAACCTATGAATTTCTAGTTTCACTTTCTACCCACACTACTGCACGGAAGCCTTCTAACTAGCGACCCTTGACCCTGCTTCCAGGCAGGTCACTCCCCACGCCGCGTAGCTCCACCTGACTACCCCCGTGCTATCCCCCAGCTTCTGCCGAGTTCAAAGCCCGCCTGGTAGGTCTTGGTCTGCCTGTAATTTCTCTCAGGTGTGTGTTTCTTAAACACTGTTGTGCCGTTGTTTTTTTTTCTAAATTGTACCTCCTGCCCTGTACTGTTGTCTTATAAATTGTGCTACCTACTTGTATTTTGCCCTTTTCCCGCGCTCCCTCGCCAGTCCTCCTTCCCACCGCTGTGGCCCCGCCCCCCGCTCCCATTCATCTGTCTCCCCCCACCCAGCAGCTCCTTCCTCCCACCTCCCCTTCTTATGGCGGCCGCACGCAGCGGGCGCGCAGCTGGCGCACCTAAGGCAAGCCCGTCTGCGCCCATCCGCACCTAGACCACGCCCAGCTCCAGAACCCCTGCCACCCATGGATGCAACAACTCCCAACTGAACTACGACGCCAGCACCCTCCACGCACTCAACACCAGCAGAGGACACACCTGCTACCGGGCCACCCCAAAGCACACCCTAGGATCCTTCACCTGCCAGAGCTGCAGCTTCACCAGCATCCGGCCAGCCAAACCGCCAACCAAGGAACCCAACTACCTCAACTGCATCCTCCTCAACACCCGCTCAGCCCACAAACATGCCGTTAAACTCTGGGACCTTCTCGACTCCACCACCCGGGACATCGCCTGCCTGACAGAGACCTGGCTGAATACTTCCACGGCACCCGCAATTGCCATAGCCATCCCGCACGGCTAAAAGATCACCGGCAGGGACCGCACCAACGGAGTAGGAGGAGGAATCGCCATCGTCCACAGGAACGCACTCAGAGTCTCAACCAACGCCGACGACACCCTCAGCACCACCGAACACTTGCACTTCCAGATCCACACCGACCCCAACACCACCCTCAGAGGAACCCTCGTCTACAGACCTCCCGGACCCCGAACACAGTACAGCGACTCCTTCGCCGACTTCACCAGCATGCATGCCCTCACCTCCACAGACTACATCCTCCTAGGAGACCTGAACGCCCACCTCGAGAACAACAACGATGCCAACTCCACCACCCTGATCGACAACCTCGCCAACCTTGGACTCAGACAGCTTGTGACAACACCCACCCACGCCACAGGCCACACGCTCGACCCCATCTTCACGGTAAGCCCCCATGTCTCCTTCAACCACACCACCGAACTCCACTGGACAGACCATCACGGCATCCACTTCCCCTTCAGAAAGCCCACCATGCACCACCGCACTCAACAGAGGCCTCGACGCTGCTGGAGCAAAGTCACCGAAGACCAGCTAACCGCCACCCTCACCCAGAACCCGCCCTCTGACTCCACTGATCCCTACACCACCGCCGGCAACCTCAGACAATGGATACACAACTGCACCAACACCCTCGCCCCGCTCAAGACACCCTCCAATAGCCGCACCAGCAAGAAAGCCACCTGGTTTCACCAAAGATCTCCAGGCTTTCAAACGAACATGCCGAAAATTGGAGAAGAACTGGCTCCGGAAACAATCACCGGACAGCTACACAGCCCACAAGAACGCCACCCGCAAACACCATCAACTCATCAGAGCCACCAAAAGGGCCTCCTTCAAAGACCGCCTACATAAGAATGCACACAACAGCAAAGAGCTTTTCAGCATCGTGAAGGAACTCTCCAACCCCAGCTCCAACACCAACATCATCCCTCCCTCGCAAGACCTGTACGACAACCTCCACGCCCATGACCACCAGCAGCACCCACCACCTGCTATCATGGGCCAGCATCAACGACGAGGACACCAGCAAGTTCATAAACACCATCCACTCCAGATCACCATTAGACCCATGCCCTCACCACATCTTCAACAAAGCCAGCACAGCCATTGCACCCCATCTCCGGAGAGTAATCAACATCTCCTTCGAGACAGCAACCTTCCCGGAGAGCTGGAAGCACGCCGAGAATAACGCCTTACTCAAGAAACCCAAGGCAGACCCCAAAGACCTCAAGAACTTCCGACCCATCTCACTAATTTCCTTCACAGCGAAGGTCACCGAAAAAATTGTCAACAAACAACTAACCCGCTATCTCGAGGAGAACAACATCTTGGACCCATCCCAGTCCGGTTTCTGCAGCAACCACAGCACCAAGACCGCCCTCATCGCCGCCATCGATGACATCAGGACCCTGCTCGACAACGGAGAAACAGCGGCCCTCATCCTCCTGGACCTGTCAGCCGCCTTCAATACGGTCTGCCACAGCACACTATGAACACGCCTACACAATGCCAGAATCCAAGGGAAGGCCCTGGACTGGCACACACCGTTCCTCTCCGGCAGAACTCAGAACGTCCACCTCCCCCCCTTCCGCTCCAAAGCCACTGAGTACATCTGCGGCATACCCCAGGGCTCTCCCCTCAGCCCGACGCTGTTCAAAATCTACATGGCACCCCTCGCCCGCGTCACCCGACAGCACAACCTCAACATCATCTCCTATGCCGACGACACCCAGCTGATCATCTCCCTCACTAACGCCCCTCACACCGCCAAAAGCAACCTCCGTGAAGGAATGAAGGACGTCGCCGAATGGATGAAGAACAGCTGACTAAAGCTGAACTCAGACAAGACGGAGATCCTCATCCTTGGCCCCACCCCCTCAGCCTGAGAAGCTTCCTGGTGGCCGACTACACTGGAAACAGCACCGACACGCACCGACCATGCACGCATCCTAGGGGGGAAACATCCTTTACCACGCAACTTTTACCACGCAGTGCCTTTACAACGCAGGTTTTACAACAAAAACCATTACAACGCATTGCTCTGGGGGGCGCTCTAGGATAGGGAATAGTTTTAATTTACTACCCAACACCTTCCCTACTATCCATGGGGACTGGAGTTGGAATAGTAAATTAAACTATTCACTATCCAGCACCCCCCAAAGCAATGCGTTGTAAAGGCTTGCGTTGTAAAACTTGCGTTCTAACAGCATGCGTGGTAAAAGCATGCGTTGTAACAACGTACATCCCCTAGGGGTCATCCTCGATGCTACCCTCTCCATGACTATGCAGGGCAACGCTGTCTCCTCATCCTGCTTCAAAACCCTCCGAATGCTCCGCAGGATCTTCAAGTGGATCCCCACCGAAACAAGAAAACCAGTCACCCAGGCCCGCATCACCAGCAGGCTGGACTACGGAAACACCCTCTGCGCAGGAACGTCAGCCAAACTCCTGCGACGGCTGCAACGCATCTAGAATGCATTGGCACGCCTGATCCTCGACATCCCCCGCCGCAACCACATCACCCCCCACATGAGAGACCTGCACTGGCTCCCCGTCAACAAGAGGGTCACCTTAAAGCTCCTACTCCACGCGCACAAAGCTCTCCACAACACCAGCCCAGCATACCTCAACAGACGACTCAGCTTTTACACCCCCACCCACCAGCTCTGCTCCACAGACCTCACCCTCGCCACAGTCCCCCGCATCTGAAGAACAACCGCTGGCAGCAGATCCTTCTCCCACCTCGCCGCCAAGACCTGGAACACCCTCTCCACCAACCTGCGGCAGACTCAAGACCTACTGGCCTTCAGAAGACTCCTGAAGACCTGGCCCTTCGATCAATAGCTGCACCCGTTCCCCCCCCCCGTGCCTTGAGACCCTCACGGGAATGTAGTGCGCTCTAAAAATGCCTTGATTGATTGAACTAGTCCTCAGAAGAATTTCAATTATGCCAGAGTAATCAGAGTAATTTCAGTAATTCCTCATTACTATTTGATGCAGCAATACCAAAAATTAAGCAATTACTCCTACTTATGCAATTTGGGGGAGAAGTCCTACCCCGAGAGCACATTTAGCTAATTATGTCCTGCTGCCTTTAGAGCTATTTTGTAGCTCAAAAATGCATCCTCAAGTCTATTTTGGACCCAAGGGTGCATTTTGCCCTAAATAATTAGTGCTAAATGTCATGAGTAAGTTGAGGAAAAATTCTACCCCAACAGCATATTTAGCGACTACGAGTGTAAGGAAATTGTATTCTGCTACATTTAGTACTATTTCCTGGTAGAAAAATGCACCCTCGAGTCCAATTGGGATGAGAGTTGCAATTTGCAATAAGAAATAGCACTAAAGGAAGAATTATTCTTCCCATGTAATTCCGTGAAATATTGAGTAATTCCGTGTGATTACGCTACACTGTATTACACGAGTTACGTCAACCCTTACTTCTGACGTGAGCTCCTTAACTACTCTTTTAAGGTATGTTTGTGATTTGCCATCAGTTATAGAATAATAATCCAACTTTGTTTAATAATATATCTGGGGTGCCGCTCACGGAGCTGATTCCTGCTTGACACTCGCACTTGCCTCTATTTGTCCTGCTTTGAAGCCCGTCTCTCCACCGAGGTACTTCTGCTGGTGTGAGCGCGTTCTGCAATCGGCAGAACCTGTCATCGCTCCCAGCTGGAAGACTCCGGGGGTTGAGCTGTGAAGGGAGTCCTCGACAAGGCAACCGACCGGGGGACTGCGAGGCCCAGCATTCCCCAGGCTACACAGCTGGTGCCTCTTCCCCCGGCGGCCACGCCCACCGCCTCCTGCCTTCATTACCTTTCGCGACACCCGCTTCGCGGGTGCCGCTCACGGAGCTGATTCCTGCTTGACACTCGCACTTGCCTCTATTTGTCCTGCTTTGAAGCCCGTCTCCCCACCGAGGTACTTCTGCTGGTGTGAGCGCGTTCTGCAATCGGCAGAACCTGTCATCGCTCCCAGCTGGAAGACTCCGGGGGTTGAGCTGTGAAGGGAGTCCTCGACAAGGCAACCGACCGGGGGACTGCGAGGCCCAGCATTCCCCAGGCTACACAGCTGGTGCCTCTTCCCCCGGCGGCCACGCCCACCGCCTCCTGCCTTCATTACCTTTCGCGACACCCGCTTCGCGGGTGCCGCTCATGGAGCTGATTCCTGCTTGACACTCGCACTTGCCTCTATTTGTCCTGCTTTGAAGCCCGTCTCCCCACCGAGGTACTTCTGCTGGTGTGAGCGCGTTCTGCAATCGGCAGAACCTGTCATCGCTCCCAGCTGGAAGACTCCGGGGGTTGAGCTGTGAAGGGAGTCCTCGACAAGGCAACCGACCGGGGGACTGCGAGGCCCAGCATTCCCCAGGCTACACAGCTGGTGCCTCTTCCCCCGGCGGCCACGCCCACTGCTTCCACGTACAATATTGACGCTATCCTTACCGCGACGCGGGACGCGCGCGGGACGGCGTCCGGGGCGAAGACCGGGCAAAGAGCGGGCCATTTGAGGCCGTTCGAGAACGGCAGAGACTGGACTGGGCCATACCTTCTGGCCCCAATTTTAGCCCTTTAGCTTCACTGGTTGTGAGCCCGCCCCAGAGTAACTACTATGTCAACTCGTGAGTATAGGAGTAGGGTAGCGAAGGGCAAGTTGAAAAATGGAACGCTAGACGATTTTATTACTAGGACCAACTTTGCAATAGATACGGAAATTAACAAAATGCAGCGCCGGGTTTCTAACGAATTAGAAGCAGCGAGGAGGTTATCCCAGGAACTGACTATGGCCAAAAAATCCTCTCTAGGGCACATTGCTTTTGCTAAAACACCCGATCGTGTAACTGGTCCAACTCCCACAGTGATTGTGACACAGGCCGATATCCACCAGCCATTAGCAACCACGCCACGTACACCTAAGGCGGAGTCCGTACAAGAAACCCCCGCTAGTTTAAGTCGCTCAATAGGCGGGGAGGTTGGGTTAGATTTAATATGCGAGGGGGTCCCCCTGGAAAAGGTATCGAATGCCAATTTCACGGGAAAGATTGGGGAGTTTTCTCACACTACACAAAATGGCCCAAATCACAATCACAAAAGAAAATGCAGTCATACCTCTGCCTATTCAAGGAAAAAGGCTAAGGTAGCAATGGCCCAATTACCCTTTCAGGCACTTCCCCAGATACCCCCTGAACACCTTTTAATGAGAAACATGTGCCCCCCTAATTTAGAAATAGAATCCAGCCCTGTAAAACTGGTGGGTAAATGCGACCCAGATAAACCAGTAGAAAGTGAGAATGGTGGGGTCCCACTTTGCATTATTAAAGGGAAGGATGTGGAATTCTTGTCAATTGTGTGGGGAACATTAAAAAAACTTTTAAATCCCCTTGAAGCCAGATTAATAAGAATGGAAACACAGTTGCTTGAGATCGAAAAAAGTATTCTAAATGTAGCCACCCTTAGTATGTCAGACAACAAACTAACTTGTAGATCACCAATCACTAACTACTCACCATCATCACCCTCTATCACCACACCAACCCCTGTTGTCACCCTGCCAGAAGTCTTGAAATCTAAACCTATCCCAAAGCCCCGGCATAAGGGCGTAGCTGGCATTACTGTTAACAGGGTAGCGGCGGATGTAAATCAGCTGGTGGTTCCCCATGCTCCGGCGCCGATAGCCATGACTACCCAGAGGGCCACTAAGTATACAACACCCACCCTACAACACAGAGAGTAAAATCTAACATAAATCACTATAGGGGTTACGTTGAACTTCCCCCTGAAGTAAGGCCTTCTGTAGCTGTGCTAACAGGGGTGCCGGAACTGTTACACCATCAGCAGGAAGATTATGGGTCATTAAAAAACAAAGTGATGCACTGGCTTAACGTCAACAGGCCAATACCCAACCACCTGAGAAGCAATATCCTCATGGTGCGTCGGGTACCCTGGATAGGGACAACGCAAAAGTCTACTAACGGCGATTGTGTAATTGTTTTATTTGGGGATTCCAAAACTGCACACTATATTCACTCTTGGAATAGTAATAGCCCAAATTCGCCTATAGCATGCAGACCCTTAACCTATTTTTACCCTCCACGTTCACATTGTAACCTAGGAGGGAATTGGAGCCGGATCCCGGAGAGAAAGGGTGTGCAGGGTCGGCTTTACAATAATAATTGGCCACGTGCACATGGTGGGTGGACAGGTGTTCCTGTCTACAATAGATTTGGGTGCCTCGAGGAAGTAGACTGACTCCTTTGCAGGTCTACTAATACACTGCCAGTGGTAGATACAGCCAGCTGCACTACCTACCGCTTGGGCAGACCTACTTCCTCTTTTTCACATCCCCAACCTGGAGATTGCAATGAAACTTCAGACGAGAATAGGTATAAAGGTGGCTCTACCCCTGTTCACTCTGTAGGTATTACAAATATTCTAACAACTCCAACCATTGAGACATCTAGTGCTGGGGATATTAATGCAGGCAAAGCTAAAATAGATAAAAGCATCAAGGATAACCCTATTGCCGAGGTGACGTTAGAATTAACCTCCACGGCAGAGGAAGGTACGTCCTCCTACTTCCAAAGTCAGCCAAGGGTAAGCAGGCCTACTCTGGTAACCAACGATACTAATAAGATGGTGACCCCACGCTCACTTTCCATACTTTCTTGGAACATTGCAGGGTTGGCCAATAAAATAGACTCCCCAGAATGGGAGGAACTAGTAGAAGGGCACGACATATGCTTGTTTCAAGAAACATGGGCCAGGGAAAAACAGTCTCATATAGGATATGCTTCCTTTAAAATTCTGGCCAACTGGGGAGGGAAGGGACGACCATCTGGGGGTCTCTTGATCTGGGTGGCGTCTCACCTTGGATGCAGGGCATCCCTCCGCGAAACCAACTCAGCGGACTTTCAGTGCGTTGTTTTGGAATGGGCACATGGTGAAAGTATAGCATTGATCAACGTATACTCAAGAGCAGTAGGGATAGCACTTACCTCGAGGACAATTGAGGATCTCGCACTTTTCCTCGATTCCGCCAGCCTATGCTCTACACTTATAGTGGGGGGAGATTTCAACGCCCAATATGAGCCTCTTCCGGATCATCTAGTGGGTCTTACAAGCGAAGAGGATGATCTCTGGGAGATTCCCACTCTGGTGGCCCCATCCGTAAAAGCCTGGTCACCTATCGCCACCCAAATAACCTCTCTAACGCTTTGTCACTCACTGAGGGCTTGTAATGGTCGAACTGAAGGAGATATTCCACCAAAATATACCTTCAATAGACCAGGCTTCGAGTCACGAATAGATTACATCATGGTTTCAGTGAAGGATTGGGATAAAGTGAAGGACTTTAGGATAGTCGCCAGGAACGATAGCGACCACAATGCACTCTCTCCGAGACTTGCGGTCCAGGGACTGTCCATTGATATGGAAGAAGATAACCCAGCACTCCCAGCTCCCCTGGTCTTAAATACCAATAGACGCAGAATCAAATGGTTGAAACTTCTAGAGAACCCAATTAACATCCAAAGGGGGTATGCAGCAGTGTTTCTTGCGCTAGAAAAGGTTGAGTCTTTCACCTCGCAGTTAGCTCCAGAAGAAGCCGAGCAATCCAATACCACCCATACTACTCCGGATGAATTCTCTGTGCTTGGGGATATCCATTCTGAGCTATGCTCTAACCTAGTAGAAGTATTGAACCCGGTGGCCGGGTTGAAGAAATCCAGGAAGAAAAGAGCCTTGTGGTTCAATGCTTCTTGCAGGAGTGCAAAGGATGCCGTATTAGAGTCACTTAAAACAAGGGATAGTCCAACAAAGATCAGGGAAAAACGCCTAGCTTATAAGGCCATCGTACTGCTAAAATAGAGTGGGATGAGAAAAATTGGTCAGAAATGACTGCTGCCCTCAGAACCCGAGATAGCCGAAAATTCTGGCAAATTGTCAAGCACGGATCGGCTGAACCCCTAGTTGCAGTTGAAGCAAATATAGCACCCACTGTTTGGGAGGATCATTTTAAAAACTTGTATAGATCACATAACCCGGACCAACCGGCGACTCCACTGGAGCTCACTATGGACCAAGTTAATGAAAGTATAGCTCCCATGGATGGATTCACTGTGGAGGAAGTTACTAAGGCTATCACGGGGCTTGCGCCTGAAAAGGCGCCAGGCCTCGATAGGCTTCCCGGGGACCTATATAAGCATGAAGTTAAAATCTGGGCCCCGTATCTTAGGGTGCTGTACAATGCAATTTTGAATGGCATGACGATCCCCCCCACTTGGCTGGGGGCAGAGATAGTCCCTATTTTCAAAAAGGGGTCTCCTCTGCTCCCGGTCAACTATAGGCCAATAAGCCAGATAGACGTTTCGCAAAAGTTATTTGCCAGGCTATTGTTGGATCGTCTGTTGGAATGGATGATGGAATACGATATACTGAGTCCTCTCCAAGCGGGCTTTAGAGAGAAGGTCTCAACGATAGATCAGGTTTTTAGGCTTGCCCTCATTCACTGGAAAACGGTACAGTTGGGGGGTGGCAGCCTCTACACTGTATTCGTGGACCTGAGGGCGGCCTTGGACCTGGTCCCTCGCAGAAAACTCTGGGAGGTCCTTGCCAAATTGGGGGTCCCCATGGGCCTGTTGGAGATGATTATTCACCTCCACACTGCCACTTTTGCTCAGGTAAGGTGCGGCAAGGAGGGTGCCCTATCGAATAGGTTCCCCGTTGACAGGGGGGTAAGGCAGGGCTGTGTGCTTGCACCGACCCTGTTTTGCCTCTATGTCAACGGGGTTATCGCCCACCTGAATGGGGTGGTCAACTCTGATGCCCCCAAGCTGGCGGGAATTATAGTGCCGGCGATCATGTTCGCCGATGACACTCTACTGCTGTCAAAGTCTACGATGGGTATCCAGCGAGTACTCGATGGCTTTGTGGGTTTCTGTGGGGAGCACGGTCTTGAAATTAACACTCTAAAGACCACAGTTATGGTATTTAATCCCCCCTCAAAACTCCGATTTAGCCCTAGTATTGGACAAAGTAGACTGGAAAGGGTGAGAACCTTTGAGTACCTGGGAATTACCTTAAATGAGAGAATGTCCTGGTGCACCCATCAAGAGAAAGCACTCCTTAAATTGACTCAGTATTCGGGTGGTACCACAAAGCTCGTGTGCAATAATAAGTCATCTATCCGTCCTGTTGGCCCACCTTTACAGATTTACAGGGCACAGGCAAGGTGGGCTGCCATGTATGGGTGTGAGCTTTGGGGCCACGTATCCTCCCAGGATCTGATGAAAGAGGAGAATAGGTTCATTCGGAGGATTGTAGCCCTTCCCCCGAGTACCCCCCTTGTCCCCTTAAGGTTAGATCTTGGATTGCGACCTCTTGACGAAGAACTGGCTTTCCGACCGTTGGCATACTGGCGTAGGTTATGGTCAGTTCCGGAACTGCTCAGCTATAGACAAGGACTCCAGGAGGTGCTTACAATGCCCAATGCGGGGGAAATTAAATGGTTGAAATTTATTAAAACTGAGTTGGAGGGTTTGGGTCTTTCGAAATTGTGGTCTGACCCCCTTTCCACCTGCCCACTTTTCCCCAAAAAGACACTGTCAAAGGTATATCATGATAGCAAACTAATGGTACTCCACCGTCGCCAAAATCATGGGACATTAACAGAGACATTTTTACGTACTAAGGACAGCTATAGCTTTGAGTCAGTGTTAGACAACTTATATCCCTCCTTGCTTAGGAAACTCTACCTACAATGGAGACATGGGTCCCTCCCACTCCGAGTATTTACAAGTAAGTGGAGTGATCATGTAAATAGTGTATGTCCCGCTTGCAAACTGGCCGATGAGTCCGAGCTTCATATAATCTTCTTTTGTCCAGTGTATTATGAGATACGTAAGAAATGGATCGTCCCTTTGTGCAGAAACCTGGGATTTTTAGACTGTCAAGTTGCTTTTAGAGTTCTTAAAACAGACTTGTCGAAACATATTGTATTCGCAGTAGCCAAGTACTTAGGCGCCGTGTGGTTTCTGAGGACAAAATGTATTAGCGCCGTCCATTAATCATAACATATAATAATGTGATGACATTTTTTGAACTGACTGAATGAATTTGTAAAGTACAATTTTGTTTTAACTGTTTTTTATGCAATATTTTATATCTTTTATGGTAAACATTTTACCGAAATAAAGAATAAAGAAGAAGAATATAGTAACTGCATCTGTAAATTGGATATGAATTTCAATCCAGATGTTTTGTGTACAGTTATAAAGCATCTATTAGACCCCTATACTTCTGAATTTCACAATTTAATAATTTTATAATTTTCTCTTTTTATAATTACCTTTCTGGATCCCAGTGTGTCAGTGCTTAATTTAAGCTGGTGGTTTCTGGTGCTCTGGGTCTGGAATTTAATTGGCTGCCATCTGGTGGCTGTTAGAAATGGGATTCCTGCTTAGCTGAGGTATGCATCCAGGTCAGGCAGGAACTACCACTCTACTCAGGGCAAGCTAGTTACACACTAAAAGATAACCTGTGCTCACCCTCTGATAGCTTGGCACAGAGCAGTCAGGCTTATCTAAAGAGGCAATGTGTAATGTATTTGTGCAATACACACACAGTAACTCAATGAATACACCTCAAAAAAGGCTCCACACAGGTTTAGACAAATAGAGAATATTTATCTGATCAAAATAGGAACAAAATGACAAAAGCCCAAACATAAGTAGTCGAGATATGAATTTTTGAAGATTAAATGCAAAAACAGTGTATAGGTGTCAATAGAGCTAAAAGGTTACTTTAGGTTGCATTCAGTAGCGACTCCTAGTGGGAGTGCTGCAGGTGGTGGGGCAGGTGGGGGAGGGGCCTTCTTCTGCCCCGCCCCAATACCCTGCAGCACTCCCATCAGGAGGCACTACTGGTCGCATTAGACCAGAATAATTCCAAAGTTCAGAATGACTGTGATGGAGTGCTGGTCGGATACAGTTGTAAACAGGTCCCGCTGAAACCTTAATTGCTTAAGCTGACACACGAGCCCCATTAGCAGGGGAGGTCGTTGCCGGGAGAAAGTACATCATTACTAGCGATGATCCTGCAGGCTCAAAGAATCAGCCAGGCATTGCAGTTGGCAGACGGGGCCTCTTGGTCGTGGGTGGCAATGCTTTCTGTGTGAGAAGACATTGTTGGGCAGCTCGTACTGATCCTTCGAGCAAGCAGCGCAGACCCGGACTGAATTGATCCGTTTGCGGTCACAGAGCCCAAAAGCTTGATTTCAGGGGCCCAAACACCATTTCCAAGGGCCCACCATGGCAAAGGCACCTTTTGGGGGTCAGGAGAGAGTTTAGGTTGGGCCCAGGAGCTGTAGGTGATGAGTTGAAAGTATTTTCCTTCCCTGAGACTTCAGAAGAACAGGAGGCAAACCAGTAAGCCCTTGGAGATCACTCAGAGGAAAGTCCATCTCTCCTTCCACCAGAGTCAGGGAGCAGCAGGCAGCAGGGCAACAAGCAGAAAATCAGTCCTTCCAGAAAAGCAGTCCAGTTGAGTCCTTTAAGCAGCAGAGCAGTCCTTCTGATAGAGGTTCAGTTCAAGATCCAGAAGTATCTGATTTTAGGGGGTCAGAGACTCAGTATTTTTTCCCTAAAGTGCCTTTGATGTAGGGGTGACTTCAAAGCAGGTCTCTGAAGTGCATGAGGATCCCTTTCAACCCAGTCCTGTCTACCAGGCTAACCCTGCGGGGTAAATCAGGGTGTTGTGTGTGGATAGGACAATACCTAATGAACTGTAAATGTCAGTCTCTCCCATTGCTCCCTGCCCAGGAAGACGCGTCAGAATGTAGATGAATGCAAATGAGTGCTCAGAATGCATATGAGGCTCACCTTCCTGTGCTTGTGGCTGTCTAGAGGGAATGCGCAACGTGTAGCTGTTACTAACCCAGACATGTATTGGAGCCATGTTGTCAGGCACAAAGAGCAGTAAGTACAGAGAAATCTCCGCTTTCTAAAATTGGCATTTCTAAATCAGTAATGTTAAAAACAACTTCACCAGTAAGGAGGATTTATCATTACCATTCCAAACATATGAAACATGAAAAGGTTACTCGTCTATGATCAGGAATTATAGCTTAAACGTGTATTAAGGAATTCTCATTGCTGGCCTACGAGAGGGGTAGACCTCACCGTAGTGAAAAATTAAATAAACTATTTGTCACTACCAGGGCATGCAAAACAAAAAGTACATGTCCTACCTTTTACTTACATGGCAGCCTGCCCTGAGGGTTCTGTAGGGCCTACCTTAGGGGTGGCCTATATGTATTAAAGGGGAGTTTAGGGCTTGGCAAATAGTTTTAAATGCCAAGTTGAAGTAGCAGCAAACTGCTCACACAGGCCCTGCAGAAAGGCTACTTGTGTGGATGGCACAATTAGATCCTGCAGGCCCACTAGTAGCCTTTGAAATACAGACCTTGGGTATATGGTATACCACTTTACAAGGGACTTACTAGTACAACAAATATGCCAATCAGTTATGCACCAATGTCATCATGTTTAGGGGAGAAGCACGTGCACTTTAGCACTGGCCAGCAGTTGTAAAGTGCTCAGTCACAGCGTGAGCACTTATGGATTGCACTGTTGTGCTAAAGTTCTGCCTGCAGAGGCATCATGATAGCCTGCAAGCTGGCTGGGCCAGCTTTGGGGGAAAGAACGTATCTCACTAGTTGCTATGATGACCCAAGGCAGGGTGGCGTATTTTACATTATATGTATCAGCTGCAGGCCTTGTTTAGGAAGCTGAGCAAATGAGCATGAAGACAGTGCATGCAGCATGGCTGTGCATGATTGGACAGTGATTAACTACATGCACCTTGCAGCACACGTGTGTAAGTGCAAGCGTGCATCAGCTGCACACTACCCTAGCTGAGGACCTGGTGCCTGGTGCACTATGTGTGCTACCATATTTGGGACAGCTGGCAGGGTCCCAGGGCCATCAATCTGGTAGTGTGCAAAAACCCTACCAATGATGACGGCTCAGCAAATATTATTGGCCAGTCTCTGTGTGGCGGTAAAAGCCGCACTAAGTCACAGTCGAGTCGGACTCATGTCTACTGCATGGGTGCTGGGTGTCAAGACTTTAGAGTGACTGACTAGAATCAACACAAGTTCGGGTCCGGCCCGTGAATGACTTGCTTCACTTAATTGCACTCTCTGACTGAATCGGACGGTTGGACTTTGGGTGGACCGAGTGGCAGGTCAGGTCGTGTGAGAGTGAGACTGACTGAGTCGTCACATCAACTCAACTAGAGTCTTGATTCTCTGATGACTCTTGTGGTGGTGCTGGTTGTGGTGATTCTTGTGAGCTGCGGGCCCTTGGCAAACCTCTAACAGAAGCAACAAAAAAAGTAAGATAAGATTATCTGTTTTTGGAGTTGACACAAGGTTTTCACATGCCCTGCTGCAAAACTTCAGAAATGGTTGTCAACGAGCACACATTTCAGGTTCAATCCTCCTAGAGGTCCAGCCATTATTTAGGTAATGTGAACTGGACTGAAGACATGAGGAACAGGGTCAAAACTGATTTTCATATGGCTGGGTCTGAACTGGGGTGGCAAAGTGAGAAGAACGATCATGGATTTAACCCAGATCTAAAACTGACTGGGGGTGAGTGTCTGAAAAGTATCAGCACTCCATCTATCATCTTATTATGTTTGCATAACACATTGTAATTGCCATTGCTTTATGATGAACACTGCATCCATTTAGACTCAGTATGCGCACGCAGGTCAGTACTGGTGGATCGGCCAACAAGACATTGTCTGATTTGACCACTACCAAGGCCGGAATGGCTGTACTGGGCATCCAGTGATTGGTGGGCATTTCCCCATGAGGCTGAAACGGTGGGGGGAGGTTTTGTTAGTCGGGGACGGTTTTTCAGCAGTACAGCTGTTTTAAAAACACTGCAAATTTCCTTATATATATTCAGCAGTTTTCTGGCAACAATAAAAGTGCCAAGTTAACTCTTGTGATTTAATAATGTACTTGCTAGAGAGAGATGAGAGTTTTGTCTAGTTGCAGTTTTCACTTAGTTAAGGTAGCGCAGAGGGTTAATTTGGCGGCTGCAAAGAAGGTGTACCATGCACATCAAAGAACAATATTTTATGTGGATAGTTCAGTGGGTTATTGCTTTTGGCACAGAAATGCTGTTGTTACTGCGCAGATCATAAGTTTCATTTGTAATCTAGCACAGTGAGCTATGAACTGCCATCCAAGAGCTGCATGCAAGCTGCATGGTACAGGTTAGAAAATTATTGTTTTTTTCCCAGTGTTTTATCCTGATGTTTCTTTGAAAGGTTTGCTTAGGTAGACATTAATTCCTATTATTTAAGTCAACCCTAACCACTGTGTTTTGTTCTGAATCTTGAGTTTGTGACCAAGCACTCTTAAAAAGGGCCTAGCAGTATGGATGACATGTGAATCCTACACTTTGCAGTCTCCTTTGCCTTATGTAGAATTTTCTATACACTGGGTTACACACATATAATTCATTGTCTCTTTATGTGTGAGTGATAGATTTTGAAAATGTGGAAAGGTTTGCTTAAGGAGCAGAGATTAATGGAGTCATTTTTTAAATGTGCACTGTAACATCTGCATTTTTAAAGCAGGCATTCATTCATGCCTTTGGGCATTCTGGCTGTTAGATACAATGTTTGTTGCTGGTAATGTATGCTAATGCAGAACAAGCATATTATTGATCAACACAAGTAATGTACCAGTGATGTACATGTTTTCTGTAGAAGAAATTAATGATAGTAAACGTGGAAAGTTTAAATGGCTTCACAGGTTTAGAAGTATGTATATCATGTCATGGTAAAGAAGGTTGCTGGGAGAGCTTGACCTGCATTAAGTAGTACTGTTGTCTACTTTCCACGACTGAGATTTAATTACATGCCACTCTTAGGGCCCCATTAGGATGTCGGGCGGATTGCCTCCGCCAGGGTGGCGGTGGCCACCGCCACCCTGGCGGAGGCAATCCGCCCGACAAGCATTCTCGTTTTCCCCTCCGCCAGATTAGGATGGCGGAGGGGACAGCGGCGGACGGAAAGACCGTCCGCCGCTTTACTGTCGCGGTCGCCTTGCGACCGCGGCGGTACTGGATTAATATGGTGGCGGTGTCCAATGGACACCGCCAGCCATATTACAATAAGTACTAAGAGGAAGGGATCCCAGTGTATAGGGGAACAAGTAAATACAATTCAGAAGGATTAGTCAAAAACAATTAATGTAGATCCACAATGTTTTTATTCACAGTGGGATCCAGAGTATTAAATATATGTGGCAACTTCACTCCAATATCTTGTATATAATTTGTACTCTGTGTCGTATGCCTATTTTCAAACAATGTCGCCATTTGTGTTTGGCAGTTATGGCTATACTAATTATAGCACGAACAAGTCTTTGAACTATTGATTTTATTGTCACATTATCCTATCACTTCCTCTACCTACTCACTATCACCCCTCCCCCTTCCCTTCCTGGGGCACTGTATGACCTCTAATACAGTTGATTGTTTGTTATACCACATATATTTAATACTCTGGATCCCACTGTGAATAAAAACATTGTGGATCTACATTAATTGTTTTTGACTAATCCTTCTGAATTGTATTTACTTGTTCCCCTATACACTGGGATCCCTTCCTCTTAGTACTTATTGAACCCAGGTCCCAGTGACTACAATTGGGTAAAACCCCCCTTCTATACACAGCCATATTACAATGGCACAAAGTAGAGGCCTCTCCGCGGCGGCAATGCCGCCACGGAAAGGCAGGCGGGGATTGCTGCGGGGGCCCCCTGCAGGGGCCCCTGGTTGCCACCACTGTCGAGGGGCACATGGGGGGTACCTATGGTACCCCCCCACATTTGCATATGCAAAGCGGCAAGCACCGTGCGGTGCCTGCCGCTTTGCATATGCAAATGCAAAAAAGCATTTTTAGCATTGTGGCGGGCGGTGCAGAGTGCACCGCCCGCCACATAGCTAACACTACAGGATGTGCCCGCCACTGTGGCGGGCACATCCTAATTCCCCCCACGGGACCCCCGCCCTTATGGCGGGCGGTCCCGTTCCCCACTATGGTGACGGGCGGACAAAGTCCGCCCGTCATCATAATGACCCCCTTAGTTTCTAAAACAAATGATAAAATGAACTTGTTTTGAACATTACAGGCCCTTCAACTTTCCCATTTTATGTTATTAGAGATTGCTAATAGCTGATTTCAAATTGACTAGTGTAGTATGGTGGCAGTAGGGGCTCAGGGTGGGTCAGGGATTATGTACAGAAGTTGAAAAAAATGTAATTAAACGGGCAAGCATTTATTGTGCAGGTTAATAAATGCTTGCCCGTTTCTTTTTTTTAAAAAAACTGAATATTAGTGGCCAGCAACTAAACACTAGGGGGGCCGCCACCGGGGCTTTCTTTGAGTATAACTTGTTTCTATGGTACTTCTTTTGTATCTGTATAGATTTTCCAGCCTCTGTGTGTGTGATGTAAGTAACCAAAGATTAGATGCATCACTTCCTGTGATAGAACCAAGCCAATGGTCATGCAATGTTGCTTCATTTGATTTCATGGTGTCCAAAGGTCATGTGGTGTCATTTCCTGAGATTCATCAGGTCAAATGCCTTGCAATGTCACTTTCTGTGATATCATCAGGGTGGGTCAAAGGGTAGGTCAAAGGGTAGGTGATGTCACTTCCTGTTATGTCACTAGGTCAAAATTGTGTGATGCCACTTCCTATGACATCCAGTGGAGGTTACATGGCATGTGATGTCACTTCTGCTACCCCTGGTATTTTGATGAATTGACGTCCAAGTCTAACAGTGGTACTGTTTGTTTTATTTAGAGATGAGCACAACAACGCTTATTAATTAATTCAATATACATAAAACTGAACATAACCTGCCACCCAAGCCATTTTTACAGCTTTGAGGGGCTAGAATAGTATGAATTGGCACACTTGTTGGAGTGTGATGGTTAGTAGATATGTTTGTACTATCACGTGCAGCGCTGGCTGGGGCAATGGGTGGTGCAAACTGCAGCGGCTTCCTGATCATGGCCTTGGCACTTATTATTTTTGCAAATTAAGTACTGCAGAGTGATATTGTTCATTATGCATGCCAACACTGCCGATTTAGGTTGGAGTCTCTTCAATTTCTTAGCTGAAATGTATGTTATTTTAGCTTTCCCTCACTTAAAACACCCTCAAAATTCTGTGGTAAATATCTGACCTGCTTTGATTTTGGTCCAGCAGTGCAAGAGCACCTGTACATCTCTTAGTAGAAAATTCCCTTTAGTTAGTTTGCTCCCATATTCTATGATATAGTCACATTAAATGCTTTAGGAGAACCTGACTCCCCAGTTAAGAACTTTTTGTATCCTAATATTATTACTTTTGCTAATTTCCTAACGTCATCTACTGCAACCTTTGCTTCAACAGGTGAGACTGGAGCAATGCTGCACTGCTTGCATCTGTGCTCAAGCTCGAATGATTGCATTTCTATCTGGGCAAAAAGAAGCCCAATGTCATGCCATTTGCCTCTGCTGGTTGGCTTTCGTTTCTGGGACCTTCTAGGAAGGAATGGTGGTCGCTGACATAGTCAGAATCCCGTAAGTGAAGGTGGAGATACATGGAAGGACGTATGAGACTCGCTTATAGGTAAGTATTGTATCTGCCTCAGCATTTTTAATATGACTGTGGAAATCCATTGTATATCATGCAGAGTTATAAGTTCGGTTCGGTACCCAGAGAGCCGACCTGTCATGTTTCGGGGAGAAAGTGTTTGAAAGGATGAGACATTTCTAGGAAAAATGGACCCTGAATTACTGATTCCCGTGGTAATTCTCATTACTCAACGGATTTTCAGGTTCAGCCCATAAACCTAATTATTCACACAGCCCCAAGTTTAACGGGACAACTACTGTCCTTAATTCCAGGAGTTCTGGAATTACCCCTCAAGCCCTTCCCCCACCTCGACTGCTTCCGGGGCACTCTTTATGACGCTCTTAGTCTTCTGTACCAACATGGACATGGCTACACCACATTATGTCATATATTGGCATATATTATACCTCCTAATGATTGTCACTTGAGTGTCACTTGTCATATGTTTACATTACATTTCATTACTGATGATATATGTCTACGGTCACTGTGATGGTTTCTCTTTCTTTTACTGAAAAAATTAAGGTTTCAGAACGATACAGTGGGGGCGTGGCTTGTGCGCCGACCAGGAAGGACGCCTTTCCCGTGAGCTCCGTACCGGGACTGCTTCGCGAATGCCGTGAGAGCACTTTTCTCCATTTCTGGAACCCCTGTGAGGCATACAAGGACAGCGGAAGGCTCCGTGATCCTGAGGATGTGGTTGCCGGAGGAATTCACCCCACGGGAAGACTCTTCTGTTTAGCGGTATTTTCACTTTCTCCTGTGAGGCGGGCGGCCGCCATTTTGGCCGCTGAGCCCGTTTCGCGCTACTTTTTTACCGCTATGTCTCCCCGGCTGGCTCTCGTATTTCTGCATGCCTCATGGTAACTATTCATTCTCCGTTAGCGCTCTCATGTCCCTCTTGGCAATTTCGTGACTGTTATATGCTATTTGCTCCTCACAATGCTGCGTCAGGCCAGGAGAGGGTGCCGCCATTTTAAGCTTGCTGAAATTTGAATACTCTGTCATTCCTTTCCCTTGCTTGCAGTGTTATCATCGCTCTGAGTGTATTGGCTCTACTGCTCACTGCACTTCATAAGTGCCCCTTACTATTTCATGTGGTGGAGATGTCCTCGTCGCTTTTAGAATCATAAGGGGCTTTCCTGGTCAAATCTTCTCATAGTTCTGTGCCAATTCCTCAAATCTGCTGTATTTCATCGTCCTTCAACCTCCAGCATTCAGCCTGTCTTTTCTAACTGCGGCCCATCCTTTTTACGACATATTGAGAGAGAGCTTGCTGCTAATATTATCAAAATTTATTCTGTGCTGTGCTTGCACTGTTTCTCTGCCCACACATCACTAACTCAACATGGCTAATGACTCTAAACTTTCTCTTACTGGCACTAAACAAAAAAGACCCAAGAATGATCCGCCCTCCCCCATTAAGTCTTCCTCAAATCCTGTTTTGGATTCCATCCTCGAGGAGGTACGCGGCCTTCAACCGTTCATGGCTGCCACTAATGAGAGGCTCAAACAAATTGAAGACCGTTGGGTCGTTATGGAGGGCAAAGTTTTAAATCTGGAGCAGAGGGTTAGTGACATGCAGGATGCTTCCACTAAAATTCCACTACTGGAACGCGAAATCCATAAACTCAAGCTACACACCGAGGATTTGGAAAATCGTAATCGAAGAAACAACCTACGCGTTTATGGTATTCCGGAAAATTTGGAAGGTCCTGACATGGTGTCTTTCATGCAAAAATTTCTATGGGATCTTTTGGATCTCCTACCCACGTCACACCCTCTCAACATTCAAAGGGCTCACCGTCTTGGTCGTCTAAACTCTAATTCTACTAAACCTCGTGGCATCATCTTGCTCTTTCTAGAATTCACGGAATTAATGTCTATTCTGAAAGCTGCCAGACTTAAGCGACGACTCCAGTGGTCAGGGCATAACATTTTTATCTCTCAGGGCCTTTCAACTGCAACTAATGCCCGAAGAAAAGAATTCTTGAATCTTCGACCCCTCATGCGTCAACTCAACATACAATATGGCATTCTACATCCGTGCTTTTGCAAGATCACTCATAATGGTCGAACCAGCTCCTTTGATGATCCTCAGAAACTTCATGATTTTTTGCAGAGCATCTCTCCCTCATCGATGAACACTGCTATCTGAATGTTATTGATTGTTATTTTTCATGTTCTCCTTCTATATAGTGTTTTCTCTTTTCATGGTGGTTACCTTCCTCCGTTTGTGGCCTATCCTTGACTTTTCTCTCTACTTTTCATTTATATCTTACTATTGTTCGCTCTCACAACATTTTCTTTTAATCACTATTTTTGTCCGTTTCTTTCGGTAGCTCGTGGGGGTTGTCCCCTGTCTGGCGTATCCATGCTCCAGATGTCTGTCTTGCTTCTCGCTTCTCAGACCAGGCTTCTTTGACTTGCTCTGTTTATATGTTTTTCTCTACTCTTAGTTTGCCGTTTCTTCCTTCTTTTTTTCTCCTTCTTATTTGTTCTATATTTCTTTGTTCCTATGCGATCTCTTCTTCAAGTGTTTTCTTCAAAGACACCCTCTTTTAATCGCTGTCAACCATGTCTCTCTATGGAGAGTTTTTCCTCTTATGTTTTTTGTCTCTGTTACTTCCCTTTCCGTAGATGTTTCCTTACCATGTGTTTCATCCACGTGTCGCCCATCTCCTTCTTTCTCCATGGTGTGTAAATTTGTCTCATGGAACGTGAGAGGTCTTGGTCATCCTGTCAAGCGTCAAAAGGTATTGTCTCATTTATCTAAACTTTCTTCACAGGTTGTATTCCTTCAAGAAACGCACTGTTCTGATGTTGAATCCTTAAAACTGAAGAGACAGTGGGTGGGCCAAGTTGTGTTCTCTCCTGCTGTTCATAAAAAAGGGGGGGTTGCTATCCTTTTTCATAAAGCTTTAAATGTACAGATTATCTCTACTCAAAATGATGATGAAGGACGCTGGGCAATGGCTAAGGTAATTATCCATAACAAGACTCTGGTGTTGCTCAATATATACGGTCCGACACGTCCTGACCCTGGGTTCTGGAGCAACATTAAAACTTTGATTTCGTCCATTGATTCCCCTGACTTTATTGTCGCAGGTGATTTTAACCAATGGTTAGACCCTTTTTCTGATAGACTCTCTTCCAGTAAATTTCAACCAGATAAATCCCATAAGAGTTTTCAATCGGCCATTGCCTCGCGTCCTTTATTTGACTCATGGAAATTATGTAATCCTGATGTGTTGGAATATACCTTCTTTTCTAATGTTCATCATACCCGTTCTAGGATTGACTATATTATGATTAGAAAATCGTTACTCCCCTCAATCCAAAATTCTGAAATTGGCTCCATCTTTATTTCCGACCATGCCCCTGTTTTTACTTCTCTTGACCTCTCCCTTACCTCTTCCAAATTTAGTCATTGGAAATGTAACTCCTTTCTCCTTTCTGACCCGATTTTTATGAAGAAAAGTATGGAGTTTTTTGAAGAGTTCTTTTCCTTTAATATCCCCTCTGACACCTCCATTCCAAACAACTGGGATGCTTTTAAAGCTACCTTCAGGGCATTTACTATTTCATATGTTGCTAACAAAAAGAAACTCAATAGGAAAAAATATGAGGAGCAACTTCAAAAAATTAAATCCTTGGAACATATATATTTTTCTGCTAAATCTCCCTCCTCCCTTCAAGACTTAATTTCTGCCAAAACAGACTTGAACAAGATTATTACGAATGAAGCCTGTAATACACTGCTTAAAATAAAGTCCAAGTTTCATGGTGGCCAGAATAAAGCAGGAAAAATGCTAGCAAACTATTTGAAAGTGAAGTCAGAACGTAAAAATATTGGTCCAGTTTTTAATGATTCTCTAAACAAATTAGCTTATGCGGATGAGGATGTTGCTGAAGTTTTTCATAACTATTATCAAACCTTATACACTGATGATACGCATCCCTCCACTGTTAATCTAACGTCATTTTTTGCAGGCCTTCCGCCCCCCCCGTCCATTCCAGACGAGTTTGCTCTCTTGGAAATAGAAATCACTCTCCAGGAAGTAACTTGGGCCATTAATTCGCTTAAGAAATCCAAGGCACCTGGTCCTGATGGCCTTCCCGTAGAATTTTACTCCTCTTTCCATACTGTTTTTGCTCCCAAACATTTACAACTGTTTAACTCGTTTATCTTGGATGCGAAGGCTTCTGGATCCTTTTTAGATGCTTTAATTATTATCATCCCCAAACCTGACAAGGACCACTCACATTGTAAAAATTATCGCCCTATTTCTTTAATCAATTATGATTGCAAAATTTTTGCAAAACTTCTAGCTTTACGTCTTGACTCCCTTATCCCTTCTTTAATTAAAACTGATCAGGTTGGATTTGTAAAAGGTAGACTTGCTGCTGATAACGCCCGCATGTTCTCTAATGTCATTTCCAACAGTAAAAAATTAAAAATTCCTCTAGCAGCCCTTTCCTTAGACGCGGAAAAGGCGTTTGACCGCATTAATTGGAAATTCCTGTTTCATACCTTACAATGGTTTGGATTTGGTCCATCTTTCATATCAATGGTCAAACTCCTTTACTCCTCACCACGTGCTAGTATTTTTGTTAACAATCAATTTTCAAAAATGTTTTCCCTATCAAGAGGTACTAGACAAGGATGCCCCTTATCCCCCTTATTATTTATTTTGTGCCTCGAACCTTTCCTAGAACGAATTCGTTCTAATCCTAAGATCTCTGGGTTTAAAGTGTCCTCCAATGTGATCAAATTGTCGGCTTATGCAGATGATGTATTAGTTTATATGTCAAACCCGGACTCCTCTCTTCCCCCTTTTTTGGAGGAGGTTCGTTTGTATTCCGCTATATCGGGTTATAAATTGAACCTGTCCAAAACTGAAGTGTTACCCCTCAATGCGTTATGTTATCAATACATGTTTAATAATACTGACTTTGCGTGGTGTCCCACCAAAATTAAATACCTAGGTATTTGGTTTGCGCCTTCCTTGAAAGAAACCCTCAAAATTACATTTGCTTCTCTTATACAGAAACTCCAATCCCTTCTACAAAGTTGGTCTCCCCTATTTCTCTCATGGTGGGGTCGTTTAGACACGATTAAAATGATGATTGCTCCTCATGTCTTATATACTGTTTCTATGCTTCCATTTAAAATTCCCCTTTCCTATTTCACCCGCATAAATTCCCTTTGCTCCAAATTCTTATGGAATAATAAACATCCTCGTATAGCCCTGCTTAAGCTGATGCGCCCCAAATCGGAAGGTGGAATCCGTTTTCCCAACTTTAAGACTTATCATTTAGCCTTCCTGATTAGACAAGCCTTTTCGTTGGCTTATAACTTTCAAGACACCCCTGTACCTGCCTGGGTTCTTCTCGAGCGCTCTCTCCTGCAGGATTTTTCCTTCCAGCATACTATTTTTATGTCAAATTGTTCTTTTCTAACTAAATTCCCTATTTTAAAGTACTCCCAAACTGTATTGTCCAATGTGTTTTCCTCTTCCCTTTCCCCTTTGCAATGCTTTTTAGCATCTGTTGTATGGTATAACAAATTCCTTTGTTACAAAGGTAAATCATTTTACTTCAAACACTGGAAGGAGAAGAATATTCTGTTTGTATATCAGTTTTTTGTTGATGGCTCTCTCATTCCCTTTTTGGAATTGCAAAATCTATTTGACTTGCCCTCTTCTTCTGTTAATGAATACAATATTATTACGTCTGCCATTCTATCTCATTTATCCTCCCTTTCACCTCCAGCTACCTTTCCCTCTTTTATCCCTACCTCCCCTCTCTATTCTTTATTCTCCAGCCATCAACCCAAAGCTGCACATGTGTATACAATTTTGACCTCGAATATTAGCGATCGTCCCAAATCTTCTGTTGAGATTGCATGGGAAAAGGACCTAGATACTATTTTCCCTGTTTTGTTGTGGGATCGTGTCTGGTCTAAACTGTTCAAGACATCTATTGCTGCTCGCATTACTCAATCCTTGTTTTTTATTTATCATAGAGTCGTCATCACTCCTATTACTGTTCATAAGTTTTCCCAAACTTCATCTACCCTTTGTTGGTCATGTTCTAAAGAGACTGGAACACTTAAACACTTATTATATGAATGTCCCTTTGTTTCCTCTTTTTGGAAGGAAGTTTGGAAGACTTGTATGCATATATTCTCTTGTTCCGCTCCGTTAACCTTACAGAATGTTTTGTTAGGTTCTTTATCCGATGATGTTGATATTATAAGCTCTTCTGCCAGATTGTTAGACCTGTTCATCTCTATTGCATTCAAAGTCATTCTCTCGTGTTGGAAAGATAACTCTAAGATTACTGTTTTTACTTGGTGGGATTTTATATGTGATGAACACAGGATCTCTATTGCTGCCTCTTCTTCTCCTCCCCTAAAAATTAAATCTGATCTTCTTTGGCTGCCTTTCACATCCTATCTTTCCTCTAATTCTCCCTCTTGAATGCTTCCTACTTATTCCCACATACATTTTTCTCCTTTTTCTTTTAGTTTTTTTCTCTTCCTCTTTCTTCTCTTCTTTTCTCTTTCCTCTCGTCTTTCTTTCTTGTTCTCTTTTTGCTTTTTTACCTTTTACCTATTCCCTTTTCTCCTCTTCATTTTTATCCTTCTCATCACCCTAATTCGTTTTTACTGCATATGTTATGTACTCCTTATTTGCATGTTTCTTTTACATATCTTCTGTACACGCATAACATATGTACTATTGTTATCTTTTAAAACTCAATAAAAATGTCTTAAACTGAAAAAAAAGAACAATACAGTGACATTTGTTTTATTAGACTTGATTATAAAGCATAGGAGCAAATACAGGAAGTAATGAAATTATTACTACCCTTATTCTGGTTGGAAGCAAAGGCATACTGCAAATCTACAAAAGCAACAAAAGAATATGTGTTGGTTTAAATGTTTAAAATAAGAGATCTAACTTCACTGTAAACATATCCAAGCAGGTACCATGAGGTACGATGCACGTTTGAAATAAACTAGACCTGTTTAATTGCAATCCATTAAAATCAATAAATGCCAAATGCTGTACTTATTTACACAATGGCTATTTGACTCGTGTAAATTAACAATTTACATAAAATTCGTGAATACATTTTATCACCGGTAATGTTGCGTTGCTATTGCGTTACTTTACGTGTGAGCAAATCGCCTCACGGGCATTAAGTGGGAAGCCTTAAAACTCACAATCATGAATGTGAGTCTGTATGTTCTCATAAATCTCATAAATTCTCACCCTAGAGACAGTAGGAAATTTACTCTAGTCAAGGTCAGGAGTAAATCTGTATTGAGGGTGGGAAAGGAAAGGGGACTTCCCAGAATTGAGGAATATGCCAGACATTATGGGGTGTCGCCGTAGGGAAAATATTTAATCTTATGATAAGAAAATGTGCCACTTGCACAGTTTTGTTACCAGTGAATGAAAACTTCTGGGTTTAATGGGCCTTGGATGGGAAGTTGGAGCTGCTCCTGCTTATCCCTTACACAAGTGCAGTGTTGTTTCTCAGCTAGGCCATATACAAACCCGGCCCTCACCCTAGCGGCCTACCAGGGAAACGTCCGGTGCCCGCTCTGGCCAGTCCGACCCTGAGTGTAGTGAATAAAGGTCAATCCTCGGAACTCACTCTGTGGGAAGCCCGTCTTGCACTCTTTCCAGAAGCACTGCTATTTTGACTCCTTCTAGCAAAGGCACCTATATAATTTGTAGCACCTCTGGGTATTTGCAGTGTAATTAAGCTGCAAGAGTGTGGGCTAAATGAATGCAAGAAAATACATCATTATTGTAAGTTTAACCCTTCTAGTAAGGGGTTGCATGGGTAGACACTGCTAATATGGGAATGGATCACTGTATTTGTGTATGGATACTCTGGCAGTAAACTGCTTCTATGAGGGGGCTGACTGATGACACTTGCAAAGCTCCGCTACCCTTTGGGTTGTGTCTTGGCGCTGTTCAAAGTGCATCAACTATCCATCAGGACAGTCTAAAGCTTCTTTCTAAAGACTGTCAGGGGAAGGAGCACCAGATTTCAGAGGGCTGTTTGTACCATATTGTGGTTGAAGTATCGATCAGTCTATATAATTTTACCTTGCAATCGATTCCTACAGGATCATCAAGGTAAGTGTAGATTTACTATTGGATTTGCTGTGATGAGCTCAGCTGTGATGATATTTTGGAAGTTCATACTATGGTCATCATGTCTGCAGGTTGACCTTCTTGGTGGTACAACACCAGCCAGGAATATTGCAAAGAACTTTGCTACAGAATCCAGGGAGAGCTTGGCATCTATGGTGATGAGTATTTATGGTATAGTATTTACTGTGAGTGCTTTTTGTTATGGGTAAAATCCCCAGTAAATGAATAATCAAGGTAGGAGTTAATTGCTGCACCAACTACACAGGGTGATTTTCTTCAGATAAGAGCAGAGGGATGGGCCTCAGTTGTAACTCGTTGAAACAAGAAATGGCAAAGCTATTACGTCTCTTCTTTGGGACACATTAATAATAATCCACATTTGTAAAGCGCACAATCACCCGTTAGGGTCTCTAGGCGCTGGGGCCGTCGGGAAGATTAAGCAAGCTATTGCCCAGAGTCACATGGTGCTGGGCCAATCTGCTGCTGGCGCCGGGGATCGAACCGTGATCCCCACATTCCAGCGTCAGCCACCCTGGCCGCGGCGCCACACCTCTCCCTCCCATTGTCTTTGCCAATGCTTTATGGCAGTCCTGAACAGGAGCCGTTAAAAGAACAATGCCTTTGCTGATGTTGTTTAGCATCATCACAAAAATAATTTAAAACAAAAAGCCAGAAACAAGGCGTTTCAGCATGGAAACCTTTTTAGGCTCAATAAAGTAGACAATTGCGAGTCAACATTTACCAGAATGCAACCTTTGTGGAAACAGGCTCACATTTTAAAGAGGATGTTACAGGTCTCATTTCTCAGGCCGCACACGCTGACACCCTTGAAATCCTCGGGGGTGGGGGGAGGAGGGTGCACTGTTCTGTGGACTTAAGTGTCTCTGTAGCCAAGCAGCGGCAGCCCAAAACCCATTTGCTGAAAGTGTCTGATTTCCAGTGGAACTGGAGAACAACTTAAAGTTTTGTTGCGCCACAATCCAGGGACACCATGTCCTGATACGGAGGGGACCCAGTGGACATCGCTTCCATGTGAAAGAGGACATGTGTCTGAGACCTACCACTGTAGTGTCTGTGGATGCAGTTGTAAACTGCCATGTTGCCCTGACATGTGCGTCCACTTGCCAGGCCCAAACCTTCCCTTTCCTTACATATAAGGCACCTCTAAGGTATGCCCAAAGTACCCCCATCAGCAGGGTGCATTGTATATGAAAGGTAGTACTGGTGTGTGAGGCATGTCCTGATAGTGAAACACTGTGTATTTCATTTTTCACTATTGAAAGGCTATCTGTCCCACAGGCTTATCATGGGAATTGCACTGTAACATTTTTACATATGTAGCTTTCCATAAAGACAAGATAGAAAAATGGAGCTTAGGCTCTCTGAACTCAGAATTTATTAACACACATTTTGCTAAAGGTGGTTATTTAATTCTGTGTTCGAAAATGCCACTTTTAGAAAGTGGACATTGTCTTACTTTACCATTCTGTGCACCTCTGGCTGTTTGTGTATTCAGTGTCTGGTGTTTGAGTGACAGAAGCTGGGGATGTGCATTCACTCTAGACAGTCAACGGGGGGGTTGAGGTGTGCCCTGCCTTGCCTGGGGGACCCATCGCTGGGCTGAATGGACCTGGTCTACATTTTGAGTGGTGGGAGGAGTTTCGCTTGCAGCAGAATAGACTTTGTCTTCTTTTTTGCAGTGCAGTCTCCACCCCCTGTGGTCATGCTGCACCAAGGAGGGCAAGACAAGTTTAGACTGGGCTCAGAGACCCGTACACTAAAGCGAACAATAACAAAATGGGGTATAAGTATTGGACCTAAAAGCCCACGACTTTAGATTATTTCCAAGAACAAGAGAACCCTGCCAAGGAGACAAGTGGAAGGACTGTGTGAGGAGCGCTGCCTTTTCTGAAAGAGGGATGGGTTGGCCTGCAGTTGCTGCTTCTGTCTGTGGTGGAAGAAAATAACTATTTTTCCCCTGCTGTGGTATCCTGTTTGTGAAGGAAATATCCATGGTCTTGTGTGTGCTGGCCTCCTGTTGGAATTCTCAGGGAGATTAAAATAAATCACAAAAGATTCTTGCTGGATCTTAAAGTGTCCTGCCTGGGAGAAGAGCTGGAGAACCTGTGTGATGAGGGCTGCCCCTGCTTGTGTGGGGCAGGAGGGCCAACAGTGTCCTCCCCTGCCTGGAGCAGGAGAATGACTGGATGGTCCTTCACCTTTAGTTTTGTGTAAACAAAACAAAGAACCTACAAGAGTGCTTTATTGCCTGGAAGTTCCCTGTGTTTCACATGAGGGGGGCACCTCCCTCAGCGCTTGGTTTGCAGACAGTACAAGCTGCTCTGCCATGCAATATTGTGAAGCCATGGGGGAGAGAAGGTCGTTCAGACCCCGAGCCAGGGTGTGGGAAGTGCTGGTGTGTCCCTTGAGAACACAAAGAGATGATGGACGGAGCGCTGAAACTTTTCAGATGCTCACCCCCAGTCACAGATCTGTTGAATCCATCATTGTGACGTAGGTCCTGTGCTGTCCATGCCAGACGTGAGTCCCTTGCAGCAAGTGTTGGACACTTTGTTGGCAAATTTCCAAGAGTCTCAACCATTCACCCGCTGAATAAAGCTCCAGGTGTTGCCTAGCAATGTACCAGAAAATGCCGAAGTCGATCCTCACCCAGAATGAGGAGCCCAGCCTTGCCTGCCCAGGAGATGAACAGGATGGCCAAGATTAATCAATGCAGCCATCCTGAGAGATGGCCACTGCATGCCTGCCCTGAGGCCTGAGACTCCAGGATTGAAGTTTGTCAGGGACCCAGCTGGTAGCGTGGGCAGGAGCGGAGCAGGAGGTCAGAAACATGCCCCTGCTCCTCCACCTGCATTGAGGATGCTGCACCGCGTGGTCGCAGGCAGCCATCGAGTCCTGCTCCAGTGTATTCAGGGGCATTGTGAGTGGTGAATCGGTGTGGGAGAGCAAGGTGCTGGCCTCTCCCCAATCGACCGCACAAGACCCAAGCGAGGTCTCTGATTTGTGGTTCTGCCACAGCTGCCCGGATCCCTGGATAGGGAAGAAGGAAGGACCAGGTGAGGTCTCCCTCTCCTTGCTGTACTCGGTGGTTGTCTACACACCACAGGGCCTTCTAGGATTAGAAATGAGGTACAGGACAGGAGGGAATCTCTCAATGGAGGTCCAGGTCCTGTTCAAGTTACTTTTCTGAAATTACCATATGGCCGATATTAGGAGCACAGATGCAGCTCCTTGGGTGATTTATGGGTTAGGCCTTCAACCTAACTGCTGCATTTTCTTTATGCTATGATGTTGTGCTTTGCACCTGATACAAAGTGTTTGTGGTCTATTGTGTAAGTTATCAGTATTTATGTCATTGCACTAACTGTGATGTTACGCCTGAAGTGAGTTAGGACCTGTGCAAGTATGATTATTAACTTTGGTGCTCTCTGAGTTTATGCCTAATATCTTAAATGTCTTTGAATGTAAAGGCAGTAACTGTTATGTGTATGACAATGGCATTATGGCAAAGTGATTTATGATCTGTGCAACTTATAAGTATATGTTTTAGTGCACTAATTGTGTTTGTGTTGATTGTCTTGTTGGCAAAGTGATTATTGATTTATGTGATTGGGGTCTATGTGTCTTATATATAATACACTGATATTTTTATATCACCTTATTTGGAGTCTCTTTTTGTGGTGTGCCTAGTGTGTTACAGGTGTTTGGGTGTGTTGTGCAAACGCTTTACACATTGCCTCTATAGGGATAAGCCTGACTGTTCTGCCAAGCTACCAAGGGGGTGAGCAGGGGTTGTCTTGTGTCTGTAACTCCCTTACCCTGACTAGAGTGGTGGATTCTGCCTGGCTTAGGTGCATACCCTGGCCAACCAGAAACCGCATTTTGAACATGAGGTAATTCCACTTGGTCTGCGGAAGCTTGCTCTGCATGCGCACTGCTTTAATGATGAAGGAAAGGCAGTGCAATAATCTGCATGTATGATTGTTCATCACCTGTTTAAAAGGGTGATGTAAAAAATAAGTAATTTAAATATGTCTTGCATTCACAATCCTCACTTGAAGTTTTCTTCATTCAAATTGGGGTGCAACTTGTCACTCGGTCACATGAAAACACTTGTAGAAAACATAAAAGTAAACATTAATGATTCCTACAAGTGAAGCAAGACCTCTTGCCGAGTGTGCATCATAAGTAAATCCTTCCCACTTGCTGACACTAGCGCACGCGCTCAGATCAAACTGATGTGAATAAAGCCACATCGTGATCTGCCACACAGACTTCTGTCTGTGCAGGGGTTTATTCGCCACGCTTTGAGTATTCCAATGTGCGAAATAAACCAGCATGTTAACAAATTTCTGAAAGGATATATGAATGGCCCATTCCTCTTGTTTTCAAGTTCGCTCGTAGCATCCACCTTTCTTAAAGATATTGCATAGTCTTTTCCAACGTTTATGTTAGGGTTTACTTAACCCTTTAAGGGCTGCGTGCGTTCAGCGGACGTCACCTGCACTTCCGCTGAACGTCGCGGCCCCGCCCGCGCAATAGAACGTTCATACCAGCGCGGAACGTTCAGCGCAGCGGAGGGGTTAAAAGAGCTTATCATGGCCATAGGAGTTGTTATTATTATTAAATGTGTTGTTTACTTAGATGCTGTTGCGCAATAAAGAAACCATGAGCTACGTGTATCAATATTAGGAATAACTATTACCTAATTACAATTTTCTGCGAATCGCAATTAGGTAATGGCTATTCGTAATATATGAAACTCCATGAGTTTCATTTAGCGATATCTAGGGGGTTGCAAATTGACGTACCTCACAAATATTAATGAGGCAGGTCATTTGCGACCCATTAGGAATCGCTAAAATCATGGTTATGGTGGCCTGCCGGGTTTAGCAGCCCACCATGTCCGTGATTACTTTCAAATAAAGCAATCATTTTTTTCAAATGCATCCTGTTTTCTTTAACCTCCTGTGTGGGCGTGTGCTAAGGAGGGCCGGGGGCCGGCCGAACACTGCCCACTCAATAAAACATCTACACAGCGCACAAATGTGCGCAGCACGGATAGGGTTAAAGGAAAACTGCTTGCGTTTAAAAAAGATAATTAAAAGTTATCTTTTCATTTTTTTAGAGAAGGCAGTGACTGCCTGCTCTAAAAAAAATGTTGTCCTTCCATTCACAAATGGGAAGCTGTCCATTGGGGACCCCTTCCCATTTGCAAAAGGTTACCATCAACTTCAAGTTGGTGGAGAAATGTGATTGTTTTACGACTGCATTTCAATCGCAAAACATTCATGCATACCACTGCGATTCGGTATTAGGAAGGGACACCATAAACATGCCCCATTCTAATACCGAATTGCAAACCCTATTTGTGATTTGGTAATAGGTTACTGAATCGCAAATAGGTTTTGGTAATAGGCCTTTTTTCCGGCCGCAAAAGGCCCAATTTTACAAATCGAGCCATTTGTGACCTTGAAAAAGGTACATACATGTGGCCCCAAAACTTTTAGCAGTGGAAGCCTTACAGGGGGTAAGGACAAATCCTGGGCACTCTTGTAGGCACCTTGGTGCGTAAATATGTTCAATAAAGTTTTGAGTCAAAAGTTGAACAAAACTGTTGTTTGATTTATTTCATCATATTTTCATCGTCATGGTAGTTTGTTAATCATAGTTCCATATTTTCGTAATCATATTCCAATCATATGATCAAACATCAAAATTTCAATGTTTTTGTTGGATTATACAATCAAAATTGTCCCCGATGCATTTCGTGCAAAGATGCACTTCTTCAGGGGGAATCTAGAAAGTAAAAGGAAACACAATGTAGGGCGCTGATACAGGAGTCCTAAATACACATCATGCATTAGTGGTGAATGAGTAAAAAAAGGAGGGGTGAAGTCCGGGTTTATTTAACAGTAATATAAGGGTGTGGGGTCATCACCAGTCTAGTGAGAGGAAACACATGCCATAAAGAATAAAATGTGATTTAGAAGAGTGAGAGTGCACGGAGAGAAAATAAAGAAGAACAGAGATCCTGAAGATTTGACCCGAGGTGTACGTATAGGTATAAAAAAACGGCGCTCTGAAATGATTAATCACTTGTGAACGGAAAAGACGTTGTGGAAAGCGTTAGAAAACCATTAAACACAAATGTGCCACCTTACCAGGTATGAGTAGAAAAACCGGCATTCTACATAATCCAGGGAATCTCCGCGAAAGTGATCGTGAACCCGGAAGACGCCGGGCATGCGCATAAGTGCGAAATAAGATCACGAAGAACATGAAAAGTGAAAGCAGACTAGGCTGCAGGGACGGTAAACAACGCGAATGTAACAAAAAGTGTGGAACCAAAGCGGAAAGTCCGAAAGGAAAATGAATAAAAGTAAAAAATAATAAAAAATAATTATGAAGATAAAGAATGAAATGGTAAATGAAATATATTAAAAAAATGAGAAGAAGATGAAGAGAAATGGTGAGATTTATACATGGAAATACGCTAACAGGACACAGAGGAAAACTTACTTAAAGTGAAAGAAGGATACGCACAATAGAATAAGAAGGTACAGGGGTAGAAACAAGGTATATGGTAACAGAAGAAATAATAAGGGGCTGTGAGAAAACAGTGAAAACAATGTGAAATCTAGGATGTATAGAGGGCAAAGGTTAACACACATAGGGGAATCAATCAAATAAGCAATAAAATTAGCAATGAAAAGTACAGATTGAGTGATCTGAAATTTCAATTATCTCCTAAAGGCAACAACTATATTCTAATCTGTCATTTAGTCCTTTAGGGTGCATGGCCAGAAGGCGATGTATCCAGTACAGTTCACGGCGTAACAGGTTTTTGTTGTTGTCTATATGTGGATGTTTTTCCACCACTTCCAGGATGAGGAAGCGAATTTGGCTGGGGTTATGGCCATGTTGAATGAAGTGAGCTGCTACGCAGGATTTGAGATTTTTAGTGCGTATGTTACTACGGTGCTCTGTCAGTCTTACTTTAATTTTTCGTTCAGTTTTACCCACGTATGGAAGGCCACACGGGCATTTCAACATGTATACCACGTTTGTGGAGTCGCAGGTGGCATTGACTCGAAGTCGTATGGGCGTCCCTTGAGTGGGGTGAGATACACAATTTCCTGGTATGATGCTACTACAGTGACCACAGTTGTAGCATGGTATAGTACCTTTGTAGGTCATTTGTTCTTTGGTGGAAGATTGTTTTAACATAGACCCAATATTTTTAGAGCGTTGGTGTGCAAAGATGGGTGGTTGGTCAAATATTTTGTTGAAGTCTGTTTCAAATTGTAGCATTTGCCAGTGCTTGCGAATAGATTGTTTTATTTTTGTAGATTGTGTCGAATATTTGGAGACAAATACAACACGGGTGTCTGATTCTGTAGGCTTTTCTCTGGGTTTTAATAGTTCTTGTCTAGGTTTGTTCAAAACTCTGGTTTTAGCTGATTCTGTAAGGTCATCCGGATAGCCTCTTTGTCTGAATTTTGTGATGATTGTGGTGCTATTATGGTCATAGTTCTCTGGTGTGGATGCAATCCTTTTAGCCCGCAAAAGTTGCGAGTATGGCAGATGTCGTTTCAGGCTGGGTTGGTGGAAACTCTTATAGTGCAGGTAGTTGTTCCGATCGGTGGCTTTGGTGTGTATTGAAGTTACAAATTCATTATTGGATAGTGTAATTTGTACATCAAGGAAAGATATGGATTTAGAATGAAAACTGTAGGTGAATTGAATACGGTTGTCCACATGGTTTAAGTCATTGATAGCTTGGTGAAGTTGATTCTCATTCCCTATCCAAACAAGGAAGATATCATCGATGTATCGATAGTACGCATGTATATGTGGTTGCCACATTTGATGGTTTAGTATATGTTTGGTCTCGAATGAGTGCATAAACAGATTTGCATATGCAGGAGCCGCACAATTGCCCATGGCGACTCCTGATAACTGTTGGTAGAATTGGCCGGTAGAAGCTTTAAAGTAACTGTGGTGTAAAGTATATTGCATTAGTTCCATGATGAAAACTTGTAGGTCCATGGGTTTTTGGCTTTGTACCAGAGCAGTTTCTAATGCTTCTAATCCCAAGTTGTGAGGTATAGATGTATATAGGGAGTTGACATCAATGGTACACAGGATCACAGGTTGGTTGGGTGAAATATTGATGTTTTGAAGCTTGATTAGAAAATCTGTAGTATCCTGTATGTAAGTGGGCATGTTTGTCACAGATTTTTGTAAATGTTTATCGATGTACTTGCCGGTTGGTTCATGGATAGAGTCACATGTACTCACTATAGGTCTAAAAGGTGGCTTAGTGGCGTGCTTATGAATTTTGGGGACCAGATAAATGTATGGTATCTGAGGATGTTCTTTGACAAGATATCTTTTGTCTTTTTCCGTGATGGTTCCAGTCGAAACAGCTTTGGTGACGATAGTAATCAGAACTTGTTTGTATTCGTGGGTGGGATCAGTATTCAAAAGCATATACAGATCAGGGTTGTTCAAATGTACGTCAAGATTTTGATTGTAGTAGCAGGTGTCTAAAGCTACTAGTGCTCCTCCTTTGTCTGCTTTACAAATTTTCATGTTACAATTAGAAGAAAGTTGTCGTAGTGCTTGAAGTTCATTGGTAGATAAGTTAGAGCGATGTTTTTGAGGAGTTTTAAAGATGGTGTGAATGTCCTGTTGCACTGCTATTTCAAACGTGTCTAACACTTTGTGACTTGTAGGTGGAATGAAAGAACTTTTTGGTCTTAATCCCATAAGGGTACTGGATTCTTGAGCAGTTTGTGGGGGACACACGTTGGTGAAAAAGTGTTTTAGGCGCAGGGTTCTCATGAACTTGTAGAAAGCGATAGTAGTATCAAGTTCGTTGGTGTGGTATGTAGGTACAAAATGTATGCCTTTCTGGAGTACTTGTTGTTGAATGTTGGTAAGTGGAGTTTGTGAGATATTTATCACTAAATTCTGTGACTCCACCAAGTTCCTGGGGTCACTTGGTGGACCTGAAGTTGACGGTTGGTCTGGTCTTGTGCGATCAGATGCACTGGGTCTTGGTCTGGAACTTTACAGACACTACGCCTTCTTCTTTTTTAGAAGTTGGCCAAGCATCAACCACAGACCCAGGAGGTCCCGCAGGACCCACAGATTTACCACCCGCGAAATCCACCAGGAGTCACAGAATTTAGTGATAAATATCTCACAAACTCCACTTACCAACATTCAACAACAAGTACTCCAGAAAGGCATAAATTTTGTACCTACATACCACACCAACGAACTTGATACTACTATCGCTTTCTACAAGTTCATGAGAACCCTGCGCCTAAAACACTTTTTCACCAACGTGTGTCCCCCACAAACTGCTCAAGAATCCAGTACCCTTATGGGATTAAGACCAAAAAGTTCTTTCATTCCACCTACAAGTCACAAAGTGTTAGACACGTTTGAAATAGCAGTGCAACAGGACATTCACACCATCTTTAAAACTCCTCAAAAACATCGCTCTAACTTATCTACCAATGAACTTCAAGCACTACGACAACTTTCTTCTAATTGTAACATGAAAATTTGTAAAGCAGACAAAGGAGGAGCACTAGTAGCTTTAGACACCTGCTACTACAATCAAAATCTTGACGTACATTTGAACAACCCTGATCTGTATATGCTTTTGAATACTGATCCCACCCACGAATACAAACAAGTTCTGATTACTATCGTCACCAAAGCTGTTTCGACTGGAACCATCACGGAAAAAGACAAAAGATATCTTGTCAAAGAACATCCTCAGATACCATACATTTATCTGGTCCCCAAAATTCATAAGCACGCCACTAAGCCACCTTTTAGACCTATAGTGAGTACATGTGACTCTATCCATGAACCAACCGGCAAGTACATCGATAAACATTTACAAAAATCTGTGACAAACATGCCCACTTACATACAGGATACTACAGATTTTCTAATCAAGCTTCAAAACATCAATATTTCACCCAACCAACCTGTGATCCTGTGTACCATTGATGTCAACTCCCTATATACATCTATACCTCACAACTTGGGATTAGAAGCATTAGAAACTGCTCTGGTACAAAGCCAAAAACCCATGGACCTACAAGTTTTCATCATGGAACTAATGCAATATACTTTACACCACAGTTACTTTAAAGCTTCTACCGGCCAATTCTACCAACAGTTATCAGGAGTCGCCATGGGCAATTGTGCGGCTCCTGCATATGCAAATCTGTTTATGCACTCATTCGAGACCAAACATATACTAAACCATCAAATGTGGCAACCACATATACATGCGTACTATCGATACATCGATGATATCTTCCTTGTTTGGATAGGGAATGAGAATCAACTTCACCAAGCTATCAATGACTTAAACCATGTGGACAACCGTATTCAATTCACCTACAGTTTTCATTCTAAATCCATATCTTTCCTTGATGTACAAATTACACTATCCAATAATGAATTTGTAACTTCAATACACACCAAAGCCACCGATCGGAACAACTACCTGCACTATAAGAGTTTCCACCAACCCAGCCTGAAACGACATCTGCCATACTCGCAACTTTTGCGGGCTAAAAGGATTGCATCCACACCAGAGAACTATGACCATAATAGCACCACAATCATCACAAAATTCAGACAAAGAGGCTATCCGGATGACCTTACAGAATCAGCTAAAACCAGAGTTTTGAACAAACCTAGACAAGAACTATTAAAACCCAGAGAAAAGCCTACAGAATCAGACACCCGTGTTGTATTTGTCTCCAAATATTCGACACAATCTACAAAAATAAAACAATCTATTCGCAAGCACTGGCAAATGCTACAATTTGAAACAGACTTCAACAAAATATTTGACCAACCACCCATCTTTGCACACCAACGCTCTAAAAATATTGGGTCTATGTTAAAACAATCTTCCACCAAAGAACAAATGACCTACAAAGGTACTATACCATGCTACAACTGTGGTCACTGTAGTAGCATCATACCAGGAAATTGTGTATCTCACCCCACTCAAGGGACGCCCATACGACTTCGAGTCAATGCCACCTGCGACTCCACAAACGTGGTATACATGTTGAAATGCCCGTGTGGCCTTCCATACGTGGGTAAAACTGAACGAAAAATTAAAGTAAGACTGACAGAGCACCGTAGTAACATACGCACTAAAAATCTCAAATCCTGCGTAGCAGCTCACTTCATTCAACATGGCCATAACCCCAGCCAAATTCGCTTCCTCATCCTGGAAGTGGTGGAAAAACATCCACATATAGACAACAACAAAAACCTGTTACGCCGTGAACTGTACTGGATACATCGCCTTCTGGCCATGCACCCTAAAGGACTAAATGACAGATTAGAATATAGTTGTTGCCTTTAGGAGATAATTGAAATTTCAGATCACTCAATCTGTACTTTTCATTGCTAATTTTATTGCTTATTTGATTGATTCCCCTATGTGTGTTAACCTTTGCCCTCTATACATCCTAGATTTCACATTGTTTTCACTGTTTTCTCACAGCCCCTTATTATTTCTTCTGTTACCATATACCTTGTTTCTACCCCTGTACCTTCTTATTCTATTGTGCGTATCCTTCTTTCACTTTAAGTAAGTTTTCCTCTGTGTCCTGTTAGCGTATTTCCATGTATAAATCTCACCATTTCTCTTCATCTTCTTCTCATTTTTTTAATATATTTCATTTACCATTTCATTCTTTATCTTCATAATTATTTTTTATTATTTTTTACTTTTATTCATTTTCCTTTCGGACTTTCCGCTTTGGTTCCACACTTTTTGTTACATTCGCGTTGTTTACCGTCCCTGCAGCCTAGTCTGCTTTCACTTTTCATGTTCTTCGTGATCTTATTTCGCACTTATGCGCATGCCCGGCGTCTTCCGGGTTCACGATCACTTTCGCGGAGATTCCCTGGATTATGTAGAATGCCGGTTTTTCTACTCATACCTGGTAAGGTGGCACATTTGTGTTTAATGGTTTTCTAACGCTTTCCACAACGTCTTTTCCGTTCACAAGTGATTAATCATTTCAGAGCACCGCCGTTTTTTTATACCTATACGTACACCTCGGGTCAAATCTTCAGGATCTCTGTTCTTCTTTATTTTCTCTCCGTGCACTCTCACTCTTCTAAATCACATTTTATTCTTTATGGCATGTGTTTCCTCTCACTAGACTGGTGATGACCCCACACCCTTATATTACTGTTAAATAAACCCGGACTTCACCCCTCCTTTTTTTACTCATTCACCACTAATGCATGATGTGTATTTAGGACTCCTGTATCAGCGCCCTACATTGTGTTTCCTTTTACTTTCTAGATTCCCCCTGAAGAAGTGCATCTTTGCACGAAATGCATCGGGGACAATTTTGATTGTATAATCCAACAAAAACATTGAAATTTTGATGTTTGATCATATGATTGGAATATGATTACGAAAATATGGAACTATGATTAACAAACTACCATGACGATGAAAATATGATGAAATAAATCAAACAACAGTTTTGTTCAACTTTTGACTCAAAACTTTATTGAACATATTTACGCACCAAGGTGCCTACAAGAGTGCCCAGGATTTGTCCTTACCCCCTGTAAGGCTTCCACTGCTTTCATATCGAACGCACCTTTTGGACCTGGAAGGTGACTTCCTGCGCACCTATTTAATAGATTATCTACATTACCTAGTTCAATTGTATTTACCTTGGAGTGCAGCGGCCCTCATATCTTGTTCCCAAAACTTTTAGACCATGGTCGCAGCTACCACTAGTGCAAAAGGTGTACAGGCACCGGATGTCAGGTTATGTGGGGCTGGTTTCACCTCATCAATGGCTGTTTTTAAATGCCAAACTACGGGGTGAGAGGGCTCAATGACCCGTTTTCATGAAAGCTGCCAGTATCCAGGTCAGCTCTCTCGAGCTCTCCAGGCTCTGCAGCTAATGACAGTAGGAGGCGACCAGAGGGGATGAACGACAATCCATCTGCAGAGTTTTGCTCAAGAGCATGGCACTCTGTAGGTGGATGTCTGGATTGCGTACATGTGGGAGCGTATTTGAGCTAGGAGTCCTCACACAGAAGCACAAGCTATATTTGTTTAGAGGATATGCTGCACATGCCCCAGGCAGCACAGCATGTCTGCTAAAAAGTGGCTGTCAGTTCCCTAATCAGAGCATCCCTGCACCCAATTAGATTTTACAGAGAGAAGCCAGGCTGGGTCCCAAACCCTGTCCCAGCTTCTGATAACGCTGTACTTCCAGCCCTAGCATAAGATGGCAGAGGGTTTGAACTAGGCCCGGACTAAATTCCATTTATTACTGCATAATTTTGCCTAATTTCCAGCATTTCACTTTATGATTCTTACATGAAATACCTGGGATCATGCCATTTTGCCATGTCAACTAATAAAGACTTCATTCAGTTAAAACTCCTATCGTGGGAAGAACACTAAAAAAAAAACACGAGCAACTGTTGTTTGGTGACACCTGATGTATTGCAATTTCTTTGCCTGAAATGTGTCCTCGAGCCAACAATGAACTCTAGCATACATTTTGTACCAGCATGTTGCATTATAATAAGTAATTTCACATCATTTATTTGGGTATTTCACAACATTTCAGTGAAGGAAATGACTCTACTTTTGCCGAGGCCTAGTTTGAACCAGTTCTTCCTCTCAGCCATCTTGCCCCTACTGCTCAGCCTGGCTCCTCTTTTGCAAAACATGATTCCAGCCTTGCTACAGCCATCCATGGGAGGGGCATCAGCAGGGAAACCAATGTAAGCAAAAACTCAACTCCACTGTTGCTCTGTGCATGTGAAGGTGAGTGAAAATAAGAGTGTGTTAGTGAGAGTGACTGACTAAGACTGAGCGCAAATAGTGAGAGTGAGTGAGCCTGCGAAATATTGAGTGTGATTAAGTGTGTTTAAGAAGCAATAAGGGATGTAAGTTACTTTGAGCAAGAGTGAGCGGGTGGGATTGATTGTGAGGGGCAGTTAGAGTGAGATAGAATGACTGACAGAGAATGAGTGAGTCACGATGAGAATGAGTGAGTGCAAGGGAGTGAGTATGAGTTAGTATGAGTGAATAATATGGGAGTGCATGTTATGCTCGGGAGTCTAACATTGGCACAAAGATCCAAAAGCTAGTTTTTGGCTTATGGAAGCACCCACGGCAACTTACTGGAGATGGCATATTGTAGATCATTCTTGACATTGCAGAGACACTTGTGAGAAAATTCAGGTTCTGGCATGGTGCCAATTCTTGGCATGTGGAAGCACTCATGGAAATATGCTAGTCCTGGCACATTGAAGGCAATTATTAAAAAAGGAAGGCAACCTAGGAATGTGGGGGAACTGGCAACATTACAAAATTCTGGTGCTAAAATACTCGAGGTAATTTTTTTCATTTGGGGAATCTAAGGGTGTATGGGTGGCAGGCTCAACATTCTGGCAGTGGTATATTGTAGGTAATTCTTCACACTGGGTGCACCCATGAATAACCATGCTGTCCCTGTCACACTGAAGATAATTCTTGACATATATGGGACACACATTTAACGTGACCCACCCATGAGAAGCGCCAGACTTAATTGACACATCATGAAAATATACGCTTCTCACATGAGTGATTTTTCAGAGCCTATTGCTTTCTAGTAAATGTATATGAGCTCTGTGCCTTAAAATGCACTATTTGACCCCCTTGTTTTCAACATTTTTTGAAGGGAGAACCCCTGAGTCATCTGAAAAGAAGTTGGCTTGCTCTCTGCTTTGTCTAATTTGTGACAAGGATTACACCCTACTACTTTCAAAGATCACCAGTCACTAATGGATTATAGCCACTTACCACAGCTTGTGCTTTAAGGTTAGCGATTGGAGTACGTTTTTTTCCTGCAAGTTCACAGAGTACAGCAGTTACTCTGGTGGTTGACGGGTGCTGCTGTGCACAGACTGTTATTAAGAATGCTAAACATGCTAAGCATATTTGTGCTTTGAACGTAAGGTTAATACACATTTGAATGTACCTCTTGCTTATGTTTTTAGAAACCTTCACCAGTTTCTGGCACCATGTTTTAGATATTAATACATATAAGTGTAGCAGATGTTTGTTTCAGTATTTCAGATTCAATACTGTAATTGATGAGCGAATTATACCCAATGAAGTCATGCTTATTCTGCAGCTCCCTGTACTATAGAATTTCTTGTGTTCCTTGCATAAGTGTTCATTTGCCTGTGTGTGCAAGTGAGAGAGAGAGAGAGAGTCAGTATCAGAGTGTTACACTGCTATTGTCTGTTTAGTACCTGTTCTGCGTATGTTATGCAAACATACACTGCTTTTGCATATGCCATACAGCTGTATGTGTGCAATGAAAGCTTGCACTACTGCACTAGTTGTACCTCTAATATGTGTGTCAGTGGTGCCTGCAATTCTGCTGTACGCAAAGTATTTTGTTCTATTTGTTAGAAAAGCTTGTATTTGTGCAGCCCATGTCCTACCTTTGCTGTGTGTTTTACGGATGTATGTGATGAAGCGGATAAACTGCTGAATCCCTATTTGACACATAAAATTGAGCCTGACACCTTTTGAGAGAAAAGTGACAAATGTGCACAATTTGTGTAGACTATACATTGAAGAATCATGAGAAATTGATCATAAAGAGACATAATTACTGCATCATAAAAGCATGCAGATGAATGAGTGTAGACAAGATGAAAAGTCTCATTGGAACAGGATTGGTTCGTATTTACTGAATTGCAATGGTGTATTCCTTTAACGTGAAATAGAATTGTGAATGTGATGACTCACGTATTATAGAGATTTTATTAACCATTCTCTTTTAAATATTGATATATGTGAAGAATTACCAAAATCAAATGGAAATTAGATAGCACTAGAAACGTTTATTGGAGGGTTTGTTAAAACACTAGCTTTGCACATGGTAAAGTGTGCACTAACCAAGAAAAGAGAAATGGGGCTGCACGTTAATGCTAATTTCAATTTCACTGAAACTTTGAGAGAACGATCTTCATACATGTACGGATGAAAACCTCTAGAAATGATTTCATTACTTCATGTTTTAATAATATTACACGTTGATGGTTTGAAATGTAGTAATATGCCATAGTTACACGTGCTAATTGCAATGAAACTAAAATGCTTTATAAGTGACATAAATTGAAGAGTAGAATATAAGGTCCTTGAAACTATAGAATGTAATATGTATATCTATTAATGTATATCACATATTTCATGAACTAAAATTCAATTTAGGTCTGCATTTTCTTTATCTTGCTTCATTCTGTTCTCATGAGAGGGGTTCATACATTTGCGATGTGAGAGGAAGCCATGTTTCATCAAAAGCGTTCCCATACACATACCAGGACTATTTGCAAATATTTTGTTACTTTGGAAACATCTGCCATGGGAAACTGTCTTCTTCAACTCACTCGTGCCTTTGCTAAAGGACTGGTGTTTACAACTTTCTTTTTGAATGGTTTGGAAGCTTACACAATGATCACTACCTTTTTTCCCAAAAAATGTGTCTTCTTTATGCTGCATGACATTCAGCATAGTTATGAACTGACCACTGGACTAGGTGGTCTGACCAAGTGAGGTGACCCGAGGAGAACTTGAGAAATTATGTTATACTTTGGACTGATGATAAGGATGGCACTCTTTTTGATACTTTGCCACCTTTCTACTGATGATTGCTTCTTTTTGGGCTGAGAAACAGCTTTCATTTCTTGCAGACTCTACTGGTTTTCCTTGGTCTGACGCATATTCTGTGTGCGCTATTCCCGAACTTCTTTTCCTCATAGGAGAGAACTTTTGAGCTGATAAAGTTCAAGTCCCTTCCTGAACCCTTTAGATCATTGGTAATTGATGGCCCGCACGAGATGCATTTGATTATGCTGTACTCCTAGATTTAATGTCTAAGATTGATGCATTTACTTTTCCTAACTTACTGATAAAAATCAAAATATTGTCAAATCCTGTTTCTGTCTCTCTTTGACTTGTCTCCAATAATTGATTGTGCATCCAATATAGTATCAATGAGGGATGGGAATTCTAAAGGAGAGGTCTCTAATCAACAGATTCTAATGTTACTATTTTGCCCCACCTTAACCCAATTATTGGTTTGTATGATTTTGGTCCTACTGAATTTCTTGAGGAGATTTGATCTAGCTGTAATAATCTTTATTATTACAGTATAGTTTTGAGAGTTATATAAATGAATATAATTACTAGCCTGTAGGCAGTTACCCAATGCTGGTCCTCATTGGATAACTGGATTGGATCCCCGATATCAACCTCTCTCGGCACTGTTTAAGATCCATCAGAAGGACCAAGTATTTGACTCTGAGGTGTAGTGCCATAAGTTAATAACACCAAAGTAAATGGGACCAGTGGCACTACAGCTGTTGTAAAATCTCTTCACTGGCAAAGGTAAATAAAATTGAATTTATTAATTCTTGCTTGTTCAGTCCTTAGGTCAGAGCCCTAGAAAATTCAATTTTCCCTCAACTACTGCCCTGGCATAAAGGGTCACAGGCAGGGTTGGCCTTAAAGCCTGAATCTCTGGGATTCCAGTGCTGAGAAGGCTAGATACATTCTGCTCCACCACTCTTGGAAGGGGAGAGGTGGCCCTGAATTGTATCACAGCGTTTGGCACCCAGTGGCACTGGCTGATGTCTATGATTCGCTAACTTTATGCCCAGACCTGCATGTAGTATACCCATTTGTGGGAGGGGAAGCGGATAAGACAATAGAGACAGGACCTTCACTTGTCTACTTTGTTTGGTAAAGTTCTATCACTTGGCAGATACACTCACACATAGGCCTATGCTCAGATGTTACTTACACACATTGTTAAATAACGTGGTACTTACTCTAGAAAAAGACACATATTACTTCTACTCACAAATAGTCCGATCCATATCCAGATCTCAATTACATCCACGGGAAAACACATACAGCCAGATGTTCTCGACACACACACGCTCATATATTTTCACACACCGTCAAACACATAGACAGACATGGAAATCACAGTTTGATAAAGAGACAAGAGTGGTTCACTCCGGGGCTCTATGCAGCAGTGGAGGCGGCATTACCAAAACCATTTCTCGAGCAGCAGATGCTATCATTCTTGTTTGGAAGGGAAGTGGGGCACGACTGCAAGCAAATGTCCGAACCATTTATAATTCCTTTCATCCGACAAACCAATCTGCTGCACCCCAGAGCAAATAGGGACCGTTTATTTGATGCGATGTCTGGCTTGTTCGTGAGAATAGTGGGACATTTCTCAACAACCCTGAGGCCCTGAAAGGCTAACGCGGCTGTGGCAAAGTCATCCAGGCTCCACCTTTTACTGAGTAGTCAGGTCTATACGCAAAATCAGTACAAACAAACATTGGGCAGGTGCCAACACACAGCCTATTCAACATACCGTATGTACTGTATTTAATTCCTTGCACGATTTGTTACCTGCACCCCCCACAAATATCCAGAGGCCTCCTGGCACACCTTACTGCCTCGTTAAACCATGTCCTCTTAAAGTAGAGGCCGAGTCCATTCAGGGGCCTGAAGTTTTCGGCACTTCAACTCTTAGGGTCTGTTATTGAACTGTAGTATCCTGAAGCTAATTCTCCCCAGCATTTTGTGTGCTATATCTCACCCAAATATACCAAAGAAAAACTGTCCGCCTCCTGAGGATGTCCTAACTTTTAATAAGTACCGATGACTTCCGCCACTTATTCACAGGAATAACCTTCTGCAGTATCCAGACTGATTCGCTTGTAAAGGAGTCAAATATCTGAATGACCCCCAGGTTGCACCAATAAACAAAGCAAAGATTTCAGTTTTTCTACTTGCTATATCCTGGACCAAAATAAAAACATGCTTTAGCATTCCACTAATGGATGCAGTACTGATTTAGGCTGATGTTGTTTTGAGTTTCGTTTCTCCTTAGTTGGTCAAGAAATAAAGTAATCCTTTTTGTATTCGAAGACAGTATGTTCTCATTCTACTGCAGGTTCAGGAATTCAACCTCATTATTCTTAGACTAAGGAGATACCCGGAATGAATTTGAAGAAGACTGGAAGGTGAAAAGGGAGGACGCCTTTCGCGTCTGGCCTATCTGAGAACCAAGGCCACTGGAAAGGAGCTGAACAGACTAAGGCTCCTGTAGAAAGTTACTAAAAATGTTGCAATGAGAAAGTTCATTATGTGACGTATTGTAGGTTGAACATTGTCTTTTTGTATGATGCACAGGGACAGATTCGGGAAATTCTGCTTTTTCGTCGTAGAAGGAGCATCATAGAGCGAGCTCCATAGCTGTAAGCTATCAGACCCATTTGACGTGAGTACTTCTTAGGAAGTCAACAGGTGCTGACACCGTTGGGATATGATATACATGAGATAGGCAAGACCCTCATTTAGAGCAGTGAAAGGAAAGATATTTTTCATTTATCTACTCAATGAATAGAGAATTGGACTCAGCTTCTATTCTGTGTTGCATTTTGATTTTCAAGTTCATAACATTATGCCTTTTGTGCTGAATGAATTATATCCGTAGACTTGGCTCTGTATTGATTTTTGTGAACCTATATTCTCTGATATTAAGGTGTGTTTATATTCAATTATTTTTGGCCTCATAATAAATCCATCAATACTAAGTCCAGAGTCTGTGGTCCTGTAAAGCATGACTAGTTGTAAGTATAATCTTGAATTGTTTTGCTCCCCTTTACCACTTTTAGCAGGCAAATAAAAGACCATCAGTATTGAATTCAATAGGGAAGGCAAGGAGTAAATTGAGTGTAATCAAATGGTAGCAGAGGATGGTTTGCCTCTAAAAAGAGAGGAATTAGAGTAGAATCGGAAGAAAATTGGGCTCTGGATACGTAGTAGACGACAGAGAAGGTGAAGACTGATGGAGGTTAACGGATGCTGATGGTGCGGCGGAAACGGTGGTATTGTGTGTATGAAATTGTGTGCTGTGTCAGATTGCGGTGATGAATTAATTGTATGATGTCTTGCGGAGTTGGGATGTAAGTTGAGGGATTGTGGGTTAATTGGTTTACTAGCTCAGACACATGTAGATCAGAAAGTTTGGTGAGCGGACTGAAGAGTTGGTCAAGATCCTGGGATAGTTGTATTTGTAATTTTCTGATCAATACTGTGGGTGTCGTGAAGCGCTATTGACGAGTCACTTGTGATAGGGAACTTTGTGTGAATGCAGGAGTACGTCACGGTAGAAAGCCTAAGGTACTGGGGGTGGACTATGGCGATTGTGTGACCAACGCGGGTCGCGGGTCACAGCGAACAAATGTTCTTGCATGCGTGTTCTATCGATCTTTTAGCAGACGGACAATTACTTGTTTTATGTAACTGTAAGTTATTGTGACTGTGTTAGGAAGCAGTTACTTGGTGTAATAGCTTTTGGATATGCAGTTACATGTAGTATGAATGTGTGAGCGAGCGTACGAGGTGAAATTGTAAAGGAGGGAGAGCCGCTGCAAAGGAAGCAGTGACGTCAGTGTGCGCCACGCTGGGATTGGTGGAAGTACGTCCGAAGTTAAATATTGACATTTGGATTGCAAATAATTGATTTTTATGATGAGATGTTTTAAGGTGTTGCAAGGTTTTTGAAGAGGTGACACAGGGGTGGTGACTCAGGTAGGAGAAGAAGCTCCACCTGAGAATACCCCGGAACATTATATTGCAACAAATGTGGGACTCCATACTATAGTGTGACTCCAAAATTGGCAGACAATTACAGAGAAGGAGGGGGAATTGGCTTTCCCTCATTATGGGTCATTTCGAATGGAGGTGCTGTACCAGCTGAGGGGAGTGATGGCTTCTCTGAAACCTCCCCCTCGACCAACACAATTTGAGGCATTAGATGCATGGATGAGAGCAGCAATGGCGAAGAGAAGAGAAGCGTCACAGTGAAGAATGAAAGAGGCAATGAAGGCATATCAGGATGCTAGGTGGGCTGCACAACTGAAGAGATGGAGAGTAGACACCATGGAGGGAGAGCAATTATATCCATTCAGGTTGCTTGAAGGAGGGTTTGGAGGAAAGTGTAAGACAGAGGAGGACAGTGATACAGATTTCTAGAAAGACTGTTAGCAGAACGTCCTCCACCTTGTGACTCCAGGTTGGAGCCGGAGAAAATGCAGCAAATGGAAGAAGCTTTAGGAGTGGGAGGAATGGGTTCAGAGGAGCAGAAAACAGGAGTAAGAAGGAGAATGTCAATGGGAATAAGAAATCCAGGAGTATCCAGAGGGATAGAGTACGCAGCTCCTGAGCCAGACGACACAGCATGTACCATGCAGTTGCCAGAAGCTCTTACGGTACCAGGTACTATTGGACCTGTAGTTTCAATATATCACCCTAGAGAGAGGACAGGTGGAAATCAGCCATAAACAGGGGAAGAGACTATATCTGGAGGGAGTCTTACAATCAGTGGATCAGGGATGGCCCAAATGCCAGTGGAAGCTAGTACTCCACTGCCAGCTACGGCTGATCAATCAGGAATGGACAGTGTTTCGGAACGAAGACAAACAGGAGTAAGCATGGGCGTAAAATCCGTTCCGCTCACGGACTTTGCAGATTTTCGGCAAATTCGCAATCCGCGAACTCTCGCGAACTTGCCGAAAATTCGTAAATCCGTGTGAAGCGGATTTTTTGCTTGGTCGCACTTGCCAACTAGAATACTATACAATTTTGCAGGAGTAAATACTTGCGAACACGTAGATGCGGCGGGCAGCGACAATCTCGCAATTGCGAGATTGCAAAATTTGCAATTTCGCACAAGAAATCCACCAGCAGGCAGCATAAACCTTGAAAATTATGATTTTTATCAGAATAACTCCTCAGGTTGACATTTGCCTGCAGTTTTTTTTGCAAGGAGTCAATTTTGGGGCGGGGGGGTGGGAGGAAGGAAGTGCCCCACTGTCTCCAACTTCCTGTTCCTGTCCAGCAGGCTCCTCCCAGTGCTTTCTTTATGTGCTGGTCACTTTGATTTGGATCTTGACCTGGAAGGATTACTTTTTGTGGATGCTGCTGGATATTTGGATTTTTGCAAAACTGAAAACACTCAGCAGGTGCAAAAGTTCAATCTTATCATTAGTAACCATTCCCTGTAGTGCCTGGAAGGATTACTTTTTGTGGATGCTGCTGGATATTTGGATTTTTGCAAAACTGAAAGCACTCAGCAGGTGCAAAAGTTCAATCTTATCATTAGTAACCATTCCCTGTAGTGCTGAACTCTGAGGGGCCCCTTCAGAGTTCAGTTGCCTACTTGCAACTATTCTATGACCCTGCTCTGACCCTCACAGCAGGCTCAGAGAATAGCTACAAGTATACAACAAAGGTCCTGTTAAAAAAATGACACTGCAACAGAAAGCAATTACAGATAAGGAAGCAGGTGCCAGCCTGGAAGTTCAAATTCAGTGACACATTAATCAGCCCCTAATTCATTCATGTCAGTTGAGGCAGGGCAGGTGTGCTTTTCCCCCCATAATCTACAGTGATGAACTAGAGGGTGGCATGGGTGAGCCAGAGGGTGGCATGGGTGAGCCAGAGGGTGGCAGTGGTGAAACAGAGGGTGGCAGTGGTGAAACAGAGGGTGCTGTGATGAACCAGACGTAGAAACAACATGGTCACGACCGTTGCTACCCGACAAGTAAGTTCGCGTTTGCGAACTGGTAAAAAACCTTTGCGAAATGGCAGAAACACTTGCGAACACAAAAAAAAAGGAATCCGCAAAATTCGCGAGAGTTCGCGGATTTTGCGGATTGCGAATCCGTAAATACGCAATTTTGCGGATTGCCAATTCGCAAAATCTGCCTGGCAAATTCTAAGACAGACATCAGAATGTGGGTTCCACATCTGAGGTAGTCAATGATACAGGGAAGGGAAATGGATATGAGATGAGAAGCACCTAGAGTACTGTTCGAACCACAGAATGTATGTGAGCGTAACCATTGGAGAAGTCGAAGTTGTGAGAGAGAAAGTCGCCCAGTGTTGAGAATGGAGGAGAGTGTAGGTCCAAGGAGTGCGCAAAGTTGTGGCAGGGGAGAATCAGGAAGTGAAAGAGGTCAGAGGATCATACAAGTTGCAATGAAAGCACCATTGCTAGGTGTGGTAAGATTAAAAGCAGAAATAGATGAAGTGATTGTAGGAACTCTGCCATTGGAAAGAATTGAAACATATGACCCAAGCGAGTTGCTATTCGTAGCTAAGGATGTTGCTAAAAAGGCAAAGCGAGCTCACAAAACATTGGTACAGTTGGCACGAAGGTATGAGGTGGATTTGACCAAGACGAAATTGATGCAGGGTAGCTGCAGATTGAATTATACTGATAAAGACCTGGAAGAAAAGCGAACAACAGGACTAAAGTCACAAATTAGAGACTTGGTGATAGGGATGCACCCGTGGAGAGAATGAGACAAGTGGGAAGAAAGGTGGTCTAAAAAGAAAAGTGCCAAGAAAGTGATAGGAGATATTAAGCCTCCGGGTGGAGGGACGGAACAGCAGGAAATTTCCCTCTGAGAGAAGTACAAAATGGGGGCTATGTACATGTACCATGGAGCAGGGGTGATTTGGCAGCATTCACTAATGATTTTCCTCGGCTGGGGAAAAAACACGCTGACTGGTATAAACAGATTGACCGGTTTGTCAAGATTTTGAAGGTGTTATGGATTGATTTGAATACCTTGTTTGATATAGTGGTCCCGGGTGATTTGTGGACGGCATACAAGGTTGCCATTGATTGGCCCACTGCAGAGCCAGCTAGAGATGAGGTGAATCATGGTCCTTCACCCGAGGGACTGAAGAAATATGAGCAAGTGATCACATGGTTACTATCCAAAAAAGCTCCTCAGACTGATGATTGCCTTAAAATCGATCATACTACTCAAGATCCTAAGGAGTCGGTACATGACTATAATGAGAGACTTTTAGCGCCTTTTAAACAACATTTTGGGGAGCTGCTACTACGACCAGCATTCTTCCGAAAGAAAAAAACATATGACAGAGCGTTCTCAGGAGCAGCCCCCAGAATATGGAACTCACTCCCTCCAAACATCAGGAAGATCCAGAATCTGGTAATATTCAAACGGGAAGTGAAGAGCCTGCTGATGAATAGATACATTACTTAATGAAGACCACTGATCATGGATCCGCTATAATACTGCCTTAGTACAGATCATGTACGCCATCAAAATAGGAGGCTCAGACAATACTATAATGGAATATGTATCCTATGATATGGGAACAACCCAAAGGCCAACAGGAATGGAGATTTGATTGAACACGAGAACAATATCTTTCATGAACCTATACCGTGCTACCTCATACATGAACCTATACCGTGCTACCTCATATTTGTTATATATACATGTTTTGTATTTCATTTAATCATAGCATATTTACTTTTGCTAACGTCGCATGTGTTACGAATTTATATGTCATCTACCTCACTGCGATTGCTTGCTAACGGCTTATACATATGTTAACCTTGTTTCCTTTTCCTACCTCATGTTAAGCGCTCTGATACCCACGGGTCTTGTTCGCGCTATACAAAACTTTATAATAAATAAATAAATAAATAAATAAACATAGTGGATTGGACACCATTGAGCAGAAAGACATGGGACAGTTTGTCTCGAAATTTGTGTTGGGATTGAAATCTGATATTAGTTTGATGATACAGCATCATTTGATATGTTGGTAGAATAAGTCAGTGGTGGAAATTCTGTGTTATGCAAAATACTGCAGAGGCAGCACAAAAGCGCAAATACGGTAGAGGCAGCACAAAAGAAAATTAAGATAAATTGATGTTGGTACAGTTGAGGAATGCAAAAAGGCGTGAGCGGATGTAAGGGGTTGGAGGAGCGATGGATCGAGGAAGAGAAAGTGGTAGAGGAACGAATCAACAGACAGTACCTCAACCTGGACAGGGAAGAGGAAGGGGTATGGATGCAGGTACAGGAGGTGATTGGGTGGAAAATCAAAAGAAGGTCACTGCTTGTCATTATTGTCACAAAATCGGGCTTTGGAAGTGCGAGTGTCGATTAAATCCAGCAAATCAAACGCAATATGAGGGAGAGGGACAGATGTCTGAGGATTTGAAAACCGTGACAAGACCTAGATCCATGTATGGGGGAGGTTGTGAGTCACACATACAGATACCTCAGCCTCCAGGAATACCCACAAGTAATCAGGTATTTCATCAGATACCTTATTTTGAAATACAAGACAGATTTGACCAAACTCAAGGTCCTTATGAGAGAGGGGTGCAGGGAGAGTGCACTTCAGGTGCTCTTCTGAAAGTAGATCAGAGTAGACCGTTTGTAGATGCAGAGGTGAATTGACATCCTGTTACCTTTTTGTTAGAGACTGGAGCTGCGCGCTCCACCGTTAGGACAGAAGTGGTCCTAAATGTATCCCTTTCAGGACAATCGATTCAAGTGGTGGGAGTTACCAATTTGAAGATTACTAACCTGTTGACAAATTAATTACCTTGGAGAATAGGACAGTTCCGAGACAAACATCAATTTGTGGTGTGCGATTCAAGAACAATCTGTCTATTGGGATGAGATTTTTTGTGTAAATTAAATTGTACCATATCTTGCAATCCAACGGGTTTGGAGTTGCAAACCTAAGATGACGATGCCAATTTTAAAATGGCAAATATGAGCTTGTCCAGAAATGTCCGTGGTTCTCACGATAGAGAACTTACCTCATGACTTGAGAGATTAGGTTTGTCCGAAAGTCTGGGATTTCACAGGTGAGGAAATAGGATTGATTCAGGGGTTGAACCTGTTAAGATACAGGTCAAACCAAATGCTGAATTCCCACGAACTCCGCAGTATAAAGTAACTCCAGAAACTGTGGCTGGAAAAAGACCTGTAATCGAGTCCATGATTGCACAAGGCACTCTGAAGGAGATAAGAGGAAGTCCCTGTAACACACCTATTATGGGACTACAGAAGCCTAGGGGCAAATACAGAATAGTGCAGGATTTAGGCAGGGTTAATGAAATAGTGATTCCATGTTGTCCTGTGGTACCAAATCCAGGTGTTATATTATTTCAGATACCATGTGAGGCAGAATGGTTTACTGTCATTGATTTATGTCAGGCATTTTTCTCCATACCACCCCACAATGATTGTCAATATTTATTTGCATTTAGGATGGATGACCGTGTGTTAACATGGTGTTGTATCCCTCAAGGGTATACAGAAAGCCCCTCTATCTTTAGTCAATGTTTGAAAAAGAATCGTGAAGTGCTAGTGATGCCTCAGAGCTCAGTTTTGGTCTAGTATATTGATGACCTTTTGGTCGCATCAGAGACCAAAGATGCTTGCAGGATCGACACAGTGGCTTTGCTGAATCATTTGTCAGAGAATGGACACAAAGTATCCCCAAATAAACTTCAGTATTGCCAAACAGACGTGCAGTATCTAGGTCACCGGATTGATCGCATAGAGATTATTTTGCAAATGGGAACTCCGAAAACACATAAAGAATATATGTTTTTGGGAATGGTTGGCTATTGTCTGCAGTGGATCCCAAATGTTTCCTTGCAAACAAAGCCACTGTTGAGGTTGACTCGAAAAGACATTAGTGAGCCGGTACCATGGGACACCAATTGCTTGAGAGCCTTACAAGTGCTGAGAGGGAGCATATATCGCGCTCCAGCTCTGGGAATACCAAATTACAAGAAAGAGTTTTCGCTCTTCTTCTGTGAAAAGGAAGGATGTGCATTAGCAGTCCTTGTACAGACATATGGAGATGCCCGTAGACCAGTGGCTTATTTTTCTGCTACGTTAGATCCAGTAGCTTTTGCATTGCCCGGATGTCTCAAACCTGTTGCTGCAACAGGTGTCAGCATTGAGAGATGTGAAAGCATAGTGAAGGGTCACCCACTGATTGTTTATGTGCCACATTCAGTAGAACTGTTAATGACAAGAACTAAGACACAGTATCTAACGAATAACAGACTTACAGAGTATGAGCAGGGGTTATATTGGCTTCCGAAAATGTTAGTCTGAAACGTTGTACCACTTTGAATCCTGCCACGTTGTTGCCTCTACCGCAGGAAGAAGGAGAGGACTGTGAAGAGCATGACTGTCTAGATGTTACTGAGCTATCTACCAAACCCAGACCTGACATTGTTGATGAACCACTGCCCGAATCTGATTTGATCCTTTTTGTTGATGGTTCATGTTTAAGAGACAATGAAGGGTGTTTGAGAGCAGCGTTTGCTGTGTGCACCATCTTAGGGGTGGGTGAAGCTGCCTATTTGAAAAGAGAATACTCTGCTTAGGTGGGCGAGATTATTGCTCTGATACGTGTCTGTACCATCTCAAATGGAGTCCGAGTGACTATCTATATAGACAGCCAATATGGGTTTGGAGTAGTTCATGACTTTGGACAGTTATGGTCACAAAAGGGATTTTTGACGTCCTCAGGATCCCCTATCTGTAATGGAAAATATGTGTGCCAATTGCTGGAGGCTTTGCAGAAGCCTAAAGAGATTGCCGTGGTAAAATGTGCGGCTCATGGAAAGTGAGAGGACTTTGTTACTAAAGGAAATAACTATGCTGACGAAGTAGCTCCTTTTTGTGCTATACATGCTTGTGTTTTCAATGGCGAATATGTAGGAAAGAGCATAGAAGAGACCAAGCTCCGCATGATGTAAGCTGTAGTCGATACTTGGGATGAGGTAAAGCGGCTGCAGGATGAGGTCTCAGAGGAGGAAGCTGCATCATGCGCTAGAGCAGGCTGTGATAAGAGCGAAAATGGCATTTGGGTATCGACAGATGACAGAGCAGTACTACCCAACTGTCTACTAAGCCCAATGCAAGACAGATCCACGGAGCAGTTCACCTTGGAAGAGATGCCATGGTGCGAGTGTTTAGGCAAACTTGGTTTAACCCCCAATTTTGTGGGTATGCTGAAGCAGTGTGTCACAGGTGTGTTACATGTCCACAAATGAATGTTGGAAAGAGAACCGTGGTTGCAATGAACCACAATGGAAGATCAGGAGGCCCTTTCAACAGGATACAATTGGATTTTATTGTGATGCCGATGTGCAATAGGCAGAGATATGTTTTGGTAGTGGTGTGTATCTTTTCACGTTGGGTTTAGGCATATCAAACTAGATGATGTGACAGTCTCACAGTGGAGGAACTGCTCTTAAGGGAACTGAAACCGCATTTCGGATTTTCGACCTCAGTGGAGACAAATAGAGGAACACACTTCCATAACGAAATCATGAAATTGTTGTGTACAGCTTTGAAGATTGATCAAATATTGCACTGTAGCTACAGGCATGAGGCTTCTGGTCTTGTGGAGCAGATAAATGGCACAATCAAGATGAGGGTGTCAAAGGTTTGTTCGTCAACTTCATTGAAATGGCCAGATGCGTTGCCATTGGTATTGATGAGTTTGCGTAGTACTCCTGATAGGAGGCCAGGGCTCTCTCCCCACAAGATATTGATGGGAAGAGCTATGCAATTGCCTATGGTGCCACCTACAGCATTGATAAACATCACTTGGTTATGGATTATTATAGGGGACTGGCTGATGTGGTTAATGCTGTGTCCCACCAGGTCGAGGCTGCGACTGCATCCACCTCTAGAGACCTGCTGTATGATCTTAACCCTGGTGACTGGGTGCTTATTCGAAAGCACGTGAGGAAGAGCTGTCTTGATGCTCGTTGGCGAGGACCATACCAGGTGATTTTGGTCACAAGTACAGCTGTAAAATGTAGAGGATTGCCAAACAGGATTCACTCTTTCCATACTCGTAGAGTTCCCAAGCCTGTTGAGGAAACGACTCCCCTTGTTCCGAGAAGTGCAACTGAGAATGCAACAGAAATGGAAGGAACAGGTCAGAGCATGAGAACTCTTGATGAGACTGGAAAATCGAACGAGCAAGAAAGAATAGACCAAACTGCTCCAGAGTTGAATTCAGATTCTGAGATAGACGAGATTGCAGAAGTGAACTTTGAACCAGAGCCGAGTGAACAGCCTGGAGCAGAAGGATCAGATCAAGAGGAAGGGAGGAGAGCAGATGCTGCAGCAGCATGGTGGCCAACAAAGAAGGAAAGATTAAACATTAGACTTGCATCTGAGAAGAATCTTGCCCCCATTCCTGAAACATCTGAATCAGATCAAAGAGAAATCAAGAAAAACCGAATGGTCTAAGACGATCCAGAAGAGAGAGGGTACTGTCTCAAAAGTACGCATATACTGAGTGAACATACCTGGCTGCAGATGCAAAGCCCAGGGATATCCGGGAGGTTGGGGACTGGTACAGTGAGTTACGGAGGGAACACTCTGAAAATTGATATTCAGTTACTGGTCCCTGGAGATGAAGCCTTCAGAACCCTAACTTTGACAGTCCCCGATCCACCAAGGCTAAGTGGTTTGCGATTCCTGATCCTTAACCAGGTTGCTTTTCCTACCTTTGATCGACAGCTCACTGCACAGGAACTAGGAGAGATTCGTGCAGAGATTCTACATATTGTTCTTACCACACTTGGATCTAATATAATAAACGATGAACTGTGAAAGTCGAACTTATTAGCCTTAGACGGATCACGGAGGACTGGACTCGCCCCTCCCTCCCGCCTCGGTCTGACGCCGGTGATTAGCGCCGTTTGAGCAGAGGGCGTGGAGGGTCCGAGCCAGGCACTTCCGGTAGGGAACAGCAGCGCTCTAGTTGTTGAAACTGTGGGGGGGATATAAGGCACTGGATTCAGGAGCCCTGTGTGGTAAGTGGACTGTGGCAGCGTCCCTACCGCTTTTAAAACTAAAGCGCATTTGCGTGTAGCTCGCCTGCTTAGCGGCGCGTGAGCATTTTTATGCTATTTTAAACTCTGCACATTATTGTATTATTTCTCCTCACCTTGCTGGGAGGCACAGCGTGTTGGCAGCGTGTTGTGTGTGCCCCTTGTTTTAGCTCGGCTGAGCTCGGTTAGACGGATCACGGAGGACTGGACTCGCCCCTCCCTCCCGCCTCGGTCTGACGCTGGTGATTAGCGCCGTTTGAGCAGAGGGCGTGGAGGGTCCGAGCCAGGCACTTCCGGTAGGGAACAGCAGCGCTCTAGTTGTTGAAACTGTGGGGGGATATAAGGCGGATGTGTTGTCGACAGCGCAGCGGGCGAGCGCAGCGGGCGCGACGAAGGCGCGCCGGAGTTGCGCCAGAGTTAAGCCCGTCTGCGCTCGTCCGCGGCTGTCCGCGGCCCAGGGCCGTAACCCCTGCCTCTCCTTCCTGTCTAGTCTCCTGGAGTCGAGATGATTTACTTCTCCTCCGTAGAGAGCTATACGGGCTATGCCCCCACAGCATCGATGCAGGGACCAATGCGGGCTGTAGCCACTGTGAGTACACCTTTAACACAGGTAAGTCGCTAACCGTAGGCCAACATACTTTGGTATGTGGTCTGCTAAATGTTCGCTCCCTACGGAAACACTCCCTGGATATTCATGATCTCCTCACGGGGAAACAATGGGATCTGTTCTTCTTCACGGAAACCTGGCTTGACCAGGATTCCATGCCGGAGATAATTGAGGCCATCCCTGAAGGCTACTGCCTTCATAGGCTAGATAGACCACGTGGGAGAGGGGGCGGCATAGCCATTGCTGTGCGGCAAGATTATCAATGTCAGCTGGACCGCACTGTGATTGACGACAGTGAGGCTGGCGCCTTTTCCATCTCCATTAATGGCGGTCTCACCTTGAAAGGCTTGTTAATCTACCGTCCTCCAGGCTCTTCTGCAGCCTTCGTTGAAAAGTTAATGGAAGGTGTCACAGAAGCCGCTCTACGCTCGGACAAATATCTGGTCCTAGGGGATCTCAATTTCCATCTAGATACCCCTTCGGACAGAGTGGCGAGCGAGCTATGCCACACGATGGCTAGCTTACAATTTGAGCAGAAGGTACTGCAGCCCACCCATAAGTTGGGCCACCTTTTGGATCCAGTTTTTGCCAACTGGAGTCAAGTGGACGCTCAAGCCCCGATTCCCATCGTATGGTCTGATCATTTCCTCGTCCCTTTCACCATCGAAATACAGGGACCTCGCCCCAATGACCCTCCCGCTGATAAACATCCGAGGCGCAGATGGTCAGCTTTCTCCCAGGCCAAATTCAACCTGGCACTCACCGAGAAAGGTCATCCTGGGGGTGACGGGGCTGATGAAATCAATTCCAACCTGGACCAGCGGATCCTGGAAGCCCTGAATCAGGTGGCACCTCTGGGTGTGGCGAAATCAGGCGGCCGAATACAACGGTCGGCGCCCTGGTACAATGAGGATTTGCGAACGGCCAAAGCTGCATGTAAACGTGCTGAAAGGCAATGGAGGACTGCTTACTCCATGCAGGCCAAAACTGTTTACACTAATTGCAGACGTGCCTATCACATGTTGATTAGGAAGGCCAAATCGACGTACTATTGCAATAAAATTGAGGAAGCTAAGCAGTCCACCAAGGAGCTCTTCTCTATTTACAAATCCATTGCAATAGGTAAATCCGCCGTAGTACCGAAGAAACTTTGCACCAGGGAGGGCTGTAATCGTATTGCGGAGTACTTTGCAACCAAGGTCTCCAACATATACAATTCCTTCCCCCAGAGGACCGACAGTGGCCTTTCCCCCTTGGAACTCCCAAGAAGGGAAGGGGAACATTGGCTAACCATGTTCGTTACTCCTCCCACTGCGGAGTTTCTCCGCATTTGTGGATCCATCAAATCCGGTTCCCCCAGAGATCCGACCACCCCCAGCCGGCTCAAGGACAGCTTGCCAGTGCTAGAGCCCTATGTGCGTCAGCTGCTGGACATCTCCTTTGAGTCTCAGGTGGTCCCGAAGGCTTGGAAACAGGCGGTGGTACTTCCCCTGCAAAAAAAGGCCAGCGTTAGTTTTGAAAAGCTGGACAACCTCCGTCCTATTTCCCTGCTTCCCTACATGGCGAAGGTGGCGGAAAAAATAGCCAACATACAGCTCATGCAGTTCGTGGACACGGCTTCAATACTCCACGACTCGCAATTTGGCTTCCGTCCCCGCCACTCGACGGAGTCTGCTCTCCTCGTGGCGGTAGAAGCACTCAGACAGGGAGTAGACGAGGGCCAGACGATGGCACTGATCCTTCTAGACTTAAGCGCAGCATTCGACACTGTAGCACATTCCACCTTGCTACAGTGTCTGAATGGAGGTGGGGTGACAGGAGCTGCGCTTGGTTGGATTAAGTCCTTCCTCTCTGAGAGGTACTTTCAGGTCAGACTGGGTGAGTGCTATTCCAAGGAGATTGAGCTGGGCCAGGGCGTACCTCAGGGTTCGTCCCTGAGCCCAACTCTTTTCAATATCTACGTCTCCCCCCTGGCTGCCATTGTGGAGGGGCATGGCCTCCGCCTGGTGTCCTACGCCGACGACACGCAGTTGGTTATCTCCCTATCGCGCGCGCCCGGTCTTGCGGCTGACATCTTCAGGAATTGTATGAAAGACCTTGCTGCCTGGATGTCTGCCAACTGTTTAAAGTTGAACGGGAGCAAGACCGAGGTGCTCGTGGTGGGGGGTGCACCGTCGGCGTGGTCGTCGGCGTGGTGGCCACTAAGCATGGGCGTAAAATCCGCTCCGCTCGCGGATTTTTCGGATTTTCGGCAAATCCGCAATCCGCGAACGCTCGCGAATTTGTCGGAAATCCGTGAATCCGCTCGCGGCGGATTTTTTGCTTGGTTGCGGCGCGCGGCGTGGTGCACGGCGTTCACTTTCCGTCATTTTAGCGTTTGCCGAGTTGTTTTTCTTTGCGAGTGACGCGCCATTTTAGATCTTTGTCCATCTCCTGGTCACTTTCATTTGGATCTGGAGCTGGAAGGATTACTTTTTGTGGGTGCTGCTGGATATTTGGATTTGAGGCCTTTTTGACTGTCTTTGGATCACTTTTGGATTAGAAATCAACTTTCACAAGTAAGTTTGTTTGGGGCATTACAGTTGCTGCAAGTAAAATTTTGGAACTTTTTCAGAACATTAAATAAATTATATTGTGGGTAGCCACAGTATCCAGTAGGACCAGGGTTGGTTAGGGGTGCATGATACAACTGTTTTGTTGAATTTAAACACCATTTAGGCCATGGATGGGCTGGGATTGTGCTGATTTTTGTCCTTTTTTTGGGACTGCTGGTGGGGCCCTTTGCCCAGGGGTGGTGAGTGTTGCATGGGCCTAGTCTGTCTGTGGGGTGTCTTCTTAAATTTAAACATAATTGAGGCCATGGATGGGCTGGGATTGTGCTTATTTTATTGTTTTTTGTCGTTTTTGGGGGGCTGCTGGTGTGGCCTTTTGCCCAGGGGTGGTGGGTGGTGCATGGACTGAGTGTGCCTGTGGTGTGGTCTCACTCTCTTTAATGTAAACATCATGGATGGCATTGGATTGTGGTGATTTCTGGCTGTTTTTCTGTTTTTTGGGGGTGTACTGTTGATGTGGACTGGCCATGTGGGTGGTGGTGGTGGGTGGCCATCTTGAGTGCTGGCTGCTACAGGCAACATGTGCTTGGGGTGTAAGGGGCCATTTTGAGGAGAGGCAGTGTCTGAGGCCTGCACTTATTTTGCCTACTTTTCATCCATTATGCCCAGGGGTAGTGAGTGTTGCATGGGCCTAGTGTGTTTTTGAGGGGTGTCTTCTTGAATTTAAACACCATTGAGGCCATGGATGGGCTGGGATTGTGCTGATTTTATTGTTTTTTGTCGTTTTTTTGGGCCTGCTGGTGGGGCCCTTTGCCCAGGGGTGGTGAGTGTTGCATGGGCCTAGTCTTTCTGTGGGGTGTCTTCTTGAATTTAAACATAATAGAGGCCATGGATGGGCTGGGATTGTGCTTATTTTATTGTTTTTTGTCGTTTTTGGGGGGCTGCTGGTGTGGCCTTTTGCCCAGGGGTGGTGGGTGGTGCATGGACTGAGTGTGCCTGTGGTGTGGTCTCACTCTCTTTAATGTAAACATCATGGATGGCATTGGATTGTGGTGATTTCTGGCTGTTTTTCTGTTTTTTGGGGGTGTACTGTTGATGTGGACTGGTCATGTGGGTGGTGGTGGTGGCCATCTTGAGTGCTGGCTGCTACAGGCAACATGTGCTTGGGGTGTAAGAAGGGGCCATTTTGAGGAGAGGCAGTGTCTGAGGCCTGCACTTATTTTGCCTACTTTTCATCCATTATGCCCAGGGGTAGTGAGTGTTGCATGGGCCTAGTGTTTCTGAGGAGTGTCTTCTTGAATTTAAACACCATTGAGGCCATGGATGGGCTGGGATTGTGCTGATTTTATTGTTTTTTGTCGTTTTTTTGGGCCTGCTGGTGGGGCCCTTTGCCCAGGGGTGGTGAGTGTTGCATGGGCCTAGTCTTTCTGTGGGGTGTCTTCTTGAATTTAAACATAATAGAGGCCATGGATGGGCTGGGATTGTGCTTATTTTATTGTTTTTTGTCGTTTTTGGGGGGCTGCTGGTGTGGCCTTTTGCCCAGGGGTGGTGGTGCATGGACTGAGTGTGCCTGTGGTGTGGTCTCACTCTCTTTAATGTAAACATCATGGATGGCATTGGATTGTGGTGATTTCTGGCTGTTTTTCTGTTTTTTGGGGGTGTACTGTTGATGTGGACTGGTCATGTGGGTGGTGGTGGTGGCCATCTTGAGTGCTGGCTGCTACAGGCAACATGTGCTTGGGGTGTAAGAAGGGGCCATTTTGAGGAGAGGCAGTGTCTGAGGCCTGCACTTATTTTGCCTACTTTTCATCCATTATGCCCAGGGGTAATGAGTGTTGCATGGGCCTAGTGTTTCTGAGGGGTGTCTTCTTGAATTTAAACACCATTGAGGCCATGGATGGGCTGGGATTGTGCTGATTTTATTGTTTTTTGTCGTTTTTTTGGGCCTGCTGGTGGGGCCCTTTGCCCAGGGGTGGTGAGTGTTGCATGGGCCTAGTCTTTCTGTGGGGTGTCTTCTTGAATTTAAACATAATTGAGGCCATGGATGGGCTGGGATTGGGCTTATTTTATTGTTTTTTGTCGTTTTTGGGGGGCTGCTGGTGTGGCCTTTTGCCCAGGGGTGGTGGGTGGTGCATGGACTGAGTGTGCCTGTGGTGTGGTCTCACTCTCTTTAATGTAAACATCATGGATGGCGTTGGATTGTGGTGATTTCTGGCTGTTTTTCTGTTTTTTGGGGGTGTACTGTTGATGTGGACTGGCCATGTGGGTGGTGGTGGTGGCCATCTTGAGTGCTGGCTGGTACAGGCAACATGTGCCTGGGGTGTAAGGGGCCATTTTGAGGAGAGGCAGTGTCTGAGGCCTGCACTTATTTTGCCTACTTTTCATCCATTATGCCCAGGGGTAGTGAGTGTTGCATACTTGCATGTCCGTAGTCTTTCTGTGGGGTGTCTTCAATGTAAACATCAAGGATGGCATGGGATTGTGCTCATTTTTCTGTGTTTTGTCGAATTTTTGGGGTGTATAACTGAACTGATGTTCCTCTGTCTTCCATTGCTTTTAGGTGCACAAGAAGACTCAAGAGAACCACCAGTGCCAGGAAGAAGTCCTGCAGCGGTGTGTGCAGCATAACGTAACGCGACGTCACGTCTGGACACAGAACCCTCTGCAACTCGTGCAACTGCTGCCTGCTGACCTGCTCTGAAGAGGATGGCCCCAAAAAAAGTAACCCGTAGCTCCTCTAGCAAGAAAGGTGCCAGTAAGGAGCAGAAGAAGCAAGTTACCAAGGAGACTGGTGTGCCGCCCGCCCCTTTTTTTGGGAGTAAAAAAAAAAGTATGCCTGCAGCAGCGGGATCTGCTGGGGACCAAGCTGGCAGCACCCCCCCCGCTCCATTGGGCTCAGTGCCACCACCACCACCACGCCAACTTAAGTCCAAGCCCTTGAGTGCTGCAGAGGCAGCCAGTATAGTTCTTCAATCACCATCGACCAGTGATGTTGGCTCATCGCAAGAAAGCAGCAGCAATGTCCCTCAATCAACACAGGTTGTTGTAGCTCATCTGACGAGTGTTGAACAACCACAGCCGCAACAACAATCACATGTGCAAGTACATGTGGAAGGAGAGGCAGCGCAAGGAGATGCGCAAGCAGAGGTGCATGGAGGGTCACAAGTGCCCACAATAGTTGTTCCTCCCGAAGTAGGGGCACATCAGGAAATCGACAATCAAGGCGAGGTATCATTTGAGGAAGCCACTCCTCCTGCTGATCCTTCATTGTCTTCCACAACCCTAGCAAGGAAGAGATCAAGGGTGGTGTCTACATCCTCTTCAAGCACACCTCCTTCTGATGATACGGATCAAACTTGGGAACCAGCACCACAGCCGTCTGAGAGTGAGGCACACCATGATCCAACAAAGGTACTTAAGCGTAAAAGGAAGCTCGTCCAAAGTCTCAGACTTATGGAGTGTGATGAGGCTCAACAAGAAGTGGCGGATACTGCTGCTGATGAAGACTCTGCCAACGACGACCCAGTCATCATAAAGGTCACTGCAGCCCCAGCGGGCATGCAGCAAACAGACATTTTGACCCTAGCCCGAAGAGCTGCTGCGCGTGATGATGATGATGATGATGTTGTCGATGAGGAGGCAGTGGAAACACCACAATCATTGGAGTTAAGTAGTACACCAACTCGTCCCGCTTCCATATTTCTTTCTGGCAAGAAGAGACCTCCGTCAACCTCGACCTTAATTAGTGGCGGTGAAAGTGGAAAACGTACAAAAGTTGGGCAATCCAGATCCTCCACTTCATCTGGCATTAGCTTCATGACCACCACCACCAGTATCGCCGCCTCCTCCAGGTCCCACAGACACTTCAAGTCCCCAGTTTGGGACTTCTTTACTGTTTGTCCCAAAAATCCAAAGTTTGCCATTTGTACCCTTTGTAAGCTTGCAGTTAGTCGTGGTAAGTCAGGTACCAACTATGGTACCGGCGGCCAGAGTGGTCATCTTGAGAGAAAGCACGCTGTCAAATGGTTTGCGCACCTAGCTGCGATCAAGAAAGGCCAAAATCAAGGAAACGTTGATGTTTCATCTGATGTTGACGAGCAGGAAGAAGACGTGTCAAACACTTCCCTTACACCCAGTACCCCTGTCAGCAGCACACCCAATGTGAGGCACACTAAGAGTGTTGGAGCGAGTGAGACACCAACGCACAAAAGTTCACCAGCGAGCAAAATTGGGTCAACGAAGTCATTATGAGCCCGTAAATGCTTGGTCCAGGACAACATTAGAACAATGCTTACTTCAGACGTGCCATATGAACGCAACCACCCACTGACGCGTCTGTATAACACTAAGCTGGCTAAAATGCTAGCTGTGGACCTTCTACCTTTTTCTTTTGTAGAAGCGGTAGGTTTTCTTGAATTAGTTGCAACGCTCTGCCCTAAATGGAAGGTTCCGAGCCGGTTCTATTTTGCCAGAGTTGCGGTTCCAGCACTACATGAAGATGTGCTGCAGGCGATTGGGGCAGCTTTGCAGAAGAGTGCTGTTCACACAATACATCTGACAACAGACATGTGGACCAGTGGCCCAGGCGATGATTACATGTGCATCACTGCACACTGGGTCTCTTTTTCAGGTGTTAAAGCAAAGCTAAACGCAGGTGTTGACCCGGACCAAGTTTTCAAAGCTGCTCGGAAACATGCAACACTAGCCATGTTTGGCTTGGAGAAAAGTCACACAGCAGAAAACCTTTTGGAAGAGTTTGACAAAAAGGTCTTGACAATGCTATCCCCCCTAAAACGCAAGATTGGTTATGTTTCCACGGATAATGGCGCCAATGTAGTTAAGGCCATGTTCCTTGGTGACCATGTTAGAGTGCCGTGTTTGGCGCACTGTATCAACCTGGTAGTTCAAAAATTCTTGAGTGATAAAGAGAGTCCAGCGTTCGAGGTAATGGCCACCTGCCGCAAAATGTGCAACCATTTCAGCCATTCTTTTAAGGCCCGGAAGCATCTGCGGAGACTGCTACTTCAACGTGGAATGCCAGTGAAAGCACTCATCCAGGAGGTGGCAACACGTTGGAACTCAACCTTCTACATGCTTGAGCGTCTGTATGAGCAGTATACGGTACTCGATCACTATTTCTTGACAGAGGCTACATCTCAGAAGGAGGACCTGCGGATGAGTAAGGCGCAATGGGACATAGTTAAAAGCCTGACAGACATGCTTCGTCCTTTTGAGTTCTTCACGCGTGCAGTCAGCCAGGAGGACTGTAATTTGGGAAAAGCTATCCCATTGTTGTGCATACTGGAGCACCAACTGATGGCGGTTTCTTCTGAGTTTGAAAAAGATGAAAAAAAAAAAAAACATTTCATTTTGTCTGAGAAATTATTACATCGCCTACGTGGTGATGAACGTCTTCAAAACATCAACTCAGATCAGCATTACATTTGTGCTACTATTCTGGATCCACGCTACAAAAAGGCGCTGGCAGACAACGCATTCTTTCCTTTCGCTGATGCAGATGTTCAAAAGTACAAACATTGGTTAGCCTGGTCAGCCAAGAGGTTTGAAAAAGAACGGCAGGTTATTGAAGGAGAAGCCAGTACATCAGCATCAGCATCAGCATCAGCAGGCCATCCGCAGTCACAAGAATCCACTTCTGCACCTGTGGCTGGGGCACAAGTGACCTCTCAGCCGTTAAAGACACCGGCAACTGGATCATCTGCACCACACACAATGACAACACTAACAGTGGCTGGGGAGGAGGATTGGCTAAGTTTGATGGGGTATGGTTCTCGAAAAAATGTCACAGGCACAGCAAAAAGTAAGCAAAGTGGAGGAACAGTTGATGACCTTGAGTCGATGGTGCAGGACTATCTGAATGACTCAACAGAGGTCTTCCTTAATGATGAGCCATTGCAGTATTGGCATGGCAAAAAACAATTGTGGCCACAGCTCTTCAACCTGGCTATAAACTATTTGTCTTGCCCACTCGCAAGTGTGTCTTCTGAACGTGTTTTCAGTGCTGCTGGTGGCATTGTAACTCCCAAACGGAGCCGCCTCTCGCCCAAAAATGTGGAGCGGCTGACAATGATCAAGATGAATCAGCACCTCATACCACCAGATTACAAAGTACGAGAAAGCACGCCGCATGACGACGAGGAGGACAGCAACGTAGATGAGGGGATTTTTTCTCTGTTCGGTGCCACTGACCTCATCCAGCCTGAATTCGCAGAGTATGATGACGAAATCTTGTTCTTATTCCCTGACACCGAGCCCTGAAAATGAGACAATCAATCAAGAACTTTCTTTTTCGTCCTTATTCACTTTTATTCCTGTGTGCTTTGTGTCTCTCTTTCTTTGTTTTGCACAGTTAATTTAATTCAAACTTTAATCACCTAATCCCAAAAACAAGACCATCATCAGAACTGTCTTCTATCCTCCTCCTCCAGACTGCGATTTCCCTCCAAGCAGAGTGCTGGATTACGCACAATGAAGAAAGACTCAGCACTTGTGGGGGTGTTGTACTTCTTTGCGGGTGAGTTGACGGTTTTGGGCCCATTGCTGTGAAGCTCTAATAATGGACAAAAGTGTTTTGGACCAAATATGAGGTGGAAATTTCTTGCCGTTTTTGCTGACTTGCTTGCCTTTGAGGTGCTCTTTGGCGGGGTTCCGGGGGTTTGTGTGTAATTTTTGGTGTCTGTCGAAGCACTGCTGCGACAGTCTAATCTTGATTGCATTTGCTTTTCAGGAAATCCGTGGTGGAAAACAGGAGTTATGATGATTGATGATGATGACCTAGCTGAACAGCGCCGCATTTGGAACGAAGGCCGAGAGATATTGTAAGTATGAGATTTAGCTTTTTCGCTGTTTGGGGGTGTTGTCGGGTGTTTTTTTGCGGGTGGGTTGGCGCCGGCGGGTCTTGCCTGGGGCATTCCTGGGAAGGTCTAATACCGGATAGAAGTGTTTTGGACAAAATCCATAAGGAACAGCCTTTTTTTTGCCATTTCTTCAGACATCTTGCTCAATGTAGCGTTTTGGGGGGCTTCCTGCTGTTCGTGGGTGGGTTGCGGCCGGGGTCTCTGTCGAAGCACTGCTGCGACAGTCTAATCTTGATTGCATTTGCTTTTCAGGAAATCCGTGGTGGAAAACAGGAGTTATGATGATTGATGATGATGACGACCTAGCTGCACAGCGCCGCGTTTGGACCGAAGGCCGAGAGACATTGTAAGTATGAGATTTAGCTTTTTCGCTGTTTGGGGGTGTTGTGTCGGGTGTTTTTTTGCGGGTGGGTTGGCGGGTCTTGCCTGGGGCATTCCTGGGAAGGTCTAATACCGGATACAAGTGTTTTGGACAAAATCCATAAGGAACAGCCTTTTTTTTGCCATTTCTTCAGACATCTTGCTCAATGTAGCGTTTTGGGGGGCTTCCTGCTGTTCGTGGGTGGGTTGCGGCCGGGGTCTCTGTCGAAGCACTGCTGCGACAGTCTAATCTTGATTGCATTTGCTTTTCAGGAAATCTGTGGTGGAAAACAGGAGTTATGATGATTGATGATGATGACGACCTAGCTGCACAGCGCCGCGTTTGGACCGAAGGCCGAGAGACATTGTAAGTATGAGATTTAGCTTTTTCGCTGTTTGGTGGTGTTGTGTCGGGTGTTTTTTTGCGGGTGGGTTGGCGGGTCTTGCCTGGGGCATTCCTGGGAAGGTCTAATACCGGCTAGAAGTTTGTTGGACAAAATCCATAAGGAAACACCAGTTTTGGCACTTTTTGTAAGTTAGGGTTCGTTAGGGTTAGCCCTAGCAGCAGGATTGCATGTGTTTAGGGGGGTTCTATTGCAACGCGGTTCTGTTGTTGTAGAGCACTGTTGGAGCGATGCTGGCTATGGATACTTTTGCTTGCAGGCAAGTGGTTTGAATACAATCCACGGTCTGTATTTGGGCCTACTGTTACTTTCAAAGTACGTTTTGTAACCATTTTTCTGCTAGGCATCGTTTTTGGAGATATGATTGGGTTCTTCTACATTTTTGCGACTGGCTTTAGTAAGGGTCTTGGTGGGAGCATTGCTGGGAAGGTCAAATTTTGTTCTAAAACACAGTAGTACACCCACCTTGAGGGGAAAGATCCGCTATAATATTTTGGCCATACTTATTGATCCTTAAAAAGGTGACTCAGACAGAGCACGCAATTTCAAAAATATTGTACTGTCTATTAGGGAAATCAAAGTGTCACTTTTTGAACCACACAGCGTACATACCTTTTATTTATTTATCAGTGGTATTGTAATAGCACTTCCTGTTTTCCGTTCAATAATTACAGGCCGGGTTTCAGTCAACATCCGCCAGGCAGGCAGTGGACAGGGTGTCTCTTCTGTCAGTGGTCACCACCACATTGATGGACGAAGCGTCAGCTGGAATGGAGGAGTGCCGCCAATAAGAGGAATTGTTTGCTGCATGCAACTTACTTACCAATTTCAACAGGACAACTCCAACAACATACGCAATACAGATACAGTATCCATTGTTGTCTTTTATTCTATGAGTGTGACTGCATGTGCTTACCTTTAGTTTGTAACCAAAGATTGTCTGTAAACTCTGTATCTTCAATTATTGTTTGTCCATGCTCTGCTTTTTTTTTCTTCTCTCAACAAAACCTACCCAAAAAGAAACCCCCATTCCCATCCATTTTACAAACCCTAACCCTCTTCCCCCGGGCTGTGTTGTTTTGCTTGATGTCTGACTAAAATGACATCAATAATTCCACACACTTGCTGGGGAGGATAAGGTGATAGCAGCAACAGGCTGGTGAAGGAATACGAGGATATCTTCTAGACTTACTCAGCTTCAGTACTATATCTTCTAGTAGTAGTAGCCAATGTCAAATAAATTCAACGCAAGTACTAGTTATACTTGCAAGCAAATACTTTACCATTTGTTAGGCTACATTATGGCACTGTTCTAGTGTACTGTCACCTGCTATTTTCTCGATCGTACCGTAACCGTTGTAATGCTACAGTAAGGAGGACAAACAAGGTTTTGTTTTCTTTTTTTCCATAGGCATGCAACTGCCACTGTGTCACACCACTAGTACCACCGCAATGAGGAAATGTCACCCGCCCAGGATTGACAACGTTAATCCCCATTTCACCTGGAGCCAGCCCTGGGCCTAGCCCTAATTTCTAACACAAATTACAGGTAAGATAAGCGTTTGGTGGGAGGTAGTATAATGGAGTATTATTTCGGAGTAGACAAGAGATTGACGGTTGTACTACTAAAGTCCTACGACTGTTCAGGAAAACAAAGTTACTGTTACACCCCCGCCCCCCACCCACCAGACTGAAAAGCAGTAAAAAACAGGTATGGTCAGATAAAGTTGAAAAATATATTTATTTAGCCCTAACAAAATAATCTCCCTCACCCACCCTAACCCCAACGATTGTCTCTGAAACGTCCCAAAACGATCCCAACTCCCAAATCCCACCCCCCAAACGTCTATAAAAAAAGGGCAAGGGACACTCCACTACTGGAGGGTGCTGGTGCTGGTGCATGATGCGGCATGGGCATCATACTCCTTGCGGAGGGTGGCAAGCTCGGAGCGGAGGCCCTTAACCAAGTTCTTATACCTCAGGACCTCCTGCTCCAGGTTGGACATGCGGACTCGTAGGCGGCGTTGGCGTTCCTTGCAGCTCCTGTGGGGGGCAGCTGGTATTTCGGTTGCTTGGCGGTGGCGGTCGGCTTTCTTAGCCCGGCTCGGTCCCGCTGGCTTAGTCACGGAGGAGGATGCAGTGGTCACAGTCGAGGATGTTGCCCCGCTCGACTGCGTGTCCTCCTCCTCCTCCAGGGCCACCAGCCGCCGATACTCGGCGACTGTGGCCTCCAGCCTCCGTTGCCGGGCCAATCTAGCCTGCTCCCTCCTTGTTGTTGATTTGGAAGGAGCAACTATATGAAGAAAGAAAGACATAGTCTGTAACCAATGCTCCTTATTAATAACACAAAGTGATTGAGCCGAAAGTTGGGTCACAGAGTACAAGTAGCAAATTGAAAGCACAGTACATAACTATTGAGGACAGTATCTATGTAACCTCCCACTTCTGCATCCTTGCTCTAACAGTAGTGGTAGTTTAATGAACTAATTCTACGACCACTATGGACTTCCATTACAGTCGACTATGACAGTACACCAGTCTTATTCTTATTCTTCTCTCTTGTTTAGGGAAATGGGTACGTTATCTTATGCAAGCCGGCAGAATGACATGGACACAGCACAGTGAAGTTGCACCCGAGAAAAAAAGTTGCACACCATGATGATTGAGACAGACTTGCGTTACTGTACCGGTCCAGTACATGCAGGTGGTGAAGCTATTACTTTTCTATTACGGGTGGCACTGAGAATACTCTGTTACAAGGGCTACTGCTTAATTAATTTACCTTTCACCCTACAGTGCAAATGAGTACTAGAAAAGGAAACTGAAGAAGCTAACTAATTTGATTATCTATCACTTCACATGGGACGTATTTAATGACAGATGAGATGACTTTAGGTGCTTTGCTTAATATTGAGTGAACAGTGATACACCCACACATGAATGACGTACTACAAGTAAACTAAAGTTATTAAGAGAGGTACGGAGTGTCCACCGTAATAACCAGATATATGCTGTGAATGCAAACGCATTACAAAGTACTGCTACTATTCATGGTAGTATTGGACACATTTACAATTTCTTTTCCTTGCCTTCCCTGCACTGGGACGGACGTGCGGGTGCGGTGGTACATGCTCTTCAAGGTAACACTTACTTCACCTGGCGACCATCTACTCTCTCTAGATACACATGTGCTATGTAAGAGTCAGAGAATAACATGCTCCAGGCATCCATTCAGTCAAAGTATACGCACACATACAGTTTCTGTTTCACCCACCCAGGCTGCTGTCCTTCCACCCATCCTTGCTTCATCATTGACCCAGCCATGCACCATACCATATTCTTTCCTTCCCAGCCACCTCGGGGGCCAAGCAAACACATATCGTTCTTCTTTGCCAGCCATCATACAAGTTCGCGTCCCACTTACTTACACCCTTCTTTCGCTTTTCGTTCATCCCATCCATCACGTTCGTCTAAGAACTTATTGGGATTCTTCTCACCAAAAACGTCACAGCTAAGTCGAAGTACATTTCGAGGAGGCTACTACCTGGTTGATTTGTAATTGTAATACACCCGTGCAGAAAGCACACTATGCAGTCTTCAATCTCAATAAGTAAGGAATATATAGCTTACCTGTTTCCGCCACCACCGTTTGATCCCCCACAGGAACGGCCACCAGCTCTTCTACCGCCGCCTCCTCCCCAGAGGCCTCCGAGTCCAAGTCCAACACAGCCACCTCCGCGCTGGCCCCGTCACCAGATGTTACACCTACAAAGTACATTTAAGAATGTTAATACACCACTCACTACTATATAATATTTGGTCTAGGAGAAATGTTAAAAAAACAGAATACAATGTAATAATTTGTGACTGTCTACTCCATAGTAAAAATGTCCCATTTTCCAGGGAAGGCTGTTGTCTTGCTGCACTTTTATGCACAACTGATGAATGCTTGCTTTTGATTTTTAACACGCACCACTTTTTCTCCTAACAGACAGAAGCTTGACTCCTGAGTCCTAAGAACACGACCAGGATCAAGTTCAAACTAGGTGAGAGTTCGGCTCGACCACAAGAAATGTGTCCAATTAATCGTCAGCACTAACCACTTTTCCGTTTACAGTTAAATAGTTTTATGACAAAGTAGATTTTAATAAATGTGTTTACTTTTAATAAAGCTTTTACACTTAAATAGACTCTGTGGTTTTTGTTCCTCTAGACTAGAGTGGATGAGCTAAAGGTTTTGGAATTTTTGCAAGCATGAGTGCCTCTGACACTTCTTGACTGTGCTGTGACTCCGTACTACTCTCTTGTCCTGCGTACGATAATCTAGAGATCATTGGGGATCTATAATCGGTGACTTCGGGAGCTGAATGACTCTGCCACACTATCTAGTCAGTAAGGAGACAGTGCATAGAGGTATTGCTGAATATAATGGGAGTCCAATGGAATTGCCAAATGTCCAATCTTAGTTAGCTACACAGACAGACTAATAAGAATAGTCTAGTAATACCACAGGGAGTCATATTCGAGGCAGGATAAGAATTTATATCCAGTCTACAAGAAGATCAAAGACGATTTAGAAAAAATCGAATGAGGAACGCTAGGAAAAAATAGGTACTGTTTATTAAAATGTAAACTTACTGGGGCCAGCAAAGGAGCCCTCGCCTGCCCGATCCTGGCCTGCATCCTCAGCACCCTCCTCCTGTGTCCTCTTGCCCTTGGGGGGAGCTGATGTACAACATGAAAGAAAGAAAAACCAGAAAACATGGATGAGATTTTTCAACCAAATCAAACATTTCAAAAGAACAATAACAACATATTTTGGAAAAATAGCAAATAGATAGACAACTATTCCACGGGATCTATCTCATGTGGTATACTACGTTATTCGTATTGCCTGATTTGCGGAACGTTGACTTAGAAAGTTCCTATGTAACTCAATAAACAGACTACTAAAGAGGTTTGCCTAGGCCTGGCACTGCAGGCAGCAGTGCGCAACACGTGACAGACAAAGTCCATCCTGCTTGCAGATCAGTGAATACTCAAACTATCAATCCACCCGCCACCACCGCCACTATTTCTTCTGATAGCCATGTGACTGTCTAAAGGAAGGACTGGACTTCAGTCTGTTGGGGCTGATTTATAAGTCCCTTGCGGAAGTTGCGGCTGATTTTCCTCCATTGTTGCGTGCCTTTTCTGACGCAGCGGCAGAACAAAAGACTCGCCATGGTGTTGGTGCGGCGTATATATTAAAAAAAAAAACACATATGGGCATATGGGCGATGCATCACGTTGTAAAGCCCTGCGCCATCAGGGGGCGTTCCGGCGCAAGGGAGGGCGTACCTGCGCAGGAACGAATCCTAAAAGTGGCTGAGGGAAATCTACAAGATGTCAATCAGTCACTTTTAGGACAATGATGCATGACTCAAACCCTGCGCGCTTGAAGCCGACGTACGGCTTGATGCAGCATTGGGGAGATAGGGTACCCCAGAGCATTGCTGGAGCTGCGCCATCGTTGGCACGCAACTCCAGCAATGCGCTGCCTTTACGGCACAGATGCGTAAGGCTTCTGTGACGTTTTGGGCCAATGGGTGGTGGTGGCATGGCACACAATTACTGCCGCATCCCTGCTACTTTGCAGGGATGCGCCGGTAATTGAAAATATGACCCTTACTGTCTAGCATTACGCAGTTCTTTTCTTTACAGTACACTCATACATAATTTCTCAGGCCAATGAAATGCTTCTGAACACAACATACAAAACAAAGAAGCATAGTAGCAAGCAAGGCTACTGAGAAGGAGAGCAGTGCACCTGAAATGCATAGAAGATTTTGAAATATAATTTACCTCAATGTAATCGGCAGCATTATTGCTCTTGGTAAAGAACAAAGATTTGCAAATAACAGAGCAGGATAAAACAGAGTAGTAAATGTACTACTACTACTACTCACCAAGCCCGGGGACCTCTACGCCGAGCGCGTCCAGCAAGTCCCGCTCCCGGTCCATGACATCGGTCCAGCGGTGGGTGGCCTGGTTATATGTGCGCCGGACCCCAGAGATCTTGTACATGGCCCGGCACACCTTCTCCCACCGCTTGTGACGCTCCCGGATGCCATAGCCGGTCGCGATCTTGCCGCCTCCCAGGATCGTCTTGGGGAGGCGGCGCTGGACGTGGAAGATCAGTGCCGCCACTTCCTCCGCGCTGAAGATCTCCCTCGGGACCACTTGCTCCCCCCTTAAATGCCCGCTCGGGAGCCGGGCACGGGGTGCGGGACCCTTCCCCTTCTCAGGGTGCTTCCCGGCTCCCTTTACCATGGTCTGGGCAGAAATAAACTTAAATGATAAAGAAGAAATAGAATAGTGAAGAAGAAAAGAAAAGAGTTTAAAAAAGTAGTTTAAAAGTAACTAAAAGCTGCAGAAAACACAAAAATATAGAGCTAGAAAAATAGAGGGTTAGATAATAAGTAAAATTAGATCAAAAAAACTTCAAACAAGCAAAGGATGGCAGAGATTGAGAGAGGATAGAGAAAGCATGCCCAGAACCATAGCAATGAATGAGAAACAAGATGGCCGCGCCCGTTCACGACCGCGTGGGTAAGTTCGCGCGAGATTTTCCTTGCGAGTACGCGCGAAATTGTACTAGCGAGCAGCACACTTTGCGAGATTACACATAGCGGGCGGAAACGGAATTACGTCACGCCAACAAGATGGCCGCGCCCGTGTACGACCGATAGGGTAACTTGGCAAACGTATAGCTAGAAGCGCCTCGCGAACACGCGCAAGATCACGCGAACATACACGTCGCAACAAAAACAATTTTGTATTCGCACGTATTCGCGGCTTCCGAAATCGATCTCGCACGGATTCGCGCCCCAAAAAACGCGCAAAATTGCAGAAAAAACTATTTTAGCTAAACTGAAAGCAATGAGCAGGTGCAAAAGTTCAAACTTAACATTAGTAACATTCAAGGTAGTGCTTCCTGATGGGCCCCTCCAGAGTTTGCAACTATTCTATGACCCTGCTATGACCCAAACAGCAGGCTCATAGAATAGCACCATAAAGGTCCTGTGAAAAAAAAATTTCACTGCAACAAAAAGCAAATTACAGATAAGGAAGGAAGCAGGTGCCAGCCAGACTGGAACTTTCAAAATTACTGACACATTAATGAAACACAAATTAATTGATGGCAGTTGAAGAAGGGCAGGTGTGCTTGCTTTTTTCAACCACCATAATCTACAGTGATAAATAAACCTAATAGGTGCCAGTGAGGATGTACTAGAGGGTGGCATGGGTGTCCCAGAGGGTGGCAGTGGTGAAACAGAGGGTGCTGTGAACCTGTGATGATAAACCAGACGTAGAAACAACATAGTCGCGGCCGTTGCAAGCCGAAAAGTAAGTTCGCAATTGCGAACTTGTCCCAAAATCGGCGCGAACACGCGCCAACACAAAAAACGGAAAAATCCGCAAATCCGCTAGAGTTCGCGGATCTTCGCGGATTGCGAATCCGTAAATACACAAATTCGCGGATTGCCAATCCGCAAAATCCGCCCATGCTTAGTGGCCACCTTGTCTGGGGGAAGTCCCCGCTCCCTGCCGTGAGGCCAGGAACCTGGGCGTGTGGCTCGATAAGGACCTCACCTTTGGCCCACATGTCAGTCGGGTGGCGGGGGTATGCTTCAGTGTTCTGAGAGCCCTCAGGAAAGTCTTAGACCTGCTTCCCATTTCTGCTCGTCAGACGCTGGTGCATGCCTTGGTCACCTCCCGACTCGATTATGGGAACCTGCTCTATTTGGGGGCCACAGGAAAGGTCATCGGCCGCATGCAGGTTCTTCAAAATGCGGCAGCGCGGTTGGTCCTCAGACTCCCCAGGAGGTCATCTGCCAAACCAGCCTTGCAAGCGCTCCATTGGCTCCCTATCGAGAGGAGAGTGAAGTTTAAGGCCCTTGCCACCTGCCATCGTATTCTGCACGGCAAGGCACCTCCTCCGCTCCAGAGCCTAGTAGCCTATTACGAGCCTACACGCAGTCTTAGGTCCTCGCAGACCGGGCTGTTAAAAGTTCCAAGAATATCTAAAGCTCGTATGGGAGGCAGATCCTTTAGATACCTTGCTCCCAAGTGCTGGAATAATCTTCCACTGGAACTTCGGCTTGAGCCCTCCGAAATCCAGTTTAGAAAAAAACTTAAAACGTATCTTTTCAGTAGATAGCTTGGTTTGGGAGGAGGGGGGACAGTCACTCCACTTGTCATAGCGCGGGGACACGCCACTGGCGTAACCAGGCGCTTAATAAATGTCCAATAATAATAATAATAATAATTAGAAAGAAGATCACCTAGGCCCAAGTGGAAGAAGATTTAAAGTAGGGACTTCCAATAGAAGAAGAACTAAGGACTAGTGCTGACTACATCTCTACAATAGGTTTAGTAATATTGGACTGAACATTGCAATAATTGAATGGAAAACAGAACATAAAAAGACATTGTAAATAACAGGATCAGGCAAGGAAAAGAAGAAAAGAGACTTTTTTTATTTCGTTTGCGCCTCAAGAAATCCAAACAGTGGTTCAAAATGGAGTCTGTAAACTCAGGACGCAGGCAGAAGTGCATCATTAGTGCCCTTATTGTTGTGGTGCTCATCGGCATAACTGTGGTGATTGTTACATCTTTGGTTGGATCTCATGATGTTGAAAAGAATGGGGAACAGGTGACACTTACCCCACCTCCCATTCGGATCCCTCCAACTACAGGTTGATTGCGCTTATAGATGTGAAGGCGAAAATATACGCATCTAATCTCTTGGTAGAGCTCGAGGCTTGGATCAGTCATACAAACCTTATTCCTCCAACGCAAACTGGATTCCGGGCTGGGATGGGCACCCTTACAAACATCTCTGCGGTCACTCTTTTAGCTAACCAAGCCTTCGAAAAATCAAGGCCCTTCTACGCTTGTTTCGTAGACCTTAAAGCAGTCTTTGATAAAGTTCCAAGAGCCTCTTTATGGGTAAAAATGCTAGCTTGGGGGGTCCCGCCCAGACTTCTGGATGCCATTATCAATCTGTACTCCCACACATGGGTCCAAATCACGAAAGGAGACGGGTCCAGCTTAACCTGTAAAATTCAAACATTAAATGGACTCAAACAAGGCTGCGTTTTAGCGCCTTGTCTGTTTAACATTTACACGTCAGATCTCGACAAGTGCCTTCAGACAATCCCAGGTGACACCCAAAATTGGGTAAAATACCGACACCGTGCCTCCAATATGCAGATGATATTGTGCTGCTAGCACAAACACCAGTTGGCCTGCAGAAATTGATGACGGGATTAGGAACCTACATCTCTTCAAACCAACTTACGATCAATCACCACAAGACAAAAGTCATGCGTTTCTCCAAACACAATAAAATATTGAATAGGCGTACCTTTACCTGGAAATTGGGTGAACAACCACTGGCCCGTGTAGATTCCTATAAATATCTAGGCTTTCTGCTAGATTGCAAACTTAACTTTAAGCAACAGATGGAGCAAGGACGCATAAAAGCAAAGCAACTGTTATTTGCCTTCAAAACTCTGAAGAAAAAGCTTATAGGCTGCTCTACCGATCATCTGTTAAAAGTGATCACCGCAAAATTTCTACCCTCCATGTCGTATGGCTTTGAAATCCTGAATACCAAAGATGCCACAATAGCAAATACCGCACAATCCATATTCTTCAAAAGACTGTTTCTATTACCGTTACACACCTCACAAGAACAAATCAGTTTAGAATTTGGACTAAAAAGCCAGATTATGGCCAGACAAGGCGCCCTAGTAAAGTTCTATTGGAGGATGAGGGAGACAGAAGATCATACTTTAGCTCACCGCTATTGGGTTGAGATTGAAAATCAAGGAAGAAAAGCTAACTCGACCACGACAATCCTGAAGGAATCTTTGTCGGCATTACAGCTAGAGGTGGTCTGGTCTACACCAGTAACGTATTCTGGATTCAAAAGCGTGGTGAACGCCACAACCAAGCGGATCTCTTTGTTTACCAATAAAACGATTTTTGGGAAAAAACATCATGCTTGGGCTGTGATACAAGCCTACCAGAGGCTAAAACCGCAACAGTATTTGACTGAACACTTCTCCTACCACAAAAAGCATTACCTGTTGTTGCTTCAAATGGGATTTGACCCCAAAATGGAAATTTATATGGCCTTCTAAGGAATGCCGCCTCTGTTATCAAGGTGAGGAGTCACTACTACATTTACTATGTATATGTCCCTTTTTACTGAAAACCCGTACATCCATTCTTCTGGAGATTTTAAGGAATGTACAGATAAGAACATGTAGTACTGCAGTCATCAGGTGTCTCGGAGGGCTATCTATTCCCCTCTCCTGTGATCCCATAACATTCTGGAAAATAGCAGCAAAGGAACTGGAAAAATTGAACTAAGCTATGCAGCCAATAAACAACCTGCCTGCTGACTTTTCATAAATATACTCCACTACTTGTTAGCCTTTTAACTGTGGTAATAACTCCAAGGTTTTTTCTCCTCTCCTATGTTTTAAAAAATATATATATGTTCATTTAATTGTCTGTGTTTTATGATGGTTTGCCATCCTTTTACGATTTTTAAAGAATCAATAAAAGTTTTTTTGATTTGACTACACCACCTGCCTTAGATGTAGAAAAAAGTGTATCTGCAAAGGATAGAGATATGAGCATGGAAAATAGTCGGATGTTACACGTAGATTTGTCAAAAGGTGATTTCACGCTGAATGCATATGCTCGTTTCTTATGTGAATATGCAATTGCCATCAACAAAAAGCTCTCTTGGACCTAAAAGGATTACCACTTTTCACTTTTTACCACTCAGATGTAAATAAACCTCAACCAATCAACAAAGATCTCATATCTATCCAGACCATGGGACCCAAACATTATTCACCAGCACATAGCGGAGTGACTCAATAAGTACATAAACTACAATTTTATTAAAACAATGACCTCAAAAAGTACAATAATATAATAAAAAGGTCACATTAAAAAATCTTTACACATACAGGACACACAAGATAGTAACATATGTGAAATACATACAAATCATCATCATCATCATCTATACGGGAGACAATGTTTTTACCAGCTGTAACCTCTGCAACATGCCTCGCGCAAGATCAGAATGTCGGGGCCTACATCTAGGCCTACTCAATTGTAGGTCGCTCGTTAAACATGCTCACGAGTTAAACCTCCTTATTGAAGAACACGCACATGACATTCTGTTTCTCACAGAAACATGGCTTACCCCTAACAATGGCCCGGAGATTGTGAATGCCCTACCCCCCGGCTACCAAATCTGTTCATTGAATAGACCAAGAGGCAGAGGAGGTGGTTTAGCCATAATACACAAACATTACCTTACGTGCAGAACCACTGACGGAAACATTAAAGACTGTGAAAGCTGCCACTTCACCGTACAAATCTCGCCAGAATCGTCCATGTCCGGCCTACTTGTATACCGCCCCCCTGGCCCACCTGCCGAGTTTCCCAGCAGACTCATGGAGTATGTCACCCTTAAGGCCACGACCTCTTCGAACTTCCTTCTATTGGGAGATCTCAATCTTCATTTCCTGCATCCATTCGACGCCCCCGTAGCTGAACTGCGGCTAGACCTCTCGTCTATTGGCCTCTGCCTAATGAACCCACAGTCCACCCACGACAAGGGCCAGCTACTGGATCCGATCTTCACAAACATCCACGACCTTAAAACCCGTGCGCACATCCCCCTTCCTTGGACAGACCATTTCCTGATCCCCTTCGAATGGAACCCCGACATCTGTCCTCCCCAACAGCCTAGAATTAGAACCCTTATCAGGCGATGGCACAAACTGGTTCCAGAAGAATGGGCAGTCAAACTCAGGGAATCCACCCCTCCCCTTATCCATGACCCCACAATTGCGGATACCGAATTTAATGTATGGCTCACCCAATCTCTGGACTGCCTCCTTCCTCGAACTAGCACCCTTAAACAAACCAAGAGAGTTAACCCCTCTCCTTGGTACACCACCGAACTTAATACTCTACGAAAGGAATGCAAGAGGACCGAACGCGCATGGAGGAAAGAGAAGTCAGCAGAGAAGAAAGATACGTTTCGTTCTTCCTTAAAGACCTACAAACTCACGCTCCAGAAAACCAAGAGGTCTTTCTATGAGGAAAGAATTAAAAACGCATCCTGTTCCGCTCAGGAAACTTTTACCATCCTAAAAGAACTTCTCCACCCCCCAGACCCCCCTACGAAACCCCTGGACCCCATAGCCAGGGAAAACAAATGCATCAAGCTTGCAACATTTTTCGATGAGAAAATCCAAACAATTCTCGCCTCCTTACCTTCTCACGATACCGGTTGCATAGGTGGCGACAGTTCCAGCCCCCCTTCCTGTCACATCCCACCACTCAACACCCAGGCACCCTCCCTTGATACCTTCGGTCCAGTAACCACTGAGGAGGTAGCCGTGACGCTTGCATCCATCAAAAGTGGCTCCCCCAGCGACCCGGTTCCACTGCGCTTCCTGAAAAAAGTGGCCCCCACGGTGATCCCTCCGCTCACGACCCTCATCAATGCTTCCCTATCACAGGGAGAAGTCCCTCCCAGCTGGAAAGCAGCAGTAGTCAAGGGTCTTCTGAAAAAGCCCTCATTGAACCCTCAGGACTTAGCCAATTATAGGCCAATCTCCCTCCTCCCAGCGAATAGCAAAATCACGGAAAAACTTGTTAATAAAAAGCTATCACGATTTTTAGAAACCAACAATCTGCTTAGGAACTCACAGACAGGCTTTCGTCCTGGCCAGGGCACCGACACCGCCCTCCTAGCGGCAGTAGAGAAGGCCAGAAGCATTTTAGATACAGGAGGATCAGTGGCAGTGATCCTCCTGGACATCAGCGCGGCCTTCGATACTGTCAACCACCAGGTTTTAATCCAACGTCTGAGAGACATCGGAGTGAAGGGTATGGCTCTGAAATGGCTAACGTCATTCCTCAGTAACCGTTCTTTCCAAGTCTGGGAGAATGACAGTCGCTCCCCGGCGGTTCCCCTCCGCTGTGGAGTAACGCAGGGTTCATCATTGAGCCCAACGTTATTCAACGTTTACATGTCCCCTTTGGAGGAGTTGGTCACTCCGTTTGGTGTGACGATTATCAACTACGCAGATGACACCCAGTTGGTGGTGACCCTTTCACACCCGCACCAAGAACCTTCCAATCTCCACGGGTGTCTCACTGAAATCCACGACTGGATGAACTCCTCAGCATTAAAACTCAATGGGTCTAAGACCGAAATCCTGCTGCTTGGACAAAAAGGGCCCTCCCTGCCGCCCAACATGTGGCCCACCTGTTTGGGTGACTCCCCTACCCCCAAAGATGAAGTCAAAAGCCTGGGGGTATGGATGGAGAAAGATCTCACCTTTAGATCCCAGGCAAAAAAAGTGGCCGGAATATGCTTTGGACTCCTCAGGGCATGCAGGAAGGTGCCTCCCTTACTCCCCTTCACTTCCCAAAAGCTGCTGATCCAGGGCCTCATTTTGTCTCGGCTGGACTACAGCAACGCAATCTATTTGGGAGCCCCGGAAGCCACATTTAACACCCTTCAGAGAATCCAGAACGTGGCCGCCCGACTTCTTACCAACACCCCGGCCAGATCTTCGGCCAAACCAGCCCTAAAACATCTTCACTGGCTGCCAGTCAGAGAAAGGGTAGTCTTCAAGGCCCTCTGCCTGGCACATAAACTTCTCCAAAACAAAGGACCACCCATTCTTAAAAACTTTATCATCCCCTATAAAGCCACCAGGTCACTCCGGTCAAACCATGAGAACCTCATCACGGTCCATAAAGTTAAAAGAGCCCGAACTGGAGGCCGCCGCTTCTCAGTAAACACGGCAAAGCACTGGAACAGTCTCCCCCGGAAACTGAGAACCGAACCAATTCTCCTCCAATTTAGGAAGGCACTGAAAACCCTTCTGTTTCCCTGATCTCCCCGCCCCTCCTGCCGCTTCTCCCTCATGACTACCAGGTTCTAGCGCCGGGATGCCCCAGGGTTACTGAGCGCTCTACAAAAACCTTAAATTAAATTAAATTAATTAAAATGGTTATTTCATAAGAATCAGTCCCCTATGACAAAATCTGGCAATGGATATTGCAATTATATATGGACAGTTCATATATATATATATATATAACCAAAACCAATCAAAAGGGTGTTGACGTGTTTCGGTGGCACTATATTATTCAAAAACCACCTTCATCAGGGCTAGAATGGTAACTGTCTCACGTAATGTTTATTCTCTGGTTCAAATTCTTGTAACCTAATTGAGATACAAGCATAAACAACAAATCATAATCCTACATTTATATGTAAAAATGTTTTAAAAATATATTACTAGAATCAATTCATTATAAACAATCTAAAATGTATCCCCAAAGTAAACTGAGCATGCATAATGTGGTTGTATAATTGTTAATAAGGGTCCATATTTCAAACCATACACTCATATCCATATACACTATTATCACACAATAATTCCAACACTCACACTCATAGCTTAGCACCAGTATTTTAACCCGATGACAGCAGGAGTATATAAACTCCCTGTGTATGCTAAGGACATAGGGAACATCATACCCTCTTATCTTTGGCATTTATATCTAGGGATGTGTGAGCCTGAAAACCCACACGTCCTATGATTACTCAAGGGCCAGATAATACTGATAAACATATCACTCACCTGTGTGGTAGGAGGGAAATAGAATGATGTTCTCCAGTCCAATGAGAAGACAAGTGGCGATACTTTAAAACAATTTAAAAAGGGACCAGGGGTTCCTGGCCATCCTAAAAGGAAAAACATTTTATGTTGTAGTATGGTTGCTTCTATCGCACTCACTATAAATTGTGGCTCTGTCTCTACATTTTACTACACCTACCTTTAAGGGTGTCTTTTCAGGAGAACTAAAAAAGCGAGCAAAATTATTCTCACTGCTCTTGCGACTGTTCATAGATTATCTTCCTCTATCCGGGAAAATATTTGTTCCCCTGTATTATCAGTGGGATGCTGAAACACAGGCACATGAATAGAGATATTAATAGACTGTTAATAATATCTATGTCTACCCTCAAAAGGTTCATGCCTAGTTCTTGCTTAAGATGGTCAACCTACCTACCTTAAAAATGTTTCTCCCCTGCATCTGAATTATGGAGGACAAGGTTTCACAATGTAAAGGATGGGCGCTGTGTTCCTTCTATTTGGAATATGCAACCTAAAAACAAATTAAAGTAGTTTGATACGAATAAAAGTCGCTATGCCCATTTATCAAAGAGGCCAGTAATTTGACCCTATCCCCCATCTGGGGATATCATAATTTATACAAAGGCCAATGGCATGAACCTTGTTAGGCTAGTTAACACGTAAGTATGTGCCGTGTTTATTCACAAAAGTTCACCCCGGGACTTCATTTTGTTCTTTCCCCCTGGATGGCTATGTTCGTAATATTAGTTTATTTAAAATTAGGTAATATTCTGCCCTTTAACGGAACCAGGTTTTGCTTATTTATTACCTTCTAATCTCGTGCTCAATCCGCCGATAATACTTTTAAGTAGCGGTGAAATCCTACCGATAATATATATAAGTGGCGGTGAACTCCTACCCCCTATCCATTTAGGATTGTGGTCCTCCAATGTCGAGAGACAGAGATTTCCAAATCATTACTAAAAAACGTGTCAACCCTCCCCTTAAAGACTTGATTGTTAGTCCGTCATTCCCCCGATCGTGCGCCGGTCGTGCAGTGATCGTACACTCACCTCGATATTGACTGTATTGCAGTGGGTCCTCGCATTGCCGGTTTCTCCCATGGCTGAAATCAAAAGTATGGCCGAGAGTGAAATCGCAATTTAAAGGGAACCTATTGAACTAGGAACACCTGAAAATCTGAACGTACATCAGCCTATGTACGGTTGTGCGCGTCGGAAGCACTATGGCTGCTTAAAGAAGCCACGCTTGCATTAATTTAAAAATGGTAACACCCTGCTAAGTTGCTTGGATGGGTCCCACACCAGCTCCCGAACCGCTCTTGTTCAGAGGCCTGCGTGATAAGCCCCAAAGAAGACATAATGGTGACTGTATTTTTCTATACTACTTATAGTTCAGTTGTTTTTGGCTTGGAGATTCATTGGAACCCTATAATACATTCCCTCAATAGTATATGATCTGTTATTCAATGACTGGACCCTCAATAGTACATGGTCCGTTATTCAATGACTGGACCCATCCATTTTATCTCTATATGCGTGTACTAACATCATATCGAGGCTGTATAGCACAATTAGTTCCAAGTCACATCACATATTTATTTATATCGGTGGATGGCTGGTTATGCATATTAATGAACAGAAGACACAGCAAACCACTATGGCACAAGTCGTCACAAGCCTAGTGGAGCATCATCAGGTCAGATGTCGAACCATGATGGTACTGGTCAGACACCACGCCTCCATGAGCCCCCTTCTATCCTGCGAACCAACAAATGCCATACTACTCACAGTTAGCCCAAATTATAGAGGTTATAAATAGTGTATCTGTTTAATCTAAAAGTCTAACCCAATCCTCTTTCGTATGGAGACCTGTTCTAATGGTATCAAGGATTGAGATATTCCACTGTTTGCGGTTTTTACTTTTAGTAGTGAGGTCACCCCCTCTTTTATTACCTGTGATCTTCTCTATGATAAACCACCTAAAGTCAGTACATGTGTGGCCGACTTTCTTAAAGTGGGCTGCAATTGCCAGCATTATTAGAAGAAGGCATTCAATACCATCATTTAACTTTGACGTATGGCATCACATGCAGTGTGTTGTTGAGCATGTTTTATAGTAAGGAAGATTTTGAGTACTACTTCTCCAATTATGATGTGGTACTCTCAGAAGTTCCAGTTCTTAAGTCCATGAATAAATATGATTACTATAAGGAGGTAGAGAGGATGTCTACGTATTTTGTGCCTACTATTACTTTAGATAAATCGTATGCCCATAGACACAATCTGACTTGCATGTTGTCTGACATTAAAAAGAAGTTTGTATATCAAATAGAAGATCGGCATAGGCAGACTTTGTTTAGACCAGATCCAAAGCATAAGATTATTACCTGGACACAAGAAGAAGTAGATCATAAGACAAAGGGAAGTTCTGGTCCAATAGCTTTGGACTCTCAGCAAAAAGGGAAATTGTGCTTTAGACACCCATCAACATAATATGACAATATATTTGGGGGTGAGAGTGATTGTGAACACATTTTCTTTATTGAGGAGTCAATAAGAAAGGCGCTATTGGATAAATTAACCATAGTGCCAATTGTGTATTTTTGTGTGTGGAAAAAGTGCTTATGTGAAATTACCCAAGAATTGGTATGGTACGTGTTATTTAGCTATAGTGTTTCCCAAAAGCTTTCTTGTAGACGATTTATGGCCTTTGGAAGGAAAAGGATCTCACAGAGGAAAACATGGTGCAAGTGCTGGAGAAATTGTTGGAGATCTATTCGGAGCCATGATACCTAGTGTGAGTGTGATTCTGAATGATGTGAAAATGTGAAAGTTGGCAACAATAGTGGATAAGCTCTCTGTGATCAGCCCAAATCTTATTACTTGTTGATGGGGAGATGGTTCCGATAAGGGCTATGGTTCTTCAAAATATTCTTGCTTTAGATGTGTTTTTAGCAAAAACCGGAGGAGTCTGTAAATTATTGAAAGTTTAACAGTGATGCACATATTTTCCTGACAATAGTCAGGATATACGAAAATATATTAGTAACGTCTCAGCGATACATCAAGATTTACGTGATCTGGTTGCAGATGTATTTTGGGAACAAATTGGCAAGGGATTTGGGAAAATTGGGAGCTGGTTTGGAAGTCTAGTCATAAGAGGGGGAACTGATAGAGAGCTTACAGCACTCTAAATTGTATGGGTGAATTATATTCATGGTTCAAACACACATATATTTTTGCCATTTGCAGTGTTTCATGATTATTGAAATGCATTTATTCAAGTCACATAAGCATTTGTAATGTAGCATGCACATTTAAGTAAGACTTTGTATGTATTAGAAAAGTTTATTATTCCTGTATATATATAATGTGCAGGATGAAATTATACTCGTATAATGTTACTGTGTATAGTTCAAGTTGCCTGCATTGTAGGCCCAAATTGCAGGTTCTTTTGAGTTTTGTTTCTCCTTGGTTGCTCAAGAAATAATTAAAGTAATCCTTTATGTATTCATAGACAGTATGTTCTCATCCTACTGCAGGTGCAGGAATTCAACCTCGTTATTCTTAGATTAAGGAGATACCCGGAATGTTTTTGAAGAAGAGTGGAGGCGCAAAGGGAGGACGCCTTTCGTGCCTGGCCCATCTGAGAACCAAGGCCACTGGAGAGGAGCTGAACAGACTAAGGCTCCTGTAGAAAGTTACTAAAAAGGTTGCATTGAGAAAGTTCATTATATGACGTATTGTGGGTTGAACATTGTCTTTTTGTATGATGCGCAGGGACAGATTCAGGAGACTTCTGCTTTTTCGGAGGAGAAGGAGCTTCTTAGAGCGAGCTCCATAGCTTTAAGCTGTCAGACTCATTTGACGTGAGTACTTCTTAGGAAGTCAACACGTGCTGACACCTTTGGGATATGATATAGGGGAGAAAAGCAAGACCCTCATTTAGAGCAGTGTAGGGAAAGATATTTTTCATTTATCTTCTCAATGAAAAGAGAATTGGACTCAGCTTCTATTCTGTGTTGCATTTTGATTTTGGGGTTCATCACAATATGCCTTTTGTGCTGAATGAATAATATCCGTAGACTCGGCTCTGTATTGATTTTCATGTACCTATATTCTCTGATATTAAGGTCTGTTTATATTCAATTATTTTTGGCCTTATAATAAATCCATCAAAACTAAATCCAGAGTCTGTGGTCCTTTAAAGCATGACTAGTTGTATGTATAATCTTGAATTATTTGGCCCCCCTCTGCCACTTTTAGCAGGCAAATAAAAGACCATCAGTATTGAATTCAATAGGGAAGACAAGGAGTAAATTGGACATAATCAGCACCTTATATCCTAAGACCTCAGTGAAATCCAAAATCTAGATTAAGAAAACATTAAGTGGTACCCTACAAGGCAGATGAATTTCCTCTACAAGAATTATATATTGGTAGCATTGAAAATAAAACGTATTGTTATTACTGCCGATTTAGCATTTGACCTTGGACTGTGACAAAAGAAACAGTCTATACCTGAAGAGATCATTAAGTCTATCTGTTGAAATTATCTTTTGTAAGGTATTCCTCCCAGAGTTTGCCTGAACAGTTTTATCGGCTTTAGGACTAAATACTTTAGCCCTGCTAATCAGCAGTAAAGTGCTGTGCACGCCCTTAAAACACTGAAACTACCAAACACCTGATTGGCACAATTAATTTACTTGTAACTCTCTAGTATATGTTACTGCATGTACCCAGGGCCAGTAAATTACATGCTACTAGTGGGCTACAGCACTTATTATGTCACCCGCCTACAGTAGAACTGCAATGCATGCTTTCAAGGCTGCCATTGCAGCCCAGTGTGCAGTTTATATCCAGTCAAAATCCCCCTTTTTGGCAGGTCTGAACCTTCCTTTTCAAATATTTAAAGATCAACCCTAAGGTAGGCCTTAATGCACAATACGACAGGATAAATCAAGGAGTCATTTTAATAGTTATTCCAATTTAATGATGAAATCAAATTTTTACTAACTATGCTTGAAAAGCTACCTTTAGAAAAGTTACCTCTCTCTAGCTAATCCTCTTGACGCCTTTCTAACTGTATTCAACTGACTGCTGATGGCTCTCCTGGGGTGAGATGTGGATTGCTCCCAGAAAAGAGGACAAAGGGTTTGGGTGTGAGGAGGTGTAGGCCTACCCTTGATAGGATGACCTGGGGCCTGTGCCCAAGGGCTAGTTGCACTTCAAAGAGACTCATCTAATCATAAGCAGTTGAAGCTGACACAAGGTATGCGCCCTTACTTAGCTCCAAACCTAATGGGAGGGGGAGCTGCCCCTAAGGGAGGGTTTGCTCATTATCATAGTCTCACCTCTGAGTGTGCCGAGAGCTCTGACTAAAGGAAGAAATGTGCTGCCATCTTAGATTTAGGTGGAGTGGAATATTGTTGGCCAGTTTACAGTAAAATACACAAGAAGTGGGTAAGGTCACCTCTGGGAACACTTATCTCATTGAATAGAGTGTGGCCAGTGATTTCTCCCACCCATAGACTGGGCCTGAGCAGTTAAGTGGCATTCCCCGTGCCCTCCTCGGACCATTCCTGCCTAAGAGGCATCAGAAGAAGGACAGTTCTACTTTGTGAAAAACCTGAAGCAAGACTTGACCTTCTTCCGTTAAACCCAAGACCCCAGATGTGACTCCCATGGTCCATGGGGTGACTTCTTATTTGAGTTACACGGCTAAAACAAGCTTTTAGAGTCCTTTTCCTGCTTTACAGCTGACCAGTCAAAACTTAACCTGACCTGACCTGACCTGATCCCATCTGCTGTCCTCTGTGGGAATGAGACATGATCTCCAAGTACTGTCCCCAAGGTCCTGGACCCTTGGCTGTGGTCACAGTTTACTCCTCAATGTCTGACTGAAAGCTTCACCAGACTCAATGTTGTGCACAGATGGCAACAACCTTCATCGACATCTTCACTGGATTCGATACTGAGCAGCACCTAATCAATGAAATCCCTAGACTCCAAGCTGAGCAGCACCCAATGAATGGCCTCATCAGACTCGATGCCGAGCAGCATCCGAGGAACACCAACAACCTTGTTGATGACTTCACAGGGCCCGCCTCTGACCATTATCTGATTGACTCCGAGACCTTTGGCAGCAGCTTCCCATCACTGTCTAGTCCTTCTTTGGATCCAGTCAACTGCCTGGCTCTGTTGTAGACTTTCTAACTCTGCAAAAGTTTCTAAGTGAGAAGGTAACTTGATGACTGGGATAAACCTGGTCCTTGTATTGCAACCCGTGCTCCACTGCATTGTAAATGTTATGTTATATTATGTTGATGTTCATTTGTTAAGCGCACGTCCACCAGAATGGTTTCTTGGCACTAAACTGTAACCGTGTCCCGGTTCAGCGCAATCAGTTGCCTGCAGTTACCGCTTAGGGCTACTTTACCCTATCTTTAAAAACAAACTTTGAGAATTCATTAGTCTGGTTAACCTAATTGGATTTATGTCATTTTGAGTCATTCTATTTAATAAAATATTCTTTATTATTTGAAAGTTGTTTGGGACTTTTCTTGTGTTGTGTTTTCACTTTATACATACTTTACACATTGTCTTTAAGTTAGGCCAGGTTAACTGAAGCACCATTTTTAGGTGTGACATCTCTGTTTGAAAGCAATAAAAAATGTTATTGGATAGCAAATAGAGACAATTGTGGTTCAGCTTTTCCGAATTTCCTAAAAATGTTTTTTTCAGCAGTACTTTAAAAATCTGTATTTAATGTTCACGAAGATTGGTGAAAGGAACTTTGCACAATTTCATTGCTTTATTTTGAAAATATATTGGGCTGGTAGAATTAATTGAGCAGGTCATCATGCCAACAGAAGAGGTCCTCCTACCAGCTTCCCCTGCAACAGTTCTCCCGTCCAGCTTGCCAGCAGTCTCCTACCCTCTGCTACCTGTCCATCTTCTGCCCCTGTGTGCCTCCACTTGTCATTTCTTGATCTGTTTTGACTTTTCTGCTAATTTTTTTGCCCCATGTTTTACCTTTTTTTCTCCTAGTTTTCTGCTCTCTGTTTTGTCTTTTCTGCTTATTTTTCTGCCATCTCTTTTGCTTTTTCTGCTAATTTTTCTGCCCTCCATTTAGCCTTTTCTGCTTGTTTGTATCCCATCTGTTTTTCCCCTCTTTGGTTCAGTTTTGCCTTGTCTGCTAGTTGTTCTGCCCTCTGTTTTGCCTTTTTTACTAGTTTTTCTGTCCTCTGTTCTTGCCTTTTTCTGCTCGTTTCTTAAAGCTGTTTCCTCAGACCTTGCTTTTCGATGGAGACCTTGCACTCCTGCACCCAGATTCCCCCAAGGGTGATAGTTCAGCGCTCTGCAAATGCTGACTGATTGATTGATTCCTTCATTCATTATGAATATCCTGCTACCACGGATCCTGATTTAGATTTTGGTGGTTGAGCCACCCTTCCTCTGTGATGGAGATTTCAATACGAGAATCATGCTGGCAGAGGTTCTCGCACCCGATTTATGTATTGGACGGAAGAACTTCTATCAGCCTTGATGGAGGTCTAATCGTGGTACCAGCGACTGTCCTCTATCACTGGCATACATTTGTCTGCCATCAGATAATATCCCATTGGTTATAGAGTGGCGGTTTACCAACTGCCAGATTTATGTTTCTGTCATATCAGCGGTGATGCAGTGGAATTGCAACAGAGTAATTTTGTAGCAGATATGTTTACGTTGCCATATCCTTCCATCTTCATGACGGACGCATACATCAAGCACACCTAATCTTGATGTCCACATTAATCACACCTGGAGACCGAACTATAAAACACATCCTTTCCTAACTAACAATCTTTTGCCTTTCACAGCAAGTAAACAGCAAGAGATACAGCAAAGCTCGCCGTTAGTGTTTCCAAACATTGTATTATTTTATTAACTTTGCTCTTTTTTTTTCTCATCATGGCTGGGAAAAAGATCCCTAGATTTTCAGAGACATAAGTAACAGCCATGGTTGATGAGGTTTTAGGGTAGAGAAACGGTTGTTTGGTGCCTTGTTCCGAATATCACATTGACTCAGAAAAGGCACATGTGGCATAGAATTATCACAAAAGTGAAAGCAGTATCTAACACCAGGCACTCACCGGAGGAAACTAGAAAGTGCTGGAATTATCTACAAAGAAATTGAGCTCCCTGACCTTAAAACTGCACTTAGAGGCCCAGCAGACAGGTGGTTGTTCTCCTAGCCCACTCAACATTTTTCCCTGAGAGGCTAAGGTCTATGGAATCCAGCACACTGACTGTTTTGCAGGAATACCTTCGGCGTGGAAACTGGTAGGTTAATTCACTGTATATCATTACCCAAACTTTACATATTCCAATTTATAGTTGTTTCTATATAGAAAATGAATTTCCTTATTTAACAAATTGTTTTTAGAGTACAATAACATTTTATTTATCAATTTGCCGCTGAGGTCTACATTGTATAAATATGAAGGATGATAGTGGAGATATATCGCCTTGTTCATAATATAATGTGATGATCAATGTATCTCAAATTGCTTTTGGAACTGTATTATGAGTATTATATTTGACTCATTACAGTAATGGTGTAAGCATGCTTAAATATGCATTGGCTGACTGACTCAAGACAGGATTTAGTCAAAAGGACCGAGCAGTCCTTGAAAATGTTTCTATGTTTTTTTGTTTTTCAGCTGCTACCCTATTGTTGCCCTAGCACCTGTTGTAGCTTTGTTTTTTAGGTCTCGGCCTGATCCAGCACATGCACTGGCTTGGCCGACACATTTAGTAGCTGCTTTGAAAAGTGCTACCAAAGCGGTGACCAGCTTGCTATCACGCCATAAGAACGCGAGTGACGTGCACAGCTGGCATTTGGCTTCTTTGATCGCATGCATGCACTCCCCTACCCCCTATCTCGACTGCCTTCTCGTTTGTCTCGTTGCCGTCACGCCTGCTTCGCTTCACTGCCCCTCCCCCTCCACAGAGCTCTTGTGTAATGACATAAACACTCAATGGTGACATTTGGTGTTATCTGTACGTATTCAATGAACGAATGTGTGGAGCCAAAACGCCCTCTCTGCGGCTGACAAACATTGTTCCGCATGAGACTGTAAACAAAGTAATGGTCATCTATTCCTTTTGGATTTCAGAAATGTACTTAGTTTCCGGCGTCACAGCTCTCGTTAGAACGGGGGTTTCCCAAGTAGGATGTCAGTTACCAGCATTAAAAATGCATGGGAGGGCGTCTCTTTTGCTCTATTGTAAGGAGATTTAGAGGAGTTAAAAGTTTTTGAGGAGAAGGCGGGGCACTTAGCCATGCAGTCGAGTATCAAGAGGCAGAAGCAAAAAACCTTCCTAATTCGAGCTTACAGAAGACGGATTCATTTTTAAATATTTTGAATTCTGGTGCTGCCAGTTTCCAGGAGATTGGCAGTGCTTAGGAGTCTTCCGGCTACGTAGAGTACCTTTTTGTTTTGCTCAGCTGACAATTTCGCTGCATGGGCCTCACTCGAGCACAAAAGGGTGGCCGCTTTTCTTTTTGTGCATCCATGCATCCCGTTTTGATCTCCGATGTGTTAAAACAGAGGCCTGAGCTACAGTTAAACTGCTCCTGTAAATGACGCAATACTCCAGGGCACTTCAGTAATGTGTTGCTGGTGTGCAAGTGAAGGATGCCATTTTAGATGAAACCCCCTAAAAGAAGCACGTGCATTTCTTTTAAACATGGTGCTAGTGTTTCTAGACATTTCTACAATGATACTGTTGCTTGCGACAAGTGTGATTATTTTTTTTGTTCCTGTTTGAGTTCACTTAAAAAACATTTTTTACTGGATAATGCAGTAATCTTAATGCTCTTTCTGATTTGATTTCGTAACTAAGGTTAGCTTTGTTACCGGAGGTGGTTCCTGTGGCTTAGAAAGCTCAGCTCTTTATTATGACAGCACATCGTAGCTCCTTTAACTTAATACAAAGGCCTTTCACGGGGAAGGGGCACTAAGTTTGTTGTATACTTAACAGCTGACATACCTCACCCCAGGGACAAGGCATTGATGTAATCCTCATATTTACTTGTGAAATTTGCGTATTGAGGGTTTGGAAAGCTACTCGGAGTAGTAGTAGTGATTTGTCACTCGTGTTACAGACATGTGTTTTGTCATGTCGCAGTACCACATTAAAATCTAAACAGTTTTACTTATATTTTTAGCATTTGATGCCTTAATTAGTTAATTTGCTTCTATTGTAAATTGTGTATACATAGTGCTTCCTAGCCCTAACCAGGCGCTGCAGAGCTCTGCAGCGAGTAGCACATTACTCCAGGTTACCGGGTTCCTTTTCCTAGTAGGATCAATTGCTTTAGGGTTGTCAGGCTTGTGCTCTCGAAGATCTTGTACATTTACCCTACTCTTTTGAACAGGGTTTGGTTAATTTCCGCTGTATTATAAAAGGGAAGATGTTGGGTGTTATTGGAAGTTGTGGACGTGTGCGGCTTTTGGAGGGATACATACTTCCGAAAAGATGGATGTCACGAAAGCATGATTGGGAGTTCTAGAGTGAAGGGACAGCTTGTTTTTTTGTTATTTGAGTTACTGTTATGTATATATACATTTATGTAGACATATACACACACATTTAAATATGTTCCTGAACGTTAGCTTTCATGGAGCACTGCCTTGCTGGCTGCTAGAGCCACAGTGACCTCTTATGTTCATTGTACAGTAAATATTGACTAAACAAGAAATGCTGAGTTCAAGTTTGCATAAATTATGAAGCTCCAGCATGCTCTCTTCAGGGGGATATGAACCCATGCAGGCTGCTTAATATGCCGTTTAGAACATTTCAGTCCAGTACCCCATACCTCGAACTGCACAATAGTTCCTTGCATTTCTTTGTTCGGAAAGGTCAGGTTTACATAAACCATTTGTTATGGTCTTTGGGGGCTTTCACTGCCTTTTGTGCTTGAAACCTGAAACTTCATTTTATTGCAGGTGATGTGTAAGTGCCAGATATGTGCTTTGTGTTTGTATTTAGTTGGTTGGACATACATCTCTATAGGAAATGTATTGTGTGTGGAAGATACTCAGGCCTCATTTATGAGAAATGACGCATCGCTGCGTGAAAGCAGCGATGCGTCACTTCTCAGTGCGCACTCCTTGCGACATACCTGATGCGTCATATTTACAGTATGACGCATCATGTCGCAAGGAGTTACAGATACGTCAGTATTTCTGACGTATCTGTAAGCTCAAAAGTGACGCATTGCTGGAGTGTGTCACAAAAGTGACGCAACTCCAGCAATGCGGCCTTTCACATGGGGCAAGCCCCATGTGAAAGGCCCTGCGTCAGTCTTACGCCTGCTGTGAGGCAGGCGCAAGATTTTGACGCAATGACGTCCTAGAAGTGACGCAGTGAAATCTCATAGATTTCACTGCGTCACTTCTACGAAGCTTTTTGCGGGGAACCGCCCCCCCACATACATTATACATGACGCAGGTATAATGTAGCGCAGGGGTTTACAAAGTGACGCATCTCCCTAGATGCGTCACTTTGTAAATATGGCGCAACAAGGCAATTTTTTTACGCCACTGGTGCGTCACAAAAAGTGACGCGCCGGCGGCGTAAAAGTGACGCGCAGCCTCATAAATGAGGCCCTCAGTACTTAAATCCCAGTCATTGAATATGTCTACTCAAGTGCTTTAATTGGGCAGGACAGAGTATTTGCACTTTCCTTAATTTGGAAGGAAAAACACCTGCACTTCTTAGCACTGCTGCAATACATATAGTGTGAGAGTACCTTCAATTTTCAATAGTGATTAGGAACTCTGAACAGAACAGTACCAGCACTTTGTATTTCCATTTAAATCATTGAATCGCATCAGAGTAGGCGTTGTTTGCCTCTCTGTCCTGCTAGTCTTGTATTGAGCCGTGTCGAGTCTGAATGTGTCCCGCCACACCGTGATAGTGCTGGTGAGTGACAGACATCAATAGCGTGAAAGCTTGTGTGTGTGTTTGTGTGGTGTGTGCGTCTCCCATCCCAGTGTTACCGCCCCCTCCTGACTTGTCTTCTGACTTTTGCAGTCTTCAGTCGAGTCAGCTCCGTGATGATATATGTACTTCGTTTATACGAGAGACTTCCCAGATCTGTCTTACCGCAGATCTAATTTTCAGCCTGGCCAGTGTTTACTAGGTGATCACGTGTAAACATCTCTGCACCTCCTGGCATCTATATTACCTCTCCTACTCATTACAGCGCACAGAAACCCCTCGGGTGGATGCGCGCTTTACAGACACGTTAAGTGCCTTTGCTTCTCACAATCAGTGGTTGACCTGAAGCACACCCTTTCTATGTACATTGATTTAATTTTATTCCTTTTTAAACTGTTTGGCGTGCATTCACTCGAGATGTGCTCCGTCCCAGTGCACATTCATAAAATACCAAACATTTGTGACGCGCAGTTTGCGAGTCACTGAGTTGCACAGCCTTATGCACAATGTGATTCCATTAATTCTCGTACTCAATAGTGTTTCCAAAGTTCAATCCATTTTTATTTCCAATCGTTTAACAATACTTGGCCATCACGTCAAAGGTACAAGTTCCAAAAAATTCTGCTTGTTGCTTGCTCAAGAATTGCCCATCCGGGCCTATTCACAGGCATGTTAAGAAACTCGATTCATCCAAATCATCATATTTAATTTCACCCAATGCATTTCGGTCATATACGACCTTCTTCGGGGGTATCTGCAATGTTTAAAAAATATGCGTGAGCTAAATACAATTCACGTAAAACAGTATTGTGCAATAAAGCATTCTTTACCCCTTAAAAATGATTAGTGCTCCTAAATAAATACTATTCCAGTCCTTTACGTGTACACTTCCCTGCAATCCCACCCTTGTCTAAATGATTATAAATGCTTTCCCCCCTCAATGCCCACTTCTATGCAACCTACAAGACCTCAATAATGAAAACCTCAAAAATGAAAATGAAAATAAAACTACGTTGCTCTCCTGTTAAATCTACCGTTCTTACACCAATCCAGCAAAAAGATCACCTCTCTGTAATATCTCATCCTGCCCCCGTTTGCTGACTGCCGATTCTGCTACTTAAACTTGTTAAGAATGCTTTATTGCACAATACTGTTTTACGTGAATTGTATTTAGCTCACGCATATTTTTTAAACATTGCAGATACCCCCGAAGAAGGTCGTATATGACCGAAATGCATTGGGTGAAATTAAATATGATGATTTGGATGAATCGAGTTTCTTAACATGCCTGTGAATAGGCCCGGATGCGCAATTCTTGAGCAAGCAACAAGCAGAATTTTTTGGAACTTGTACCTTTGACGTGATGGCCAAGTATTGTTAAACGATTGGAAATAAAAATGGATTGAACTTTGGAAACACTATTGAGTACGAGAATTAATGGAATCACATTGTGCATAAGGCTGTGCAACTCAGTGACTCGCAAACTGCGCGTCACAAATGTTTGGTATTTGCTTCTCACCACGCAGGTCTACCTCCGTACACCCTTTACACTGGGGATTTGGGGGGGTGGCCGACCAGCGGGAGGCTCGCCACCCCGGGGAAGTTTGGGGCACCAGGGGAGGGGGGGGGAAGAAGTTTGGCAACAGGGGTTCGCCGTAGCTGGCGCTTTTGGGCTGGTTGGGCGGTTTGGGCTGATTTTGGGCTGGGATTGTACATAAACGGCCATTTTGTGTCACCGCACACTGTTTGTGGTGCGGTGACACAGCAGCCTGGTCCTAGGCATTTTTGTGGTCGTGGATTGTGGCTTACCGGTGCTTTGTGGCGGCGGTGTGCGGTGTTCTGCGCCGTTGGTAGTGCGTTGCCAGGAGTGAGGAGTGGGGCAGGCGGTGAGCGTGGTCGTGCGCAGTGTCGGCAGTCGGGGGCGTAGCTGAGTGTAATGGCGGCGTACACGATCCCGCGTGTAACGGAGGCGCTGAGGCTTCTGACGGAAGCGGGCCGCATGGACATAGTGCGGCCCGACCTCAAGGTAAGGCCGCCGCGGCGCGCTGGCCTCGGCGCCGCGGTAGCTGTGGCGGCGTGCGACCCGCCTAGATCGCGGGCGGCTCAGCGGGGCAGTAGGGGGGCGGGGGTGTGAGGGGAGGGGGGCGGAAGACGGAGGAGGCTCCGCGCAAGACGAAGGGAGGGGCTCGGAAGGCCGGGCAGAAGGGGAGGAAGAGGCCCTTGGTATTTGTGGAGGAGGGAGAGGGGGAGGCCCGCGAGGAGGTAGTGGCAGAGGTGGTGGCAGGGCCTGGTGGCCAGGGGGGCGTGGGGGAGGGGGGAGGGGCTCGGGTAGTTTTGCCTGGGGAGGGTGGGGGCAATGGAGGGGGGGACGGGAGGATGGGGGTGAGGCGGGGTCACCGGGGGGGTAGGGGCACAGTGGAAGCGGGGAGCAGGGGGGGTTGGTGGGGGGAGGGCTGTTTCGCCGCTACTCATCGAAGAGACCGATTTGGAGGAAGAGGGGGAGGACACGGAGCTGGACTGGAGTGGGTCCTCGGCGGAGGAGGGGGGGCAGGGGCGAGAGGGCTGGCGTCGCCGGGTCAGTGGGGGAGGGGTGTGGGGAAGGGTCGGGTGGGGGGGCGTGGCGGACCGGAGGCGCTGGGGGGCGAGCGCAGAGGTGGCGGTGCGGTGGGCGAGCAGGGTGGGTCGGTGTGGGTCGGTGGGGGTGGCGGGGGCGAGCCTCGGGGTAGGAAAGGGGCGAGGGGGCCGGGCGGGCATGCGGTGAGCTTTGGGGAGGGGGCAGGGGGCAGAGGCGCGGCTTGGGGGGAGGCCGGGGGTGTGGGGCGAGGGGGGGGTGGGGTCGAGTTGGGGTTTCGGGGGGTGGGGCGGTCCGGGGGTATGGGCGGGGGAGGGGGGTTGGGAGCTGGGAGGAGGGGGGGTACCGGCGCGGCGCTGAGGTCATTTGGCGGGTTGGGGGAGGGGAGCAGCGATGGGGTGGGGGTATGGCGGAGGGGGCGGCGCGTGGGGGGGCGACGGGGGTTGTTTTTACCCTGGCATGCTGGACTCCACCTTTTTTCCTTGGCAGGAGCTGTTGGTAAGGCGCTCGGGGGAGCAGCATGCGGCTCCCACCCACCGAGTGGATGGGCCGGCTCTGTTTGGTGCGGACGGCCGAGCTCCAGCGAGGGACCTGGCTCAGGAAATTGGTGATTGGAGGCGAGACGCGTCTCCGCCGGCCCCTCCCCGATGGGTCTCTACGGCCGCCGGGGGTGGGGGAGTGGGGATGGACACGAATATCTCTGATTTGCCTGCGAGTGTGGTGAATGGTAGGGAGAGTGTGGACTTGATGGATTTGATGCGGGTGTGTCGTGAGAGAGCGGGTCTGAGCCGGCTGGAACCCCAAGTGGGGGGCCGGGGTGGTGTGGAGCCGGCGGATGGTGAGTCGGAGGAAGACGGAGAGATTCGGGAGGATGGGGGGCTGGTAACGTTGTTGGAAGTGTATTGCAGATGCCAGCAAGGCAGGAAGCGCCCAGGGTGACGGCCCCCTCAACTCAACTGGTTAGGCGGCGGGATCCAGCAAGGACGCCGACCTTGACGCCAGGTAAGACTGGTGAAGGTGCGGGGAGTGGCAAGAGGCGTTGTGTGCAGGTTTCGGTGGGGTCGGGGGGGAGGGGGAGGAGGGATGGCGGCTGGTGCGGGGACGGTATGTGCGGGACGCGGGAGTCGGAACGGACGGCGCGGTGCCGGGCGGGGAAGGGCCAAGCGCGGGAGGCGGGGCCGAGGCGGTGGGGGACAAGGCGGCGGGCGTAAAGGAAGCGGCGGGGGGAGGTAAGGAGAGTTGTGTGATTCCGGTGCGGAAGCTGCCGTACATGGGGCTGACCAAGCCGCTGGGGGCTCACCTTTCGGCGGCGACGAAGGAAAAGATTTGGAAAGGGGAATACATTGATATTTTGAAGCTGCTACACAGGGAATTGACATCCAAAGAGGGGTCAAAGGAGGAGGAGCAGGAGTTGGCGAGGCGCCCAAAGGTGCCCCTGACGCTGGACAATTGGTCAGCAGCGTTCCTCATTTACGCGAGCGTGTATTGCGAAAAATTCCCGGACCGGTGCGTCGCGCTGTTTAAATACATGGATGTGGTGCGGAGGGCCCAGGTGACGTACGGCGGGTACGCGTGGTCGCACTACGACGAGGAGTTTCGGGCACGCATGGCAGGGGACCCGGAAGCGCAATGGGGGGAGCTGGATTCGGACCTATACCAGCAGACGATGGGAGGGGCCAAGTTTGGATGCACCATTTACACGGCAAGCGGTTTGCCGCTGGCGTCTCCCCCCTTTTCGGCACGCCCCACCCGTGGGGGGGTGGGACAGGGAGCCTCCGGCAGCCAGGCCGCAGTCGGGGCCTGCTGGGACTTTAATAGGGGAGCCTGCGGGCGGGCGGCATGCCGGTTCCGGCACGAGTGCTCGTCGTGCGGACGGAACCATCCGGTGCTGCGGTGTTGGGGGCCCGGGGGCCCACCGGGGCAGCTGCCCGCGCAGGGAGGTGGACCTGCCAGAGGGGGACCGGGCGGGTGGAGGGGAGGGGGTAGAGGGGGGTAGCCGGAGCTCTGGGAAAAGACTCGTACGCCGGTTAGGATCGAGCGGATGGAGCCCTGGTTGGCAGCGTATCCGCGGGCGGAGGATGCTGCAGTGCTGCGCCGGGGTTTCCGGGAGGGTTTTCGGCTGGGGTACGAGGGCCCTCGGATTGCTCGCTGGGCGGACAATCTAAAATCAGTGAATGCACACAAGGGCATGGTGAGAGAGAAACTGTTCAAAGAGGTCAGAGAGGGGCGGATGGCGGGCCCCTTCACGGCGCCGCCGCTGCCGGGATTGATCATTTCCCCCATCGGGGTGGTGCCTAAGAAGGAGGAAGGGCAGTTCCGACTGATACAGCACTTGTCCTGGCCGGAAGGGGAGTCGGTCAATGCGTACATTTCGGCGGAGTTGGCGTCGGTGACTTACTCGTCGGTGGACGTGGCGCGGCGACTGGTTGCGGCGGCGGGACGGGGCTCGCTGATGGCGAAATGCGTCGTCAAGTCAGCCTTCCGACTCCTTCCGGTGCACCCGGCGGATCACCAGTTGCTGGGGATCCAGTTTCAAGGTCTCATCTTTGTGGATAAGGCGCTGCCGATGGGGTGTTTCATTTCATGCGCACTGTTTGAGCGGTTCAGCTCATTCATTCAGTGGGTTTTTTCCAGGCGCACAGGCTCGGAGTCAGTGACGCACTATCTGGATGATTTCTTCCTGGTGGGGCGGCCCGGTGCGGCTCACTGTCAGCGGCTGCTGGATGGTTTGGCCGGGTTGATGGGGGACTTTGGGATTCCCTTGGCGCCAGAGAAGACGTGCGGTCCCAGTACGGTGTTGTCCTTTCTCGGTATCGAGCTCGACTCGGTCGCCATGGAAGCGCGCCTACCGGAAGACAAAAGGTTGGCAATGTTGGCTTTGGTGGATGGCATGTTGGCAAAGAGGAAGGTGACGGTGCGGGACGTGCAGGTGTTGTTGGGGCATTTGAATTTTGCGTGCCGCGTGGTGCGGGCGGGCCGAATGTTTTGCCGGCGTCTGGGTTTGGCGTTGTCGGGTTTGCCGTTGCCGCATCACCATGTGCGCCTCTCGGCGGGGATGAAGGAGGACCTGCGCATGTGGCGGGCGTTCTTGGAGCGTTTCAACGGTGTGCTGATGGCGCCGGCGGAGGACTGGGAGTGATACGTCTCCATGTACTCGGATGCGGCGGGCGGCGGAGGTTTCGGGCTGTACTGGGAGGGAAAATGGTGTGCGGAGCAGTGGCCCGAGCATTGGCAGGCGGGCGGGAGGAGCATTGCGTTCCTGGAGTTGTTCCCTTTGATGGTGGCGGTCACGGTGTGGGCGGGGGCGTTGGCGCACAAGCGGATGCTATTTCGTGTGGACAACATGGCCGTCGTGCAGGTAGTGAACAGGCAGTCGGCTCGGGATCCGCAGGTGCTGAAATTGATGAGGGTGTTTGTCTTGCGCTGCTTGGAGAATGACATACTGTTTCAGGCGCGCCACGTTCCGGGAGTGGACAATGACATTGCTGATGCCTTGTCTCGTTCGCAGTGGGAGAGGTTCCATGGGCTAGCCACGGCGGCGGAGGAAGTCAGGACACCAGTGCCGGAGGATCTGTGGTCGGTGGGCGAGGCCGGGTCTTTCAGTTGGTGAAGACATCGGTGGCAGTGTCCACGTGGAAGGCGTACGAGCTGGCATGGGAGGAATTCCTGCAGTCAGGTGCGGTGCGGCGCGGGGACAGGTGGCAGCGCGAGAACAGGTGGTAAGATTCATGCTGGTGCTCATGGATAGAGGCTTGTCGCGGGTGTCGATTGCGGGCAAGTTGTCGGCGGTGGCGTTCATGGGGAAGATGTGGTGGGGTTACCCTCCGTCGGCAGGGGAGCTGGGAACCAGGCTGCTGGAGGGGTGGGCGAGAGAGAAGGGGGCGAAGGTGCGGCTGCGCCGTCCCATCACGGTGGACTTGTTGGCAGGAGTGATTGGCGCGCTCCCAGAGGTGTGCAGGGATGGGGGCGAGGCGGTGCGTTTCTCTACTTTGATGTCATGGCTTTTCTTTGGGGCGTTCCGAGTGTCAGAGTTGCTGGGCGCAAAAGGAAGGCGGGGGGTGTTGTGGGGGGACGTGGAGGTTCGAGCCCAGGAGGTGGCGGTGTGTTTGCGACGCTCGAAGACGGACCAGCGGGGGGTTGGTACTTGGGTGGTGCTGGGGCCGGGCGGCAGGGAGGGGGCGTGCCCGGCGGTGTGGGGTAGGAGGTTGATGGCTGAAGGTGGCGAGAAGGAGGGGGAGGTTTTTGGTCGGGGTGGGGGTGACGGAGTGACGGCGTTGCAAGTGTTGTGGGTCCTGCGGCGTGCCCTGCGGTTCATGGGGGAGGATCCCCTGGCGTTCGGGATGCATTCTTTTCGGATCGGGGCGGCGACGGAGGCGGCACGGAGGGGTTGGGGTAAGGAAGAGATACAGAGGCTGGGTCGGTGGAAGTCGGACTGTTACAGGACATATGTGCGGTTGAAGGAGGCGGATGGGTTGTTGTCGCAGTGATTCCCGATTCTCATATGTGTGTCTTTGCAGGTGCTGTGGCGGGGCCGGAAGTGGCTGTTCTGAATGTATATATTGTGGGACATTCGTTCGTCAAGAGGGCAGAACAAGCGGAGTGGGACAGGCATCGGGCACTCAATTTGGGATTGGATGCGGGGTTGTACAGGTGTCATTGGAGGGGGAAAGGGGGTAGGCGTTGGCATGAGTTATTGCCCTTGTTGAACACACTGGTGAGAGGGGGGTGTGCCCGGATGTGGTAGTGATCCATCTGGGCGAGAACGATTTGGTGCAGTGCAAGGGGTTGGCGCTACTCAAACAAATGAAGCAGGACCTGAGGGAAATCAAGACGCAATGGGCGGGCTTCCATATCATCTGGTCGGAGTTTATTCCCAGGCCGGTGTGGAGGGGAGCTGAGCGCCCTGAGGCCATAGACAGGGCACGCAGGAAGATCAATCGGGAGATGCGGGAATTCTGTGCCAGGGAGGGGGTGGGGAGGATGGAGCACCCGGAGTTGCGCTATGGTGCAACCTATTTTTTCCGGGAGGATGGGGTTCACCTGTCCAGATATGGCATGGAGCTGTATGTAGTGCAGCTAAAGGAGGCTTTGGATGGGGCTCTGGGGGTGAGCAGGAATCCCAGGAGGCAGGAGTCCTAGGGGGGGGTCGAAAGCGTAAACGACTTTCAAGTGGCGCTGTCCTAAGGAGATAGGGTGGTTTTGCTGGAGGCCTGGGACTGTATGGTAGCGGGGGTGGGGTCATGGAGGTCATTGGGGGCATTCAGTAGAGGGGCAGGTTGCTGAGCGGATGTTGTTGTATTACTGTTGCAATGTTTGGGGTTACATTTAGGGGTGGGGGTGGGGGTCTGTCAGGCAGTTGTTATTTAGTGAGCAGTAGTTTTGTTCGGCACAGGCCAAGGGGGACGTGTTATATGTGCACCTGATTCCAATAAAGCGGCCTTTTTCACACACTTTTGGTTGTCTGTGTCAGTGCTTCCCCCCCCTCACCTACTGGTGTGCCCCAATGGGGATTTGGGGGGGTGGCCGACCAGCGGGAGGCTCGCCCCCCCGGGGAAGTTTGGGGCACCAGGGGAGGGGGGGGGGAAGAAGTTTGGCAACAGGGGTTCGCCGTAGCTGGCGCTTTTGGGCTAGTTGAGCGGTTTGGGCTGATTTTGGGCTGGGATTGTACATAAACGGCCATTTTGTGTCACCGCACACTGTTTGTGGTGCGGTGACACAGCAGCCAGGTCCTAGGCATTTTTGTGGCCCGCCCTCCCTCCCTGAAGATAGGTTTTTTCTTTGGCCCTGGGGTTTGTATGGGGTGGGGGCTTGGACATGGTTTCAAGGGGTTTTGTTGGTTGATGGTGCACTGGTAGGGTTACAGTTGTGTTTGTCGCTGGAACAGGTGCGTTGTTGGGGCACTGTCCTAAGGAGATAGGGTGGTTTTGCTGGAGGCCTGGGACTGTATGGTAGCGGGGGTGGGGTCATTGAGGTCATTGGGGGCATTCAGTAGAGGGGCAGGTTGCTGAGCGGATGTTGTTGTATTACTGTTGCAATGTTTGGGGTTACATTTAGGGGTGGGGGTGGGGGTCTGTCAGGCAGTTGTTATTTAGTGAGCAGTAGTTTTGTTCGGCACAGGCAAAGGGGGACGTGTTATATGTGCACCTGATTCCAATAAAGCGGCCTTTTTCACACACTTTTGGTTGTCTGTGTCAGTGCTTCCCCCCCTCACCTACTGGTGTGCCCCAAACACTACTCTTGCGCTTCCACCGCACTCGCTCTGAGTGCCATTTCTGTAAACAAACCTTTAAATAATGTTCTTATCCTGTACAACTACCGGTTTGTGGCTGTTCGAGAACAGCAAAACATAAACAAATGGGTGGTGTGTTTGTTCCTGTCCCATTCCCCAATCATTATCTTCTTGCCTGCTCCAACTGTACCCTCATGATTGCAATGCCGTCCAAACAACGGACGCATTGGAAGACCGGGATTCAACCAATGTTTTTTTTTTTCTCTCTGTTAGTACTCTGTGAGACTCAGCTATTTCAGCCGATGCTCTGAAATTAGTGTTCAAAAATCCAGTAAGGAAGAGACGAATGAATGGGCAAGATTCAGATGAGGTAAGTGTGAGTGACTGAATATTGTGAAAGAAGCTTTTATTTTTTTTTAAAGTGCATAGAGTGTGACTTATAATATTTGGCACTAGTCTTGCAGAAGCATATTTACTTCTTATATTAACCTTCAACCGGGAATATATGGCTTCTCAAGTGTATATATTAATTTGTTTTTAAACTACATTACAGAAATTATTGAATTTCTCCTTAAACAGCTGGAAATATGCGTCTCCGGGACGACTGTGATATTTACGCTCCAAGGGTCTGCTTTTTCCAATCATCAGTCTCCCCAGTTATCTGATAGGTTGGACAATGTTTCTAGACAGGCAATGCAGTGACAGGCATAGCAGCAGCTGGTGCAAATTGCTGCAGCTTGTTGCTGAGCGGAGGTTGGGCTGAAGCTGAACTGGGGCTTCAGGGCTCGGCATTAGGTGAACTTTGTAACTGTAATAGCGGGGTGGAGGTTCTACTGTACATTCGTGGTGTTACGGCGGGATTTCTGATCTATTGCTATAGATCTAGATCCCAACTCAGGTCGACTGAACCGTTGATACCTGTCATAGAGTAAAAGGCAATCCACTACTAGGTCAATCAGTTAAGGACTTACACCACTCTAAAGAACCACTTACTACGAATAAGTTTTAAAAGTTTATTATAAAGCCAAAGTTAACTGGAGATACAAACATCTCAAAATAAGGTTCAAAAGATATACTGGTATCAATACAAACATAAATTTTCTAAATGCTCTTAGTCGGCAGAAGAATATCACCAAAACCAATTAAAAAATCATCAGAGTTGCAAGAATAGACACAAGCTGTAACTTGTGAGTCATTTATAGAAAGGAAGAAAATCCAGATTATACTGTCCCTACACTAGACTAAGTGACATCCCTACTTAGTAAAATCTTAACCTAAAAAGGTGTCAGCCGTGGTGACTTCCAAAGAAGATCACTCACTTCCCTTAGTCTTCGTTGTGAATCGGTGTCTCGCAGTTATCCTATCTGCCTACCCATCCGCTCTCTTAGGTTCCTCAGACCATCTGCCCTAACTCCACCCAGGGGTGCTGTCCCTAATACAAAAATTACATTTACAATAGAAACGCCCTTTAGAGACGCCCCTCACGTGGTGTCGGTTCTGGCATTTTCCATGCTGATACTCCTCTGGGCCCATCGTTAGCGTTGACCTTGCTTCTCAGGCGCTTCTCCGGCAGGACGGTAACCCCCAGGAAATTCCTGAAGCCTCCTCCAGGCCTGTGCCTGGCTCCCTGAACAAAACTCTATTCATCACTCTCTTGATTGGAACCTCCTTGCACCTGCAAACAGACACTTGTACAGTGGGCCCCAAATTCCGGCCTCCACCGTATCTTCTAAGTCGTAAACCTTCGAGCAGGCTCCGCAATTTATGCTTAACATGACCTTCCTCTAACTAACACATGCAGATCAAAAGAAATGACTTTATCTATTCAGGCCTATTAGAATTACATGAAACGGGCCTGTGCACTCTGTAAACCTTTAATTTCTTAGTCTAAACAGTATTCTAACTTATTACACACAATGGTTATATGAAACACTTCTATAAAACATATATTTCAGTTCTATGATCAATAATACTTTGAATTCCAACAACATTAAAAATCCATATCATGTGAGAGTGTAACAGCACCTTTCATTCTCTGTGAACTGCCATGTGGCCTACACATTTCTACGTTTAGCAGCATTACATTCTCCTCTACAACAGCCACATAACATGGGATTTCAACATCATTCTAACATCTCTACACACTTCTACATTAGCCTTTCACACTGATATATGCATTCTATTTTAATTAAACACTCTTATGTATTTTCACTCTATAAATTCGACACTCTTATGTAATCTTTACTAAACTGATGCAACGCAACGTGCTTGTAAATATGGTGCACTTCTAATTTTTCTCGATTTGCGCTCTCTCAGTTCCCCCCTTTGATGACTTTTAGTAGTCATCACCATCACAACACCATCCCTGAGGTATGAACTGAATCAAACAGAACTTGTTGCAGTACTCTCTCGTTTCATCATCTCTAGAGCCCTCAGACTCCTGTACTGATTATCCTGCATCGCAGCTAATCTCCTCTCCTGCTCTCTCATCGATCTCTGCAACCTATTTGATCTATACCATTGGTACAGCCGCACCAATCCCCACAAGGTGATTATACAAATCACTATTATGATGATAGGTTTCAGTATGTACCAAATGAAACCCTTTCCTAGGTTGACATACCAACCTCCAACTTTACCCATTCCATGACCTACTTTTTCCCACACATTTACCTGTGTCAAATCCTCAATCTCATGATGAATTTCAGTGATGTTCCATATATACTTTTCTAGAGGTTTTGAATTGTCTGGAATGTAAGTACAACATTCCTGAACCTTCAAAGCCTTACAGACTCCTCCCTCTTTGGCTAACAGAACGTCTAGAGCAAGTCGGTTCTGAAGAACCATTGCCCTTATCGATTGCATCTCTCCCTCCACCAGCATTAATGATCTAGCAGTACTGGCGGCAACCTATCTACAACTGTTGCCAATCTTCTAATCTTGACATCATTCAGTACTATCCCTAAAAGAGGAAACATAGCACCAAATACGTCTCCAACTACCTCCTCATAGCTTACATCCCTTCTTCCTCTAGCTTGAGTTCCTCCCTCTATAATTTCTAGATCCTTAGCATGGTATATTTTGGGGAAGACAATTGCTAAATAACATGATCCATACCAATTATCCGGTAGTTTCACGTATGCATTTCTTCCACAAACAAAATATACATTCGGGATCACCTGCATTCCCTTCAAGAAATCCTTTGTATAATATTCTAATTGGAAAGCATGTTCACAATTTACTTCTCCCACAAACACATTCTCATAATAGGTTTTACCCCTATATATACACAGTTTCCCTTTCTGCTCTCGATCTAAAGCTATTGGACCATTACTACTCTTTCTTTTGTGTGACCTTTCTTCCTCGGTCCAATCTGTTTTCCATTGGCCTGAAGCCTTTAAGATCTTCTGTCTCCTATACCGATCATCCACCTGTCCTATAAACCTTTTCTCAATTTCTGACACTTTACAAGTCAAATTATTTCTTCGGGCATGTGAAGTATCCAACGTTTTCCAAGGAATGAAAAATTTCTTTAATCTATCTTCACTCTTATAATAATCCCACTTGTTCATGTGCTTGTAGTTTGGAACTTCTGGTAAAACAGCATCAAAATTTGAAAAATAATACTCAAAACCATCATGTTCATAAAATATACTAAGCAACAAATTACATGTGATTCCATAAGTGGAAGATGATGATATCTAATACCTTCGTCTACAGAGGCTGGCAATTGCATGCACACATAGCAATCCTTTGCCTCCATAGCATCAATATATTCATAAAGCAATTTAGCATATGCATTTGATTTGAAATTTCCCTGTGATTCATCCACATGCAACCTACGAGTCTCTGCTGCTAGTAAAGCTTTATCTTTCTCTGTATTGTCCCCCCTTTGACCAGCAGTAGTAGGTTTCTGTATCGATACAATTTTTGCTTCCTTTGTTGCCTTCTCTTCATTTTCATGTCACACTACACATGATATAGTAACTACTAAAACTATAAGAAAAATTACTCCCACTAAAAGTGTGCCTACTATGCATTTTGTCTTGCGGTTTGGGTTGCCGGCCTCCATGATCTCAAGACAGTGTAGTTCTGATTTTCTTTCACAACACAAAGTCTCTTTTCTTTGCTTATTCAGCCTTTCCGAACCACACCTGGAAGCTGATAATCCCTTCTGCAAGATCAGTCCTTGAGTTCTATAGCAACGGACAACCCTAGCCCTTCTCCGTCCACTAAATGGGAAGTCCCTAAATTTCTTCTTCTTCCACTTGGCGCTAGGTTATCTTTCAATCTGTTTATTTACAAAGTCTTTAGCAATCTGGAATCATACGTGTTCCAGCGGCTCTAATCACGTATTCTAATATTTCTAAACGAAGAATGATCTCCTCGAGTGTTGGCATCGTTGAACAAAAAGTCGGAAATTCTATTCTGTTTAAAACCAGTTCTCTTATCCTGCTAGGATAAGGAGGATTGGGGATAGTGAGTGTCAGCAACCCTTCGACCTCCACTCCTGGTACCAACAACACTACTTCCAATGTTATGATTGGGTCAGTACTGGTCACTGTCACTTCCCTCACCCTCCCGGATCTCCGTGCACTGGACATCTGCTGCTAGGTAGGTCCACTCAGGAGTAGCGTATCTTCTACAGGGCACTCGCACCCTCCTCGATCTTCTCGGACCTTCCTGTTCCTGTCTTTGTGCACCTTCGACCAAATCCGAGTCTTCAGATATAGGAGCAAGAGTTCTCTCTGGAGTTGGCTTCAAGCTCGGCCTCTTCTTTCTTTCAGGCCAACTAGCTTCTCCACGCCTTGTTCTACTATTTCTTGTCCTCACACTCGGTTCTTGATCACTTTTGTCTTGATCCGTGTCTGAGCCGTATTCACAGCAACTTTCTCCTTCGGTGGCAACTTCAGTTTCACTGTCGTCCTGTCTTTCTTCTGCTGGATCTGTAGCACTCCCAACTTCTTTCGACACCCCCACAGCTTGACTGATCCCCTCTAGTGGTTCGCCGTCCACTGCTGGATTTTCATCTGTGAGAGGAGCTGTTTCTTCTAAGGGTGCTGGAACCCTTCGAGTATGGGAAGCATGAATCCAGTTTGGCAGCCCTCCACACTTTACAGCAGTATTCGTTGTCAGGATTATTTGGTAGGGCCACTTCCAACGCACGTCTAGGCAGTTCTTCCGGACGTGTTTTTTCACAAGCACCCAATCTCCAGGGCACAAGTCGTGACATAGGTCTCTTGAAGATGGAACTTCAGCAGCCTGCACCTGAAGAGACACAGAATGAATGACATCAGAAAGTCCCTTGCAGTAATCCAGGATCAGGTCATCTGTAATATTCAACAAAGCTGTAGTTGGAACAGACGGAAGTCTCATTGCCCTCCCCATTAAAACCTCATGTGGAGAAAGACCTGTCCTCCTGTCTGGTGTGCTACGCATACTCATGAGTACCAAGGGCAGAGCATCAGGCCAGCTTAAGGACGTCGATGAACATACTTTGGCTATTCGGAACTTTAGAGTTCCGTTTATCTGCTCCACGATACCTGAAGCCTCTGGTCGATAGCTACAGTGCAACTTCTGATCAATGTTTAATGCAGAGCAAAGCATCTTCACAACTTCACTGTTGAAATGAGTTCCACTGTCTGATTCCAAGGAGGTCGGCACCCCAAAGCGCGGGATCAACTCTCTAAGCAACAACTTTGCTACTGTGAGTGTATCACACCTGCGTGTAGGGTATGCTTCGACCCATCTGGAAAATATGCATACAACCACCAGAACATACCTGAGGCGGTTGATTTTTGGCATCTCAATAAAATCTAATTGCATTCGGTTGAAAGGCCCCCCAGACCTCCCAATGTGACTCATTGTAACTGGTGTTCTTTTCCCTACGTTCAATTGCTGACATGTGACACATCTTTGACACACTGCTTCTGCTGCAATCCTAAACTTTGGATTATACCAAGTCTGCCTAAATAACCTCAGCATGGCATCTCTTCCTAAGTGTACTGGACCATGTATCTGTCGTGCCATTGGACTCACTAATTCATCAGGTAATACTGCCCTTCCATCTGCTGAAACCCACAAATCCATTTCACTTTTCACACAACCTGCTGTTTCCCATGCCTTTTTCTCAGAATCAGGTGCGTTCTCTTGCATGTCTTTTAAATCCTCCCAAGTATCAACTGTTTCTAGCATCATGTTTAACTCTGTCTTTTCCCGAGTCCCACCTACTTCCACTTCCGTGAAAGAATATCCTTGCTCCGCACAATATCGAGCAACTTCGTCTGCATATCGATTACCTTGCGACACAAAATCTGTATTTTTGGTGTGGGCTACACATTTAACGATCGCAATTGCTGCTGGACCTTGTAATGCTTCTAACAACAGTCGCACAAATTCCCCATTTCGAATAGGCGAACCAGAGGAGGTCATGTAACCTCTCTGAGACCACAATTGCCCAAAATCATGAACTACACCGAAACCATATTGGCTATCGGTATAAATGGTGACTCTAATTTTGCTACCTGCTAAACAGGCACGTGTCAATGCAATGATTTCGGCTACCTGAGCGGAGTGTACTCCTTCCAGGCAAGCGGCTTCCACAACTCCAGTAATGGTGCAAACAGCATAAGCTGCTCTCAACCGACCAGTATCGTCTCTTAAACATGAGCCATCAACAAAGAAAATTTCATCAGAGTCAGTCAACGGCTCATCCACAATATCTGGTCTTGGCTTGGTGCATAGTTCAGTCACATCAAGGCAATCGTGATCTTCACATTCTTCGCCTTCTATATCATTAGGAAGTGGCATCAATGTAGCAGGATTCAAAACAGAGCATCTCTTAAGGGTCACGTTCTCTGCAGCAAGAATAACTTGCTCGTAGCGCGTGAGCCTATTATTGGTTAAGTGCTGTGTCTTGGTCCTGGTCATTAACAGTTCTACAGAATGAGGTACATACACCACTAATTGGTGTCCCATTACTATATTTTCACACCTTTCAATGCTGACACCTGTTGCAGCAACGGATTTGAGACATCCGGGCAACGCTGCGGCTACCGGATCTAAAGTAGCCGAAAAGTATGCAACTGGTCTACGGGCATTTCCATGAGTTTGTACTAAAACTGACAAAGCACAACCCTCTCTTTCGCAGCAGTAAAGTGAAAATGGTTTTTCGTAATCAGGCATCCCCAAAGCTGGAGCACGGCACAAGTTCTCTCTCAGCTGTAGGAACGACATCAAACAATCCTTGTCCCATGGTACCGGATCACTCACCTTCTTGTGCGTCAGTTTTTGTAAGGGTTTTGCTTTCAGGGAAAAGTTAGCTATCCACTGTCGGCAATAACCGACCATTCCTAGGAACATCCTGACTTCTCTCTGTGTCGTAGGCGAGTTCATCTTCATTATCGCCTCTATCCTATCTGGTGACACCTTGCGCTTTCCTTTTTCTATCCGGTGACCCAAGTACTGTACTTCTGTCAGACAGTACTGCAATTTGCTCGGAGATACCTTATGCCCATTTTCAGCTAAATGGTACAGCAAGGCGATGGTATCTATCTTACAAGCTTCTTCCGTTCCTGACGCAACAAGTAGGTCGTCTATGTACTGGACCAAAACCGAGTTCTGTGGCAGTACTAGACTTTCAAGATTTTTCTTCAATAGCTGGTTGAAAATTGATGGGCTTTCTGTATACCCCTGTGGGATACGACACCATGTTAGGACACGATTTTCCAGCTTAAAAGCGAAAAGAAACTGGCTCTCCTCATCTAATGGAATTGAAAAGAAAGCCTGACAAAGATCTATCACTGTGAACCACTCAGCTTGGAATGGTATCTGAAACAATATCACTGATGGATTCGGTACCACTGGACAACATGAAACAACTATGGTATTAATCCTTCGAAGATCCTGTACTATTCTAAATTTCCCACTAGGTTTCTGCAAACCCATAATCGGGGAGTTGCATGGACTACCCACGATTTCCTTCAGTATTCCCTGTTGAATCATAAAGTCGATTACGGGTTTTATTCCTGCAATCGTCTCCGGGGTCAATTTGTATTGAGGCGTTCTTGGATATTCAACATTTGGTTTTACCATGATCTTCACTGGTTCTACTCCTTTGATCAATCCTATCTCTTCTCCAGTATAATCCCATACCTCTGATGACACTGTATCTCGTAAGTCCCAAGGAAGCTCCTCCACAGTCAGGGTAGGATACAGTTCTACGCATACTCTCGAATTTGCAACTTTAAAGGTAGCATCATCGTCTGTAGTCTGTACCTCCACTCCCTGAGGTGTGCAGTATATTGTGCAGTTCAGTTTGCACAATAAGTCTCTTCCTAACAGACACACAGGACTAGAATCACATACTACAAACTGATGTTCATCGGTGTAGTTTCCTATTCTCACTAGCACTGGTTCCGTCAAAGGGTTAGTCATTCTCCTATTTGCGACTCCTACCACTTGAATTGTTTCCCCCGACATTGGTAGATCTGGAACCACTGCCGATCTCAAAGTTGATCGAGTAGCTCCGGTATCTACTAAGAATGTTGTAGGACACCCTGCCACTTCAGCCTCAACAAACGGTCCTCTTTGATCCACCTCTAGAACTGCCCCGAGGGTACAGTCCTCCTCTCTACTTACACGTCGTCCCGTCAATGGATCAACGTAGTAACACTCTTCTTCGTCTATAAAAAGAGGCATTTGTCTATAGATCTTTCCCCCTGTCGTAATCTTTGGTGGCTGCGGGAACTGAGCTCGTGGAGCCGAAGTCCCCCCTTTGGCCACCTTACTCTTTGGCACTGTCACCCCTTGAACTGGAACTTCTTGAACTTCCTCCTCCTCTACTTCTAGGTCTCCGTTTTCAGGGTTATAGGGACACTCGCGTTTCCAATGTCCCACCTGGTGACACTGGTGACACTTTGTTGGGTTTTCCTCGTTGTCCTTATTCTGACTATTTGATTTCCGTCCCATCGTCCCTGTTCCCTGTTGCTGCTGTCCACCCTTTCCAGCCGACTGCATCTGCACCATCATCAGTTTCTCCTTTAGTTTCTTTGCTTTGGAATCTATTTCATCACTGCAATACCTTGCGTATCTCAAAATTTCATCCAATGGTTTGTTTTGCCAACAAATTAAATGTTGCTGAATCATCAAACAAATATCAGGTCTCAACCCCAAAACGAACCTCGATACAAACTGTCCTATCTCTTTGGGATCCATTACATCTAATCTACTGTATTGTTTGAATGTTTTCAGCAATCGCTCATAAAACTCATGAACTGTCTCCTTGGGATCCTGTCTTGTTCGGTCTATTTTTACCCAATCTATATCTTGTGGTGGCACCTTCTCCTTCAGCCATGTCATCACCTTTTCATATTTTAACATTACTCTTTCTGACGGTCCATTAGTACGAGCATCCCTTTCTGGTTCTGCAGTTGGCCATTCGACACTAACCTTGCATGCTATCCACAAGTCTCCTGGGACCACAATGTCGAATAAGGTGTTCAAATCAATCCACAATACTTTTGAAATCTTGACAAACCTCTCTACCTGCTTGTACCACTCTACGGGACTTTCCCTTAACTTCGGAAATGAGTTGGTAAATGCAGCCAAATCTCCCCTACTCCAGGGCACGTGTACATAACTCCCATTCGCTATTTCTCACAAAGGGAATACCTCCATCTGCAGTAGCCTTCCCTCCGGAGACATCACATTCGCGCTCCGCCTAACAGTTCCCTTTTTGGACCACCTCTCTTCCCATTTGTCCAGATCTCTCCATGCTCTTATTCCTGTGATCAGTTCCCTTATGTGTGTTTTTAATCCAGTTGTCCTCCTCTCTTCTAAGTCCTGATCTGAATAATGCAACCTATGGTTACCCTGCAATGCCTTTGTTCTGGACAAATCTACCATATACTTGTCTGCCAGTTCAGACAGTTTCTCATGAGTTGCTCTTGCCTTTCGAGTAATATCCTTTGCTATAAACAGCAGCTCATCTTGTTCGTACATGTCAATCCTTTCTAAAGGCAACGCATCATCTATTATCTCGTCCAGGTCAGATTTTAAGCTGGTCACATCGAGTCTGTTGGCTTTTATCACAGCTTTCAGTATGCTATCATAAACAGCAGCTCATCTTGTTCGTACATGTCAATCCTTTCTAAAGGCAACGCATCATCTATTATCTCGTCCAGGTCAGATTTTAAGCTGGTCACATCGAGTCTGTTGGCTTTTATCACAGCTTTCAGTATGCTATCTCTAGAGAGTCCATTTACATCTCTCCCATCACAGCTCTGAGTCCTACATCTGGGCTCAGGCGTGTTATGGGGAGTCCTCCCATGCTCCCATCTCTCCAGGTCCCATGCAGTTCCATCCTCTCTGGGTGTATAGTGAAACACTTCTCTATTTCCCATAGTCCCACATTTCCCATTCTGCCTGGTTTCTCTAGGTGCATGGTAAGACATTCCATTATTCCCCATGCCTTCGCAATTTGCATGTGATCTCTGATCACTCGACGCATGGCAAGATCCTTCGCGGTTCCCCATGTTCCCACGATTCCAGTGCTGTACGTTATCATCAGGTGCGTGGAGAGTGCACTTAAACCTATCCCTGTACTCTTGTGTCCTTTGGTCTCCCTCACTTTGAATGAGACGAGACGTCTCTCCACACTCCGTACTTCTACCTTTTCGCTCCTGCCCATTTCCACCGTCAATATGACGTGTAGCTCCTCTACTCTCCTGACTTTTACCGTCCCACTCCTGACTGCTTTCGTTAGCCCCGCAGTGAGATAATGTCCCGTTGCCTCGACTTCCCCATTCAGCTTCTGCTCTTGACCTGTTGCTCGGTGCTTCTGTGGACCTATCCCATTCCTTCAAGTCAGCCCTCAACTCTTTATAGGATTTCCGCCGTGGTCCCCTCAGGTCCATCGGTCCTCTCTGACCCCCCTGATCTGTTACGGGATCCACTGCTGAATCCAATGGGGTGCTCCACGTTATCGGTCCTGGCAATTGCCTCCAGGCATTTGTCGTGTTATTCCTTCTTTCCATCTCGACTCTTTCTCTGTCTAGCCGTACCTGTTCTTCCTCTCTCCCTTTCTCTAGGTGATAAACCGACACTATAGGACCTATGGTAACGGGTACTTGAAGAGCATCTGGCAATCCATAAGACTCAACCCTCTCTGTTGCTGGCATCTTCTGCACCACAACCCTTCCGACTACTCTCTGTACAGGACTATGTTGAGGTGTCTCCTCACCTTTGGTAGGTACCCAATTCGTTATGGGAGTGGCCTATTCCCTTCTATGTAAACCCTATCTTCCCTTGGGAGCTCAGTACCTTCTATCTCCCTATTGTCCGGAGGCGGTCTATCTCTCAACAACCTATTTATTAGGCCATCCTCCGACTCGCTCTCGTCATCCTCTTCTATGGGTCTCTTTTCTCCTGTAACCTCTCTCACTGGGTACAACTTATCCACTTCAATCGTCTGTACCCTCCATTTCTTGGCTTCCGCATCCCATTTGGCATCTTGCACTGCCCTTACTGATCGCCTTACCCTTTCTTGGCGTCTGTTCTAATTCCTGTCGTGCGCCGCCCTAATCCATGCATTAAGGGCCTCAAACTGTGTTGGTCTAGGCAAAGGTCTCAATGAGGACATAACTGCTTTCAGCTGATGCAACACTTCTAGTCTAAACGTTCCATATTTCGGAAAAGTCAGTTCCTCATTCCCTTCTGTAATCCTACTCCAAGTATCAAGCCACAGTATAGTATGCAACCCAACATTCGTGGCCATATAGTGAGCTGGTGTACCCTCTGGTGGTGCCTCTTCCCCGTAATAAGATTCTCTTCTTTTTCTCTTAAAGATCGCTCTCAAACATTTAAAACACTTCATGTTCAAAATCTACAAAATTTCTATTTTCTCCGCGTTCGTTTACTTCCTGATGACAATCCACCAATCCCAGCGCGGTTCTCGCTAACCGGCCTATCACAGCGCGGCTTCACACCAACCGGCCTATCACAGCATGGCTTCACACCAACCGGCCTATCACAGCGCGGCTATCGCTGACGTCACTCGTCTCCCCTTCGCAGCAGTTCCCCTCCTTTCTCAGCTCGTCTCCCGGTCATGCATGCGTCCCATTCATACTCTGAAAAATGATTACTTCCGACCAAGCGATCACTTTCCTTGACTGTACGCCCACAGTCTAACTGTAATTGTCACCTTAACTGACGAAATGTCTTTCCGTGTACGTCCAGACAATTGCCTTAACTGATAGGTTACTTACACACGGTAACTTTCGACCTGCGTCCGTTACCCACACACTCACTCTTGCGTTCCCCCTATCTTGGTCCTGCGGGCGATCAATGGTACCTCATGACCCCCTTTACTCTGGTCGACAACTACTCTGGATGTTCGATACACCCGAACCACTTAAGCTCTTCTCCGAACTTAAGATTTTCACCAGTTCACCGGTTCACCAGTTTGCCAGTTTGCCAGGTTGCCAGTTTGCCAGGTTGCGCGCGCTCACAACCCTCTCTCAATCACACTACAGGCATTCAACTCCGCATGACATTACAATACAGATACAACACAAAACACCGCAATCTGTCAACGCATGACCCTTGTTATACTCACTCTCGTCCGACCCTGCTGATTTTCTCTCGCACCGTCAGCACCTTCTTCGGCAGGCGATTCTTCCGCTGCTCATCTCTCGATCTCTAGGGACCTTGGGGTAATCTTAACCTAGTCTAGATCACTCTCCTCTAGAAGGTAACCATCCTTCTCTGCTACCAACTGTTACGGCAGGATTTCTGATCTATTGCTATAGATCTAGATCCCAACTCAGGTCGACTGAACCGTTGATACCTGTCATAGAGTAAAAGGCAATTCACCACTAGGTCAATCAGTTAAGGACTTACACCACTCTAAAGAACCACTTACTACGAATAAGTTTTAAAAGTTTAGTATAAAGCCAAAGTTAACTGGAGATACAAACATCTCAAAATAAGGTTCAAAAGATATACTGGTATCAATACAAACATAAATTTTCTAAATGCTCTTAGTCGGCAGAAGAATATCACCAAAACCAATTCAAAAATCATCAGAGTTGCAAGAATAGACACAAGCTGTAACTTGTGAGTCATTTACAAAAAGGAAGAAAATCCAGATTAGACTGTCCCTACACTAGACTAAGTGACATCCCTACTTAGTAAAATCTTAACCTAAAAAGGTGTCAGCCGTGGTGACTTCCAAAGAAGATCACTCACTTCCCTTAGTCTTCGTTGTGAATCGGTGTCTCGCAGTTATCCTATCTGCCTACCCATCCGCTCTCTTAGGTTCCTCAGACCATCTGCCCTAACTCCACCCAGGGGTGCTGTCCCTAATACAAAAATCACATTTACAATAGAAACGCCCTTTAGAGACGCCCCTCACGTGGTGTCGGTTCTGGCATTTTCCATGCTGATACTCCTCTGGGCCCATCGTTAGCGTTGACCTTGCTTCTCAGGCTCTTCTCCGGCAGGACGGTACCCCCCAGGAAATTCCTGAAGCCTCCTCCAGGCCTGTGCCTGGCTCCCTGAACAAAACTCTATTCATCACTCTCTTGATTGGAACCTCCTTGCACCTGCAAACAGACACTTGTACAGTGGGCCCCAAATTCCGGCCTCCACCGTATCTTCTAAGTCGTAAACCTTCGAGCAGGCTCCGCAATTTATGCTTAACATGACCTTCCTCTAACTAACACATGCAGATCAAAAGAAATGACCTTATCTATTCAGGCCTATTAGAATTACATGAAACGGGCCTGTGCACTCTGTAAACCTTTAATTTCTTAGTCTAAACAGTATTCTAACTTATTACACACAATGGTTATATGAAACACTTCTATAAAACATATATTTCAGTTCTATGATCAATAATACTTTGAATTCCAACAGCATTAAAAATCCATATCATGTGAGAGTGTAACAGCACCTTTCATTCTCTGTGAACTGCCATGTGGACTACACATTTCTACCTTTAGCAGCATTACGTTCTCCTCTACAACAGCCACATAACATGGGATTTCAACATCATTCTAACATCTCTACACAATTCTACATTAGCCTTTCACACTGATATATGCATTCTATTTTAATTAAACACTCTTATGTATTTTCACTCTATAAATTCGACACTCTTATGTAATCTTTACTAAACTGATGCAACGTGCTTGTAAATATGGTGCACTTCTAATTTTTCTTGATTTGCGCTCTCTCAGTGGTGACCTGGTTCTGATGTGAGCACACTCTAAAACTCCTTAAAAGGGTAACCTTTCAATTACTAGCGCCATGGCTGCCAAATTGAATCCCGCTATTTATATTGCGATAGCTACTACACCTAAGACTGAAAAGCGTGCCTGCTGTACCATGTAGGGTGCATGATTGAAGCAGTGATTTAAGTGCAAATATGGGAATGCTGCTACTCACTATACAGTGTACTTCTATGCTTAGAAAGTGCTGGTATTTTAAACGTATTGCAGCATACATCAAAGGCATGCTTCTCTTCCATTCATTTTAAGGAAGTGGAGGAAATCCCCTGACAGTGTCTTTCTACTTAAAGCACTGGTTTGGAATGTGTAAGAACCACACACATACGTGTTGTGGCAAGTTCCTTTTATTAGCATGATCCTTCTCTCATACATAGTACACAACAGAAGTATTTGTTTATAATCCTGTGTGAGGAGAGTTTCTATGATGTGTTTTTCAGATATAAAGCAAGTACAACAAGTATGTGCTTCAAGTCCACCACTAATATTGGAATCTTCTTCATTTTCTCAAAGTACTCTAAACGAAGTTTGAGTTTTCCAATGATGAAAGTCACGAGGTGTGGGTGGGCGCTTACAAAACGGGTTCCTGACCAAAAGTAACTCTTTAGCGCTCTTCTTTTGTAACATGTACAGCACATTCCTCAGGTGTTTCTGCAATCCATTTCTTGAAATTATTCTTAAAGGACTTCTTGTTGCCTGCTTACTTCCATTCACTGACATCAAAGGGAGATGTGTTTGTGCAAGCTTTGCTTCTTTTGTTCCTCATGCTTTTGTGGCATATGGACAGCAGTGGGCCCCATAAATGGCAATCATTTTTTATAGTCTTTAAAAGTTTAATGGCTATTACACGTTTGTAAAAATAATAAAATAAATAAAATATGCAGGTTTGCCAGTGCCAACTGTTTAATTCCTGACGGCACAGCACCCAGGATAATGTGTAGCATGGCTAAACACTTATAAGGTACAAAAGGCGAGACCTATTGGCTATGCCAATGCTTGTTCTAAGTAAGTATGGGAGAAATTTGCGAATTCGCGGTACGTGAATTCACGCGAAATCGAATTTGCGGTCTGCAAAATCCGCGAATTCTTGCAAATGTTTTTATTTTGCATGTTCGCGGGGTGCTTTGCGTGTTCGCGGGATTTTTTTCAGCGCAATGACCGTGAAGTTACCCATGCGGTCGTACATGGGCGCGGCCATCTTGTTTCACGTGTTCACGTTGCGTATTTCCGGTTCGGGGCGCCAGTTGAATGCTCGCGTTGTGCATTGCCTACGTGCGGGTCGCAATTACGTGTTCGCGTCTGTTTTTGCATGTTCGCGAGAGAAATATCTCGCAAACTTACCCACGCGGTCCTCAATGGACGCGGCCATCTTGTTTTTCATTCATTGCTATGCTTCAATCCTTCCCTAATCTTTGCAATCCTTTGTTTCTTTGAACTTTTTTTAAATCTTTTTTGCTCATTATCTATCTCTCTATTTTTCGACATCTATATTTTGTGTTTTTTCAACTTTTTGTTACTTTAGTAACTACTTTTTTTGTTTAGCTCTCTCTTTTATTTATTTACTTTTTCCCCCCTATCTTTTCTTCTTTCGCCCAGGACCATGGCAAAGGGAGTCAGCAAGTCAAAGGGGAAGGGTCCCGCACCCGTAGCCGGCTCTCTTGCGAGCGCTTGAGGGCGGAGAATGTACAGGCCAGGGAAGTCTTTAGTGCGGTGGAGGTGGCCGCACTCATCTTCTATGTGCAGCGCCACCTCCTGAAGACCATGGCAGCAGGGGGCAGGCTCGGTTTAGGTTATGGACTCCGGGAGCGTCGCCAGCTGTGTGATAAGGTGTGCTGGCCATGCATAGGGAGTCGGGTGTCTGGCGTACCTACCAGCAAGCGACGCACCGGTGCTCGGACCTCCTTGACCGGGAGCAGGACCTGGTCCACCTGCTAGGTGTGAAGATCCCTGGCCTTGGTGAGTAGCTATTTAATAACTACTTTGTTTTCTTCTGCTCTGTGTTATATTGCTAATATATGTTTTTCCCGAAGAGCAAGAATGCTGCATATTTGATTACATTGCAGGTAAATTAATGTTTAAATAGCTTCTGTGATTGCAGGTGCTTGCCTGCTTAGTGGCGTTGCTACTATGCTTACCTGTTTGCAACTTTGTTCTCATTTGAGAGCAGAACTGCGTAATGCTAAGGAGACTAGAGACTCAAGTCTAGTCCTTTCTTTGTACTCCTGCTGCCACTAAGAAGAGATAGTGGTGGATTGATAGGTTGAGTATATTATTTATGACTTGTTATTTAGTAGTAGGACAGTTTTTTAGTGGTCTGCAACCATGATGACGGACTGTGTCTGTCACGTCGCGTGCTGCTGAGTGCTGACAGTCGTAGTAGCACCTTTTTGTTGTTGGTGTAGTTAGTGATTTACATAGCTTTCCTAGTAGACGGTCTGCGAACCCAGCAATACTGTACTATCCTCCTAGTTGACCAGATCAGATTGGTCAATACATGTAGTGCAATTGTTGGTAATTTGTTTCCCCGAGATAATTTTAGATTGTGGTCAAAGAAATCAAATATTTCAAAAAAACAATCATCCATGTTTGTGTTTATTTCATGATCATCAGCACCTCCCAGGGGCAAGGAGACTACCACAACAGAGACTCTGGCGGAACAAGGTGGACAGCAGGATCGATCCTCTGCAGGCTCTTCTGCTGGCCCCAGCAAATTGTTCTATTGTTATTTTAATACTTATACTTCCCTAACTTTTACAGCTCCTATTCATTACAGTAATAAGTTCACAACGGGGTGAACCCTAAGACAACCTGACCTGGGTCAGTAAAGGTAGGTATGTATATATTGGTCAGTGTCTATTTAGTTATAAATCAAGAATTCATCATGAGCAATCTTTTACATCACAAACTTTTTAAGCAATTACTTTGGTGTAGTACAAGGAATTTATTCCAACTTTTCAAAAATTAGTATACATGGTAATGTGTTTACCAGAGTTCCACAAGTTATGCCTCATTCAGGCAGACAATTTCTTCATTGAATCAAGCATGGTCAGCCAGCCAGAAAGGCTCAACACAATAGTTTCAAAATAGTCCTTGTGGATTCATACAGTCATATTGAAAATTCACACAAAATTATACAATGAAAATGAAAATTGCGCTCAAAGGTGAAAGAGAGGAGACAGTTTGAGAGGGATGGGTGTGATTGGGTGGTGGTGGGGACTGGGTAAAGGATGTTGTGACCATGTAACAATCACAGTGATTAATGCAACCTTTCCAGACTAATTTTGTTCATTAGTTCCGTTAGACAACTTTAACATAGGGTTTGTATGTATCAACCAGTTATTTCCTATGTTAAGTAATTGGAAACAGTGCGGTCTACGTTTCGACCCCTACGGAGCAAGGGTTGATTGAAGCCTCATACTGGGGTCTTCTTCAGGACGAAAGTACATGGAGCGCTTATAAACAGGTCGTTCAGTGGCCTCATGATAATGGACCTAATTCGGTTCCTCAGGCAGGGCCATTCATTAGGGCATCCGGGGCTTTCCAAACTGGCACAACGTTATGGCTTGGTTTCCGCTCCTCCAGATGGACGTATCATAGACTTCACATCTGCGCGGGTGCTCGCCTCAACACGGCCTGACCGCGAGCTTCACTCGCGGTCAGGCCGTGTTGAGGCGAGCACCCGCGCAGATGTGAAGTCTATGATACGTCCATCTGGAGGAGCGGAAACCAAGCCATAACGTTGTGCCAGTTTGGAAAGCCCCGGATGCCCTAATGAATGGCCCTGCCTGAGGAACCGAATTAGGTCCATTATCATGAGGCCACTGAACGACCTGTTTATAAGCGCTCCATGTACTTTCGTCCTGAAGAAGACCCCAGTATGAGGCTTCAATCAACCCTTGCTCCGTAGGGGTCGAAACGTAGACCGCACTGTTTCCAATTACTTAACATAGGAAATAACTGGTTGATACATACAAACCCTATGTTAAAGTTGTCTAACGGAACTAATGAACAAAATTAGTCTGGAAAGGTTGCATTAATCACTGTGATTGTTACATGGTCACAACATCCTTTACCCAGTCCCCACCACCACCCAATCACACCCATCCCTCTCAAACTGTCTCCTCTCTTTCACCTTTGAGCGCAATTTTCATTTTCATTGTATAATTTTGTGTGAATTTTCAATATGACTGTATGAATCCACAAGGACTATTTTGAAACTATTGTGTTGAGCCTTTCTGGCTGGCTGACCATGCTTGATTCAATGAAGAAATTGTCTGCCTGAATGAGGCATAACTTGTGGAACTCTGGTAAACACATTACCATGTATACTAATTTTTGAAAAGTTGGAATAAATTCCTTGTACTACACCAAAGTAATTGCTTAAAAAGTTTGTGATGTAAAAGATTGCTCATGATGAATTCTTGATTTATAACTAAATAGACACTGACCAATATATACATACCTACCTATTCATTACAAACTGTTTCCTAATTCTATTTTTTACAAAATAGTCTATGATCTTCTTCTAGACTGTTTCTACATTCTTATCCTGCCTCTACCATCACTCTCTGTGCTACTACTATTTACTATTATTATGAGTCGGTCGGTGTAGGTAGCTAAGCTTGCCCAGTCGGCAAAGAGTGTTAAACAAAACTCTGATCCAGCAATAGCTCTAGGCTCTGAGTGCAGGCCTCTGGGTTGCCCTTGCTGTCTATTCCAGTCTTCTTAATGTAAGTGCTTTGACAATTTCCAACAACAAAATGCCAATGTGTCCACCAAGAATAAGCTAGTAGTTGGCTTTTTTTATTTGATAGGAGCACATACCATACCGCTAGTGTTTCAGGGACTATTCTGCATTTACAGAAGTATGGACAAGAGAAATGGGACATTGTTGATGATAGGTCCAGTTCGACTTTCAACATACCTCAGTCCGAACAGAAGTTGAACCCCCAATCCCCTGACCGACTTACTAGTGTGTCTGACCAATGATTACGACCCTGAAGAACAGAAGAAGACTACCACCGAGTCCCGGCCGATCTGAGTCACGGAAACATACGTGCAAAGTGCAGTAATTCAAACCCTTCCCCTCACTCACTCGTGAACAACAACCACACAGTGTTTTTAGTTTTAAAGTTTTATTTTCAAATAAGAATTAAAAAAAACTATTTCTTTATTTTTAATAGCGCAGTATTCCGAGCGAGCACTGGTGATAGATGACGTTAAAGTTTAAACAACATTCCCTTGAATCAATATATTTCAACTTAATACATCAAATTATTAGAATAACTGTGAGGGAGCCCCCACCTTCTTTAAAGTACTTAAAGTACTGCTCGTGATGAGGAGTAGGTGGAGAATTGTCCTGTTGGCAGAAGGGCAATGGAATCTTCTGTCTGCAATTAGAAAAATGGTGCACGTTAAAAAGCAAGCATTCATCAGTTGTGCCAAAAAGTGTAGCATTTAATGGCTAACCATATAAAAGGTTAACACCCTCCCCAAAACCGCACTTTTTTTCATTCCCAATAATAAAAAAATGGTTATGTATCAACATTTTCTTCCATTACGATATGAAATAGGGGGTGGTGTATGGCATCTGAAAATATGACATGTTTTTTCGAGACGTCACAACATTGGATGCAGCACCAAACACCACCAGTGCCGGGGCCAGGAGTGTGGAGGGGTCCACTCTAGGGGGTGATGCGGCGGCGCCACAAGTGCCACCAGGAGGAGCTGTGGGGGGATGGCTCAGCGGCGGCGGACGGTGGTAAGTTATTATACTCCTTACTTATTGACATTTTTGAGTAGGCTCGCAAAGGAGTGTATGATGTACCGTACAGTAGAGGGAGCACAATATTACAACTACACTGTACTGTTAAGAACAGTTACTAATTTAGAACTACATTTTTGCCAATCACGGAGAAGACAGTCAACCTTGACTTAGCAATAGTATTAGCGGCGGTAGTTCTCGGGTAAGCAATGGCCCCCTCTATTTGACTTCAACTCAGCTGGGAAACTTTTATCGTGAAGCCAAGTCATATCAGATGAACTTCAGGGATGTGAAGAATGAAAAGGGAAAGAAGGGTGAAAGGAAGGACGAGCGAGTCGTAACATTTATGACTGTAAAGAATGGTACGTGTTTTTGAATGCAGGCAGAAGTGGCTGATAGGAAGGAATCAGATGCATGGCTGCTTGAAGCAAGGATGGTTGGAGGAAAAAGAAAAGATGACTGCCTGTGTGGGTGAATCAGAAAATGCATGTGTGGTGTGCATTGCAATATATCATTTGGGTCAAACTCAAATGCAAGTCAAGACGGTGGTTTACCAAATAAAATGAAAATGGTGTTAGTTGGTTGTTGAGAAAAAGTAAACTTGGTACAGTTGAGACATTAAGAAGAATGATAGACATTTACTTTGGAAGCCTGGATGGTATCTTCTTCTTCCTCATAGATAGCAGAGGTGTATGTAGTAGAGCAGACGCTCAGTGGATGGCGTGTTATTTTGAACAGCATATCCGTGCCAGAGTAGCAAAGCTGAGGAAATTCAAATACTAGAAGTTTTAATTGTTCAGAAATACTCCCTTGACTAACGGTACAGTAGTTTACTTTGCAAGCACAGCATATATTGTGTATGTATTGTATAGTTGACATTATATCAAGTCAAGTCCTTTCCTCTGCCAGTTATGGGTACCACACTCACTCCCTAAATTTTTCTTTCAGCTGTGTCATGGGTGGACTATCGCTGTTGTTCACTCAATCTATCAAAACAAAGCACCTAAAGTCATCCATCATATAAGCAAAGATCATGTGATCGGCAGGATATATTATCAGAAATGAATAATCTTAATTTTCCTTTTGTAGTAGTCAAGGCCCGGGGGGGGGTGGGCAGTACGAAATATAAAATACTTTGTGCAGTAGCCCTTGATGTAACCGAGTATGGCCAGTGCCACCCCTATAGAAAAGTAAGAGCTTCCCTATCCCCACCTGCATGTACTGCTTAAAGTAATGCAAGTATGCGTCATCATGGCTTGTGTCTGTTTTTCTTGGGTGCCAACTGACTGAGCTGGCATTATGCCGGCTACCACAAGTTCACGTACAAGTAATTTCTTTTGCAAAATAAGAGAAAAAAAGAAGACTGGTGTAGTCTCTGACTCTCTGACTATGTAGTAGTGAGTCCATAATGCTGCTAGTAGAATTCCTGAAACTCCCACTAATGTCACAGGCCTACAAAGACGGCGGAAAGATACATGCCAAAATGTTATACTGTTCTTGCAATTTGCTAGTGTTACTGTGAGACAACTTTCTGTTGAATTATTTTAAGTTAATGTTAAAGACTATTGGCTACAGTATTTTTCTTTCTTTCTTCAAATAGATGCTCCACAACAAAAAAAGCTCACCCGGAAGGAGATGGCTGCAAGGGCCTGTAGCTGGAGGCCATTTGCACTGAATATCGGCATCTGTGGGCTCAGGAGCAGGAGGAGGAGGAGGCGGCAACTACTGCATCCTCCTCCAGTGCCCCCGGGGCCACCAGCCAGCAGCCTCCAGCAAAACGGCGCCTTGGCCCGACAGCCTCCCGCCGCCACCGCACAGCAGCAAAAACAACAGCTGCCCCCCTGCCCCAGAGCCTGGATGGCACATCTGTGCCGCCTCCGAAAGAGAGTGGACTACATGGAGCGGTTGGCAGAGAAGCAACAGCGCCAGCTCCGGGACCTCAGCAAAGAGCTGCAGGACCACCTGTCCACAGGACACCGCCGGAGGAATTGACTGTCCCTTGCCCCTTTTTTAAAGACTGTTGGGGGGGGGGGGGGGAATTGGGCATTGGGGGAAGGGACTTGAAGAAGGACATTTGGACATTGGTTGGGGTTAGGGAGGGGGGTGAGTTGGGTTAGTTTATTTTTGTTAGGGAAATATATTCATTTATTTTACATACTTAAACATAGTATACGCATTCATATTATTTTGTGTGGTGGTAGGCGGGGGTTACTATACGTTTGGTTTCATCAAACTTACCAGCATGAATTATCTAAACGTCCAAAAATGTACAAAAGTGCCACTACCAGAGTTAGTGAATTTAATTGCCCTACTATTACTTTACTAGTCTACTGTCAGTCTCTCCTCTCCTCCGAGTCCTAGCCCATTATTCTACCTCCCCAAAATGCTTATCTTTTAGTTGTGTGTTGACTTGAATCCTGGATGTATGAAATATAATCGTTGTGCTGGTAGTAGTAGTGGTACACACTGGCAGTAGCAGCATATGAAAAAAAAGGAAATGAAACATTGAGTGGCCTGAGCGTAGCATTAGAAACAGTACGATAGATAGTACGGTAGAGAACAGTGCCATAATTTGTAGCCTAAGCAGTGCTAAAGTATTCAAAATATAAGTACTAGTTGCATGGAGTATGGCTACTATAAGAAATAGTATTAAGGCAAAGGACAGGCACAGCAACGTAAGCATTAAGCATTCGATTCGTCACGTGTAGGAGGAGGATGTTATTGATGATCAATCCACGATGGCGCACATGAAATTCTGATTTGAATGATTTTTCTGTTGCTTTGACCTTATCCTCCCCAGCAAGAGTGTGGAATTTATTGTTGTCATTTAGTCACACCACAATGAAAAAAAACACACAGCCCGGGGGAAGAAGGTTAGGGTTTGAAAATTGGATGGGAATGGGTTTTTTTGGGAAAATTTTGTGGAGAGAGGAAAAAAAAACAGCATGGACAAACAAATGAAGAAAAACAAATCTTTGAATTCGAAGATATTCATAAATCTGTTAAGGTACATAAAGGGAGTGCACTACTGCATGCATGAAGTTGTTTTCGAAATGGATGGTTAGGTTACTGAAATGTAGTACTTACTACAACTTACTAGTAACTATGAAGAAACAATTTGACAGTACAGAGCTGCAGTAATTACGCAATTTCACTTGCCTCTCTACCCTCCGAGAGAATAAACACTTATAAGTACATTAAATTAGTTTTAAAAATAGCAAAGAAACTTATCAAATAGCTGGAGGGATGAATTTGAAGCAGAGAGAAAACAAACGCACAGAGTCACACTCGTAGAAGTTCAAGTTCACAACAATAACATTTAAAAGATAAGGAGAAGTGAAGAGGATACTGTAACTGTATGTTGTAGTTGTCCTGTTGAATTTGTGAAGTTGCATGCATCCAGCTATTCCTCTTATTCGCGGTGCTCCTCCATTCCATCTGACGCTCCGTCAATCAATCTTGGTGACCAGACACACTGTCCACTGCCTGCCTGATGAATTGCGGATCGCTACTGGTAAGCCTGAGTTAATCTTTGTTCCATGGCACAGGGTAAAAGCCAGCCTGTAATTGTTGGTGGAAAAACAGGAAGTGATAATAAAACACCACAGAGAAAAAAATATAAGGTACGCTGTGTAGTGCAAAAATAACACTTTCAGTTTCAGAGGTGACAGTATTACATACAAGCATCATTTCGAAAGTGCGTACCCTGAGTCTCCTCTTCAAGGATAGTAATTAGTAAGTATGGGCGAATTTTGCGGATCTGCGGTCCACGAATTCGCGAGAAATCGCAAAACAATCCCCGAAATTGCAAAAAAAATGAGAATTCACGGATTTTCCCACAAACTTGTGGATTTTTTTGCGATTTGCATAACTATTAATGGAGTACTTTCTACTGGCTAATCCAGTAAGGTCTACCTCGTTGGGTAAATGTATAGTGCTTTTCCTACACTACAGCTGAGTAAAGTGCCAGAAGAGTTGTCTCCAGTGACATCTGCAATAACGCATTACCGGCAATGTTAGCCTATGTGCCGAAATGTACCTCAGAAACAGGGCCAAATTCCCCTTTCCCTCAACCTACGACCAAACTGCTACATTTACACAAAATTAGACCTTTCCAGCAGAGCTCCCAGACCCCTAAACCCAGTCCCAAAAATATAGAACACCCCCAAACAGCCCCCAAAAACATGCAATACTGCTACTTCGCAGAGGCCTAAGATAAAATAGTGCCAGAACGCACTCTGAAACTAGTCCCAAAACACCCCTTTTACACCATGGATTTTCTTCAAACCACTTGCAATCAAAATTAGACCTTCCCAGCAGTGCTCCCAGACCCCTAAACCCACTCCCAAAAAAATAGAACACCCCCAAACAGCCCCCCAAAAACATGCAATACTGCTTCCTTGCAGAGGCCTAAGTTAAAATCGTGCCAAAACGCACTCTGAAACTAGGCCCAAACCCCCCTGTTCCACCATGGATGTTCTTCAAACCACTTGCAATCAAAATTAGACCTTCCCAGAAGTGCTCCCAGACCCCTAAACCCACTCCCAAAAATCTAGAAAAACCCCAAACAGCCCCCCAAAAGCATGCAATACTGCTACCTCGCAGAGGCCTAAGTTAAAATCCTGCCAAAACGCACTCTGAAACTAGGCCCCCAAAACACCCCTTTTCCACCATGGATTTTCTTCAATCCACTTGCAATCAAAATTAGACCTTCCCAGCAGTGCTCCCAGCTCCCTCAACCCACTCCCAAAAATATAGAGCATCCCCAAACAGCCCCCCAAAAACATGCAATACTGCTACCTTGCAGAGGCCTAAGTTTAAATCGTGCAAAAACGCACTCTGAAACTAGGCCCAAACCCCCCTTTTCCAACATGGATTTTCTTCAAAACACTTGAAATCAAAATTAGATCTTCCCAGCAGTGCTCCCAGACCCCTAAACCCACCCCTAAAAATCTAGAACACCCCCAAACAGCTCCCCAAAAACATGCAATACTGCTACCTCGCAGAGGCGTAAGTTAAAATCGTGCCAAAACGCACTCTGAAACTAGGCCCCCAAAAACACCCCTTTCCACCATGGATTTTTTTCAAACCACTTGCAATCAAAATTAGACCTTCCCAGCAGTGTTTCCAGATCCCTCAACCCACTCCCAAAAATATAGACCACCCCAAACAGCCCCCCAAAAACATGCAATACTGCCACCTTACAGAGGCCTGTTAAAATTGTGCCAAAATGCACTCTGAAACCAGGCCCAAAACACCCCTTTTCCACCATGGATTTTCTTCAGACCACTTGCAATCAAAACTAAACATTCCCAACTCTCATCCCAGCTAAGCAAATCCACTAAGAACCACCTACAACACACTCCAATCGCACCCTAAAAACATGCAATAATCAAAAATTAACATGGGTGCCTATGGCAGCGGTTTCCCTTCCTCGACTTTTCCTAAACACACCATTCCCATCTATCGATTCCTCCCAATTTCCTGCACAACCACCAATTCCCCCTCCCTACTACTCACAGAAGCCCCGCTCCCCTATCTCAACTGGAACACCGCAAACACACTTTTTCCTTGCGCCCCCAAACCGCCCTTTGGATAGCACGGCAAATCGCGCCTTGACAAAAAATTGCTGTTTTCAGCACTTCCACTACTACAATCCTCTTGAAACTTACCAGGACACTTGTTCCAGCGATTCCAAAGAATCTCAGCAAGGCACAACAAAATCGATCCACTGGAAGGTGTACGACTTTTCGCCCAAACACACGCGCCCGCAAAACACCAAAAAAGGCCAAAATTCGCCCAATTCTAGACTCCTCCGGGAACCCTTCCAAATTCAACCTAAAAACCCTAGTAAACCGCACTGAACCCCCAAAACAGCCCTAAACCCTAGATATGCTTTGTCTGTCTGTGTCAAAGAACCTAAGTATGCTACATCAGGTTGCTTCACTCAGTGGTGCCTGCCTTGACCGTCTGCATGGCCCTGCCGCAAAGCATGGGCCAAAAATCGGTTCCGCTCAAGAATTTGCGAATTTTCGGCAATTTCGAGAGATTCACGGATTGACAATTTGCCTGTGAAAATCCACAAATTTCGCGAGTCGGAACGGATTTTTGGCCCATGCTTGCAGCAGGGCCATGCAGACGGTCAAGGCAGGCACCACTGAGTGAAGAAACCTGATGTAGCATACCTAGGCTCTTTGTCACAGACAGACAAAGCACATCTAATTGTATGCAGCAAGCCACGTAGCCCAATTTTACATGAACTGCTGTCTGGACTCTGCCTGGCTTAACAACACTACACTGCCTCGACCACTCCATACCACGACTAGACAGACATGTAGTTCTGCTGTAGTAGTTGTTGTACACAGATTTACCTGTTTGCCACTCACACATTGGCCATAGTTCTTCCGTAAACCGACGCTGATGATCCATCCATCCAAGTGAGCGATTGTAAAGAAAAAAGATATATTATTTAATCAATCATCATTGTATATTGGCAAACAGTGAGTCCAAGGATATTTTGCATATTGGAAAATGCAACGTAGTGGCCCCTGCAGTTGAAGTACAATTTGAATTGAAGGTAAAAAAAAGCAGAGTAGACTTGAGTTACATTTAGTGTGTAAAAGATTAAATAATAACAGAAAACATTTGATTCATTTCATGCACAACAAACAAACAACAATTGCTTTCATCATAGCCAGACAGCCATTACTGTCAACTGCATGCCAGCTTCTCATTATTCATTACCTGTTCCACTTTTTGTCTGCATCTTCTTCTGAAAGTGAGGGCCCACAGGGCAGCTTCTCCTGTCAATTTCAGAATTAACTGTCAGCAATCAGCAAGCATGTAGTCAGTAATTCCAGTCCCACTTGAGGGGACTCATCTACGAAGACAAAGTTTCTTTATTCTGAGTAATCCAGCCATCTGCCTTGAGGGAAATGGATAGGGGGAGTCTGGAGGAGGAGGATAGGGGAGCATGATTGAGTTGTGAACTTGTGAACCTCAGGAAGTCAGACTGCGGCAGCTTCAAATCAATTAGGAAATAAGATGAAGACAGACAGTGCTGCTGATGGACTTGTTGTGATTAGGTGATTAGAGTTTTGTTGTGGTAAAAGTTGCAAAACAAAGAAAGACACACAGGAATAAAAGTGAATAAGGATGAAAAAAAGGAAGTCATTTTCAGGCCTCGGTGTCAGGGAAGTAGAGCTCGTCCTCAAACTCTCTGAATTGAGACGGGAGTAGGTCAGCTAACAGAGAAGAACTTCCGTCACCTAAGTCGGTGTCCTCTTCTTCCTGCGTGCATTCACGTATTTTGTAATCTGGTGATATGAAGTGCTGATTCATGTTGATCATTGTTAACCTCTCCACATTTTTGGGCGAGAGGCGGGTTCTTTTTGAAGTTACAATGGCACCAGCAGCACTGAAAACACGTTCAGAAGACACGCTTGCGAGTGGGCAAGACAAATAATTTAGAGCCAGGTTGGTGATCAGTCGCCATAGAGGCCTTTTCCCATATCAATACAGCAATGAGTTCTGATCAACAAAGACCTCTGTTGGGTCATCCAGATAGGCCTGCACCATCGACTCAAGGTTCTCCAGGGTTGCTCCACTTTGCGTACCATCTGTGGCTGTAGTGTAGTTCCTATATTCCCAATAGGCTCTGCGCATTGGAATAATATAAACAGCAGTGTAGACGTAGGACTGAGGTCGACTAGGTCTCTACTGACTATATTAGACTTAATAAGTTTTGCCAGCTAGCTCAGAGGTCACTAGAAACGTTCTCGAATAAACAAGGAGGAGTTTAACTTCCCTGGATAGACAAGAAGGGATTAGCTTCTGACAACCATAAAACATGACAACTTTGCTCCCTCAGAATAAGAGTGTATCTCTAGAGTCGTGTGAAAACAATAGACAGCTATTTTACTCAGTCAATCGTGCATACTTAGTTTCACCAGAGTGCAGAGAATAGAGAGACGGGCGTTTTCAATAAAAGGTGTTATTTATTGAGCAGTCTTCTTTCTCAGGCAAGAGAAATGAATTGCCACAATTGCAGTACTTATAGTAAAGTAAAGTGCGTACAGTAAAAGGAGTATTATGAAATAATACTGTATAAGCATTGATATGGTTTCTTAGCCATATGATACTTTAAAATGGATAAAATATATACATACATATATACATTGACTAACGTACTCAACTGGTGCTTCTAAATACGCCTACCCCGGTGTACCTGACCTAAGCCTAATACGTGGGAAGGAGTAAGTAAGTAGCAGTTTAAGTTAAGTTGGTTTTGCCAAGAATCTGAATCAAGAATTCTCATTAAGGGTTTAGTCAGCTCCGTACCTGGGTAATAGAAAGCAGGAGGTCTGGTATCTCTCTTTCAGGACTCGATATCCCAGCAACCCGCAGGGGCGGCTGAGAACACCGGAGCTGGATTTCTCGGCAGGAGAAAAGACAGCTTCTCTCTCAGAGCGTCAAAAGGGAGGGGCGGCGTCCGTGGGCTCTCGCATCAGCTGGGCTCTCGGGCAAGTAGATAGCCGCTCTGCTCCAAACCACCATGTGTTTGCATAAGGCAATGTTGGTATATTTATACCTGAAAGGTGCCGGGTTTGACGTAAGGTTGGACTTAAGACGTCAATAAAGATGTCACTAAGAACTGGCCGTTCTTACAGTGCTCACATGAGTTCTAGGACAAATCAAAACAAAAGCATGGGGAATTCCCAGGTTGGTGGAGGTTTGGTTTGTTTAGAGAACTTGTTGTACTCTCTAGGAGCCTGGGGAAGTAGCCTTGCTTAATTTGGACTGCATGGGCTACGACTAAATATGGATATGATTCTTATGCCTTTATAAGGATATTATTTATTATAACCACATAAGGGCATAAATCAGGAATATCGAAATAGGGTCCTAGATAGAATTACAACACCCACTCCACGATCTAATGTCCCTCATTACTTAAAACTAAGCAATAGTAAACATATAATGGTGCATGTGTTTTCCAACCCACCCCAAAATACATCACTAGAAACTTTCTCGAATGTTCAGGAAAGAGTTCACTCTCCTGATTTAGACAAGAAGGGATTAGCTTCTGATAACCGCATAAACATGACAACTTTGCTCCCTCAGAATAAAGAGTGTATCTCTAGAGTCGTGTGAAAACAATAGACAACTATTTCGCTCAGTCAATCGGGCATACTTAGTTTCACCAGAGTGCAGAGAAATAGAGAGACGGGCGTTTTCAATAAAAGGTGTTATTTATTGAGTAGTCTTCTTTCTCATGCAAGAGAAATGAATTGCCACAATTGCAATACTTATCATAAAGTAAAGTGCGTACAGTAAAAGGAGTATTATAAAATAATACTGTAAAAGCATTGATATGGTTTCTTAGCCATATGATAAATTAAAATGGATAAAATATATACATACATAAAAACATTGACTAACGTCCTCAACTGGTGCTTCTAATCTACGCCTACCCCGGTGTACCTGACCTAAGCCTAATACGTGGGAAGGAGTAAGTAAGTAGCAGTTTAAGTTAAGTTGGTTTTTGCCAAGGATCTGGATCAAGAATTCTCTTAAGGGTTTAGTCAGCTCCGTACCTTGGTTCTTAGAATGAAGGAGGTCTTGTATCTCTCTCTCAGGACTCGATATCCCAGCAACCCGCAAGGGTGGCTGGAAACCCCGGAGCTGGATTTTCTTGGCTGGAGAAAAAGACAGCGTCTTCCTCAGTGCGTCAAGAGGGAGGGGCGGCTTCCTTCGGCTCCTCGCATCAGCTGGGCTTCCGGGCAAGTAGATAGCCGCTCTGCTCCAAACCACCTTGTGTTTGCTTAAGGCAACGTTGGTATATTTATACCTGAAAGGTGCCGGGTTTGACGTAAGGTTGGACATAAGACGTCACCAAGAACTAACAGTTCTTTCTGACTCTAGGAGTTCTTGTGCAAATCAAAATAAGAGCAGGGGGATTTCCCGGGCTGCTGGAGGCTTGGTTTGTTTAAAGAACACGTTGTACTTTCTAGGAGTCTAGAGGAGTAGCCATGCCGTATTTGGACTGCATGGGCTATTACTAAATATGGATATGATTCTTATGCCTTTATAAGGATTATATGTATTATAGCCATATAAGGGCATAAATCGGGAATATCGAATTAGGGTCCTAGATAGAAACACAACATGGCCTTTGCATCACTGGAACGAGCAAACCCTTGATGAGTTAGCCAATCCACATCCGACAATATTATGGCTGGGCCTGGTGCAGGTGAGGATGATCAAACGGTTGCTGGTGTCGTTAACGGCTGTGAGGGAAAGTGACTCCCTTCGGCCACAGATTCAGAAGTGGAACTTGACGCCGGATGGCCTGCTGATTCGGTAGTACTTCTGCCGGTTCCTTCAATTATCTGCCGCTCTTTTTCGAACCGAGTGGCTGACAGAGCTAGCCAATGTTTGTACTTTGAAACATCTGCTTCATTAAAAGGAATGAATGCTTTGCTGGCAACGGCCTTTTTGTACCATGGATCCAGAATAGTGGCACAAATGTAATGTTGTTCTGTATGTATTTTTTTAAGCCTTTCATTGTCAACTAGGCGGGTTATTAACCTCTCCGCCAACTGATATGCGTCTTGCTTTTCAGCATCATCTCGGAACATTGAAGTCACCACCTTCAGTTGGTGCTCTAGCATGCGCAACAATGGGATAGATTTGCCCAAAGTACAGTCCTCCCTGCTGACTTCACGCGTGAAGACCTCAAAAGAACGAAGAATGTCTGTCAGGTTTTTAACTAGCTTCCATTCCTCCAACTCTAGCCACATGTCTTTCATAGTAGAACCCAGTGCAAAGACATACTGAATGATTACGTACCACTGCTCAGACAGACGCTCAAGCATGTAGAAGGTTGAGTTCCAACGTGATACCACCTCCTGGATGAGTCCTCTGATTGGCAGTCTACGTTCACGTTGCATGTTCCTCAGCTGCTTCCGGGCCTCATAAGAGTGGCTGAAATGTGTGCAGATTCTTCGGCAGGTGGTCAGTAACTTGCTGACTGTGTTTTCTTTTTTCAAGAAATCTTGCACAACAATGTTAATATTGTGCGCCAAACACGTCACTCTGAAATAGCCACCCCCATGCATGGCCTTAACTATATTACTGCCATTTTCCGTGGAAACATATACAATCATGAGCTTTCTTGGATGCAGCCATTCATAGACCTTACTCTGAAACTCATCCAAAATGTTTTGTGCAGTATGAGATTTCTCCATGGCAAACATGACTACTGTTGCATGTTTCCGAGTAGCTTGAAAAACTGTGGGTCAACACCTGGATTTAACTTGTCTCTAACCCCTTTAAAAGAGACCCAGTGTGCAGGTACGCACATGTAATCAAGGGCTTGGCAACTGGTCCACATGTCTGTTGTCAGGTGGATAGTGTGAACAGCACTCTTCTGCAAAGCTGCCCCAATCACCTCCTGCACATCTTGATGTAGTGCTGGAACCGCAACTCTGGCAAAATAGGACCAGCTAGGAACCTTCCATTTAGGGCAGACTGTTGCCACAAATTCTAGAAAACCCATCCCTTCCACGAAAGAAAAAGGGAGAAGGTCCAGCGCTAGCATTTTAGCCAGCTTTGCTTTGCGTGGGTGGTTGCGTTCAAATGGTTGTCTGGACCGTTTTACGTGATGATGATGATGATGATGATGCAGACTTCTTCAAACCAGTTAGGCTCATTGATGTACTTTTTCGCATTGGTGTCTCTCCCAGACTCTTAGTGTGGCTCATACATGTTGCTGGGGTAGAGGGTGTGGGCGCTACGACTGCAGTGCTGCTGCCAGGGGTACTGGGTGTACCAGAAAAAATGTCTGTCACTTCTTCACTTCCCCCCTGCCCTATCAGCCCCTCGTCATCATCAGATGCAATATGAATGGATACATTTGGATTTGTCGCACTTTTGTATTCCCGGATCTTCCTTAGGTGCGCCTCCCAAATGATAGTGTGGTGTTTTTGGAGATGACCTCTCAGGCGTCCGGTACCATAGTTGGTACCAAGCTTACCCCGACTAACTACACTTTTACAAATCACACAAATGACCATGTTTTCCGCCTTTTTGCTAACACTAAAGAAGTCCCAAACTGGGGACTGGAGATGTCTGCTGGTGGTGGAGGTGCTACTTTCAATGCCAGATGAAGTGGAGGATGGGCGAGGCTGAATTTGACTCTGTTGTGCACTTACAGAACCACTACTTGAGGTAATGGAGGTCAAGCTGGATGGAGGTCCCTGCCGGTCCTTCTGACGAGAAAATATGGAAGCTGTAGGTCGTGTTGGTGTAGTAGTTAACTGCGTTGGTGGTGGTACCAGTGCCACGCCGCCCACATCCCGCTCAGCAGCACTTCGGGATAGGGTCAAAATGTCTGCCTGCATGCCCGCTGGGGCTGGAGCGACAACTGTGATGACTGGGTCATGGTCAGACTGTTCATCAGCAGCAGAAGACACCACTTCTTGTTCGTTGTCATCACCCATAAGTGGAAGCCTTGGCGTGCCTCACTCTCAGACTGCATTGCTGGGTTCCAATCAGCATCAAGATCATCAGAAGGAAAGGTGCTTGAAGAAGAACTTGTAGTGGTAGCCCTCCTTGACCTTTTTCTTGCTGGGGGTCTGGAAAGCAATGGATCATCATTAGGAGGAGTGGCTTCCTCGGATGATACCTCTGCTTGAATCTCGATTTCCTGATGTGCCCCTACTTCTGGAGGAACAAGCATTGTGGGCAGTTGTGCCTCTCCATGCACCTCTATTTGCGCCTCTCCATGCGCTTGCGCCTCTCCTTGCACATGTACTTGCGCTTGTACTTGCGCTTGTACTAGTTGCACCTGTGGTTGTCGTTGCGGCTGTGGTTGTTGAACATTCGTCAGATGAGTTACACCATGCATTGATTGGATGCTACTTTCTTGCGATGAGCCAACATCACTGGTCGATGTTGATTGAGCAATTACAGTGGCTGCCTCTGCAGCACTCATGGTCTTGGACCTAACTTGGCGTGGTGGCACTGAGCCCAATGAAGCGGAGGTGCTGCTCCCAGCTTGGTCCCCGGCGGACACAGCTGCTGTTGCAGGCGTATTTTTTTTTCCCCAAAAAAGGTGTCAGTGGGCACAGCAGTCTCCTTGGTAGGTGGTAACACTTGCTTCTTCTGCTCCTTCTTACTGGCAGTGGCAGTGGCAACTTTTTTCGTAGAGGCGCAACGGCCACCTTTCTTTGGGCCCATCTTCTTCAGATGTCAGAACAGCAGGCCGCAGTTGCACGAGTTGCTGAGTTGTCTGTGGCCACACGTGACGTCACGTGACGTTGTGCTGCACACACCGCTGCAGGACTTCTTCCAGGCACTGATGATGAACGATGTTAAATACATTTTGCATTTGTTGTGCTCCAATTAATATTAGCAACTAGGCATTGCATTTATTATTATTACAACAACACACCCAAAAACAGAAAGACACAAAACAAAAATTGCAATTCTAATCCAAATTAAATTAATAGAAGAGAGACCACACAGAGAGAGTTGGTGCATGCACCACTGACTACCTCTAGGCCTAATGGATAAAAGCAAGGCAAACTGGGTGCAGGCCTGAGCACACTGCCTGGCTTCAAAATGGCCCCTTGACCCCCAACCACATGGCCATACCCTGCCTGGACCAGGCCTCAAAATGCCCCCCACCCACATGGCCAGGTCGCAACAACACCCAAAGAAGTCGAAAAACACACACAAATCACCACAATCCAATGCCATCTATGCCCTCAATGATGTTTAAATTCAAGAGACACCCCCCAGAAAGACTTGGTCAATGCACCACTGAGTACCCCTGGGCCTAATGGATAAAAGCAAGGCAAACTGGGTGCAGGCCTGAGCACACTGCCTGGCTTCAAAATGGCCACATGAACCCCAGCCACATGGCCAGGCCCTGCCTGGAACAGGCCTCAAAATGGCCCCCACCCACATGGCCAGGCCCCAACAACACCCCAAGAAGTCAAAAAACACAAAAACATTATCACAATCCAATGCCATCCATGCCCTCAATGATGTTTAAATTGAAGACACCCCACAGAAAGACTTGGTCCATGCACCACTCACTACCCCTGGACCTAATGGATGAAAGCAAGGCAAACTAGGTGCAGGCCTGAGCACACTGCCACGCTTCAAAATGGCCCCTTGAACCCCAGCCACATGGCCAGGCCCTGCCTGGACCAGGCCTCAAAATGGCCCCTACCCACATGACCAGGCCCCAACAACACCCCAAGAAGTCGAAAAACACACAAAAATTACCACAATCCAATGCCATCCATGCCCTCAATGATGTTTAAATTGAAGACACCCCACAGAAAGACTTGGTCCATGCACCACTGAGTACCCTGGGCCTAATGGATGAAAGCAAGACAAACTGGGTGCAGGCCTGAGCACACTGCCTGGCTTCAAAATGGCCCCTTGACCCCCAGCCACATGGCCAGGTCCTGCCTGGACCAGGCCTCAAAATGGCACCCACCCACATGGTAAGGCCCCAACAACACCCCAAAAAGTAGAAAAACACACAACAATCACCACAATCCAATGTCATCCATGCCCTCAATGATGTTTAAATTCAAGACACCCCACAGAAAGACTTGGTCCATGCACCACTTAGTACCCCTGGGCCTAATGGATGACAGCAAGGCAAACTGGGTGCAGACCTGAGCACATTGCCTGGCTTCAAAATGGCCCCTTGACCCCCAGCCACATGGCCAGACCTTGCCTGGACCAGGCCTCAAAATGGCCCCCACCCACATGGCCAGGCCCCAACAACACCCCAAAAAGTAGAAAAACACACTAAAATCACCACAATCCAATGCCATCCATGCCCTCAATGATGTTTAAATTCAAGACACCCCACGTAAAGACTTGGTCCATGCACCACTGAGTACCCCTGGGCCTAATGGATGAAAGGAAGGCAAACTGGGTGCAGGCCTGAGCATACTGCCTGGCTTCAAAATGGCCCCTTGACCCCCAGCCTCATGGCCAGGCCCTGCCTGGACCAAGCCTCAAAATGACCCCCACCCATATGGCCAGGCCCCAACAACACCCCAAGAAGTCGAAAAACACACAAAGATCACCACAATCCAATGCCATCCATTCCCTCAATGATGTTTAAATTCAAGACACCCCACAGAAAGACTTGGCCCATGCACCACTGAGTACCCCTGGGCCTAATGGATGAAAGCAAGGCAAACTGGGTGCAGGCCTGAGCACACTGCCTGGCTTCAAAATGTCCCCTTGACCCCCAGCCACATGGCCAGGCCCTGCCTGGACCAGGTCTTTATTGGCCCCCACCCACATGGCCAGGCCCCAACAACACCCCAAGAAGTCGAAAAACGCACAACAATTACCCCAATCCAATGCCATCCATGCCCTCAATGTTGTTTAAATTCAAGACACCCCACAGAAAGACTTGGTCCATGCACCACTGAGTACCCCTGGGCCTAATGGATTAAAGCAAGGCAAACTGGGTGCAGGCCTGAGCACCCTGCCTGGCTTCAAAATGGCCCCTTGAGCCACAGCCACATGGCCAGGCCCTGCCTGGACCAGGCCTCAAAATGGCCCCCACCCACATGACCAGGCCCCAACAACTCCCCAAAAAGTCGTAAAACACACAAAAATCACCACAAGCCAACGCCATCCATGCCCTCAATGATGTTTAATTTCAAGACACCCCACAGAAAGACTTGGTCCATGCACCACTGAGTACCCCTGGGCCTAATGGATGAAAGCAAGGCAAACTGGGTGCAGGCCTGAGCACACTGCCTGGCTTCAAAATGGCCCCTTGACCCCCAGCCACATGGCCAGGCCTTGCCTGGACCAGGCCTCAAAATGTCCCCCACCCACATGGCCAGGCCCCAACAACACCCCAAAAAGTCGAAAAACACACAAAAATCACCACAATCCAATGCCACCCATGCCCTCAATGATGTTTAAATTCAAGACACCCCACATAAAGACTTGGTCCATGCACCACTGAGTACCCTTGGGCCTAATGGATGAAAGCAAGGCAAACTGGGTGCAGGCCTGAGCTCACTGCCTGGCTTCAAAATGTCCCCTTGACCCCCAGCCACATGGCCAGGCCCTGCCTGGACTAGGCCTCAAAATGGTCCCCACCAACATGGCCAGGTCCCAACAACACCCCAAAAAGTCGAAAAACACACAAAAATCACCACAATCCAATGCCATACATGCCTTCAATGATGTTTAAATTCAAGACACCCCACAGAAAGACTTGGCCCATGCACCACTGAGTACCCCTGGGCCTAATGGATGAAAGCAAGGCAAATTGGGTGCAGGCCCGAGCACACTGCCTGGCTTCAAAATGGCCCCTTGACCCCCAGCCACATGGCCAGGCCCTGCCGGGGCCGGGCCCCAAAATGGCCCCCACCCACATGGCCAGGCCCCAACAACACCCCAAGAAGTCGAAAAACACACAAAAATTACCACAATCCAATGACATCCATGCCCTCAATGATGTTTAAATTGAAGACACCCCACAGAAAGACTTGGTCCATGCACCACTGAGTACCCCTGGGCCTAATGGATGAAAGCAAGACAAACTGGGTGCAGGCCTGAGCACACTGCCTGGCTTCAAAATGGCCCCTTGACCCCCAGCCACATGGCCAGGCCCTGCCTGGACCAGGCCTCAAAATGGCCTCACCCACATGGGCAGGCCCCAACAACACCCCAAAAAGTCGAAAAGCACGCAGAAATCACCACAATCCAATGCCATTTATGCCCTCAATGATGTTTTAATTTAAGACACCCCACAGAAAGACTTGGTCCATGCACCACTCACTACCCCTGGGCCTACTGGTCTAGTGTGGCTTTACAGGCACCCCAAAATTTAAAAAAAATCCACATATAGTGAGCTAAAATTCAATGACATAAATGAGATTTAAGTTCAACAAAACTCACAGAAAAAGTTGTATCATGCACCCATGACTAACCTTGAGCCTACTGGATACTGAGGCTACCCACAATATATATTTTTTAAAGTTGTGAAAAAGTTTAAAAATTGTAGTTACAGCAGCTGCAATGCCCTAAACAAACAACACCAACTTACTTGTAAAATCTCAAATCCAAAAGTGATCCAAAAACCCCAAAGTCCAAAAAGTCCTCAAATACAAATATCCAGCAGCAGCCACAAAAAGTAATCCTTCCAGCTCCAGATCCAAATGAAAAGTGACCAGGAGATGGACAAAGCACTGGGAGGAGCCTGCTGGACGGGAACAGGAAGTTGGAGACTCTGGGGCACTTCCTTCCTCCGACCCCCCCCCCCAAAAAATGGACTCCTTGCACAAAAAAGTGCAGCCAAATCTCAATCTGAGGAGTTATTCAGATCAAAATCATCATTTCAGAAGGTTTATGCTGCCTGCGGTGGATTTCTTGTGCAGAATTGCAATTTTTGCAAGTTACGGAAAGCGAGCTGTTCAAATCTCCCGCCAGAAGTCAGCTGAGCGCCGCATCTACGTGTAAGCAATTGTTTACTCCCGCGATTCGTAAGATAGCAAGATAGCGGGCCGCGATGACGTACACGCGGTCGAAAAACTCTCGCACGATCATGCCGAAGATCCAAAATGGCACAGCACACGCAAACCGGGAGAAAAACAACTCGGCAGACTCAGAATCACGGTAAGTCAACTCAGCGCGGACAATATTGTATTTTTCAGGCGCGACTAAGCAAAGAAATCCGCCAGCTTGCGATATGCGGATTTTTGGGCAAATTCGCGCGATTCGCGGATCGCGAATTTGCCAAAAATCCGCAAATTCCGCGAATGGAACGGATTTTCAGCCCACCGTTAGTTCTAAGAGTTTTATACAGCGTGAACTAGACCCGAAGATATCAGGTATCAGAACGCTTTACATGAGCACCAGTTTCGTTACAGATGGACACATTCATTTTTTGTTAGGCACTGGGAGATGAAGTGATTTGCCCAGAATCACAGGATATTGAGCGTTGATGCAGAGACTTGAACCCGATTCCCCAGCTTTGAGGTTGACCGCTCTAGCCATAAGCCACCATCCTCTCCCCCGTTACCCTCTTGTAACAAAATATGATTGCCTTTATGTGTTTACATTTTTTAAAACGTTTATTGTACCACAAAGCTTTATATTTATCTTGGGGACTTCTCCTTACGGTCCATATATTCGAAAACATGGTTTGGGGACAAGGACTATATCTTCCATAGTGGATGGGCCCTGTTTCCAATAAAAAGTATTTAACTTCATCCTACAATATGTTCTACCTATGGCAGTTGATGTTTTCCATTTACAGTGTTTTTATATATTACACTTTTCAAGGGATTACCATGGCAACGATGTGTTTCTTTTGAAGTTGTTCTGACATTCTCCAATGTTTGTCTGCAATTCACATGGTCACTATGGATGTTACATTTACTGATGAATGTTACTATTCTGTCTATAGTTCGCAGCTCATGGCTACTCTCTAAACCACGCTAGATCATGTACCACCACCTTTCTATGCACATTTTGTATTATTACATTTCCCATGTTCCTCAAGTGTTACAAACCTCAAGGATGGCATTTGAGTCTATTTCTTTGTAGCAACTCCAGTGGCATACCAACCAGGGTGGTACACCTCTTCTGAGAGTTTAACTCAAACGGACAAGCTTTAAAAGTTACAATCACTTATGAATTGTTGGTAAGTTTTTCTAATTATGAGAATCATATATTAGGAAATGGGTTTGTCTTTTAGGGTAAGAGCAGCCACATTTTGCATATTATATTTGTATTCTGTTTTACATTTTTTACAATGATTTTTATTCTTCAAAACATGTAGTCAATGTGCAAAAATTGTTTTTGTATCATACTGAAATTAGGTGGAGTCAAACATGACAATGGCCCACATATGGAGTTTTACACACAACATAATCAGTGACAACACGGATGGATATCCTGTACACTATATATAAACTGCCATAGGATATATTTCACTTCTATTTCCTTGGATGGTATGTATGTCATGGTTGTGATGCAGTGTCCCATGAGTTGAACTCAAAATCAGTCCCTGTTTCACCACAGCCTACTATAACATATCTGCCTCTTAGCCATGCATAAAGGACAGTGTTACGATTTATCATATTCGCAGGTCTCTCTATAAAAAAGCTTTTTCCAAAGAATATCTTGCATTGAATGTTAATCAAGATAAATATGTCTTTCACAATTACTTTTTTGTTAATTACATTATCAGTTTAGGACCCTCTGCCAGAGTAGAACTCTAGAACAGCTTGGCCCACCTGGTTTATCTGGTCGGGCTGCAAGGATGGATTTCACTCAACCAATATCTAAAGCAACATCATGTATTGTAGTTCAAGCCCTCCTCAGTAATGTGTTGTTCCATCTGCTCCCTGTTGCTCTGCATCCACCACTTATTTTGCAGTGTGCACCCGAGTCCGGCTCCTGCTTTTACTACAGCAGCTGCATCTTCTTATGAGACAGGATCTCCTGTAACTGTGCACATCATATCAAGGACACTGGGTAGTTAGGTTGGAGTAGGTCTGGGTTGCTTCTGCAGAGTAAAGCCACAGATGCCCATAGTTTTCACACAGGCATGAAGATCACCCCCAAAAAACACAATGATCACCTGGTGGGGGAGGGGGCAAAATATGTTGCAGAAGGAGCAAAATGATCTTAGGAAGCATCAGATAACAATCGTGTACTCCTATTTGGTTGTGGTGCAGAATAGTTTTCCCGTCAGCCTTAGAGAGGTCTTCCCCCAAACCTTTAAACTTTTTTGCCTTCTGCCATTTTTGCTGATCTCGCTTTTGCTGGCCTTAAGAATTTGCTCACTTTACCACTGCTAACCAGTACAAAAGTGCAAGTGATCCCTGGACTCCAAGCTGAGCAGCACCTGATCAATGGTGCCAGCAAACTCAACGCGAGCAGCTTTGGAGGAGCGCCGACAACCTTGACGACTTCACAGGACCCAACTCTGACCAGTAGCCGATCAACTCTGAGACCTCGCACAGCAGCTTCCCGTGACCATTGAGCCCTTCTTTGCATCCAGTCAGCCTCCTGACTCTGTAGAAGACTTTCTATCTCCTTGAAAGGTTTTAAGTGAAAAGGTAACTTGGTGATTGGGATAAACCTGGTCCTTATATGCAACCAGTGCGCCATCGCATTGTAAATCGTAACCTTGTCCCATTCAGCGCAACCAGTTTCCCTTGTCCTTAAAACATGATAACATTGGCTTATCCACAAATGGAAAATGTATCCCTAATAAAGCGGTACTAGATGTACCTGGGCCGGTAAATTAGATGGTAGCAGTGTTCTTACAGCACTTTTGTGTTACCCACTTAATTAGCCCTTTCAACATGTCTCAGGCCTGCCATAACAGCCTGTGAGTGCAGTTTTAACCTGCCATTTTGACCTGGTAAAACAAACCTTGTGGCAGGTGGAAACCTTCCTTTTTTATATGTAAGTCGCCCCTAGGTTAGGCCCTGGACAGCTGAGAGGCCACGGTGTATTGTATTTTAAAAACTGGACATGCAATTTTAAGTTTGACATGTCCTGGTATTGAAAAACTCTTAAATTAATTTTTCACTACTACATGGCCTACCTCTCCCATAGGGTAACATTGGGGTTACATTATTACATTAAAAATGTCAATAGGGGAACATATTCATGTTTGGTGTCTTTAGAATTGGAATGAAAATCCTATCTCATGGTAAATTCGGAATTTAAATTGCAATTTTGAAAATGCCACTTTTAGACCGGTAGGTTTTAGGGCTTCTCTCTACTCTGAAACATTTTTGATAAATGGTATCTGTTCACAGTGAATGACATGTAGTTCTATTTTGCCTTCATATAGTGGCCATTATGGAATTTTGTGAGCCCTGGGGAAGACCTTTGTCTGAAGCTGTTTGGCCCAAAGAAGGTCAAAATGCATTAGCGGAATCTATAGAGGTTGAGGGCACACCCACAAAAAGGTTAATAGAGGGCAAAAACTGGTGACTGGATTTACGAAATTGGAGCTGCCCATAGTCACGGAAAAGGGTGTCACCTTATTTCCCAACCCTATGGAGCCATTTGGATTTTGACAAGGATAAGGGAGACACATTTGAAGCTCCTAAATTGATGCAATCAATGTTTGTCACTTATCTTCGTGATGTGAACATTTGTCTTTCACATTTATGTCATTTTGTAGATTGATGGTAAATGCCATTATTTCTTTAGGGGAAGGAAGCAAAAGAAACACAATTGATGGATGGAATGCAGATCAAATGAAAACATTCACCCCCAGTCAAGAGATCTGGGTAAAATCCATCATTCTTTTGCTCAACATGCCACTCCAGTTTGGACCTGGCCATATGAAAATCAGTCTTGACCCTGTGCCTCAAGGCAACAGTCCAGCCCGAACTGTCAAGCCAGGTCCTCCCTTGACCAGAAACAAGCATCCTAGGACCTGTTTTGGGGTTTCACTCATCATCAGCCAGGGTAGCTTGAATGTATTGGCACATTTAGCCTAGGACCCACGTCTGGTCATACCTGGCGCACTTAGGGCGAGGAAGCAAAAGACACACATTTGATGGACGGACTTCAGAATAAATCAAAACATTCAACCACAGTCAAGAGTTCTGGGTTAAATACATCATTCTTTTTCTCACCATGCCACCCCAGTTTGGACCTGGCCATATGCAAATCAATCTTGACCCTGTACCTCAAGGGAACAGCCCAGCCCCAACTTGTAAGTCAGGTCCTCTCTTGACCGGAAACAAGCATCCTAGGACCGATTTTGGGGTTTCGCGCAACGCAATGGTGGAGGGCCGCAGACAAGCTCTGCAGATAAAGCCGGACACATGGCTGAGAGCGGACAATCCTGACGGGTCGGGCTGCGGAGCCCAATTGAGAAAGCAGCGGCACTCAGCGAGCAGTGAGTAACACCCGGAGCTCAGAACAGGTGAGCGCCCGGCTGCACAGGCAGAGGACCCTGTTCTGGGAATAAACTTGAAGCGGCACAGGTCCTGACCCTACTTTAAGACCAAGGAGAGAGAAATATACACGCAGGCCTCAGGACCATACCAGGTTCAGCAATAGGGAGCCTAGCGTTGGGACCGCCTCCGGGATTCTGAGATCACGAGACTGGGGCGCATAGCCTACTGTGAGGTGGATCCCCTCACTGAGGCGCATACCTGAGGAGAACAAAGCGGCTGTGGCTCCCGATGCAGAGGATTGAGGCACCCTTAGGCCGAGCACCAATCCGCAGGCTTGCAATCTGCTCCAAAATGGTGGTTGCAACCCTCTAACAGATGTTGGAGGAAGACCTGGAGGGACCCGGCCTTTCCACATCCCCACAGTCATCAGGTGTTCGGTCCCACCAAAAGGCCACACAAGCTAATACACAGACAGTGGAACCAAGACCGAGTGCTGCTGCGCTGCAGTGGGAGAGGACTACAGCTGAATGCGAGGAGGTGATCAGTCATAGCAGTAGTAGATCCTGAGGAGAGTGCAGGATCTGAGGGACGTGGCCCTGAGAACATTTTGGGCCTGAGGAACAGAGAAGACAACACCTGCACGTTGGCGAGGCACTGGCGGGCGACACGGGAGAGGCTTATCTAACCCCCAGGGACCAGATTAGGACAGAACAGCACAGTAGAACCAGAGAGATTGGAGCATTACATGGCATCGGCACACACAGTAGAGGATGGAGTTGCAATGGAAGGTTCCGGGGCAGCACCATTACACACACCTCGAGTTCCAGAGAGTCTATTAACTGAGCTCAATAGTGATAGAGGGGAGACAGCAGTGCGGGGAGGGTGGGGGAGGGGGAGGCCTAGTCACGTGTTGGGGAGGAGGCGAGTGGGGAATTTTCCCATATGTATGCCGAACCGATATTAGATAGTGGTGGGACCGCTACAGCCAAGCATTTGCAGATGGGACCAAGTAGGGGCAACAACTGATATATTCGCCTGGTCATGCTCTATTTTTGTTGTACATTGACATCCTGAAAGGGGATATGCTATATGACATGTAAAAGGCAATAAAATGTGTTTTAAAAAAATGTCAAATATAAGTTAAAATACAATATATATGATTAAATGAATTTCCATAAAAAATGTATGATCCCAAGGTCTTTCGTCTTTTTATATAAGCCCAAAGGAATGAAGGTAGCGAGAAACACACTAGGTGATCAGTTAATTCATCCCTACATTGAACAAAGTGATGGTTCTTTAAAATTGGTACAATGTACTTTTTCCTTTCTTTAAGATAATAGCCAGAGAAGAACAGTATATGAAGGTCTGTTTGGGCAGAAGACTTGTCACAGGGGCAATTAATCAGGTCCGAGTGATTAAGTGTTTTTGATGGGAACCCCAACATTATTCGGATGAGATTTAACTGAAATGTCAATATTATGAATTTATGGTGCGGTATTATGACCTTTGGGTTCTCTTTGTTCGCCCTAAGTTGGCAGGGTATGCTCAGACGTGAGTCCCTTGCTCACTTTGCCACTGGAGTCAAGCAATCCCGGCTGAAGATGGCTATAATGCCAGAAACCGGTCCTGGGAAGCTTGATTCCGGTCCAGGGAAGACATGGCTTGGTAGTTTGGGCTGGACTGTTCCCATGAGGCACAGGGTCAGACTGATTTGCATATGGCCATGTCTGAACTGGGGTGGTGGAGTGAGCTAAAGAACGGTGATGGATTAAACCCAGATCAGTTGACTGGGGGTGAGTGTTTGTATTGTCAACACTCCGTCCATCACCACCTTTGGTTTCTCGTGGTATTATGACCTCCTCTAGGTAGGGGTATCCACCTTTCGAAATAGGTAATTATGGTTGATAGGTCAGAGTAGACTGCTTCCTGTGGTTATTCTCCCTGTGAGTGTACTGGGATTTCAGCCAAAAAGTTTCCACGAGTCTTTGCTTTGAAATCAGCCTGCAAGCCATCGGGTCCGTAAACAGTACTTTCAGCCCCAATTCTATCAATTCTGACTCGATGTAGTTAATCTTTCTAATTTTCTTATAATTATCTAGGCTAAGGCAATCTTTTATTATACTATGAGTTAGGGCAAGAGTATTCCTTCGCTAGATGGAGAATCAGAGGAGCAGAGGAACCAGTCTAATTGAGTCCATGATATAGGGTAGAATCAACTCCAAATACAGTACATATTTGGAGGTTGACTGGGGGAGAGAGACCAAGGAATTAAAACACTTATCTTTAATGATTTGGAGAGGTTCAGTATGTGCCAGACCCCAAACACCCGCTCCATATGTGGTCGCAGATTTAGTTTTCGCATGATAGATATGCTTGACAGTAGCCAGAGGTTTCATGCCCATCCTGGACATAAATGCTTTTAGTGCTCCCAAGCTCCTTTCCATTCCCATGGCCCGTGCGTCAATTAATCTTGACCACGTTTGGTTGTTATCCCTGATTCTGTGTGGAGGTGGGATGGTTTACCTCGAGCACCACCCCTGGCAATAATTATGAAGGATTTTTGACTGGTTAACCTTCATGTCAAGAGAGTCCATGAAGGTGGCATAGATGGTGATTAGACGACCTACTCCTATCCCTGTTCTGGCAATGAGGACTGCGTCATCTGCATATGCCAGAATTAGGAGTTTGATTAAAACAGACACAGGGATGTCAGGGGTTACACCCAAAAGGGCGTTCCCCATGGCGTTCGTATAGATGAAAAATATGAACGGCACGAGGACACAGCCCTGTCTTACCCCACTTAAGATTTTAAAAGGGCGGGTACATTCCCCGTTGTTTCCATATCTGACCGATGCTGATGCCTCCGAGTATTAGTGCCGGATAAAATCAATTATTGGAGGGTCGATCTCCATCTCTTCCCGATATACCAGAGCTTTGGGTGGGAAACGCAATCAAATGTTGCTGAAAGGTCCATAAAGAGGAGATTTTCCCACCCTTATCCCTTGAATATTTGTCAATAATCAATGAAAGGTTCAGGCACTCATCTACAGTTCCTTTGCCCTGTTGGAACTCATACTGGGCCTGCATTAGTATGTTCTTATCATCTGTCCAAGCCTCTAAACTAGCTAAAAGCAGACGGCCCATGAGTTTCGCAGTGGTATCTGTGAGGGAGATAGGCCTGTAATTTTTTGGGCTACTCTTGTCCCCCATTTAATAGATAAGAACTATTATACTTGTTTTCCATGAGGGGGAGTGGCCTACTATTGCTATTTTATTAAAAACGTTGGTCAGTAAAGGAACCGAGAGGTCGTAGTTTTCCTGGAAGAAGGCTATTGGCACCCCATCCGGGCCAGGTGCTCTTCTTGTACTGCATCACGATAGGGCTCTCCTAACCTCAGTAAGTGAGAATGACAGGAATGCCCTCCTTCTATTCAGAGGAACGGGTGGGGAAAGTACAGGGGGCTCAGCGGGCAAGAAGATATTAGCAAAGTGCTCCACCCACTCCCCCTCACCAACGTTTGTATCCAGCGAGAGGTCCCTTTGGGTCTTAAAGTCCGGTGAATTGATTATGCCCCAAAACTATCTGCTATTTCCCGACAGTTGCTTGGGCAAGCCTTTCCCAAATCTCCTCCCTTAATGTTCTCTCCCTTTTTCTTCTAGTCAGTTTAAACTGAGTGCGGGGGAGGACAATCTGAGTTTGATCGCGTGGCCGAGTTTTGAGAGCAATGTAAGGGCTTTCTTGGCTTTACTACAGGCAGTAGCGGGCGGTCGTGGGAGTGTGCCAGGCGGTGACATAGGGAGGGGGAGGGGCAGGGTGGGGGGTAGTAAACTATGGATTACAGCAGATTACAGGTGAGTAAACATAAATAAAAAAACAAATTTTGTTGCGCGCACTGCATTTCCAAATGCAATGCAGTGTGCGCAACAAAATTTGTTTTATTTATTTATGTGTTTACTTACCTGTAATCTGCCGTAATCCATAGTTTACTACCCTCCACACTGCCCCTCCCCCTCCCCACTTCACCGCCCGGCAGCACTCCCACCACCGACCGCTACTGACTACAGGTGGAGTCAAACCATCCCTTTTGATTAGGGCTCTTTCCATTACTTTTATGAGGAAGAGCCAACTTTATATGCTTCAGAAGATCCATGAAGGAAAGGACCAGGGCTGACGATGCTATGCCTACGTCCAGACACCTTTTAATACTAGTTTGGGTAGTTTTTATTATTTTGGGAATACATTTAAACCCATAAATTTGAGTCCATTTCAATTGATAGCCGTTTTTTCTGGCGAAAACAGGGCGATCGACTACCAAGTCCGTAACATTCTCACTGGTGTTCAAAGTTATTATACCAGTCAAATAGCATGGTCGCTAAAACTATTAAAATTAGCGTCTGTATTTACTGAAACTTCTCTCAACCATAGAGGAAACTAATATAAAATCGATCGTTGACTCATAGGCCTCTCGGGTGAAAGTTTTCATGAGGGGGCCCTCTGAATTACCCCCAATGTTGACGATGGCCAGGTTTCTAGTAAACAGGGTCCTATTAAGGTAGATACCATAGATGATATGAGCAAAATGGGAGACCGGATTACCCATCAGGTCAACCAAACCGCATGGTTTGTCTTGATGATGTTCACATGAATGTATATTAAAGTCTCCCATCTAGATTATAGTAAATACCTCATCTCGCTTGTTGTATTTAAACATCTCATCAATTGAGGTGTTGACCTCGTCTACAACCGTGTGCATTTTTGCGCCAAAGGTATTATTATAAAAATTTATCAAAATCCAAATGCCCATTTTCGGATATTCAAAATCAAGGAGGTGAAAGAAAGGGCTCCTTTCATCAAACATCCTTATTTTTAATGACAATGTATTAGGTACTAGAGTTAATAGGCCCCCCATAGGCCTCCCGGCAGTTGATTGCAAGGCCATAGTTTAAAAAGAACGGTAGCCATTGATGAAAACATGTTCCATGTACCATTTTTTCTGAAAGCAGGTAATATCATTTGCATGCCAGAGATTTTGCCAATGTACGTTAGCCAGCTTTTTGCTAATTCCTGTCACATTCCAAGAGCTTATTTTAAAGAGGCTATTATGCTTTCCTTCAAGCTCGTTCTGTCTGGGGGAAAGGGGAATGGTAAAAGGTAAATGGTGCTCAGAGACAGGCTGTTTGGATATTAAAGGGGATAGTCAGTCACAAAGGTCTAAGTTAGAGAGTGGGACATACCTATTTGCTGTGCAGACTCCTAACCCTGATACAACCGTATCCCTCTAGGTAATAGGCCTGGCTGGCCCGCCCAATAGGTTCATACTGGAATCTTGAAGGCCGGGTAGGGGGTGGTTAAAGAAATAGGCCAAAGAAAGACCCTTGATCTGTGTGTCACTTGGGGGATGACTGTGTAGTTGATCTAAAATATACCTCAGTGCGTTGGGATGGTTGAAGTTAATCACCACACAGTCACTCTCCAGCATTTTCCTCAGTGGACCCACCCAGCCTACCCTTCGCGCCATAATCATTTAATTGTTCAATGGAGGACCCCCTCTGAGCTTGATATGACAAGACAGCCAGTGTATTGATTTGTCCGTTAGTTGACCCATAGACTCATACCGGCCCTCCCTGGCCCTCCCTCAGATTTGGGGCATTCCCCAAAACTAATACGAGGGGGGAGGATGCAGGAAGGAGGTGAATCGTCTGACATCCTGTGCCTGGGGACCCTCATTAATCACTGCGTTAGATTCGTACTGCCCTGCTGGGTTATGATCTCCTATACCCCATCTTAGATTTGATATCTGTAAGTTGGTTGTTGAGCTGTTCATGGTGTTACTAAACGGTGGTTGTGGGAGCCTAGATAACCCAGGAGTAGTAGGATGAATGTTACAGGTTGTGTCAGGGATTTGTGAAGGCGTAGAACCTGAGAAGCCTAAGTTAGTTCTTATAGTACTTAGGTAGTTCTCTGTTGCACACTTCTCAGGGGGTGTGGATTTTGAAAGCCCCTGCTTTCCCCCGCATCCTCAATAGTTTAAGGTCTCTCCTCAATTTGTGTAATTTTGAGGAAAAGCTGTTCCCAAGCCTGGTAACCATAGTCTCCATTCTTTCCCAAGTAGCATTGTCAAGTGTTCCCAGGGGGTGAGTCGCGGTTGATATGATGTTCCCATCTGGGGTTTGGCCAGATCCAGCAGCTCCAGTCCCTCTGGGATTTCCTGCCTGAGCAGGTTTCAGGATGTTTTGTTTTTTAAATCCCCCCATTTTCCTTTTTTTGACCGGTGGTTCACTATCATGTACAGAGTGTGATTTAGCGGCCTGGCCCCTGGTGATTATATTAGGACCCATCATTACTTCCACTGGTGGGAGAGTTGGAATTGTTGGTGCAGGAGACAAGGAAGCAGTGGGCAATGTTTGGGAGATGTTTAAAGTTTCAACCGCCCTTGTGATACTGCCTAGGGAGGAGCGCTTTTGGGAGATAAGAGATCCCAGTGAAAGCGGTCGTTCCACTAGTTGAATCTCATGTTAAAGAACGGACTCTGCCCTTGTTAGAAATGCGTCTAGTGTCCCTGCTGTTCCTCTCCCGGGTTGATCAGTGAAAACTTTCCTTTTGGCCAATTTAATACCCCCAGCAGATGGCGCAAATTAAATCAGGAGAGCCCAAAAAACAAAAATAGGTACAGTACCTTGTAGAGGAGACGTATCAACACTCAGAAATTCTCAGATACTAGGTTTCAGAGGGATGTCCCAGCCCAGCCTCTTCCGGGCTCCAACGGGCGTGGGCAGGCCCGCCCTTGGCCCGGTCGTGGCCTGGGCCCGTCCATGAGCGTTCTGCGCTGTGGGCGCCCGAGGCCGCCTTCATGCGCCCCCGCCACAAGGGAAATGACGATAGCGCCTCCTGGTGCGGTGATGCGTGCGGAATGGAGTCCCCAGATTGCTGCATCCGACGAGTATAAGGCAGTGACAGAAAACAAAAGTTGCAGGCTCCCACGCTGGGTTTAACCCATCATTCCTTGGCTCACCTTGTCACCCCAGTTTGGACCTGGGCATATGCAAATAAGTCTTTACCCTGTGCCTCATGGCAACAGTCTAGCCAGAATTTCCAACGGTCTGAATTTCTTTAGACCATGTTAAGTATTCATGTGATTGTACTGTTATTAATTTGTGATGTGAAAATCTCCTTTGTAACAATGTGCTTTTATTAGTTAGTCAATGTATGTGCTATATCTCTTTAATTAATTTACTGTGATGTCTTCTATCTATAATTTTTCATGATGTTTTCTGTTTAAAAGTGTCAATTTGTTGTGTCTGTCAGTAAATGGCTTTAATACTTCTTTGCTCTGTGTACAGGTGTAAGATAACAGCAAAACAATTATTTGATGAATGTAAAATGTGTTTTAGAAGGTTCAGGCTCAGAGTAATTGTGTGGCCTTTGAAAAGGACCAAATGATTTATGGTTTACGTTTTTTTCCTATTTTGTTGTGTATGTTTAGAAAGTTGTCATTTTCCTGCCTTAGCCATTAGGTCCTTGTAACCTGTCCCTGAGTCACATGACTGGATGTAGCTGAAAGTTGGACTTTGTGTATTCCTTCTAGACAGATACGCACAACAGAAAGAGCTTAGGTGTGCCTAAATGGGCCATCACTGGCAAGATAGGAGGGTGGAGCAGGGCATTGCCCTACTTACACTTGAATAGGCTGTGTCCTTCCTCCACTAAAAGGGGTGTTGATTAGATAGTGGGATCGAAACGCCGTCAACTCTAATTACGCACTTTATACATTTATGTACCATGTGTCATTCAACATGTAAAAGTGCATGATGAAATTTCTGTTCTTTTATTTGAATTCTGAAAGTTGAAGAGCCGCCCGCTTTTGCCTAAAAAGCCCTTCTTTGTTTCACGTTGTCCATTGTATTTTCTGTGTATGTTTGAGTAGGGTACAGGCTTGTGCCCAACTTTGTTGAACTGTGGAGAATTCCTCTCCCATACCTTTCAAAGTAAAGATTGGAACTCTGTCCGGCTGGACATGTCACACCAAATGTAGAAACGATTTTGACTATATTTATTGAATTGAATTTTTTCTCTTGTAAGGGGCCACTGTTGTTTGAAAAAGAATCCACTAAAAGGGCTGCATACCACCTGTAGTTAGTCTGGAGCCAGAGCAGGGAAGGCAGGAAGCCTGTGGACTTTAAAGGGATATCTAATTGAAGCTTCTCCCACTTCAAAGGCAGAACTGGTTATAAATATATCAGATATCAGAGATTCAGCTCACTTTCAGACTTATGGATACGATGAGAAGTTGGCCTGGTATATGCTGTCTGCTAATTAACTCCTTCGCTGCGGCGGCTATTTCGCCGCAGCGCTAACGGTCGCGGGCGGGCACGCGGCTCACCTGCGCTGGTGACAGAACCGTTCCGTCACGGCTCGCGAGTGAGCTGTGCTTGTGACGGAACGGTTCCGTCACGGCCCCGCCCGCTTAATGAAACGCGCCGCGCAGGCGCGCAATCAGCGCCGCGCTGGCGCGGCGGCCGGGCCGTGACGGAACCGTTCCGTCATGAGCACAGCCCACCCAAGGGGCGTGACAGAACAGTTCCGTCAAAGGTGTTAAAGTGGGAACCTTGCACCAGTCCAAACAACCATTATGGTGATTTAAGAGGTGAAATATAACCTTAGAAAGCTTTCCAAGTGGTAGATGTGGAGAGCAGCCTTCAGGCTTAGTCTTGAAGGAATGACAAGCAGCTTGTATTACCAGAAGGAACCTTATCGTATTGGTTAAATGAAAGGAGAACCACACAGTGGTTATAAAAATATGTATTTATTTATATCACACTATCTAGTACGACACAGTATCTCCTAGATGGAGATATTCACAAAGCACACAATACTTAAGCACAAAATTGACAGTAAATAGCAATAAGACACAGTGGTCCCCAGTAGGGGACCAAACCGGATCACTGAAATAATATCGACTGACAAAATATCGACTACCCAAAATATCGAGGAAAAAATATCTACAGACAAAATATCGAGTTTGTATGTACAAACAGGTAAGTACAAAAATATCGAGTACAAAATATCGTTTACAAAAATATAGTTGTAAAAAATATCGACTTTATTAAAAACAGTGTTAAATTAAATTAAAATTTAAAATTAATTACTAAAATATACTTAAAAATACTTAAATTAAATTATAATAATTAAATATTTAATTAAAGTTATAAAAAAATTTTAACAATCATATTTGTTAAAACATATATATATATTAACATAATATAATTAAATAATATCCAATATTATTAACGTACAATAACAAAATGTAAAAAATACTATTCCCAATCCAGTGGGTGCAACAGTGAGGAAAGCGTTGGATAGCGTAGGGTAAAAAATACTATTCCCACTTCAGTGGGTGCAACAGTAGGGAAAGCGTTGGATAGCGTAGGGGTAAACATTACTATTCCCACTCCAGTGGGTGCAACAGTAGGGAAAGCGTTGGATAGCGTAGGGGTTAAAATTACTATTCCCACTCCAAAGAGTGCAACAGTAGGGAAAGCGTTGGATAGCGTAGGGGTAAAAATTACTATTCCCACTCCAGTGGGTGCAACAGTAGGGAAAGCGTTGGATAGCGTAGGGGTAAAAATTACTATTCCCACTCCAGTAGGTGCAACAGTAGGGAAAGCGTTGGATAGCGTAGGGGTTAAAATTACTATTCCCACTCCAAAGAGTGCAACAGTAGGAAAAGCGTTGGATAGCGTTGGGGTAAAAATTACTATTCCCACTCCAGTGGGTGCAACAGTAAGGAAAGCGTTGGATAGCGTAGGGGTTTAAATTACTATTCCCACTCCAAAGAGTGCAACAGTAGGGAAAGCGTTGGATAGCGTAGGGGTTTAAATTACTATTCCCACTCCAAAGAGTACAGCAGTAGGGAAAGCATTGGATAGCGTAGAGGTAAAAATTACTATTCCCACTCCAGTGGGTGCAACAGTAAGGAAAGCGTTGGATAGCGAAGGGGTAAACATTGCTATTCCCACTCCAGTGGGTGCAACAGTAGGGAAAGCGTTGGATAGCGTAGGGGTAAAAATTACTATTCCCACTCCAGTGGGTGCAACAGTAGGGAAAGCGTTGGATGGCGTAGGGGTAAAAATTACTATTCCCACTCCAGTGGGTGCAACAGTAGGGAAAGCGTTGGATGGCGTAGGGGTAAAAATTACTATTCCCACTCCAGTGGGTGCAACAGTAGGGAAAGCGTTGGATAGCGTAGGGGTAAATATTACTATTCCCACTCCAGTGGGTGCAACAGTAGGGAAAGCGTTGGATAGCGCAGGGGTTTAAATTACTATTCCCACTCCACAGAGTGCAACAGTAGGGAAAGCGTTGGATAGCGTTGGGGTTAAAATTACTATTCCCACTCCAAAGAGTGCAACAGTAGGGAAAGCGTTGGATAGCGTAGGGGTTTAAATTACTATTCCCACTCCAGTGGGTGCAACAGTAGGGAAAATGTTAGATAGCGTTAGGGTTAAAATTAGTATTCCCACTCCAGTGAGTGCAACAGTAGGGAAAGCATTGGAAGCGTAGAGGTAAAATGTACTATTCCCACTCCAGTGGGTGCAACAGTAGGGAAAGCGTTGGATAGCGTAGGGTCAAAAATTAATTTAAAGCAATTACGAATTACATATAATATATTAATTAAATCAATTAAAATTACAAATTAATTTTAATTATTACAATTATTTAACTATTAATACAAATTAATTACAAATTAACAAATAATAATTTAAAATATAAAAATGTATTTACAATAAATTCAAATAAAATTCAATAAATTGAATTTGATTTATGTAATTATTTATAAATACATAACTTCCCAACCTATTCCCCTATAAACCCACAACCCACTACAGAAAATTAATTATTAAATTGACATTATTAGCAATTAATCAATTAAATAAAATTAATTAGCAATTCTAAATTAATTAATTACCCATAACATAATTAATTAACAATTAATTCTACAACAATACCAATAAATATGTTTGCATATTTAATTAATTATAAATAAATTACTTCCCACCCAATTCCCATATAAACCTATAACCCGCTACAGAAAATAAATTAGAAAAATTAACATAATTAACAATTAATCAATTAATTTAAATTAATTGCCAATTACATTTTAATTAATTACCAAATAAAAATTAATTAACAAATAATTATAAATTTATAAAAATAAATAAATTTACATATCTAATTAATTATTATTAAATTACTTCCCACCCTATTTCCCTATAAACCCACAACCCGCTACAGAAAATAAATTAGAAAAATTAACATAATTAACAATTAATCAATTAATTTAAATTAATTGCCAATTAAATTTTAATTAATTACCAAATAAAAATTAATTAACAAATAATTAAAAATGTATAACTATAAATACATTTACATATTTAATTAATTAATATTAAATTACTTCCCACCCTATTCCCCTATAAACCCACAACCCGCTGCAGAATTAAATAACGCAAAAATTAAAAAATACAAATTTCAATAATTATTATTATTTATAACATAAATACACACTTTTCACACATATAATAACATAAAAAACACTTAAAAAAATTCAATATTTTTAAAAATTAGATCATTTTAATAACCTATATTATATACTTTGATATTTTAACTGTCTATATTTTTAACAGTCGATATTACTTTACTTACCTTAAAAACGATGATTTTGCTGTCTATATTCTGTCCAGTCGATATTTTGTCCAGTCGATATTTAAAACTGGATATTATGTCCAGTCGATATTTTGAAGTCGATATTTTGACTGTGCACCGACCAAACCATATACTAAATAAGTGGTATAAGAACCACGACTCGAGTCAAGACAGTGTCGAGAGGAAGTAGAATTACTGGGACCCAAGGAACATCCAAGGTGAGTAGATAGCGACCCCACAGAGGACAGGTGCAGTGTGGGAACAAGGCCTCATGCTCTGTACAATTCTATAGGAAAGTCGCTGTTGAAGTTTTAGAGTTTAAGGACCGTTCCCAGTGGATTTTGAAGAAACCTCGTAGAAGATAGGAGTTGGAGAGCCACCCCACCCGTGGATACCAAGGTGCCCAAATTACCTGTACCAGGGAGCCCGGTGCAAAGGTCTGAAGGGGCGTCGGAAACCAATGTCGGAAGCAATTTTACCAAACAACAGCCCACGGAGCACTCAGTGCGAGGAGGTCAAAGTTCTTGGTAGGAATTGGTACCAGAGGTTGGAGCGCAAGGCACTTGTTTGGGAAATGCCAACAAGCATATGCACTTGCAAATGTACACAGTGCACAGGGGTTCGGGTATTGCAGCCTCCATGAGGGATTCAGACCTCAAACTTGGTGAGAAGGCAGCTCGGCCCTGAGGAATGTAGAAACCTACCGTCTGTGTTACTGAAGCCTTCGGAGTCCATAGGAGCTCAGGATCAGCAGACCGGACAGCAGTGTTATGTGCCTGCGGATGCAGGGGAGTGACTCCTTCACTACAAGGGAGATATCTTCAGTTGTCCTTGATGCTACACAGGTCCTGCTTGGATCCCGTATGGTGCACGGGTACAGACGATGCAGCAGACTGTACCAGTGAAGTCCAGACGGTCGAAGTTCAGTGGTTTCTTGTTCGTAATCTTGTCCACTTAGAATCTAAAGTCCTACAGCCGGGTAAGCCCTTAAGTACCCAAGGAAGAGGGTTGGGAAGATTCAGGGGACCCTCTAAGGGGAGGGTCTGGACAATGGGGAGGCTACTACCATGTCCTATGTCCAGTTTTGCATCAGAGTTGGAGCCTATGGCTCCCAGGACTGGTTTGAACTGGACTATTCACAGGGACACCAAATGTGCCCATCATGCAGACTTTCAGTCGCTGGCAGCGCACCCAGCCCTTATACACTAAATCCTGTCTGGGAGGTGGCACCCCTCCCTGTGATAGGATGCCTATTTTTCCCCTGCACGAGCATGGCTCAGCAGCAGGAGGGCAGAAATGTGTATCTTGTCGGCAGCAACATTTTTGTGCTCTCCGGGACTAGAAGGCTGGTACCGGGAAACACCAGGGACCCCACGAAGCTCGTTACCGGTGTGAGGGTATGATTCTGACATGTTTGACACCAAACACAAAGGGGTTTGTTTTAGGCGTCTTCGAGTTGGTCATCACGTGATCTCATAATCCAACTCTATATGTCGTAAATGGTTGCTTCACTGCTTTACTGTCAACACTGGAGAATGGACTCCATAGGCTGCAGGGGTGTCCTGCTCATGCAGTTGGCACCCTCCCACTTAGAACCAAGCACCCTCTTTCAGGATTGTTAAGGCCTGCCATAGGGGTGACTTAAAGGTTTTAAGTGCAGTGACCCATAGAAATGGTAAACCTATATCTTAAGTAAGTGGTGCATGCACCAACTTACACAGACTGCAAAGGCAGACCTGTAGTTCCATTTTGCATGGCCTCTAATGGGTGGCAAAATACATGCTTCAGCCAAAGGGAGGCCTCTGGTGTACCTATGCCCTGGGGACCATATACTAGGGACGTATAAGGGTACCCCAGTATCCAATCTGCAGTGTACCTGAGTACATGGCATAACAGTTTAAGAAAAAGCAGATAGACTGGGGTCCTGAATAGAAGGATCCCAGTCAGACTAATCAAAAACAGTATTACATTCATTAAAAAGTGGGGTTAACCTTAAGAAGCAGATCCTACTTTCCTACACAACCCCCCCCCCTAAACGTAAGGAGATGAGACTAACTTTGCCCAGTTGTGTCTCAATTTTCTAAGTGGAAATATCTGGAGAGTCTTTCACCCTTCATCTGTTTTAGCCATTGGAGGGGCTTATGGTCTCTCTGAAGAATTAACTGAGTGCCAAACAGGTATGAACTCAGCTTCTTCAGGGCCCAGACCACAGCAAAGGCTTCCCTCTCTATAGCTGACCAACTTTTCTCTCTGGGGGTCAACCTTCTGCTGATAAAAGCTACTGATTGATCCTCACCCTCTGCATTAAGCTGTGACAACACAGCCCCTACCCCCAACTCAGATGCATCTGTTTGGACAAGAAATTGCTTGGAGTAGTCAGGATTCTGCAGAATGGGAGCAGTGCACATGGCCTGCTTGAGATCATCAAAAGCCTTCTGACAGCTAACTGCCCACTGAACTTTCTTTTATTTCCCTTTTTTTTTCCAGATCTGTTTATTAAGTAAACAAAACATGGCAGTCAACAAGTACACTCCGTACCTTTGTGTCGTTACACTTTTCGCTTATTTACCACATATTATATACAATGCAAAATCATTATGACAAAGCAAAGTCTAGTACATTTCAGTATGTTACAGTACATCTCCCCTGTTTCCCATGTACACAACTTGCTGGCAGACAGTTAAAGTCCTCAGTATTGTATACAGCTTCACCATATTTTGTCCCATTTCTTTGGGCAGCCCCTCCCCTGGAACTCCACCTTTTCGGCGTTGCAGCACCAATCCAGGTCTTCCTGCCATTTCATCACGCTCGGTGGTTAGCTCACCCCCACTACCTTGCTATATTACGCTTAGCAACTATACTCGCCATCATAAGCCATATCTTAGAATATTTTGGCCATTTTCCTCACCTGTCACATAAAGAATATGCCATTTGGCCTCACATGGAAACTATTGCTCCATTACTTCTGACATGACATCTATGGCTTCCTTCCAGAACTGTTGTATCTTAGAGCAGGACCATAGTATATGAAAGAAGGTACCCGCTTCCCCAAAGTCCCATGTACAGTGATCAGTATCACTGTGCTCAATCCGGTTCATAAGCACCTTGGAGGTGTATGCTCTATGCAATATATGCAAATGTATCAACCTTGGACTCTGTATCGCCTCTGTCCAGTCAACATCGTCTATCGTCTCTAACCCCCAGATGCATCAAAGTTATGTTTTGCGAGTCCTTAATAGCAAATTTTAAGGATTCGCTTTTAAAGACTCGCAAAACGAGATGTATGTAGGAATCGCATTGTTATTTGCGATTCCTGCTCATTCCTTATTTGCGATTCGCTAATTGCTAATTGCAAATAAGGAATGGCTTTCCCATTCATTCCTATGGGCCTAAAGGCTCATAGGAATGAATGGGGAGTCATTCCTTATTTGCAATTAGCAATTTGTGCATTTTGGCACAGTCTTCTACATTGTTCGTGAGCATAGTTCACAGGATGCTGGGATTGGAGGTGCTTGCACATACTAGCAGCGCCACAGGAGTATTATTTATTACGATCTCCTCTGGGCAGCACTGCCTGGCAAATCTTGCATGTTACTTTAGGGGCATTACATTTCTTTTGTCCCTCCAGAAAAGTAAAATTTTTCCATACGATGGATGTGTATCTTTTGGGACAGGGAGGTTCTGGTAGAAATTGTTCAGTAACAAAATCATCAGAATCAGATGATTCTTGAAGTGGTGTAGCCATTTTTGAATCCCAAAAAGAGGTTCAAGTTTCCAATGACGAAAAAGTGAGGTTTTTTTCAGAACAGGTTCTAAGAAGAGTGATTATAATGGGTGGGGTTCTTCAAAAGTTAGAACAGTAAGGGGTCCATTAGGATTTCGGGCGGATCTCCATCGCCATGCGGGCGGTGGCGATCCGCCCGACATCCTTGCCCGCCCGCCAACCATTTCCCCCCACCATATTACTGTGGCGGGGGGGACCGCAGCGGACGGAAACACCGTCCGCCGCTTACCCGCCCCGGTCGCCTTGTTTGATTCACGGAAAACAAAACACTAATGCACAAAACTTGCGTTGTGCTCCTGCTTGTGTTGGCTGACACCCTACTGCGGACTGTGTGTGAAAAAAATATATATATATATACATATATATATGAAACAAACAACCACCTCCCACAGAAATTCCATGGAAGAAGTCATGGACACAAAGTGGTTCAGGATTCGGCATCTCTTTATTCGTAAAGGTCGCCCTCATGGTCGTAGTGGACGCATCACCCTGAATTCATAGGGGCCATGCGGCTGGGATTCACCTGACCGCATATATGGGACCGCAACAAAGGATTGAAATCGTCCCCACATGCTGAGGCTCATTAAGGGTCTGAACATTATTGAAACAATACTGAGTGCACCCAGCCGGGCTTGAATTGCTGACACGGACTACAACGCCCATGTATCAACGCGAGCAACTCATTAGAGGTTAAATGGGGTATGTCAGAATACGCACATCTTTGAACTGTCGAGCCTCTGAGGAAGGAGTAATAATCTCTGAAACGCGTCAGGCTCATTGACATGTCAAGCTGTGAATTGTATCAGCGTGTGGTGCACGATTGTACCTAATGAATGGCTTTCAGCTTGCTGCAGTGCGAATACGTTCTTAAAATCGATAGGCAACCTTGATCTTTCATTTATGTATGGCCGTCCTGCCATAGAGGACGCACCACCCTGAATTCATAGGGGCCATGCGGCTGGGATTCACCTGACCGCATGTATGGGACTGCAACAAAGGATTGAAATCGTGCCCACATGCTGAGGCTCATTGAGGGTCTGAACATTATTGCAGCAATACTGAGTGCACCCATCCGGGCTTAAATTGCTGACACGGACTACAACGCCCAAGTATCAACGCGAGGATAAATGGGGGCGTGGGAACTTCTCAGACTCCGTAGAAACAGCACACAGGAACATGAGTTTGAAAAGGCGGCCCATGAATGTCTAGAACGTTTCAGACTAAGGGGCTATGGTGACTCCCTATTACAGAGTACACTAAAAAGAGTCAGGTAAATCCCTAGGATAGAATTGCTAAAAAAAGAAAAAGAAACCAACAGAAGATGATCTGCAGACTAGGACCACCAGCACAGAGGTTAATAAGTTTAGGATGATAACACCTTATTCCTCTGGAGCAAATCACCTCAAGGCCATGATGAGAAAGAACTGGCATATCCTGCGTACAGATAGTATACTGAGGGAAGATCTGCCTCTCTATCCTCTAGTTACCTTCAGTAAGTGTAGGTCGTTGGGGGATATGTTGACACACAGTCATTTCAGCACACCCACCAACAAACCGAACAAACTGAAGGACATGAGTGGGTTCTACCCTTGTGGCCGCTGCAAAGCGTGTGCCGCAAGCAAAAGAGTTCTCCGATTTGAAAACCAGATGACGGGTAGATCTATGACTATAAGGAAATTTTTGACATGCAGTACTGTCTATGCAGTCTATTGCCTGGTATGCCCGTGTGGCCCCCGCTACATCGGGAGTACCATTAATCAATTGAAATTGAGGGTGCTTGAGCACCTCAGAGCCATTGACAAAGTTGACCCATCCTACCCAGTAGCGCGTCACTTTTCTGAGTTCCATAATAAGGACCGTACCAAATTAACATACTTTGGGTTGGATCATGTACCCAATAACATCAGGGGTGGAGATAGATTAAGACGACTCAGAAGACTGGAATCAAGATACATTATTGATTTACGGTAGCTACAAAACATCCGGGGGCATTAATAGTGGGGAGGAAATGGCCATCCATCTAGGCAAATGAATTTCCTATATTGGTTTTGGAGCTTTTGTTGATACCCTGCCTTATAGTCTGTGTTGTGATAAGATACAAGCCTTGAGGATGGCCTCGGAGTAGGAATGTCTGAGTTTCACGACTCTAGGAAATAAGCACAGTAAACTGAAGCAAGAAAAAGTTTTGTGCGGACCTTTTACCATGAACTTGTACAGCCCATTCATTAACCTGTGTATATATGTACATACTTTCTGAAATTTTGAAGGAATATGAAGTTAGGATAAGCTTCATATGTATTTTCTGTATATACACTTACCTGTAATATTCTCCAGGTGCAATGTATATATGTGGATATATGTGTATATAGGGTTATGGATGCATTTTCGCTTTGATTCTCATGCCGATATAAGCCTTATCCTGATTACAGTAGACTAACAATGTAAGGACTCACGACGATCCACGGCTATATACTGATATATAGTATAACTTGTATAATTATTGATTTTGGCATTTACCTCTTGTTTTTCCAACCGATACACGGTTTGATGATTTAGGAAGGGTAACTGTTGTGTTGATATTTACACCTTATCCACTACAAGATGGCGCCCGTATTCGATCTTGGGTTTGTCCTTCACCTATGTCTGCTACCTCTAGGAGGGTTTATAATGATATCATGTGCCTAGTGTCATCGACACTGACGAAGGCTGACGCCGAAACGTGTTTGTTTGTTGACTTTTGCAAATTAAACTGAGACCGCTGAGAAACTTACCACCTCCTGAGTGCTGTTGTTCCTTTCGAGTAAGGGGACCTTGAGCGTTCATATATATATATATATATATATATATATATATATATATATATATATATATATATATATATATATCATATATATATATATATATCATATATATTACCTACTGGCGGTCGCCAGTAGGTATATATAGTTAGGATTTTTTCTCTATGGGTTTTTTGAAAATTCTATGTCTAATAACTTTGGCGTTTGTGGACGGAATTGGCTGAAATATTCAGGAAAATGGCACATTTTGTTTCTGAGCAGCCCCTGAAAATTTTGGGGGGGTTCGTCAAGGGGGGGCCGAGAAAAAAGGGGGGTCCCAAAACGCGTTTTTCCCATGTTAATTTCCATAGGGCGGTTGGCCTCACTTTTAGCCCGAACGGCTGAATGGATTTGCACGAAACTTGGCAAAATTGTAGGGACTGGTAGCCCGATGTGCCTTTTGTAGGTCTCAATATATGTGCTGCAGTGGATTTTGAGAAATTAACGTTTAAAAAAAGATATATATCTGTAACAGCGGACTGGGCAGCGGCCCAGGACGCGGACTTTTCGCGCAACGGAGCTTTGTGAAGCGAAGCTGATTGGTTCTCCGGCGTCTGTCAACATTCCAAACAGTCCGTAGCGGCCGCCATCTTGTCTCTCGGTAGGATCGAGAGACAAGAGGAGGTCAAAACAAAGGGGGAAATAACTATAAGGGGGCATAGTAGATCCTCGCTGACCCCCTAGGTTTGATGTGGAGGTTTTAAAAGGGCCCCGCGGGGCAAAAAATAATAATAATAATAATAATAATCGAACGGCTGAATGGATTTGCACGAAACTTGGCAAAATATTAGGGACTGGTAGCCCGATGTGCCTTTGCTAGGTCTCAATATATGTGCTCCAGTGGATTTTGAGAAATTAACGTTCAAAAAAAGATATATATCTGTAACAGCGCTCCGCTTCGCGTAACGGAGGTTTGCGAAGCTGATTGGTCATTCTGTCACTGGGCTATAGTTGGGCTACATCTGGCTGATATTTGGGCTACATTTGTTTTTTTGTGTGTCTGGCGGCCATCTTTGGGCTACATTGGGCTACATTGGGCTTCATTGGGCTACATTCGGCTAATTAGCAAATAGCTCATCGCAAACTAGGAATGGTAAAGAATCGCTATTTATTCCTTAAAGTTCGCTATTTAGGAAATGCAAAAAACTTTGATGATACATATGGCGGTTCATCTCTAACAAGATAAGAAGCATAGGGATACATTTATGATGACTGGCGCATCACCAGGGATGTGTTAGTCATTCTGTGCCGCTGTTCCGTCACCTATGGTGTGCTGCATTTACAATGCGGCGCATCATGGGGCAAAAACAGCACAGATGCGTGATGTATCTGTGCCGTAAAGGTGGCGCATTGCTGGAGTTGTATCGCAAGTGTGATGAAGCTCCAGCAAGGGTCGGGGGTGCCCCTGTCGCAGGGTTTCTGTTCTCACACAGAACTGTGGGCAGAGGATTGGAACCTCGGCGAATGCATTGCTGGAGTTGTATCGCAAGTGTGATGAAGCTCCAGCAAGGGTCGGGGGTGCCCCTGTCGCAGGGTTTCTGTTCTCACACAGAACTGTGGACAGAGGATTGGAACCTCGGCGAATTAGGGTGTCCCAAAACTCACGTTAGTAATCAAAAACTCCTTAGCAAGCTAGGTACAGTGTCACATTGGATATAACAAACTCTCAATGTTTAGACAATCCAGAATATGAACTTATAGTACCTCAGGATACGTGGAACTCATGAACAGTCGGTCGTTATAGATTTCTTAGAAACCAGAACATGGAGTTAAGAAGAACAGATGTGTATTTGAAATGTTTATTTACTAATGCCGTCTTCTCAGGCGTAGTACCTTAGATAATAAAAGTACACATATTATCAGTAGCAAAATTACCAGCATAGTTACTAGTACATAAAAAGTGAATGGTGATAGTATGTTAACATGCTGTAAATGAATAAGAGTTAGCAACACTTATAAGCAGCCGCGGGCCGTGGAGGGAGTTACGGTGAGGCAGGGAGGCGGGGAGGGGGAGAAGCAGGGTGGAGAATACAAGTACACATATTATCAGTAGCAAAATTACCAGCATAGTTACTAGTACATAAAAAGCGAATGGTGACAGTATGTTAACATGCTGTAAATGAATAAGAGTTAGCAACACTTATAAGCAGCCGCGGGCCGTGGAGGGAGTTACGGTGGGGCAGGGAGGCGGGGAGGGGGAGGGGCAAGGTAGAGAGGGCTCCACCCTGCTTCTCCCCCTCCCCGCCTCCCTGCCCCATCGTAACTCCCTCCACGGCCCGCGGCTGCTTATATCTCACCCTCCCTAATACACATATTATATTATTTGCTAAGAAGGTCTCTTTGTGTTGGTTTAGGGCGTGCCCATACTTTAGTGTCTTAGATTTGAAGGAATCACATCAGCATACACCAGCTCTCTCTTCATGTGAACCGCATCAACTGTTGTGTATGTGTGTTCGGCAAAGCAATATAAAACCCGCCTCATGCCCAGAATTGGCAGAAGTTGCACTTATGTTATGAGTATGAAGTCGTGGAGATCAGACCTCATAACAATTCTGTATCGTGTTGTTCTTGAAACTTTAGCACTCGCTGTACAGATATAGTTTAACAAGTAAAGCAGATAGTAGACCAATAACATATTATTCTCATGTAAACCACGATGAACTACTAGGTGGAAAGCTAAAGCAACAACTAAGTGTCTTGTGCAGAAGTTGCAAAAAAGGAAAAATGGCGTTTAAACCGGTAATGAGCCCATGCTAACTTAACACGGTGTAAAGATATCCAGGACCTAGATGACACCTCCCCATGATCCGGAAACGAACTGAATAAGATAATAGAAGTGCCATCTCATGAGAGCAGATTGCAAGTTTATATGTGGACGGTCCGCAAGGTAAAGCATTAAAAACTAGGAAAATTTAATGCTAAAGAAAAATAAAACAGCCAAGTACTTTATCGAGTCTTAAGCCAATAGGCAAGGTAAATAATAAAAACTTGACAAATAAGTCAATGAATTGTCAATGAAATGCTAGTACTCAGCATATCAAACATGAAAAAGGTCTATGACATAACTGTGTATGCAAAATAAGCTGCAACAGCCTCCAATAGGAAGTCACCGTCTTCATCCGAAAACAGTTCAGCCATCCAATTTAAAAGCGGAAAAGAACATACGTGCTCTCCCAGCACCGGATCCTCTATCACCATCAGAGGACAGCTCGGTGGGTTTTCAAGAAAGCTCTGTTCCAAGAAAGACTGTGCTGCCGCCAGTAAATTCCAGGGACCAAGTAGTCCATGCATCAATGCCACAGCCATAATCCTTTCGCCAGGACAAACCAACTCGTGAGTAATGATAGGAGTCATCAGCTGATTAAAGTCGATGTCAGGAGAAACCGGTCCGCAGAGACACAAATCAATGGCCCAATCGAAATCACAGGTCAGGCAGTGAAATACAGGCTGGACACAGGTGAAGTAGGAGAATCGAAAAGATAATCCATATGCCGTGCTTAATATCGCCAACGGCATTGTGCCATAATATTCTAGCATGCGATTGCGGAACAGTGTCAGCAGCTGCAGGGTGTGAGGTTGCATAGGAGGGACATCCATATTTAAAAATGTAAAAAAGCACAAGAGCGTCCGCTGGTAATGCAAGTAAAAATGCCAATCCACGAACCAGAGTGGAGAAAATGGAATGAAAGGAAGCAGGGATGACTCCAAAGATTTTCTCAAATGAAGTCACGAGACCACTGGTAACAACTTTAAAAAAGTGCGCCAGGGACTTTGTGGAGGATGCGTTAAAGATAGTCGGAAACATGTTGCTGAAATTGAAAGGCAAATCTTAATTGAAAAGGGTGTGCACCTCTGTACGGGTGTTCGCTATGTGAAGTACGAAAGTTTCACGGGCCGAACTCAAGGCCACCTCTCTCTGAGACAAAAGAGCTCTTATTCTTGCCATGCCGTTGAAACGTGTCCCAAGGTTGGTATTTGTGGCCAGATTGAAAACTCCCTATGTTCATGTGTGGGAGGAAATAGAACATTTCTGCAGCAAATAACCCGTTCACTTACTGTTACGATAAAAGGAATACTTTTAATTAACTCAGAACAATCTTCATTATTGAGCATCAAATAACTACCATTTTCCAACAACTTGACGTGGGGATGATAGCAGGAACTGGCGTGCCTTGCAACACGCAAGCCATATTTGGTCGGTGTTTGTTGCATGAACCGTGTAACTGTATGTGCCTACACATTAGTGAATGATCTGGCGTCTCAGTGCATTCCTCTCCATTCAGATAAACTTCTTGATCATCTTTGAAACATCTGTATGTGTATGGAAGCGACCAGACCTCATGAAGAAAAGCACTACCTAAAGGTTCATAACGACCTATTGGTATATATTTCATACAATTTGAAAACTTATATAAAGCAAAAGGCAGCGTTATTAAACCGTGGATAAGGCATGTTGCCAAAAAACCCGCAATCCTCTGCTGATGATGTCACTGAGCATGTCATGAATGATGTAATATGTGACATCATCAGCAGTGGATTACGGGTAATAGTATCTCTAGTTTACTCCCCTATAGCTGTCTTTCTTTTAACATAAGTGTCTGTTTCCTTCCCTTATACTTACTGTTTTTGGTTCGCTTCCGGTTCGCGTACCGGCGAGCGAACTGGGAAGCGAACTAAGAGAAATAGAGGTTGGCACAGTTCCAAATATTGTACCAATTTTTTAATAACGGGGAGGTAGTTCTGAAAAGAACTTTTTTTTTTATTTTTCTGAACATTTTTTTACTGTTTTTGAATTTTTCGGAACAGTTTTATATTTTTTGGGGTTTTTCTTGGAGGGGGCAATGAAAACGATTCATTGTAAAGGGCTCAACAGGAGCAACAAAACAGTTGATCAGAGTGATGCTTTTTTCTCCGTAGGAAATGAATCCATCGCAAAATACGCAGATGTGTTTTACATCACCAAATCTCATTTGTATATTTGGCACCATCTCCCTGCCCTCTGGTCCCGTTACTTCCGGTACAACAGATCTTCTGGCCATAATAGGGAGATTATCTAGGTCGTTCCGAAACTGTGCAGCACTGTAGTTGTTAGGATGCCACCTAGTCATATGGCGATGCATTGTGTAGTTTCCGAAACTGTATTTCTTGTCGGTCCCTCTGGACAGTCTATCTTGACATATAAGGCAAGTTACGTATCTTGCATTTACTTTTTTCTGACCTTTGGGAATTTTAAAAAATTGCCAAATGAAGTTTTCTTTCCGGTGAGACGTCCTGGGCTGCTCAGGCAAAAACTGCCTCTCTTCGTGCTCGTCCTCCTGTTCCTCTTCTTCTTCTTCTTGTTGAATTATAACTTGAGCAGGTGGTCCACTCTTCCTTGGATGTGGTGGAGGTGGTGGGGAAGCACCAGCTGAAGCTACTAAAGAAGCCATTGCTCAGTGATCACAAAGGGTCTTTCTCTCACAATGATGAAAGTCAGAGTGAGGAAAGAAGGAGGGATTTTCATCATTTGGGAAAAACAAGAGTTCTCAACCAATCAAAAGTGTTCATTTTAGATTATATGACCTAGTCTTACATCATTAGGAAACCAAAAGTGAAATGAACCAATGAAAAGTGTTATTACCAAGTCACATGACTTGCTGTGTTTACGTTAAGCGCTTTGCAGGGCCTCCCGGTTTGCTTCCAGAAACCTGCGCTTTGCGACTTGCTTCGCGTACCAGTTCGCTAACGTAGTACGTCATATGACGTATCACGCGACAACGTGAAACGTCATGCGGACGGGAGGCGTCACGATGTTGTTTTGTAACGCGGCACTTGCGGTAAAGAAACGTTTACCGGCTCGCGGTCTATTTCGCGGCATCAAGGTCAGCTAACGGGAAGCTTCCCGATTTGCGAAGCGGGAACGAAGAAAAAAAAATATTTAAAAAAAAAATTATTCATAAACATATAAAATATATTTTTGGATTTAAAGAAGAATACATTTTACAGCTACAGATATTAGCTGTTAAAAAACCAATGAAATTCACAGAAAAAACCATAGGTTATGGACCATATATAGTTAGGAATTAGCATTTACAAAACCTTGAAAATTCACTGAAAAAACCATAGGTTATAGACCATATATAGTTAGGAATTAGCATTTACAAAACCTTGAAAATTCACTGAAAAAACCATAGGTTATAGACCATATATAGTTAGGAATTAGCATTTAAAAAACCTTATTTTACTCACACAAAACCATTGAAATTCCATATATAGTTAGTTGCACTAACTATATATCGCGCACCCGCAATCCACTGCTGATCATGTCACATATTACATCATTCATGACATGGTCAGTGACATCACTGATGACATCACTGATGACATCTCAAATGACATCACTGATTACATCACTGATGACGTCATCCAGTGACTGTATAATTCTGTAAAGTTAAAATGTCTTACATATTGAAGAATGAATGGATGTATAAGTGTCTTGATGAAGGATTTAGTAGGGGCATGGCTGACTGTATGAGTGACTGATTAAATGTGTCTCACTGAGTGCATGGGTTAGTGACTAAACTGTCTTAATTTGTGCATCATTATGTCTGTTGTTCTGTAAACTGCTGCATGTGTTGATCATTAGCTATATGATTAACTGTATGGGTTATTGATTGGTTGCCCAAGCATTTGTATGGGAGACTGAGTGTGTGTGTGGGTGGCTGGGAGGTGTATGACTCTCTGCATAGATGTGTGAGCAGTTGATTGACTGGATGTATGGGTTCAAAAGTGCATGTGGAAACAGCTGTATGGGCGGTTGACTGTGTGCATGAGTGTATTGGTGAGTGAATGGATATCTCAGTGCTACATGTCAAAGTAAGTACATATGTAAAACACAGTACATGTGAGAGTTACCATATATAAATAACTGTGCATAAGAGCCAGTGAATGTGTGAGTGGCTGTATGGATCATTGTGAACTTGTATCCAGGATTGTATAAGTGAGTAAATATGTTTTAGTATATGTTTGAATAAGTAAGGTGTGTATAACTGTATAGTTGAGGAAATGGAGGTGTGATTGATTCTTTGCATGACTGACTAAGTGTCTGAGTAACTCCATGGATGAGTGACAGTCTATGAGTGTCTGTTTACACTGAGTGTATCTAAGGTTATATTAGAGTCTGAAGAGGTTTATCGTATTATCACATGAATGATGTCATCAGTGATGTGATCAGTAATGTCAAATGAGATGTCATCAGTGATGTCATCAGTGATGTCATTTGAGATGTCATCAGTGATGTCATCAGTGATGTCACTGACCATGTCATGAATGATGTAATATGTGACATGATCAGCAGTGGATTGCGGGTGCGCGATATATAGTTAGTGCAACTAACTATATATGGAATTTCAATGGTTTTGTGTGAGTAAAATAAGGTTTTTTAAATGCTAATTCCTAACTATATATGGTCTATAACCTATGGTTTTTTCAGTGAATATATATATATATATACCAATAACATTTAAACATTTTTTTAATTAAATTTACCACTTCAGTCAGTGCAACAGTAGGGAAAATGTTGGATAGCAGAGTGGTCAAAATTACTATTTCCACTCCAGTGAGTGTAACAGTAGGGAAAGTTCTGGATAGCAGAAGGGTAAAAATTATTATTCCCACTCTAATGACTGCAACAGTAGGGAAAGTGTTGGATAGCAGAGAGGTAACACTTATTATCCTCATTCCAGTCAGTGCAAATGTAGGGAAAGTGCTAGATTGCATAGGGGTAACAATTACTTCCCACTCCAATGAGTGCAATAGTAGGGAAAGTGTTGTATAGCAGGGGGGCAAAACTTACTATCCCCACTCCACTTACTATTCCCATTCCAGTGAGTGCATTAGTAGGGATAGTGTTGGATAGCGGAGAGATAGACTCCAGTCAGTGCAACAGTAGGGAAACTGCTGTATTGCGTAGGGGTAAAACATTACTATTCCCCTCCAATGAGTACAACGGTATGGAAAGTGTTGGATAGCGGAGGGGTAAAACTTATTACTCCCATCCCACTCCAGTGAGTACAACAGTAGGAAAGTCCACAACAGCCGAGGGGTAAAACGTACTATTCCAACTCCAGTGAGTGTCACAGTAGGGAAAGTGTTGGATAGCAGAGGGGTAAAAATTTCAATTCCCACTCCAATTAGTGCAACAGTAGGGAAATTGTTGGATAGCGGAGGGGTAAAACTTACTATTCCCACTCCAGTGAGTGCAACAGCACGGAAAGTATTGGATAGTTGCAAGATACAATGTACTACTCCCACTACAATCAGTACAACAGTTGGGACAATGTTGGATTGCAAAGGCGAAACAATTAATATTCTCATTCCAGTCAGTACAAAATATTTACAAGAAAAATATTTAAAAAAGAAAATAAATAAAAACATATTTAAATATATTAAACATTAAAATAAAAATATATTTAACATGAACAAATACCTACATATATTATATTAAATGAAATAAAAAATATTTTTCTAACAAATAAATATTTTAATTAGAAATTATTTAGAATCAAAAACAAAAATTATTACATAAATTTCTTTTTTTTATTTTCTACCCTATAACACCGCACAATTCACAACCCACATCTAAATTTTATAAAAAATACTTACATAATTATCATAATGAATTACCAATTAAATATAAATAATTAAAAACCAAATAAAAACTCATAAAAATGAATAAACTTCAAACATTTTACCCCTATAATCCCCACAAACCACTGGTAAAATTAAATTGTAAAGAAATAATTACACAATTAAAACTTGTTTTCAACAAAAAAACAATAGTATATAAAAACGAATTATAAAGTAATTAAAAACTCCCTACCCTTTACCCCTAAAGAAGTAAAACCATACACAAAAACAATATAAATAACTATCCTAATTAAATATCAATTAAATAATAAACATTAATGATCACTGTTAAGTAATTAAACATAAATGACTTCTGACTCTTCACCCCTATAAACCCCCACAACCTACACCTAAAATTAATTACACCATTTCCATAATTATTTTTCAATCAATATATTAATATTAATTAAGAACTAATTATTAATTAATTAAAAATAAATTACTTCCCACCTTTACTCCATAAACCCCTCAACCCACACCTAAAAACAATCACTCAATTACCATTAATAATTAGCTAATATAAATTAACTAATAATTAATAAATTAAACGTAAATTACTTCCCACCCATAATCCATATAAACCCCACAACTTGCACCTAAAATTATTTGCACAATTTCTATGATTAATTTTTAAACAATTAATTATTATACATTAACAACTAATTATGAATGAATCAAAAATAAATTACTTCCCACCCTTTACCCCTATAAGCCCCATAGCCATCACCTAAAAATATTACACAATTACCATACTTAATAATCAATTAATTATTTAATATTAATTAACAACCAATTAATTACAAATACATTTCTTCCCACAATTAACAATATAAAATCGAAATTACATAAATAAAAATATCATTATTTTATTATAATTAAATTACTTCTCAACCTTTTCCCATATAAACCCACAACTTGGTACGGAAGTGAAAAATGCTGAATTCAATTAAAATAAAATTGATAACTTCTAAAGATTTAACACATATATTAAAAAACTTCAACAATACAAAAAAAATACATCACATACATTTAAAATATAAACTAAAATATATAACACTAATTAAAAAAACGATATTTTAAACTACATTCTTGCAAACAACATTAATGCCTTCTATATTTTAACCAACAACATTTCTTACCTTCAATTGTATATTCTTAACCACGTTATTCTTGCTGATGATTTTTCTGAAGCCTTTTACTCTGATATTTTTAGGCTTCATGGCCTTCCACTTAAGATCACTTCTCATTGTGAATCACAATAAATTTCCAAATTTTGGACTTCAACTTGTAAATAAACCTGGAACCCAGAGAGCTTTCTCTTCTAGATATCATCCACAGGTCAATGGTCAGACTGAAAGATTGAACGGCCCTGTGAAATATTTTAAAGATATTATGTATCTGCTTCTCAGACAGTTTGCAAATACTTGCTTTTTTCTTCAGAGTTTGTTTACAATAGTTTAGTTCATAGTTCAGCAAAATTGTCTCCATTGTGTGCTTTAAATGTATTCCATTCTCACATTTTTTAAGAGATTTGCAATGTTCAGGATCCTGTTCCATGCCTTGCAGAATATTGCTTCATTGCTGAGAAATTCATCTGAAAAATCTGAAAAAAGTGAAATTAAGACAAAATATCCAGGCCAATCTATATAGATGACCAGCTCAAAATGATAAGGTAGTTGATGAGGTATGATTGTCTTCAGCCAATCTACTATCTTCTATTAATGGGTCTAAACTTAGTCCAAAATAGTATGATCCATTTAGTATCATAAGGATCATATATCCTCTCACTGTCTGAATAAAGCTGTCTTCTTCTTTGAGAATACATCAGTCTTGTTATGTTTCCCTATTAGGAACTTTTAGTAAAAGGCAAGGGAATACCTTTTGTAGGAGACCACCACTAGTTTTGCTATATAGACCAGCTGAATATGAAGCACAGGAGAAATGTGTGATTCAGAAATTTTTAGATTAGAATGGATGGGAAACTGCAGAATCTGTATGCAGTCCCTGTCTATTTAGATAATTTGTGAGAGAATTTCAAGTACATTGGGAGCCCCTAAGAGAAGGCAGAGTTTTAGCTCCCACTTACCCAGGAGCGGAACATAGCGTTTTCGATGCTACTGAATGAGTCACACTTGTTTTTAGCGTTGCGCTGCTGCAGAATGTCTCTCTGGTTTGACAAGCTGAATATGAAGCACAGGAAATGTTTGATTCACAAAATTTTAGATTAGAATGGATGTGAAACTGCAGAATCTGTATGCAGTCCCTGTCTATTTAGACAATTTGTGAGAGAATTCCAAGTACATTGGGAGCCCCTAAGAGAAGGCAGAGTTTTAGCTCCCACTTACCCAGGAGCAGAACATAGCGTTTTCGATGCTACTGAATGAGTCACACTTGTTTTTAGCGTTGCGCTGCTGCAGAATGTCTCTCTGGTTTGACAAGCTGAATATGAAGCACAGGAAATGTTTGATTCACAAAATTTTAGATTAGAATGGAATTGAAACTGCAGAATCTGTATGCAGTCCCTGTCTATTTAGACAATTTGTGAGAGAATTCCAAGTACATTGGAAGCCCCTAACAGAAGGCAGTGTTTTAGCTCCCACTTGTCCCAGGTGTCACACTTGTTTTTAGCTTTGCGCTGCTGCAGAGCGTCCCTCTGGTTTGACACAGCACTGTTTGTCATGGTTTGTATCCTGGGTGAATTTGCTTTAAAAAATGGTGTTTCAGTTTAATCATATGTCATGCGGTTGCTCCCTGTAATGCCACAGGCTTGGAAAATTAGGGTTTCATAATTTAGTAGTCCTTGCCAGATTTTCTTCCTTTAGCTAAGGTCTCCTCTTACACGTATTTAATCGTTGACTTGTCCAAGGTAAGCTGGTGTCTCATCATTTCCTGTTTTTTTTTCCACAGGTTTATTTTATGCTATACAAAGGAAACCAGACCAGTTGCAACTTGCGACACAATTATACTTGTTTATCCGTTGCTTGCTTGCTGTACTTGCTGGTTTCCTTTTGTGTCCTGCTTTTTCTTCTTGGTCCATTCCTCTGCTCGACCTGTTGAGTGGCCAGATCTTTTTTACTGTATCTAGTTTTTTTTCCTTGAATTGTGCTTCACTTCTAGCCACATCTCTTGACAACATGTGACAAATCTGGAGTCTGAGGTTGCTTCAGGAACGGCTCAGCTGTTTTTTCTCCACAAGGAAAGGCATCAACTGTTACCTAACAGGCCTGTCCTTAACAATGTATCACATTTTTGCAGCTGCTCCTAGAGTTATCAAACCTTGAATAGTTACAGACTGACCTTAACAGTTGTAACAACTCATAACAAGCATTGGCAAATTAAATAAAGGTCACCTGTGACAATTAGGGGTTGATTCCGATCCTGGAAAAAAACGTCCGTACGATTCGTATCCGGAGCCCTCTCCATACGAATCGTAAACATGCCGTACGACCCGATGAGTATGATCTGGACCGGGGTATGAGGACGCGATACGTACGCTCCACATCAGGTAAGGGCGAATCGTACGGAAACGCACACAATCACATACACACCGTATGGTCCGTACACCACATGATCGCAGGGGTACGGTGCGTACCACTGCGATAATGGGGTGTACGCACCGTATCCCGCGATCGCAGGGTATAAGCACCGTACACCCAGCGAACATGGGGCATGGTGCGTACACCCCATGATCGCGGGGCACCGTCCATATACCCCATGATTGCAGGGGTACGGTGCGTACCCCTGCGATCATGGGGTGTATGCACCGTACCCAAGGGGGGCCGTTCCGTACCCGTTTCGAGGCGAACTCTGCTTCTCCGGATGTTTTCGACTCCCGTAGAAAAAGCGTCGTACGGTGCGTACCTGACACGAATCGTACTTGCTGGGTCAGAAAAACCAGCCGCGAACCGTACGGATGTCGCGTACAGCGGGTTCCGAGGGAGATTCGTACGGGGATTTGATTCGCACAGTCTCTGTACGATTCGTACGGAGTCCAGCTCCTGGTACAAATCGTACTTCGTCGTACGTACAGGGGACGTTGCAGGGTACGATTGGTACGGGAAAAATGCTCCGTACGGTTTTTCCCGAATCGCAATCGGCCTCCCTATTTTCTTTTGCCAATGCTTGCCTTTTCCTCTGATGGCCACCTTGCACATGTATATATGCACCATGACCCTTTTGAAATTGTTTGACTTTTAGTAAGATAAAAACCAATTCAAAGATTATCAGCCCATTCGTTCAAACATGCATGGCAGCCATTTTGGAACTATTTTTCATAGTGTACATTTTATTTACATTCCAACATAGTGGACACACAGTTTGAAATGGTAGATTAAAAATGTTAAATGTACATGGAACTAGAAAAATGGAGATAAAGAATCAGCCCAGTATAAATGTGGAGTTACCGGGCCATCACAAAACTAAAAAATAGACAAGTGAATAAATAAATAAATACATAATACAGTAAAAGGAAAGAGAACAAACATAGTGATAGGCCTTCTTGGGTGATCATATACTTGATTCACATAACTTCCTGCCACCAGTCCAGGCATGCACAATAATGTTAGGTAACCTTTTTATTCTTGATATGCTGCTGTTACCATGAAAATTATCTCTATAAAGCAATCTAGTGCTCCTTTGAAATAAGTTTATTTCAAATCTGCTGCCAGCACTGATAGAGATCTCATTTGCTGTTGACCATAATTTGCCATGGTGGATGCTAAACATGCAATTTTTTCAAATGTTTTAAAAATAAGTTTGCTAGTCGAATTTAAGATTTTACTCCTACTCCAGTCACAAATCATGTTTCGCACTCTGGCCTACATTCACTGAAATTTTAATCACAGCAGAAGGCTCAAATTCAAAATCAAGAAAAAACTCACACAAAGATTACAAGAATAATCCAATTCCATCCGGGCTCAAAAAGAAAAGACACCCAAAAAATAAATCATAACAGAACTTACTGTCTGAATAGGATCGCAATTATTTTCCTTATGTGGTACACCAATTTATATAATCAAGGCATACTTTGAAAAATCTTTTTTGATCGCAGGTGATGAACTTCAGGGATTGAAATCAGATTTCATACATGCTCTTTTTAACCCACAAGTCACTAGAAATAACGACGTTTTCAGTCCAGTAGAAGCACTGATGAAAATAGTCTGCTTTTCAGATGATAGAAGAATTGTTATGAATAGTCTGTGAATCCAGGGGCAGCCATTAGAGTGACCTAAGCTAAGACATGTTGTGATCATGGCAATGGTAGACTTCAACTGCTTCATTACTGTATGGGATACAGCACTACAATCATAAAAAGGCAGAAACACATCTCTTTGACCAAGCCGGGCGACAGTTATAATATGTGTAAAAAATCGGATAACTGGTAAGTGAAACCATTCTCAAGCAGCAGCCACAATTCTTCTCAGGAAGAAGTCACAAGCGAACCCTTGGGTAGCTTGGCACAGAGCAGTCAGGCTTAACTCAGAAGAAATGTGTGAAGTACTTGTGCACTTCTCCAAACAGTAACAGTGAAAACACACCACTAAAAGGATCCCAAAACAGATTTAGAAAAAAGAGTGATTTTTTATAAATAAAACAAGACTAAAACAACAATAAAAAAACAATCAGTAGAAGTGGAAATAATAATTTTTAAATGTTTTAGGAAAAATATCGCCAAAGAGCACAAAGCTCCAACTGTGGATATTTGATAAGGCCGGACAAGGACAAAGACACAACTTCAGCCCTACTGCAATGGAGTGCAGGCTGGCTACTGGAGTCCAGCTAGTCCAGCTGAACAAAGTAGCATAAATCCTGGTTTGTGCTGCGTTGCTAGGATCCATATTGTGGATGCATCGTGCAGCTGCGGCAATGCATTGGTCCTGGGATTTGGAGAGGATGCGGTGCGAAATCCTGCATTGTGCTGAGGATTCCATCAATGATGCAAGTCTAGCGTTGTCGTCAAGGCTGTAGTCAATGAGGGATGCAGCGGTTCTTATGAGGTGACAGGCTGTGATACAATGCAGGTCTATGCAGCGGTTCTGATCCACGCAGTAGCGGCGATAAGTAAGTTCTATTCAGCGGTGAACCATGCAGCAGAGGAGATGTGTCAGTCCTGCTGGATCCACAGAGGCTGGCAACGCACCGTAGACCCACTTCCAAGGGTCCAAGACTGGGGTGGCACCACTTAGTAGGGTAGAATCACAGACGGCAGAGTCCAAGTGTTGGTGTAAAGATTGTTCGAAGTCTGTTATGCTCCTTAGGCTAGCCAACAATCCCTAGAAGTCACTCAGGGGTTCTGGGTTCTAGAGATGCAGGTCAATCAATCAGTCAATCAAATAATTTGTAAAGCGCACTATTTACCCGCAAGGGTTTCAAGGCGCTGAGGGTGGGGAGTCGGGTGGGGGTGCTGTTGCTACTGGTCAAACAGCCAGGTCTTGAGTCATCTCCTGAAGGTTAGAAGGTCTTCGGTTTGTCGTAGGTTGAGGGGGAGGGTGTTCCAGGTCTTGGCGGCGCGGTGGGAGAAGGATCTGCCTCCGGCGGTCGTTCTACAGATGCGTGGGACGGTGGCCAGGGAGAGGTCTGCGGAGCGGAGTTTCCTGTTGGGTATGTAGAAGGATAGTCGACTGTTTAGATAGGCTGGGCCAGTGTTGTGGAGTGCCTTGTGTGCGTGGATCAGGAGCTTGAAGGAGATTCTTTTGTTAATGGGCAGCCAGTGCAGGTTCCTCAGGTTGGGGTGATGTGGTTATGGCGCGGGACGTCGAGGATCAGGCGTGCCGAGGCTTTCTCGATTCTTTGCAGTCTGTTGATGAGCTTGGTCGGGGCTCCGGCGTAGAGGGCGTTTCCGTAGTTGAGTCTGCTGCTGACTAGGGCCTGGGTGACTGTTTTCCTTGTGTCTGTTGGGATCCATCTGTAGATCTTGCGGAGCATACAGAGGGTGTTGAAGCAGGTGGAGGAGACAGCGTTGACTTGTTTGGTCATGGTGAGTTTCGAGTCGAGGATGACTCCCAGGTTGCGTGCATGGTAGTAGGTGCGGGGGGTGTCACCAGCGTTGCGGGCCACCAGGAGTCATCCCAAGCTGAGGGGTTGGGGCCTAGGATGAGGATCTCCGTCTTGTCTGCGTTCAGCTTAAGGTGGCTATCCTCCATCCAGTCGGTGGCAGCCTTCATTCCCTGGTGGAGGTTGGCTTTGGCAGGGAGGGGGTTCTTGGTGAGGGAGAGGACCAGTTGCATGTCATGGGTGTAGGAGATTATGTTGAGGTCGTGATGTAGGGCGATGCGTGCGAGAGGCGCCATGTAAACGTTGAAGAGCGTCGGGCTGAGGGAGGATCCTTGCGGGACGACGCAGATGATCTCGGAGGCTTCGGATCAGAACGGGGAGGCTGACTCTCTGGATTCTGCCGGAGAGGAAGGAGGAGGTCCAGTCCAGGGCCTTGTCTGGGATCCCTGCATCGTGGAGTCGTGTGCGTAGTGTGTGGTGGCAGACGTGTCAAAGGCGGCAGAGAGGTCCAGAAGGATGAGGGCCCCGTCTAGTCATTGTCCAGTAGGATCCTGATGTCGTCTGTGGTGGCAATGAGGGCAGCCTCGGTGCTGTGATTGCTGCAGAATCCTGACTGGGACGGGTCCAGGATGCTGTTGTCTTCAAGGCAGCGGGTGAGCTGGATGCTGACTATCTTCTCGATGACCTTAGCTCGGAATGGAAGCAGGTAGATAGGCCGGACTTTTTTGAGTTCGCTTGGGTCCGCCTTGGGTTTCTTCAGTAGGACATTGATCTCAGCGTGTTTCGAGCTCTCAGGGAAAGTGCGGTCTCGAAGGAGAGGTTGATGATGTTGCGCAGGTGGGGTGTGATGGAGCTGCCGGCTTTGTTGAAGATGTGGTGTGGAAGAGGGTCAGACGGCGAGCAGGAATGGATTGTGCCCTTGGTCTTGATTGTGTCTTCGATGCTCACGCTGGCCCAGGTTGTCAGGGGGTCGTGGTCGGTGGCATGTGGTGGGTCCTGCGTGTTGGAGCCTGTTAGGGTCATCCGGAGTTGAAGCTGTTGTGGATGTTGGCGATCTTGCGGTGGAAGAAGGTGGCGAGGGAGTCGCACAGGACTTGCGACGGCGGGATGTCGTTGGCGTTGGAGCTGGAGTTGGAAAGTTCCTTCATGATGTTGAACAGCTCCTTGCTGTTGTGTGCATTGTTGTCGAGGCGGTCTTTGAAGGAGGTCCTCTTGGGAGTCCTGATGAGGTGTTGGTGGTTGCGGATGGCGTCTTTGTGGGATGCGCGGCAGCCCGGCGACTTCTCACTGTGCCACATGTTCTCCAACTTCCGGCAGGTGCGCTTTGACGCTAGGAGTTTCGTGGTGAACCAGTTGGCTGTCTTGCTGGTGTCTTTGAGGGTTTGCTTTTTAAGTGGGGCTAAGGTGTTGGCGCAGTTGTCCATCCATCGCCTGAGGGTGCGCGCACCATCGTCGGGGTTGGAGGGGTTGGTCAGTGGGTTGAGTGCGAGGTTTGTCTGTAGTTGTGCTTCGGTGATTTTTCCCCAGCAGCGACAGGGGGTCTGTATGGTGCGGTTATGTGCGACGGGTTTCCGGAAGGTAAAGTGGATGCAGTGGAGGTCGGTCCAGGTGGGTTCGGAGACGTGGCTGAAGGAGATGTGGGGGCTTGAGGAGAAGATGGCGTCGAGCGTGTGTCCGGTGATGTGGATCAGTGTCGTGTCGAGCTGTTCCAGTCCGAGGTTGGCGAGGTTGTCTATCAGGGTGGAGGAGTTGCTGTCGTTGTTGTTCTCCAGATGGAAGTTCAGATCTCCGAGGAGGATGTAGTCGGTGGAGGTCAGTGACTGCGTGCTGATGAAGTCGGCCATGGCGTCGCAGAATAGTGGTCGGGTCCGGGTGGTCTGTAGACAAGGGTGCCTCTTAGGATGGTCTTGGGGTCCGTGTGGATGTGGAAGTGCATGTGTTCGGCATTGCTGAGAGTGTCGTCGGTGTTTGTAGAGACCCCAATGGTCTTCTTGTGGATGATGGCGATTCCTCCTCCGACTCCATTGGTGCGGTCTCTGAAGGTGATCTTGTATCCGTTTGGGATGGCTATGGCGATGTCTGGAGAGGAGGCTTCGTTCATCCAGGTCTCGGTCAGGAAGGTGACGTCTGGTGATACGGTCTCGAGTAGGTCCCAGAGCTCGACGGCGTGTTTGCATGCGGAGCGGGTGTTGATCAGGATGCATTGGAGCTGGTTGTGTTCTGTAGTTGCGGGTGTCTCGGCGTCTTTGATGCAGGAGAAGCTGCAGTTCCGGCAGGTGAAGGGACCGTGGGTGCGCTTCGGGGCCACCCTGCAGCAGGTGAGGATCTGTCCTGGGTTGAGAGCATTGAGGGTGCTGGCGTCGTATCAGAGGCGGTCTTCAAGGCTGGTGCAGGGGTCAGGGGTTCTGAAGCTGGGCGTGGTCCAGGCGCAGACAGGCGCAGACAGGCGCAGACTGGGTTGCCTTAGGCGTGACTTCGGCGCGCCAGCGGTGCGTCCGCTACGCAGCCACACAGCGGCCACCATTTAAGGGGAGGTGGGAGGGAGGAGCAGCTGGGAGACGAGAGGTGGGTGACAGGGGGCAGTGAATGGGCACGGAGGGGGGCAGGGTCACAGAGGATGCAGCGGCAGGAGTGGCCAGGGGGCGAGTAGGGACAACAGGGGGCACGAGGTGGAGAAGGCAAAATGGGCAGTGGTCACAGAAGAAGCAAAAAGTGCACACAAGGGCAACAGAAGGCAAGGGCAGGTGGAGCTGCAGCGGGGGGAGCGACCTACCTGGCAAGGTCAAGGGTCGCTCTCCTCACCGCGCAGCAGCTGCCATTTAAGGAGAGGTGGGAGGGAGGAGCAGCGGGGAGGCCGGGGGCCGGGGGCAGCGAATGGGCACGGTGGGAGGCAGGGCTGCAGGGGACGCAGCGGCAGGAGCGGCGAGGGGGGCGAGCAGGGACAACAGGGGGCATGGGGTGTAGAAGGCAAAACGGGCAGCGGGGCCCAGAAGTAACAAAAAGGGCACACAATAGCAACAGATGGCAAAGGCAGGTGGAGCTGCAGGGGGGGAGCGACCTACCTGGCAAGGTCAAGCTCCAGTCCCTATCACTCAGGCATGAGGGCAGCAGGCAGCAGATCAGCCCAGCAGGTCATCAGTCTAGTCTTTGAGAGCAGCAGTTCAGGAGAGCGGCAGTCCTATCAGCAGGACAGCAGTCCTACTTCCTGGCAGAGTATTCACAGGTCCAGGAACGTACTGAAGAATTGGTGTCTGAGGTCAGAGATTTATACCTAGTTGTGCCTTTGATTTGGGGGAACATATTCTAGCAGTTTCTGTTTGAAGTGCCCCGGCATCTTGCCTTCCCTCGCCTGGCTCTATTTTAACTACAGGCGGTATGCAGCCCTTTGTGTGGCGGCAGGTCACAGCCTATTCAAGTGTAAGTAGGTCTGTGCTCAGCTCTACCCTCTCATTCTTCCAGTGATGGCCCAGCCAGGTATACCTAAGCTCTCTATTGTGACTGGCTATCTAGGAGGAATACACAAAACCCAGCTGTCAGCTACACCCTTTCATGTTGCCCAGAGACAAGATACATGCACTAAATGGCTAAGACATGAAAATGACATATTTATAAAAGTGGCATTTTCAAAATTGTAATTTATAATCTGACTTTACCAATAGTTAGAATGTTTCATTACAATTTCAAAGACACCAATCATGAAATAGTTACCAAGGTAACTCCAATGCTATTGTTATACCTGCTGGTCAGCAAGTGTGACTGTGGTTGTGGAATGTTGGTGTGTGGGGATGGTGGTGAGTGAGAGAGTCAGCTGGAGGATGGGCTGAGCAGCATGAAGGCTGCTCCTGGTGGGGCTCTTGATAATAACATCTATCTTAATAAATCAACCTACATAATCTACATGTACGAGGCATCTTTCATTTGCAACATTTTGGCGAAAATTTAAAGAAGAATCTAGAAGTGCAAATGGATTGAAAGAAGAAACAATACATACAAATTTTCCAAGAAATTAGAGCCTAAAGAAACTACAGGTGGAAGAACTTTCCATGAAACCAAGAGTATCGAGTGTAACTACATAGTTCTGCAGCCTGTGCCCCACCAGTGACTTCAAGACCAGTCGCCCCAACCTGGGTGTGCCAGAACTATATATGTCACCTTTGACTTGTAAGGTGCGGACTACGGTGATTGAAGCTGGACCTGTGGCATACTGCCCCACCTACAACCCTTGGATCCACCTGCCTCAACCGCGCTGTGGGAGGACCTGATCTCGACATATGTGGGGCAGCTTTTTGTGAACCTGTCTGGTTCACCGTGTGGAGATCTGCTGTATTCCAGCACGGAGTGAGGTTATTGGCAGCTAGGTTGAAGCTACCTCAACATAAGGAATTAATTGTAGTGAAAATGTGTTTGAAGGTATTGGACTGAGCAGTATGTTTTATGGCAGTTTCGGTATGAGGACTACTTCCAGCACATCCATGCTTTAAAGTGGTGCATACGTTCATGTGGATTACAACTACAGCCCACCGGAATCATTGCTGGACTGTTGAAGTGTTTTGTGAGTTGTTTTGGTGTTAATTTGTCCACATTTAAATTTTCAGCGTAATGCTAGGGGTTTATTCTCATGTGCATCAGCATTAACATGACATTTGAATAGCAACGTAGCGCACCTGTCCTTACCTTGTTTGTTGGGTTGCGCAGTGGTGTAGTGTTATGATTTGAAGCATCTCTCTGACGCTGGATGTGTGGCGCTCGCATGCACCTAGAGCCATTCAGCATGGCTCTACCTTACGTGCCACCATCTTACAAGTAGGAAGCTGCAGTGTGCCGTCCTCATGACAAGCTTTGAGTTTGCTCTTCTGGTCCTGGTGAGTGCTTGGAGAGAGTTGATTTGCTTGGTGCAGCTGCAAACACTTTGAAGATGCGATGCAACTATACACCCTGAGTTTTAGAGATGGCTCTACATTTTCAAATTCCTGCGCTGTGTAGTTTTTGTTGGTTGTTGTCTTCTACATCACAGAAAGGACTTCTACACCATACAGAGGACTAGTAACTGCAAAGCATCTTAAGGTACCCAGGAGTTGTGAGAAATTTTGAGTGAGGAGTCGCTCACCAAAGGGAAGCACCCGTTTCCTCAATGTTGGTGTATTTTCTAATGTTCAATGCATTACTGCTTGCTGTGTCCTGCATTGAGAGTGAATATTTTAATGCTGACCTGTTGTCAAATGTTCAATGCTTAACTGTTTATTTAGCAGTGATTGGTTTCTATGTTTCCCTGGCAGGTTTCGCAGAGTGCTTTGTGTGGTATATGGGTGGTCAGAGCACTTGCCATGTGTAGATTGAGTGTGTCATGTCCAAGTTCTAGAGTTGATTTTGAGTGCTACTGGTGACGGGGTGTTCCACTCTTCTTACGGGGAAAGGGTGAAGGGCAGAATTTAGCCATATTTTTTGTGTGTTTGGAGTGTTGTTCCACCCCTTACTATGGGTTTCGACGAAGGGAAGAGAGTAAGCCAAATGAATGTGTTCTTTCAACTCTTCCTACAGTGTAAGAGTGAGGGACAGGATTAAGCCAACTCATGAGTGGTTGAAGGTTTGATGTGTTATTAGAATTTGATTCCACTCTTACTACGGGTTTGGGTTAAGGGCAGGGTAGATGCCAAAAGACTAGTGTTTGGAGTGTGGAGTTTTTCTCACCCTGCCTATGGGGTAAGGAAGAGGGGCAGAGTGAAACCATATTATATGTGATTGCAGTGTTTTCCACCTTTACTATGGGTTTGGGTGAAGGGCAGTGTAGATGCCAAATGGTTGGTGTGGAGTGGTGTTCCATCCTTTCTACGGAGTAAGGGTGAGGGGCAGAGTTTAAGCCACTCTTGATGTGTTATTGGAGTTTTCTTCCATCCATACTAAGGGTTAGGGTGAGGGGCAGTGGTATGCCAAGGTGTTTCACTTTTTCCATTTTTTTTTTGTTTGACAGTTGTTTGGACGATTCTCTACTGCGCCCTGTGATTGGTACTCTATGTGCTGCTTTTTATGTTAGCCTGGGCAGCTGGCATGTTTGTGGTATCAGGGGTTGGATCGAGGTTTTGTGGTGTGGTAGAGTGTGTGTTGTTGTCTGGTTAGAAAGAGAGAAGATGAGGGTGAATGTATTATTATTAATATTTACTGTGATTTTGTTTGCAAGTATTATGTTATGACATGTACAAATTGCATTCAATGCTTTCTATCAGTTCTTTGTATGCACATTTGCAATTAGTGTGTTATGACATGTCATGCGTGAAATGTATTCCACCTATTATTTTTTGTGCATTCGCATTAGTTCTCACTGCTACATGGTAAACATTCAAGCAAGAGTTCTAATGTTATTCTGTGTGATGAAAGCAACTGTGTTATACCTGCTGCTCAGCCAGTGTGATTGTGGTTGTGGAGTGTTGGTGTGTGGGGATGGTGTGGAATGTTGGTGAGTGAGGGGGTCAGTTGGAGGATGAGCTGAGCAGCAGGAAGACTGCTCCTGGTGGGGCTCTTGATGATAACATCAATCTTAATAAATTAACCTACATGATTTACATGGACCAGGTATCTTTCATTTACAACAGTTATCCTAGTGGAAAGGTAGGCCTTGTAGTAGTGAAAAATTATTAAAGAGTTTTTCACTACCAGGACATATAAAACCAAAAAGCATATGTCCTGCCTTTAAATACACTGAACCCTGCCATATGGGGTGTCCATGGCCTACACTAGCGGTGACTTAGATGTATTAAAATGGAAGGATTGGGCCTGGCAAAAGGTTTATTTTGCAAGTTCAAAATGGCAGTTTTGAACTGCATAGTCTGGCTGCAATGGCAGGCCTGAGACATGTTTAAAGGGCTACTTAAGTGAATGGCACAATCAGTGCTGCAGGTCCACTAGTAGCATCTAATTTACAGCCCCTGTGTAAATGTACTGCCACGTCACTAGCGACTTACAATAAAATTAAATATGCCAATTGAAAAAAAGCCAATGTTGCCATATTTTAAGTAGTGGGCGAATGTACCTTAGCACTGGTTAGCAGTGGTAAAGTGTGCAGAGTCCTAAGGCCAGAAGAATGAGATCAGCAAAAATGGTGGAGGAAGGCAAGGGTTGGAGGAAGACCACCCTAAGGCTGACAGGTTTAACTATATGAAAAAAATAGTTATAATAAGGGACGTACGGTTAAATCTGAGTCGCAGCTTCAAGCAAATAACAACCAAATAGCATTTGTTGCTGCAGCAACTTGTGTGTTCCTGAGGTGCATCACATCGTTCCAGTCACGAAGATTCCGATCAGTAGAAAGCTGTGGATGGCTGTTCTGTGAATTATTTGCCACAAGAGACAATAAAATCCTCAAAGACGTCTTTTCGATCTATTCATCCCATAACATACACTTAAACCCTTTCCATAGGTTGAGAGCCTTCAGCTTCTTCATGGGGACATTGAAAAAAAAAATCCTTGTATCACAAACAGGAAGTAAATAAATGTATTCTAAGACACCACATCCTGCCATTAGCACTGCATAATTGGTTCAGCCACACAAAATGAAGTCAACCATCGAACAGACGTACCTGGGCAATTGTTTCCCCCAGTGCACTGAATGCAATCAATAAATCCATTACACATTTCAATGAGGAGACCAATGAATTCCTAGTTACCGAACAGCACAGCTATCTTAATAGAATACTTTATTGCAAACCGTGACAGCCAGCAATGATCATTCTTCTCTGCACTCAATATCGACTTTAAGTACAAGCACAGTGTGAACACAATTATGAAAACAACCTCCACTTGTAAATACATTCTAGAAGTCACACAAAAACGTCTCTGACAGCTGCACGTTGACATTACCCAACCCCGCCCTTCAATCACTGGGCTCTATATAAACATGGGATTACGTTTAAAGCTGCATTTTATTTCTGTTCTTATTACCAAAACCTGAATCTGTTTATTGAGGCTTCTTTATTTGACGAATCTTTGTCAATAATAATCTTTTATATCTAATTGTGTCTCTTTATAAAAAATTACATTTGAAGGAAGAACTAGCCAACATGTTGATATTTTGACATCTTGGTGTTGGAAAACATGTTTTCTTGTAATCATAGGCATAGCAGGTCTAGTTATGTAGCAAAGGTGCCTTTCTAGGGGGCAAGTCAGTAACTCATAACCCTGTCTAATCATACAAGTGCTATGCAGCAAACTCTTTTGGGACAGGGTAAAACGAGGTAATTATTTTTAAGACACTGCCAGTCAAATAATGAATGAAAAATAGAGAACATGGATATTGGGAGATGACCAAATTATGGGCCATATTTAACTTAACGCCGCCCTAGCATCAACTTTATGATGTTACAGTGGCTTTTTTTAATCGCTTATTTTCAAAGTGCTCCTAACTGCAGTTAGCGCCACTATTCCAGCGTAAACGTGAGTTTTCAAAGTAGGCGTTCTCGTGGAAAAACTGCTGCTAACCACACTTTGCGATATTTACAATGAAATTCCCCTATGTCGATAACCCCCAAAACTGCTGCTACGTCCCATTAGAGGCAGTTGTTTAAGACCAGAAAATAGCTGGTCTTAAAATTGGTGCAAACCCTTGGGGCCTTATTTCAAAGGTTTTGGTGCTGGACAGTGCGGCAATCAATGTTGCTATGCTGTCCTGGGACAAAACCAAAAGGGCAGGCATGCGCCCCATCAATAAAATAGGGTGCATTCCTTGGCCTCATTCATGAAAAGTGTTGCATTGCTGTGATGAAACAGCAATGCAACACTTTTCCCTAGGCCCTCCTTGCGACACCATGGATGTGCTGTATACACTGTACAGCGCTCCATGTCTAAGGCAGGACAGCTACAATGGGAATCCTGACAAATCTTTTGGTGCTAAAGTCACACATTTCTGGAGTTGGGTCGCAAGCAACTCCAGCAAGGCAGGCTGATCCCTAAGGCACTTTGTCACCCTTACGCCTGCCAAAAGGCAGGCGTAAGGTTTTGACATAGTGGCATCCTAGAAGTGTTGGAGTGAAATCGCATTGATTTCACTGCAACACTCCTACAAGGATTTGTTGCCGGTGAACACCCACTCTGCATACATTATACATGATGCGGGTATAATGTGGTGCAGGGCTTTACATGGTAAAGCACATGCCTAGATGCAGTACTTTGCAAATATGGCGTAAGGTGGTACAAAAATCATGCTGCAAATACATCAAGAAAATGATGTACCAGCAGCGGTAAACTGTCGCAAGGGGTTCATGAATAAGCACCCTGTCTTTTTCGCCGACGTTGGCGCACAATGACTGTCATGCGCCAACACGGGCACCCTTGAGCCATAGTGAAAGGGTGACTGTGTAGCAGAGTTGATTGATGTTGAGCAGCAAAGGACATCAACCTGCATAAAACCTATCAATCCAGGGTATTTCCTATTTTTCTGTGTGCTGCTGAATGCTGCACACATAGAAAAAGAGGAGAAATGATTTTTTTTTCCTCGTAGCGCCTTCCAAACGCCACCCTTGGGGTGGAGTCAGATTCTGACACATTCCGAAGATGTACTGTTTCACGTAAACCTGGGAATTCCATCAGTTTGGCATGGGAAAGTTCACAGCAAAACCCAATGAACGCCCGTTTCTCACTATCTAATGTGTGAAAGGCGCACATTCATAAGTAATAAGCCAGGTAAAGTGGCTTACATGGCCTTGTAAACATGCTGTGACACATTGTGCAACCATAACGTCAAACAAGTGACATCACACCATTGAAAGAGCTTCGGATAGGGCCTCATAAATGAGACCCTTGGATAATGTCAACGATGCCATGGACCTCCTGCAATTGCAGCCAGGAGCACAAAGGAGACCACCACCCCTGACATGCATCCAAACCTGAACAACTGCTCCGTTCCCTTTGGGTGATGACTCGACCTGATCCCCTCTAAGTGCCAACCTCTGTACACTTCAGCAACAGGAAGCTGGAGACCAGGAACCACAGAAAACCAGAGACTCTTCCGAGCTGTCTCTAACCATGGAAGAAGGAGTGAAGCACAACTGGCCTACATTAAGATAGGTTATCTGCCATCTGAGGAGTAACATCCTTGCGCTTCACGGATTACACACCGGATTACCATGTCGCAGTGTAGTCCACATCGCTGGGGGAGCGTTCAGGGGAAGTGTTGGGATCCTGTCTCTAAGTGCAATCATGCATCGTTACTGCCGCATGCAGCGCATTCCGCCTCACTTGTATAACCTGCTCCAGATTGGGGGTGGCTTGTAGTTGTGCTCTTCCTACGGCTCCCATAATGACTGGCTCTGCAAATTACAGCTTGTTGCGCAGACACTTCACTCCCTGTCCGCACCTCCTGGTGATCAGTGGATTCCAGGTTTGTTAGAGTGGCCCTTTTACTCGCCAAGCGTCGGATTATTTTCACTTGTGAAAAGTAAATTTGCGCCGAAAATTGATGAATGGATTAAACATCTGGTGTACTGCCGTGAACGATTGGAATTGTATGCAGAGGAACTGCCTGTAACATCCAGACCTAAAGATATTTGGCCACCGCTTAGAGAATATTTATTACTCCAGACCCATAATGAAACTGTGTGACCTGATTGCCTATCCGTAATATTGTATTATCGTATCACTCTGAATGCATGTAATGATTCAAATGAGACAGGACCGGTATATCGCTAGTATTGTAACATCTGAACACAAATGTACCTTTTAATGTTTTTGTTACTATTGTTTTAGTTTCTATTGCTGGGCACGACAGTATACTTGTATGGTTTGTTATTGAGAAACTTCAATAAACAGAATTATTTTTTAGTTTTTTTTTTTAATTGTGAATATTGTTAGCCCAGTGGCGCGAACACCTGCTTCAAACCCTTTTTGGTTTTCAGTTTGACATCTGTGGAGCCATCTGTCTGAGGTATTTCGGGGGACATTATTTTACTGTTTCCAGCCTTACTGCATTTACTTTAGAGACAATTTTCAGTTTTCTTTGTTGCTTCACCTTAAGTGTGACTTCAAGTTATCCTGGCACCCAAACAGCAAGCCAGTAAGGAGTGAAATACACCCAACAGAAAGATGCTGTTACACATTGTGCTTTATATTTATAACAAGGGGATCCAATGGATACCTTCGGACCATGGGCGGACAGTTTATTATAGAAAATAAAGGTCCTAAGGCTAATCTAATAATACAAACAATGAAGTTATAGACTTGAATCAGTACTATATCTGTTGTTCCTGTACCCAGCCGGGTCAGGGAATTTTTATTCAAGTAAATCAAAAAAGGAAATAAGTGACCACAGAGAGGATCAATGTCAGCATTTGATAGGGTACAAGCCTGCACCTATCCAGAATTAAACCAAAATTCCGAGAAAGGTAGAAATAGGAAAAAACATACAATATCAGGCAAGAAAACGTAGGAGCCACATGTCCCTTGCAAGTGGTTAGCTAATGCGCAAGTTGAGACAAACAATTCATGCAAGCACAATAAACACAATGGATCTATTGCAGAACTGTTTAAATTGTCGACGACGTTTCGATCCCCTGGCTCCTAATGAACCGGGATCATCTTCAGGACTATGTAATTAGTTGCCTGTTTAGATTTGATGCGCCTGTGGGGATAGGGACAGAAGAAAGGACATAACAAAATAAATCAGATTTCTCAGCTTACAGAAAATTAGAAAACGTACTCCATGTGTCAAAAACAGTTCTAAAAAAGTGTGCCACACCTGAATATAGTAACACTTCTGTCAATGATCATGCGTAGAATGAACTTAGTGAAAAACAATATTATTGTGCTTGCTATTGCAAGCTCCTAGGTGCACAGGCAATTTAGAAGTTTGTGCTGGGTGCCTCACAGTGAATTATTATGGCTAGGGCACATCGTAGTGACTTCAATCCATGCGGAATCTGTGAACAAATCTGTGGATGAGTCTGTGTGACCCAAGGGGGCCCACACACAATGCTCTCAGGAGTCTGGGGGTCATTGGTGCCGAACGAGTGAGTGAAAGTGTGGTCGTAACATTACTGGGTTGTGAAAATGGCGCAGTGCTCAGAATTCGACCTAAGGGTGGCCGGACAGCTAACCTGTAGGGCTCCCGAATGGAACACTGGTCAATTATTCAATCTGGAGAATGCTCCGTATGGCGCAGTTTAATGAAGCCTAAGGAATCAGGGAATGATAGTTAATTAAGTGTTCAACCTCGTGGTAGAAGGATGCAGTGACATGGGGAATTTGTAGGTTTGTTACCTCTTGTTATGGTCACAAAACCGAGATGGGTATTGACGACCTCTCGTGGACACCCTCTTGGTGGGGGGGGGGGGCATTTCGGGGTAGATATTCTTAAATAGTAAGGGAGTGAGAGGCTCCCGTGGATCGGCAGCCCAACCAACTGAAAGAATAATATATGGGATTAGCACAGGCGGTTGCGTGGGAGTTGAGGGCAGAGTACCGGCATGTTTCTGCCAGAGTTCGTAATGGGCTTACCTTCGATAGTTTGGCGGCGTCGCCGTGGTACTGCTCCACAATCGAGCGAAATTCTGACTGTCGGTAGACTCAATGGTCAATACATCGGACAGCACGGGAATCGTGTAAGACTAACTTGAAAGCCGAGGGCTTATTGAAGTTGAACCGGAAGCTACGTGATAGGCAGGGAGGGGGGACTTGGAGGAGATACACGGCGGCCATCTTGGAATGGGGTCGTGTTAGAGGTCTTGATTAGTGGTGATATATAAAACAGACAGTGAAAGGTGCCATGCTAAATGAGGTCTGACGTGGCAATTGTGTACATGGGCAGCACAGTATTAAAATCACATTACATTAAGGGTTCCTTATTCCTAAAACACAATTTTCAGTTCAAAAGCAACATTTGTTAATGCAGGACAGAACGTGATTCAACAGTGTTCAAGGTTCAATACCATGTTGTGAATAAGATTAAAATGAATGGGATCAACATAGTTCATAACTGCTCAGAGTTCAGTCGCACAGTCGCATTCACGTAATGTCCCTTTTCAAAGCAGGGCAGCCCAATCCTCGGCGCGATTTAGTCCATTCTGAATGGAATCCAGCAGAATTATACACCTGAGTTCTTCCTTATTCAGAAGGTGCGACATGCTCCCACCTCTTGATGGTAGTTTCAAGACTTTCAATATGGTCCATTGAATATCATCCTCGCTGTGGTTGGCATTGGTGAAGTGTTCCACAAGCGGGGCATTGGGGGTTTGGCATCTAATACGACTTCTATGTTGGCAGATACGTGTCTTGACTTTCTGTGATGTTTGCCCAACATAGATTTTACTACATGGGCATTGAATCAGATATACAACATTACTTGTATTACAATTAGAAAGAGTGTTACTTTTAAAAGTGATGTTGTTGAATACCATAGATTTTCCTTCAATAGTCAAGTCACACACGCTGCACCCACCACATTTCACATGACCAACAATGGGGGACAGACCCCATACATCCTCAAGAGTAGAGGCGTGAGAAGGGCTGGGGAGGGCTGCCCGGACCAGATGATCCTTCAAGTTTTTACTTTTTTTGAAAGCGAACAATGGTCGCTCAATTTCAACAATGCCTGCGTTAATTATTGGCCAATGGTGAAGTATCATTTTTCTGAGTTTGTTTGATAGTGGAGAAAAAGTTGTCACGCAGGCTATCCTATCTTGATCTTTCTTAGGAGTAGGGGTTAACAAGGTCTCCCGTGGTTGGTACCATGCCCGCTTAAGGGCATTCTTAATAATTCTTCTGGGATAAACCCTGTCACTGAGTTTAGTAGCCAGAATTGCACTTTCTCTGAAGTAGTCCTCCCTGCGTGAGAAGTTTCTCCGGATTCTGATGAACTGTGAGAACGGGAGGGAATCCCGCAGGGCCCTGGGGTGATTGCTCGTGTATTCTAACAATGTATTTTGCTCCGTAGGCTTCCTATAGAGCCGAGTCAAGAGGACCCCTTCCTGATGGAAGATGGTGAGGTCTAGAAAATCTATGGAGGATTTGTCAGATGTGAGTGTAAAACTGAGTCCAGAGCAGTTGTTATTCATCCAGTGTAGGAAGTGGCGCAGAGCACTGAGGTCATACCTCCATACCATGAAGATATCATCAATGTATCTGCGCCACATGATGATCCCAGGGAAGAAGGGATTTGATGGTAGCAGGATCACTTGTCTCTCAATCTCATCCATAAAGAGTATGGCCAGATTTGGGGCAAAAATTGCGCCCATACTGGTCCCCTTTATTTGCTGATAAAAGAGCCCATTGAATGTGAAAAAATTCCTTGTTAAGCAGAGTTCAAGGAGCTGCAAGATAAATGAGGTGGGCACAGTATGGGGGCGTGGACGTGTGTCAAGAGTTTTTTGAATAACACATAGGGCTGCAGTCTGGGGAATATTCGTATAAAGAGACTCCACGTCCATGGTACATAAAGTGTCAGTTGTGGGGTCGAAAGGATGGTCTTCGATCAGACTGATCATGGACATGGAGTCACGTACGTAGCAGGGGGTAGATGGCACAAACTCCTTAATGAAAAAATCTACAAACGCACCAAGTGGTTCAAGGACCGAGCCCCTCTTAGGGTTTCCTTACAAAAAAGGAATTCAATTACTTAAATGTAAAAAGCCCAAGGACGTCGGTGATATACACGCTCCCCAAAGTCCATAAAAATCTTACCTCACCACCGGGACGGCCCATTGTTTCCGCCTGTGGCTCGGTCCTTGAACCACTTGGTGCGTTTGTAGATTTTTTTCATTAAGGAGTTTGTGCCATCTACCCCCTGCTACGTACATGACTCCATGTCCATGATCAGTCTGATCGAAGACCATCCTTTCGACCCCACAACTGACACTTTATATACCATGGACGTGGAGTCTCTTTATACGAATATTCCCCAGACTGCAGCCCTACGTGTTATTCAAAAAACTCTTGACACACGTCCACGCCCCCATACTGTGCCCACCTCATTTATCTTGCAGCTCCTTGAACTCTGCTTAACAAGGAATTTTTTCACATTCAATGGTCTCTTTTATCAGCAAATAAAGGGGACCAGTATGGGTGCAATTTTTGCCCCAAATCTGCCCATACTCTTTATGGATGAGATTGAGAGACAAGTGATCCTGCTACCATCAAATCCCTTCTTCCCTGGGATCATCATGTGGCGCAGATACATTGATGATATCTTCATCGTATGGAGGTATGACATCAGTGATCTGCGCCACTTCCTACACTGGATGAATAACAACTGCTCTGGACTCAGTTTTACACTCACATCTGACAAATCCTCCATAGATTTTCTAGACCTCACCATCTTCCATCAGGAAGGGGTCCTCTTGACTCGGCTCTATAGGAAGCCTACGGAGCGAAATACATTGTTAGAATACACGAGCAATCACCCCAGGGCTCTGCGGGATTCCCTCCCGTTCTCACAGTTCATCAGAATCCGGAGAAACTGCTCACGCAGGGAGGACTACTTCAGAGAAAGTGCAATTCTGGCTACTAAACTCAGTGACAGGAGTTATCCCAGAAGAAATATTAAGAATGCCCTTAAGCGGGCATGGTACCGACCACGGGAGACCTTGTTAACCCCTACTCCTAAGAAAGATCAAGATAGGATAGCCTGCGTGACAACTTTTTCTCCACTATCAAACAAACTCAGAAAAATGATACTTCACCATTGGCCAATAATTAACGCAGGCATTGTTGAAATTGAGCGACCATTGTTCGCTTTCAAAAAAAGTAAAAACTTGAAGGATCATCTGGTCCGGGCAGCCCTCCCCAGCCCTTCTCACGCCTCTACTCTTGAGGATGTATGGGGTCTGTCCCCCATTGTTGGTCATGTGAAATGTGGTGGGTGCAGCGTGTGTGACTTGACTATTGAAGGAAAATCTATGGTATTCAACAACATCACTTTTAAAAGTAACACTCTTTCTAATTGTAATACAAGTAATTTTGTATATCTGATTCAATGCCCATGTAGTAAAATCTATGTTGGGCAAACATCACAGAAAGTCAAGACACGTATCTGCCAACATAGAAGTCGTATTAGATGCCAAACCCCCAATGCCCCGCTTGTGGAACACTTCACCAATGCCAACCACAGCGAGGATGATATTCGATGGACCATATTGAAAGTCTTGAAACTACCATCAAGAGGTGGGAGCATGTCGCACCTTCTGAATAAGGAAGAACTCAGGTGTATAATTCTGCTGGATTCTATTCAGAATGGACTAAATCGCGCAGAGGATTGGGCTGCCCTGCTTTGAAAAGGGACATTACGTGAATGCGACTGTGCGACTGAACTCTGAGCAGTTATGAACTATGTTGATCCCATTAATTTTAATCTTATTCACAACATGGTATTGAACCTTGAACACTGTTGAATCACGTTCTGTCCTGCATTAACAAATGTTGCTTTTGAACTGAAAATTGTGTTTTAGGAATAAGGAACCCTTAATGTAATGTGATTTTAATACTGTGCTGCCATGTACACAATTGTCACGTCAGACCTCATTTAGCATAGCACCTTTCACTGTCTGTTTTATATATCACCACTATTCAAGACCTCTAACACGACCCCATTCCAAGATGGCCGCCGTGTATCTCCTCCAAGTCCCCCCTCGCTGCCTATCACGTAGCTTCCGGTTCAACTTCAATAAGCCCTCGGCTTCCAAGTTAGTCTTACACGATTCTCGTGCTGTCCGATGTATTGACCATTGAGTCTACCGACAGTCAGAATTTCGCTTGATTGTGGAGCAGTACCACGGCGACGCCGCCAAACTATCGAAGGTAAGCCCATTACGAACTCTGGCAGAAACATGCCGGTACTCTGCCTTCAACTCCCACGCAACCGCCTCTGCTAATCCCATATATTATTCTTTCACTTGGTTGGGCTGTCGATCCACGGGAACCTCGCACTCCCTTACTATTTAAGAATATCTACCCTGAAACGCCCCCCCCCACCAAGAGGGTGTCCACGAGAGGTCGTCAATACCCATCTCGGTTTTGTGACCGTAACAAGAGGTAACAAACCTACAAATTGCCCATGTCACTGCATCCTTCTACCACGAGGTTGAACACTTAATTAACTATCATTCCTTGATTCCTTAGGCTTCATTAAACGGCGCCATACGGAGCATTCTCCAGATTGAATAATTGACCTGTGTTCCATTCGGGAACCCTACAGGTTAGCTGTCCGGCCACCCTTAGGTCGAATTCTGAGCACTGCGCCATTTTCACAACCCAGTAATGTTACGACCACACTTTCACTCACTCGTTCGGCACCAATGACCCCCAGACTCCTGAGAGCATTGTGTGTGGGCCCCCTTGGGTCACACAGACTCATCCACAGATTTGTTCACAGATGCCGCATGGATTGAAGTCACTACGATGTGCCCTAGCCATAATAATTCACTGTGAGGCACCCAGCACAAACTTCCAAATTGCCTGTGCACCTAGGAGCTTGCAATAGCCAGCACAATAATATTGTTTTTCACTAAGGTCATTCTACGCATGATCATTGACAGAAGTGTTACTATATTCAGGTGTGGCACACTTTTTTAGAACTGTTTTTGACACATGGAGTACGTTTTCTAATTTTCTGTAAGCTGAGAAATCTGATTTATTTTGTTATGTCCTTTCTTCTGTCCCTATCCCCACAGGCGCATCAAATCTAAACAGGCAACTAATTACATAGTCCTGAAGATGATCCCGGTTCATTAGGAGCCAGGGGATCGAAACGTCGTCGACAATTTAAACAGTTCTGCAATAGATCCATTGTGTTTATTGTGCTTGCATGAATTGTTTGTCTCAACCTGCGCATTAGCTAACCACTTGCTAGGGACATGTGGCTCCTACGTTTTCTTGCCTGATATTGTATGTTTTTTCCTATTTCTACCTTTCTCTGAATTCTGGTTTAATTCTGGATAGGTGCAGGCTTGTACCCTATCAAATGCTGAAATTGACCCTCTCTGTGGTCACTTATTTCCTTTTTTGATTTACTTGAATAAAAATTCCCAGACCCGGCTGGGTACAGGAACAACAGATATAGTACTGATTCAAGTCTATAACTTCATTGTTTGTATTATTAGATTAGCCTTAGGACCTTTGTTTTCTATAATAAACTGTTACACATTGTGCAACCGTAACGTCAAACAAGTTATCCTGGCACTTAAGCAACGTGATTTGCTGTTTTATTTTTGGCTCCCATTACTACGGTGCTTTACTATTATGCATTTTTATGTTTCTTCTCATACCTGCATTTTCTTTCTATTATTATTTTGCCATTTTACTAATGTTATTTATTGTTTCTCACCTATTATACAATGTTTGATGCTCATTTGTTTCGTATAGTACTGCCATTATATTTCTTATAGCCCTGCCTTATTTTAATCTTATAATGCATTTTTACCATATTATCATGTACATGCTACTCTGCTGTTAATGCATTTCTTTCTTGGCATGTTGGTTTCATCTGTATTTCCCTTGTGTTTATTTACTCTTGCGTGGTCTAACTTGAGGTGTGACTGTATTTGTGATTTTTGGTGGGGTGCAGTCCACCCAGATCATTTTTACTCTGTTATTTCGAGTTTCACAATTTAGTGTTATTCACCCACTCTATACTTTTCTTTACATGTCTTTCCTCTGGGACAATGTGTTGGGGGTACGCCATCAGTTTTTCTTATTTCTGGTCGGGGGTAGCCACCCATTGCTTACTTTCTGTTGGGTGTAAGTCACCCATTTCTTGATTCTGGTTCGGTGTTATCCACCCTTTGCTTCACCTCTGGTTGAGTGTAAGCCACGTGTTGCTTGATTTCTGGTTGGGTGTATGCCACCTGTTGATTACATTATGATTGCTTTCTGTTTGGGTGTCAGCCACCCCTTGGTTATTTTCTGGTTGGGAGTATGTCTCCCTTTGCTTGCTGTCTGGTTGGGTGTATTCTCATGCTGTTGGGTGTATTTCACTCCTTACATGCTTGCTGTTTGGGTGCTAGCCACCCGTTGCTTACTTTTCTGATTGGGTGTATTCTCATCCTGTTGGGTGTATTTCACCCCTTGCTTACTAACTGTTTGGGTACGAGCACCCGTTGCTTCCTGTTTTTTGGTTGTAAGTCTTTGTTCTTTATTCTTCCTGTCGGACTTGGCCCTTTTGGCAGGTTCACCCCTAAACTTTTTGCTTTTATATATAACCTTGTGTGGAGTTCCTTTTTGTGGTGTGCCTAGTGTGTTGCTGCTGTGTGTGTGTTGCGCAAACGCTTTACACATTGCCTCCGGGATAAGCCTTACTGCTCGTGTCATGCTACCAAAGGGGTGAGTAGGGGTTATCTTGGCATATAACTCCCTTGCCCTGACTAGAGTGGTGGTTTCTGCCTGGCTTTGGCGCAAGCCTTAGCCAACCAGAAATCCCATTTCTAACACTGGAAGTCAAGCGGAAGGGATCTGGACTTGTGTTTGCGCTATACCACAGTGACAACTGGTTGCACTACAAACTCTGCATTTAGATAATCATTTGTTTGGGGATTATTGTTTTTGAGTTCTATTTTTTCTCCTAAGAGTGTCATTTTTAGATTGTGTACTCTTGCTTCAGCTCACACTGTTAGGTCCCCTGTGTTGCACGTGTCCCTGAGCGTCCTGCCAAAATGGAGCCTGCTTTTAATTTCTGTGGTCTGTTTAGATACAGTGTGTATGCGTTGGTAGAGTTCTGTGAAGAGACAGATATAGCAGTGAATGGGTCAGACACCCAGTTCAAGCTTAGGCATAACCTAAACCAGTGGCAGAAGTGTGAATGGGAATGTGAACGCAGTGAGGGGGAGATGGCCCGGGCCGCACGCCATGAGGGTGGTGGGTCTGAGGGGAGCTCCGAAGAGTCTGAAGAGGAGGAAGAAGATGACAGTGCATGGACGCCAATAGATAGTGAAGACCCCATAGATAGGAGTCCCTTGCTGGGTCCAGTGTCGGGGGCAGCGCCCCATTCCTTTCCCTGTCCCCAGAGGAGTGGGTAGATAGGAGGGAAGAAAGGGAGCATCAGCTGGCTTTAGAGAAACTCCAGAAGGAGAGCTATGAGTATATGGAAGCTCTAAAATTGGAGTTGGAGAATAGGAAGTTGGCCTTCGAGGAGAAAAAGGCATTATGGACTCAGGAGTTGAGTCTTAAGGCGTTGGACCTTGAAAAGCAAAAGCTAGAGACTGAGCGGGTCTTAGCGCAGAAAAGGATGGAGGAGGCTTAGAGGGCCTTCACTAGAGAGAAATTAGCTCTGGGGGGGGTACCTTATCACCTGAGCGCAGTGGTAGTTTTCTGGATTCCCCAGTGAGGGTGGAGTCCAGTGGAAGCAGCGATATAAAGTCCAGTGCAGAAAGTCCCATTCCTAGTTCCCAATGTATGGTACCTTGTTCTCGAGAGGAGGCGTGCAGGTTGAAGTTCAGGGATAGTAGGAAACTGTCTCACGAGTCTTGGGAAAGGTTTGCGGATGAATGTCATGAGGCACTGGCTGAGTGGTTAGAGGTTCACACGGAACCTAATTTCGATGACCTGTTCGATCTGGTTATCAGAGAGCACCTGCTCAGTTGTTGCTTGCCAGGGTTACACCAACACCTGTTGGAGGGTGGATTTTCTGATCTAGGGGTATTTATACATGAAGCAGACCGCGGGGAAAGTGCCAGAGGTTCGTAAGAGGCATTGGTGAGTGATCCCAAAAGTAGTGGTTCGGGTATCGTCCAGCCCAGAGTGGTGGAAGAGGTTCAGAGTAGCCCAGCTAGGTCCAAGGATAGCGAGAGGGGTGTAGGGGCTCACTTCCTGTCTCAGTGGAGTAGGAGTGAGTTTGGGACTGAGTGTGTCCAGGTGCCCGAAACCCAGTCTCAGAACTTGGATGGTTTCTTCAGGGAACACCAGGTTGGGGGCCTAGGCTGTACTGTTAGTCCATTTGAGGAGGATATCCTAGTGTCTAGGGAACCTGGAGCATCTGTAAATAGTGCTCCAGTGGTTCTAGTGTCTGGCAGTGCCACACCAGTTGGGAGGGCACAGAAGTCCGAAGTGAGGAGTGAATGGGGGATGTGTTCCAAGTGGAAGAACCAGTGGGTCAGGGACTAGCCTGTTGGGCTAAGTTCCCTTGGAGTGACCATGGTGACACCACTTCTGTTCTGGGGGATCTTCGTGCTCTGTCAGGAGGACAGGGGACGGGAGATCTGCGCCAGACAGACGGTCACACGACACATGAGTCATGTGTCACCCTAAGGGGGATGGTGTGTGAGTCCCCAGAAGTCCTGGAGTGCCAGGCAAGTATTCCGCCAAAGGTTTTAGACCCAAGGTTGGGAGGCCAGGTTCAGGATCTGCCTGATCTGGAGGGAAGGACGTCTGTAACCAGTGTCCTGACTGGTTCATCTTCCAGGGGTACCGCTCCAGTTGGGAGGGTGCAGAACTCTGGAAGGGGGTGCAGAGGGTGGGAGTCCTCCCCTCTGACCCCGGTGCAACCTGAGGGGTTAAACCCTAGGTTGGGATAGTGGTGTTCTATGGGTGCCTCTCAAAGGAGGAGGAACCCTGGAAGGAGAGGTAGGGGGAGGAGAGCCTCACCCATGACTTCTGGTCCGCCTGAGGGTGCAGACCATAGGCTGGAGGATCAGTGGCAGTCTAGAATTGTTCCGAGGAGAGGAAGAGTGGAGAATGGCTACTATGTGCAGGGGGTGACTACCCCCCACTCTGTAAATAGGTAAGGACCAGTGGCACCTGGGTGGCCTAGGGCCTGGTCCTGGCCGCAGACAGCTTGGGAGTACCAGTGGGGTAGCCCAGTTGTTCCGGACATCTTTTTCAGAAGGAACCACATGGGTTCACCGTGGTGTAGAACAGGATGGTGTCCCTGCAGTTGCTGGCCCACGTCTGTGTTCTATCGCCCAAAGCAGGGAAGCCCATCACAGTGGTGATTGGTCTGCCCTGCGTTTTGGCTGGAAGGTGGTTGTGTTGGACTTGGCCCTTTTGGCAGTTTCACCCCTAAACTTTTTGCTTTTATATATAACCTTGTGTGGAGTTCCTTTTTGTGGTGTGCCTAGTGTGTTGCTGATGTGTATGTGTTGCGCAAACGCTTTACACATTGCCTCCGGAATAAGCCTTACTGCTCGTGTCACGCTACCAAGGGGGTGAGCAGGGGTTATCTTGGCGTGTAACTCCCTTGCCCTTACTAGAGTGGTGGTTTCTGCCTGGCTTTGGCGCAAGCCTTACCCAACCAGAAATCCCATTTCTAACACTTCCTTTTGTTGTGCTCAGTGTTTCCATTTTCTTCGCCAGTCTGGCCAGCTGGTGTGGTTGTGGTGGTAACTTTGGTGCACTCTTTCTTTGTTTGTTTTCGTGGTATACTTCTTTCTTATTGATGCATGTCTCTTTCTCCTTTTGCCTTTGTGTTTTTGAAATTCCTTGTTTCATATTTGCTCTGCTAAGGAAGGAGATGCGTGTCTTATCTAGTTTACGCATTCTACTACTCTACTTTCGCGTTTTACTGATTGCAATCCAGTTTACATTTTTGTATTTTACCACATGTTCTCTTTTCCTTTATTGTTTCTCTTAAATATCATATTTCGACCTTGTTTAATTTTGCATGCTATTGCATAATTACTGTACAATTCCTAATCTTCTTTTTGAAACTGTGATGTTTCTACTTATATTTGCTTTGCTTTGTCCATTTTATAAAGGGGGAACGTGTGTTACCTTACAACTTCCCTGTTTCTCTGCCTCTGCTGCTCAGCCAGTGTGAATGGTATGGGTAGATTGTTGGTGTGGATGGTGATGTCATTGGAATGTGTGGATTGCTGTGAGGAAGAGTGTCACTTGGATCCTGGGCTGAGCAGCAGAAAGACTGCTCCTGGTGGGGCCTTTTTACATCTTTACTGGAAAATCTAATTAGCATCTAAGAACAATAAACGTATTCATCTATAACCTAACCAAGTCTACTGGAACTCCTTCCTATGATACAACATAAACCCTCTATTTCACACATTCGACTTCTCACTTTTAGTCATAACTGATGATTTTCCTCTCTTACAATGTTTTGCATTTTACCCTATTTTATATAAAGACCTTGCCATCAAAAAACGTGCTCAGTCTCCTTCCTTAGCACGACAATATTCAGTGCACCCTTTTCCCGTTCTCAACAACTTGACATTGCACATTTATCCTCAGTTGCCAATTAAACATTTGCTCCATATTTCGTGCACCAGTGTTAAAACAACTGAGACAAAAGGATCATCACAAGACTGCGATATAGCAAAGATATTTAATGAAGTGTATTTCAAGGAACTTGGAGGCTGCCACTGGCCGTAAGACGGTCTCGTTAACCTGTGTGAATTGACAGGCACGATTCCAAATAATCTTCCAATGTTAGTGCTGGCATAATTCGGGATCAACAATGCATACGTCTTAACTTAAAGTATGGCAGTACAGCCTTCTCGGTGTCAATTATGCAGCATTTCGAAAAACACATCTAGTTCCCTATACTCCACCAAGCCCTTTGCACAGGGCTGTGTCCACCCTGGCATCATGTCTCCCCTGTTGCTTATTTCAACATTCTGTAATTCACGGACTTGATGAGGCACAATCAACTAAAATCTCCACGGGTAGCTGCCAACAGGAACACAGCCTGGGTAAAAAGCAAGATTACCTGTCTCCAGTGAAAAGTAGGACAAGCTATTAGGTGCTTGTTTTCTCGTCATGTTCATTTTCTTCTGACTTTCAAGGTCACGCTCATCAGGATTATGTGATTCGAGCCTGCATTCAATTGCCTTGCTAATGCCTTCCGCATCTGGTGAGCTAATCAAGATATTATATGTACGCGCCATGTTTTATAGGTGTATATGTGCAGCAAGTCGGACGCACCTCTACAATCGTAGCGCGATAAATGCTACCCTTATACAAGCATGCGCTTTGCACCTTCAAGGACAATCTAGAGTATTATTGGTGTTATATGAAATCTTTTCTATCGTGTTTTGGTGAGAATGTACTGCAGCGCCCATTAAAGGATATTTTTTGCAACATGTAACACCATATTACAAGTTGCTCAGTAAAAGGTGTTGCTAATACTCAGCCCAGTATTACAGCTAAAGGAAGTACTGTGATACTGGGTATCGGATCAACAGTTCTTCTCCTACAGACCAGTGTGCAATGGGGAATAACATGTGGAAATTGGTGCCATTGAGCCTGTTTCCACATGAAAACTTGCAATGCCATCCTTTTTACTGGTGATAAAGTACTTGTCTTTCCTAAAACATGCAGCATTACGCTCCTGGATATGCTGCGATTTCCATGGGGCCAGTAACTCCTGCACAAGCCCTATTGAGAATAATGAATCACTCATATGAAATATTAATCTACAAGCCAAGGGCTAAGTATATTGTTGTGTCATTAAGAAAGATACCAAAGCACTGAATAGAAGTACAAAGAAAGAATTTGGTTAGTCCATAAAGTACAGATTCACATACAAGTTCAATTATTATTTGATGCAGTGCAGTAGCTTAGCAAATTGCTGTATTCTTCCTCACATTTATTACAGATTGACAGCTGACACGTTTTGGCTAACAGTGGTAATAATGATGGAACAGATGGATGACTTCATGTCAAGCAGTTCCATGGTATGGCGGATTGCATACAGTGAGCCCAGCAAACCATATAGATTTCGCGAGAAAAGTAGTTCTACGTTGTCAAATGTTAGATGTCGACGGAGGTGAGTTTTTGGAACTGAATATCAAATGATCCGGAAGTTTCCTCATGAAGCTTAAGTGCCTCCTGTTCTGATACGTAGTCCGGGATCATAAGCTTTGATATGTATGTATGAACGGGCCCACGATTTCCTTCTAATATATTTTTTCTTATCAGACTATTAAGTCCGTCCAAAAGCTACTCAAAAAGTCCGAGTTCCTAACGTAGCAAGGTGACGGTGTCCTTTAAACTCATAGAAATAGCGTGGGGGAGGATGTAAATGTAAATGTAGTATACTTGTAAAGCGCACAGCTGCCCCAGCAACGGGGCGTCCCGGCGCTGTATAACTCTGGGGAACCCGTCCTGGCTTTCCCTGTGGGATGGTCCCTTGCTGGGAGTCCCCAAGGTGGAGCCAGGCATCCCCGGAATTGGTGGGGCCGTTGTGGAGATTAGGCAAGCTAATGCCCAGAGTTGCCGAGTGGAACCCCTGATTAGAGTAAGCACCGAAGCGAGAATTATCAAGTCCGCTGACCAAGGTCCACGACCCTGCCGCGTCGGGAATTGAACCCTGGTCCCAGGCTGACTTCTGCTCTCAGGCCTGCCGCCTCTAACCAGTGAGCCACACTACTACTATTGTGTCTATCGTACCTGGACGAGATATCGGTGTAGATTTATATAATATGCTCGGATACAGTATTGGCAGTCAGGCAGAGACCTTAGCTAGCCCCCCCTCTAGTATTCGGCTTCTACGGTGCCCTGGAATTAAGGGCATCTGAATACATTTCTTTGAAATCTATGTTTTTTTGCTGGGCTCATTATATGCAATCCACCATACCACGGGATTCCTTGGCATGAAGCCATCAATGTGTGCCATCAATTTCACTACGGTTAGCCTTGAATAAGTTACTGTGTGATGAAACATAGGTCAGTTGTTATTCTGTTATGAATGCCTAGAAGGTTATAGAGGCTGTCAATCTGTTATGAATGTACAGAGGACTACAGAAATTTGCTACTGCATCAAATAAATAATTGAACATTTATGTGAATCCATACTTTATGGATTAACTACATTCTTTGGACTTCTATTGAATGCTTTGGTGTCTTTTTTAATCATAAAATACACAGTGGATATTTTCCGTTGTGTGCTGCCATCTTAAGTAGTAGGGTGCTGTGAAATCAATATAGGACCACCCCAAATGTGTTTTATTGTATTGGCATTTTCTCCACTGATACTTTGAGCAGGAGATGCGTTTAAAAGCCACTACTATCAAATCATATTATAATAAATATATTATGTAAGTGCAAAGTTTTATAAATTTGCCTGCCCCGACATGCCTAATAGTAAGATACACCAGTGAGATGGGAGTTCACCAGTGGTTTAGTGTGACTTAAGTCATTGTAGTTCATGGCTTTCACACAGCGTTCCCTCCATGATGTCAAATTCACCTTCTATTTTCATACTCCAAAGTAGTGCTCTTTGAGAACTGGAAAAAATCCATTACGAATTACATTTGTAACTAACAAGTAAGTTCAGATGATAACTGTGATCATTACAGACTACAAATCACCTTCAATGTTGCCGACCGCATGCCAGTCCGGCAAATCTGCTGGAGTTGTAAAGATCATCTACTCCACCCTGCCAGTAGCTGGACCTCCACAGTTAGTGTTAGAAATGGGATCCCTGAGGTATGCACCAAGGCCTGGCACGAACCACCACTCTGGTCAGAGTAAGCTAGATACACAGTAAAACATAACCTGTGCACACCGTCTAGTAGCTTAGCACAGAGCCGTCAGGCTTATCTAAAGAGGTAATGTGTAAAGTATTTGTGCAACACACACACATACGCACAAACACACACACAGTAACACAATCAATACACCATAAAAAGACTACACACAGGTTTAGAAAAATAGAATATTATATTATGAACAAAACAAGACCAAAATGACAAACATCCAATGTATAGTAGTTGAGATATAGAATTTTAAATGCAGTACAGTGCTTAGAAGCAAGTAGTGCTAAAGAGGTTACTTTAGGTCATGCTGACTGGGCCAAAGTCAACGTTCGGGCCGACCCACGCAGACCCCGGTGAACAAAGTACCTTTCCTGATAAAATGTGTTGATCTCCTCCATACAGTGAAGGCAATGCATCAGTTCTGATTCATGTAGTTAGGTCGATGCGTTGAATCGAGCCTCACGGTCAGGACTGCGGATTGGTGCTGTGTCGTTGTGGAACCTCGCAGTCGAGATGATGCGCTGAAGTGGAGCCTCTGGGTCTGGACCTTGGTTCAGGGCTGTGTCGCTGTCGAACTTTGCAGTCAAGTCCCACGTTGTCATTGAGCTGCGCAGGGCTGTCTCTGTAACAGCACTGCATTGCTGTCGAAGGGCACTGTGTTGGTTCCAATTGTTGTAGTGGTGACAATGCATTGATTTTGTAGCAAGCCATCTGCAGTACCCACTTTTGAGGCCCAGACTTGGAGGGAGCACCTCAGGCAAGAGTAGAACTCATGGAAGAAGACCAGCAGCACCAGCAAAAGTGTAGGAAGTCTTTTGTTTCCCTGAGATTTTGGAGAACAAAAGGCAAGCCAGCTAGCCCTTGGAGATCACTTGGAGGGAAGGCAGAGTTCAGCTCTCCTTCAGCAGAGTCAGGGAGCAGCAGGCAACAAGCAGAAAAACAGTCCTTCCAGAAAAGCAGTCCAGTTGAGTCCTTTAAGGAGCACAGCAGTCCTCCTGACAGAGATTCAGTTTAAGAACCAGAAGTGTCTGATTTTAGCCGGTTAGAGATCCAGTACTTATAACCAAAAGAGCTGTAGTGGTGACTTGCCTCTTTAATCTGTGATAGGCTCCTCTCTCCTCATTTCTCACTCTCTCCACAGCGCGGAGACACGCCGGGAGGCGTCACCAGGCGCTTTACAAGCTCTTTTAAACTAAACTAAACTTCAAATCAGCTCTCTGAAGGGCACAACTATCCCTTTAAACCCATTCCTGGCTGCCAGGCTGTCTGTGGGGGGTAAATCAGTGTTTTGTGTATTGACAGGACACTACCTATTGTAGTGTGTCAGTTCCTCCCATTCCTCCCTGCCCAGGAAGACCCACGAGAATGCAGATGAATACAGATGAGTGCTCAGATTGCAAATGAGCATTATCTTCCTGTGTTTGTGACTGTCTAGAGGGAATGCACAAAGTGTAGCTGTCACCCGCCCCAGACATGTATTGGAGACAAGCTGTCAGAAACATAGAGCAGTAAGTGCAGAGAAATGTCCACTCTATAAAAGTGGTATTTCTAAAACAGTACTGTTAAATCCAACTTCACCAGTAAGGAAGATTTACCATTACCTTTCCAAACATAAGAAACATGAAAAAGCTACACCTCTCTAATCAAGGATTACAACTTAAAAGTGTATTAAGGTATTCCCAATGCTATCCTATGAGAGGAGTAGTCCTCACATTAGTGAAACATTAAATTGGCAGTTTGTCACTACCAGGGCATAAAAACATAAAGGTACATGTCCTACCTTTTACGTACATAGCACCCTGCTCCTAGGGTTACTTAGGACCTACCTTAGGGGTGACTCATATGTCATAAAAGGGGAGTTTGGGGATTTGCAAGTAGTCTTCAATGCCAAGTTGAAGTGGTAGTAAACTTTGCACACAGGCACTACAGTGGCAGACCTGAGACTGGATGGAAAGGCTACTTATGTGGGTGTCACATTTGGTGTTGCAGGCCCACTGGTTGCATTTGAAGTGAAGGCCCTGAGTATACGGTATGCCACTTCATAAGGGATTTACCAGTACATCAAATATGCCAATCAGGTGTTCACCAATGTCATCATGTTTAGGGGCAAAGCACATGCATTTTAGCAGTGGTTAGCCGTGGTAAAGTGTTCAAAGTCCTTAGGCCAACAAAAGGAGCAGCAGAAACAAGAGGTAAAGACAAAACGTCTAGGGGAAAACCACCCCAAGGATACCAGGTCTAACAGTTACCCATTGCAGAAGACAATTTCCCCCAATTGACTTCTACCAGAAGGACAGAAGTAAATCTGTGGCTCAAAAGACCATAGCACCAGGCCTGCTATTCTAGGAAAGCAAGACAAAACAGTGTCGGTGAGACTTGGAGACAGACCTTCAAAGTAGAGTCCATTTCCAGCTCATACATAAAACATTGGCCATGATGTGACTGGGAGAATTTTTTCAATACTGTAGGATATAATAGAAAAGTTTAATTCAAAATTAATTTAATAACACTGTTGCATTTATTTTTGTTCCACATTTGATGTGAATACACGAAATTAATTAACATTCATATTTTACATAACAATATTTATAATTTATTTTATTAAATCAACTTGTTTACTTTTACCTACACCTTACGATGTGGCGATGTCTGTCCCAACTGTGGAGTCTCCCTATGGTGAGGTAAAGGGAACATTTATATTTTTTGTTTTTAAACTCAAAAATATATTTAGATATTTATAGGTTAAATATTAGTGCACATTTATTGTAAACATAGAACAAAATTAGTTCATGGAAATGTATTCAATTAAAATAAAATTACTTTCTTGAAGTTTAACTTGAAAAATAAATTCCCAACTAAGGAAAAATATATTTTGTAATGTGCATTAATAAATATTACAAGTGATAACCAGAATTAAGTTTCCTTTAATCAATTTTTAAGAAATATTACTGATACCTTTTTTTAAAAATTCAAAATAGGTGATTAATATATTTTATAATTAAATAATATATATGTACACATTTTGGTATCTATTTGTTTAGTCTTAATTCATAATTATTTATATTTTTAACTATTTTAAATAATCTAATTTAATTTATCAATATTTCCTGAGGTTTTATTTTAAGTCCCACTTTCCATTATTGGGTGACATTTTTGCAGAACCAGGGGGTTACCTTGTGTTGCACAAAATTGGCTTCTGCTTTTTATTTTTTTAATAGTATTTTACATTCAGAGTTTGTGAGTGAGTTACCTTTGTGAATCAGGCCCTAAATGTTTATATTGAAAGTATATAGATGGAAGTTAAGAAGAGTACATCTATACTTACCTTGGTATACTTAAATTCATGATATTTTGAAAATTAACAATTTGGCTATGATATTTTCAGAGCACAATATTTATGGCCATGAAATTATGACTTGCAACACATTTACCTTTATTTCATAAGGAAATTAATAGTGACCCAGGAGTTCTGTGAGCATAAAGAGAAACACGGCTAATTTCTGATCCTAGGCCTCCATATACCTCACAATATCCTTGTAATATTCAGTAGAAGGTAGTTCAATCGTTATATGATCCGACACACCAACATCACTATATTTCACATGCCCAACAATATTTTAAATTGCTAAATCTGCATTTTGAATTTGGTGGAAACTTCCCAAAATGTTGGTTCCCCTGCTCAATTTAGATTTCCAGGGATGTCCAACCTTTTCTGTTGTTAGTGCTACTTCTGATCAATGAAAATCATCGTGAGAAACGGAAGGCTAAGCAACTAGCACATTGTTACCAGGCACCCCCAAAACCAGCTTCACTGACTTTAAGCCTCATGTCTATTGTGCCAGATATTATGCACTAAACAAAACACTTTGAGTAGCGGCATGATGACAGGCCTGCAATGTGTATCAGTGAAAGTGTGGTCTTTGGGAATATAGGAAAATGTGTGTGTAAGAATGGAATATATGTATATGGTACCTGACAGTCTTTGTCGTATGTACTTGTGGCACACAACATACCTTTCGCCATACATGGCACCGTTACATGTCTAACACAAATATGCAACCATTGTTTTTAAATGGGAGAAATTTAAAGTGCAGAAAAATGTTGGGCAAAAAAGTACATAATATGGAACATTTTTCTGCACTTTAAATTTCTCCCACTTCAAACAATGGCTGTGTTTTCAAGTAATAAATATTACGGTGTCTACCAGCCACTGGGAGCAAGATGCCTGTTGTGGGTAAAGGTAACACTTTGAAATGGGAGAAGATTAAACTGAAGGGTTAAAACTCAGCATTTAAATTTTCTCCAATTTCCAAGTGTCACATTGTAAGAAGCTTTGGCTACCAGAGATGCCAAGCCCCGTCCGTTGGCACATGTCTTCCTTTTTCTTTGGCATATCCTCTGATGACTTTCCCTCCCTTACACTTTCCACTCTCATCCCTCCCCCTAATGCAATTCAGACCCCACCCACACTCATTACTGTCGTCTTAGAGCAGGTGATAAATGTGTGCATTAATCCACAAATAACCAGGAATACCATATGACATTTCTCCCAGTAAAACAGAGTCAGCGCAGTAATTCCCCATTGCATTAGCATAAACTGATATTAGCAGGAATTCCAAAAGGAGATTCCAGGCATTGACAATAATTCCATGGGATTAGTCTATACACATAAAGAGGGTCTAAACATAATAAGTTAGCTTCCACTACTACTATTGTGTGTCAAATGTGGCAAGCTAATGCCAATAAGAGACAACATGAGTAAGTCATTCAATATGTAACAATTTGAAGGAATCATTTATAAGTTGTTGGAGTGATTTGAAAGTGTGTTTATGTTACAGATCGATATTTGCCGAAAATACCTTTTATTTGCAACATGTATGCTAGTGATGATTAATTATCCAATGTAATTGCTCCATATGAAACGCTAGATTTTTGTGATTTTGGAATTGTATGCTGGTATTTCATATGTTTCATTTATTTGTGTGATTCTATTAATTTGTAAAGATCAGTTTTATCTTTTCATTGATATTACATGCAGTAGTTATTGAAAATTTGCCAGATCTGCAGGATCACCTCAGATTTTCACCTTCTGCTGCAAAATCAGCTTTTATGTTGGGCATATGACTCTGTGCACCTTATCCCAGCTAACCTCTGGTAAAGTTTTTGATTTCCCTTTTAAACCAGATAACATTGCATATATCTACTTGCCATATTTATTTACTCATAAGTTCCTAGTATATGATATTACATGCTTCTAGTGGGCATTCCTTGTACTACACACTAAAGTAGCACTGTAAAGCAAGCCTCCAGGCCTGCCCCTGCAGCCTGGGTGTGCAGTTTTAAACTGCTGTTTTGACCTAGCAAAATAAACCTATTGCTAGGCCTAAAACGTCAGTTTTTACTACCTATAGGTCACCTGTAACAGAGGCCATACATGCCCTATGGGCAGGGTGCATAGTATTTAAAACGGAGTATATGTAGGCATGACATTAAAACAAATTGTAATGCTTAATTTCAGTTTGGAAGTAGCTATACGAATGAGACAAGTACTCATTTTAATAGTAATTTAAAAACCAACTTAATGGGCAAGTCATATTTTATATTGCTATTTTGGAAATCACACTTCTAAAAAGTTGTAATTTTCCTGCCTAAACCAAAAGGCTTTCCTGTCAGTGTCCGGCTTTCACCTGGGCCCTGACAGCTCCTCTGTGGTGAGATTTGCATTGATCCTTGATGGAACAAATGACCCTGGGGATGAATGGGGAGGGGACTCCCTTGACCCAATGTCATGGATGTAAGAAATTGGACTACTGGTTCATGGGGGGAACCCTACTGAAGTAGAAGCCACAATCCTTGTCAGGGTGAAGTCTCAAGCAAACCCCAAATAACTTCTGCACAACATTCTCATAGCTTGGCACAGAGAAGCCAGGCTTAACTTGCTGCCGGCCTACTATGTAATATAATGTCCTTTTGCTGTTTACTGTGTGTATGTAAAGCGCTCTGATACCTACGGGTTGAGCAAGCACTACATAAAACTTTTCAAATAAATGAAAATAGGCAATGCATAAACTATTTATGCAGCACTTCAAACAGCAATAAAGTGAAAACACAAGAAAATTCCCATCCCAATTTCAAAAATAGAGTACATTTTAATAAATAATTTGACACCAAAACAAAAATAAATTAAATTAGTAGAACCGGATATTTGCAATTTTTGAAATTTAATTGTAAATAGTGACAAACGCACAAAGCGCAACTCGCTCCGGTCTGATTGTTCGATACCGGTGAAATTCACAATGGAGCGCTGCCCGGACCCAGGGACCAGTTTAGTCCTGCTGAAAATGTTATCTTCATAATCTAGCTCAAAAGGGAAGCAAGGAGCAGGTAGCGCGTTGCCGATGATCATCCATATTGCGCGAACAGCAGGGTGGGCATCACCAATGGTCGTCTTTCTAGCACAAAGTTCCTATCGGCGTTGTGGATAGTCTTTGTTGGAACTTCACTTTGGCAGTCACCGCAAGCTGTCCATACTGTGGCGTGAAATGCAGATCTCATGCTGCTGGGCATCATTGGCAGTCGCTGTAATTCGAAGAGTCGGTGTTAGACCCACCAACCTTGGCACCTCTTTTCCCATAACTTTCTGCCCTCAACCTCCTATTTTCACAGAGTTCACTTTTGCTGGCCGTAGTACTCTGCTCACTTTACCACTAGTAACCAGAGCTAGAGTGCTCATGCTCTCTGTTTAAAACATGGTAACATTGGCTTATACCAAATTGGCATATTTAATTCATGAATAAGTCCCTAGTAAAGTGTACTACATGCTCCCAGGGCCTATAAATTAAATGTTACAATTGGACCTAGAGCACTGATTGTGCCACCCACTTAAGGGGCACTTTTAAACATATCTCAGGCCTGCCATTATAGAACCTGTGTCTGCAGTTTAAACTGCCATTTCAACCTGTCAAAATAAACTTTCACCAGGCCGAAACCTTCCTTTTTAATACATATGCCACCCCAAAGGAATGACCTGATCAGCCCCAATGGCAGAGTCCAATGTATTTAAAAAGTTGGATATGGCCGTTTAAGTTTTACGTGTCCAGGTTGTGAAAAACTCTTACATATTTTATAAGTGCAATTTCCAGATGGGAAAAGGTAACTGGTTTATGTTTGGTGTTTCTGGAATCTCAATTTAAAATCCTAACGTATAGCCAAGTTGGATTCAAAATTACAATTCTGAAATGCCACTTTTAGAAAATTTGGTGCCTGCCGCCTGTCTCTTGGTCACATTACTGGGTGTGGGTGAAAGCTGGGTTTTGTGTATTCCTCCTAGTTGGCTGCACACAATGGGAGAATAACTGTGACTGGATTGGCCATCACTGGCAGTATGGGAGGATGGAGCTGTTCACACCACACCTACACTTGAATAGGCTGTGTCCGGCCTACACACAAAGGGCTGCATACCCACTGTAGTTAGTCTGGAGCTAAAGCCAGGAAGGAAGGACATTGGTGCATTTCAAAGGCATGCATCTAGAAGCTTCTCCCATTTCAAAGGCACAACTGTGTATAAAATAAGGACCCCCGACACCAGCTCCTCCGTACGCTTCTCGACCTGTGGATACTCCGCCAGGAAGTACTGCTGCAATGCTACAAGCTTTGCTGGACTGCTGTCATTAACAAGCTACAGCCCAGCTGTGCTGGCCTGCTGCCTGCAGCCCTCTTGCCTGGGGAAGAACACTAGACCTGTATCTTGAACGCAGAACCCCTGAGGGGCTACAAGAGGTAATCTGGTAACCTCTTAATCTGAGCCTCAGAGAAACAAAAGCACCCCAACCAGCTCCTGGACCCAGGTGCAGTGAGTTCTTGACCCCAAAGTGCTGCTCCTCAGGTCCTGGATCCTTGGTGTGGCTCAGCGCTCTTAAAATCAAATTTTTGGACTCTTCGTGAACACATTCAGGGTCATTCGCACTGAGACTGCGCCACTCACATTGAAACCCAGTGCAAGCCATCGGCACACTGTCTCTTTGCACAGCATCATCAAAAGCCCATGGGGGAATGCCAGCGCAAAGCTCCAGTATGACCTTCCGTGATTCCTGGCCTGCTCTTCATGTTACACCGACAACCGCCCGCGATGCTCTACTTACTTCTTGTTCCCCTCTCCAATGCAAATGGGACTCTTGGCACAAAACTGGAGAGAGTAAAACTTCAGCGGGACTAATGTGGGACTGTATACGACCCATGCTCCATTGCAGCCATGATGAACATTTGACTTTGACCCGGTCCAGCATGACCAGATAGCTTCAGATGGCGCTTTCTGCTTTTAGGAGCAATTTTGAATGTTACTCTTTAAAAATTCATAACTTCAATTCTACTAATTGGATTTTTGTCATTTTGGTCTTGTTTAAGTTACTACATTTGGCTCTAGTATACTACCCTGATATGGGATCATTTTGTGTGGTGTTTACCCTGTTTTACTGTTTGATGTTCTGCACAAAAACATTACATCTAATTTAAGCCTAACTGCTCTGTGGCAAGCTACTCTGGGGGTTGAGCACAAGTTAATTTGGTAGTTGCTTGTTCTTTAACCTGACAAGGATTGTGATTGCTGATTTACCAGGGCTCACAACCCAGCCAGCCAGTAACCCAATTTCTAACAGTCGGGTTCACCAGAACCTCATGTTAGAGGGTGGCAAGATCTTGGCATAAATAGGCCAGTTAGTGAAGAGCCTAAACACTTTAGTGGAGCTCAACTGATGACTCACCAAGAGTCCAGCACCCGAAAGGCACTACTTGGGAGTCAGGAACTCACTTCAGCAGAGGCCAGCATGGCTCACACCTAGCCTTGGCCGTCCTTTGTCTGTCGAGTCATATTGGCACCAAATGATTGGGGCATAGAAACTGACATGACTGGTTTAGGAGGTGGACAAAGGCTTGAGATCCACCCATAGGCTGGCACCTGGATTAAAAGTAGACTCCACAGACCTCTTCTCAGAACACTCCTCAACCTGTGAAGATCAGAAGAAGGACTTCCCTGCTGTCTGAAACTGGATGGAAAACAGGACCTGCTTACTCTGAACCCAGGACCCCGGAAGTGATTCCAAGGGTCAGTTGGCTGACCTCTGGTTTGAGCTACTGGGACCCAACAGGCTTTCAAAGGTCCCTTTCCCTGAAACTGCCCAGCTGACCAGTACATGGACCTGCTGCTGGCTTCTGTTGGAGTGATATGCCCCAGGTCCTGGACCCTTGGCTGGGGTTAAAGTGTATTCCTTCTGTCCACACTTAAAAACCTGTAACTTAGAAACATTTCAGCTAACTTTCTGCCTGAAGGACTGAAGAAGCCCGGAATTACCTTTCAAGATTCAGCTGTCAATGTCAAATTGCTGATTTGCCCCATTGAAGGAGAGCTGACATCCTGAAAGGTTGCTAAGTCAGAAAGTAAAGGGCTTTATTGGGACCGATGCCATGCTGCAATTTCCAGGTGTTTCTGGGCACAGACTTCGGATTTCCCCACCTTGTGCAATGACTTAATTAGGAACCCGCTCTTCAGCAACGCACCGTCGCAAGCCCTGCTTTGGATTTAGCTTGCAGCTTGCCCTGCTGACAACTTATCGCCATCCATTTTTCTTCACCGGGATTAACCTATTGTCAGGTAGATCAAGCACTCTTATCTGTGTATTCACGATCCCTTACCTGTAAGGTGCTTGATCGGTTTTGCAGAGACGCTATGAGCCAAACTCCCAGAAACCCTACCTTACAACCTGTGGTTTTTTAATTAACACTAGGGTGATGGATAGCAGTCAGGGAGGGAGGCCGGAGTGTGACGCTATTTACATTCTTGTAGTCGACCTGCGAAGCAACAAGAAACTCCTTAGAACATATCCTTTATAAGTTGTTACTTTTAGAGCACTTTTAACTTAATTCTAGTGACAAGTCTTTAAGCCCCTACCTGCGATCTACTAAGCTAGGCTTCGCGTCCTGGAAGTCGTTGTCTTTTTGAAGTCTGGTTGAGGAGACGCTGTTCTTTAGAGTCCGAAGGTAGTTGAACTGTCCGCCCCCAGATCTTTATGTCTAAAATATGGTTATTCTGTGTGAAACAACAGCATAAATCATTTGCACTTTCTCTTATGTTTACCAATAAAAACCTTATCAAAACTACCTTGAATTCTACTCACTTAACAGTCTCCAATTTGTTGCTCAAATGACTTCTCACTTTTAAAATAAAGAATTTTAAAATAAAAAATTAACAAACATTCTAAAAAATCACAGTTTCTCAATAGAGCTGTAAATTAACACCTTGAAGAAGTCTCAAAGTTATTTAGTGTCCAAGTTCCTCTTTCGTTAAGAAGAGTGTCCAAAAATTATAGTTCTTTCATGTAAAACAATTAGTCTTTTGCTGGTGGTGGGCGCCTTTCCCAAAAGAAGTTTTACTTAGCTCTTTCCTTCTTTTGCAGCAAACAGATCCATCACGGATTTCAGAAGACTGAAGACTCTGGCCAAGATTCCGTTCCTAGGATCTCCGGTAAGTTTTCATCTGGCGCGATGCTCCTCTGAAGAATCCGGAAGGCTAAGCACCTTCTGGAATCCCGGGTGTGGCTTTTATAGTCCTGCCACACCCCGGGACGTCCTTTCTGCCACACGCGTCAACTTTGCCCTCACGCTGTGTTGAACTGCACACAGCGCGAGAGCATTTGTTGACACGAACGCTTGCAACTTTTAAACGCGTCTCGTTTTTTCTTTATTCCGGTTCCCTTCTACAATCTGCACAGTGGCGAGATCACTATACTCAATTCTTCTCTACAAACTACACACAGTGGCGAGATTACTCTACTCAAACTCCGTGTCCAAACCGCAAGTATTGAAACGTACGTATCCAAACAAGCATTGGCAAGTTCCCAACAAAATACAATTTTCACAGAATGCACATTACAGTTACATGAACATACCTGGTATGCTGGAAGCACGGGATAGGGGTGGGTTTAATGAAGGGAAAAGTTGTTTGGATTACTGCTTTTGGGGGGATTTATTCAGGATTAGTTTTATAGAAGGAGCTGCAACTGCTGAATCATGACGGTACCCCCCCCCCGTACAATCCCCCCTAATACCATAGGGACTGGTTTTGGTTTCTCTGGATATCTGTTATGAAAGGTTTTTAGGCTTCGTGGAGCATTTCTTAATTAGCAAGGGGTTCCCACGAGCGGTCTTCTGGACCGTATCCTTTCCATTCTACAAGATAGAACAATTTGCCTTTTACTCTTTTAGAATCAAGTATTGCTTTTACTTCATACTCAGGCATACCCTCCACCTCTACAGCCGGCGGATGACTCAGTAATCTAGATTCTGGGTTGCATGGCTTAAGCAAGGAGACATTGAAAACCGGATGGATTCGATAAGTAGCTGGCAACAACAATTTCATGCTAACAGGATTAATCACCTTTTCTATGGTGAAAGGACCAATGAATCGTGGACGAAAGGTTTACGGCATTTTAATTTTAGATTTTTCGTTGCTAACCACACCTTGTCACTTACTGAATAATGTGGTGGTTTAGAGCGATATTTGCCTGCAAATGTTTTTTGAGTTTCCTTTGCATGAGCTAAATGTTGTTGAGCTTTTTGTTGAACTGAAACCAAATGATTTACATAATCAGTGACTGCTGGAGTGACAGTTACGTTTTTACCTACACCTAACATGTCTTTTGGATGGAAGCCATGTACACAAAAAAAAGGAGACATACCAATTGAGGAATGATCGGAATTATTGTATGCAAATTCTGTAACCCATAATATGTCAGACCATTCCTGATCACAAGTGGCCAACAAACAACGCAAGAACTGTTCTATAGTTTGATTTGTGCGTTCAGTTAATCCATCAGTTTGTGGATGATAACTGGATGACAAGCGCACTTCCATGTTTAAGGATTTTCCTAGGTTTTGCCAAACATGCGAAACAAACTGAGAACCCCTGTCCGAAAGTACTACTGAAGGAATTCCATGTAATTTGACAATCTGTGTTACAAAGATGTGAGCCAAATCAATAGCCGAAGAAAGCTTTTTTAGGGGAATGAAATGAGCATATCTAGAAAAGAGATCCACAACAGTTAGAATGGTGGTGAATCCAGACTTAGGGGCACATTATGATGGCGGACGGACCTGAGTCCGTCCGCCACCATAGAGCAGGAGGGAACCTCCGCATGGGCTGCGGAGTTCCCTCCTGTGCAATTTTTAACATTGCGGCGGGTGCGGCTTCAAGCTGCACCCGCAGCAATGTTAAAAATGCACGCATTGCATTTGTATGTAGAAAGTGGCAGGCACCGCGCGGTGCCTGCCGCTGTCTGCATACAAATGCAGGGGGGTACCATAGGTACCCCCCATGTGCCCCCCCCACTTCACATAGGGGGCCCGCAACGGGCCCCTGCAGTGAAGTTACACATGCTTTTCCACGGCGGAAAAACTGCCGCGGAAAAGCATGTTTCAGCGCCCATCCTAATCTGGCTGACGGTGTCTGAGAGACACCATCAACATATTAGTGCTTTTCCGCCGCGGTTGTAAGCCAACCGTGGCGGAAAAGCTGCGGATGGAAACCAGGACCCACCAGCCATCCTAATGTGGCGGTGGGTCTTTGGTGGGTCCGCAGAGGATTTTCCGCATCCTCCGGGCCGACGGTGTCTTCCGCCGGCCCGGAGGATGCGGAAGATCCTCCATCGTAATAGGCCCCTTAGTACGAGGCAACGCTACAATGAAATCGAGTGATACAGTATGGCATGGATGTGGCGGTATTGGTAAGGGCAAAAGCAGACCACTTGGAGATCGATGAATTGCTTTGTTTTGACTGCAGATAGTACAAGTATCTACAAAATTTTGGATGTCCTTGAGAATTGTTGGCCACCAAAACCGCCTTTAAATTAGTTTGTACATTTTCGTTACCCCAGGATGGATTGACAGAAAGGAATCATGGTATATTTGTAACACTTTTTCCTGTAAAGGTTCATTGGGAACAAACACCTGATCATTCATACATGAAACATTTTCTTTCCATTGCAATAATGGATAAACCTTGTTCCAATCTTCTTTTGATTGATTTTTTAGAGCTTTTTCAATGTCAGACAAAACTTCAGAATCAATAAGTCCTATACTAAAGCGCTCCGCTGGAATAATTGGATGAACAATTTCTTGTTTAACATTCAAATCGTCACTTAGTCCGATTCTGGATAATGCGTCAGCCTTGTTGTTATCTTTCCCAGGGCGATACGTGATGATGAAATCATATTTATTGAAGAATAAAGTCCAACGCAATTGGCGAGGTGACAAAGCTTTAGCAGATCTAAGTGATTGCAAATTTCTGTGATCGGTATAGATGGTCACAGGATGACGAACCGCCAGGCAAGTAGTGTCGCCATTCTTTGAACACAGCTTTTATGGCCAATAATTCCCTATCGGCTATGGCCTAATTTTGTTCTGTGGGAGATAACTTTCTGGAATAGTATGCAATTGGATGCATTTGTCCAGTATCTTTACTTCTTTGGGATAGAATGCCTCCAAGTGCAAATTGAGAGGCATCTGCTTCCACAATGAAAGGTTGAGAGGGATCAGGATGTCTTAATATCGGGGCTGTTACGAATTGATTTTTTAAATCTTGAAAAGCCAATTCAGTTTCTGAGGTCCATTCGAATTTCATGTTTTTTCTTAACAGTTTAGTGATTGGAGTTACCTTTTGTGAGAAATTGTTAATGAACTGTCTATAAAAGTTTTCAAACCCCAAAAAGCTATGGATTTGTTTCACTGATGTAGGACTAGGCCATTCTATTATTGCTTGAACTTTTTTTGGGTCCATATCAATGCCAGCTGGACTAAGGATGTATCCCAAAAAATCTACTGTGGTAACATGGAACAAGCTCTTTTCTAATTTTACGAATAAAGAATTTTGTAAAAGCTGTTGCAGAATGGCTCGTACTTGCTTTACATGCTCAGATTTTTCTTTTGAGTAAATGAGAATATCATCTATATAGACGATACAACAGATATCCAGGAAATTCCTTAACACTTCATTTATAAAAAACTGGAATGCGGCTGGAGCTTTGCAGAGTCCAAAAGGCATAACCTGGTATTCGTATAGTCCAAATTTTGTACGGAATGCTGTCTTCCATTCATCGCCCTCTCGGACTCGTACCAGATGATATGCTCCACGCAAATCCAGCTTCGTATAAATGGTGGCATCTTTGATCTGGTCCAGTAATGTTGGAATTAACGGTAGTGGATATCGTTTTTTTACTGTCACGTTATTAATTGCTCGATAGTCAATGCACGTACGCAATTCTCCTCCCTTTTTTGGAATGAAAAAGAGAGGAGACGAGACCGGAGACTTAGAATGTCTAATAAATCCGTTAGCTAGATATTCATCAAGATAATTACGTAAATGTTCATTTTCTTTTTCTGCTAGCGCATAGATGCGGCTACAAGGTAAAGTCGCCCCAGGAATTAAATCAATCTGACAATCAAAATCTCTATTAGGCGGCACGGTGTTGGCCTTCTTCTTATCGAAAACATCCACTAAATCATGGTATTCTTCAGGAACTCCAGCAACTACCAAGACACTTTTAGATTCTTTTGGAAAATCATATCCATGTATCAACAATTCAGAACCTGGGTATTGTTGAAAACACTTGGCATGACAGTAATCAGATTTAAACAGTATAGTTCTATTTGTCCAATCGATGTAAGGATTATGAAGTACAAGCCAAGGAATGCCCAGAATTAAAAGAAATTGAGGAGCATCGATTATATCAAAGGTTATCTCCTCTACATGTTTCTCAGCACAAGTCATTCCTAATTTTTCAGTATGATGTTGAATAGGTCCTGAGGTGAGTTCCTTACCGTCTACTGCTCTAACAATTTCCGGAGAATCTTTAACTACCTTTGGCAAACCCAGTTTTCCGAATAATTGAGTGTCAATAAAATTGCCAATAGCTCCAGAATCTATTAAAGCATCTATAGACCAAGACCGGTTTTTATCTTCTTGTGATTGAAGCAGAATCCGCATACTGAGATGACAATGAGAGGCAGTTGGTGTTAAAGAGGCCAAACTGGTATGTGCACTCGATAGATTGACCTCATTGTCTACCGAGTTTCATAGTTTTCCGACTGCTGTATGGCGGCAACATCAGTAGTTTTAGTTTTTGGCCTTACAGGTCGTGTGGGACAGTCTTTTACAAAATGTCCTGTTTTTCCACAGTACATACACTGGTTTAATTTCCTATGCTTTTCCTTCTCGTCCTTAGAAAGAGGTCCTCTAATGGTCCCTATTTGCATAGGTTCTACAGGGTCTAACTTAGCTGTGGAAGGTTCTATCTTAGAATTTCCCCTTTCTTTAAACATTATCATCCTATAATCTGACTTTCCTCTTTCACCCTTTCTTTCAGAAATTCTATGATTGAGCTTAACGACTAAATCAATAAATTCCTCACAATCAGATGGAGGATCTAAGGTTTGTGTAATCATATCCTTTAATTCGTCACGTAAACCGCGATAAAACAGGGACACGCTTTTCTTCTGGACATTCTTCTTCTATGACCAGTCTGTTAAAGGTCGAAATATAATGTAACAAATTTGACGAACCCTGCTTCAAATTAAGCAGTTCATGATCTGCTGTCTGAACGAAGACATGTTTGGCAAATAACTTTTTCATTACCTTTTTGAACCGTCTAAAATCATTTAAAATCGGATCATTTCTCTCTACATATGGTACAGACCACAAAGCGGCATCTCTCCTAAATATGATAAAATGAAGTCAACCTTGGAGGAATCATCGGGAAATGTAGGTGGTTTTGCCACAAAATGTAACTGACATTGATTCAAAAATATTGTAAATTTGTTACAGTCTCCATAAAATCTCTCTGGGGGTGCTAAAGGAACTGTAACAGGAGTTATAACCTGGATCTGAGTATTAGCCGAGGTATTAGGTGTAGTGTTCCCACTATACAAAGTTTGCATGGCCGGTTGAAAAATGGGAGGTTTAACATAGGAATTTTTGTCTGAGGTGAAGGGCCAAGTTGTTGGAATAGAGGGTTGTAATCTACTCTGAATTGCTGTTACATCTCTTCTCAAATCTGCATTCTCTGATCCTATTTCTAATAACATTGCAGCTATATCCTGCAAAGATATCTGTGAAGTTTCATCCATAGCGTCTGGGCAAAACTAATTTCGTGGGCTTAGCCTTCTGTCAGGTAGATCAAGCACTCTTACCTGTGTATTCACGATCCCTTACCTGTAAGGTGCTTGATCGGTTTTGCAGAGACGCTATTAGCCAAACTCCCAGAAACCCTACCTTACAACCTGTGTTTTTTTAATTAACACTAGGGTGATGGATAGCAGTCAGGGAGGGAGGCCGGAGTCTGACGCTATTTACATTCTTGTAGTCGACCTGCGAAGCAACAAGAAACTCCTTAGAACATATCCTTTATAAGTTGTTACTTTTAGAGCACTTTTAACTTAATTCTAGTGACAAGTCTTTAAGCTCCTACCTGCGATCTACTAAGCTAGGCTTCGCGTCCTGGAAGTCGTTGTCTTTTTGAAGCCTGGTTGAGGAGACGCTGTTCTTTAGAGTCCGAAGGTAGTTGAACTGTCCGCCCCCAGATCTTTATGTCGAAAATATGGTTATTCTCTGCAAAACAACAGCATAAATCATTTGCACTTTCTCTTATGTTTACCAATAAAAACCTTATCAAAACTACCTTGAATTCTACTCACTTAACAGTCTCCAATTTGTTGCTCAAATGACTTCTCACTTTTAAAATAAAGAATTAACAAACATTCTAAAAAAAAAACCACAGTTTCTCAATAGAGCTGTAAATTAACACCTTGAAGAAGGCTCAAAGTTATTTAGTGTCCAAGTTCCTCTTTCGTTAAGAAGAGTGTTATATTTAGCCTGTCTTCTTTCTACCTCTGGGGATTTCATGGTCACTCACATGATGTCACCACTAGAACCTTAGGTGACATCATGGAGTGTTTGGGGCTTAGCCTGGTGACAACTGGCAGTTGGAACCAGGCAGGCTGAGTGGCAAGCGAGTCACTCCTGGTGGGTCTTCTTTGTAACTTGACTTAATATCCTGAAGACTTGAATAAAATAACATACATGATACCAGGCTCCAGCATCTATTTACAACATTTTTGGCGACTTTGAGAAATTTTGGAGCGTATTTACAAGGTGCAGACAACGGGAACAAGAAGAAAAGAACCCTCAGCGCAAAGTAAAAGCAAGTATTAAGGAACTTTTCAAGATACTTGAGACTGTGTGTTGAAAGAACTTCTAAATTAAAGAAAATTTGAAGCCTAAAAGAAGACAAGACATGCACCCTGGTAAGTCCCACCAGTGTCCTATGTAATCTGGACGGCCTGCAAAGCCAGGGTGTAGATGTGCTTCACATTAATGTTGTGACAGAGTTGGATGTGATCGTCGTGCTGTACATTAATATTGTGGCAGAGTTGGCAGAAATCGTCATTACAGGAAGATTGCAGCTGTTAAGGAAAGGAGAGGTTTAATTGAAATATTACCTCGGTTAAAGACCTGCGTGTGAAAAGTGATTCTCAAACTGTTATGCCTTTTGGATTTTCTTTGTTTGACTTTCTACTTTGTAAATCATTTTGACTTGCATGAATTGGGAGTGAGCAGCGCCGCGGATGTATTTATGGGGAGTTTGAGCTGTCACTTCGTGTGCCTGGAACATTTCAAAGTCAACAAAATGCAGCTGATGTATTAAAAGCGCTTGCAGATGTCAAAATGAAGAACACGCAGCGCTCGTGTTTATAGACTGAACAGAGTCATTCAAGTGCTTTGGCAATATCTGGGAATGTTTCTCTTCAAAAATTACTCGGACTGCGCAATGGGAAAGGCGTGACTCAAGTTGCCTGTATTTGAAAGATGAGCACGGTCAATGACATTTTAAATATCACAGATTAACTGCGCAATATATAACTGTCATAATTTTTATTTTTTTAAAAGAGAAGGGCACGAGGAACGCGTGCAGCCTACCTTCTCTCTTCAGCTTCTTATGACGTGATTCCTTTGTCCTGCACTTGCACGTTTAGCAGCAGAGGCGTGCCCAGAGCCACCCAGCGCTGCGTGGAATGTGTGCCACCATTTCATTAGAGCAATACACCGAGTGTCACCATGGAAACGACCCATGGGACTAGAGAAGAGAGAATATTGCCGTCTTGCATTCAGGTTAACATGGCAGTGCGTGTCACATCACAGGACAATTTTTACTTTTGGGATGAAAAGTGTAACTCGTGTACAACTATTTTTCAGGGGAATAAAAGAACTCTTGATGGTCGATTTTTATTAAAGGCTGGCACAAACATTCTGGATGGGACATGGGAGTTAAGCCCTGACGATGAGGGGAGTATTATCGGAATGCTGTTTATTTTTATGGAAGACGTCGCGAATCTTGCCATATTTACAGCGTTTCCTACTACTGAAGAGAACTTTGAGGAGAACTCGGGTGAGAGACCGCTCACCGGAGCATGGGACTTTATTTAACATTATTTTTGCTGGTCATTTGTAGTGTTTGTCTCGTGCTTTCTGGGAGTGGTGGTTGGTAAGTGTGTGTGTTCTTTTGTCTCATTCTGTTCATTTTGGGGTGGAGTGTGCCTTATACAGTATGTTTCAGGGAAGAGTGTGTTTTCTTTTTGGTATGGTTGGTTACAAGTTAATGGCGTATATAGTGAGTACCTGCGTAGTGTTGCGTTTGGACTGCTGTGAGCCACGTGGAGTATTTTCATGTGTCGTGAGTGGCGTGTGAGTGGCAAGTGTCGTATTATTGTGCACCTACAGGGTGGTGTGCATTTATGGCTTGTTGTTTTTGGGGTCAGGAGGGCCCTATACAGTTTATTATAGGAGGAGTTGTTTTTCAAATTTGTATACATGGCTTGCATGTGTAGTTGTGTGTTGGGAGTTATAAACTTCTTTACTCATATTTTTAAAGAAGTGTACCCTGTCTCTTTTATGGTTTTGGGATTATGAATGTATCCCAGTTATGGTTCACGGGGAGAGTTGTACCCCGTTACGGTATAGAGTCTGTTTTTAAAATTTAAGGGTGGTGAGTACCCCATTAGGAAATTGGGGGCGGAGCAATGGTTGCTCCAAGGTGTAGTTCACGGGGAGGGTTGTACCCCGTTACGGAGCAAAGTGGACTCCATTATTTTTTTCGTCTAATTAAGTTTGTGTTTGTGTTTCCCAAGGAAAGGGGATGGGACTTGGGACTAGTTGTGTTTGGGATGTGTTGTCGTTGACTTGTGTTTGTAACTGTTTGGGATGTGTTTGTTCTCCATCTGTGGAATGAATGCTATGTGTACTTTCATATGGATGTGTACACACAAGCTGATTTTAAGTATTGTATTTCCATCTTGTTGATTTCCCTAAAGAAAGGAGATGTGTTATATTTAGCCTGTCTTCTTTCTACCTCTGGGGATTTCATGGTCACTCACATGATGTCACCACTAGAACCTTAGGTGACATCATGGAGTGTTTGGGGCTTAGCCTGGTGACAACTGGCAGTTGGAACCAGGCAGGCTGAGTGGCAAGCGAGTCACTCCTGGTGGGTCTTCTTTGTAACTTGACTTAATATCCTGAAGACTTGAATAAAGTAACCTACATGATACCAGGCTCCATCTATTTACAACAAAGAGTGTCCAAAAATTATAGTTCTTTCATGTAAGACAATTAGTCTTTTGCTAGCGGTGGGCGCCTTTCCCAAAATAAGTTTTACTTAGCTCTTTACTTCTTTTGCAGAAAACAGATGCATCACGGATTTCAGAAGACTGAAGACTCTGGCCAGGATTCCGTTCCTAGTATCTCCGGTAAGTTTTCATCTGGCGCGATGCTCCTCTGAAGAATCCGGAGGCAAAGCACCTTCTGGAATCCCGGGTGTAGCTTTTATAGTCCTGCCACACCCCGGGACGTCCTTTCTGCCGCATGCGTCAACTTTGCCCTCACGCTGTGTTGAACAGCACACAGCGCGAGAGCATTTGTGGACACGAACGCGTGCAACTTTTAAACGTGTCTCGTTTTTTCTTTATTCCGGTTCCCTTCTACAATCTGCACACAGTGGCGAGATCACTATACTCAATTCTTCTCTACAAACTACACACAGTGGCGAGATTACTCTACTCAAACTCCGTGTCCAAACAGCAAGTATTGAAACGTACGTATCCAAACAAGCATTGGCAAGTTCCCAACAAAACACAATTCACAGAATGCAAATTACAGTTACATGAACATACCTGGAGTGCTGGAAGCACGGGATAGGGGTGGGTTTCATGAAGGGAAAAGTTCTTTGGATTACTGCTTTTGGGGGGATTCATTCAGGATTAGTTTTATAGAAGGAGCTGCAACTGCTGAATCATGACACCTAGTCCCTGTTTCTGACCCAGGCTTCATTACGGTAATCCTTAACTTTAACTCAGTCCAGTGTTTCCTACTGCAGGTGGAGCTTTGTGCTTTTTGGCCCTATTTTTATTTCAAGTTTCAAATATTCATATCTCTGTTTCATTTGTTTTGTTGTCATTTTAATTATTGAATGTACTTAATATTTTTCAATTAACAGTCTCCAGTTTGTTGTTTAAATGACTTCTCACTTTTAAAATAAAGAATTAACAAACATTCTAAAAAAAAACACAGTTTCTCAATAGAGCTGTAAATTAACACCTTGAAGAAGTCTCAAAGTTATTTAGTGTCCAAGTTCCTCTTTCGTCAAGAAGAGTGTCCAAAAATTATAGTTCTTTCATGTAAGACAATTAGTCTTTTGCTAGCGGTGGGTGCCTTTCCCAAAAGAAGTTTTACTTAGCTCTTTCCTTCTTTTGCAGAAAACAGATGCATCACGGATTTCAGAAGACTGAAGACTCTGGCCAAGATTCCGTTCCTAGTATATCCGGTAAGTTTTCATCTGGCGCGATGCTCCTCTGAAGAATCCGGAAGGCTAAGCACCTTCTGGAATCCCGGGTGTGGCTTTTATAGTCCTGCCACACCCCGGGACGTCCTTTCTGCCGCATTCGTCAACTTTGCCCTCACGCTGTGTTGAACAGCACACAGCACGAGAGCATTTGTTGACACGAACGCGTGCAACTTTTAAACGTGTCTCGTTTTTTCTTTATTCCGGTTCCCTTCTACAATCTGCACACAGTGGCGAGATCACTATACTCAATTCTTCTCTACAAACTACACACAGTGGCGAGATTACTCTACTCAAACGCCGTGTCCAAACAGCAAGTATTGAAACGTACATATCCAAACAAGCATTAGCAAGTTCCCAACAAAACACAATTCACAGAATGCACATTACAGTTAGATGAACATACCTGGAGTGCTGGAAGCACGGGATAGGGGTGGGTTTCATGAAGGGAAAAGTTCTTTGGATTACTGCTTTTGGGAGGGATTCATTCAGGATTAGTTTTATAGAAGGAGCTGCAACTGCTGAATCATGACACCTAGTCCCTGTTTCTGACCCAGGCTTCATTACGGTCATCCTTAACTTTAACTCAGTCCAGTGTTTCCTACTGCAGGTGGAGCTTTGTGCTTTTTGGCCCTATTTTTATTTCAAGTTTCAAATATTCATATCTCTGTTTCATTTGTTTTGTTGTCATTTTAATTATTGAATGTACTTAATATTTTTCAATTAACTAAAGTTCTTTCATTTGTATTTCATTGTTATTTTGTTGGTCCAAAACCAATCCTGTAGTGTAAATGGGCTCAGGATGTAATGAAGATGAATGGCCCCCCACTAGAAATGAAGCTTAAAGGCCCTAAGTCTTGCTAGTCATTATTGAAACCAGGCAGTAATGGCCATTAGTAACTCTTTGCTTTGAATATCAGTAGGTTCAGTCAGTAAGGGCCCTGGATGGCCCTTGACAATACAAAGCTTTAGTGGACACAGCTTGTGAGGAGTTGTAATGGTGGCACACATTAATGAGCTTGAATAGCTTCAGGACACAATAAACATTAATCACCCCTTAGTGTAATTACATCAATGGCTCCAGGAAACGTTAACAGAAAATAATGAGCATTAACGTCCATTGGCAGTAACAGACCTCAATGTTGTGAAATAGAAGTGAGTCTCTATTACCATAAACAGTGATGACTAGCAATGTAGGTATCAAACTGAGGTAAAAAAAAGGCTTGTATGGAATGCTTGCAAATAGTCTCATGCAAAAACAACAAGGTGATGGATGGAATGCTTGACTTAATCTCATCCACTGGCAATCGCTTGGGCCACATCCCACTCACAACTTTTGCCCACCATGCCCCTGCAGTTTGGACCTAGCCATATGCAAATTCGTCTTGACCCAGCTCCTCATAGGAGCAGTTGAGCACGAATTGCCAAGTCAGGACCTCCATGAATGAGAACACAAGCAACCCAATATCCGGTTTCACCCTTATTAGGACTCTTCATTCAGGTATAGTTTGACTCCAGTGGCACAGTGAGCCCGGGACCCATGTCTGGGCATATCCGGTGCACTTAGGGCATCAAATGCAAAAACAACAAAGTGATGGATGGAATGCTTGAATTAATCTCAGCCACTGGCAATCGCTCCGGGCCACATCCCAATCCATTGCCCACCATGCCACCTCACTCTGGACCCAGCAATACGCAAATCAGGATTGACCCTGCTCCTCACTGGAACAGGCCAGCCTGAACAGCAAATGCCAAGTCCTCCCTGAACCGGAACACAAGCAACGTAAGAGTAGTTTCACCCTTATTATGGTTCTTCAGCCAGGTATAGATTGGTTCCAGTGGCATAGTGAGCCCAGGACCTAAGTCTTCGTATACCCAGCACACTTTGGGTGTCAAATGCAAACACTAAAAGGTGATGGATGGAATGCTTGAATTTATCTCAGCCACTGGCAATTGCTCAGGGCCACATTCCGATCCATCATTTTCCCCCCACCATGCCACCTCAATTTGGACCCAGCCATATACCAATCAGTCTTGGCCCTGTTACTCATCATAACAGTCCAGCCTGAACTGCCAGGCCCGATCCTCTCTGTACCAGAACACAAGCAACCCAGGACTTTTTTCACTGTTATTAAGGCTCTTCAGACAGGTATATCTTTGTTCCAGTGGCACAGCCTACTTAAACCTAGCCAGTGATGTATACCTTGAGTTCCGTGGCACAGTGAGCACATGACCCACGCCTGGATATACCCATCACACCTAATACAGTAAACTGAGGAAAACAGGAATGCAATGGGAATTGAGCGTGTAAACACAATATGGATAGTCATTAAGTAGCATCACTATTAGCTCCAAACAGTAAGTAGGCAAGCATCTGCACTTTTTCTGGCCATTGGGCAAGACCACATGAATACCTGTGCAATTTGGTCTGTGGGGGGCATTTCTTGAAGACAACACAGAGCACTCAAACTTTGACAGAATACATTTAATAGTATTTTATTTTATCATTTTATTTTCTGCCAATGTTCATGAACACTGGGAGAGATTAAAAAGATAGTGGTGAGGAAATCTCCTTTTGAGGAAGTGGCATAGCCTGATACACTTCCTTATTTTTTGTTTATCTCTCTAAGTGTTTATTTTACTTGTCCAGGGGTGAGTGGATGGTATTAGTGCTTTGTTTTGCTTTTTTTAAAGTGCTGTAGGTGCAGTGGTTTTGACTGTGTTCGCAATCTTGAAAATGGCACCTGGTCATCCTTACACTATATCATTTTGTGAAACAAGGAGGAATGGGGCAGTTCATGGGTGTCCTGTCACTCAACTCTCAATTTTGAACAGATCATCTGATTAGTAGTGAATTATCTGTCCTCCTTTAATCTCTGAAAAGTGTACTCTGCTGAGTAAGAAAGACCAGGACAACTTCTAGCTATTTCAAACATTACATTGGGCAGCATGCAGCTCTGGTCCTTACCCTCATTCATTGAGAATGAAGGAGGACCAAGGCAGCAACAATATGTCATTGATCCCTGTTCTGACATTTAAACATGACTCCAGAAAAGTAAGAAAAAGTCCATCATTTCTTGAGCAAGACAGGATAGAGCACAAAAAATACCAGACCTTGGACAAAGTCGGAATGAGTTCCCAAAAAAGGGCCTAGTCCCACGAACTCCGGGCACAGGAGATGTTAAAAACCAGAATAAAGCATGGCATGACAACAGTGTAACCACTCATTCCTAGAATGCCAACAAATTAATTTTTTCTACAATGTGTTAAAAGAATTCTAATTTATAGCCAAAGGCAATATATTCACATTTCATTACGTGCAGAGTAACAACACTTTCCAATGAACGTGTAATGTCTCACAGCATAGAATTAGATGATCAAGGATAATATCATTAATCCACAAAAGGGGCATTTCAAAAATTCATTGTTATAATTGTGTGACACCTGCTACCCTATTTGTTGTTGAGTTAATCCCAATCCTACTTTCAGCATCTATCTCCTTATTCCTTTAGAATGAACACTTCTGAGCTAGAATTGTGGCATTTCCTTCTTTTCTGGACTGAGTATATGGTCATATTTAATGTGCCCTGCACGTAGTTTATGGTCTAAGGCAAAATGTACCTCTTTTGTGACAATTTCTCTTTTCCCACATTGTATCAGAATGCATATTTTTAACTTCGTCTTTAAATACTTCAAAATGGGGCATGATTGTTATTGTGGTAGTGTTTAATTAGGAAATTAATGTTCAACTCTGCAAGCCTTTTAATTGTATCTGTGTAGTCTCTTTTGTAAATGATATTCAGCGCCAATCATTTAAGACCCTCTTATAGTATTCATGAAGTATACTAACCAATCTCAGTTGCAGTCCAAGGGAGACCCATGAAATCCCTATTGATAGTTCAATCTATTTTTTCGAAATGGACATTTAAACTGATTGTATTCTCTCTGATTGCTTTAGGCTCAAAAATTCAGTGAATACAATACTATTTTAAGCTCAAAAGTTTTTAAAAAATATTTCTATTAAATTATTGGCAAATTGTGAATACAATTTTCCAGAGACTGGGCAATCAAGTTTGCATTGCCCGTCACTGATTCAACATGTTGAGGAAAACATAATTTTTTAGAAAAATTATACCCAAGTTAGGATATAGCCGTATGTCGAAATTAAATCCTGCTGTGTGGGTGGGGCACGGGCCTGTGACTGGGAATGGCCAAAAACATAGGAAGTAAGGGTATAGCACACACAATTCTAAGTGCTACATTTAAAAAAAATATATGTTTTTAGCCAATTTTCATTGGACACCCACACAAGTGAGGTATCATTTTACTCGGGAGACTGAGGGGAATGCTGTGTGGCGGACATTTGTTCTGGCACAGTGATCCCACACAGCAATATATGGAAAATGTGATTTGTTTCAGCTAAATTTGAGGTTTGCATGGGTACTGGGTAGAGAATTATTGGGGGATCCACGCAAGCCATTACCTCCCTGGACTCCCCCCGGTGTCTAGTGTTCAGAAATGTGTGGGATTGGTAGGTTTACCTATATGGTCGACAAGCCCAGGGCCAAAAACCCAGGTGCCCCCCTTGCAAAATCAGGTAGTTTTGTGGTAGGTCATTTTGATGTTCCCACAATACGTTTTGGACCCTTGCCTCCTGCAGGCATTTGGCCCACCCACACGAGTGAGGTACTATTTTCATCAAGAGACCTGGGGGGAACGTTGGATGGTAGGAAAATTGTGTTTTTCTGATACCAGAAGATTATGACACAGTAATGCAAGGGAAATGTGTGACTATGTTCATATTTTGAAGTTTGCATGGCATTCTGAGTAAAAAAAGTTGTTGAGATGGACACCACCCAGTACTCTCCATTTTTTTGGGGTTTACAAAAATATCTAAAGTTGGTAAATATTCCCTAGAGACAAACTACACCTCAGCTCAGAAAGACAGATAAGACAAATATGACTGCCTAAACATCTGTTCCTCAAGAACACACACACACTGGTTGGATTTAGCATGAGGGTGAGTGAAGATTCAAAGCGTAACATTTTACTAACGAGATTTCACCAAAAGGAAATGCACTGTGAATAATTAAAAGGTTAAAAACGGGAACCAATGACTCATAGCTCATGAGCTGTAAAGCCACGGCAAGGTACCAATCTCTATACAGGCCATTCGCACACCTTTCATATGTGACACATAAGGCTATTCACACCGCCAGCCGCAGGCCCAGTACATTACAACATTCACATCAACATTCCATTCAAGGGCCCATCATTTTCATACGCCCACATGACCGACACAGCAATCACACCAGCTAGTGGTTGACATGGTGTGTGCAGTGGCGTTTGGCTAGCAGAGTGTGTAATGACCAGCAGCAAGTCACTACTCACACACGGCCAGCCAAATGCAGCCAACACACACTGCCAGTCAAGCGCCAGTCCATGCATACCCTGCATCACCACTAAAGGCGGGCAACGCAGGCTACACCATCTTTGGATCAACACTGATTCCAGCACTTCCAATAGGAAGCATTGCAGCGCCAGCCTGCAATCCAGATGCCGCTTAATGCACCATCGACACATCAGTATTCTCCTCTAAATAGGCACTTCATCCGCAATGAGAGTAGCTTCATCCGCACTGAGAGTAGCTTGCTTCATCATAAGATGATCCCTCGTTGACAGAAAACTCACTGCCAGAATCTCCGGCTTCCTCCTCTCCCTCAGACGCACAGTCACTCTCATCATCATGATCAGAGAAAGATTCAAAAAGCATACCAGCCACCTGCTGAGTGGTAATTATGCAGCTAGACATAATCCTTACTAATAAAGGTAACTTGTCAAACAAGTCAACAACAAAAAACACTTTGTAAAAAAAGTAATAAACAATATGTGGCTTTGTCACAAAGACCTACATACTCCAAAACAATACCACTCACTTGCCAGAAGCAGCTAAACTCAACGCCACCTACTCAGCACAGACACAGCAAGGACCAACTATATCCCACTAAAAACGAAAAAGAAAAGAAAATTACACATAAGACAATGCAAAACAAATTACAGAGAATTGCAAGCTCAAGCCACAAACTAAATATGCTTCTATTATGATACCACTTACAAAAAATTAATTCATGACAATATTAGTCAACAAAAATATTTTTCTTACCAAATAAATGCACCTATGCAAACTGCAGATCAACCACTGCCAAAACCACAAACAAGAATCAAAAGCTTGCACTAGAATAAAAATGTGAAATAAAACATCCTAATCACATATGCAAATAATGCACCTGTCCACACACAATCCACTAGCCAAGCTGGGGGGCAGGTGGGCCTAAAAGCATAGGGAAGATCTGCCCCCCAGGGGGCATAAACAGCCAAAATATTCACCCCTGTAAAAGGGGAGCGGCCCTTGCCCAAGGGGTTGCTCCTCAACAAAATAAAAAAAATCCCTGGTGTCTAATGTCCACTGCCCCCCTTGGGGTCAGATGGGCCTAAAACCATAAGGCCTATCTGCTCACAAAGGGGGCAAAAAAGGCCAAAATATTCACCCCCAAAAAGGGGAGCGACCCTTGCCTAAGGGGCCGGTCGCCAGCATAAAAAAACTGAAATCCCTGGTGGCCTAGTGGGGCACACAAAACTAAAAATGTTTACCCTCATAAAGAGCAGCGACTCTTACCCAAGGGACCATTCCCCAACATAAAAAAAGTAGGGCACGATAGTTTAACAAATGGTCCGATCAAGGGGGCAGAAACGGTCAAAATAATGCTCTCCAGAGAAAAATACCCTTGCCCAAGGGGCTGCTCCCTGAAAGTATAACCCTGGTGTTCTAGTGGATCACAATTAAAAAAAAAATGTTCTGATCTGCCCCCCAGGGGGGCGGAAACAGCCAAAATAATGCTCCCAAAGGAGAATGATCCTTGCCCAAGGGGCCGCTACCCGGAAGCATATCCCTGGTGGTCTAGTGGGGCTCAATTATTTAAAAAAATGGTCGGATCTGCACCAGGGGGGCAGAAACAGCCAAACTAATGCTCCCCAAAGGGGAGCGACCCTTGCCCAAGGGGCCGCTCCCAATAAATATATCCCTGGTGGTCTATTGGAGCACAAATATCCTGATCTGCCCCCCAGGGGGGCAGAAACAGCCAAAAGCATTGCTCCCCAAAGGGGAGTGACCCTTGCCCAAGAGGCTGCTCACCGCAAAAAAAGAATCCCTTTAAAAAAAATCCATGGTGTCTAGTGGGCCTTCCTGCCCCATGCGTGATCATGCATGCACAATTGTGCAGCAGAAATGCTAAAAAGAGGCATCGGAGGAAAGGAAAACCCTTTCCTTTCCTAGATACCTCAATGGGTTAAAATTCCCACATCCTCGAGGAAAAATTGACCTTCTCTCCTCTCTTGCTGACGCGCTGGAAGCAAATGGCTACCAGCGTGTCTGGTTGCATGTAATGACATCGGCACGTGGTGCGTGCTGACTTCATTAGATGACTTGGAGGGGGTGCGGGGGGCAACCTGAAGTGGGTGCCAGGATGGCTGGGAGCCGTCTGATGCACACGCCCTCCGTGACATGGGTAAGATCACATCCGTCGCACGCATGGAAGAGGTTACTAGATGTCCGGCATTTATTTGCCTGAAATATACATTATAGTGATCATTCGATTGGATACGTTCCTGATTCACAGACACCTTGCTCAGAACTTTGGACATGTCGGTTTAGCTGAAAATTGTTTGTCACAATAATAATATACTAGGCAGTGTATGTTTCACTGTGATGATTTTTATATTTGCTCTGAAATTCTAGATAAAAAAAGCCTTAAAAAAAGTGATAGTTCGATAATTTTCTGAATGCGCCCGATCCTCTTTCTTACAAATAAGAACTGTAATATTCCTTCTCCAGGAGTCAGGAATGCAATTATTTTTCACAATGGCCTCAATTCGTTGGTGAAGTGGCGAGGTCCACATATTGGGCTCTAGCTTTAATATATCAGAATAAATTCCATCTGAACCTTGTGTATGAGACAATTTGATTTCTTATAGGGTATTCTGTATGACTAAATATTGGTAGTTATGGGTTACATAAACATAAATGTATAATGTCAGCACTTATTTCTTATTCTGAGATAATTGTTTAAACCTCCTCCCAGTGTAATCTCAAGTTATTAACTTCCTCACTAAGGCTATGATAGAGACTATCCACTCACTTTCGTCCACCAGTGTCGCAGTCAATCTTTTTTCTTTTTCCCACTGATTTTCCAATCAAATGCTAGAATTTTTCCTTTACGTATAATTTCTATCCACAATTTTTCCTTTTCACCCTTATTAAATTCGCTCATTGTTCTCATTCATTGTTTTCAGTTTTCCATTAGTAATGTGTTTCTGACACATTTCTCAAATTTGAAAGAATCATTGATTTGTTTATTTGGTCTCTTTCTAGCTATTCTTTCCTTTGGATTACATCCTCTCAGGGGAGATTTTTTAGATCATTTCTGAATTTCCTGTAGTGTAACACAGTTTTCCGAATCATTTACATAATTTCATTACAATTAGCTCTTTCAAACTTTAATTGAAGCCGACCAATAGATTTTATTTGTATGGTTGATCTGTTTCCATACATCACATATCTTTCCTCCTAAATCTGTAAATATAAATAGTGGTGTATGGTCACTGTAATAATCCTGACCAACCCTAAATTCCATCACCGAACATGAAGTATTATGAGGAAATTATGGCGTAGTCAAATGAGGAATATATTGTTCATTGTTATTCATGGCTCTCATAGAGAACCTCTGCCTTTATTTCAGTTTGAAGGTGGATTATTATTAGTAGGGGTAAATATGCACCTCTCGATAGCAATAAGGCCACCAATGCAAAATATGTCTAGTCAAGGTCTCAATACATTAGCCCCTTGCTGAACCCTTGGCAGCTGGCAGTGAGCAGATAGGCTTAACTTAGGAGACAGGTGTGTAAAACATTTAAAATCACCAATACATTATATAAGTAAGACACAACACATAAGAAAAATCCCCAACCAATTTATAAAAATAGGAAATATTTTTCTGATTAAAATGACCCAAAAAGTGCCAAAAATCTGATATAGGGAACTGGACAGATGAATTTTCAAAGAATAAACACTTTCTAGTGATTAAAAATATATAGCAGAAACTTAGGACATCTGGCCGCGCTTGACCAGGACAAAGCCAAAGTTTGAGGATGACTATGATGGAGCCCTGGGTGGAATCACTATGTGTGAAGACCTGGTCAAAAATTTCACCCCATATTTAGAAATGTTTTAAAGGATTTTCTCTTGACATCAGGCGAGGCTTCAGGCCAGGATTCGATACGACAACTGCATGTTGGCTCTGTGGGAGGCCTCAGTGAAATCTTGGAATGCGGGAGCTCCGGAGCTTTCAGTGGTAAAAACATGAAATCCAGGTCGTGGTTCGGCTTCTGGGGCCTAACTCCCGCCGACAGGTCAGTCACCTTATGGAGCTTTTTCCAAAAGATGCTCTTCTTGAAGTTCCTATTGAGGGTTCAAAGTGTTTAAAATACAAACACAAAGGTCTAGAACCTCTGAGATGGTCCTTGGTAGTTTAGACTACATTTCCCACAATGCAACTGGCCAAATCCTTAAAAGTCAACTGGATGCACTCCAGGCTGGGGACTTCTTAGAGGAGATGGTGCAGGTGAGCTCTGTTAACATGTTGCTTTGAGGGAGTCCAAGCCTTCATCCTTTTTGAAGGGGCAACAAGCAGGGGGCACCTTTGACAATGTGGTGCAGAGTGCCACCCAAAAGGATGACAGCTTCCTCCAAAGTGTTGCATTTTCTTTTCCCTTGTCTCACAAAGCACTGCACTTTTAAATTCAAGATGGAGACGTTTTCTCCTTGAGAGTAAGAGCTGGCTAAACCAACCCACTGGCATGATTCATTTTCTTTAACACTCCCTTTGCAGACCTCCTACAAATTCCACTCTTGGGTCTGTCATCTGGCTAGAGGGTACAGGAGGAGGGGGTAGGTCTGGCAAGCATTCCTTACTATTCTGCTCTATTTAAAGCTCAGTTTGATTTATCCAGACCCTTCCTGGCCTGTTCTCTGCAGCTGCAGAGCTTCCCCCATTAGATAACCTATACCTCTATGCAGGCCATTTATCACCTCATCAAGCAGTTTATCCAAGCCTGTTAAAGCTGGTCAATCAGGGGAGGCTGCTAGAAGGCTAGCTCTTTTGCTCACAGAAAAGAAAGTTACACAACCTATTTTCTGTATTACCTATGATAAATTAAACAGTGGAAAGTTGTTGGATTTATCATTACCAATCTGTCAGGTCCTTGAAATATTATTTTAGCTCACTACAATCAATAGATACGCTGTATTACAGTATTCCGATGTTAGCCTATGGAGCTAAAAGAGCTACAATGGGGAAAAAAGAAATTGGTCGTTATTCCGTCACTGGGACATACAAAACATCTTTTGAAATGTCTTGCTTATTTCTACATGGCACCCTAACCTGGGGGCACCTAGGGTAGACCTTAGGGATGACATATATGTAAAAATAAGGTAGTTTAATACTTATGAAGTACCTTTAAATCCAAAGTCGAATTTGCCTATAGTGTAAGTTTAAAAGTAGTTTGGAAAGCAGGGCTGACTATTAAAATGACAGCATAAGATGCAGCAGGGCACACTTAAGTTCCTCCAAGCTGCTGGGCCTCTAAACAGCCTCAGACAGTGCAGGTTAAAGCGGCAGACAGTTGGACCTAGTTGGGGGGGATTCGACGGATGACCACGAGGGAAAATTAAATAAATAATTATTTTTTCCTCGTTGATGTCTGTTGAAATCCCTCCACCTAGCCCTACTGCTCTTACCTGCACGGGCCGCGGCTGCCTATAAACCTGAATGCTCTACCATATACTAGGGACTTACAGGTAGGTTGTCAGTGCCAATTGAACTTACAGCTGATTACCATATACCTTCTAATCAGAGCACTGGCCCTGGGCCTGGCTAGCAGAGCCCAGGTTGCAGTCAGAGTCAGTTACCACCAGTGTCAGTCAAAATATGGGGATGATCAGGGCATAAAGGATGGCTTTCTCACAATATCTCCCTGCTCTGACATCACAGGGGTTGATAACAAAACTGGTTATCAACTATTGTGATATCACAGAGGCCTCCCAGGCCAAGTGACAGGGCTCTCTGAGAGTATGTCAGCACAGCTCTGCTAGTCTGCTTCGACTAAAAGCAGAAAGCACAGCTACAGGAGGGGGAAGGAAGTCAGAGAAGAGAGTTGGTTTTGGTTAAGGATAACAGGTAGGATATTTATTTTTCCCATTTTGATCAGGGTGTAGAGGGCATGTTATGTATAGCGCTCCCATTGTCCTCTGCCCCTGCATGCAAGTTGAAGACAAGAGCAGATGATTTTGGGGGCCATAAATAACATAAACTTATAGAAGGCTACAATGTGAATCATGGGGATATTTTTCTCCTAGGGGTTCTGAGTAACAACATAGACAACTCAAGCGTCACTCTCGTTGTCTATTTGACATTGTGGTATCCTAGTTACCTGTTGCTAGGTGACTGGTTGCCACTAGTTCCATAATGTTTAGCTGGAAGTCAGTTATCGTGAGTGGAGCTAGCCTGATGATGTACCTACCTGTTTTCCTACAATCAAGCTGATTCTGAGCATATTCTGCCTCTGTGGTTCCTACAGACGTCACTCAGAACCCCTCAGTGAACAACATCCCTGTAATTCACTGTTACCCATATATAATTCTATATGTTTAATGTTGGTTGTTCAGGTTGATTAATCTAGCACCTTTTCTTTATTACCGTGAAGTTCTTACTTTTCCCTAGCTCTTTCATTGTACTTCACCTTTTTGATGACTTGAACTGGAATTCCAACTAAACTTTCGTAATGAAAAAAACAATATTCAGCATAATTTATTTTAGATATCCCAGCATTTAAGGTACCTGCTAACACTGCTGAACACTTTGGGTATTTTTCTTCAAAGTCTTCAGTTAATAATGTGGGAAGTTTTATGTCATCACCAATATACCTACTGGTGGAATGTATGAATTGATGATAAAATAATACTTTCAGAATTATTGGGTTAAACTGTACTGATTCAACCTTTCAGACCTAATATGAGTATTGTGACAAACTTGTTGCAACACATTCTTTCACTTCTTTCATTTGACAGCACTTATGCTAAGATCATCAATAACCCAAAGCGGGAGACCTAATTCAATTTTTTTGCTTTTATATTGCATGAGATATAGGTATTAAGTTCGGTTTATTCTGCTCCCAACTTTCTTGGAAGGTTATTAAAGTCTTTCAGTTCTATGCTAGTAGTACATCAAGCTTTTCGGATGATGTCTAATCCCTGCTATATTACACAACATTATATTTCATAGGGTACTGGTAAATCCAGATTAATTGTCACAGCAATATAGTTCCAGCATATATTTACCAAATTTTTAACTTGGATGAGGCTGTCTGTTTTTGTGACTTTGATCCATTGTTGTTTTCTGACAATCTGATATCATTTCAGTGCAATTCATTCTCATTATAGAAATTGGGCTACTGGTTGAGGGGGCTGGAACCCTACTCAAGAAGCAACCACAATTATTTTCATGGTGAAGTCACATGCAATCCCAAATTAACCTGTGCTTAACTCTCTAGTACCTTGGCACAAACTAGTCATGCTTAATTCAGAGGCAATTTGTAAAGGATTTATGCAGCACTTCTAACAGGAATAAATTAAAAACACAATGCACGAAAAAAACGTAAATAATTAATTTAAATGATTCATGATAAGTATAGCACCTAAAAGCACAAAGTGACTGTTGTGGTTGACTGAGTGGACTAGACCGAGCAACAGTCACAATTCAGGAAACAGCAATAGAGCACCGGCTGGATACAGGCACCAGGTTAGTCCTGCTGCAGAGGGGACTGCGAGGAGCAGGGAGAGCGCTCTGTATGGTAGTTGCTGTAGCACAAAGAGCAGGCCGGGCGTTCGGTCATCGATGTAGTGCAAAGAACCTCTCAGGCGCCACGGAGTGTCGTCGCTGTAGGTTCACGTTTGCCGTGGTCTATTGATGCTGTAGCATGAACTGTAGATCTCACATTGCTAGTTGCCACTGCATGGTGCTGTTTCACAAAGGGTCAGGTTTATCGGAACTTTGTGTTGGCGGACAGTGTGGGCAGGGAAATCTTGATGTGAACATGCCTGTTCGCGGTCGCAAAGAGCTCAAAACCTCAGGATTTCTCCTTTTCTTGTAGAGGTTGCTCAACTGATGCCAAGGGTCCAGGATCTGAGAGACACCTCTTGAGAATCAGAAACTCACTCAAGCAGATGCCGACAGGGCTCAGGCAGGCTGAGTTGCAGGTCCAGGCAGTAGGTCAACTGGGCAGATGCAGGGAGGCCTCTGAAGCTTGTTTTGTCCCTGTAGTTCAGAACAGGAGGTCAGCAAGCTGACCCTTACTTTCTTTCTTCTGAGCAATCAGGACAGTGGGTAGCAGAGGAGCACGGCAGTAGAATAACAGTCTTTCTTGTATCAGAGCAGCACAGCAGATCTTCTTTTGTGGTATGCAGGTGTTCTGAAAAGTTTGTTTGGAGGGTCCATTATTTATCCCTGGTGACCTCACTGAAGTAGGAGAAGCTGTTTGGAATTTCCTACCTCCTTGCAGTGGCCCCACCTTGTCTTTTGTCAAAAAAAGACTAGTGCCAAACCCTATGTGAGTGTGCTCAGGCAGATCCTTTGTGATGTGCAAGTGTGGTAGGTGACTGTTTCTCCCCCTCATCAAGTCAAAGATTGCTAATCCTGCCAACACTTATTCTCCTTGTCTCACTGTCTGGGAGCAGTGCACAAAGACCAACTGCAAGCTACACCGAGCCATGTGACCCAGGATACAGGCACCAAATGGTTAGGAGAAGAAAATGCCAACTTTCTAAAAGTGGAATTTTCAGAATTGTGACTTAAAATCAAGGTTTACCATTAAAGACGTTTTTAAATTCAAATTCTTTAGACAACAAACTCAACATTTACACTTGATCCCAATTGAAAGTTAGCACTTATTAAATGAAATAAAGCAACCAATGTTATTCTACGGGAGAGGTAGCCCTTGCAGTAGCAAAACATGAAATTGAGAGTTTTTCACCACTAGGTAATATTAAAGGTACATGTCCAACTTTTTGAATACATGACACGGTGACCATCAGAGCTGTTTAAGGCCTACCCTAGAAACGATTTATATGTATTTAAAAGGATGGTTTAGGCCTGACAAAAGGTTTATTTTACCAGGTTTAAAACTGTATACACAGGCTGCAATGGATGGCTTGAGACATGTTTTAAGGAGCTAAATAAGCGGGTTGCACAATCAGTGCTTCTGGCCCCCTAAAAGTATTTTTAATTTTCAGGCCCTGGGTACGTGCAGTACCCCTTTACTAGGGACTTACAAATAAATAAATTTGCCAATTGGGTGTAAGCCAATTCTACCATGTGTAAAAAAGAGAGCACAAACACTTCAGCACTGGTTAGCAGAGGGATAGTGTACAGAGTCCTAAATGCCAACAAAACGGGTTAAATAAACAGGAGGGTGAATGCAAAAAGTTTGGGGATGATCATGCAGAAATAGCCAAGTCCAAGAGTCTTGTTCCAGGGAATTGCTCTGCGTCAGTACTTGCAGTCTCATGAATGCTCTACCTTTCTTTTCAAAGATAAAAAAATGCATCAAAGTCCAATCTTCCAATATCACCTGCAGATGTTAGCATAACTCTCATACTTATTTTCCATAGATTTGGAACTGATTGGAGCACTTTTGAGCATTTTTTATGTCTCTTCATTGGGAAATATCTTGTTTGTGAGGTAGTCGGAGTACTGGTTGACAGTGTAGTATCATTCAGTTTTTTATTTTTAGATTCACTCTTTCTAACTTTTTCTATGATCGCTTTCACTATTTGAGTAACTTGGTCACTAATTTCCTATCCTTTTGTAGAACTTCAACCAATTTGCTCAATTTCTATTTCTCCCCCCGTCTGAATTCTGGATGTAAAGTTATTTTGGTACTTGTTCATATTCATTCTTTTAGGTTAGAAAATATTTACAGAAGAATTTAAAGACTTGGGGCCTTATTCTAATGCCGAACGGACTGGAGTCTGTCCGACATCGGTCAGGAACTGTAACTGAATGGCCTCCTGTCATCGGTTACAGACCTACAAGTAGGATGCGACCGAACCCTGATGCCTATATATTTCAATGAGATCATGCGATCCGAATGGAATACAAGCTCTCATTGAAAGAACAGGGGTGCAGGGATTAACCCTAGGCTCCCATTCGGCAGCCACGTACCCAAGAGGGCCCTGCTGGGGGCCCCCAAAGGCAGTTTCCCTCTGCCTTTTTGTGCCGGAAAGACTGGCACAAAAAGGCAGTGGGAAACTGCAATCGTACTCCCTCGGCCACAAAGAGATGGCCCGGGAGAGTACTGAAGGGTTTCTGGATGGCGGACGCCTTCCAGAAAACCAAGTCAGATTCTCTTCCGACCGAGCCCATCAGAATGGCTCGGTCGGAAAGAAGTCTGAACTGCACATTCGATGCTGGCAGAAAGGGCTCCGACTGACGGTCAGAGCCCTTCATGCCCGCATCGAAATCAGCCCCTTTGTTTTTTGATATTCTTGGTGCAGGTTCCTGTTCAAGTATATTCTTATTGGATTTTTTCCATGTTCTTTCTTCATTCATTTTCTGCTTTAATATTATTGACACAAATTGTGACCAGCTTTTGTTTTTGTTTTTTGTTTTTCTTATTCTTGGTAATTGGCTTGTTTTCTAATTCAGCATACATATCTTACATATCTTCTTTCAGATATTAATCATTTGTGTATTCTGCACTACTCTCAATTTGTAGCATATCTGACTGTATTTATTTGCTCTTTAGTCTCTTTTATCTCAATATTCACATTGGAGTTTACTTCAATTACTCCTTCATCACTAAACTTCACTTTCTGAGTTTGAGAGCCAGAAGTATATTTTTCTATATCTCACTTTTGCACAATAGAGTGCGTCCAGCCTGACACCAAGACGGCCTTCCACGGCTGAAACACTGAGCTCTCCCGGATGCTGCAACATAGTCGTCGAGACCCCGCCAAGCCAAATCAAGGACCGGTCTCAAGAGGGCCCTGAACAAATTCCCCTCTGACTCGCCGGACATCTTAACAAGGACCCACAGGTTAGTGTAGGCAGCACCCGGGTGCCTGACCCAAAATGGCCACCCTAGACCTAATCCCAGAATTCTGACGGCTGATGCAACTTTGCAGAGGTGTCCCTGCCATCCCATAGAGGGTGCCACCATGATCCCCACGAGGACACTTTCCCATGTCCCGTTTCTTCTGGCAGTGAGGACTTGCAGTCTAACCCGGTTTCCTGACCACTTAATGGTGGCCTCGCGACCTCAGTCACCCCAGAAGACTGAGATCTCAGCCTCTGGATTGGACCAGTGGGGGATAGCATGAGGAGCAGCTTTGTCCCTCGCCGTCTCACAGACGGTCCTCACACCAATCTTGACACCTAACTACCTCTTCTGGAGATCCAATACCGAGCAGCAAAGGAAGCCTGAAACCAGCGTAGTGAAAGGAGTCTACAGGGCAGAACAGCAGCTCAGCAATCTCCACCTCCTGAACCCTAAGAAGGCGGGCCACTGTGACCTCCGCCTCCCGAAGCTTCCAGCTCCACTTCACCATTTAGAGGAAGGCGGGCTAGTCCCTAAGCCTGATCCTGTTCTCTAGAACTTCAGGCCAGTCCACCAAGGCTAACTTTCTGACCCCAAAACAAAAAACTGCACCCTGCATCACACTTTCCTTTAGTGGATGATTGACTCAAACTTTAGACTATACCCCAAACTAGGGCCAAAGCCAAGGAACGATACAGGCCCCCGCCCAGGGTATCAGTCTAGCACAGACCCTCAGAACCAGTCCTAGAGAAGTCCCACTCTGCCTCCCCTTCTCACTACGTGATGCTTTCTCCCGGGAGGGTATTCCACGATCACCTCAATCCCCCACCCGGTTAGAAGCACTCTCTCCTCCTCACTGTAACACTTCTATTCCACCCCTTAGGGAATCCCCCTCCCTCCAAACCCAGATAAAATGCCACCAGCCACAGCAATTGTTGCCAACCCCCGAGCACCGAACTACCTGAAACCTAATGGGCCGAACTCCTTTGCAATTAATTTCCCCCAACCTCTCAAGTAAAGCAAAGAGAAATTTCAAACATAGACTGATTAAACAGCACCCTGAAATACTATTCGCTGACATCTACCATTGCTCCTCCAAAGGGCAGATAAAAATGGATCTTATCTTCCATACAGAAAGACCCAATAACTGGAATGACATGCTTATAACACAGCTCCACATCTCCAAAACTACCATCACATCCCAGAGCTGCAAATTGATGACCTCTCTCTCTAACTGCCAGATGCAGAGCGGGAACACCTCCATAACAATTTACTCGGATGGCACAGTCCTGATGCAAGCTAATAATGATAACATTGAGGCTTTTGATTCCCTCTTCCCCTCGCTAAGGAAGGCCCCCTTACATGCTATAAGAGCTAGCCCTACCCCTCCCCTTCCCACCGGTGAGCCTGTCTCGCCAGGTGAGGCGTCCGACCTTTCTCGCGTCTTCTGTGATAACCTCCTCCCTTCCCCCGCGAAACACCTACCGCAACTTTGCCCCTACAAATAAGAATCCCAATCTCCCTATCGACGACCCTCCCACCCTCGCCTCCCCTTCCACCCCAACCAGCCAAATAGGAATGAGCCATACTCTCAATCACAGACTCCCTATGACTCTACTCCTCCCTCAGGCCACACAAAGTCTAAACCACGACATGAGCCATAGCACCTCCTGCCCACAATACCTTCCAGAGATAACTCAGGTAGCACCTCCACCAATAGCTACCACAATATGGACCCGTCCCCCACCTCTTTGAGCAACTCTGCCCAAGACATCCTCCCTCCCACCTCGGAAAGCATGATGCATCGCCTCTCCCATCTTGAAACTCAGCTTGAAACCTCAATCCGGGGCCTGAACGGAATATTAACCAACCTTGACATGGTCCGAAAGCCTATTTAACCTCCTCCCGGGTCCACCACTTCACCAAGCTCCACCCAACTTTGACCTGCCTATGTGCCGCCTCTTAGTGGGCTCCATGCCCTCCTCACGTCCTACCCATTGACCCCTAGAAGAGCGGTTATTGCGAAACACTTAGAGAGACCCAGAACATCAAAAGCTGCATTGTCTTCACTGGAAGCGGCAGGCTTAGCCTCAAACTACAACTCTCCCCCCACTACCTCCCCTAAATCTAAGATCCAATTGATTACTGGAGTCGGAAGAGACCACCCCCCCCACCGAAATCCCTAAAACCCCCGGCCCACCTCACTTCTTTACTTTGGGCCCCACATACAAAGAATCGGAGCAAGGAAGGGTCCCTCATTAACTGCATGCTCCTAAATTGCAGATTAGCCTCCAAACATGCAACCAAACTAGCAGAAGCCATCCTCTCCCATGACATGGACATCGCAGTCATCATGGAGACATGGCTAAACGAACTCTCCGACCCTAGCTTGGACATGCTTGTGCCTACAGGTTTCAAAATGATCCTCAAAGACAGAAAAGTTCAAAGAGGAGGAGGTATAGCAATCATACACAAGAACACCATCTCTATTACGGAAACCGACTCTTGCCTGTACAGCTCCTTTGAATGTCTCACTGCCAACATCAAGACAAGTGACAACAGACCAACACTGTATCAACCCCCAGGCAACACCACCGCATTCAGGGAACACCTCTCTAACCTGATATCTTATTGCTCGCTCTCAAACTCAAACAACATAATTCTTGGCGACCTCAACCTAGGATGGAATGAAACAAACAACTCGCTAATTCAAACCCTAAACAACCTCCTACAAGATAACAATCTTACCTAACACTGCTAAAAAAAAAATCATCACAGAGGAGCAACCCTTGATCAATTATTGCCCATGCAATTACTATCGCCCACATCCTTACCGTAGACTGGTACGACCACCACATCCTCTTATTCCACATCAACTAATCGGTCCCAACTCAACAGCCCGTGCAGGACCCACCAAATAGATTAGAAATACAGCTCAGATCCCTCGAGCTGAACTAGAAGAAAGGGTAGGCTTGCTCCTCCCCAACATCACTGATCATCTCCCCACAACCAAACTCACCTCTCTCTACAATTCAAATATGACGCTCATCCTGGATCAACTAGCTCCTCTGAAACTAAAAAAAGACAGGAGCATTTCATCCAGAACATGGTTTACCACTGACATCAATGAAGAAAGAAGACAACTATGAGCCACGAAAGACTCTGGAGGAACAACCCCTCCGTCATCCACCGCGATCAACTCCAAGCAGCCCGCAGGCAGTACAAAAAGCACGTTAAGAATAAAAAAAACATCATTTTTCTGCTCCGCGCTAGACAATGCAAAAAAACAGACCTAAAGAGCTCTTCAATATCATCAGGAAACAAACCTCTAAGCCTGTTGCCCCCCCCAATTCAGGCATCCAAAAAACGGTGTTACAACTTCGCCAACTTTTTCAATGACAAAATTGCCAAGATGGAACTCTCACTAGTCACCAACCACATCCCCTCCATGAGAACCCAACGCTTAAAATTAACGACATCGCATCATAGAACCCTCCAAAAGCCTCCTTCCATCCCATTCAGGAAGCAGAGATAGTCAAACTAATCTCCAGCGCTAAGCCCTCATCCCACGCCCTCGATCAGTTACGCCCTCAACTGACCAATGACCTGAAACTCGTCCTAACCCGCTCTGGTGCAAGATCATAAACAGCTCCCTGAGTTCCAGAGTTGTACCAGACTGCCTCAAAGTCGGACAAGTTACCCCACTGCTGAAAAAACCTAGCCTAGACACAAAGGATCTGAATAACTTCTATCCAACATCCTGGAAATATGCGTACTTCCACAACTGAGTCAACACTTGGACAACATCAGCCTTCTAGATCCCCACCAATCGGGTTTAAGAAAAGGCTGCAGCACTGAAACCGTGATCCTTAATGTTATAGATTCATAGATGATGTACAAAGGTCACTTGACTCGGACCAATGTTGCCTTCTCTTTCTCCTGAATCTATTGGCAGCTTTCGATACGGTCGACCACAAACTTCTCATCAAGGTTCTACAAGAAAGGGCAGGTCTTGAAAAGATGGTCTTACACTGGTTCTCCTCCTTCCTCCACAACCGCTCCCAAAGAATAAAGATCAAAAACTTTGAATACAACCTTCACCCCATAAACAGGGGTGTTCCACAAGGGTCAGTGCTTTCCCCTCAGCTTTTCAACGTATACATTGAATCCTACACTACCCTACTCAAAAAATCCAACATCCCTTTCCACCTATATGCTGATGATACACAGATCTATATGGAAACAACCTTCATTGATGACATCCAGAGATTCAACCCCACGCTCAGAGAGGTACAACATTGGCTCTCACGTAATCATCTAAAATTGCAGAATGTCTCACAGCTATTGATGCTCTCAATGGCAACCTCACCCTAGCGGACCCTGTAAAATCTCTAGGTATCACCCTAGACCCAAAACTGGACATGAACAAACACATTAAAAGCTCTGCAAAAAGCGCCTTCCTCAACTTGAAGCAACTGCACAAAATAAAACCCTTCCTCCCACTCAAGGACCTTCAACAAGCCACTCAAGCACTGGTGCTGTCCAGACTAGACTACGGGATTGCAGCCCTTGCTGGTACAGCAAAATCCCACCTCGCCCCCCTCACAACAATCTTCCATGCAGCAGCCAGAATTGTCACCGGAACTAAGAAATTCTACCACATCTCGCCCGCACTCAGGGAAATAAAATGGCTCCCAATTGAAATGCGGGCCAGCTTCAGAACAGCCTGCCTCACGCACAAAGCCCTTCACACAGGCAAACCAGAATACCTGGCTTCCAACCTCAAAAAGGACGGCCTGAACAGGAACCTCAGCAGCACCAATAATCTCCTACTCATCCCACTGAAAACACGCAAACAAAAAAATGCGCCAGGTCGTTTGCTGGTAATGTGCCCAAAATCTGGAACTCCATTACCCCCACATCAGAACGATCCCCTCTTTTGCAAAATTCAAAAGCCTGCTCAAAGTCCTCTTCCTCGATCGCTCACTAGCAAACCAATTGGATCCACGGAAGTGCCTTAGCCGACACTCCACCTGAATTTAACTCTGTGTCCTGTGACATTGACATCCGCTAACGCCCAGAACCCTACTGGAACCCTACACCTTCCCTCCGCCCCGAATAAGAAAACTTATCAGCTACTCGTTCTGTGTGACCTGCACTCATCATGTTCCTTTTCATTCAATTTTTTTACTCCTTCTGTCTGAACTCTACTCGTCACAAATCACTATGTTCTACTATGATCTCTGCGCTGCTTAATTGCATATAAGTCACTTGTTGTGAAGCGCTCTGATGCTCTCGGGTCCAGCTAGCGCTATATAAAACTCCTCATATAACAAAAAATTAAAAAATAATCTTACTTGATTTCCTTTTTAGCAAACTATTTAATTCCATTTCCTTGGATTCATTGAACTCGCTCCATATCTCCACAGAAGACTATAATTATTGACCTAATCCATCTTCCTCCATTTTCAATCTCTTCCACTTTCGCTTTTCATTTCCTTTTCCATGTTCTCCAAATGGGTTTTATATGAAATATAATATTGATATTATACCACTCCATCAATTAGCACATCTTTTTTTTTTTTTTACTTTTTATTAAAGATAAAATGACAAAATACAGAAACAATAACAAAAACACAAACAAGGCATTACTTTACAATACAGTGTCGCATCGTGCGGGGGGCGTGAGGTGCACCACAAAGCGAGTTTAGGAACACATCATATAAGTGGGGGGGGGGGCAGAGGGACAGAAAGCAATCAAGATGTCTAATTCGTCGTAGGGGAAACGTTGGGCCGGGGAGATATCGGTTCCGTATCCAAGTCCAGGAGGGGAGGAGCACATATCTCACCATGATAAACATTCCATTGAGACCATATCTTCCCCCATTTGCGAGGCGTACCTCGAGAAACATATACTGTTTTTTCTCTGAACATGCACCAATCCAAATTCTGTTTCCACAGCAGAACTGTTGGCGGTCTCTGGGCACCCCATAGTTGTGCGATATCTTGTTTGGCAATCATATTTCCTAAGGTCACCCATCGAAGCTGCGCCACATTATAATCATTCGGCTCCTAAAACGTTCAGCAAACATCTCCTCGCCTCGGGCATCGACCGCACACCCGTGACCTCATTCATAACTTCATGCACACGCGACCAATATCGCATCACAACAGGACACTCCCAAATGATATGGAGAAACGTTCCCACGAAACCACAGCCACGCCTGCACAGTCCATCCTCAGAAAATCCCATGCGTACAAGACGGGGGCCGGTCACATATATCCTATGGAGAATTTTAAGCTGGACAAACCGGAGGCACGCCGGGATCGCCACTTCCCGGGGGGAGGAGATCGCAGCCTGCCAATCTTCGTCATCAAGTTCCAACCCGTCACCAGTCCACGCCTCACGAAGGCGACACAATAGGTCGGCTCTAGAATTGATCAACTTTTTATAAATAAGCGAGATCGTACTGTCGGGGACGTACCCATCCAATATCCTATCCTCAAGCGGGGATGCCTCCGGTATGTCCGTGCCCAAGGGAAAGACAGACAGGACCGCGTGTCGAATTTGCGCATACCGGAAGAATTCTCTATCATTCAACTCATATTCAGTTTTCAGCTCATCAAACGTCTTGACCCTGCCCTTAATCCAAACGTCATTCACCTTGCTGATACCGATGACGTCACACTTATCAAACCCCTTCGACCGCCAAAGGGAACCAAGTTTGTCCGATGCGTACAACGGGGTCGCACGAGTCAACCTGTCTGACCAGCCCAACGCCACCGTAGCACGATGCCAAACCTGGACTGCTGTCCTGGTAGGGCCTGTGAGAGTCCCACCAGGAGATTTTGCATAAAGGGCTCTATCGTAGTTCCCACCGGGCAGCAGCCACTTATCCATCTCAAAGGCCGGATTCGGCGAGGGCCCGTAGGTACAATGATTAATAGCCCCTAACTGCGAGGCCCAGTAGTAGCGGCGGATATCAGGGAGCGCGATGCCACCGTCGTACCACGGGAGCGTCATCTTAGCGATAGCAATACGAGAGCGGCCCCCCCACAACAGTTGTCTCTGCAAACTTTCAATCTCTCGGATATAACTAGCAGGTACAGCGTCAAGTGTGTTGTGCAGCACATAAAGGAACCGGGGTAGCGACATCATCTTAAACAGCGCCGCCCTTCCCAGGGGAGAGAGAGGAAGCCTACCCCAAGCAAGGACATCAGCGCGGAGGCGCCGGAGAGGGGGCAACAAATTACGTTCATAACGAAGCCCCGGGTCCAGGGTAACAAATATTCCCAGGTATTTAAATCCCTCCCGCACTACCGCAATAGGACAGCCTCGAGGCAAAAGAGGAGCGTCGCCAAAGAGAACATAAATACAAGACTTCGACCAATTAATGACAAGGCCAGAGTTCTTACGGAAGGAGGTCAACACGTCAAAAAGGACAATTAGCGATTTTCGCGGCGACGTGAGGTATAACAGGATATCATCCGCATATAAGGAGACGCGGTCCTCAAACTCCGGAGTCCATCTAATGCCCTTCAATGACGGCTCCCACCTCAGCCAAGCCGCAAGCGGCTCAAAGGCGAGGGCAAACAAAAGAGGAGACAAAGGACAGCCCTGGCGCGTACCTCTTCCCAGTGCAAAGGAAGCAGAGACTCGACCATTCACGACCACTTGAGCCAAGGGGTCAGTGTAAAGCGCTTCACCCAGTTAATGAAAACCGGACCAAAACCAAATTTAGCAAGGACTGCCCATAGGTATGGCCACTCTAACGTATCAAACGCCATAGTGGCGTCCAGGGACGCCAAGATGGCCGGTTCCCGCAACGTTTCCGCCCGCGTGAGGACGCCATGTAGTCGCTGGAGGTTAAGCGCAGTATTGCGGTGTGGTATAAAGCCGGATTGGTCCGGATGAACCAGGTCGCCTATAACAGTAACCAAGCGATTGGCAAGCAATTTGGCCAGGATCTTCGGTTCAGCGTTAATCAGCGATATCGGCCTGTAAGAGGCGCAGCGGTCGCGGGGCTTGCCTTCTTTAGGAATCACTACTATAGAGGCTAGTCTCTGATCAGGAGGGAGGGTACCCATCTCTAGCGATTCCAGGAACATCGATCGTAAATATGGGGCTATTGTGTCCGGACGGAGTTTGTAGAGCTCAATAGGAAGCCCATTAGGACCCGCGGCCTTCCTGGAGCGAACCGAACAAATGGCGGCTGAAACCTCCTCCACCGTGGGCAGCGCATCGAGCAGTTCCCGCTCAGGAGCAGACAAACAGGGCAGCGCGATGTCACGCAAAAGCAAGTGGGAGTCGTGCTCAGATCTATCAGACACAGGGGAATATACTCCCCGGAAATAATCAGCGAAACATTCAACTATTTCAACAGGATCAGTAAGAAGCACTTCATTCACATCCACAATCACAGGGACCACCCGACTCGCTCTCTCCCTCTTATCCAGCCAGCCAAGCAACTTCCCAGCTTTATCACCAACATCATACAGGTGTCCCTGCTGTTCCCTGCTCATTACTTTCGCAGCATCTGTGACCAATGCTCTATATTCAAATTGCTTGAGACCCAACAGATGTAGTCCGTCCGGGGTAACCCCGGACTCCAGGTCCCCCTCCAGGGCAGTAATTTCACCCTCGATACGGACAACGTCAGCTCGGCTACTCCTCTTAATGTTACTAATCAGAGAGAGGGCCTGGCCTCGAATAACAGTTTTATACGCTTCCCACAACGAAACCGAGGAGGAGACGGAGCCAACGTTGTCAGCAAAGTAGTGGTCAAGTGTCTTAATCAGTTCAATTCGAACCTTGGGATCATGGAGGTACCAGGAGTTAATCGGGGCCACGCGACCTTCCGTCCCCAGCTGCGCATCCACAACCAACCACACCGGGGAGTGATCCGATATACCTCTAGCGAGATGTCGTACCTCCCTTACAGCGGAGGTCTGGGAGGAGGGCATCAGCACATAATCCAGTCTCGAGAGACTGCCGTGTGCCCCAGAGTGAAAGGTATACTGTGAGATCCCCGGGTGAGGCAAGCGCCAACAATCGGTGAGCCCCAGAGTATCAAGGAAGTCGCCCAACCAGGACTGAGCTTTGGAGAGTTCCCGGGGAGGATAACGATCACACATCCCCGAAACTACGGAATTAAAATCCCCGCCCACCACAAGCAGACCCTCCGGGACACCCAGGAGCACCCCTCCCAGATCAGCATAAGTGGTAGTCTGGAGGCCCGGCGGTATATAGACAGAGACCATAGTTATGACCTTCCCCTCCCAGCGCCCAACAATAGCGGCGTACCGTCCCCTATCATCAAGGATGATCTCGTCAATATCAAGAGGGAGGGAGTTACGGACCAATATGCCCACCCCCCTGGATCAAGAAGTGAAACCCGAGTGCGCCAGGAGACGATAACCACGCCTATTCAACGCGTGGCACGCATTGCCAAGCAAGTGCGTCTCCTGGAGCAGAGCAACATCAGGGGATAGACGTCGCAGCAACTGCAACACCACACCCCGTTTAATCCTATCCCCAACCCGTTAACGTTCCAACACAACAATCGAAGTCCCCTACCCCCATCCCAATAGTGAACCCCGCCCCCACTCCACACCCAGTACAACAAAGTATAACAGAAGCTCATCATTACTGTGCCTTGTAAAGAACTAAGAAAAATGAACACCAACCCCCCAACCGACCAAAAAACCCCGTACAACACACCCCCCTCCCCGCACCCCTGCGTGAGACTAAAAAGCCACCCCAACTTGCAGTGTGCCTGTCGCCCTAATACCCAACTAATCTACGAAAAGAACCCCGGAGGAGGAAAAGGCACCCACCCTCCACCCACTCCCAAAAGTGACCAGGTGTCAGCAGCAACAATCATAGCATCATACCAAAGTGAAAAGTCAATTCGATGGACAAGGGGCCAGCCACGATCCCTATTCCTGTTCCGCCGGGCCGCCCTCCGCACCTCCGGAAGGTCCAAAGTTCTCTGAGTGATCCGCCCCATAGGCAGCGAGTCCAACCAGTCACTTACGGCCCCAGGATGGTCGAAGAAAAATGTCTGTTCGTTGTAGACCACACGCAGCCTGGCCGGAAAGAGCATAGCATACTTCATTTCTCTGTCTCTCAGCCTCTTTTTCACCCCTTTGAAACCAAGTCTCTGCTTCTGGACCTGCTGGGTAAAGTCCGGGTAAAAACTGACTGTAGTATTCTCAAAAGCAGTCAGGCCAGACTGGCGTGAAGCCTGTAGAATCGCATCCCTGTCCCGAAAGTTGAAAATCCTAGCGATGATAGGACGCGGAGTGGCACCCGATTTCGGCGCGCCTCCAGGGATCCTGTGCGCACGTTCCACAGCAAAGAACTCGCTAAGGCCCTTGGGTGCGAGATGATTCAATACAAGATCCTCTACCAGTAGGTCCACCAAAGAGGGCCCGGATGTTTGCGGGACACCGATCAGACGGATGTTATTCCGCCGGGCACGGCTCTCGAAATCCTCCAGGCGTCTCGAGAAATAATCCTGGGCGGATCGTAGGTTACCGACCTCGGCCTGCAAGTCAGAGACATCGGTCGTGAGACTAGATGTCTTAAGATCAAGGGACTTAACCCTCTCGCTGGTCTTCGCGAGATCTGCCCTGATCAGATTAGCATCTATAGCGACCGTGTCTAACTTATGAGACAGGGCCTCATATTGCTGCCCCAACGTCGTCTTCATTGCAGAAATGGCGCCCATAACGTCCCGCAGCGACAGGTCCTCACCAATCGAGGAGTAATCTGTAGCAGTAGTTGGGGATTTAGTCGGTCCTCCCGGCGAGCCCTTGGCGAGGGTATATCTATCCATGACGTTCGTCTGCACGGAACTCCCCCGGACACCCGGCTTGGTCTTGCGTTTTTCACCCTCAGGCTTGGTGGCCATTTTAGATCTGGAGCCCCGGAGGGAAGCCTGGTACCGGGTGAAAATGGCTACAACCAAGTCCCCAGCATCAATGAGAAGGGTGAGATAAGCACCTCTCGCCAGGCAGAGAACCAAAGTAGGCCAAAGTCACACTTCCAAGAAGTAGTAGAGTGGAAGACGATCGGAACAGGCCACGCAGGCTGAATCAAGGAGGTCCTCGGACGAGAAACGAAACCGAAAGTAGACAACCAAGCCGACAGAACTCGGGCGGTCCGTTGTTGTTCAATTACTGTCCGGCTGGCAAAGAAACAGAGCCCGGGGCAATGCCATGGAGCAGGCCTGAAAAAGTCAGAGATCCATATCGCCGGCTCCCAAAGTCCAAATCAAATTCTGGAAACTGATAATTGATCAGCAGGGCTGTGCCAGTAACAACCCGTCGTCCAAATCAGGATAAAAGTCAGGATAGACGGTGGAGGTGGCGAGGGTCCGGGGAGCCCTGTGCTCACGTGGCCATCTTGGTTATGCGCGAAGCTCCTCCTCCCAATTAGCACATCTTGATCGCTTTCACTATTTTAACTTAGGGAAGGTGTCCTTAACTAAAAGGGGTACTATCCTGACTCAGAAACCATTATGGACAAGGGAATCAGTGCATGCCCCCATGAAATTCAGAATGGGACACAGAGTTGTGCTTGTATATAACATATTGTACTTCCGAATCTGTCTTACTCCTCGCTGACATACCTTTTTGTGTTAGAGTTACCTCCCAAGGCTGGAAGCCCAAGTCAGGTGGAGCCTTAGGCCTCACGTGTGAGCATGGCATGCATGCGTAGCAAGCCATACATCAATATAGCCCTGGCAAAGCCCCCATAGTCTTAGTGAGGGGCGAAACATATTGGCTTTTACATATTCGACTTAACTGAACAATTAGTTTCAACATAAGCCCTAAAAAACCTAATTATTCATATTCCAGGTACTCCACAAATAAAGGAACTCTTTGGGTATACCTGTAGGTATTTATAACTTTCAACTCTCTTTCTGGATCCCTCATTATTCAGCTAGATTTTATTTAGGAACTCCCATTCTCTTTGATGACTCTGCCCTGGTGGTACTACTCTACAAGGGTGTGGATAGGTGCCAAAGATGAAGAATGTGATGATAAAGTGAGTGAGGCATCTACTCCAATATCTTTGGATACCCAAGTGGTAGTAGGAAGCAGAATTCTCTTTGGACAGGGTCCATATTTTCTTTTTCTATTTAGCCCTGTTGATCTTGTGGGTGAGACGTATAAAAATCTGTGAATGCGCTGAAATCCATGGGTGGATGCGTGGGAATAACCATGCTCCACTCATTGAATGCCTCCCTGGGGCAGAGTAATGGAACACAGTAATTTGAGCTGTGTTTTGCTGCTCTAGGTGGTCTTCCGTGGCTTGATAAATCTCACTTAGTAGTTGCGACACACTTGCACCCATTTGCTTGCCACAAGGGCAATGCAACTGCTTGATAAATCTTCCCCTTAACTTTTCATGTCATCTGTGTATTTCTGCACCATACACTATGGCCTTATGAGAAAAGTTAAATACGCCATTTAGGAACCAGCCAATCAGGGCGCATACTCTAGGCACTACGCAGCAGTGCCCGGGTGTGCAGAATATACATTTATACTTTATTTCGGTCAGTTTGACCATAAAAGATGCATTTTAAGAACATTTCATTAAATTAGCAAATACCCAAAGCATTACATAAATTCAAGGGAAAATAGTACACAAGCACAGAGGATAACAAAGTGCTAGTTCATCAAACGGTCGGCCTCTACACGCCCTAATTGCTAGAGCATATTCATTATATAAAATTAGTGCTTAAAAACAATATTAATATATCGACATTTTAAAAAGGGTTAAAAGCATACATAAAATTGAACAGTATGGATTGATGTGGATCACCTGAATGTTAACTCTATTGCAGGGTGATTAGCATATTTACCAGCATATGTTTTAAAACACAATTTAAAATAATTCCTAAAATTTGAGCCCCATTCTCTTCCTAACCAGGAATACATTAAATAAGAACCTGCTTACAGAGAAAACTATTGGTTGTTATGAGTCAGTTTTCAATATGCGCTCAACAGTACTGCAGCGCCTACTATCTAGGGCCCTGCAAAGAGGTTTAATCCAGCGTTTTCTAGCTTTAATGTAGGCTGGACAAAAGAATAATATGTGAGCAACATTTTCTTTTCCTGGAACATCACACAGGGGACAAGTATCGCTTCTAGAGCACCCCCCATTTCCATTCCATCTAGATGTGTTAACACCTATCTGGAGAATGCCATATCAAAATTGCAGGTATAGAGATTTGGCTAGCGGGGGCTCTATCTCGTCAAGGAAAGGCTCTAAATATGCTACGTCTTTGAAAGACAGAAACTTCACAGATAAGGACCCAATGGTCTTGTTGTTTACTAGATTGAACATTATGTAAGCCCAGAATGTCTCTTTTAGGTGTTTTTTAGAGGATACTGTTAGCTGTTCTGGGTCATTCCAGTAATGGGGTAAGCCTAGCTTTTGCATCCATGACATAACGTGTGTTAACCACGGAATGTCTTTGGGTCTTCTCACTTTTAAAATTTCCTCTAGGCCAGTTTTATAATGCGTCAGTTCAGGAGTTGACCAAATCCTGATCCAGAACAAGAGTGGCCTTAGTGCTGAGTGATGGTCTATACGTTTTATATTCAGGTCCAGTGTTACAGGTAACAGCGGCGTCCTGCTAGGGAGTTTTAATAATTGTCTATAAAATATGTTTTCTTCCCGTTCAAAGTTCTTCCTGCACTGTGGGCCCAGATCTCTGCCCCGTATAGCGCTGCCGCTTGTGCTTTAGCTTTAAATACTTCCAGTGCAGGAGAAATTGCCCTACCTGAGCTAGCCTCGTGTTTTTTTTAAATGGGTGCTGAGTTTTGTACCAGCATTATCCTGCTTTTTTCAATTTGGCCTTTCCAGGTCATTTTGCTGTCCAGGTTAATTCCCAAATAGTTGAAGATGTCTACATACTCTAATGGTTGTTTGTTTAAAACAAGGTTTTTTTTAAAAGATCTATGTGGGTTTAATGCCATGTATTTGGTCTTGGTGGAGTTTATTTCTAGGCCCTTTTGCAAGCAATATCTATCGAAAGTGTCCACTAGGGATTGAAGTCCCTTAGGAGTTTGGGAAATTAAGATGGTATCATCGGCGAATAATAGGGCCGATACCACTTCACCCCCAAGGCGAAGGGAGTCGTGCCTGGAGTCTGCTAGGAACTCGGGATATCATTAACATATAGTGAGAAGAGGGTTGGTGCCAAGACGCACCCCTGTCTTACTCCTCTTCTCACTGGAATTGGTTTAGTTAATTCTCCCCTTGGTCCCCATCGCACTGTAGCAAAGTTCCCTGCATGTAACTTTACCATTTGTGTTAATAATTTCAGTGGTACCCCAATTTTCCTTAATGTCTCCCATAACTGGGGGCGAGGGACTAAATCAAAAGCTGCCCTTAAATCTATAAAAGCAACATAAAGACTGCCCTTCCTAAAAATAATATATTTCCAATAAATACACATGAACCTAAATACTTGGTCCAGTGTGCTTGTTTTTGATCTAAACCCTGCTTGGTATTTAGTTAAGATGTCCACCTCATCCATCCAATCTATCAATCTGTTTAAAATATGCCTAGCAAAAATTTTCTGAAGTATGTCTAATAAACTAATTGGGCGGTAGTTGGCTGGGTCCTGTCGGTTGCCCTTTTTAAAAATAGTAACGATCTCCGCCCCTTTCCATGTGTGGGGAATAGGTGTTCCGGCGGCTATCGAGTTACATAAAAAATTTACATAGGGACCCCATACTTCTAGATCGTGTTTTAAAAGGTCGCCTGGGATCCTATCAGGGCCTGGGGCCTTCCCTGCTTTAATGGTCCCTATTGCTGTTTTAGTCTCCTCCAAACTAAAGTGTAAAACTGTATCTGAAATTATGTCCTCTGTTTCATCTCTAGTGGCGGAGTCACCCTCACTGTGATCCTGATAGAGATTGGTGAAATGGTCTACCCAGGTTTTCTCATCTAAGTAGAGATCTTTGTTGCTTTTCCCAGTTTTATTTCCCTTGGCGATTAGGCACCAGAAAGCAGCCTGATCCTTGGCTCTGGCAGCGACCATTAGATCTGACCATATGTCATTATCCCAGGTCTTTTTTGCTTCTGTTATAATCTTTTTGTATTTTTGCCTATATAAGCTAATTTCCGTATGGGTCTTGTTTTTAATAGCGTGAACCAGCTCCGTCTTAGCTGATCTACTTTTTTTACTGTACCAGGGGTTAGTTAACTCGTGGTGTTTGCTTATCCCTGTATCTTCCATTTTGTACAGCTTTGTCAATAACGGGAGTAGGGCTTCTACTAATGTATAATGTAATTTTAGTATCCTTTCATCTCCTTCTTTGAATTTTTCCAGTGGGGCAGCAATGTCAGAAAATGTATTATAAATATCTGCCATTTTGTCATCTTTGGCTAAGACATAAGGCCACTTCAGGGCCCTCTATTATTACTTGTTTGTAGCTCTCCGTTTAGTGTAATACTCCCTTCCTCCCTGGGATTTTTGCTTTTGAATAAGTGGGGTTGTAGTTGTAATTCTAAGTGGTAGTGATCGCTCTCGTCCCTGTTCATAACCCTCAAGTCAATAGTGGTGTACCATAAATTCATGGACACCATTATATAATCTATCTGGCTCGATGAAGTACCTCTGTGGAATGTGCAACCTCCGGGTCTATCAGAGGATAGGCGTCAATTACAGGCCCGTAGTTCGTGTCCTACCGTAAATTTTAGAATCTAGGACGCCGCAGCCGTACATTTAACCTCGCTGCTGGCGTCGAGGATGGGGATATTAAATGCCATATCTTGCTCTTCAAAAAGGTCACTTATACCAGTCATAGGTTCATATTTGCAATTGAAGTCCCCTCCGCAAATTACACTGGAGTCCGCCTCAATTGTATCTAGAAAAGAATCAAGTTGTTCTATTGTTGGTGATTTGCTACAACTGCTACGTGGTCTATTGTAAACATTAAGCAGATATATAATCCTTTTATCCCGCGTTACGAGTTTTAGCCCCAGTATGTCCGGGGAATTGATATGCAAGGGAGTTATATCTACTTCTAAGGTGATGCTTATCCACGTGGCCAGTCCTCCAGAGGGTCTACCTGTTCCACACTGAATAGCATTTACACTGTATGTTTTGTATCCCAATCTTTGTGGGGATTCTTGTGACCAGGTCTCCTGCAGGAGCACTACGTCATACTGATCTATATACTCACTCCAGGAACTGTCCGCTAAGTTCTTGTTGAGTCCTGCAATATTCCAGGAAATCAACTTTGTGACTGTGCATATAGTGTCTCCCCCAGCTACTACCATGGCTTCAGAGTCTATGGTTTTTGGTAGGTTGTTTGCTGCCTCCTGCTCTGTTTGTTGGTTTAGGTTTAAATTACCATCTGCTAAGTCTGTTCTAGATGCAGGGCCATCGTTTTTTTTATTTTTCCCTGAGGCTCCCAGTGTTACCTTGTTTACATTATCTACTCTGGTAGACCTGTTTGCCTTCTGGCCTGCTATTTCTTTATTATCACTTAGTCAGTCCAGGTCGTCTAAGGTGGATAAGTCTGAAAATCTGTTGGATACTGCTAAGTTGTGGGTCATCATGCTACACTTACCACCCTGGGCGGGTTTGTAGAGGTACCCCAGTGCAAGGGTGTGGATATCTGTATTCTGATACGGGCTATATTCCTGGCAATCTAATATCTTCTTTACGATTTGTGGCCTTCTAAAATTTACTACCATGCAATCCCCTCTGATGTTTTTGGGGCCTTCCCCCACCCAACCAACTCTACGAGTCATCAATATTTCATCAGCTATTGCAGGGTGTAAGCGTTTGAATTTTACTAGCCAATTTACAGTTTTATTCCAGAGATCAATCCATGTTTCTCTTTGGTTGCGTCTTAAGGTTGGAACCCCGGTTAACACGATTACGAATGGACAGGAAACAGGGGGGAGGTGCAGTATGTCTTCATTCGGTACTAAATCGGTACCTTTGGGACTATGGATTTTCGATTTACACAAGTTGCTGCGTGTAGTGTAAAGGGTTGGTGGTTTGGGCCTAGTACTTGCTGTGCTTTCCTGGATTATCTCACTTACTGAGTGACCCTCCTTGGCTACATGCTGGTTAGACTCCCCTGCGCTCATATCAGTCACTGTGCTGACGTTAGTTAATTTACTAGTTCCCCCAGCAATTGTTTTAGTTTGTGTGTTAATTCTAGGGGGATTGCTAGCTTTCTCTATGCGTGTGTCCGCCCTGCCATTACTCTCCATTTCTTTGTTCATATTCTCAACCTTTATTTCAAGCTTGCTAAAACATGATCTCAAGCTTTCTTCCATTTTATCTAATCTCTCTCTGAGTACTTTTTCCATAGCAGTTGTGATTTTCGTCTCTAGTTTCTCAACCAACTGATCAGCCCAATGTTCGCCACCATAGAGCTCTGTTTGGGTACTGATTGAGTTTGTTAGTGGAGTAGTTACCCGCACACCCACTGCCTTGTTTTTACCGTTCACAGCCACTGCCTTTTTGTTTTTGCTACTACGTAATGGTAATATCTTTGATGGGGCCATGTATCGATACAACCCTTGGATTGCGTAGCCTTGATGCTAGGGGTGGAGTGATTACGCTGTTTGTTGGGTCCCGTGTATCAGGTATTAGTAGGTTGCGGTTAGTAGATAACCTAGGGGCGTTGCTAACAATTATAGCGGGGCTTAATGGAACTATACCCGTTGGATTAATTAGTGAAATAGATAGATCTGTGCTAGTTTCGCTGGAATGGCTATCAGGGTCTGGATTTGTCACTTTTAGCTCCATTTTCCCCTGCCCTGAATGGCCAGATTCTATGCTTGTTTGAACTAGCGCTTGTGGGATTACTACAGGGATATGGCTTTCCCTATTGCTCCAAGGGATGACCTTTTGGCCGCCAGGCCCATAGATAGCTTCCTTTCTGTCAGAATCAGCTCCTTCTCTAGAACTGATTCGGCTCTCTCCATGAAAGCATTAAGTGACTCAGCTATGCTGTTCCCCCCCCCTTTGGCCCCAATTTCTGTATGGAAGTCATGATAAATTCCACTCTTGGTGTGCGAAAGGGAAAAGGGTTAATGTCACAAACCGGTGTTCAACTGCAGTCGCCTCTTGATACACGATGGAGGAAGAGTTTCAAAGTAAAGGGGGTATAGCCCGGCCCGGCCTCCTCTGACTCCGGATGGCTCCAGATGGCCCCGCCCTTGACCCGGGCTTCACCCGGGCTAATCCCGCGCACGCGGTCCCGCGTCGAGGGCTCTGACCTCCGGTTAAATGCGCCTCCTGGCGCGGAAATGCTCAGGGATGTTGCTGCGGCGGCGGGAGGGAGGACTAGTTGGCCCGAGGTTGCTGGTGATAGTTCCCGCGGTCAGGTCACGGTCGTCTCGGATGCCCAGAGTTGATTTAGCAAGGGTAGGTGAAACGCCTGTGCAGAATATAGAAACCAGCAGGAACATCTAGCAAAAAATGGGAATTGCAACACAAAAAGGGGCATTTCTCACAGTAACGTTTTACTTTATGTTTGCATTTTTGCATCTCCTTTAATCATGCTTTTGTTTATATTGGATAATATATATACGTCTGTACAGTACTAACTTATTCCAAACCTCTGCATGACGTAAAGGCATTTAAGCAGCTCCCGCTAAAGCTTGCCAAGAACAGAGCAATTTTACTCAATGGCTGTAAAATGTGTGACATTGTCACACTATTTTTTAATGTTAAGTTCTTTATCTTTCACATCTCTATTAATAGTGCTCATTTCACTTGATGAAGTGCTTTGGTGGCTCTGAGACTCCCTCACTGGAGATGTACATTCCGTCTGGTCTGTGAGAAGTGCTCTTTGAAGGGCTGTTATTGCAAAAAAAAAATGGAATGAAAAATAATGTAGTCCACAACTATAAGGAAATCACTGAATAATTGGACCGTTCGATTTGAATAATGCGGGGCTCTAGGGGATGGAAGAATAATGCATTATGGATGGAGAGACAGTGGGTGGACAACAAGGGAGAGTGCAGAGGCATGTGAGATGACTGATTTGGGTCATGCATGAAGCTACTGTCACATGCAGACAAAAAAAATGAGGACAATTAGCCAGAAAGTGTTGAAATGTCACAATACCACATTAGAAAGGGCAGGAATTAAGAATTACAGAGGCCATTATTTAGCATTGATTAGCTGCAAAGGGAATGAATGAAAGGGAGAATGAGTGTGGAGAACAGCTTGATTTATGAGCTCTCGTTGTAATTCTATAAAATGGCACAGGGAGACAAATATAGTAATATGGCGAGAAGGGAGTGAAGCAATTCAAAATGGCATCGAATCTCTAAAACTGGAACATTACAACGGAGGAGAGAGAAAATGTCAATATAGGTTAACAACACAAATAGCTTGATGGTCGGGAAAACATAAACCAACAGAACAGTATAGTGGCTCTTTAGCAGTGTTGGATCAATAATATGTTAAATCTTAAAGCTTCACTTTAGATTTTTCAGGAGTGAGTGGGAGTGAACTTGTTTAACGAAGAAAGCATGTATATGCCTACAGTCCATGCAGCAAAGAGAATAGGCAAGACCGAATAATAATATCATCATTATAAACATTTGATCATTACCTGCCAAGGGAAAGGGTGCAACCTTGCCAGAGCATGCACTGTCTCAGCCATCACAGAGGACTGAAGAGCAGGGATGAAGCTTCTCCTACTGGGTTACCACCTAAGTGCACAGCTATCATTGTGGCAATATGGGTGGTGGCACAAGGGCCAAGAGGAGTGAGGGCGCCCACTGTACTAGGATTTCGGCTTTTACTTCCAGGCAGGTGGCAAACTGTCCTTCCTTTGGATTATTGCACACTACATCCTTGGTCCCACTGCTGCACCTAGAAAATGCCACTTTCCCACCAAGGTTGAAGACGTCTATAATTTTTGTTCAGCCGAAACAATATAACCCATTCATCAATACCTTTTTGATGATGGTTCCTTTTTTGGTCTTTTCATGCTGGCTACCAAAAATATATATTTATTTTAAAGCGCTCTTCAGGAAAGGTTTTGAGCTCTTCACATTGAATGCTCCCTTTTATCATGTGTGTTGATACACCAAAATGCTAGGGTTAGTGGAAGTGACATCACACATCCTTTGATCTCAGTGACTTCATAGGAAGTGACGTCATATGACCTTTGGCCCTGTCATTAAGAATGCTGTATTAAGTTCACACATTTTATAACACATCAGAAACTAACACCATTACATGTCTATTTCTATATACAACTGTATTCTAATTGGGATGCTGACATGATGTGTCAGGAAAACTTTGCACATTTCACATTTTTTGACCTAGAGGAAAAAAGAAAAATATTTTTGGCTTACAGTAATGCTAGGACTGTAAACGTTTATATTTATGATCACTTGATGACTCTAAGCACAAAGATGAAGGTATGGTTCTGACATAACTTTTCATGCATTCACAAAAAAGTACCTTGATAATTTGCTCATCAATGTGTATTTTTATTTCACTTTTTTGTTTATTCAGAAGAGTGACAATCCTCTGCTGAAATTACTTATTTTAAAGTATTAGATCGCAGTGGGAGGAGCAAAACAAAAACAGTGCTCATCAGGAGACTGCTTACCTTCTTTTTTTGTCACTGCTTTTACCACTTCTGAGGAAAGGGTCGCAAAGAAAGGGCCAGGGTTTGCAGGGAGCAAGTCAGGGGTCGCAGCTGCAAACCCTTAAATGACGTCTATTTCTTTGGTTTGACATGTTTGTTGTTTGCATGTGGGCACTTCAGAACTTTTTGTGGGGCCCGGGTCAACGCGCTGAAGTGGAGCCCTTCCTTGGTTGAGGGCCTGTTTCAGAGTTTAATAAAACTGTCCTAATAAGGAAAGAAACACACAACAGATCCAGCATCTGTCACCATCGAGTGGGATTATCATTGTTAGCTGCATTACCATTAATAAATAGGTAGCACTATGGTAACATCTATAAATAAATGTGGCAGCATGAGTGTGGGGCTCACAGAAATCCTGGGGTCTACTGACCATTCTCTTCCCATATTCTGATGTGCCTGTTTGCCTTTAGGTCTCATGTTTTGATAGTGGATCCTCTTTCCTTTGGAATTGGTTTATCTACAAATGGTTAATGATCATGAAGGCCTTCTGCAATACTTATAAAAAATGTGATTTCCTATGCTTTTATACACAGCACATAAAACAGCATGATGAAACAGACAAATTGGACCAATGCGATGCCATGACTAAGGGCCTGATTATTATGGAGTTCAGTCGAACTTCCGTGCTATTGCAGCAGTCAGGAGACCGTCCAACAAGCATGCAGTGGTCCAACTGCTGCAGTACGATGCGACTGCAGGGCTGGAGGTCAGGAAGTGCCCAGAACCATGGCGGAGACATGCTGCGGCCAAGGTAAAGGGCCGAGGTACAGGTCACTGCTGTGCACTACCTTAAGCACGTCCATGCACTGTGTGCCATGCACCATCATGCATGGCTCACGGTGCATGAAGTTGAGTGCGGACACTACATGTGCCCCCAGGACTACTTCTAAGTGGCCTACAATGGCAGGGGGCCATGTTTGGGGCACAGTATCACTTTCTGACAACCTTTTCATGACTGTGTTCCTGCCATGAAAAGGCTTTAAGAATGGAATATCCAAATACTGACAGCAGGGGGTCCTGACTTGACACTGCCGCCATTCAGGGATACAACTCAAACTGTGGCAACGTTGGGATCTAAGATCCTGGAGGAAGCAGTGGTCCTCCCTCCGACCGCTGTGGGTCCGACTGGCGTAATCGTAATCTCGCTTTTGGACTGAAGGGCTGTTAGTGATCGGACTACCACTGATGGCCTGAGGTCCTACCGCTATCATAATCAGGCCCAAAGTTACCATCTCATTATGGGTGTGGCAGAAAGACTGTGGTAACGCTGGTTACAAGACATACTATGCTGCCAATCTGCAAAAATGCTGCGTTGTCTCCTAAATTACACCAATGACGTGTACCTAAAAGTTTAATATAGCTATAGGGCCTCATTACAAGTGGGCCATAATTCTTCATAGGGCTGGTAACAGATGTTACTGGACACATCTGAAATCATATGTTGTATGGTATTGTGCCAGGTCAGTTTCACAAGGGTATTTTGCTTGCCAGGTGCAGGAGGAATGCCCTGGTGAAAATGTGGCCAAAATATAGAAAAGCATGGAGGAAACGATACTGAAACACTAATTTCTATATGCAATCTTGTCATCTGAGTGAACTCCTACAGCAGAACTACTAAGGGTCAGAGTATTGATTTGGCTCAGTGGGCAAAATGCCATGACTAATACCTGCCCATACTGTGCTCCATATGTTGACAAATGTATCTTTTAATGATCTTAAACTTAGAAGGCTAAATGGAAGATTTCATGCAAAAAATATGAATGCACGGGAGCCTTCTGCCTATACTGCCCTCGCCAGAAAGTGAAATATTTCCTTAAATTGTATGTCATCCCAACATTATTGTCTACATAACATGCTTAGATTTTTTTTTTATCAGGGTGAAAGCACGTAGTCCTCTACAAACCTAAAGAATCAATCGATCCCCGTAATCCATCTGTTTACAAATTCTGCTAATGCCTTTTTTTGCCCTTCACACTGTCTTATATCATGCGGAGAATTATGCTGTAAAACTTAGATTGTTTGATGAGGACAACACAACGATCAGCTATTGGCCATGACATATTTATTGCTAGCTTGCCTTTTTACACAAGTGGTATTTAAAAATAGATTTCTTACACTAAACTTTTATCTAGCAGTAATGTCTTTTTCAAACATTTCAGCTGACACATCAGTGCACTTTGTCAGCAATCACTTTATATATTATGGCGTGTAAGATAAAGTGCTCTCTAAGGACTGCAGTGTCAGGGCAATGATTTGTTCTTTCGCATTGCCTAAGCATTTGGGTGAGAAATAAACAGGATGCTCAAAAAGAGTGCTGTGATTATGTAACAGCTGCCTGAAACCTGGCAGAAAACCTTGTCTGAAAACCTTTTTCTGACCTTTAAAGGCATGTTGTAGTTAGCATTTCTCCATATAAATAAGACTACTCGTGAATGTGTAATGGAATCCTGATGTAGACTACCAGTATAGCGTTTCTGGTTATTATGGATTATTTTTTTTAAGTCTTATGTTTAGGACAGAAGGCCGTGAGGTGTGATGCTTCGTCATAGGGTCCCTCCTCACACTGGTTATAACTGTTGAACCAGTGTGGGCTACACATATGTTTATGGGGAGCTCTTTTGGCCTTGATGTGTCTGGGAGGTGTCTCAAAAGGAACACAGTACAGAAAAGTGGTAAGTTTAAAACTACCTACTAATTGAGGATTATTTTATTCATGTTATCAGTGAGCAGGATTAAAAACAATACTAAAGACTCACTCCAAAGGGTAGGATTGTTTACAATAGAGAAAAAAAATACCTCGACACACAGGGGTTCTTCTTCCTGTGTGGGAGATCCATTGTTTGATTTTTCATGGCAGACTCCATCAGGGAAAATATGAATCAGGAGTGCCGCCCTTAGTCAGAGCCGGACTGGCCGAAGTGGGCATTGGCGTTTCTTCAGGAGGCTGGATGGGCGGTGGCCTGTTTTTCAGCTACGGCAACAAGTTTGTTACTGGGGGCCAGTTTTTCAGCGGTGCTGCAATATTGGCCCCCAGTAACAAAAGCAGCAGTGCTTCACACTTGCACCACCCCAACCCCCTGCTGGTCCATCACAATTGCCATGGTTGCTTTGGATTCCCAGTCCAGCTCTGCCCTAAGCAAGGTGGAATTCGTGGAGTGCGAAAGATGGTGACCCTGTAATGAACAGACCATCACCATTTATGCAACTCTAGCGAAAAGGTGATGGTTCACTGGCAGTCAAGCAGGGGTTAATGAGGTGGGAGAACTCAATCTTGTCTGGGTGTGGAAATCTCCAATTTAAATCCATTGTACCTTCTTGCTAAACTATACATTACCCCAATGGATTTCTAAGAAAATGAGTCTGGAAGAGTAAAACACTATCACATAAATATAAGACTGCTTAAGAGCAAGAGCACTTCCACATTCAACATAAACTGAGCACAGACACGCAAACTCCAGTGATCATGATTCACAAGGCCAAGCAAAGGTTGTTCTTCGTTTTCAGAGAGACAGTCAGCATTAGACTTGAGCAACGTGGATAGTCCATCTGAGAGAATGAAGCAACATACACCAAACCAATATTGAAATGCACCACACAACGGGAAGAAATGCACATATTTCAACTCAAGTTATCATCTTGTAATTCTTCACATAAACCTGCACTAAACACGGAACATGTCATAAGGTACATCAGACAGAGGAGGTGAAGGTTCCTGCATACAGTAGATATAGGAAGGTACTGTTTTGGTTGTGGGAGTCCTATGGGATTATTTAAATGTAAATGTAAATGTAAATGTCATGGTACTTATGTCATTTAGGGAGTGGTAGTGGCTTCAGTGAGCTACGAACTTGGTATTGTTCAGTACACATATGGTATTACAGAGGTAAAATCTGCTTCAGGACCTCTAGTATTTCAAAGTTGACATATAGAAGATTCTGAAAGATTTTGACTTAATTCTTCCTGCTGGGTATGTGTTGTCAGCTGCTGTCAGTTGGTGCTATGTTTTGTGCAAATATGCAGTTAACCCAACTGGTTTCTGAACGTTCTCTTCCCAATTGAGCACCTTGAGATTAGATTAGATTAGATTAAAAGTTTATAAAGCACATGGTTACTCCAATGGAGTGTCCCGGCGCTTATACATCCCTGGCTGAGAAAAATGTGGCTGCCTCCAAGACAGCAAAATTAGCACCAATCCCCCGAGGTAGACCAAAAGAACCATGGGGCATATTACCAAGCAATAGCGATAATTATCGCTATTGCTTGGTTAGAGACAAAATTTTACCGCTGAGCTGCAGCGATTTTTATCGCAGATAAACCTTGGTATTACCAAGGTTTATCGCAAATGCGATAAAAAACGGCCGCAATGCATGAATATCGCTGAAAAGTCTGCGATATTCATACATTACCAAGCTAATGCTCTTAGCCATGTTATCCACCTCCCATTGGATAACATGGCTAAGAACTGCTCAGGGGCAGGTGTTAGCTTTTGGAGATATTCGCGCTTAGCGCAAATATCTCCAAAAGTTGGTAATAGGAGATAGCGATGTTAGCGACTGTTTCCAGTCGCTAACATCTTGGCACGCTCACTTTGCATGTCATTAGTGATAAATATCACTGACATGCAAAGTGGGGCCCAAGATGGTTGCTATCTCCTACTAGCTGTCGCTAACTGGTGTTAGCGACAGCTAGGTAATAGGGAGATAATTTTATCTCCACTTTCTTGGCTTTTAAAGCCAAAAAAGCAGAGATAAACCCCCTTGATAATATGCCCCCATGTTTTGAGTTTTCCACGGAACGGCACTTCTGAGGGCTGCATCATCAGCTCCAATGGTAGTTGATTCCAAACTTTAGCAGTAAAAAACTAAAGGATCTGCCTCCTAAACATACCTTTTGGATTTTAGGCACTGTCAGCGTAGCCGTGCCCGCAGACCTAAGATTCCGGATAGCTCTGTAGGGAGTTAGTAAGGGCCAAAGATAGCTAGGTCATTTCTCATTCAGAATCCTATGGCAGAAACACAGAGCTCTAAAAGTGACTCTGTACTTCACCGACAGCCAATGTAGTTCCCTCAGGGCTGCTCCCACTGGAATTCACCGTGGGATGTTCACTAACATATGGGTAGCAGCATTCTGGACTTTCTGCAGCATTCTCATATTGCTTTTAGTGACCCCTAGGTAGAGAATGTTGCAGTAATCCAATCAACATGTAATCAGAGCCTGAATAATGGTCTTTTTAGCATCAAGAGGTAGAAGATCTAAGATTTTCCGTAGCATCCTTAAAAGGCCAAAGCAAGTACCTGCCAAAGCTGATATCTGTTCCGTAAAAGATAGGGTATTACCAAACCATACTCCCAAATTGTTTACCTAAGTTTTGGAAACCGGGATCTGCCTTAATTCTTCCGGCCACCAGCTATGCGACCAGATGGAAGGTTGTTTACCAACTACCATGATGTTAGTCTTGCCTGTATTTAATTGAACGCAGCTGAAATTCATCCAGTTTGCCAAATTAAATAAGCAGGCTTTGAATTTAGGTGCAGCCTCTACATCCTTCTGTTCTAACGTGATGATCAGCTGAATGTCATCGGCATATGAACCAGCTTCACCCCATGTTTCAGCACTATATCCGCTAGTGGGCGAATATACATGGTAAATAATGTTGGGCTGAGGGCAGAACCCTGTGGCATCCCTTGTAACAGGGGATGGATCTCCGACTTAAAGGGCCGTTGTAGGACTTCAAAGGATCTGTTTTGTAGGAAATGCTTGATCCATTCCCATGTGCTGCCTCTGATACCGGCATCCCACAACCATTCTAAAAGGAGGCCGTGGGATACTGTATCAAAAGCCGATCTTAAATCCAACAGGATCAGTGCTTCCGTCCTACCTTCATCTGCTGCTATTTTTAGCTCCTCATAGGCAAGGAGTGAAGCAGATACAGTGCTATGTAAGCAGGGCCAGACTGGGAACCACAACCGGCCCTGGCAAAGTGCTCGGCCGGCCCCTCCTCCCACTCAGGGGGGTTGGAGGTGCCGCCGAGCTCTTTGCCGGGGACGGTTTTCGGGCGATTTTGTTACAGGTCCGATTTTGCAGCTATGCTGCAAAAACAGCCCTGTAACAAAAGCGGCCCCAGGGGCTCAAAACCAGCCCCCACCCGTGCGGCGCACCGGGGGATTGCCCGGGCCCGCTATGGCCAGTCCGGGCCTGTATATAAGGCCTTGAAATCAGACTGAGTTTCATGAAGTACCTAATTTTCTTCCATAAACGTAGTCAGTTGGGAGTTGGGACATTTCGCTGCAATTTTTGTGAAGAAAGGCAACAGTGATACTGGTATCATATTTTCTTGAAGCGCAGTATCTTGGACGGTTTCTTCAGTAAGGGAACCACCATCAATTGTTAGGAACCTTCCCCGACTTGGAAGATGAATTCAGCAAGTTTTTAAGCACTGGTGGAATAACTTCCTTCCCTTGTAATATCATATTTGAAGCGTTAATATCCTTGTGGGAGCCTGATTTTATTACTGACATTAGCTGAAGTATATCTTTTTTGACTGGTAGTTGGAAAGTAAAACTTCCCTCATGAGATGTTTCACTCTTTGGGGGATCGAAAGTATCTTATGTTATGTTAAAAAGCTAATAAAGCGCACTTATACCCAAAGGTGTGCTGGCGCTAACCGATGCCTAACTAGATACAGAAAAAACTATAATTCAGTGGTTATTGGGAGAACAACCACGTTGTAAGCCCCCTCCTGAAGACAAGTAGCTCTGTGTTATTCCTGAGACAAAATGGCAGATTGTTCCATGCTTTAGCAGCACCCACAATAAAACTTCTGCCACCCCAGGTGGCTCTTTTGACTCGAAGAACAACCACATATTTTGCCTCAGCTGATCACAGTGGTCTCCCGGGGACATACCATTGAAAAGGTTTCCTCAAATAATCAGGGCCCATACCCGTCAGAGATTTAAACACCGTACACAGTGTTTTGAATTGAGCATGCTGTATCACCGGTACCCAGTGAAGCTGCTTTATTTCCTTCCTAACCGAGACAGATCTAGGTGTGCTGGTAATCAGCCTGGCTGCCACATTTTGCACCAGCTGGAGTCTGTATAAATGCTTCTTCTGAATATTTGCATACAGACAATTACAATAATCCAGCCGGGACATAATGAGAGCAGTAACTGCAATCCTAAAACCTTCCTTGGGCAAAAAGAATTTTATTTTCCTCAAAACTCTGAGGAGGTAGAAACTTGTTGAGACAACTCCACTAACCCGTTCCCCAAAGGTTAGTTTTTTGTCCATGATCACCCCTAAATTCTTAGCTTTCCTGGTGGGAACAGGGGCAACTCCCATTTCTTCAGGCCACCAGTCAGGGGTCCAGAAAATGGTGACCTCTGTCTTGCCTGCATTAAGTCCCTTGCTCATTGCACCATCAGGATTCAAGCAAGCCGGGCCGACGACGCCTGAAATGGCAGAAACCGGTCCCCGGAAGCTTGTTTCCTTCCCAGTACAAGAATTGGCTTGGTAGTTTGGTTTGCCCTGTTCCCATCATACACTGGGACAGGAACAGACTAATTTGCATATAGCCAAGTTCTGAGCTGGGATGGTGCAGTGAGCTAAAAAACGGTGATGGATCAAGCCCTGATCTTTGGACTGGGTAAGAGTGGTCTGCTTAATTCAGGCACTCTGTTCATCACCACCCCCTTTTCTGATGCATTAAGTTTGAGGCAGTTTGAGGACATCCAAGCGGCGATGGCATTCATGCATTCGCAACATCTTAAGCCAGTTTCCGATACCTTGCCTCACTGTACGGACAACACAATTTGTGTATCGTCCGCATAAGAGGTTAGCTGGAGCCCATAAGATCTTATTAGTGCTGCCAGCGGACCCACGTAGATATTAAAAAGGGTGGGACTAAGAGAGGATCCCTGTGGTACCCCACAAGAGAAAGAAAACGGCTTGGACCTATGAATCCCCATATCCACAGTTTGAGTTCTGTCCGCCAAAAAGGATTACCCTGCACCCCTGCAGCCAATAACCGGTCCATCAAAACTTCATGGTGGACTGTGTCAAAGGCTGCTGACAGATCTAACCTGATCAGAATTGCTGTGCACCCTTGGTCCATTACCTCCTGAACCTCCTCTGTAGCTTTGATCAAGGCAAGCTCTGTGTTGTGTTCAGTACGGAAACCGAATTGAGTGGAATCTAGCACATTATTGAATAGAATAAACTAGCTAAGTTGTACATTCATAGCCTTCTCGATCAGTTTAGCCGGTAAAGGGAGGCGCGAGATAAGCCTATAGCTGTTAGGATCCAAAGGGTCCAGTTTTGTTTTTTTTATCAGCGGAAGTATTGATGCTGATTTCCAATACCTAGGAAACTGGCCGGCATTTAAGATGGTGTTAAACAAAGGAGTAAGGATGGGGGCAATGGCCTCAGAAAAGCTTTTGATCATTCAGACTGGACACGGGTCCATATGCATCCTGGATCGAGCGGCCTTTAGGAGATTAACTAGATCTTGCGTCTTGAACGGTGTAAAGCCCTCCAACAAAGATTCAGAATTTGTGACAATAGGCCCTGATCTGACTACAATCTCCACCTCCTCCTTTTGTTGTTGCGAAAAGGAGGAAAAGATAGCTTCCACCTTCTTTCTAAAGAAGAGGGCTAGTGATTCACAAAGGGTGAAATTGCTAGGTGTTAACGATCTTTCGGGTTCGTCAGTTTCCTAATAGTTTTAAACAATTCTCTGGAAGAAATTTTGGCCTCATGTATCTGCTTCGCAAAGTATAGTTTTTTAGTATCCGTAAGTAATGTTTTCTACTTTGCGAGGCTTATTCTATAAGCTTCTTTTTCATTAATATTGTTCTCCTTTCTCCAAGCCTGTTCAAGCCCCTGTTCAAGAGAATATTGCTCTCCTTTCTCCAACCCTGTTCAAGACTTTTGCAATCTGATTTATGTTTTTGTAAATTTTCGGAAAACCAGGCAGCAGAGGGGCGAGCTCGTTTAAGGATGAGTAGTTTAACTGGTGCTAAGATGTTACATGCATCCTCAATCCATCCCAAATAGACGGCCGTAGCCTCCTCCACTTCCACTGGCAGAGTCAGAGCAGTTGCAACTAAGATCTTTTCCAATTCAACGCTCTCTACGTTTTTCCAAGAACCTACAGCTATTTTTTCTTTAGGTTTAGATTCATGTTGGGATTGAGCCGTTTTTACTAACGTAAAAATAATCGCCACATGATCCGTCCAAGTGAGTGGTAGAACCTCCGTAATAGAAAGACTAGCATGGTTGGAAAAAATGCCATCTAAAATATGTTCGGCTACATGCGTCGGACTGGTTACCCTCTGCTCTAGGCCCCCTTCATTCATAATCTCCTTCAACCTCATATTTTCCGGGTCCAGAGGATCCTCCAAATGAAAATTGAAGTCCCCCATCATAGTGAACGAGGAGGCACCCAGCCCTTCCTCTAGGAGGGTATTGATGGAATCCAAAAATATGCCTCTAGAACCAGGTGGCCGGTAAATGAGGATGCAATTGAAAGTGTCATGTGAAGAGATACACTAATTGACAGTGCTTCACGCGCTAAGTTGGAGGCTATGCTAAAGGAGGGCTTTAGGCTATTATGGTAAATAACTGCAAGACCTCCACCCTTTTTCAAGGGTCTATTAAGGGTGTGACAGAGAAAATCTGGGGGGGAAGTACAATTCCTACTAGTTCCTGGGAAAGTGACATATGTCTTCTCTATTTTTTCCAAAAAGAAACTAGCTACTTTATTACCGTACTCTGTGGATGCCGGCAACACTGCTGTAACTCTCGCCAAGGAAGTAATTTATTTCACAATATGAAAGATATTTTAGGGGCGTTCTTAGCAGATTCGATTTTATGGGTACAAAAATCCGAGCATGTTCTCCTAATTTGTTTGTGATAGTGTTTTAGCACTTCTAGATATTCAGCTTTTTCTCTGGCAGATAGTTCACCCTCTAACAACGTTCAAGACTTTTACATTCTTTTTTAAGGATTACTAACTCCCCTGAAAACCATTCCGCTGAGGGATTTGAGTGGAAACTATTACAGAGTTTTAGAGGTGTTAAGGTATCTACTGCCTCCTTAATCCAAGAAAAACTTGTTTGTCAGCTATCTGGGTGGAGTCCTCCAGTTCCGGTGTGCTCATAGACAGTTTGGCCATGAAAGAGTCAGGGGCGAATAGGGACCATTCTTGGGTCCATCTAGACTCCAAAGGCTGTTTCGGTTGGCCAGAGTCCTTCCTAGGAATCTTGGTTTAAAAGAAAAAGAATCTAATGATCACACCATACTACAGGCGCCGGTGGCATAGCATTCACCTGAGCACTACAAGAGAAAATATTTTCTAGAGTGTGGCCTCTAATATGCATGGGGGTATGGACTAACTGTTCCAAACCCAAGGACTGTTATCCAGTTATGAATTCATAAATTTCTTGATTGTCCTTGTTATCAAGATGTAGATTCAGGACCCCTAGAATTACATCTATTTTAGTGGTGCACATTGACGCTGTTGACCAAGCTGTAGATGGAGTAAATGTGTGTCTTGCCGTGATACATTCACACCAGTTGCAAGGGAGGGGGAAGCAACCAGTTGCCTGCTCAGCTCTGAGGATTCAAACTGTGTGATGTTGTAGGTGTTAGGGTGGGATGCACAGACATCGAGACATGGGTTGTCAACAGGTTCAAGGTGATGAATTGACATACTTATAGAGTGCTCTTGGGACTGAGCATGTATTCCTGAGCATACTCTACCCCCATCATATTTTATTACTAGACACTGTGAGCATGTTTGATAGGACAGTGCACTTGAGAGGCATCATGTCCTTTGAATGTGAATGAGGGCATACACCACAGATGTCTATGTAATAATATATTATAATATAATATATTATAATATGGCACAGTATAATATAATATAATAACATATAACATTATTACAGTTTAATTCTGGCGTCACAATGCCAGCAGTCCCATCCAGCCGCAGAGGGGAAATGCAGAGTACAGATCATAATTAAATCTGCTCTTTAAATAAAAAAAAATGCTTTTCCTCCTACTGTTCTCTTTTGTCTAAATGACAAGTGACAAGCAGAAAGAAGATGATTATGGCAACACAGTTATGTTTTCCATTTGTTAGGTAATCTTAAGAAAGATTGAATATCTCTGTAAGTTTCTTCAAAATACAGGCTTTACCCTTTAGTCTTTACCTAGCAGGATGTATCCACCCATGGCTTTACCACAACGTTAAGTACCATTTCGGCATTTTTATTAGTATTTTATATGCAGTACTTTATCACAGAAGTAATTATCCCTTTTTTAAAACACATAAGATGTCATAAAAAAGAGGGATTTAGGGTTATGGGATGGGTAAGGGTTCACAGTGGTGAAGGTTTTAAAGGAGTTTTCTAGGATTCAATGTGAGTAAGGGTATTGGGTAGTAATGGCTTTAAATTGGTTTTTAGGGTTCAGGCATGGATAAGAGTACAGGGCAGAAATCTTTTTTTAATGTTCAGGGATTGGTAATGGTACTGCGTAGTAAGTGTTATAAGAATTTTGTTTAGGCACCCCCAGACACTGCAGGAGCCGTCCCTGGGGGGGTGGCGGTCCCCAGGGCCATCATTGGCTCCATGAGGGGGGCTGCGTGGCCCCCCTCCCACTTAATGAAAAGCCCCAGGGTTGGTGGTCCCCGGGGATGGGGGTCCATTACGGACCCCCTATTTTGAATATGTAGAGCCCCGGGAAGGTGGCGGTCACCGGGGCGTCTGGAGGGGCTCGAGCACCCCCACACAGGCTATTTATTTATTTATTTTAAAAACACAAGTCCTGGGGGGTGGCAGTCACCGGGGCTGCAGGGGGGCCGTGAGCCCCCGCAAATATTTTCGCAAAGCCCCGGGGTGGCAGTCCCTGGGGCTTGGGGGGCTTTGAGCACAGGCTGAATGCTTCTGATGCCACTAACTGTGCAGCTCAACTCAACGCCACATGGCTGTGGGCCCTTGGTGACCACTGCCTCCGGCCTACACTGCAGTCAGCAGAGCTCACAATTAAAGCTGAGTCTTGATTCATTAGTTACAGAGTCCAGTAGGCAAATAACTACAATGTTCCCAAAACCTATATAATATCCTTTTAGTATCCTTGCTTCAAGAACTTTTTTTATATCAATTATAGCTTTAGTACAATGACTAAATTCATCTTGCAAGTCCAAAGGAACACTGAATGGCAGTCTACACTGCGGACAGCAGAACTCACAATTTGAATTCAGTTTTGATTTATTTATTGCAGAGTGAACTGTACTCTATATCGTTGGATTTTCTCAAATGGAAGTCACAAAAAGCATTCCTCGATGTCTGTGCTGACTACTGCCTTCGATGTCCACTGCGGACAGCAGGGCTCACAATTCAGATAGAGTCGCGATTGCAGATGACACAGTCTAGTAGGCAAAAGACATTGCTCCCAGTGCGGCGCTCCCACAGCACGCATCATCGCTGGCTGTGCACACGCTGAGCTCCACACCTACCACTAACTCTCTACAGCTCAACTTAACATCACGTGGCTGTGGGCCCTTCCTGACCACTGCCTCCGGTCTATACTGCGGTCAGCAGGGCTCACAAATCAAGATTAGTACCGATGCAAATTGTGTAAGAGACTATAATCGGTTAAGAAAAACAAATGCTCCCAATCTGTGCAGCTCAAATGAACGCCACGTGGCAGTGGGCCTTTACTGACAGCTGCCTCCGGCCTACACTGTGGTCAGCAGGGCTCACAATTCAAATTCAGTCTTGATTCATTAATTTCAAAGTCCAGTAGGCAGCTAGCTATAACGTTCCCGAAACCTACACATTTCGACAATGTATTCCATTCATATTTTATCTTTTGTTACCTACACTGCGGTCAGCAGAGCTAACAATTTGAATTCAGTCTTGATGTATTACTTGCAGACAGAATTGTACTCTATGGGCTAGATGTAGGTAAATCTATTTTACCACTTCTTAAATACCGAATTTTACCGATTCGGTATTTAAGAAGTGGTAAAATAGAGGGGGGGAGATGTAGGTAATTCCAGATGTGGAATTACCGAATCGGTAATATTCGGTATTTACCGATTCGGTAAATACCGAATCGGTATTTCCTATTGATTCCTATGGGCTGTGAAGCCCATAGGAATCAATGGGAAATACCGATTTGGTAATTACCGAATCGGTAAATACCGAATTCTGCAAGGGTGCAGGGGGTGTCACTTTGACACCCTCTGGCACCCCAAAAATTGACATGTGCGCCATGTGGCACACAGACATGCCCTAAGGGCATGTCTGTCTGTCACATGGCATAGGTGTGCACATGTGCATGCACACCTGAATTCGATATTTAAACACCCAATTGGATTGGGTGGTAAAATACCGAATTTGTAGGGCCTTTGGGACTCAGAAGAGTCCCACCTACATCTGAGATTTACCGAATCGGTAAAAATACCGATTCTGTAAAAATGTGCCCCTACATCCCAAAAACCCATTTACCGGTCGGTAACGGCTGAAATCGGCCGTTACCGGTCGGTAAATGGCTCCTACATCTGGCCCTTAGTCCTCGGATTTTGTCAAGAGGAAGTGACAAAAAGCATTCCTCGATGTCTGTGCTGACTACAGCCTTCCATCTACATTGTGGACTGCAGGGGTCACAATTCAGATGGAGTTGCGATTGCAGATGACGCAGTCCAGTAGGCAACAGACATTGCTACCAGTGCGGCCCACCAGGACCACATATCATCGCTAGCTGTGTACACGCGGAATACTTCTGATGCCCCTATCTCAGTGCACCACAACTCATGAACCCTTTGTGATAGAATCTTTTGAGTATGTTTTCACATCTGTTGCCCCTACCTCAGTGTACCACTAGTCATGAACCCTTTACGATAGAATCTTTTGTGTATTATTTCACATCTAGTGCCCCTAACTTAGTGCAGCACAAGCAATGGACCCTTTATGATTGAATCTCTGTGTGTGATCCGATGCTTACTGTTGTACTTGTTGCCAGCACCAGCCATTCCCTGAGGGCTGGCATACACTCACCTCACATGCATCCAACACATATGTCACTGGAATGTGACCCTGGTAATAAAAAGGGGATGAGCGCACGTGCCTGTACCCAGTTCCACTACCTGTCTAACTGTGTCCATGTGTTCATTATGTATGCATGATGCAGCCCCTGGGCATTACCACATTACATTCTGCTGTGCACAGCGCTCGCAACCATGTTACCTCTGGCAGTGGGTCAAAAATGTGGTTATGTAACTTTGTCTTGGTCATTGTATAAGTACATAGGTAGAGACTGGATCAATAGAGTACTGCAAGGAGAGTGTATAGTGAATTTATAAGTGCTTCGGAATTGGCGGAGTGATTGGATAAGTACATATATTGGAGGAGCCTAACCCCTGAGCACGAGCTTGGCTTAATTGGCTGCCCTCCATCTTCCAAAAACTGAAATTTGGGCTGTGCATGGCCCTATATTGATACAGCTGCAACACTCCACTGATTGTGCAGTAAACATTCATATCCACACAGATGTGTCATGTGCACGATCTTTCATGTGTGGAAGTATGGATGATTGTAGGGTCAGTGATTCCCCCTACCTTCCAAGTTGGCCATGTTTTGGGTCTTGGGTCACAGGGTGACACATTGGCGCGAGCTGCCCGGGTGGCGGCAGCACTACAACAGGGACACCCACATGAGTTGATTCCAGAACAGAACAGAACAGAACAGACAGAGCCACGCCCAGAGCTCCGGAGTCATTGTTCACTCTGCCTCACGCAGGACTGGCATACGCCAGGCCAGCCCACTCCGCTTACGCATACAGGGAGGGACAACAACGCTACATGACCCATATTTTCATTGTCGTGATCTGCTGCTCACAGGTCCAGTTGTCAGTACACTACAGTCATGCCCTGACGTCTGGTTTACACCCACCCATCAAGCACAGACGTCAGAGGACACGTGACCCTGCCAATAAAAAGGGCCAGGCGCACGTGCTTAATGCCATATCCATTTCAGACTTGGTGGCACCGGATGCACTGACTAAGCTTGAGGGCTCCACTATGTCCCGGCACATGGTTGGAGACACATTGGTGGCAGAAAGGTGAGCTGTGAGAGTTTTGTCCACAGTGTGAGCACTCATTGTCCCTCTCCATCTCTTTCTTTCTCTCCCTCACACTCTTTCTCTCTCTTCCTCTCTCTCACACTATTTCTCCCTTTCTCTCTCTCTTCCTCTCTCTCTCACTCTTTCTCTCTCCTTTTCTCTCCCTCTCACTCTTCCTCTGTTTATCTCTTCCCTTTTCTCACACTGTTTCTCTCTTTTTCTCTCTCTTCCTCTCTCTCACTGTTTCTCTCCCTCTTTCTCACTCTCTCTCTCTCTCACTCTTTCTCTCTTTCGCTGTCTTCCTCTCACTCTTTCTTTCTCTCTCTCTCATCCTCTCTCACACACTCTCTCTCTCTCTCCTTTGATGGACGCATGACGCACAATCTTATCTTGCTTTTTGTCTAGCAGGCTGTGATTCACAGATTGACGAATATGTCTTGCTTATGATCTTGTAGATCGATGAGGTGGCTGTGGTAATGTCAGGTGCTGATGTGGGGCTTAGCCAAGGTTATCTGAGGAAAAGTAGGTCTGGGGAGTTTTGAAGCAAGTCTGAGATCTGAGGGGCATGATTGGTGAGTGAAAGGGTGTTGAGGATCATGCATGCGTGTCCTGAGTATTTTGCAGGAGGTTGCAGGCTATGTTAATGTGATTAAGTAGGCGTTCAGCTGCTGCTGATGTAGGTGCAGTAAGTGTTGGGTGTGTGTAAGTACATGAAAACTTGCAGGTGAATGCTCATTTCGTGCTAAGAAGTGTCTGTTCAGATTTGTGAAACATTTAACTATTTTCAGTTACCTTAGGTTTAGCAAGTGGAGAAGTTTATTCTTTAAAGTATCAACTCTCTTGAATGTATTTATTTTATTTTGATAGTTTTGTATATCGGGAACATGACCCTTGCAGATATCACAGCACTTTACAGGTATACAGATAGCAGAGCAAAAACAACAATAACATCATGTTCGGGAAAAATACAGGATAAAGTAGTGATCAGAATGCAGAGGAGATGAACCAATAAAAGCAGAATTTACACAGTCAAGAAAACTGTAGGATCATGTAGTATCTAGAAAAATGAGAGGTCGAGGAAAACAATACAACAACAAAAAACAGTTCAACGGTATGCCATAGTCTTGCGGAAAATAGAGGAGTCGGGATGGGTATCACAGGCTCAATGAAGAAATCTGTTCAGAAGGAGTGTTTTGACTTCTTTCTTGAAGGATACCGTTGAGGGATTCAATCCAATTTCAGGGGTCAAGGAGTAGCAAATTCTTGGAGCAATCCCAGAGATGGAACAATTATAGATTTTCTAGTTTAAGAATCTCTGTGGTTTCAGTTGTAAGGATTTGGAGCTTCTAGTTTCTGGGCAAGATATCTAGGGGAATTCAGGTAGAGGGCTATGTGTGTCATGCAGGCAATTGTTAGCTGGATTCCTGCTTCTTAAGGGAGCCAGCAGAGAGATTTCAGATCGGGGGTGATGTGGTTGTTTCTTTTTGAGCCATGATGAGCAGAGCAGCAGAGTTGAACGATACTCTCAGGGGAGCCACTGTTGATCTAGGCAGTGGAGAGACGGTTACACTTCCATAGCCTAGCCTAGGAATCACTAGAGCTTGTACTGCATGCTTAAAGTCATTGGGGGGGAGGAAGGGTTTTAATTTCCAGGAATGTTAATTTGGTGATTTGCTCCTTTGATGGAGGCACTGAAGTGTTTCTGCATGTTGATGTTCTTGTTGAAAGTTTTTTTTCTTTTTTTTTAAATTCTTTATTCTACAATAATCATTACAGCAAGTCGAACTTACATTCTGTACAACATAGTCATTTTCTCTTTTTCTCTCAACTAAACACAATGACAATTTGCATATATATCATGGCATGGCACATAGCAAAAGGTGGCATAGCATCCAAGACAATTCTCTGATGTGTTTAACACCTGAACATCATTAGCAGGATCATCATTATTCAGTGCAATACGTCATTTAACAACCAATGAAACAGAAAAGTAACCATAACCCCCGTTCCTCCATCCTCCCCGTAGCTCCCACCCCCACCCACCCATCTCCTGGTCGTGATAAAAAACAATATGTGTCACTCCTCAACAGTGATGTCGGTCAATCACTTTACATTGCAAGGGTTCCAAATAGCCTGCGCGTCTACGGGCTCTTGTTCACTTCGATTACACTTTCAGCACACAATGTGTTTGTTTTTACGGCCTATCTGCCTGCGATGGTGTCATGTCCATCCCTTCCAAGTCTAACAGCCTGACCTCTGGATCCTGCGTTATGGGATACTTCCGCTGGCCTCTCTCCTCCTCTCGTCGAAGCACCACCCCCTCCGCCCTGCCCCACTTCACTAGGTCTGTCTGCCACAAAGATGTTCTGGGTGGTCTGGGGGACTTCCATCTCATCATCAACGCTCTGACTGCTAGTAACAGGGCCAAATCTAGAAATTTCAGTTTAGCTTTTTGGGTTTTGGGACGTTTAAGGGACCCCACTAGACAATACAAAGCTTCCTCCGCCACTGGCATGTTAGTAACATTACGAAGTGCCTGACAAATCTCTGCCCAGTAATTACGTAAGTGCGCACATGTCCATAACATGTGGAGAAATCCAGCTTCATCTTCCCTACAACGTGGGCAACAGTGGGGGGAGTCTGGGAAAATTATATGTAACCTCTGGGGAGTTAGGTATGCCCTGTGAAGCACCATTACCTGTATGAATTTAAATTTAACATTCCTAGACACTCTCTTGGAATGCTCAAGACCAGTCCGGCATGCCCCATCAGACAGTACCCCACCTGTGTCCTGAACCAAGGATTCTCTAAGTGCAGTAAGTAGGAAGGCCGCATGTTCCTTTATCCCCGAGCCATCTCACCAAATGGCCTCCCGTTCCATATAGTAAAGCAAGTGAACCAGTTTGTGTTGCGTGGGTCGAAGTCTCTCTGGAGCCCAGGTATGTCGTATATAATGGGACACTGTGGAATGCAGCAAATAGAACCTCTGGGGTGCACCCGTGACTTGTAAGAAGGAATCATGATCCATCAATGTATCATCTCCGAAAAAGGCACCCACCTCATCAACCCCAGCTTCCGCCCAGGGACGTCATTTATGCTGTGTGAGTCTGCCCTGTGGTGTTGGAATGCCCAGCAGGGGGATGTTCCCTGCAAAGGGTACTGCCACTGAAGTGTAGGCCAGTGCCGTCTTCCAGCACAGTAAGGCCGTGCGCAGAAGGGGGTGGCAATCTAGAGGGAGTTTGCTTCTGGGTAATAACTGGGAATGTAATTCTCCCCGCGCCAGTCGGTCTGCTGAGTAGCCAATCTCGTGTAGGTTCCTGCCCGCTACCCAGTGTGCCAGCCACTGAAGTTGGTGGCATAGTAGTACCCACGGAAGTCCAGTGCCCCCAGGCCTCCCAATCTGGTCCCTAGTTGGAGCTTACGGAGATTGATACGTCGCCACCCGGAACCCCAAATGAGGTTTATCAAGATCGTGTTCAGTGTATTAAATATCTGTGTAGGATTGATGACCGGCAGATTAACAAAGTAATATAACAGGCGAGGGAGCATAACCATCTTTGAAATAGCAATCCTACCCATAACAGAAAGGGGCAAGGAAGTCCAAAACCCTACACTGCTATGGAGGCGTGCAATAGCTCTTCTGATATTGCCCTCAATCTGCCCAGATATTTGAACGTGGTCAGTGCTACCAGGATCAAATGTCCCCCAAAGTGAATGAATGGGGGGTGGGGCGATTCTCTAAAATAGAAGCCAGATGACTTTTCAGGGTTGATGGCCAGACCAGACACCTCCTCAAATCGGCTAAAAATGTCATATAAATTCGAGTGGTCTGCCTCTAGGTCACGGAAGTACAATAAAATATAATTTGCATATATGGATATCAGGTTGTGTGTCCCCCCCCAATCAGAATACCCATCCAGTCCCCATGAGTCTGAAGGGCTATGGCAAGGGGCTCCAAGGCCAGTATGAACAGAATCGGTGATAGGCGGCAGCCTTGTTGAGTGCCTCTGTAGACTGAGTAGCTCTCCGATATGTATTGGCTCGTGCGTGCCCGGGCCATTGGTTCTGTGTATAATAATCTAATCCATGTCAATAAGGAGTTCGGGAAGCCAAAGCGCTTCAGGGATTCAAACATAAACGTCCATGACAGAGAGTCAAACGCCTGTTTGAGATCCAGTTTTATACAGCCTGCCTGAAAGTATTCCTGCAGTGTGGCCGTTAATAAGGCATGCAATTTCCGCGTGTCCTGTGATGTACTCCGTCCCGGAAGGAATCCGCATTGATCGGGGTGTACAAGAGTGGGGAGTTGAGATTGTATCCGTAGGGCAATAGCCTTACTAAGGATCTTGTACTCTGTAGAGAGCATGGACAGGGGACTATAATTTGTCAGTTCGAGTTTGTCCCTTCCCGGCTTGGGTATGGATGTAACCAGGGCCTGCATCGTGGATGCAGGTAAATGACCCTCCTCAAATGCCGCCTTATACACCTTATCCAGGATGGGCACTAGGATGTCAGAATATGTCGAGTAAAACTCTACTGGAAGCCCATCCATGCCCGGTGTCTTATTCCGATAAAGGGACCGGATGGCAGCACGTATCTCGTGTTGTGTAATGGGACCATCTATTTACCTCTGCGTGTCATCCGACAGGACTGGAATGGGTAGACCATGTAGGAACTCAGCCACTCGGTCTGGGTCTTCCAGGGGAAAAGGAGCATATAACGTTCTTAGGTGATCATGGAGCGCCTTGTTAATCTCAGTATGTGTATGGACCATGACCCCGACATATCATGGATCTGGGTGATCACCGGAGGGTCCGGGCGATCTCGTACCAAGCGGGCCAATAAAGTGCCTGATCTGTTGGCCTCAGCGTGCTGACGCCATAAGTATTCTTTGTGATCTATGTTCTAGTACTTCCGCGTGATCAATGTTCCCTGCCTGCAGTTCTCCCCTCTTTCCTGGGTCCGTACTCGCCTCCCTCTCCAGCGTTTTCAATCGGTCCTCAACCTCGCAGAGTTTCTTATGGACTTCTTGCCTAGCCCCCACTAACTGACCAATGACAGCGCCTCGCACCACGACTTTCATAGCGTCCCATACCACCAGGTTAGACAAAGCGGAGTCCCAATTTTCTGTGAAGTAATTATTCAAGGTGTCAGACAGGGATGTGCGAAAGGGGTCATCCTCTAAAAGGAGTGGGTTAAGCCTCCAGGTGGGCACCGGGGTCGGTACCCTACTCCAAAGGAGGCTAAGCGTCAGAGGTCTATGATCGGAGAAAGTTTTAGCTAAGTACTCCGAACTACCAATCTTCGTCAATAATGACCTTGAACACAGGAACCTATCAATCCTGGTGTGTAGGTTGTGTACAGGGGAGTAATAGGAATACTCTTTATGATTAAGGTTCAATTCCCACCAAGTATCACCAGTCCCCAGCCCTCAGTCCAAGCCGCAAACATTTCAGTCAGTTTTGTTACCCCAGCCATCTGAAGAGGGGGATGCGATCTGTCCTGGTCTAGATCTAATACCATGTTCCAGTCTCCACCCAATATCCAATGGATATCCACCCAATCCGGCAATGCCAGACCCTTAGTGCAGAGAAATTTATCTTGATCAAAGTTCAGGGTGTATTTACTGCCAATCACTACCAATGTACCATCCAGTTTGCCTTTCACTATTATATATCTGCCTTAATCATCTACCTTCCTCTCTATTTCTACAAATGGTGTCCCATGTCTGACCCAGATAGTCGCCCCCCGGGAAAAGGCAGAATAGGACGTGGAATAAATTGTACGCCTCCATTTCTTCCTCAGCGTCAGAGCTTCTGATACCGTGAGGTGGGACTCCTGAAGGAATGTAATCTGCGTATGGTGTCGTAATAAAAACGTATGGATCCAGTGACTCTTCTGAATTGCCGCGAGCCCACGCACATTCCAGGTAATGAATCTATAGGATCCTACAGCTTCAGCCATACTTCCCTTCTATCGGACTAGGAGTGTTAGTAGGACCTTCACAGCATGTTGTATAATTATCAACCAGGAGACGTTGTGTCCTAAATTCCCCGCCTCAAAATGAACTAACTTGGCACAGCAAATTAACAGCACGGAGCCGAACAGAAAAACCATAAACAAAGAAATCCAAATACAAGTGCATAGGCCATTGGGGCTGGCCAAGCACCATGCCTGTCATCTGAGCTGTCGCTCCAGGTGCCGCCGGCTCAACGGTGTACCAAACCGGGGGCATAACTATTAGGAGCACTTACTCTTGTGTACTGACTGGATAAATAGTTCTGTGGGGATGCAACAAAATAAATACAGTTCCCCAGCCCCCCGTATACCCCACTGCATGCCAAAACCATAACCTAATAACCAATTATTGTTTTGAAAAGGATACCAGTAGTTATTATGTATGCTGTCCGCTCCGAGCAGAGCCATCTATCTCCTCAATTGTCTAGCATATCATCTGCCGCCCGGGGTGTGACGGTTAGGAACAGGATCACGCTGTGGTCGGAGTCGGAGTGGACCATGCTGTCATCCGAGTTCGTGACAATCTTCTCCTGGTCCTCCCGAAGGTGCCCACCATAGCTAGCGCTCCCATCTGGTCTTCCTTCTGCTGCTCCCACGACGGGCCGCGTCGTCCTGATCTCCTCCCCGTTCTCAAGGGGTCTCCGTCCTCTCGTTCTGATCCCTCTCTCGAGCGCCCGGCCGACGCGTCCTGGGTAGCGTCTTGACTGCCAGCTATGCCCATCACTTCCAGCCATTCCTCCACATCTGTGGGGCTCTAAAAAAAGTGTGTTTTCTTATCATACACAATCTTTAAGCGGGCAGGGAACAGAAGGGCATATTTCAACTTGGCCTTTTGCAATTTCTTTTTCACCTCCAGATATGAAGACCGTTGCTTCTGGACTACATTAGTATAATCCGGGTAGAGGGATATCCATTGATTCTCAAATTGTATAAGGGACCTCTCTCGTGCCTTCTGTAGGAGGACCTCCCTGTCTCGGTAATTTAGGATCCGTACAATCAGGGGGCGAGGTGGGCGTCCCGCTCTAGGCCTACCAGTGGGAATTCGGTGCGCCCTCTCCACACAGAAATGTGGTGACAGACCCTCCGCGGTGAAGTGGTCTCGGAACCATTGTTCCATAAAGTCCGCTGCATGGGTCCCCTCACTGCTCTCCGGAAGGCCAATGACGCAGATGTTATTGCGGCGATTGGGGACTTCCGCATCCTCCACATGATCCATCAGGGAAGCAACCTGTTGTTGTAGTAGCTGGATAGAGGTGGTATGATCTGTCACCGCAGGGGTGAGGTCTGCGATAGCAAGGCCCTGATCTTTCACTCTGTCGGCCAATTTACTGTGATCTGCCTTAAGCAATGAGAGGTTTGTGGTTAGGGCCCCCATCTGCAGCTCCATCGCCTACCTAGAGTCTCTAATCTCCTTCAAGATTAAATCCAATTTATCTACTTGTTGTTCCCCAGCAGGGCTCAAGCCAGAGGCCTCCAGTGGGGCCCATCCCAGTTCAGCGCCTGACGCAGATGCGTGGCCGCAGGTTCTCCTTGACCTTCTGGCACCCTCGCTCCCTTTCGGACCATTGTCATTAGCAACAGGGTCTATCTGCTCCTAGATGCGTAGGCTCCGCCCAGGGAAGCCACTATGTTAGAGAAAGTGCCTTTAGGGTGTTTTTGTCACCTCACTGGAATCACTCCACGGGGTCCTCCGATCCAAGACGCAGGCTGCATAACGCAGCGCACCAGGGCCGGGAGAGCAGTAGTCCGGCAAACCGGGAGTGGGGTTGGGCCACACCCCCACCACCGCAGGTAGAATGGTGAAACTTCCACCGGGTATCGCGCCACCATCAGGCGCTCCACGAAGCGTCTCACGGCCACTCAGGGTACTTCACACCCCAAAGCCCGGGCCAGGGCGGGCACCACGACTTGGTAAGGGGTCACAGCGGCCTATGTACCTCGTCTCTCTCCGACAGTCAAATTGCGCAACAGGGTGTGGGGTAAAGAGGAAAGGTGCCAGGGCACCTCCAGCTTCTCCAACAGTGCCCGTCCTCCTCCCGGGCAAAGCCACAGCATCCACACCTCTTCATCCCAGGTCAGCTCCCAGGGCTCCACAGCGGCAGGAGAGGTGGTGACGAGAGGGGGGGAGCTGGGAGGGCCCCATCAGCCCGCACACCCTCACAGCCAGGCACCGTGAACCAGGCAACAGGGGGGGGGAAGAAAAGGGGAGGTTCCCCCTTGATGTAGTCGGCGTCACCCCCCTCTCACAGGGCTCGAGGTCGCATACCTCTGTATCGCCCCAACAGTGTCCCGGAGCTCTGCCGTCCTCCAAAATCAGGCGGTTCAGGGTCAGCCCCAATCTCTCGGGCGGGTAGTCCAGCTACGCCGAGTCTCATCACTGCCCGGGGCAGGGTATGCGCCCCTCGGTGAATCCAGCTGAAGCCGACGGGAGATGTCCTCACTCCGGGTTCCAGACGAACAGAACTCCAGCAGGGGTCTCAAGGCCCGGGGGGCGAGCGATTGCGGCGCCTCTCGTCCTCTCTCTCACCACAGCCCTCGGCTCTCCCCTAGAGGAGGCCTCAACAAGCCCGAGCCCTTGCGACTGGCCTCCGATGCTTGCAGCCCCCGCCGGCGGCGCACAGGGTCTCCCGGGTGGTCTCGCTGCCTTCTTCTCCCCACAACTGCAAATATTGGCCGTCCAGTCGTCAATAACCAGGAGAAAGCCCCCAGGCGGACCCGGAGCTCAACAACAGCCGACCACTATCGTGGCTGGCTAGCCACGCCCCCCCTTCTTGTTGAAAGTTAATCCTAAAGATCTTGCAGAGTCAATGACTTGTGGGATGCAGTTGAGAGCAGTAAGATGTTTCAGCCAGTCTTCCATGGCAGGTGACTGGTTGTGGGGGCAATTAGTAGGGATTAAGGTTTATTTGTGCTTAGTTTAAGGTGATTGGAAGCTAGCCAGTTTTGAATTTTCTGAAGAGTTGTGTTGAGGGAACTGATGTCCTCTGGGGAGGAGACATTTAGGTATAGTAGGGTATTGTCAGCATACATATGATAGCAGATGTTGGAGGAATGCAAAAGTTCTGTAAGAGGTTGTAAGAACAGGTTGAAGAGCGTGGTAGAAAGCCAGGAGCCCTGTGGGACCCCTAATGTGACCGATGTTGTCTGTGGAAGTGAGTGAATAACCTTGACTCTTTGAGACATGTTATGGAGAAAGGATGTGAACCAGTTAAGGACTGATCCTGAAAGTCACATGGGGTTACTCGACCAGTCAAGAAGTTTGTCTTCCTTAACCGTATCAAATGCCAATGATAAGTCGAGGAGGATTAAAAGACAGAGGGGCATATTAACAAGAACCTCATTAAAATGATCTCTGTTTTAACAGCAGGAAACTGCCGCTAAGACAGGAATAATGGGCTTGCTAATATGCGTTATGGAATTCCAATAGAAGTCCAGGTTAGATGTCCTACACATCTAACCTGGGCTTCTATTGGAATTCTATAACGCATATTAGCAAGCCCATTATCACCATTTTAGCAGCAGTGTCCTGCCGCTAAAATGGCGATCATTTTATTGAGCTTCTTGCTAATATGGCCCAGAATTTGTTCTGGTCCAGCATTTTTAGGGCATCGTCCACCATGTGTGTCATAGCTGGTTCGGTGCTGTGCCCTGGGCAGAAACCAGATTGAAATTGATCCAATATTCAGAAATGATCTATGTTTTTACAGAGTTGGATGTGAAAACATTTTTCCAGAAGCTTTGCCAAGATAGGAATATTGGAGATAGGATGGAAGTTGTTTAGGTCAGTTTGGTGTGCTATAGGTTTTCTTAGGATGGGGGCAACCTGACCGGACTTTAGGCACTCGGGGATAGTGCCTTGAAGGAGGGAGGCATTGACAATCTTATTCCAAAGTGGGAGTAATGCGGGTATGATCTCCTTGAAGAAGTTGGGAGGTAGAGGGTCATTGAAGTGTTGTTAGAATAATATGGATGGTATTTTCCTCAAAGGTTTCGAAAGAGTTCCACAAGGTGTTATTTTTGAGGAAGCGTCTCGTGGGACCCAAAGGAACAGTGGACTGGGAGGTAGAGAGGATGGATTGAGGTGGGAGAGGACATTGTTCCACAGAAGTCTGCAGATCATTTAACAAGCTTTCTGACTTCTGGGGGCAGGAGTAGGTGAAATCCGCACAGTTTGGCGGTGTAATAGTTCCAGCAAGGGACAGGATGGGTGCGCTATTTGATTGGGCTTTAATGCGATGAAAACGTTTTTGGAGATGGTTTTTAGCTTGATCTAACTGGTCTCTGAAATAGTTTGCTGTCGAGGATCTGATGCTTTTGTAGGAGCTATTCCTCAGTGATGTCACTTGCTTGAGATATTCAAGGTAAGAAGCTGATCTCCACTGATGTTCATCTAGCCTCAGGTTGCATCTTTCAGTATTGAGGCTAGCGTTATACCACGGTTTGGAATCTTTTTCGGACACTCTTTTTAGTTGTACTGGAGCAACCACATCAAGGACAGTCACCATTGAGTGATTGTAATGATTTGTAAGATCAATGGCATCAGATATATCTTCAGGAAGAGGCAGGATGTTGTGGCTAAGAGAGGACAGTTTGTTACGGTTGATGTTGTGCATGCTCCTTTTCCAGCATCTGGATTTCCTAAGTTGTGCTGTGTTAGTTGTCACCGCATCCTTGATGAAGAATGTGATACTGTCGTGATCAGACCAATCACAGGGGAGGATAGATTCAAGTTTAATTGCATTGGGTTTTGTGGTGATAAGATCTAAGGTTGATACTTTGTTGTGCTTTGGGTCTGTCACAAAATTGGGTCAGGTTAAGGTCAGCAAGGACGTTTTTAAAACTGTTAATTATGGGATTGTTCAGATTATTCCAATGGAGGTTGAAGTCTCTGAGGAAGATTTGCGTACAATGTTGTCTAGCGTTTGTGACAATGGTTTTCCCAAATTGTTCTATGAAACCTAGATTGTCTCCTGGTGGCTGGTAGATGGTGTGTAGTTTACATAAGGGTCTGTTATTGCAGGAAATGTTGAGGCAAAGGTATTCACAGGTGGATAGGGTAGGGGTTTGTGCATGTTTGACAGGTAAGTTGATGTTGTGTACGCAGGCGATGCCTACCCCTGGTCTTTTGGGTCTATCTAATCAAGTAATACCATAGCTAAGAGCGACTAGAATGTCAAGGATAGGAGTAAAGGAGTTATTTAGCCAGGTTTCAATCAGGATAAGCAGGTCAAGATCATGTGTGACAATGAGATCGGCAATATCTACCGCATGTCTTGAAGCCGATCTGCAGTTGATTAACATGCATTTCATTTCGGGTTTGTGGTGTGCTGAGAGGGTGTTAGGGTAATTTGCCTGAGGTTGTACTTGTTGACCTCTCTAAGAATGCGCCATGGAGCTCTGTGTGGGTTTGTCACGATGGGATGGATTATACCCTGATTGTCAGTTATATCTGCGAGTGCAGAGGTATATGACACAAAGAGGGTTTGTATATCATTGTCCGCAAAAGGGACTTTCCATCTAATCGGGTGAATGTATTGGGATAGGGTTTGGTCCTCCAACTCAATTGCATAGAAGTTGTGGTAAGAAAGGACAGTTTGGAAGGGGTGGGTGTTGGAGATATGGTGGGCGGTTAAAGAGTTGGTCAGGGGTGAGTGTCTTCATTCTGTGGTCCTAGCCAGCTCTGTGGTGATGTGAATGAGTCTATGTAAGTCTGCTTTGAGCTCTATCTGGTTTTTGTAATCACATCCAGTCTGGAGTCTTAAAAGGAGTGGGGTCGGGCTGTCAAGTCTTAAGTCTTGAGTCCGTGAGCATGGGGCAAGGGGTGGTGATTACATCAGATATATCTATTCCCCAATTGGGGATAGGGTCCTGATGTGTTGGGGGAGTGTGTATAGGATTTTTGGGGAAGGAGTGCTGAGGTATGGGGAGAGATAGCAAAGGGGGGAGTGGGTGGAGGTAGCAGAAAGAATGATGTTAGGGTAGAGAACCCAGCAGAATAGAGCAGGAGTCATAAAGGTGTGCTAATAAGTGTTGTTAGGGGATCAGCATTCTGGGGAGATAGTGGATGAGGCAGATGGGAGGTAAGGTGTGTAGTTGGGGCTAGGTAGTTGGTAGCTTGGCTATGTAAATCTGAAGTAGTAGCACTGGCTGTGGAGTGAAGCTTTAATATGGAGTGGGGGACAGTGGTTTCAATCCCCTCAGGTGAAAAAGGGGAATTAGTGATGTCTACAGCGTTGGGTGGAACTGAGGGGGAATCAGAGTTCGATACCGTTTTCTTGATCAGAGGGAAAAAATTCTCTAATAATTTAAGGTGGTGATCTGAAGACTGGATGAGGATAATAGCATTGTTGTAGATGGTGATGGTGGTAGCAGCTCTGTAAGCTGGTGAAGGGGATACCAACAGTTTGAGGCCATAGGGCATTTCTATGTTTGTGGAGATCACAAGTAGAGAGCGGAGGGCTTTTCTCCATGCACATCTTTTTTGTGTAGAAGATCTAGTCACTAATTATAGCTCCTTTATTTGTACAAAATAGGGGTCAGAGACCAGGGTTTCTGGATGAGATTTGAGTAGTCTGGGTTGGTGGGCTTAGACTGCTTTTTTTGATAAATTCGGGGGGTAGTTCATTTTATAAGCATAAAGTCCAACTGGCTTCAGAGTGGTGTTGGTTGTTCTTTGCGGATCCATGACACAGGCTAGTTGATAGTAGGGTAGCAGAGGAGGGTAGAGGAAGTGTGCAGAAGACAGAGGGGGATGCACAAAAAGGGCTAGACTGTTACAGTTGAAGGTAAAGTTTCATGATGGGGACGACCAACTCATGTGTTTCATCGCAGGAATAGGTGGAGTCAGTAGAGACACAGGTAATAAGGACTGGTGGAATGTATGGGGTGCTATGCCTTAAAAAGTGCATGTGCGAGAAGCAGTGGCGGTTCTTATATATGGGCGGAAGGGCTACGCCCTCATCCCTTTTCTGCCCCCTAGTTGTGCTTTTTTCTTCTTCAACTATCTGAAAGTAAAACAATCATTTCTGTGAGTAAACTGCCTCAGGCTGTCTGCAACGCAGACATTGACTTCAGGCATGAGACAGCGTTCGCAAGTCATGTTAATGGCTGGCATAAATCATGCACTCTGAGCATGCGCCAGCAATCCTAGATTTGCCGGGCTGATGAGCTCAAAGCCCCGAGGCTCGTGACGTCACCAGCTCGGCAAACTCATTGTATGCCCTGCTGAAGGACCTCCCCCGCCAATAGAGTTAGCCCTGGGCGCTGTTTGCTTCAGCTCTGCAGAGGCCAGGGCTACACATCAATCACACTTCACCAAGCCTCGCTGTCACCCCCACACTTCCCTGCCCGGTGACCAATCAGACAAGGGCCCTGTGACCAATCATACAAGGGCGGGCTAATGTGAACAGAAAGAAGCTGCACCATGAATCCTTGCTTGCACCTCCGGTAAGTGAAAATTAAAGTTAAATATTTCCAGAATAAAGTTAAGTGTGTAAAATGCATGCGCCTGTTTTATTTCTCAGCAAGCTATAAGTGATTAGCAGTTTTTAACTGTATTCGTTCGTGTCCTTTTTGTGGCTGGAATTTCGAAGTTTATGATAGCTCCCTTCAACCATAAGGGGTCATAAACTGTAGCTAGCATTTAGTTGCAGGCAAGCCTTGATCACAATATTTGGTGAAGAAAGACGGTTGCACACCAGGACACAACATCAGCTGGCCGATTCCGAGGGCTGGGTTGAGCAGCAGAGTATACGTGGGACTGACAGAGAGCGTAATTCTAGGGCTTGGATTCCAGCTGATAGGAATAGTAGTCCTCTACGTGACATTCCTTCGTTTCGTTTTTCGAGTGGCATTGCTTATTCGAATAGCAGCATAGCTGTTTTTAGTGGTCTACTTTTTGCAACACACTATCAATAATAGAAGCAGTGTACCATTACCCTGTCCTATTGTAAACACCTCTCAACACAGTGCACATGGTAGCTTTACATTGGTAAGCACAATTTACTCCCCCTGAAAAGGTTTCTTGCGGCTGTAAAGGGAAAAAGTACAGCTGCTAAAAAGGTGATGGAAAAGGCTTACGATGTCAAATGCAATGTGTTTAGTAGTTTACAAAATTTCAGAAGGGATGAATCATTGCTGTTTTCCCTATCTGTTGTTGCGGTCTCCTGTCTGTTGGCATGCCCTGCCCGTGGTTGTGCTGCTGTGCCTGTTGCCCTATCCTGCATATTGTTGTAATGATCTGGTTGTTGCAGTGTGCTGTCTGTGTTTAGTCGGCCCTGACTCTGTTTGCACTCCCCTTTCTCTTGCGCTGACCTGTTTCTTGTGTTTCTGTGGCATCGACCTCTCATTTATTTTGCCACAGTGTATGTTGCACTGCCCTATATATTGTTGAGCCCCCTGGTTGTTGCTCTGAACTGTCAGTTGCTGCTCTGCCATGTGCGTTGTTGTGGTGTCATGTCTGTTGCAATATCTAGTCTGTGTGCTGGCCTCTTTGGTTCTGCTGCACTGTGTTATTGCGCCCAGACCTTCATGATGCTCTGCCTTTTGCATTACCCTGCCCTGTCAGGTCTTGCGTTGCACTAGCTGCTGCACTACCCGCTCTCTGGTTCTGCTTATCTGTCTCCTCATGTGCCCTGCCTTAACCAGTTTGTTGCACTGCCCTGCCTGCTGCACTTCCCTGTCTGTTGTTGTGCTACTCTGTCTGTTGTACTGCCATGTCTGTTGCTACGTTGTCCTGCCTCTAATAGGCCAATGAAAGGTGATAATCAGAGAGATGGGAACATAAAGGAGGGAATCGCAGAGGGGAGAGAGAATGGAGAAACTAACAAGAACACAGACAGCAGGAAACAATACCAATGTATTGCTGGCAGCCACTGCAAAGTAAGTGCGTAGAGTGAGGGTTAGGTGCCCGGTGCTGTTGTCTGCGGTGGCTCGATTCCGCTAGTTATTCAGTGTTGAATTTATGATATAGGCAGCTGAGAATCTGTATTTGGGGCCTCTTACATCCTCTTTGGGAGACTCGAATTGGCTGGGCCTGGTCAGATCGCACGTGGGACAGCGGCCTGGAGTCCAAACTGTTGATGCTCTGCTACAGACCGAGTCAGCCCTTGCAGCCGTTACCCAACGGGACAAGCAGACACATGCACTGAATTTTGATAACAGAAATGGGTGACAGTGGTGTTTATTGATGTCAACATTGGCTGCGCTCTGCATAATTCATCCCAAACATGCAACCTGCACAGAACAGCAGGATTTATGAGCAGGCGCAGAAAGATTTGGTGGTGCGAGGAAACCCGCATCCTTGATACACATAATTTGAGTAAAACTGTCCATGCAAATAGGGGCACACCGGGCTAGAAGCCTTGAAAGCAGACTTGCAAATAAAGCACCCGAAAAGGGAGGCGGGGGTTGCGACTGTAGGTGGATGGGAGAGATGGGTAGATTTACAGATAGATGACGAAGAGGGGGGTGACTTCTATAGTTAGATAAAAAACAAGCTAGTTAATGCAGATAGACGAACGGAGGGATAGCCTCAAAGAGGAAAGACCAACTGAAGGACGGAATAAGGATATGAAGCGTGTGACAAAAGAGAGAGTGTGACTATGGAGGACTGAGAGAGAACAAATAGATTGATAGAGACAGTAGAGAGAAATCAAGAGACAGACACAGAGAGTGAAAGAGGAGGCAAAGAAGAGAAAGACAGACCTAAATAAATATGGATGTAGATAGAGATGAAACGACAGAAAGAGATACAGGCCTAGAAAGAGAGAAAACAGATACTTGGAGATAAAGTCAATGGAAAGCAAAGAGAAAAGAGACACAGAACGCACCTGCAAACCAAAATGTCATGCCTGGTGTGAATGGAACTAACCTGGATGTCATTGATAACATAAGAGAGAGAATAGATTGATAACTAAAGCAAGAGAGCTGAAGCAAATTTGAAAGAAAGATGAAGAGCCAGAATGAGAGAGAGGGGAGAGTGAATGTGTGTGTGTGTGGGGGGGGGGAGAGAGAAGTGATGGATTGTTAGAGAGAACGAGAGAGAGAGGTTGAAACAGAGTGAGATGGAGTTAAGCAGAGCCAGAATGAGAGAGTGTGGCAGAAAGAGAGAGGGGTATTATGAGTATGTTGAGCTAGAGAGAGAAAAAGAGGGACAAAGGAAGTAAGACAGATATCGGTATGAACATACGTACACAGTTATCTCTACTATAATCAGACACTGGAACAGACAATTGAATATTGGAATGTAAAGTCTTGTCCCGCTTTGGGGTAACTTAAAATTTTGTCTGCTACAGGAATTTTTAAATATGAGAGAATGTTAATTTGCTTTGGCAAGTCATACATTGTAGACTGCACTCAGCCCACATGAAATGACACGTGGGAGGCCAGCTTTGGTAGTGAATTGAATCTGGAATTTCTGAGTTTGATTTTCATGGTCAATATTTATGTGTCACTTTTATAGTTATTTAGACTGTGTTTTTGTTTTATACTGTTTCTGCCGCCAATATGTAACCTTGAGCCACAGATTTGGTTGATTTTAATTGCAGTGGCTCAGTTTATTTGGTGATTCACAATTCCAATCATGGGTAACACATGGCTTGTTGAACATAGATGAGATGTACTTGCGAATTGTTGGATTGTGTATTGCATTTCAGGTTTTCAATTTGACCAATCTTTTGACTTCTTACCAACGAAATACGAGTGTCTTCCTGGTCGAGGACCACACTGCTTTTTCACTTATCTGTCTTGTATCAAAACCCTTCTGGTCTATGTCTTGAAAGAAAGCTTGAATAAGCAACTACCTACGTTTTATAATATCTCTTTATAAATGTAATAACTGCACTTTCACAATTGCTTTATTAACCTTCCTGCTTTCTCAAATTTGCTTAAAAATGCACTATTTGGCCACTGTTTTTTCAAAAATTTCTCGGGGGAAATCCCACCGAACCCTCCTTAGGTTGTTCGGGCTCGCTTGCTATGCTCGCTCGCGGCGTTGCTGTGTGACAATCATTTTACGCCTCACCACTTTCAAATGTCACCAGCCGCAACTGGCGAGACGCTTAATTGCGCTTTACTTAAAGAACATGCATCCGGAAGGTAGCGTTATTTGATGGGTTTGGAGGAAGGTAGCAAGCTAAAGTAGAATTGAAATACAATCCTAATGGTGGAGAGGGGGACAGTTACTAGAAGAAATGAGGGTGACCGAACGTGATAAAGCCTGGCTATATATTGCGTGTGTCAAATTAAATATTCATATCTAGGAGGTAGCTGCAGGACTTTTCAAATATCAATCAAGACAGGAGCGTCCCAAAGATTATAGTGGGGGGGCGACATTAACCAATTTAGCCACTAGGTGGTGCTTTCGGCTCTAACAAGGTGACAGTTTGCAATTGTTTCACTGCAAGAGATCAGGGCTGAACTAGGGGTTGCAGTCCTATTTTTGTTATTTATTGGGTATAAGATGAGAGTTATGGGGCAGATGACTGCCTGAGGAAAGAGAGACATTAACCAATTTAGCCAGTAGGTGGTGCTACAGGTTGCGACAAGGTCACAGTTTGCTATTGTTTCCATGCAAGAGATCAGGGCTGAACTATGGGTTGCAGTCCTTTTCATTTTTATTAGGTGTAATAGGAGGGTAATAGGGAAAATGGCTGCCAGAAGGGAGAGAGAGCAACTAGCCTGGCAGTGGTCATAAAATACAAAATGACTGTGGTTACAGACAACACCAAAAATCATCTAGAAGTATGGGAGTCCCAGCTGATGATGCACAGAGGAACGAGGTGTGAAGCAGAGGACACACCAGTTGGGTAGCAACTCAGTCTTGCCTACGCAGGAGAAGAGGAGGAAACTAGGTGCAAACTTGGGGAAAGAGAAGCACCCCTCAGGTACTCCGCATTGAGGGCTCACACCCTGCTGTAACAATGGCAAATGTGGGGCCCAATAACGGGAAGCGAAAGTTGGCAGCTCAGTCTCCAGCTGCTTAAGCAGTGAGCTGACGTGGGTACCCGGTCGTGTTCCACCGGGGCTGCGAAAATAAAGGAGGCAAGTTGATCACCTTGGGACAATGTTATTGAGTTTGCTGCATATCATCAGGTATAAATACCACCTGGGCTTCTCAGGCGTAATTGGGCCCATTCTTCTTGTGGCCTCGAGAGTGTGTTTCTGTTCCTACTGTTGGCCAGCATAGATTTATCACTCTTTGAGGGTCGTATTCGTCCAAATATGGAGTGGTGCCCTGTAGTTTCTTCTGCCTGAGGAGAAGTTGGATTGCCTCTGAGTTAGAGAGTTATTGTTTTATCTGGTCTTCGATAAATATTTCCATTTTGGACCCTCAAACCTCTTTGGCATTTTCACTATCTTGATATTGTTGTGCTTTGACCTGTCTTCTGCCTCTACAGTCCTCAGTTGCATTGTCCTTGTGGCACTCTTAAGCAGTTTTCCTAGGAGCAAGCTCCTTGAATACGGTCAAGGCCATGGCCTTGGTGTCTAAAAATCTGGGACCTACAGATCTCTTCATAACAGGTTCAACTCCAACAACACTGTGTCGATCCTCTTGTCTCATGATGATCGGACTTCCCTGATCTGAGCTCCCTAATCAGAACGTATAGGGTACAAGTAAAGTGCGAGTGCTACAATGTGTTTCTGGTGCAGATTTCCATTGGCCTGACAGGTAGCTCATGTATTCAACCATTTTCCTGGAATTTGTTTTCTTGTCACTCCCACGCCCAAGCATTTTTTTTAAAAGCACAGGAAAAGTGCTGGGACAGCAGCAAACCAAAGCACCAAGGTACTCACTTATCAGGTTTTGTTTTGGCGATCACAGTGCCATGGCATCAGACACAAAGCTGGGGGAAATACAGGACTAAACACCAGCAAGGTAGTTGAATGTACTTATAGACTTAGCACCACATTCCAGTTCTGCAAGATAATGAAGATGAGGAGAGCCAAAGAGCAGGTGTCTCAGTGCTCTTTGGCTCTCAGGTGAAAAAGCATGCACAGTTCCACTCAGGTGAGGGGTTGCTTGGGCTGTGAGTTCAGCAATGATGCAGTTGGTGAAGCAACACAATGGCACTGGGTTATAGAACTTACATAGAATGTTGTACCTTTCCGCACTTGGCGAATGAGAATGCAAGCCGAATTGTATATGCACTGCCACCTGCAAAAGGTTTTTGTATTTGACATGTAGGTAAGGTTCAGTGGTTAGGCATTGTTGTTTACTTAGCAGGCAACTATTTCCAAGGTCTTCTCTAAAAATACAGGCAGAAAGCGAAACACCAAATCCAGAGCACTACACAAATGTTGTGTTTTTTGGTCTGACAATGTAGCAGATCCAACATTTAATTTTGAGCATAAATCACATTTTCTGTTGACACGACAGCAAGACAGAAATCAGCCGACGTGTGTTTCGTGAAAAAGACGCCTTTTTCAATGCTGATCGTTAAAAAAAAACACATAATGCACATAAGTCTAACTTTTAAAGTTATTATTATATTTGCATTTTTGTAAAACACAAGCTTGGACCTGAACGAGAGATAGGAGAGACCTATTACACCTTATTTAGGAAGCTAGTTTCCACATATAGGAAACATCAAATTATAATTTCACAATCAAATTTTACCAAACCAATTGTATATTAAAGTGCACCGTAGAAATCACCGAAAAGAATATAAAAAAGTTGTAATGAAAGAAAAGAATAACCACAAATGGAGAACACTAACCAAGCAAAGAAAGAGTGACGTTATGGCTCATGAGATTTACCCAAGTGATTCCACCAAATTATTTGCTAACAGACACAAAGGACAAAAAGGAAAAGGATATCAAGTAATAAAGCACTTCTCTGTGCAGTGAAATGTGACTATCTCATAAAAAATCTATAGTCCAAAAAAGTTATCTTGAAGTCTAGCAATCAGTGGTAATAAAGGGTCCTTGGAGCCCCAAGGACATAAACTCTTCAAGACGATTAGGTCTCCAATATGAATGACATCTAAATCACTTCATGCTGCAGTATCAAAAATGAGTATCCTTGTTGAAACATGAAAGTAATATGACATATGTACGTCAAGAAATACAGAGAACGTAAACGCAGACAAAGTTCAATTAAGAGCTTCTTTATGCAATTACAATCAGTATTGTTTCATCTGTGTATTCTGATATCCGTATAACTGTACCACAACCAAACATTCCGGGAGAGACTACGCCTCATCCAATCACTAGCTAGGTAATAGGGCGATTAAATTATCGCCGCTTTAGCGGGAAAAATTCCCGCTAAAGCGGCGATAAGACCCTGGGTAATATGCCCCTAAAACCTGGTCACTCAATACCCAAACCAGTAGTTAGGTTAGTAGTGAAGGTAAGATTGTGTAAACCTTCATGAATTGCAACACCAAATTTGTTGTTTATTGCATAATATATGTTTGCAAAAGTATATATTTCGGGAGCACTATAAGGCCGTTGAAAGGATTCAGGAACATATCTGTCCAATCAAAAATGGCAATAGTAACTAGACTTTAGCTGTCCATTTCAATACATACCATGGTACAATAGACTAACTAATGGCAATTGCTTGTGGTACCATTCCAACCCATCATTTTTCATCCATTGTGCCACTCTAGAAAGAGGCCCACCTAATGTAAATCACCACTGGCCATGTTCCTCATGGAAACACTCCATTCCAAACCTTGGTTATCTCACCCCTCCACCCTGCAACGGACTTCTTTTTTAGTTGGGATATTTGAGATCACTAACCCCCAATCTCACTGGCCAATCTACGCCCCTGCATGTCAGCTCTGATACACTGTTTCACCCCGTCAGTATGCCCTAATTCTGGAGCACATCTACCTGATGAAAGGTGTACAAAAAGTGATGGAAATGTTAGGCTTTGTGTTTATATATAAATAGTGATCAGTAGCTGTGTAAATTTCGAAAACTACTAACTGCTGGTTTCATATTGTCAGTCACATAAAAAAATAAAATGTAAACAATTTATTTTTAAACTCTCTTGTATTCTTCATCTCCCTGAGTGGTTTGGTACAGATGGTGATTATAAACTGATGGCAGGTGAAAGTGGGAAGATTGCATTTTTATATAAATAACATCTGCTGTCGGGGCTGAAAAATATTTCCTTCATCCAGTTACAGCTGCCTCTGTGGCTGGCACCATAATACCTTCTCTGGAGAATGCAGTAGTGTAGTTTTAAAAATGCAAAAGAAAATACTTGGCTGCCTTTTAATGAACCAAAAGACTGAGATAGAGAGCCCGAAGAATCAGCCACTGCAAAATATCTCATACATATAGAGAGAAGCTCTTATTGAGGAAAGTCTAGTGAAACGTACTTTTGATTTTTGCACTGTTGCATAATGTGCAGAAATGACATCCTAAAAAGTAACGAACTCTGCTCGCTAGCGTAGTTTGCAGAGATTTGTTAACTACGCATTTAATTAAAAACACGGAATTCAGGCATAAACTCCGTTCCTCCAGGTAGTGGAGTCAGCTGCTAAACTGCACCCACAAATGCTTTGATAAAGCAAATTTACATGCTAAAAAGCATATAACCAATTCACAAAAATTAACTTTGAAAATGAAAAATATCAGGCAATGAGAGAGGTGATGATTTTGGGGTCCCCCCTCACCTAGGGGGAGTACCAAGCAGATGCCTTGAACACAAAGAGCATATCATGCTGAACGATGCAGCGGTGGTCCCCAAGCACAGTTATGGGTAAAAATACAATCCCTACCAAAGACCCCGCAAAGCATTATGGAACAAGATTAGCAGTGTGCAGTGAATAATATAGTATCCAATATCAAAACATTCCTCAAGGGGTAGCAGCTCTCGGTCTGATCTGAGAGTTAATACTATAAATTCTACAAAGAGCTGCAGTTCAAATAGTCATTGCTAGGTGTCCCTCAAGTCAAATGCTTTTGCATTTGACTCATGAGGGACACCCAATAACGACTAGTGGAACTGCAGCTTCATGAAAGGGTTTCAATGCTTTTGCATTTGACTTGTGAGGGACACCTAGTAACGACTAGTGGAACTGCAGCTTGATTTAATAATTTCAATGCTTTTTCATTTGACTCGTGAGGGACCCCTAGTAACGACTAGTTGAACTTCAGCTCTTTGTAGAATTATTTTGATATGGGATACTATAATATTCAATGCCCACTGCTAATCTGGTCCCACAATGTTTTGTAGGGCCTTTGGCTGGGATTGTATTTTGCCCATAACTGTGCTTGGGGTGGTCCTAAGAGGATGGGACCACCACCGAATCGTTCAGCAAGATGTGATCTTTGTTTTCAGGGCATCTGCTTGGTTCTCTCCCTAGGTTAGGGAGGATCCCAAAATCATCACCTCTTTCCCTGCTGCTAAATTTTCATTTTCACTTTTGTGAAATGACTATATGCATTTTAGCACGTAAAGACGGAGATAATTGTTATTTTACCAAAAGTTTATGAGATCTCTGTTTTATTAATTGGAAGTCAGACAGAGCAAAGTCACTGAGTTTTTGTTCAACTTCATGGAATTCTGTGCAGTATTACTCCGCCAACTATGCACACCCTTACTTATTAAGCAGACACTTAGACACACATTACAGGTTATGTGCTAATCCAATGTCCCTTCAAGCAAGAGTTACATAAGGATTGGAATTATGAGTTGTATGATAATTATCACACCCTCACAGTTTTCTAGTGATATATTCATGCAGGCCAAACCTATCTAAATTGAACAGAGTAAAAAGCATGTACAAGGCAAAATATGTGTTAAATACTGATTCTGCATTTTATGCTTTATTTTCAAGTTAAAAACCGGGAATAGGAGATATTTACCATGTGTAAAAAATACCCCACCCTATTTCACTAAACTTGTAATGAGGCCTTCGGCTCTCATTACAAGGTATAGTTAAATTCCAAGTCCTGAGCACACAAAAGGGCTTTCATTTAATCTTTCCCTTTATTTAACCTTGCAAGAGTTTTTCTAGCAAACATGCGCACCACCTTTAGATACGAGTATTTTTAAATGTATTAATTTTGTACTGTTAATATGCATTACATATGTTTTTTATTTAATGCCTGTTGGATGAACTCTAAGAGAGTGTGCAGTATTTGGAACATGGGACTAAAGTCTTGGAGGTATTATATTACTGTAACAAAAGTCCTGTAACTGGATTACCAGAAAGTTTGGAGGCAAGGCAGGACTGGCCGTACTTGGCATTGGGCATTTCTCCAGGAGGCAGGAACAGTGGGTGATCTGTTTTGTTAGTGAGGGCCAGTTTAGTAGCAGTGCTGCGTTTTAAAAGCACTGCAAAGTTCCTTGTATATCCAACAGTTGTTGGGCAACAATAAAAATGCCAAGATAACTCTGGTGATTAATTGGCCCGATTCAGAGTACTAACTTAAGGCGAAATCCTAAACTTACTACCATTTACTCATGTTGTTATTCACAGAAGGCACTTACTCATCAATGAGTAAGTGCCTTCTGTGAATACCAAAATAAGTAAGTGCCTTCTGTGATTACCAAAATGGTAGTAAGTTTAGGACTTTGTCTTAAGTTAGTTCAGTGAATCGGGCCCAATGTACCTGCTGGAGTGAGATGGGAGTTTTGCATAATGGCAGTTTTTGACTCATCTAAGGTAGCACAGAGGGTTAATATGCCTACTGCAAAAAACGTGTTCCATGCATATCAAAGAGCAGTATTTTATATGCATAGCGCAGTGGGTTACTGATTTTGTCACAGACATTCTTTTGCTAATACGCAGTTCTTAAGTCACAATCGTAAATTAGCAGTGAGCCGAGTACTGCCATCGAAGAGCAGTAGGCAAAAAAGTTATGTTTTTTTCCCAGTCTTTCATTATCCTGATGTTGCTAAAAAAAGGTTTGTTTGGGTAGAACATCTTATTATTAAAGTTAACCCTAACCCTAACCACTGTGTTATGTTCTGAATCCTAAGTTTGTACTTTTCTAGAAAAAGCACTCTAAAGATTTGCCTACCAGTATGGAAGACATGTAAATCCTACACCTTGTAGTCCCCTTTGCCTTACGTAACATTTTCTATACACTAATTTATAAATGTTTGATTTATTTCCTCTGTATGTGTGTATAATGTGAAGTGCTCCGACACCCTACACTAGTATGAGAGGCGCTAAAACAAATGAAATACATGAAAGGGGAGGGGACATGGAGACATGAGAGGCACTATTGGAGGGTGATAGTGAGGGAATCATTGAAGAACTCCCAAAATGATTGTCATATCCTGGTGCACAGTCCAACATTTACTATGCTATAAAAAGTAATGACAAATGTGCTGTAGAATGCACCATTTTACCCCAAGTTTCTTGAGGGAGAACCCCTCGAAATCCCCCTTTGAAGCGGTCAGACTCACTCGCTGAACTCGCTATGCACAGTTGGGGGGCTGCTTTGGATTTCCAGTCCACCCCGGGCTGGAGGGTATCTGTATCGAAGTCTTCATGGAAAACTGCCTGAGTGTTGTAGTGCCATTTCAGAGCCTGTCTGTATTCTTGTTGGTAGAAAACCTCATTGAACACCAATACCTCAATTGACTCTGGGTACACCACCGGGGCCTCTCACAGCAAAACTTCTGAACTACAGAGAATGGCGCATTATACTTCAGAGTCTGGCAAAATGGCCCATTGACTATGGAGAGCAGTAAAGTGTTATTTTTTCCTGACTGTGCGCAATGGTACAACAAAAGTGCAACTCCTTCCTGAAAGCCAAGCAGAGACAATGCCAGATGGATCTGAGATATATCTGCTACAAAGCTGAAGGTAGAGAAAGGTGGCACATCACACTTTTCACTAAAGCGAGTAGAGCCTGGGAATGACTCCACAAGTGGCACTGCATCAGATCCTTCTACTGTTACCAGAAGCAAAGGTTATCATAGAACTAAAACCAAAACTTGTCATTTCAGTGGACCAACAAGAGCAAGGGTAGCTGCTGAGGGAACAAACTGGTGGCAGACATGTCAACCCAGAGAAAGATTAATAGCTTGTAGCAATCACCTTCTGAGACAGAAGCTATGTCAGCTGCATACCAAGCAGAACCAAAAATCACTCCCATGAATTCCAAAGACATTTTATAGCCACTTATGGAAAGCTATTTCTCTCTCTTCTTATAAAAATACTTAGGGCCTGATTACAAGTTTGGTGGTCTCACAACCAGCGTCCGGCGGCCAAGCATGCTGAAGCGGTAGTCAGATTGCCTGCAGGATTACAAATGTGGTGGGAGGTCCAGAGGCAGAGGTCCAAAAGGCGGTGCCTTTCCAAGGCTTATAGGAGAGCCTTAGATAGGCACCACCTTAGGAGCACTGCAGCCTATTCCTGCATGGACAGGAATTAACAATGTTGTGCTTTTCTGTCTGTGCAGGAACAGGGGGTGCAAAAATACACGGGGCATAACATATGCCCCCTGCATGCAGCCCCAAGCACAAAGATGACATGGGGCCCTGTAAGGGCCCCCTGAGTTGCCTCACCAACACCCTTTCCAAGGCGCGGCTCACCCGCGTGGATAGGGTTGCAGTGAGGCAACTCATAATATGCTCGGCAGTGCTGCATCGGCACTCCTAGCATACTACCGCCTTTAACCACTGTGCCACCGCTGCAAGATCCATGATCCCTGGCAGTTGTGGCAGTCCTGCAGCAGTCCAATCGCCAATCTTGAAATACGGTGGTCGGACCACCGGCGCAGTGGTTGCCTCGCTGCCACCACGTGTTTGGCAGTCCCATGAACCGCCTAACTCGTAATCGGGCCCTTAAAAAGCCCAGCTCTTCAAAGTCCACCGGCACAAACTAACAGCACTCTCACAGGGATTCAGCAAAGTCAATTTCCCTCCGAGCACAGATATCAAGTTCAAAAGGCTGACGGCCCCCTTCTTGATCTTTTTTGGAATTCAGCTTATGTAACAGCAGAGGGCCATTTATTTATTGATTTTTGACGGCTCCAAGATGAATTTTAGACTCAGCTTGACATCTTTACTCGCCTGCAGGAGGTACTTTTATTTACTGCTGTTCTTTTCCCGCTGCTTTAGATTTGACTAGCTGGCCATGCAGTGTCATGTTTGAATCCCTGTTGTAGATCCAGTACATCTTTCACTCTCACAATGATCTAGACACACGCCCTCCAGTTCTCTAGTCTATCTTTGCATCATATTTTCAACACTACATTGCTCTTCCCAAGAAAGTGACAGTACAACAGCCTCCACATTGCCACCTGTGAGAGAGGTCCATTCATGGTTTTATATATTCATCCTTTCTGTATGGGTAGAACTTTTAAGGAGAAAGTCATACCATCACCTCTTCCATCTTCCACTAAGTTGATTATTCATCCTAAAATTCACCAAAAGGACCTTGCCCTCTAAGACTCTCTCTGCCCTTATCGAGAGTTCTAGTGCACTTGGATTTGGGTGCTCTACTTCAACATCTAGCGCTATGTCTAAAAAGCCCGCTGCATCAGACAAGAGACCAAAGAAGTTTTCAGACTCTCCATTCAAAACTCCTTCTCCTTTCACTCTAAAGGATGTTATGGAGGAAATAAGAGCCTTGAAACTCTTTGTTGTGGAAACGAATGCCTCCTTCATACACATTGAGGAGAAATGGTCTACACACGATCAGCGCATCACCGATATTAAACAAGGAATTAGTGTTGTGGAAGACTCGAACCCGGAGGCATCTTGAGATTCAAAGGAAACAGATTTGCTCAAAAGGATAACTGACCACTTGGAAAATAGGAACTGGAGAAACAACCTGTAGCTTATTGAATCTCTGAGAAGGACCCAACATTATTTCCTTTCTGCAAAGGGCTATCCCCTCTATTGTTCACTTACCTGACCTGCACATCCTGTCTGCAGCCAAGCAAGTGGACTGTCTTCATTGGTCTGATAACAAGGTAAATGTTTCACAAGATGTTTTCAATGCTATCACTGCAAGAATAAAGTTCTTCCTGGAATTTCAGCCTCATCTTAAATCCATGAACATCAAGTATGGCCTAGTTCACCCATGCTTTTTCAAAATTACTATGAAAGAAAACTCTTACACCTTTCAGGATCCAGCTAAACTACAATGCTTTCTTCTTTCATCTTGAAGACATGAAAATTGGCGCTACAGCAAAGACATGATTTATTGATTTACATGTTCTCCGTAATCCTTCACCCTGATCCTGTTGGAGGTTCAACAACCACTCACTATCTGATAATGTTTCTATCACTTCTTATGAGGTGTTTGTTGATGAATATTTAAAGATTTCAAGATTAATGATACATGAGAGTCTTCTTTCCATTTTGGTCAGGGTGCGTTAAAGGATGCATCCAGAGGTTTTATTATTGAGTATATTTCTAACAAACAGACAACTATGGAGAAGGAATCAGCAGCCATTCTTAGAGACATTAGGATATAAGAACATAAATATTTTACGTCTAAAAATAATAAAGCGGGCCTTGATGCATTGATGGCAGCCAAAGTCCAATTTAATAAAACTACTATGGAAAAGGCATGTGGTACTTTTCTTCCAGATATTATGGGGGATGCAATAAAACGGAGAATTTGTTAGCTAATTGCCGTAAAAGCAATCACCAATTATTCCAGTACACTTTTTTCACATGATTCAGACATTGCTCGATGTTTTGTTGACTATTACAAAATACTATATACCCCTGAAGCAACGCCTTTTGAGGATTCCCTCTCCTCATTCTTTTCTCATTCTTCCATGTGCAAGCCCCACCAGTCAATTTGACTCCTCTCGAAGACCCACTGCGAGTGGAAGAATTGTTTTCTGCAGTCATATGCCTTCCAATTGGTAAGGCACCGGTACCAGATGGATTCACAGTTGAATTTTATGTTCAGTTTTCAAAATTACTTTTCCTAAAACTATACAAGTTAATAACTCATTCTCTCTCATTGAACAACTCATCTGATCTTTGACGGAAGCTATGATCTGTCTTATTCCAAAAAACGACAGAGACCCCTCTCAAAACAAGAATTCCTGTCTCATATCACTGATAAATACTGACTCTAAAGAACTGGCTTCATGCCTTACTGACTTTATGCTAGATCTAGTAGATGTTAAAAATAGGAATATATTGGACAATTCACGGATCTTTTTAAACATTTGAATAAAGCAGCTAAACGTAATCACTCCCTGGCAGCGGTGGCCCTATAAGCTGAAAAGGCATTTGATCGAGTGGATTGAAAGTATCTAATGTAGACCATGCATTTCCTTATTATATTCCTCCCCCATGCTCTTCAGACTTTGTCAAAGCTATTCAATCTTCCTACTTTCCACTCCTTAGGGGCTTGCAGCAGTGATACCCCTTATCGTCCCTGCTTTTTACACTTGCACTAGAGCCTTTTTTGTATAGGTTGAAACACTCTGACGCCTTTTCCAGCTTTCAATTAAATGAAGTTCACCTTGAATTTACAGTTTACATCCTTCTATGTATTTCCAAACGAGAAATGTCACTCCCTCACTTTCTTGAAGAACTTATTGCACATTCAACTGATCCAGGTTATAAACTTCACATAGAAAAATCTGAAGATTTGCTGGGATGAGTCTCTCCCGGTACCCTAATAAGATTAAAAGTCTGGGTATCTTATATTGAAAAAATCTCAGAGATACTGTGCAAACTAATATGGACGTCCTTCTTGCAAGAATTACGAAACTCAGGCAAGGTTAGTCCCCCTTATTTTTGCCATGGTAGGGTTGCCTGGATACTATTAAAATAATGGTTCTTCCAATTATTTATTTATTCCTCATGATGCTACATATTGAAATCCGGGTTAAATACGTTATAGCTATTGATAGAATCTTGTCTACATTTTTATGGAATAGAAACCCTTTACCAAAATCAGTTGGAGGGGTAACTTTCCTGATTTTTCAGCCTTTCATAAAGCATTTGTTACTAAGCAATGTCAAAATTGTTTTCATGACCTTTCAGACCATCGACCCAAATTATGGGTTTAGCTGGAATTATCCCTTACATTTTCCTTCTCTTATAGTCACATTATACATGTCACATCCTCCTAAATTTTGGATAACCGCAGTTATTTCTCACACTTGTTTTATTTTTAAGCAATATTTGGTAGGTCATCTCTCTTCGTCTGGACAATTACATCAAAGTTCTTATTTGGTATAATAAAAAGTTACTTGTAAATGGTAAACTGCTACTTTTGCTTCCTAGGTTAAATAAGATTAAATAAGATTATATACGCCATTTCTGTATTGATTCTGCATAAAAATATCAGTATTCCATTTACAACACTTTCTTCTTCTTTTAATCTCTCACCGAAATTTCCAAAACAATATCAGATCTTGGAATGTCTATCAACTCCTATATTGATGTCCCTCTCAATCTCCTCCATTTACGGAACTTATTCGCAGTCTTCCCACGGACGAATACTTTACACTTCCAAGGCCTCAGTAATATATAGAACACTATTATTCCCACATACAGCTAGGTCACAGTCTCAATTGGCGCTCTTATGGGAATTAGATCTAGTCTCTAGTTGGCCAACCTCACTCTGGGAGAATATAAGGGAGAAAATCTACTCCATGACTTGTTGAACTAACCTCACTCTCTAATATTTCTATATTGGGCTATATCACACACGTGAGAACTTATTTAAACTGAAACTGCCTCAAAGTGATGCATGCTGGCATTGTACTACTAATCGTGGTACCTAAGTCCACGTTTTTTCTCTGTCCTATGCTGTCACTCTTCAGGGAGCACCTGATGGCAAGAATTGGAGACATTACCAAAACTCACAATCCATTCTGCATTGAGGTTGTATTTCAGGGTGGCTTGAGTAATATCTGGACTCAGAATATATTATTGTCTATATTTGTTGATATACTGATCGCTATGTCATTCCAGGTAATTACCACTAATTGGAAATCCATAGACAACATACGTTACAACAGTAGTGGAACTTGGTTGGCCATAATCATCGTATGGATCAGGATAATTTACACTCTTTTTGTTTGTCTGCAAAACAGGATAAGGTTTGGGAACCATTAGCTAATTATTTGTCAGCACATGTTCATAATACATCTTCACCACCTATTGTATTTCAGCATTTGGTATGTAGTTGTTTTTATTATGGTTCCTGATTCTCATATGATGTATTATTGCATGATTATTTGGAAATTTCTCCTAACAATTAAATAGGATTTACAATTTGTCATCTTCTTTTCTCTCTTTTTCTCTTCTTTTTTCTTCGCGATTATTTTTTCCTCTTCACTTTCTTTTAATAAGACTCAGTTCAATCCAGTCACCTGTACCATACAATTACTTGCATTGCAGTGGTGCCTTGCAGGGACCGCCGTAGGGATTATGATATCCCTTTCCGCCTGTTTTTTCGCGGCAGCCATCCCACCACAAAAAGACAGGCGGAAAGGGGGGGTGTTGCTGCACTGGGGGGGTACCCTTGGTACCCCTCTGCATTTCCCTGCACTGCGTGGCAGGCACCGCGCCTGCCACATAGTGCAGGGAAATGCAGTGCATGCCATTTTAACTTTGCGTTTAGTGCTGCAGTCAGCAGCACCGACCGCAATGTGAAAGGCCCTGGATGCACCTGTCAGTGAGGTGGGGCATCCTAATTGCAGTGGTGGGACTGCTGCATGTCTGGCAGGCGGACCCAAACACCGTAACAATGGGGGCAGACTCATTCCCACCCACCATCGTAATGAGCCCCTAAGTGTACAATATGTGACAGACAGTTCATCCGCATACCAAATAAAAAAACGTATTGCAGTGGCCTACGTCCCAGTTACTGACGTGGCTGAACATTACAACCTTTTACTTGAAAGCCCTTACTACCAGCAACACAAACAAAAATTAAGTCCCCTCCTAGACTATTTTGAAGATACCTGGCTGGGAAGACTCCATAGATCAGGTCATAAGAGACAACCAAAATACCAAATTCCATGGTGGAATGTCTACCTTAGCACACTAAACCAAGAGGCAAAAACAAACAATGCGGTTGAAGGTTGGCATAATGCCTTCCAGGCATCAACAGGACGTGGTACACCTGCTTTACACAAACTCCTACTCTCCCTCCAAAAAGAACAGAGCTTCCAACAGCTTGAATGGAGCAATGTGTTACACAAATCAGGCCTTAACTATCCAAACAAACTAAGCAAATGTTTGAATACCTACAACAACAAGTCAAACTTCCCTACAACAAGATGCCTGGAATACTTAGCAATAATTGCCAAAAGCCTACTCTGAACTCTCAAAGCACTGTAAAATGTGTAATACTTTTCTGTTTAAAATATTAAAATGCATACAAAAGAATTGTATTTTTTCACAAAACTAATTAATTTGTCTAATATATTTTTAATATTAAATAAATAAATATATATGTAGACATATTAATTAGATATTTGAAAAAATAAACAATACTATATTTCATAGCATTTCCTCCCACAATAAATAATTAAAATAACTTACAGTTTCTGCAGCTAAGGACAAAAAATCCCACATCTTGTAAAACAATCCAGGTAGCTTATAATCCAAATAGATAAAAAAGTTTCCCCCCCAAAAAAGAAAAAGTCCAACTGTTCCAAAAAGTAATCCTCGGTCTGTAAATCCACAATCCATAAACCATAAACAAAACAAAAAAGTTGTTTTTTAAAAACAAACGCGCCTTGAAAACCCCAAAAATTAAGGAAGTGTAAAATAATTATTAGTTACTGAAACTAATGTACTCTTCCTTAATTAAAAAAAATGCAATCTTCCGGTAACCACAACTTCTTTAGAATAAAACCTATAAAAAGACACAAAACATTCTCACCCACACAAATATACACAAAATATACAATATAACAGTATTACAAACATCACACACACGATAATAAGACATATCCTACCATACTTAAAATTTTCTAAACTAGGCCTCAAAAACTAACGGTACATAAAACGTATGCATAAAAAACGCCATAACTTTAAAAACCTAACTGTACGCACAGTAACTACAACTTAACTACCTTCAAATTTAATTCAAAATGTAGTTCAAATAAAGAAAAGTAATCTTATCTTGCTCAACGTGAAGTAGCTCCAGACCGCGACCTTCTCCCCTTCGAAAATACCCTAAACAACCATGAGCGGTTACAAAATAAAAGCCCCAAACAAATATGTCAGCTTTAAACATATAAAATAAATGCAATTTCATTTAAAAAAATGTTATTACATGATATATAAATTATTTACATGATTAGCAGATATTAACCATGAGCTAGAGAGATAAAACACACAAACAGGAAAGAAGGAAGTAGAGAAAGACAGAAACATTGTATGAAGGAAGAAAGCAGGAACCAGCAAGAGTAAGATAAAGTGGCAACAGTGTCTGGCAGTAGATTAAACAGTGGTGGCTCCTCAGCTAAAGCGGAGGAGCGTCGCGCCACTGCTTTTCACAGTGAAAAAAAGGAAAAATAAAGCGATAATAACTCATTTTATTTGTCCCTGCGTCTGCATCTCGGCAGGGTGGGTAGATCTGCTCTGCTCTTAGAGCAGGGGGAGGAATGGTTGGCACTATGCAAGGGCACATGAATTTTTGACCAGCCCTCCCGGGTCAGCCAAACATTCATGCACACTTTGCATGTTCTCCATGCAAGCTTCATTACAACCTGCATCGAGAACATGCCCAGGCTCCCATTAGCTGGCGCTCAGACCAATCACAACGCTGCATTGCAGTGTTGTGATTGGCTATGGGGAGCATGGGTGCTTCCTGATTCCAATGAAGAAGCCAGGAAATGGACAGAGGAGAAGCGGTGGCGGCAGACTGGTCGGCCGGCAGATAAGTGAATTCTTTTTAAACCTCCTCCCCCTCTAACCTGCTCCCCACCCACTTCTACTTCCTGGTAGCAGCCGCCAGTGAGATTAAAATGGCCTGAGATTAATTCAATACTACGAAGCCTTGGTATTCGGCGTGCTGATTTTAAATAGCACCACTGGAGCAGAACTTTGAGCATCGGAACTCATTCTTTTACAAATTAAGCTATGATCTCCATATTAGGTAAAAAATATCTAGTTGATCTTATGACTGGATCTCTAGAATTGGAGCTTTATAGCAATTCTGTATTTGATTACCTGGGGATGTTTTTTTTATCACCAGCTCAGTATGCAGATCTTACTTATTGATGATAAATGAATGCCAATCTATCTGTGTTGTAATATATCATTCCCGTCACATTTGATACTTCATGCAGAATACCTAGATGGGCTGAATGTGTAATCAGAGACCTAAAGCAATATGTTGACATATATTGGAGTACATAAAACAACAGACCCTAGAAAACCATGGGAATAGAAAGTTCAGCATCTAACACTCCCCAAAATCATTATGGTGAATTTACATTGCTTATTCATACAGAACTTATAAAACAATTCACATGCAAAAATAAGCACAGTTATACCGTAGATGGATAAAAGCAACATCAGTTATTTGCGGTGCACAGAAAGGGCAATATGACTAAATGCTTCTCGCAGTACACAGCACACTTACTGCCAGTCAATCATTCACTTTTTGCTATTATAGTTATTGAAACAATCTGCAATCAATCAATCAATCAATCAGAGTACTTGTAAAGCGCGCTACTTACCCATGAGGGTGTCAGGGCGCTGGGGGAGGAGGGTGCCGCTACTGCTCGAAGAGCCAGGTCTTGAGGAGTCTTCTGAAGGCGAGCAGGTCCTGGGTCTGCCGTAGGTGGGTAGGGAGGGTGTTCCAGGTCTTGGCGGCAAGGTAGGAGAAGGATCTGCCGCCGGAGGTCATTCGTTAGATGCGGGAGACAGCGGCGAGGGTGAGGCTGGCGGAGCGGAGCTGGCGGGTGGGGGTGTGGAAGCTGAGTCTGCTGTTCAGGTAGGCTTGTCCGACGTTGTGGAGTGCTTTGTGTGTGTGGGTGAGGAGCTTGAAGGTGATCCTCTTGTCAACGGGGAGCCAGTGTAGGTCTCTCATGTGGGGGTGATGTGGCTGCGATGGGGGACGTTGAAGATCAGTCGGGCGGAGGCGTTTTGGATGCGTTGTAGTCGTCGTAGGTGTTTGGCTGGGATTTCTGCGTAGAGTGCGTTGCCATAGTCCAGTTGGCTGCTGACGAGGGCCTGTGTCACCGTTCTTCTTGTTTCGGTCGGGATCCACTTGTAGACCCTGCGGAGCATGCAGAGGGTGTTGTAGCAGGAGGAGGAGACGGCGTTGACCTGCTTAGACATGGAGAGGGAGGAGTCGAGGATGAATCCTAGATTGCGTGCATGGTCGGTGGGTGTTGGTGCTGTTCCCAGTGTGGTCGGCCACCAGGAGTCGTCCCAGGCTGAGGGGGTGAGTCCGAGGATGAGGACCTCCGTCTTGTCCAAGTTCAGCTTCAGACGGCTGCTCCTCATCCAATCGCGACGGCCTCCAGTCCCTCGTGGAGGTTGGTTTTGGTGGTGTGAGGCACAGCGAGGGGAAAGAAAAGGAGGGAGCAAATGCAATATCGTGAAAAAGCATGGAATTTTACCTATTAACAATTGCATTACATTTCATATATTAGCAGTTTCAGGCAGAAGGAAAGGAGCTTGCCTAGTGTCACATATTTTCAATAAAGTATCAGAGAACGGATTAGAACCCAGGTCCCTTCAGTCCGAAAACTAGAATCATAGCCATTAGACACACCGATTATGCTGTTACTACTTACAAAGTGGGGCCTATAAAGTTCATATCATTTTAATATACTAGATTGCAGTACTGTTCCAGAAGGATAAACAGAATGGAGGGGGTGATTAAAACACAATCTGCACATCATGCAATGCTGTAGACAAACTTTCTTGGGCGGAGTGCCTGGTCCCAAACCTTATCTACTTGAGAATAGGTTGGGAGACGTTGCTGCTGTCCCCTTATGGCAGTTCTCCACTTGTTCTACTCTCATGCAAAGGAAGCACCACTTAATGTGTAAAAGAATACATGATGGATGGATAGTCTTGACTCCACCTGCCTCCAGGGCTGGACTTGCAGTTCCCGGCGTTAGGCGATTCCCCGGGAGGCTGAAAGGATAGGGTTTTAGCTGCAGTGTGGGCAGGTTTTGTTACTGGGCACCTATTATGCAGCAGTGCTACTATATCGGCCTCTAGTAACAAAAGCAGCAAGCAAGTGTTTCCAGCCTACCGGGGCCAGGGAGTGCTTCCCCAGGGGCTGGGGCAGACACTGCTACCGCAGGGGCTGTTCCGAGACAATTACCTGGACTGCTCTGGGTACCCAGTACATCCCTGCTGCCTCTTTCGTCCACCACCAGACAGACACTCCCTGTCCCTTTCTTTCACTATTTCATGTCTTCTTTCATCTCTAATTTCTTTCTTTGTAAATGTTTTCCGTCTTTCTCTTCCTCCTTTTTTCAGCCTTTTCTGGATTTCTCACTCTGGGTCAAAGACTGATGAGGAAAAATAAGTGTTGATTCCTAATAATAAGTGCCAGTGTGCCCCACTTCCAACCACCAGCAGAAATTAACTGCAGAAAGGGAGATGCATTTACTTTGAATGCATTTTTTCACTTGAATCTCTTCACATATGGCCATTTATAGTTTCAAGATAACACTGAATAAAGTGCCAGCTATCAAGTTTACAATTGCAGCTACTGGCCTTTTTGGGACACAGTGGTAAGATGGGCTTTTTGAATGACAGCAGATATTAGCATAAACACACTATCGTACAAATCTTATTTACATCGTGGGGGGCGCTAGAGGGCACACACACAGTATGGCCACCATCTGGTGAGGCTCCTGCTGCCTGGAATGTTAATCCTGTAATGATCCTTATCAACTGGTGCGGAATTCGGCTGGGACGGCGCCTATTTATGGATAAACCCGAGCCTCAGCCTCGGTGAAACTTTGGAACGGCTCCGATCCTACCTGCCAAAGTTATGGTATGGAGAAGTTATCCCGAGAGCTGAGAGGGCACAGTGAGCGATGCGACGTGCGGCAGCTGACGTCAGGAAACTCCGGGGCGCACCACGAGCAGAGCAGGCCCTAACCGACGGAGTACATGCGTAGAGGGAAGGCTGCTGGCAACCCCGGATCACGGGGGGCACCCGATATTGATGCGCACCGCACTGGGCAGCTAGCGGCACACGAGTGAAGCACAGAACAAAGAGGCGCCGCCTCCCTCTCATCGGCTGGCGGCTCCGGATCGCGGAGGAGCCCGGCAGGCGAGTGCTCCTGCAGTCCGGGCGATTGGCGCGCCGTATGAGGGACTGCGGTGCAGCAAGAGCTCGAAAGCCCGATCTCTCCCCCCCTAGCAGCAGCGCACTGCAGCCCCTTGACAAAGTGCTGCAGGCCTGGGATGGTGCTGGTTTGACTGTCTGGCAGTGGTGGCGGCCGCCGGTAATTGCACCTGATTGCGAATGCGCATTATCCTTTCCATAGTGTGTGATGGCCCACAACCTCTACCATCCACGCTAGGTAGGCTTTATACTACGGGCAGCATTATTTGAGCAGGCACAGTGCGCCAACTATCTCTTGTACTAGACGAGTGTACCGGAGGAGGTAAAGGATATTACTGTTTTCAGGAAACAGCCCTTTACCATTGCTGGCCCACTGACAGACTGTGGAATAAGATTGCTCTGAGACACTACTGCGCATAACAATACACACCTGCGGCGCAGTGGGTGGAAAGTGGGGCGATAAGCTATATTGACTGCAGAACTGTAATTCAGTAGACCTATGAACACTACTTGGGCAAATGATACTGCAGTAAAAGGCAGCAGCAGAATATATTGCGCTGCTTGCGAGAGGTGTGACCTGCGGGGCAACTACTGGACTACAGAACCCTGACGTCAGTAACAACATGGGTAAACAGGACACACGCCAGCCTAAACTTAATTTCGAAGCAGCAAAAAAAGGGCCCAAGCCCAACTCGGTGGACAGCGAAGCGGGAAATGCGGAGATGGAAAGAACTGGTGCAACGTCTACAGAACTAGATATGCAGCAGATACTGCAGGAGATGAGGCAGGGGTTTGCCACCGTGGTGGATAAGGTGGACCGGATGTCCTCTAGAATGGACGCAATAGTACACAAGGTAGACCAACATGAGGAGCGAATAAAGGAGACCGAACGGCGCATTTCGGACAATGATGACACTACCGCCAATCACTCAATGCAATTGGCACGAATGGACAAGCTGCTGCGGGTCATAGCAGCAAAAAATGAAGATTTGGAAGCCCGCAGCAGGCGCAATAACATCCGCGTAACGGGCGTGCCGGAGTCAATAAACACTGGGCGTGTGGAAGATTACATAGAAAAGCTGCTCCTAGCAGCTATAGGCCCTGAAGCTTTTTCCACCCAATTCATCGTTGAGAGAGCCCATATATCTCTGGGTCCCAAACCGACACCTGGAAATCCACCACCACCTATTATTGCGCGATTGCTGAACTACCACGACCGCGACGTGGCCCTACGTGCGGTGCGCACAAAACAGAATCTGTCATATGAAGGGGTGTCCTTCTCGATCTTCCCGGACTTCACTCCCATGGTGCAGGAGGAAAGACGCAAGTTTATTGAGGTGAAGAAGAAATTGCGAGAAGCGCAAATTGATTACGCTTTACTATACCCTGCACGACTCCGAGTGACCCACCAAGGGAAACAGCGCTTCTACATGAATCCACAACAAGTGGAAGATTATCTGCGGGCCTGGAAACAGTCACAGCGAGGAGGGACTGGCCGTGACCATGGACAGCGAGGTGCTGCACAGGAAGCCGATGAGGAATCTTGAACTGTGGTTTCCGACATACAAACTGTGCTTGACCGGCGGGCCCCTGCGCTGGTGGTGGACCCCGGCGTAGTGGCGAGACCGGGACTCACTCTCTAGATGGAAGACCGAAAAACGTTCACAGTTGTTCCGGTGGTAATGTATTCCAGGCCCCACTACCCCACCTCAAACACAGCTCATAGGGCGCACAGGTTCCAGAGCTGGAGGAGAGGGAAAGTGGCTGTGTGACCATCTAGTAATGTCCCCCTATGGGTATTCCCGCATGTTTGAATGTATCATCTGGGTTACGATGGTGCTAATGTTGAAAGGGGGGTGTGGGCAGTGAATTCTGGCAAGTTGGGGTTGCTTCAGTGGGAGGTGGGTGGAGTAGAAGTGAGAAGAGGAATATATGGTTGTAACGATGAAGTTCATATGATAGATCAGGGGGGAGGGATGGGATTGTTGTTCAGGGTGGATAGGGAGTTGATAGGTAGTCATATGGTGCACTTGGAAAATGCATACTGGAGCACGCCTTCAAACACCAATAGAATAGACTTAGCATTGCGGTGGCGAGTGAGTACACGTTTTACATCAGGTGATGTTGACTACTTAATGCAACATAGGGTAAGTCCTATCGAAAATACCAGACCTGCAGACAGCCTAACACTTATGAGGTACATTTGGCATGGCGGTTAATGACCTGAACATTATAACTTGGAACGTGAGAGGGTTGGGAGATCCCTGGAAAAGGCGTCAGATATTATCATACCTTGATCGGCATAGCATACATATTGCTCTGTTGCAAGAAACACATTTCAAGCCCCAGCCCAACCACACCTTTGCCAGTAGATGGGTGGAATACAGTATATTTTCCTCATACTCATCATATGCGAGAGGCACGGGGATTCTCATTAAGAAAGCCACACCGTTCACCCTGATAGGAGAGAGATGTGACACACTCGGGAGGTACTGCATGGCTTAGGGGCGACTGGGACATATGTCGATTACTGTGATATGCTGCTACGGTCCTAATACAGATGACCCTCAATTCTTTGTGGGCCTATGGGCCACTGTTGTAGATACGGGGCCCGACCATATCATATGGGGAGGGGATTTTAATATTTCACTTAACCCGGCAGTAGACAGATCACAACCAGCCCCTCACCACTACACTAAAGCACGTAAAGAGTTGCACAATACACTGCAAGAATATGGGCTGATTGACACCTGGAGACATCTTCACTCCACTGCATATGAGGGCACTCACTTCACTCCTCACTTAGCGTCCTGGATGGATTAGTATATAGAGATACAACGAATATACTAAATGCTTTTGTTGCACATTACACTAACCTATATACTACCACGAGGACTGACAGGCTTGACTTAGATGACTTTCTAGATGACGTGTCCCTGGGCTGGTTGAGTGATACACAGCGCCAGTTCTTGGGTACCCCATTTGAGCTAGATGAAGTACGTGAGGCAATGATGCACATGCAATCGGGTAAGGCTACTGGATTGGATGGAATCCCAATTCAGTTCTACAAAACTTACATTGATTTTATGGCCCGATATTACGGGAAGTGTATGAAGATGCACTGGAAGTGGGACATCTACCTCCCTCCATGCGTGTGGCCCTTATCACGTCCCTACTAAAACCAGGAAATCACCGCAGAGCTGCGACTCATATAGGCCCCTTTCACTACTCAACTGCGATGTTAAAATCCTGGCTAAACTCAATGCTACATGCCTTAATCTCCTTATGTATAATTTGATCCTGCCTGATCAGTCAGGTTTTGTCCCTGGCAGAGCAACATCCCACAACCTGAGGACTTTTTCCCCAGTTGTGAATAACATTTCTGAAGACTTACCTATGGCGGCCATATTTCTAGATGCTACCAAATAATTTGATTAATTAGAGTGGGATTATGTGTTTGAAGTGATGAAACATATGGGGCTCCCTCCAATCTTCCTGTTCTGGATTAAATTGCTTTATGACGCACCCATAGCTAAAGTGGTCGTTAATGGTAAACTGTCTCAGGAAATACCCATCACGAGAGGCACGAGGCAGGGTTGTCCGCTGTCACCCTTACTCTTCGCGATTGCGGTAGAACCGCTAGCGGTGAAACTGCGGCAGCATCATAGAGAAAAAGCATTGCAGTGCAACCTGAGACAAATCTTGATATCTCCGTATGCGGATGATATCACGCTGTATATCCACGACCCTCACCAGAATCTGAACCCCATCCTTAGAGAATTCATCAGATTTGGCAGACTTTTGGGGGTTCATATAAACTGGAGCAAATCGTGCCTCTTTCCCCTTACGGCTGCTACAACTAGGTTCCCCATGGACTACCCCATAACCTGGTGTGAAGATGAGTTTATATACCTAGGAATCCGTATCTCTAAGGACAGAGATGAACTCATGCGGCTTAACTATGGAACGACTATGGTCCGTATTTCGGATACAGTCACGCGGTGGATCACTCTGCCACTGTCCATGGCAGGCAGAGCGTCCTTAATAAAAATGGTGATATTACCAAAATTATTATACCTGTTCCTGAACATTCCCTTTTACCCTGGTAAATATTTCTTCCAACAGTTGCGATCGGAGTTGACCCGATTAGTATAGGGTGGAAAAAACCCGCGACTCAAATGGGAGGTCTTTACCAGACCCTAGAGACAGGGGGTATTTGGTATTCCCGATTTTGAACTGTATTATTATAGTGCCCAGGCGCATTTTATTGGATATATAAGCCTCGATATAAGCCTCAGATAGCGGCGGAACATTGGCTGGCTCTACCTGTACCTATTGATGGCGCATTATATGCCCCCCCCACCGGCAGAGACAAAATACCGTCTACGGTGATGAGTACGGTCAATGCCTGGACTCAACTGTGCAAACTACTGGACACACCCCTACTGTACTCTACGCTCTTGCCACTAACATATCACCCAGACATGTCCCTATTGCAGGAGACTGTATTTCACAAGCTAGCCATACGTACACATGTCCACACATGGGGGGACCTGTATCATGAAGGGACCTTCCGCACTATGGATCACTTGTTCCTGGACATACAGCATACACCTTCCTTTACATTCGCCTTCGTACAGGGCTTAAATCAATCACTCCTGACTTCCCTAATGAACCCCAAAGCTTTGTGCCGCTGCAGCGGCTTCTACAACCCACTACGGCCAAAAAGCTTGTTTCAACAAAATATAACACGACACTTGAGCTGAGAGAGTTCCCAGTTCTGGCAGCCAGATCAAAGTGGGACCAGGAATTGGGCGTAAACCTTTCGGATGGGCAGTGGGATTTCTTCTCGCAACAGACTGGGCGAATATCATCAAGCAGTCATCTTAGAATAATTCATTATAAATTCTTGCATAGGCTGTACTATACGCCACTCCGCATGCATAGATACCACTTACGGGAGTCAGACGCCTGCGATAGATGCCACGCTTCAGGAGCCGATTTTTTACACTTAGCGTGGGAATGCGAGGGTGTACATGCATTTTGGCTACAAGTTTTTACTGCCTTATCACAAATGATAGCTACTGTGATCGAACCCACCCCACTGCTGGCACTCTTGGGGTATGTAGAACCACTGCGGGCAACACACCGCCGATTTGTCGCGATGGCACATCTCATGGTCAAAAGGAGAGTGACATGCCGATGGGGCAGAGGGAGAGCACCCAGATTCAAGGACTGGCTGAATGACCTCATATACTGTCAGGAACAACTAGCGATATATGCTGAGCTGCTGCCAGTGGCCTCTAGACCTAACGATATATGGGCCCCACTGAAATGCTATTTACTGACGCAGGCTCACACTGACCCTTCAGACGAGACATGATCCCAACCCATGAGCTAACAATGAATGGTCTAAACCTGCACTCATATATAGAGTTGGAAGGTGATGTTGGTTGCGAGAGAAGAGAATATAGGGAGGATTCTGATGGCTTATTGACGAAACCGAGGCAGGCCTTACTGGATATGTACAAGACAACTAAAGAGGCCCTCTGGATGTCTGGTGATTATACAACTGACCCAACCAAGTGTTAATCATGTATCCAGATGTGCAATGTGTAAATATTACAATTCTGCATGTATTTCAAATATAATTGAAATGTGATAGATGACTCCTGATGACCCTGATGGCCAACCCAATGATAGTATCAATATACAGTGTATCCTCCAACTGCTAGCACAAATTGTAAAAAGTATTGAACATTATGTTATTGATGTAATGTATGAGTACAAGTGTGCCTTCTAAGTTTGTACCAACTGCAAAACCTTTAAGAAAAAGTTTTTAAAAAATAATCTTATTTACATTGTTTTACTGACACTTTTCATTACTTTACTTGACTTTACAGCACTACGTTCGACAGAGTCACCATTCTATATGTACAGTCTGCTACAAAACACATTGAGAGCTGCAGCAAGAGCTGCACAGTGGGACCTTCCCGTGGGTAGACTTCAGTAAGTCTTAAGTGCTAATCTAAGCAAAGCCTATGCTTTAGTTGAACCTGTCTTGGCGAGTAGAGCTTTGTAATTGAACTCCATACAAGAGGAGGAGATGAAGGAAAATGTAGAGTCCTTCTGAGGAGCTCACCACGAGTGCTGCCGAATGTTGTTATTGGTTACACCTGAATTGTCTTTTTTCTACTACTTCACTTCTTGCCTATTTACTGCACACTTGCAAGCTTGTTTTCATTCCTTCCTTCTCACTATTTTTCAATATTTCTATTGCATTAACTTTCTCCCTTTTCTACTTTTTCTCAAATCTTTTGGATGAAAAATAAGTGAGAGTCCCCACAACAATGAGTGCAGGAGACTACTACACTGTTTTTCGCCCCCTGTTTCCTTAGTAGAGGCACCAAAGAACTAAATACTGATACCTCCTGAGGTGGAAGCAGGGAAGGTTTTTGGTGCTATCTATTTTAATATTTTAACCTTGTTCACTGAATTTTTGTTTGTTGCATTTTATGTATGCTGCACGATTTAGCGCGTTCGCCCCCACTTAGAGCCGAATAGGTGCTGATAGTGGGCTCGAACTGCCGATCTTCTCCTTGGCCGCCATCTTACTGGAGGCTTAAGGTTAGCGGTCTAGCTGCCCGGCCCTCCCGCCATCACAAGTATAAAACCAGCGCTCATGCTCATGCGCGGTGATTTGTAAATACTGATACCTCCTGAGGCGGAACCCGGGAAGGTTTTTGGTGCTATCTATTTTAATATTTTAACCTTGTTCACTGAATTTTTGTTTGTTGCATTTTATGTAGGCTGCATGATTTAGCGCGTCCGCCCCCACTTAGAGCCGAATAGGTGCTGATAGTGGGCTTGAACTGCCGATCTTCTCCTTGGCTGCCATCTTACTGGAGGCTGAAGGTTAGCGGTCTAGCTGCCCAGCCCTCCCGCCCTCGCAAGTATAAAACCATCGCTCATGATCATGCGCGGTGATTAGTAAATACTGATACCTCCTGAGGCGAAGGCCGGGAAGGTTTTTGGTGCTATCTATTTTAATATTTTAACGTTGTTCACTGAATTTTTGTTTGTTGCATTTTATGTAGGCTGCACGATTTAGCGTGTTCGCCCCCACTTAGAGACGAATAGGTGCTGATAGTGGGCTCGAACTGCCGATCTTCTCCTTGGCCGCCATCTTACTGGAGGCTTAAGGTTAGCGGTCTAGCTGCTCGGCCCTCCCGCCCTCGCAAGTACAAAACCAGCGCTCATGCTCATGCGCGGTGATTTGTAAATACTGATACCTCCTGAGGCGGAAGCCGGGAAGGTTTTTGGTGCTATCTATTTTAATATTTTAACCTTGTTCACTGAATTTTTGTTTGTTGCCTTTTATGTAGGCTGCGCGATTTAGCGTGTTCGCCCCCACTTAGAGCCGAATAGGTGCTGATAGTGGGCTCGAACTGACGATCTTCTCCTTGGCCGCCATCTTACTGGAGGCTTAAGGTTAGCGGTCTAGCTGCCCGGCCCTCCCGCCATCGCAAGTATAAAACCAGCACTCATGCTCATGCGCGGTGATTTGTAAATACTGATACCTCCTGAGGCGGAAGTCGGGAAGGTTTTTGGTGCTATCTATTTTAATTTTTTAACCTTGTTCACTGAATTTTTGTTTGTTGCATTTTATGTAGGCTGCACGATTTAGCGCGTCCGCCCCCACTTAGAGCCGAATAGGTGCTGATAGTGGGCTCAAACTGCCGATCTTCTCCTTGGCCGCCATCTTACTGGAGGCTTAAGGTTAGCGGTCTAGCTGCCCGGCCCTCCCGCCCTTGCAAGTATAAAACCAGCGCTCATGCTCATGGGCGGTGATTTGTAAATACTGATACTCCCTGAGGCGGAAGCCGGGAAGGTTTTTGGTGCTATCTATTTTAATATTTTAACCTTGTTCACTGAATTTTTGTTTGTTGCATTTTATGTAGGCTGCACGATTTAGCGCGTCCGCCCCCACTTAGAGCCGAATAGGTGCTGATAGTGGGCTCAAACTGCCGATCTTCTCCTTGGCCGCCATCTTACTGGAGGCTTAAGGTTAGCGGTCTAGCTGCCCGGCCCTCCCGCCCTTGCAAGTATAAAACCAGCGCTCATGCTCATGGGCGGTGATTTGTAAATACTGATACTCCCTGAGGCGGAAGCCGGGAAGGTTTTTGGTGCTATCTATTTTAATATTTTAACCTTGTTCACTGAATTTTTGTTTGTTGCATTTTATGTAGGCTGCACGATTTAGCGCGTCCGCCCCCACTTAGAGCCGAATAGGTGCTGATAGTGGGCTCGAACTGCCGATCTTCTCCTTGGCTGCCATCTTACTAGAGGCTTAAGGTTAGCGGTCTAGCTGCCTAGCCCTCCCGCCCTTGCAAGTATAAAACCAGCGCTCATGCTCCGGAGCGGTGATTAGTAAAGACTGATACCTCCTGAAGCGAAGGCCGGTAAGGTTTTTGGTGCTATCTATTTTAATATTTTAACCTTGTTCACTGAATTTTTGTTTGTTGCATTTTATGTAGGCTGCACGATTTAGCGCGTTCGCCCCCCACTTAGAGACGAATAGGTGCTGATAGTGGGCTCGAACTGACGATCTTCTCCTTGGCCGCCATCTTACTGGAGGCTTAAGGTTAGCGGTCTAGCTGCTCGGCCCTCCCGCCCTCGCAAGTACAAAATCAGCGCTCATGCTCATGCGCGGTGATTTGTAAATACTGATACCTCCTGAGGCGGAAGCCGGGAAGGTTTTTGGTGCTATCTATTTTAATATTTTAACCATGTTCACTGAATTATTGTTTGTTGCCTTTTATGTAGGCTGCACGATTTAGCGCGTTCGCCCCGACTTAGAGCCGAATAGGTGCTGATAGTGGGCTCGAACTGACGATCTTCTCCTTGGCCGCCATCTTACTGGAGGCTTAAGGTTAGCGGTCTAGCTGCCCGGCCCTCCCGCCATCGCAAGTATAAAACTAGCACTCATGCGCAGTGATTTGTAAATACTGATACCTCCTGAGGCGGAAGCCGGGAAGGTTTTTGGTGCTATCTATTTTAATATTTTAACTTTGTTCACTGAATTTTTGTTTGTTGCATTTTATGTAGGCTGCACCATTTAGCGCATCCGCCCCCACTTAGAGCCGAATAGGTGCTGATAGTGGGCTCGAACTGCCGATCTTCTCCTTGGCCGCCATCTTTCTGGAGGCTTAAGGTTAGCGGTCTAGCTGCCCGGCCCTCCCGCCCTTGCAAGTATAAAACCAGCGCTCATGCTCATGCGCGGTGATTTGTAAATACTGATACCTCCTGAGGCGGAAGCCGGGAAGGTTTTTGGTGCTATCTATTTTAATATTTTAACCTTGTTCACTGAATTTTTGTTTGTTGCCTTTTATGTAGGCTGCACGATTTAGCGCGTTCGCCCCCCACTTAGAGTCGAATAGGTGCTGATAGTGGGCTCGAACTGACGATCTTCTCCTTGGCCGCCATCTTACTGGAGGCTTAAGGTTAGCGGTCTAGCTGCCCGGCCCTCCCGCCATCGCAAGTATAAAACCAGCACTCATGCTCATGCGCGGTGATTTGTAAATACTGATACCTCCTGAGGCGGAAGTCGGGAAGGTTTTTGGTGCTATCTATTTTAATATTTTAACCTTGTTCACTGAATTTTTGTTTGTTGCATTTTATGTAGGCTGCACGATTTAGCGAGTCCGCCCCCACTTAGAGCCGAATAGGTGCTGATAGTGGGCTCAAACTGCCGATCTTCTCCTTGGCCGCCATCTTACTGGAGGCTTAAGGTTAGCGGTCTAGCTGCCCGGCCCTCCCGCCCTTGCAAGTATAAAACCAGCGCTCATGCTCATGCGCGGTGATTTGTAAATACTGATACCTCCTGAGGCGGAAGCCGGGAAGGTTTTTGGTGCTATATATTTTAATATTTTAACCTTGTTCACTGAATTTTTGTTTGTTGCATTTTATGTAGGCTGCACGATTTAGCGCGTCCGCCCCCACTTAGAGCCGAATAGGTGCTGATAGTGGGCTCGAACTGCCAATCTTCTCCTTCGCTGCCATCTTACTAGAGGCTTAAGGTTAGCGGTCAAGCTGCCCAGCCCTCCCGCCCTTGCAAGTATAAAACCAGCGCTCATGCTCATGCGCGGTGATTAGTAAATACTGATACCTCCTGAAGCGAAGGCCGGTAAGGTTTTTGGTGCTATCTATTTTAATATTTTAACGTTGTTCACTGAATTTTTGTTTGTTGCATTTTATGTAGACTGCACGATTTAGCGCGTTCGCCCCCCACTTAGAGACGAATAGGTGCTGATAGTGGGCTCGAACTGACGATCTTCTCCTTGGCCGCCATCTTACTGGAGGCTTAAGGTTAGCGGTCTAGCTGCTCGGCCCTCTCGCCCTCGCAAGTACAAAATCAGCGCTCATGCTCATGCGCGGTGATTTGTAAATACTGATACCTCCTGAGGCGGAAGCCGGGAAGGTTTTTGGTGCTATCTATTTTAATATTTTAACCTTGTTCACTGAATTTTTGTTTGTTGCCTTTTATGTAGGCTGCAGGATTTAGCGCGTTCGCCCCCACTTAGAGCCGAATAGGTGCTGATAGTGGGCTCGAACTGACGATCTTCTCCTTGGCCGCCATCTTACTGGAGGCTTAAGGTTAGCGGTCTAGCTGCCCGGCCCTCCCTCCATCGCAAGTATAAAACCAGCACTCATGCTCATGCGCGGTGATTTGTAAATACTGATACCTCCTGAGGCGGAAGCCGGGAAGGTTTTTGGTGCTATCTATTTTAATATTTTAACCTTGTTCACTGAATTTTTGTTTGTTGCATTTTATGTAGGCTACACGATTTAGCGCGTCTGCCCCCACTTAGAGCCGAATAGGTGCTGATAGTGGGCTCAAACTGCCGATCTTCTTCTTGGCCGCCATCTTTCTGGAGGCTTAAGGTTAGCGGTCTAGCTGCCCGGCCCTCCCGCCCTTGCAAGTATAAAACCAGCGCTCATGCTCATGCGCGGTGATTTGTAAATACTGATACCTCCTGAGGCGGAAGCCGGGAAGGTTTTTGGTGCTATCTATTTTAATATTTTAACCTTGTTCACTGAATTTTTGTTTGTTGCACTTTATGTAGGCTGCACGATTTAGCGCGTTCGCCCCAACTTAGAGTCGAATGGGTGCTGATAGTGGGCTCGAACTGCCGATCTTCTCCTTGGCCGCCATCTTACTGGAGGCTTAAGGTTAGCGGTCTAGCTGCCCGGCCCTCCCGTCCTCGCAAGTATAAATGACATCATATACACGGAGGCGCAGCGGACGGGCGCAGGGGGCGTGCCAGAGGCAAGCCCATCTGCGCCCGTCCGCGCCAGGACAGAGCCCTGGGCCCGAAATCCTGGTCGTATTCCTACACTAACGGAGGTACTTAAATATCAGCCGGAAGACAAGAGCCAGGACACAAACATTTTTAGCAAAAGTAATTTCCTTTATCTTAAATATAATTCTAAGCAGTTAATGTCCTTAAGAACACCAATACAGCAGAACTGCACTAATTTACATTTGGAGGACGGAATTACTACATGTTCCAATTGTGGCTTTTCAATTACCATCAGGCATAAGAATAAGGACAGGAAAAAACATGAGACAGATTATCCGCAACCTAGTTATAACACATTTTCTTTCCTGAGCCTTAATTGTAGGTCATTACCTAAACACAAGTATGAAATCTTCAACTTGTTACTAGATGAAAAACCTGATGCCCTTTTCCTAACTGAAACGTGGCTCCATGAGAGTTCAGGACCGGACGTCGCAGTGGCGATGGCGGATAATTATGCAATTGAAAGATTTGATCGCCCTAATAAAACTGGTGGCGGCATTAATGTTCTTTTTAAAAAAGAATATAACTGTAACTTTACGAGACTTCCTAAGACGAATGGGGAAGCAGCAGTTTTTAAACTGGCTATCACCCCTAATTTCATGTTCTCTGGTTTGTTGATCTATCGCCCACCGGGCTCAGCCACGGCATGGATAACGGCTTTACCGAAAATCATAAGCCCCCTAGTTCTGACAGCTGCCAATTTTTCTCTTATCGGAGATTTTAACATATATCTGGAAAACTTAGCCTGTACTACTATATCGGAATTTATATCCGATCTAGCTGCCCTGAACTTGACATTGCTAAATTCAGGAGCAACCCACACAGCTGGGCATTTACTTGACCCCATCATTTCCAATCTCAAGGCAGTTAATATTCTCCCGGCATTACCACTCAGCTGGTCAGACCATTATTTGGTTAGATTCTCAGTACAGGTCACCTTATAGGAACACAACGCCCCCTTGGATCATTCAAGGCAGATTGGAAATTGGAAAAACCTGGATTTGGAAACCTTGAACTTCTTTTTAGATTCCCATCGCCCCTGTTCAAAACAGTCAGTACAGTTATTATCAGCAGCAGTTCAGAATTGGCTCCTGACGGCAATAGATACTAGTCTCCCTTTTACCAGGGCGAAATGTAAGGGTATACGATCGCCTGCCCCTTGGTTTAACGAGACACTAAAAAAGGAAAAATCGGACTGTAAAATCCTAGATGCGAAAAAAAAATACTAAAATAAGTTACAAAGATATCGGACCCTCTGCGATAAAGCACGAGCAGATTATGTATGCTCCACTATATCGGAGGCCCTAAATCGCTCCCAAATTTTATTTAAGCCGGTGAAAGAACTTGCAGGGTCTAAAACCATAGCTACGCCTCCCGAACTAAATAAAGTGCAATGCGAAGCCTTAGCGTCCCTCTTCATACAGAAGGTGGACAAAATCCATCAAGGAGTTGTGGCAGGCAAGAATAGCGAGGTCCTTCCGGATAGCACGCTTCCATGTCCTTCTGCTCACGCGGATAGATCTGACATGGATGCGCCTCAAAACCAGGAAAACACCTTAGATAGATGGCCTCTACTGTACACGGAGACTCTAATTAACTACTCAGTTCCATCAAATCAGGGTCACCATCAAGATCCTTTACCTTGCAAAATACTTAAAAAGCTCACCTCTCATTCACTTGATATTGTCATAAATCTACTTAATACTTCCTTACAAGAAAACACTGAACCCCCTGAGTGGAAACATGCCATGATTCATCCTTTTCTGAAGAAGGTAGGAATGGATCCAAACCAGCCTTCTAATTTCCGACCCATCTCCTTGTTACCCATTTTTTTACAAGATTCTAGAAAAACATGTGAATCACAATCTAACAAAATTGGTCACCACCCAACATTTAGTACCCCCTTGCCAATATGGGTTCAGAGCATGTTTCTCGACGGAAACCACACTACTTGGAGTCACGGAAAATATCCGGGGCCTTTTGGACAAAGGAGAGACGGTGACCCTTGTATTATTGGATCTAAGCGCTGCCTTTGATTATGTATCTCACACTGTTCTAATCACCACACTTCGCTCTCTTGGTATTCGTGGGTCAGCATTGGAGTGGCTCACCTCCTTCCTAATGGGAAGGACATTTCAAGTTTTCTGCCAAACAGCATGTTCCGACACTCATGTTTTTTAACATGGTGTACCACAGGGTTCTATCTTAAGCCCTCTACTATTTTATTTATATATGGCCTTTTGGCTAAGGTCGTAGAAGAAGCGGGTCTATTAATGTATTCATACGTGGATGATTCCCAACTAATTTTAGCTCTTACATCTGAGAATATGAACGCCCAGTCCACCCTCAAAAGCGGATTAAAGAAAATAGCGGGCTGGATGCAGGCAATTTTCTCCAACTTAATGGGGATAAAACGGAAGTCGTCATTTTAGGTTAGTAAAATAGAGCATCACAGAGAGAGTTAGCATGACAGAATCGACACCAAAGAATTGAGAAACACCCAAGAATCAGTCAGAAGGGAACTCAGCAGGGGTGTGGTGACGATAGCTAAGAGAATCAACGCCACGGGAAGATACACAAGTCATCCCACCGGGCCTAAAATACTAAAAATGGATGATACCGATTTAGAGGCCTCAGGCATAAATGCTATGAGCATAAAATACCCATCGCATCTATCCAAAACAGCAGTCAAGAAATTTAAACACAACGTGCTGAGGAAAAACCCTGATACTCTGATCTCTGACCCATCGTTCAACATTAACAAAGGCAGAATCGTCAACGATCTAATATTCTTCACCAGAAAACCAGCTAAATGGCGCACAGTCATTACAGAGAATCTCAACATAAAAACGATTAACAGGATACCACACGGCACAAAACTAGTGAGCATTCCATCGCCAAGACTGAGAGCTAACCTATGCATAACGCTATACAAGACTGGAATAGTGCTTATACAAGCAACCAATAACGAGCTAAAGAAATTTGACGATATATTCCCCACATTAAAAAAAGGGATAGTGAACCCAAGGGATCAACCACAACTTCAACGTCCTCCGACCGCAAATGTAGATAGTCTAGAAGTCATCAATGCTAACAATACAGACAACAAAGAACCTATGCTAACACAAGACCCACCTACCCGAACGCCACAAGTTGAAATAGATGTCATTAGGCGATCTAGAGAGCCTCCACAGTTTCATCAACGAAAGCAACTAAATGACATAACGGAGACAGGAGACGGCCGGAACAACGAAACCTCAGAGAGGTCAGAAATAGTGGATCTACCTGTGAACACTATGAAGGCACAAACACAGAATGAAGAAAAAACGCGGCCACATCAGGCTGCTACGCCAGCAATTCTAGCGAACGCTGAAAAGAAAATGGCAAAAGACTCTACAGAGAGAAAAGATCTAGCGGGAACTCAGGAGAATACAACACTGCAACAAGAAGACAGAGAAGAACTAACGTTGATTGCACAGAAGAACCTGCTCCCACTGGAGATGCCCTTACATTGCAACTTGGCAAAAAAGAGGATTATTATGTCAAATGATGTAGAAGATAGCATACAGGCAACACCATCCCAGAACGATACACAAAGGCTAACCAGGAATACACTTAACGTGAGCCACGACTACCTGAACGATAAAGTCGAAACTAGGAGACTGAACACCGTGAATACACCAAACCAGAACATGAGAGGAACAATACAGATCCAGACACAAATTAACAGCATCGCACGGGATATCCGGATCACTATGAAAACAATAGCAAAAATTATAGAAATCACGATAGGTACACAATCGAAAGTTGACCGCATCCAAGAATTAATGCTGGAAACACCAGGAATAAGGAAGGAGAAGTCCATGCCCCTGACAGATCGACGTAACAGACCAGAAAGAAATCAAAAAAGGAAGGAGAAGTCCATGCCACTGACAGCCCGGCATAACAGACCAGAAAGAAACCTTAAGTACATAACAGAAGAAGAAACACTTGCATTATTAAAGACCTACGAGTCGACAGATCAAGATGGAGGAGAAAAAATCAAAACAGTCCCGATCAACATGAATAGAACTTCGAAACAGAAATTTAGGAAACCAAACCCCAACAACCTACAACAAATCCAGTTTTCCACCAACATGAGTGATAGAGAACAAAGCTCTACAAAACATCATTTGAAATGCTTACTGCTCAACTGCCGGTCCGCAGTAAAACACGCGTCAAACATCGCTGCATTTATTATGAACAAGGAAATTGATCTAGCAATCCTAACAGAAACATGGCTGGCGGAATCATCCTCTCCTTGCATAGATCTACTAGTGCCCCCACACTACAACATAGTGAGGCTAGATAGACCAAAGAAGAGAGGGGGCGGAATAGCCTGCATCCACCGATCAGAAATGGAAATAAAACAAATACAATCAGATCCTCAGGAATCTTATGAATATCTAGGTCTTAATATAAAGTCAATAAACAATGAAAGATGCACCCTGCACGCTATGTACCACCCTCCAGGAAAGAATGAGATCTTCATTGATCAACTTATGGAAATTATAACTGATAACAATAACATTCACTGTAATAACATATTCTTGGGCGACTTCAACTTGCACTGGGAAGACATGAACGATAAACAGATCATCGCTCTAAAAGACTTCCTGAATGAACTAAACCTTTCCCAAGTCTGCACACAGCCAACGCACACAAAAGGAGCCATACTGGACTGGATATTATCTAGAAAAAAGAACATAAGTGTCCAATCAGTCACGCCATGTGATTGGTCGGATCACCATGCCATTATCTTCCTGATTCCTACACAGGAGAGGAAAAAGAAACCACAGCCCATCATACGCAAAAAGTGGACACGAAATACGAAAGAACCAAACATGGAGCAATTAGTTGAATATTGTGAGAAAGATCTGAAGCCACCAAACAACCTGAGGAATGTGAATGAACTAACGGAGCACTACACTAAAACTGTAGCCAACATAGTTAACACCACCATGCCACTAAAACTGAAAAGAAGCTCGGAAAAAGACAGGAACCCATGGTTTAACGAATCACTGAACGAGGATAGAAGGAAACTAAGAATGGCCGAAAGAAAATGGAGAGACCACCCATCAACTCATGAACTGAATTCACACAGAAAAATCAGAAACGAATACAACAAAAAGATCCTTAGGGTCAAAAAAGAATTCATTAGATCGGAACTGGACAAGGCCAAAAATAGACCACGGAAACTATTTGAAATTCTAAAGCAACAATCTAATAAATTAGCAAAATCAGCTCAAGAAACCACTAAAACACAGCTAAGCTGTGAAGAATTCTCAAAGTTCTTCACCTAGAAGGCCACCAAGCTGGAAATAGAGCTTAAAACGGCAGCAGACCAATTGCACGGAAAACCACAAGATCTGACCATTGCCACAACTTCACTCAACCACAATGAAGCGAAAAATAAAGCGCATTGGGATACCTTCGAGAGTTATGATCAGTCAGTCATCGCCAAAACTCTGGCAGATATCAAACCGAATAACCACTACAATGACCCACTCCCCGCCAAATGTCTACAAAAAGTAAACCACGTCATCGTCCCAATTTGGACTAAAATAATAAACGCCTCCCTATCGCAAGGGATCCTTCCAGACTGCTTGAAAACGGGCCAAGTTGTCCCGATCATCAAGAAACCTACAATGGATCCAGCAGACCCTAACAACTTCCGCCCGGTCACCAATATCCCACTACTGGCCAAACTAATTGAGAAATGCGTACAGAACCAATTGAGCCAACACATCACAAAGGTTAGGTTGCTGGACGACTGTCAATCGGGATTCAGAGCAGGTCACGGCATGGAAACCGCGATCCTGCACATTGTGGACGACGCAGTACAGGCCCTTGACTGCAATAGGACGTGTTTACTAGTCCTCCTTGACCTGTCAGCGGCGTTCGACACCGTAAATCATGAAAAATTGCTGGAAAGACTTCACAACAGGATGGGAATGACAGGTACTGTCTTGAAATGGTTTGAATCATTCCTGCATAACAGATCACAAAGATTTTGGGTCAACCAGATGCTATCCTCGTCATGCCCGAATTCAATCGGAGTGCCCCAAGGATCGACACTATCACCTTCACTGTTCAACTTGTACGTCGAACCCCTGGCAGAAATCCTACGAAACGCTAACATAGCCTATCACATGTACGCGGACGACACGCAAGTATACTTAAAGATAGAATCCCTGGAAGACGTCAAGTTAATGAATGGAGCGCTGAAAATGACATTAAGCTGGCTGACAAGTAATCACCTGAAGCTCAATGCACAAAAAACTGAATTCCTTTTAATTGCTTCCGCAAAGAAGTATCTAGAGGCAAAAGAATGGACCAGTCTGATCACAGCTCTAAACTGCACCCCTAAGTTGGTGGATTCAGCGAAATCGTTAGGGATCACATTAGACAAGTACCTAGACATGAAAGCTCACATCAACTCAATGGCAAAGAACGCTCGCTTTCACTTGAACTACCTAAAGAAAGTGAAACCATTCATCGCATCGGCAGACCTCAAACTAGCAATATAATCGTTAGTAATCTCTAGGATTGAATACGGCTGCACATCCCTAGCAGGCCTACCAAAAATCTCTACAGCCCCGCTGAAAGCATGCCTCAATGCGGCAGCTAGACTCATTACCGGATCGAAGAAATTTTACCACATCTCCCCGCATCTGAAAGCATTAAACTGGCTACCATACGAAGCCAGAATCCATTTCAAAATGGCATGTGTCACCCACAAAGCTCTTCACTACAAAACACATAAATACCTGGCCCAGAAGATTGAGCTGTCTGGAGGAGACAGACCAGTAAGGAGCGCTAATCTGCTGATGCTGAAACCACCTATCTTCAGGAAAAAGAAAACGTATGACAGAGCGTTCACAGGGGCAGCCCCCAGAATATGGAATTCGCTCCCTCCAACTTTCAGAATAATTACAGACACGACAAGGTTCAAAAGGGAAACGAAGATCTTCCTAATGAGCAAGTTCCTGACATAAGAAAGATCTGACCTAGCCGTCACCAAGAAAATGGAGGAGATTCAGTCCCCTGAGCCGGGAAGAAGAGTACACTAATAAAGAGCGATGTTGAACACGCTGTACAGGAATACTGACTATCCCATACAAATCTTATTCATATGCCAGGAGTTTCTATTGACTTATGCCGATACTACCTCACCTCAACGAGAAATGTTGCTATTTAGTTCGACACTTTTTTACAATATATATATTCGTAACTTCTTGTTATACGACACTTATATACCTCTTCCAATATATCATTGATAATGTTTATGTTATTCTAGTATATGACACCCTAGACTTATCTACCTCACTCAATTTAGTAGCTGTAATGGTTCTTTATGTGAATTGCATATGTACAGAATGTATAACTGTATGTGAAGCGCTCTGATACCCACGGGTCACGTTCGCGCTTCTCTAAATAAATAAATAAATAAAAATAAAAACAAAAACCTGTGGGGCCCGCACCATTGGCCAACTGAGATGGGTAGGCTTCCGGTTCCAGTACCTCAAACACGGAATTTAGGGGTCATCATAGATGACTCGCTCAAGATGCACAAACAGGCTGAAAAAACAGCAGTCACGTGCTTTGCCATTTTAAAATGTTTGAAAAAGATATGCTGGATGCTGCCTAGGCAAACAAAGAAGACAGTGGTCAATGCTTTGCCTGCCCAATGCATTTCGGGGTAAACCTTCGTCAGGGGCCTATAAGATGAAAGCATACAGGACCTTAGTATTCAGTTACCGAACTTAAAAGGTAATTACAATTTATAATTACATGTAGTGAATTTATGTACAAACACTGGTGCTCTAGACATACATAGTAAATAATCTAAAGATGTTTCACGGATAAATCATATCATATGTGATGAAAACATAACTCAAACAAGAAAAACATTTACTCCTAAAGTGCACATAGCATCAGATAGGTTCCGTTTAGTGATTAGCGCCCATAACGTGTAAGTAGCGAGTGGCGGTGCTCATGGACTTACCCGGAAAATAATGCGCGGCGTTCTCGTGGTTTCAAACACGGAAATGTTCGAGTGAATCAGAGAGAGAGAGCTGTATGCTTTCATCTTATAGGCCCCTGACGAAGGTTTACCCCGAAATGCATTGGGCAGGAAGGAAATAATGTATGAAATAACATAAAATAAGAAAAGAAAAAATATTCATGAATGAAATGAATCACCTTTGATTTGGATGAAACCCCTTTAAAGGAATAAATACAAACTTAAGATGGGTACAAGAATGAAGTGAATTGATTTATTTAATAATTCAAAAGATGGTTTAGAAACCAGTCGGTTTCATGTATAACCAGCGCGCCTTACAGTGATGGTTCAATCACATGTTGACATCATTATTCAAGACACCACTGGCACGGTGTGACAAGGAAACGCGCTAAGAATTCCTCAACTTTCTATAAAGCATCAAGTGTGCACGGAGATCCATTAATTATATTACAATGTGTCCACATGTTTGTAGCCGCATGGTACATGTTGACAATCAGACAGCATGGCATTTTACATTGTGACAGTGTGTAGATCAGAGGCATGACCCAGCGTCATTGTGGGTGTGCACTGCTTGATTGTGCATGTGTGCCATTGTGGCCCTCTCCACTTGTCCCCCCCAGTGCCTGGTGGTCACTCACCTTGTTGTGGTTGTGTTGTGCCCTGTCGAGCAGTGTCCGTTCCCCCGCACATTGGCCGCAGTTTTGGCAGACTATCGCATGCTACCACCTTCTTGTGATTTCCACGTTAACACAGGGTTGTTTTCCTGCAATCGGCTGTGATGTGTAACGGTGCGTTAGCATTTTTTGGTGATGTTTAGCACACGTTCTTGTGAATATACCCCTTAGTTTCTTGCTCTGAGAACAGTGTTTATTGGAGATTTGCTGTCACAACATTTTCTCTCAGTCAATTCTCTATTCCTAATCACCTTTCTCATTAACTTTACACTATAGAAAGAGAAGATAAGAGACTCACTGAACAAACCTCACCCAAAGAAGAAACAAAATAAATATAATAGTGACTTACATGAACTTTCCTTTCTGTCGATGGAACTTGCAGACTGGAATTACAAAGGTCCTAAAGAAAGGAAGATGAACAAAAGACATTAATTTGAGATATCAAGTTATCATTATGACAAGATTAAGAAATAAAGTATACTTGTTTTTCTTTAAGAAATTGTCTCTGACCTTATATTCTCGCACCAGTGACATCGGCATTTGTGTGGCTTGGTAAATCCCCAAATGGATTTTGCATTAGGTTGCGCTAAAAAAAAAAATATGATGGAACCCCAAAGCTAAATCTTAGTGAATCTGGGCCTGGTAAACTACTTAAGAATTAAGGCCACCAATTGATTGCTGCATAATCATGGGATACGATAACAGACACCTCTCTACAGGCCAGGAAGCTGCAGTAAATATACAGCTCGAGCAAATACGTAACAAAAGCAGTAAAATAAACCAAAGATAGCATTGGGCCAGTATGTTGAATGTAAGCTAAAGAATTTGTTCATGTATGATTACGACTGCTTTCTTGTGATATGATATTTCTTTATATGAGAAGGTTTTATAGCGATATTTGTGTCACTTTGAGGCCACTCTAAAAGGCAAACGTGCATAAATGTGATGATACTTCTGGGACAATAGACGGTATTAGCTAACGTTGAAGTAGGAAAAGTAGAGATTTGCTGTGGTCAGTTATCTTCTGGGGCATGTACGTATTTTTCACATAACGGTAGAACCCACATTCAGAGGAAGGTTGATTAGTTGTCGTCAATAAATACATACTCACCTAATGTTCTACAAAGAGTTGCTTTGAAGAAAGGTTGCAACAATGATGTAAGCCCAGTGATGCTGGAAAATTTCCAAAGTGTGGGTGATGCCATCAAGGTCATATCACCCAAGTTGTAGGGTTTATAAAAATATCCAAGCATCACACAAAGAACATGATAGCAAATGAGCCACACCCATTAAGCAGGAGAGTGGTATGGGTTTGTTGTAGCTAGCTATTGGTGCATTTGGAGCACACTGTCACAAATATATTGTCATAGTGCACTGTTCTCAGATAGTACATTTTCCAATTAAATGGCTTCTAAATGTGCTCAGAGATGTAGCTTAACTTATAAAACTATATAGCACATGAACAACGTGCGGAAATCACATTTTAGAGAATTCTTGTAATTTGCACATACTTAGGTAATGTTTTCGGATTTGATTTGAAAATATTACAAATATTTATTACAACCACACTTCAGAATTACCAAAAAGTGCTTTATTTCTGCTGTCTTAACTGCTGATATTTTGTGAAATGTTTGTAAAGTCCATTACAGGTATTTAAATGTTGTTGTGCTACAAAAAGTAACACCCTTTTCATTTCACACTCCTTAGCAAGATTGTCACAGAGTTCACTTTACAAAATCCTCCCACTTTGTAATCGGAGAATAAAAAATAAATACCAATATTTTCACGTTACAGGAAACAGCTGAACATAGACATAGCCAGATACTTCACCTTTTTCTTTGAACACACAGCAAGCTTGAGAAGATAACGTCAACGTTTAATGGCATCTCTATCGGGCATTCACTTTCTGAACTTCAGCACAGTTATTTCTAATGGTGCTTCAGAATCTTCCCTACACCTACATCCAAATTTCTTTAAAATATTGAACAAGAGAGAAAGTAATGCTTATTGTAATTGTATTTATATAGTGCATCCTATCCTTGATGAGGAGTTGAATCGCTTTTCTGTGAGTAGCACACTACTCCAGAATCCAAGTGTGGATTGGTGATAGGTTAGTAGGGGGAAATATGAATTGTTCTTGGGAGTGGTGGGAATGGTAGACATGTGAGTGTGTTAGTAGGGTGAATAGGATAGAGGATAGATACAGGAACGAAGGGAGTTTAGAAAAGGATTATTTGGGAGTTCATAGTAGTGAAACAGGTTTAGGATGAGCCAGAGCACTCATTAGTTGGATGAATGGGATAGAGTACAGTTAGAGAAGGGAAGAGTTTGGAAAACGTTGTTTGGGAGTTATTCTGGAAGAGGAATAGGATATGTCATAGAGTGGTAACTTTATGAGGTTTAGAAGATTAGCTGATTTCTCTTCAGTTTTTTTCCTCCCAGAAGTGGGAGAAAATATATAAATATGTAGATACATGGCCACACCAAAGAGGTATACACACATTGAGATTTTAACATGAGATGCATATGGAAAATAAGGGGATATAAAATTGTACTGGATACGTTTTACAAACACAGACTTTCAGTTTTTGCTGTAAATTAAGTTTTGTTTCATATTTGTCCCTCAATATTTCAATAGTGAAGCACTTATAGATAAAAGTATTACAATCATAATAACACATTGTGACAGATATGTGTTATTATAGTAAAAGGAATCCATAACCAGACACTCATCATGTTACAAGCTGTTAATGTATAGATCTTCTTATATATGGATATAATAATAAAGTTATACATATATGAATGTATGTGTATGATATGTATATATTGTTTTTAAATATATATTTTTTTATTCCTCGAGCAAGTATAAAAAAAATATATAGCAAAACATACCCATATTATTATTTTTTTGTTTGAGGTTCTGTCCATTAATTAATTAGTATTTTGTTGCTTTAATTATTTCATTTTTTTGATTTATGTATTAATGATTGCTTGAAGTAATAAACATATTGAGCATTGCACATACTTTCTGTATAATCAAATGTATGCGATATGAGTGCTCATAATAACTAAAGATCCATAAGTATGTAGTCAAATACTTCGAAGTTATTTATGTCATATATATTTTTAAGCATAAATGTAAGGAGTGTTCATATTTTAACCATAAGTAATATATACATTTGTTAGGCATAACTATATGAGAGCATATATATTTTTTATTAATAAGTAATGGGTGCATTTGTACAAAGAGAGGCACACAGCTGAATACATGCATATAATCAAGTATTTAAGTTTATAAACATGCGTATATGCACCTTTGGTGTCTTGTGCATACTATTGCTGTACATTTGTATTTTGAATATGGTAGTCATGTTGGAAAGAGCCAGCTCTTGAGTAATCGTCTGAAGATAAGATGGTTATCTGTGTATCTTTTGTTTGGTGGTAATGAATCACACGGTTTGGCTGCTTGAACAGATTCTGATGAAAAGTGGTCATGTTCCATGTATTGCTTTGCATATGATAAAAAGCAGCATGAAAGTGGATCTTCTGGCAAGCCGGTTCAAACCGGATGCACAATTTTGTCCTCAATTGCAGCATAATTCCAGTACCCTGAGTATCATTACTTCTTCTAGCAATTACTTCTGGGAATGCTCTGAGTAGTGCTACATGTTGTGACAAATTGTGATTGTGTTCTGTACATGCCGTGCAATGTTTAATGATAATTTGTGTATCTGCACTTAGCCCATCAGTACTCATTTTACAATTAAAAGCAAAGATTCTTCTGCTAGCCAACCATCTCAGGCCATGTGTTTATCACAACAGTTTGCTTAGATTTGTTGGTCCATAGACATATTCTAAAAACTAAAACTAAAAAAGCTCAAAATAACACCTGTTAATGCAACTTGAACAATTCACACTTTATGGTAAAGAATTATGAAGAATATGTTTCCAGGATGAGTGTATTTACAGCCTAGTTGTTGCCTGGGCTTTTGAGGGAAGGCTTATTAATGCAGGTGTTTTATACACGGTATATGAAAGTTGTATATAATTCATGTTATCATCCCTGTGTCCTCATTTCATTTTCATAACCGTCCTAACCCTTCCCTGGGGGGCTTGAGGAGCCTATTAGTCAATGAAACCTGCTGATTTAATTTGGGCCATTTAGAGTAAGATTTCCATAATAAACTACTATGCGTGCATTGAAATAGGCTATTTCAACTACATTTACATAAAAATGTATCTATTGCCACTGGGGTTATGATCACCTACAGATTTGAAAGGTTTAATTTAACTATTTGTTCATGTTTCCAAATAATTAATATTAATAAACTATATATTTAATTCTATGAACAAAGATGTTAATGTTTCATAGAGTATGCTACCATTTTTTCATACACCTACTCCCTGATTAATACTGCCACGGTAATGTAAAAATCCCATGCAAACTGTGTTTGCGCCCAATTTGAATTTATGGGTTCCACCAAAAGTGAGGCTTATTCGTGGGTTTTTAGCTGCACACATTTGACATGGGGTCGCATCGTCAATAATGACGCAGGCTCTGTGTAGTATCTGGACATCTAGGTCTTTATGCATTGATGTATTCTAAGAAGTAGGTCGTTCTCAGGCCAATTCTGTTTAATTCCTACACGGCCCTCTTAGGTGGACTTAACACAGACTCAAATGTTAATTGTCATTTGCATGCTAACACTGCAGGTTCATGCAGTGCTATGTAGGTTGTTGCCTTGAGCGTGGTGATAATGGTTATGCAATCTTCAAATAAGAGCCTCTTAAAATTGGACCACTTTATTACCTTTTGTTATAGGATGGGAAGGGTTATGGTGCTTTGTTTGGTCTTATTGATGTGTTGTCTGATGTTTTTTAATCTATCCTACCAAAAACGTTTTGATGGAGACACATTTATGGATGGATTCTGGGGAACCTGGCAGGGCATTGATGAAGTGATAGATAGTTTTGAAGCAGAATTTGCTACTCCTGGGAGTTACTGTGATGGCAGAAGGAGGTAGGACGATTTGTTGGCAAAGATAAGGCTTATCTGATGCACTTTAATTCCTTTTTATTATCCTGGGAGTGAATATTGAGACTTTGAAAATGAAACATTATTGCATGGCTGGTGATCGATTTCACAGTTATTGTGCACAGAAGGTGAATACAATGACAATATAGTCTATCAAGTTAAGTTTCATTGGTGTAGGGTATTTGAAGGAGGAGATGTAAGTGATGCAGCTGAGAGTAATGACCAGATCCTGCCAGGTCGGGTGACATGCTGCTTGATTTTAAGTCTTTCCTTTGCTTGCAGGTGGAACACTTGCTACCTGAGAGCTTTGCGTATACATGGTGTCAGAACATGTATGGGCTTATAAAGGGATTGACTGGTATCTAGCCATCCTATTAGGCCTGTATTGGGACGTTCTTCCCACCCATGGCAGAAGATCATCCAACATATTTATAGATCCCCACCAAGCAGACATGAATTTTTGACGGTTCTGAACTCTTCTGCCTACCAGGAGTTTTTTCTCACGCGTTGCTCAGCAATGTGAAGTTGGCGAGTGAGAATCTGCGTCCCGTAGAGCGATGCTCAGGTGCTTGAATGCCTCCCAATGAGAAATCTCAATGTGGGTGGTCACGGCAGGTCATGACCATTTGTATAAAAAAGCTGCTGCTCGAGTAGAAAATCTAATTGAGTGGCAGAAAGAAGCAGCACCCTCTGGCATGCCACGTGGTGCAGTTCAAGCTGATTTTAAAGTGCAGAAGAAGCTTCCAGAGCTCAAAATCAGCATGATATTCTGAATTCCGCCCACTTGCTGAACTCCGTGGAATTTTACAGAGTTTTTATCTAACTCCTCAGAATTCCACAGAGTTAAACTGCATGAGTTCCCTCCACCCCTACAAAATAGATCAGATAATCTAACAATATTTCCTTTCTTACATTCATTGCTCACAATTCTGTGCTTGGTGCCAAATGGGGATTACAAGGTGAGCAGGGAAAACCTCTTTCCAATTTTTTATTCTGAATAACCTTTGCCTGAAAAACATGATGATATTCGTATGAAGAAATGAGAAGAGAACAGAAGAAATCATGTGGAGATCAGTTTGCAAATACTGATTCCTATGGTTAATCTCTATCCCCTCGAGAGAAGCTCAATATGGACCAGTAATCCTGCATCCCAGAATTGCTGTATCATGTAGTATGGGTAATTTGAGTACATAGTACAAGATGATGGTGATTTCCCTGGAAAAGATATAATATGGGTATGAATCTCCTAAAAGTGATCTCAAAGAAAGTCTAAAGGGGTGCTGTTTAAAAAGTGTTTATTTTAGGGGAACTATAGTGGGATGAGAATCAACAAAGTGGTTTTAATGTGCTGAACCTATGTTCTAGAGATAGTTGTACACAGGAAGCTTCTCTGCGCACAAGTGAGCTCAAACTAAAGACAGAAGAATGACCCAAAGATAGGATAAAAGGTACGAGTTCTACAGTGAGCACAGGAGGCAGTGCATATGACCCTTTGTAATATTTTACAGGCATTATGGATGACAGTATTGATTCAGGCGAGGTGTCCAGTTTCAGGGCTGGCTTTACGGCAGTGTGACCACTGCAGCCCCATTGGGCACTGATCTGTTGGGGGGGGGGGGGGGGCTGTGTTGTGCAATAACTTATGATTGGAGAGGTCAGGGGCACTTTTGCCCAGTGATGGTGAGAGAATCCAAGGAGGCGGTCATGGGGTTTGGGCTACAAAAATGATTGTCTAACTTGGCGCCACCAGCGCTAATACCGGCCCAGTTCAAGTTTGGTGCAGAATTCACGGCAGAATGTAGGATCCCGACGCGACAGCATCTAACATTGATGCAGTCACTCAAATGTCACTCAAATGTCCATAAAACTCATTGACATTATCTTTAACTTCGTTCTTAGAAACTGGAAGTCTGCACTGATGCTGATATACAGTTGCAGTTGCAGGTGATAGGTTAGTCATCACTGATATTGTCTTTCAGATGCCGGATCAATCTCACCAGATGTTGACCATTCATTAGATATTTGCAAATGACTGCTCTGTCTTCAAATAAGCTTGATTTTTGCTGCCTCATTGTAAATGTCGGGCTAGGTTTCGTAAACTGGGTCAGTAATTTAAACAGTTGGAGGGTCTTCTGCTCAACACACAATCCGACTGCCTTTCTCTGTAACATTTAGGTCCAAAGGATTTCAGCCCCAAAGAAAAATGTTTTAGAGCTGATCCACTTCAAAAGTATGTTGTCTACCTACAAGCCACAGACTTCTTGATGGGTCACAGTTTTCAGAAAGCTGTCAGATGTTTGTCCTTCAAATCCAGAATGCTGCTGCTGTCTTGATGCAACTCTAAGAATCAGATCCTTGGGATAGAGTGGATACCTTCTTCTTTAAAGGCCGTTCAAGGGAATCAGTTTAAGTTTAAGTTTAAGTTTATTTATTTTTGCATAGTTAACTAAAACCATTGCAATGCTACCAATTGGAAAAAGGAAAAAAATAAAAAAAATGATAGAAAAAATAAAATAAAATATAAAGAAGAAAGATGTTTTCAATAGACATTCAGTATGGTTCCGCCATCTTAACCGGCTTTGTTAGTTATTACAGTTAGTCAAAGTAAAACTTTGTTAAAACAAGTTGAAAGCAAGAGTAAAGGTTCCTTGCAATTTAAGATCACAGTTAATTATGTTTCTTAAAGTGAAGTCATTAGCTCGCTGAAGCTATGATGAACTGTCTCAGGTTTTCTTTGCTCCAGCCATACATGCCCGTTTGTCTCGTCGTTCAAATTATCTCAACTTGTTGCAGGGTTAGTTCCTCCGTTACTGGCAGTCATCCTTAATGTGGTCCGGCTAAGACCCTGGCTACTGAACAACTTGTGTTAACAGGGCATTGTGAAGCATTTTTTGGTATTTTGGGCATTTTTTGTTCAGCCATCATCAGATAGTTTACCAATCTGCAGTTTAATTAGATGTTTTCTGCATTTAACCAGACCAGCACTGCTTGCCTCCTGGTGCGGATACCCCTCTGTTTAAGAGGATCTTTTAGGAGCTGTTGCCGCGCTTGGTGCAGATCTTTGCATACGCAGATTAAGTGTAGAATGTCACCGTTCTCGCTGTTACACAGCCTGCAGATATTTTGTCCTTTTTTCCTCATCCATGGTGGTAGGTGTTGAGCGCATGGAAGGATCGCCAGTCTGTCCCTTAAGAAATTCTTTTTTATGACCCTCGGATAACCTTGATTGAAGTATGGTTGCGGGACAAGTGATTTGTAAGTGTTAAGGCCCAGCCAGGCATGAGATCTGTTTGAGAAGCTCGCCTTGTCCTCCACTAAGGAGATTTGTTTTGTATTTTTCCAGACTAGTTTGTTTAAATTGAGATAGCCGAGTTGCGTGTCCCAAAGTCCCGAAAGTTTGGTATATTCCAAGGCTGACTGAAGATAGCTTCTTGCCTGAGAGGACTCCCTGTACTGAATGTCAAGCCACAGCAAATGGTTCAGTGTATTTGTTGTGGCACTTCTTATCTTGTACCAGCAAATGATGTAAGCTCCATACCTGGCTAAGACTTGTTGTTGAAGGCCGAACTCCAACCTTATTTGAGCTGGTGATGTGTAGGATTGGAGACTGAACATAATTCTGTAGGCTTTGACCTGCGTGTTATCCAGCTCCTTAGAGTCTCTTCCTCGCATTGCCTCACTGCCATAAGTAATCGAGGGGAGAAGTTTAGCCTGGACTACCTTCAGGACAGGGTTCAGAGTCGGACCCATCAATTGGTTTGAAAGGTTTTTCAACGTCAGGGCGGTTAGAAGACCTCTCCTTCTTATTTCCTCTTTCTGACGCCCAAACTACCCTTCCTTGTCGAATATGACTCCCAGGTACTTATTCTCGCTGGCTGGGTCGATTTTAATGCCGCCAAGAACCAGTTCCTCTGCGAGTTCTTTTTATTATTTATGGACATTGTCCGAGTCTTGTTCATGTTTATTTTTAAGTTGTTTTCCGTTGCGTAGTTCTGCATTTCCGTCAGTAGATGTTGGAGGCCGACGTGCGTGTGACTCAGCAGAACTACATCATCTGCATACATTAGATTAGTTGAAGTTTTCCCTCCTACCCTTGGTGAGTGGGAGTTGCAGGCGTCATGCGCTTTTGGAAGGTCAGCCATGAATAGGTTGAACAGGGTTGGTGCAAGCACACAACCCTGTTTCAAGCCTTTTGTTGTGGGGACTCTAGAGGAGAGGTGGGTGCCACTGCCTAGCTTCACCTGCACCCAGGTGTCAGTATGTAAAAGCTGCAGCATATTTAGAGTAGACTGTGGTATGCCCCATCGCGCCAGTTTCCCCCACAGTCTGACTCTCTCTACATTGTCAAAGGCAGCACTAAAGTCAATATAACACAGGTGCAGAGGTTGTTTGGAGGCTTTTGCTGCATTGATTATTAGGGATATTGCGAGGATGTTTGTAGATGTACTGGTCATTTTGCGGAAACCAGTCTGATTCAGCTGTATTTTCTGACGCATCTCAGCCCAGATTGCGAGCTCCTCTAGTATGGTGCCCGCAAAGTATTTCGCTTCATTGTCTATCAAGGCTACTAAACGGTAGTTGTTGGGCTCGGCCTGGTCTCCTTTTTTGTGAATTGGGACTATTGTCGAGCCCCTCCAAGATTCTGGTATTCTGTTCAGCTGCCTGATTTCCAGAAAGAGAGGTTGCAGGATATCCGCCCAATCTTCACTTTTCACTTTGAACAGGGCAGGTGGGATGCCATTTGGTCCCGGGGCTCCTTCTTTCCTCCGTTTAGCGATCTGCTGTTTAATTAAGAATGACAGTGGGCGACTTGCTGCGCCTGATGGTTTATTTCTGATGGCTGGGTAGTCCTGCTCCCTTTTCTTAGATATGCTTGCTTCTGCTTGACCCTCTGGGAACCTGTCATTAGTCATTAGGGCCTCTGCAATTTCTATTTGGTTGTTGAAGTAGCCAGTAAGATGTTTTGTCCAGTTAGCTTCCAAATATGAGACCCTATGCCCTTATGATATGGGCGCATGATCCCATTCACAGTTTTCCAGAAGCGGGCGCTGTTGTTACTGTTTGTATCATGTAGGGCTTTTGCCCAGGATATATTCTCGCGGTCTCTCCTAATGTTCCAATTCAGTTTTTTTAGCCCTGCCCTTTGGTCCTTCAGGGATGCTTGTGCACTAATGTTCCCTGGAGATCTTCTCAACCTGCGCAAACTCAAGTTTATTGATTTTTAAAGGACTTTAGCTGTACTCTCTGAGCTTTCTGTATGTTGTTTCTTTCGCATGATTGCCGAGTATTGTCTTTTGTGCGGAGATTGTCTGAAAGATTCCCTAGTAGTGTGGCAGTGAAGTGTCCCAACTGGGCGATGTGATCATCTGTGCTGCAAGCTTGTTAGTTAAACAGTTGAATTGCAGCTTCGGCCTGCGAATTTGCATTATTTGGTTTGCATTTGATCCTTTTTAGGTTTGAGGTGTAAATGGGCCCCAAGCTTGCATCTGGCCTAAATGATCTTTGTGCAGTTCCCGTTAGTTGAATTTCCTGAGGGCGATGGTCACTATTCTGTAACGAGGATGTATGGGAACAATGTGAGGCTTACAAATCTATAGTCCAATATGGAACTTGACAAGGAAGAGTAAAATGATTCAACTGGAGGAGAGTCTTCAGGAAATCTTCCATTTAATGCTTGGAGATTCAGATGTTCTAAGTCATCGAGGAAGCGGCTGTTGCGGCATTTCTTCTTTCTGTGCAATGGGACGCATTGTATAGGAATGTTGTGAATTTCAGTTAGAGCCGATACCTCCTCCTCTTCTGCCGAGCCGATCAGATAATGATTTAGGTCCCCTGTCAGAATAAACATCAGGTTTTCCATCTCTGAGGCATACTTTTCTAGTTGGTTAATAAGTTTAGTTGAGTCTGCCGCTTTGCGTTTGGGATGGACATACGAGTTGATTATGCACACCTCTGTTTCGTCTTCATCAACGGCAATACTGATTGTGACTGCTAAAGTTGCGTTTGACATCGAGTCCATGAGGGTTGCTGAATCTATGCACGTCGTGGAATCGTAGGTGGTCAGCCCGCCAGAGCAATGGCCAAATCTGCCGGTCCTTATTACTGGTGTGGCGAAGCATGTGTAGTCCTCAAGGTGCTGTGGGACCATGAGCCAAGTTTCTTGGAACAAGATTATATCGAAGGTTGTGACATAATTCAGGAAGTCAGGGTCCTCAATTGTTGTTGACATGCCGTTGATGTTCCACGAGCATAGTCAAAAGACAGGATCCTTTACCCTCCTGTCGATTCTGTCCTGTGAGTTGTGTAAATCCTCCTCTGTGCTTATATTTATTATACGAAGTAGTGCTTCCCTGGTGAGACCTTCATTTGAGTAGGGAATTGCCCTCAATGTGAAATCTGGACGGTACCTCTGGCTGCTGGTACTCCGTTGTTCCCAAGCATCCCCGCATGCCTCTGAGTACGCAGTATGAGTCTGCTTGATTTTTTTTGTTGCTGGGCTTGTGTTGCACAGTAATGGAGTTGGGTAGGCTAGTTTTTTTAAAGGGGCGATGTCGATTCCCCAGTTTAAAAATATCCCCAGTTCAGCCAGAATGGTGTCTGCGATTTTGCTTGAGGTCCACGTTGTCTTTGTTGCCTCTGAGCATTGGGAATTAGCAGTATGTATGAATTCTACGGAAAGTAAATCCTTTCAGCTTATGTCTTCAAGATTTGGAATGGAATTTGTTAGTCTTAGAATGTTCCCTCGGTTTAACAAATCCTTATGGCCTATTGAGGAATATAGAGGATAAAAAACCAAGACCTCTGTTTCTTGCTGTTTAGTTGTTGCTGTTTGTGCCGCCGCCCGCTGTACATTTACTGAATCAATTGGAAGTGAGGCGCTGGTTGCTTCTTTGAACTGTCTTTCCGGTTGGTTGCTTAAACCTTCTGTCGTGGAGTTCCTTATTCTAGCTTTGGGTGTTCTAAACATGGTGAATGTTGTTTTAGATCTTGCCCCCTACTCTGTCCCTTTTTGTGCTGTTGCTTCCAACTGGTTCTGACACTGGTTGTTGTGGTAGACCTTTTGGGCTCGCCACACGAAGGCTCCTGAGTTGGCCTGTCTATCTTTCCGCAGGCTTCTCTTCTAGATCCATATTTAGGCTCATGTTAGTGACTTTCGGCCTTGTTATGGTAAATCCAGTGGCCCCAGAGTTGCACGCCTCTTCACTTGTCTGCTGTAGGGGTGCTGGTTCATAGGATAAATCCCTTATTTCTCTCCTCTGATCTTGGCCAGGTGATTTCTGTCGGTTGTAACCTCTGTCTGGTTTTGTTAGCATGGGAGTAGTTGTAAATTCATGTTGTTTACTTGCTTTAGGTTCTGTCTTGGCCCCTAATGGGGGTCCTTGTCCATTTTATTCTCCGGTTTCTGCGTGTGCCCTAGATTCGGGTATCTGTTTTGGGACCACTCCCTGTTCAGGTTGATGTTTGGATGTGGTTGGGAGCAGTTGTACCCGGCTTGTGAAGTTTGCGTCTCCGGAGCTGTTGTCATGTTTATACTGTGGCCCTGAAAAGATAAAGTTTCGGTTGCGCGCTTTTCTTTTCTGTTGGCGGCGCTGCTTGGCATTGAGTTTTAATAGCCCTTCGTCACCGGGCATTCCTGTGTTCTAAGATTCCACCTCAGAGTTGCCTTTTTGCGTATTGCTAGTTGTTTGGCTATTGGTTGTTCCCTCCAAGCTGTTATTAATGCCCTGGTTTTTTATTTGATTTCCTGCTGTTGAACCTTTAATGTCCTTTATCAGGCCATTTAGCATTGAGGGCAGAGTGGATAATTTTTCGACAACCTGGTCGCAGTTGCAGCGGAGGTGGGCGTTTGATTGCGCACTTGTTATCAGGCCGTTCAGATTTCCTACTTTTTCATCAATTCCAGCAGTGAAGACTGCCAGTGTGTTTAGTAGTGTTAGTTGATCTTCCATCATTTCTGATTGGTATTGTAATGCTTCGACGGCCAGTTGTATTGTGTTTAATAGTGAGGTCCAAGTGCCTGTGTTTTGTTCCTTTCTTTGCGCATCCTCCTTTGTGCTTTTTTTGTTTTTTCTGCTTGAAATGTATCCTGAGGACACTCCTGGGGATAGAGCGCCCTATGTTCCTCTTCCTGAACTGGAGTATAGGTGGCAAGCATGTCTTCCCACTCTTGTGTGTTTAGGAAGGATATAGTCACCCTTCGCTCCTTCTTTTGATTTGTATCCGGTGTCCCTTCATCTGTTCCTCTTTGATGATCGCACAAACTCCCTTGAGCGAGGGGTTGTGGGGTTGGTGAAGATTTTATGCTAGTGTGATCTGTTATTTTGGTGGGTGTGCTGTAGCTCCTTCTTATCAAGTTGGTTGTGGGGCTGGAATTACTTATGCCAGTTGTGCTGGTTTGGATTGTGCTGGTTTGTTCCTAATCTTCTCTACATGCAACTGTGTTGACTTCACTCTCATCCATGAATTCTTTGGTGGCCCAGTCCCCGTCCATGTTGGTTTTGGAGCTGTAGTTTCTTGGCGTCTTGGTTGTGGGACTGGAATTAAATTCGCTGATTTGTTCCCCATCTTCTCTCCTTGTTTCTGCGTTTGCTACGCTCTCATCCTCAACCTTGGCCTTTTTGGTTGCCCAGTCTCCATACCTGACATCAAATTGTGACGGTGGAGCAGCTGTTTTTTGCGGCTTATGTTCTGCGGTCAGGATCCTCTGAGTGCTGCCCTGTTGGCTGGTTTTTGTTAGGGAGGATCCTAAGTTGCCAGGCTTTCTTGCGAAGGCCGTAGGAGAATTGTTGCCTGCCTGCCGCGGGGTGTGTAGTGATTGTTGTATAATCTCGAGTTGCTGGACTTGTTGCTGGGCTTGTTGTTGTCAAGACCCGCTTCTGTCCAGAGGCAGGAGGCTCGGGCGGGTGCAGGTGCTTGCGTTTGGGTTTGTAGGGGTAGCAATGGTGGTTGCAGGCCTGTGATGGTTGCGCTGCTGGAGTAAATAACTAACCCTGCATCCCTTAGGATATTGAACTTTGTGTAGATCTTGGGTTGGTGTTGATGAGAGCATGTGACGCTGGTCGGTCATGTCCACGCTGTTATCACACTCTGGTCCTGCTCGGTTGCAATGAGTTTTTGTTCTGCAATTTCTTGGGCGCTAGAATGTTGTTTCTTTCCATTTCTTCCCCTTGTTTTGGGTGGCATGGCCTCTCTTGTTCTTCCCGACCTCACTGGGCCACCTGGTTCTGTTGGATTACTGAAATATTAGAGGGGTGTTGCAGCTCTCTTAGCTAGGGCTCAAGCAAGGGCTCAGCAGCCGGGCCTTGACACTCCAGTCACTCCAGTCACTCCTGTTCCTGCGGGTGCTGAGCAGGAGCTGAGAGCACCCAATGCCTGGTCCACGCCCCCTTTCTCTGAGTCTTGCTCTATGTCGTGGGTCCTGATTTCTTGTAATCCAGTGGTTCCAAGGACTGCCCTCTGTCTGTCCTCTCCTCTCCGTTCTGGCACAGCCTGAGGAAGCTTCGTCCTGCGTGCCTGTCAGCACAAACACCGCCGCAACCACGGCTGCTGATGCAGAGAGACAAAGACCAGCGACAGGAGGCGACAGGAGGCAATAGAAGCGGATGCTAGAGGGTTGTGGCACTTGAGACAGGGTTGCTGGATCCACTTGATCTGATCTGTCTAATCAGGGCCGCCACCGAGAAGCTGCAAGAGTGCAAAGGGGCTCTCTCAATGCAGAACCCCTGCTGAAGTCGATGGAGGGAAATAAAAGGCGATGACAGTGGGGTTTGGAAGGCGGGTGAAAGCGGGTGGAGTGAAACCTTCGAGGTAAAGGTAAAGTGTCCCTCTCACCTTCAGCACGTTCTCGCTCCTAAACCAGGGGTCCCGGGTTCTTACTCCCGCTGCTTAGCTTGTGCAGCCACCTCACTGACCGTTCCAGCAAGTCCACCTCTCCGAGGCTCTGTGGCTCCGGGGCTCTGTGGGGGCTCCGCAGGAGAAATGCAGCTGCTAACAACGAGAGGCGGCGGCGGTGGTTCTGTGTCCGCATGCCTGCCTGCCTGCCTCGCGGAAAGCAGCAACAACAAGGCTCAGCGGGGTTTCAGTGGGGGCTCTGTGTAGCTCAGATGAAGCCGCCCGGGTGAAGATGAGGCTGTGAGGGTCGGGGGCCGGGGGCCGGTGAAGCAACCCACTCACAGCAAACGGCGGCAGTAGCAGCGGAGCAGCGACACCCTTCTCCTCTCTCCTCAAGCAAGTGGCTTGCTGGCTAATGCGATCACGAAAACACGAAATGGATCCAACACTCAACTGGTATTTTGTTTAAGGGAATCAGGGTACTGACAGAGATTTTGAAATATAAAATCCTACACTATTGGTGGCCAGCTTGGTTCCAATGAATCAGAGTTCCCGAGCTGAAAACCAGCCATCTGAGCAGCACTTCAGTGTACTTCTCCCTGCCAGTTTGTGCTTTGCAGCTAAAATAATCCAGAAGCATTGTGTTGTCCTACAATCAGTATGGTGGAGAAAAGGTTCCATGGTTCAGTGCTCCTTCAATCAATTAGCTCCAAAAATCCCACCTGTTGGACTCTGCCCTTTTTGGTCCTAAAATGTTTAGTTTTTCCCCATAGCCTTTTTACTAACATGGTGTGTCTGAACTGAAAATAATAAATGTTGTGCAATGGTGTACGCACCTTTGGATATTATTGTTTTTTCCTGATTGTGCTTTCCTCCAGAAAGTGGTGTTTTTGAATTGGGTTCCCCAGTTGCACTGTGGGTGGTGTGTCCCGGGTGTATCTCGCCAGGATGGGGTTGGTCTACGATGAGGATGAACTTGGGGAGTACACGGAGCAGGAGTTGATGGACCTCTGCAGAGAGAGCGGGATGCCCCCAGTAGGTAACATTTACAGGAAGTTGTTTCTCTATTAGGACCTTAGGAGGGGGAACCCTTAGAGCCCCGTGGGGACCCTTCTGATTACCCCTGCGCATATCTAAAGGGTGGATTTGGGGGAGACCTTGTGGAGGACCTCTGAGAGTGAGGGTGCCCAGTCTAAAACCCTGGAGGGTGGTGATGCGAACGAGGAGGAAGAAGTTGATAGGGCGGAGACGCTAGTAGCGAATGAGGACACCATAGTCAGGGAGTCCCATGCTGGGTCCTGTCCTGGGGGCACTGCCCCATCCCTTTCCCTGTCCCCGGAAGAGTGGGTAGATAGGAGGGAAGAAAGGGAGCATCAGCTGGCTTTGGAGAAGCTCAGGTTAGAGCATGCCAAGGAGATAGCACAGCTGAAGGTACAAGAGAAGAGGCTAGAGACAGAGAAAGTCCTAGCGCAGCAAGGGTGAGGCTGAAAGGGTCTTAGCCAGGGAGAGACTAGCTCAGGAGGGTAGGTTGTCCCCTCAGAGTGGTTTCAGGAATCTAGTGGTGGAATCTAGTGGTGGCAGCGAGAGTGAATCCAATGTAGGAAGTCCCACTCCCAGAGCCCGGGAGACGGTGCCTGATTCCCAGGAGGGGGACAGGTTGAGTTCAGGGGAAAACCACTGCTTTGCGCACCTTGCTTTTGCTGTTTTTGCAGCCATCCCTGAGTTTGCGGGACATAGGGCATTTGAGCCCCGGAGAGAGGCCAGTTAGCCTGGGGACAGTTTCGGAGTGTTGTGCCCCCGATTGGGGCGAACTGTGTTTATGCTGGCGAGGCCTATTGTCCCATATGATTTATTGCCTAATATTGTTGCATAATACATTTGTACCTAGGATGATACCTAATGCTTTTCCCTCCGGTTTGCAGTTTCGATTATAGGCCTATTGTGTTCCTCCGAAAGAGGTGCCGCATGATAATATGTTTATACCCTAGGATTGGTGCAGAGGATAATTGTCAGGTCTACTATGGCCTGTATGCTACTGATGATGCCTCCTACAAATGTAATTCATGCCTAATGCTTTTATGCATAATGGGTTTTCATGCATAATGCCTTTATGCTAATGCTGCCTAATGCTCTTTCCTTGTGCTCACAGGTTTAGGCCAAAGGGACATGATTTCTACCATGCTAATGTCACTAACATGATTTCTACCATGCTAATGTTATGAGGCTACATGTTTATGCCTACTTGGTTTATGCAAATAGGATGTTGCTCAGTGCATGGTATTGCCAGTAGCTGCTGGCTGTAAAGCATTTATTGATGGACTTTACATTTACTGACTATACCTTGGGGTGGTTCTGGCAGCGGCCCAATTGCCCTGCCTTGTAAATAGTCCTCTGTGAATGGTTACCCGGTGCCAGCTGGCATGGAAGATATGCACCTGTGTTCTGCATTCTAACGTGTTTTATAAATACACAAGTTATTTTTCATGCAATCTGATGTGGAGTCTCTTTTTGTAGTGTGCCTGGTGTGTCGCCTGTGTGTGCTGTCCAGATGCTTCACACATTTCCTCCGGGTTTGGCCCACCCGCTCTGCACCACGCTAGCCCGTTTCTAACAGCGCCCAGCATATGAGCCCTAACCAAACCCCTTCAAGCGAAAAGGAAGTCTGCACTTTTCTTCTCAGTCAACAATTTCAAACATAAAGTTACCACTTTGATTCACTGACTCCTCCCTGCACAGCGGCAGTACTGTTCATACAGCAGTGTTTATGGGTTTGCTAAATTAGAACAGTCAGGTCACTTACATGCAAAGAGAATATGTTGGTTGGTTAACGTTAACCCAGAAATAATTACAACTGCTGTTATAAATAACCTTGAAAATAATCACACATTGAATGACCCATGTAGCATTGAAACATCAGGTTCAACCACTTAATATAATGTAAAGGTAAACCAAATGCAGAAACTTTGGAATACAGATGAAAGTGTTTTTGTTGTAAACAGAATAAATGAAAGGAAAACTATAAAATGTCGATGAGCACATAAACTACCGATAGTGGGCATTAAATAGTGTTCATTTTTATTGATTTTAAGCATTTTGCACTTTAAAAAAGTACATGCAATAATAATCACCATGACTTCACCGAGGCAGAAATGCGATTTTTCTCTGAAGTCAGAAGCTGAAAAATAGGGCAGTTCCTTTCACTCTTGTCATTCTTTCCATAAACAAGTTGTTGCAAATTTGATCTCAGGATCAGACCAGTGCTTACTTTGAGCCGGTGGTTTCCGGTGCTCAGCACTGGCACTTGATTGTCAACATCAGTGCTGTGACAGTCTGCCACAAGGTGTCGCTGTGTGGCTAATTTAGACATGACCCGCAACAACAGTTAATTATTAATTCAATATGCATTGCCACCCAAGCAATTCTTATACTTTGGGGCTTTCTGGGCCTGAAATAATCTAAATTGTCACACTTGTAGGAGTGAGAAGGTTAGTAGTTGTGTGGTTACTGTGATTGGTAGCATTCTAGTGGAAATATATGATGAAGCTTCAGTGGCCTCTGACAAGAGCCCTTGCGCTTATTTTGTAACAAATTAAGGGCCTTGTTTATGATTAGTGTCGCATTGCGGAGTAAAAGCAGCGATGCAACACTTCTAAGTGCGTCCTCATTGCGACACCATCGATGAGTCATATTTACTGTATGACACATCATGTCGTAAGGAATGACAGGTACGTCAGTAATCGTTGTGACATTAATAATGCATTGTTGGAGTTGTGTAGGAAGCGTGACGCAACTCCAGCAATGTTCCTTACACATGGGGTAAGCCCCATGTGAAAGGGCCTGCATCACCCTTATGCCTGCCATGAGGCAGGTGTAAGGTTTTGACGCATTGGGGTCCTAGAAGTGGCACAGAGAAATCTTATAGATTTCACTGCGCCACTTCTACGACCCTTTCTTACAGGGAAATGCACACCCTGCATACATGATACCTGATGCAAGTATAATGTAGCGCAGAGGTTTATGAAGTGACTCATCTGCCTAGATGCGTCACTTCATATATATGGCGCAACATGGCGCATTATTTACACCATGGCTGCGTTACTAAAAGTGTGCAACTGCGGTACAAAGTGACACAGGCGTTCATAAATAAGGTCCAAATTACTGGATCAGACTCCACATAAAATATAACAGGTGTAAGAGTAAAGATATTTCTAGTTGCCACAAGACCAGAATAATACTTATGAGCACTTGCTTGTTGCCAGCAGGGCCGGACTGGGAACCAAACTCGGCCCTGGCAAAGTGCTCGGCTGGCCCCCCCTCCCCACTCAGGGGGGGGGAGGGTTGGAGGTGCCTCCGAGCGCTTTGCTAGGGCCGGTTTTCAGCCAATTTTGTTGCAGGGCCGATTTTGCAGCCAAAACCGGCCCCCACCCTTGCGCGCACCGGGGATTACCCGGTGCCTGCTATGGCCAGTCCGGGCCTGGTTGCCAGTGCTTTTAGGGAAGAAGCGTAGCAGAACTGCTGGCTGCTTTCACAAAATGGGGATGGATTATATTGCAATTTTACGTGGTCGAGGGATTGTGTTGTCCAGTACCTGGCTAGGTTAGCTCAATTTATGATTTTTGAAATATACATGTTTTACAGTCAGCCATCTGTCTTGGTCGATCCATCACATGTAACTGGAGCTAGTTTGGAATGGTTGTAAAACTTTGAACACAACACACACTAGTTTCCAACCCTTGTCCAGATTGGTGCTAATGTGGAACAAATCTAGCATCCACAGGGCCACATCCTGGCAGATCAACTGATTAATTGTCTCAACCTCCTTCCCTACTTCTCTTTGCTCTTGTTCTCAGTACATGGTCCTCGGGCCTCTTCCTTACACTTGGCTAGATAGGAGCAGGGTGCTATGCCAAAGGAGAATACAAATAACATTTGTGTGTTTGGAACCTTATTTTTTAGGATTTGGAGGATTGTCTGACCTCTCCTCGGTTTAAGTTTTGCAATGTATTGCATTGTTCACCACATATATCCCTATGTTCCTTTTATGTGCAATCTGATGTAAAAAAAATATTGTTTCAAAAAGCATTGGCAATGGTAATATTTGTGCTTTTTTAACTGAAAGGACCTCTACAAACACTTATACTTTTATGCACTCAATATGTCAGCATGCGTGCATCTGACCACTCGTCCTTGCACTTAAAATGTAAATGTATGTGTCTTGTAAAGCGCACTGCTACCCTGAGGCGTCCTGGCGCTGTAGACCGCTGGGGAACCCGTCCTGGCTATCCCTGTGAGATTGTCCCTACTGGGTATCTCCAAGGTGAAACCAGGCATCCCCAGCGAATGTGGGGGGCCGTTGTAGAGATGAGGCAAGCTAATGCCCCAGAGTTGGCGAGTGTGATCCCTGGTTAGAGTAGGCACCGAGGTGAGAATTATCGAGTCCGCTGACCCTGGTCCACGACCCTGCCGCGACGGGAATTGAACCCTGGTCCCGGGCCGTTCTCTGTTTCCGGGTCTGCCGCCTCTAACCAGTGAGCCACACCACTCCACAGCCTTACACATCCATTTATCAAGAGATGACTCATTCTTGCATTCACCCACTTACCTAGTTGCAATAAAAGAGACACACAAACTCAACCAGCACGTAAACAATAATTGAAAAGAAAAAAGTGAAAATAGAAAACATGCTGCCACTTAAGCTTGGCGAGCATGTGAACGCAATACAAACATTAAATTAAACATAGCAGTGGGTGGCATCTTTCAATGGTACTGTACATAATATATTGCTGTTTTAAAGTTCCAACATCGGTGCCATGTTTAGGAGTTATATGCTGGCAATCATGGTAAAAACCATGACACACTATGCATAATATTCCAAAATGCCCGCTTTGTAAATCTTTCACTGTTCATATTCGAATGCTAAAGTGTGTAGTGTATCACGTACACTGATCTTTAACTCATCTAAATGTTTGCCACCATCATGGAGTGGGTAAAGCAATAATACACTATGGACAATACCATTCAAAGATGGTCATCCAGATTGTAAAATGGTGGCCCCATAAAATGAAGTACACTGCAGATGAAATAAACAGCAAGTGAGTGGTTTTGTAGGACTACATGGGGAACCTCAGGATGCCATTTTAAAAGAAGAAGGAAAGAAATTAAAGTGGACCTATAAAAAGCAAATGTGGAAAATTGAAGGACTGACCACAAGCCCAAACACTGAAGCACACTCTTTTCCAGGCAGATGTGCACATGTGACAGGCAGTATACAATTAGTCAGAAGGCAATAGAGCCAATTACAGAAATTGACAAAACCATTGCTCCATGCAGTATGCTGTCATGGGAGATTCACTTTACGTTTACTTTCACATCGGAATGGAACATGAACTATACCTACCAAACCCTCCTATGGGGGTCTAGCAAGAAGTATCACTGTGCAACCCCTAGCGTTTATCAAAGGAATTAACCAACACCAAAATCGTTGCTTACTAGCACCTGTGAGATTCAGTAAAAAATGCCTGTCTACATGCATTAACATGGTGTAATATTGGCCTGTTGGCTTTACATATGCTTTCATAATAAATAAATCCTGACAACTATCTTGCAAATGTTCGTAATGAACAGATCAGAGATATAGCCTAATATGGCTTGTCATCATGACCTATTTAGTTCTGCTGTATTGAGTTTAAGCTTTGCCACAAGGCAAAAGTTGTAATACAAGCACACTGGGCCTCATTTATGAAAAGTGAAGCATCGCTGCGAGAAAACAGTGATGCGTCACTTTTCATTGCGCCCTCCTTGCGACCCCAATGATGCGTCATATTTACAATATAACGCATCATTGCGCAAGGAGGTACAGATACGTCAGTATTTCTGACGTATCTGTAAGTGCAAAAGTGACGCATTGCTGGAGTGTGTCACAAAAGTGACGCATCTCCAGCAATGCGTCCTTTCACATGGGGCAAGCCCCATGTGACAGGGCCTGCGTCAGTCTTACGCCTGCTGTGAGGCAGGCGCAAGATTTTGACACAACGGCATCCTAGAATTGACGCAGTGAAATCTCATAGATTTCACTGCGTCACTTCTACGACCCTTTCTTGCCTCAACACGCCCCCCTTGCATACATTATACCTGGTGCAGGTATAATGTGGCGCAGGGGTTTACAATGTGACGCATCTACCTAGATGCGTCACTTTGTAAATATGGCGCAACAAGGCGCATTTTTTACGCCACCGGTGCGTCACAAAAAGTGATGCACCGGCGGAGTAAAAGTGACGCACAGCCTCATAAATGAGGCCCACTGTTTGTAGCAAAAGCACACACAGCTGTACTCATGTAGGCACAGTCAAATCCCCTACCTCAGTATTCCTCCTTAGAGCTCTGTTTTACTATTGATGCATAAATTAGAGATACAGCTTTGCTGTCAAGCCAGACTTACAAATTAAGCAGAGCTCTTTATTCTCTGGACATGTTCTGCAGTCCCCGGAGACAACTGCAAATCTAATGCAAAAGAAAAAAGTGAATGTTATATTTGTTTAATTTGAGCCATTGTGGAGGTCCAATGTCAAGCTGAGATTCATCAACATATAAACTGTAACTACTTTTGTGGTTTGATAAGTATTTGGTGAAACAGCATCTGCATGTTGAATGTCGAATGGCAGCGTACCAGCTAATGACTATTAAGCTACCAACGGTGAGGTAGGGGCTCCTCTCAGAAACCAGAGTAAGAGAAAGATGGGAAAACAGTGACAAAGAGAGAATGCAGGGGCTCCGCATTACAGGCGTTCAGCAGCGCTAGGGTCAGGCTTCTGAGAAAAACTCAGCAGGCCATAGAGGAGCAGAGCAGAATGAGAAACAGGAAAAAACACATCAAACGCAGTGGAATGAGGCGAATGTAGGGGCATATTATCAAGGGCCTTATCGCCGCTTTTGCTGGACTTTTTCCCGCTAAAGCGGCGATAATTTTATCGCCCTATTAGCAAGCTGTCGCTAACAGCAGTTAGCGACAGTTTGTAGGCGGTAGTGAGCGGTTTGGGGCCCACTTTGCATGTCAGCGATATTTATCGCTAATGACTTGCAAGGTGGGCATACCCAACCTGTTAGCGACTGAAAGCAGTCGCTAACATCGCTATCGCCTATTATCAACGTAGCAATAAAAAAATTCGCGAATATCGCTGAAAACTAACGCCTGCTCAGACCACTTCTTAACCTGTATATTCAATGGGAGTTGGATATTCAGGTTAAGACCCTATTGGCATTAATGCCTGAATATCGTTGGATTTCCAGCAATATTCACGCATTAAGACACTATCGCCGGATATTTTATCGCATTTGAGATAAACGTTGCTAATATCACGTTATCTCTGCGATAAAATCCGGCAATGCACGGTGATAGAAAAAATGACGCTAAGCTTATTTAGCGATAAATATCGCTAGTTGTTGATAATATGCCCCGTAGTTTCCCATCTGCTCAATAAGTTTAATGTGTTAAGTAAACAAAAGATCGATAGGTCTTGAAAAATCAATGCCATGAGTGTAGTAATGTTTACTACAATATACACGCCCTGGGTGTACTTAACGCTCCATTTCTGACCTCTCTATCACCCTTTTCTTGTCTGCCTCATTTACTGTCTTGGATGAGTGAAAATTGGGTAATCATGATAAGAACATTACCTTTTTATGGTCTCTTTGAGGTCATGTTTACTGCTTTTTATGCAACTATGGTTCACACTCTTCTATTTCAAAGCTCTTTATTAGTCATTCAAATGCACCTAATGACACATGAACTAAATTCCAACCAGCAAAAGGGTAAAGGTTCGACTACTTGTTAGTCTTGTGCGACCCGGGGATTCTTAAAGAGTGTGACAGATGTAAGAGTCACAGAGAGGACTTGGCCTGCAGGTCACTACGCTAGAGGACTATGGAAAAAAACGTGTATTTAAATGCATTTAAATGCACATACTAATTAGGAAATATAATTATGACAGGTATTTGCATTAACTAACAATCCTACTAGGCAAACAAAGCTGATGTGACTGAAAGCAACAATAGATAGAAAAGAAACAGTTTATGTTGACCATGTAAATTCCAAACTGGTAAACATGTATTTAGATTTCATATTGTGGAAGCAAAACCCGAAAGGGTGTATTAGCGTTTTACATAAAGACAGTTACTATTGCATACAAGCAGTGTACACGAGAACAGTTACAGATGAACTCCCCTTTTGTGTGTCCACGAACAGCACCATGCTGCCCTTCTGGCTAGATTGGCACTGCGTGGCTGCCTACGTGTTTTGTCCCTTAATATATTTATAATGTGTAGGCTGCCTACGTGTTTCAGTCCTTAATATATTTATAATTTGTAGGCATGTCTTCCAAATCTCCTACTCCATCAAACTGCTCGGTGTTGAGTTTCGAGACAAGATAAGACCAAGAAGTGAGAAATGGCCTAGCCCGCTTTTACAAGTTTCAGCAAAGTGGTAAAGCCAGGATAATTCTGTCTATGCAGGCATATGAATGGTAAAACACTAATGATTATCTTTTAGAGTTCAGTAACCCTAACACAGGATGCAGTGTATCGACAATGCTTCACTAAATGCATAATTAAATAATTGTACATAGTAATCCACCAATAATCTTTATTCAATTTGAATAAAACAAATCATAAAAATACATAAAACACAGGTATAATTATATCACAAAAACTGTCTCCCAGAATGAATAAATGAACAACTCATACATGAGAATGAAACACCTCAGATAAAAACCAAGAGACATAAAAACTGACAGTTGGTGAATAAAAAAATTGAAAATACAATAATGCAGGTCTAGACTGCTTAACATTCTGTGCTAAAAACGAGCGAATACACTTAAAACGTAATTTAGAATATTTAAGACATATATCAAAGCAATGTACAAGGTGTCAAACATAGCAGCATGGTCACAAGAAGAAGCAAGCAAGAGGCTCGAAATGCTTGAGCCAGCCCACCAGTAACTGGGGAAACAGGTTCAGTCAGACATACGTCAGAAATCGTCTGTGGTGAGCTACAGATTAAATCATAAAATAATGCATAATGGATTTCTTAGACATTACGATCAACTTCCTCTTTTCCTGAGCTTTGTCTAAAAAGACTCTCTTAACCCAAGTCATATATGCTTTGTGATTGATTTTAGGTTATCAAATAACTCAGGTTTGTCAAGGTTAATCAAAGTTCATTTGACATAGTTTAAAAAAGGTATGTGAAACCCACGATCCACTGCAAGGCAATCCCTTAGGATACTTTGGTTAATTTCTAATTCCTCCTCAGTCCAAATTGACAGCCATATTATTTTCGGGACGGATTCAATGTAGTCAGAAATATATCCAACCCCCAATTCCTCATGCACGATCTGCACTGGGACACTTGGGGCAACCTCAGAACCTTACTTAGGAATTTATTTTCTGAACCAGGCTGCATTCCTCGTATGAGGGCTTGCAATATCCTTATCAGATAGGGCAGGGGGTTCTTTATCCCCGATAATAAATAGTCACACCATCACCTTTCCCACAAACCACTTATATCCTTGATGCATAGTTCCTACATATGAAAGAGAGAGCATAAATATAAAAAATAAAAACAGAATCACTAGTGAAACATTAAATACTTCAAAAATGCTGTTGGATACAGTGGCCAACTGGGCAATGATTTTTAAAGACAGAATGGCAACCTGAATGGACACCTAGAATTGAGGTTAACATCACAGCAGTGGTTATTAAAAGCTAGGTACGTAGCGTACTGCTTGAAAGTAAAGCAAAAACAACAATTGATGGACGGAATGCAGAACAATGTCATACATTCACCCCAGTACAGAGATCTGAGCCTAAATCCATCGTTTTTTGCACTCCACACCACCCCAGTTCAGACATGGCCAAATGCAAATCAGCCTTGACCCTGTGCCTCATGGGAACAGTCCAGCCCGAACTGCCAAGCCATGTCTTTCCTGGACCGGATTCAAGCATCCTAGGACCGGTTTCTGGCTATCAGCCGTCTTCAGCCAGGATAGCTTGACTCCAGTGGTGTGGAGAGCATTGGACCCACGTCTGAGCATACACATCCCACTCGGGGTGACAAATGCAAAAACAACAATTGATGGACAGAATGCAGAACAATGTCATACATTCACCCGAGTACAGAGATCTGGGCCTAAATCCATCGTTTTTTTGCACTCCACACCACCCAGTTCAGACATGGCCATATGCAAATCAGCCTTGACCCTGTGCCTCATGGGAACAGTCCAGCCCGAACTGCCAAGCCATGTCTTTCCAGGACCGGATTCAAGCATCCTAGGACCGGTTTCTGGCTATCAGCCGTCTTCAGCCAGGATAGCTTGACTCCAGTGGTGTGGAGAGCATGGGACTCACGTCTGAGCATACCCATCCCACTCGGGGTGACAAATGCAAAAACAAAAATTGATGGACAGAATGCAGAACAATGTCATACATTCACCCCAGTACAGAGATCTGGGCCTAAATCCATCATTTTTTTGCACTCCACACCACCTCAGTTCAGACACGGCCATATGCAAATCAGCCTTGACCCTGTGCCTCATGGGAACAGTCCAGCCCGAACTGCCAAGCCATGTCTTTCCTGGACCGGAATCAAGCACCCCCTTTTGTACTGAAAGTAAAGCAGGCACCTGGGTCACAGGAGTTGGGCCATAACACTCTACGACTCTGCGTCTCTGCCATTCTATCTCTCCTCTCCCCTTAACTTGCAAATGAAGCGCCAGTTGATGGGTTTGACTTTGGTCTGGTTCCATTAATGGAATATTGGTATGGGGAGGGCAACCTCGAGGAGAAGGACAGTCAATGCCGCCTTTGTACAAATGGAGAGGAATAATTGACCCAAGTGTTCTGTATCTGTAGTGCCTTGATCCTGCTAAGAAAATCCTGGCTCTGACCTATTTGGTGCATTCTAAACATCCGAACTTGCCAAGGAGAGGCAGAAGCATGTCTGAGTGGGGACTCTGAACAATTAGCCGCTCGCTTTTAGAAACTTATGAAAGCAGTAGCAGTACTATTGGAGACCAGTCATTATCAAAAGACATAGACTGATAAATTTGAGATATTGCTTGATTTTAGCAGCCTATCAGCATACTGACATGTTATTGATGAAGTATTCATCAACATTATTATATATTTTATATCTCCTGATAGACCTCCACTGAGAATTTTTAAGAAATAGTTACAAGTATAACTGTCTATTTTCATATACAAATCATTTTTATATAATTGGAATATTTTTATATAATAGGCTTTCTATGTATGTATTGAATGCAAAGATTATAAGTAATTGTGCAATAAATAAATTAATCTAATCTAAATCTTATTCTAAAAACATTTGAGAAAAGTTTGTATAAAGGGATTGAAGAATCCCATATATAGTAATAATAATAATCATAATAACAACAACTACAATAATAATAATAATAATAATAACAATAACAATAATAATAATAATAATAATAATAATAATAATAATAATAATAATAATAATAATAATAATAATAACAACAATAACAATGCATGGGACAACTAAAAGTTATGTTTTCTAAGAAAATATCAAATCCGTTGCAAGTATGTGTCGGCCGCATTTAGGTGACTGACTCTTTTATATTTTTCTTGATGTGGTATATGCTTTCGTTAAACCTTTTAAAAAATATAACCATTGCATCAGCTTGCCATTACACTTAGTAAAAAAAGGGGAAAAAGAGGGAAATCAGATGGACTGTGATTTTAAGATGGTTTTAATGATTAAAATGAATCAACACATTTTTCTCCTGCCTTCATTGAGGTTATGGATACAATGTTAACATTCTAAACCAGGCTTTATGAGACCCCTTTGGATCATGTTGGCTCACAGTCAATTATGCTAGATTCTTTTCTTGTAATCTTTAGTAGCCAAAATCATAGAAAAGCAAATGCAAAGAACTCTTGATGAAATACAATCAGTACTTGATCAATTGCTACACAAGAAAGCTTGTAGCAACTAACTAATAATAACATTTGCTGCCATACATTCTTGACTGTAAAAAATTGAGTGCTCAAACAACAACCAAAATCCACTTCAGGGTAAGCCACAAAAGCCAATAAATTAACCTGTGCTTAGCCCCTTAGCTTGGCACAAAAGTAGTCAGGTTTAACTTAGAGGCTATATGTTAAGTATTTATGTATCACATAAACAGTATTAAAGTGAAAACACAACACAAGAAAAATCCTGCACCAATTTAGAAAAATAAAGGAAAATGTAATACATTATTTTACCCCAAAACAATAAAAATCCAATCAGTGGAACTGGACATATGCAATTTTAAATATATAGGTAAGTATGGGGCGTGGCCACGCAGGCGTCTGTAATGGCCGCCTGTGCTTGAAGCTCCGCCGGCCGGGACCAAGTATTGATCCATTTCTACATGAAGAAAACCAGCTAGCTGATCAAAAAGCCCGTCGATGTCTCCATGAGGTGCAGCGGAGCCGATTTACACCTCCCGGCGGCAGTTCCGATACTCTCAGCCGGAGCTGTGTGCCGATGTGCAAGACTGCGCCGAGGCCCTGGGCGGGGGCCTGCACTTTGGCCGGGAGCTACGGAAGACGGGCCGTGAGGTGAGCGGACGGCTCCGGAGTCAGGTACCGTTGCCCCCTGCTTTTGTGTGGCTGTCCCTCCCCCCCCCCGTCCCCCTAGGGAATCGGAGACTGCATATTGGACAGGGCCTTCCGGTCTCCAGGACGCCTGGGATGTGCGGTGGGGGCGTGGGGGTGGTCCCCTCGGTTCTACGTTTGGGGTTGGGGTAATCGCTGGGCTGGCTATGTGGCTCCTGCTCCTTCCATTGCTGTGCGGACCTGATTGCTGGGAAATGTCTGGCTGCCAGATTGGGCTGGCTGTGAGAGCCCCGGGCCCTGGTCACTGTTGCAGATGTGTTAGACGTCCAGTATCGACCTGCGAACTTCAGATGTGACAGCAGCTAGATATGCTGCTGCTTCATCTCGTCAACCACAACGCCCAGCTATAATTGCCTTACCAAGTTACATTGGCATGGTTCAAGTGCTGCTATTCACCCCCCCCCCCACTGTGGCCTCCAGCATTTCATACACTTGCTTTTGGGGGGCAAGAGTGGCCTGCTCCTTACTGACTGTGACTCCACGGGCAGTCCTATATCTCCCCGGCTGACTACCGGCCCCAAGCAAAGGACCTTACCCTTTGGGAAAGTTGCTGACAACCTGTCTAAGGATCCCAGTGACATGGCGGACGACACCCACGGGCTGAGGCTGCAGAGGACCCTCAGTGCCTGACAGCAGCCATGCTCCAAGAGATGAGAGCAGAATTTCAGGCCCTAGATGGCAAATTCGACGCGCTGGATAAAAGCCTGGCGGATATGGGCGCTAAGGTGCAGGCTCATGATCGACGATTAGATGTGGCGGAGGCGAGGATATCGGATGTGGAGGATGGCGCAGCACAATCACGGAAACGTCTAGACAGGATGGAGCAAATTTTGAAAGAGGTGGCGATTAAGAACGAGAATTTGGAAGCGCATAGTCGAAGAAACAAAGTTCGTATCCTAGGCGTACCAGAAACAGCCACAACTGGTCGCATGGACCTCTTCGTTTAACAGCTGCTATCTCATCTATTTGGGAAAGACTCCTTTACTTCGGGATTTTTCGTAGAACGCGCCCACAGATCTCTGGGCCCCCGTCCCAATCCGGGCCTTCCTCCGAGACCTATCATTGCCAGAATCATGAACTTTAGGGATCGAGATTCTGTTCTACGCGGTGAAGTGCAGTGGCAAGGTACTAAACTTTCCTTTTTTCCAGACTTCACCGCAACAGTACAAGAAGCGCGTCGCAAGTTCAACGGGGAAAAGGCCGCCCTGAGAAATCTGGGACTGAGTTATGGAATGCTATATCCGGCTAGACTTAAGGTCAACGTAGGAGGCCGTTCCTGTATATTTGATACCCCAAATGAAGAGCAGGAGTTTTGACATTCTTACAAAAAGGTCAGCAGCGGATCGGTGGCGATGGCTAGGGTCTTATCCCCTCCCCGGAGCAGTTCCGAGGCCAGCATGAATCTCTTCTCCAATCCAGGGACTGGATGATGCGGAATGATGTTTGTGCTTTCTGGGTGGATGCTTCAGTTATATGGTTTCTTCCCATTCCTTGTTGTTATATCTTCTTTGTCCGACCGGCGTGGCGTTGCCATGCCTCAAGGTGTACACCAGGTTTTGGCTTCTAATGGTTCAAGAAGAAAAGATGTGGATTCTTTTATCCACTACTGGCTTTGCATTCTACTGGCACCGCCAGATATTCCGGTGGGCATGGATTTGCCTCACTAGGGGACGGGTGAGGCTGGGTGGTGGGAGGTGGGGGGGGACACACGTATTGTATACTGCATGCTCAGGAAACAGACACATCTGACACTATCACATGCACTTAGTATTCTTCATTGAACACAGATTTGGCTTTCTAGTCGCAGTATGGCACAGTTAGGAAACCTGCCTGGTCCTTCTGGGCTACCCCTTATGTCGTGGAAGATTTGGGGCCTAAACAATACCAGGAAGAGGCGGCAGGTACTCAATTACGTATCCCGCCACAAAGTCGTCATAGCCTGTCTCCAGGAGACGCACTTGTCAAAATCTGATACTTCCCCAGTGGCTACTAGCTGAAGTGCCCACAGGTACTTCTCGGACTATAGCAGCTATGCTAGGGCGGTGGCCATACTAATTCACAAGAGGATCCCTTTCTCTCCAGGCAAAGTGGTTGAGGATAGCGAGGGCGGTTTTTTAATTGTCACAAGTACCTTAATGGGTCATTATGTCGCAATAATTGGTATATACGGTCCCAACGTAGACTCCCCAGAGTTTCTTTTTTCCTTGCTAATACACTTGCTGGCATTGCACCCCTGTTTAGTCATTATGGGTGGCGATTTTACTTTGTTACTTGATCTTGTCAGGGACAGCACCTGTTCCTCTCCTGACACCAAAACCCTCTCTCGCCTTGTATTACAAGACATCCGTCAGCACTTCTCATTAGTGGACATTGAATGCACAAGCAATTCTGCTACTCCTTCTTATACACACTACTCTGGCTACCATAATACCTGGACTAGAATTGATTATTGGTTTGTCTCCCCTGGCATAGCGGGTTGGGCCCAGGCGCTTGACACCCTACCACAAATCAACTCAGACCATTCCCTATGATACTTAGGCTTGCTGTCCGGAGACCTGGGGGTTTCGAATGGCAGTGGAGGTTTCCGAGCAGAGCACTCCAAGACCCAGTGTTCCACGAGGAAATTAGGAATGCCATAGAGGACTATTTTGATCTTAACACTGGATCAGTGGATACGTGGGCGGTTCTCTGGGAGGGTTTTAAAGGGTACATTCGTGGGGTTTGTATTGCCAAAAACTCAGGTGTACTTAAAGACTTGCGCACGCATTGAGAGAGACATTTCAGCTTCGGATGCCAAGATACTAGAGAACGCCTCTGCCGAAGCGGAAAGGCGCCGCCTGGCTGTATTAGTGGAATTCCAACACATGGCGGATAAGGAAATATTGTATATGGGTAAATATCATGTAGCCAGGAGATCCAGTGAGGGTTAACGCCCTAGTAGAATCCTTGCACAAGTGCTTCGCCCCCCTTACAGCAGGGCATACATTACTGAAATTAAAACTCTCGCTGGTCATTCGCTATACTCCACACCAGAGATAAGTTCCACGTTTCTGTCTCATTTTGAATCCCTATACAGTTCCAAGCTAAGTGGTGACCTAAATGCTCAAGAAGAATATTTATCCAAAATTGTGCTGGTTTACCTCGAGAAACACATGCAAGACTTCCTGGCCATCCCAATAACCCAGGACAGTGATGTAGAAGCCATTGACTCACTTCGGAATTCCTCTGCACCGGGTCTAGATGGGTTTACTGCAGATTTCTACAAGGCATACAAAGTCATTCTAATCCCCCGACTGATAGAGGTATACGCGGAAGCGCTGGAAAACAATATTCTCCCTCCCACTTTTAGAGAGGCCATTATTATATTACTCCCCAAGCCTGGCAACGACCCTTCTCAGTGTGGTTCATATAGGCCCCTCTCTTTATTGAATCAGGATTATAAAATTCTAGCCAAGGTGATAGCGAACAGATTAGCTTTGTTGATGGAGTATATTATATCCCCTGTACAATCAGGGTTCATTTCTCATAGATCTACATCGTTTAATCTCAGAACCCTTTTTTCAGTCATACACAGGATAGCCGGCGGTGCGTAGCCTAGCTTATTTTAATGTAAATAGTGAAATCTATGCTTCGCTAATGCTTAACTCTTCCCGCCCAAAAGATATATGGGACCCGTACAGTGCATACATCCCCGAGAGATGCAATGACACAGGAAAGGGCGTTTATAGCTATTTAATGTGTTTTATGTTTGCACTTCTGTATTATTTTGCACTCTTTATCTGCCTTAGATTCTGGTGATAACACATGCCTTAACTAACGAAGTACAGCTACATAGAGACTCTCCTGATCAATAATACCGAACTGTGTTACTTGTGCACTCCTTAGCTATTTTTGGGCCTAAATTACTTGCTGTACTGATGCCAAATGCTGTTTCACTGATGTTATGAATATGTCAAACCATGTAATGACTTGCCAAACAATGTCCCATTTCAACATAGTTTCCTGATTATTGTATTTGAAAACGTGAAAATAAAGATTTTAAAAAAAAAGATATAGTTAAGTATAGCAGAAAACCCCACTTGCGGTCATCTGGTCATGCTAGACCGGGAGAAGGTCACAAGTTGAAGCTGACCACGATGGAGCGTGGGCCAAATACAGGGATCAGCTTGGTTCCACTGAAAAGTAACCTCCTCAAATTCTGTTCCGGTAAGTCCACTTTATGGTGGAGGAGGCTGCAAGGAGCAGATGGTTATTGATGTAATGCAAAAAGCAGGTAGGGCATAGGGGATGGTCATCACTGTAGTGCAAAGATCATGTCGGGCATAGCGGAAGGTCGTTGCTGGAGCTTTGTGTTGACAGTCACCAAAAGCTGTTCCTGTTGACGGGCAAAGTGCAGATCTGGTGTTGACAGTTGTAGCTGGTCGTTGCTGTAGTGCGGAGAGTCTCCTCCATTGTAATCTACTGTAATTCACTGTAATGCACTCCATTGGGAACCACCCCACTGTAATCCACTCTGTTACAATCCATTGTAATTCACTGTACTCCACTTGCCTGTAATACAATTATGTTAACCATTCCTCTGTAGTGCTCTCAATGTAATTCACCCCACTGCAATCCACTGCAATCGACTGTAATCCACTATAATGTAATACACTGCAATCCAATCCAATGTAAAACACCGCCATTCATTGTAATCACTCCAATCCACTGTAATCCACTGTAATCCACTTCACACCACTTCAATCAATTCCAATCCACTCCACTCCAATCCATGCCACTGTAATCTACGGCAATTCACTCCGCTGTAATCCACTGCAATCCACTACAATCCACTGTTCTCCAACCCAATCCATTGTATTCCACTCCACCCGCACTGTAATATACTATAAACCAGTGTAATCCGCTCCGCTGTAATGCCCTCAACTGTAAACCACTGTAATCGACTGTAACCCTCTCTAATCCACTGCAATCCACTAAATCCACTCCACTGTAATCCACCACTCTATCCCACTCCAATTCACTGTACTCTACTCCACTATAATTCACTCCAATCCATTCCACTCTAATCCACCCCAATCTGCTCCACTGTAATATGCTTCACTCCACTGTAATCCACTCCACTCCACTGCAATTCACTCCACTGTAATCCATTCCGCTGTAATAAATCACTACACTCTAATTCACTCTACTGCAATCCGCTGAAATCCCCTCCACTCTAATCCACTCACTTCAATCCAGTCTACTCCACTCCACTTCACTCCACTCCACTCCACTTCACTGCACTCCACTCTGATCCACTCCACTCTACGATACAAATCTTTAGCCATGCTGAACAGCTGCCACACTGGTGTGCAACGTGGCTAAAGCACTTTGCCAAAGCCAAAAGCTCCGGCATAGGCAAGATCTGTTGGTTTTGCCAACGCTTGTTATACCTGGTGATAGCTTCGAAGTGGAAGAAAGCACCCTCCCAGATGGTTCTGGACTTTCCTTCTTCTCTGCCTGGGCTCCAAAGGAGGTTGGGGTATGAAAAGACTGGGGTGAATTTCTCTGGGAGTGAGCTGAAGCAGCTTCTTTGAAATGTTAGTGGGACAGGTAACAGTTTTGCCCCTGCCATCCTGGCAACCACTAGTCCCCCTTTGTCTCACTGTCTGGGAGACACACACAAAATCCAACTACCAACTGTTCATATTAATATAACCCAGGACACAGGATCCTGGCACCAAATGGTTAGGACAAAAAGTGGCAACTTACCAAGGGTGGAATTTTCAGAATTGTGATTAAACATCCACTTTACCATCAAAGAGGATTCTAAGATGAGATTTCTTTAGAGACCAAATATGACATTTCCATCTGTTCCAAAACAAAGGTTATCACTTGTCACTGCCCTCACGGACACAGCAGGACACACACTTGACCCTGTCTTCACAGGAGGAAACAGCGTCTCCTACAGCCACACCACGGACCACCTCTGGGCTGACCACCACTGCATCCACTTCTCCTTTTGAAAACCCACCATACACAAGCACACGTGCTGCCTCCCCCCTAGAAGCAACTGGAACAAAGTCACTAAAGAACATCTCACCTCCGCCCTCACCAGCACTCCACCTCCAACGTCAAGAGACTCCAACACTATGGCAAGCAAACTCCTCCGCTGGAATACCAACTGCACTGACTCACTCGCCCCCCTCAAGAAAGCTAGAGGATGACACAACAAGAAAGCAAGCTGGTTCACCCCAGCACTCCAAGAATCCTGGCGCTCCTGCCGATGACTTGATAAGACATGGAGAAACAAAAAAACGTCTGAAACGTGCACCGCCTACAGAATAGCCACCACAGCACACCACCAACTCATCAAATCAACAAAGAGGAACTTCCTTCAAGATAGAATCCTCACCAACGTCCACAACTCCAAGGAACTCTTCACCATGATACAGGAATTGGCCAAACCCGTCAGTGACACAACAGACATCCCACCCTCCCAAGACCTCTTCAACAGATTCAGATCCTTCTTTCACCTCAAGATCAAGAGGTTCTACAACAACTGCAAAAACCAAGACCTCTGCACCGCCTCAGCCCCCACCCCCATCAATGCCACCAAACAGTCCCTACCCACTTGGACCCTGCTCATTACAGAAGACACCTTAAAGGCCATGAAGATCATCCACTCTGGAGCACCCTCAGACTCCAGTCCCCCCCACATCTTCCACAGGGCCGCCACGGCCTTCGCACAGAAGCTACGATGGATGAGACCACGACATTCCACAATGACTGGAAGCAAGCCAAAGTCAACCCCCTCCTGAAGAAACCCTCCCCAGACCCCACAGACCTCAAGAATTTCAGGCTCATCTCTCTGCTTCTATTCCCAGCCAAGATCATCGAAAAGGCGGCCAATACCCAGCTAGCAAACTTAATTGAAGCTAACAATGTCCTAGACATCTCCCAATTTGGATTCTGCAGCAACCACAGCACAGAGACCACCCTTCTCGCTGCCACTGATGACATCTGGATCCTCCTAGACCAGGGTCAAATGGCACCCCTCATCCTCCTGGACCTATCAGCGGCCTTCAACACTGTCTCCCACGCACACTAGCCACCAGACTCCATGAACCAGCATCGAAGGAAAGACTCCCACTTTACCTCTCAGAACTGACAGAGACCAGATGTGGAGTACCCCAGAGTTCCTCCCTCAGTCCCACCCTCTTCAACATCTACATGGCCCACCTCGCAACCATCTTCAGAACCACAGACTCAACATCGTCTCTGACACCCATGACACCCAGCTCATCCTCTCCCTCACCAAGGAACCCAACATCACCAGGCACAACTTCCAGGAAGGGATGAATGTTGTCGCAACCTGGATGCTACCTGTAACTCAACTCAGCAAACAGAAGTCCTTATCCTTTGCTCCACCTGCTCAGCTTGGGATTTCACCTTGTCGCCCCTGCCTTCAGAAACCCCCCCACCCTGACAGACCATGCACGAAACCTTTGCACCATACCGGACTCATCGCTCACTAGGAACAACCAGCTCAACACTGTATCCTCGGCCTGCTTCAACACCCTCTGCATACTCCGAAAAACATTCAAATGGATCCCCTCTGAATCCATAATAATGGTCATGCACACCCTCATCACTAGCAGACAGGCCTATGGCAAAGCCCTCTATGCTGGATTCAACAAAAAACTCCTCTGCAAGATCCACACCATCCAAAACGCCGCATGCCAAACTAATCCTTGATATCCCCTGGCATAACCAACTCACCAAACACCTCTGCGATCTCCACTGGCTCCCCATTGAAAGAAGAATAACCTTCAAGCTCCTCACGCACGCATACAAGGTTCTCCACAACATCAGACCAGCATACCTTTAAAACACTCTCCCCTTTCATGCCCCAAGAGAAACCTCAGATCACCCGACCTCTCCCTGGCCACCTTACCATGCTTCTACAGGACCAGAGTGGGTGGAAGGTCCTTCTCCTACCTCGCAGCCAAGACCTGGTACGACCTCCTCCTCCACCTCCGGCAAAGCAGTACACTAGTCCAGTTCAGGAAGGACCCCAATACCCGCTCTTCAGATGACTCCAGCACCCAACGTAGCTGACCCTCCAGCCCTCAGCTCCTTGAGACCCAAACGGGTGAGTAAACCCCTGATTGATTGATTGATTGATTGGTTTAAGTGGATGGCACAAAAAGTGCTGCAGGCTCACTAGTAGCATTTAATTTGTAGGCTCTAGGTACATGCTGTATCATTTTACTAGGGACTTATAAGTGAAATAATGTGCATATTAGATGTAAGCCAATTTGACCATGTTTGAAGTACAGATCCCTTTAGCACTGGTTAGCAGTGGTAAAGTGCATAGAGCTTATGGCCATCAAAAAAGAAATTCAGAAAACAGGAAGGGTGAAGGCAACATTTTTGGGGGTGATCCTGCAGAGAGGGCCAGGTCCAACAATTGGCTAATCATAGAACTATTATGGGGTACATTCCATGGCAACTATGGACCTCATTACGATGCTGGTCGGACGTCAGTCTGACCGGCACCGTGTTGGAGCAAGGACTGCCCAAATAGGAGTTGGAGGTCCCACCATAGGAACTCGGATGTGACCGCCTTCAAGGTGGTTTCAGTGTGCATATTTTGTATTGCACAAACAAACCAGATTGCCGGGCAGTGTTGGTTGGTTGACACAAGTACGCACCTAGTATAATAAATTGCTAGGCTGACAAACCATCTGTGTTTAGTCACTTGTATTTTTTATAAAGAGAGATTATGAAAGAAATGCCTTGGCATCAAAAGGATTCACACCGCATCTACAGAGGTTCACAAGTACATTGAAAAAACCATAAACAATACATTAAGTCAAAACATACACATGTAACAATTGTGATAACATTAAATAAAGACAACTGTGGAATGCCTCAAAAAAATCCCTTTGTTGAGGCACCAATCCTGGATACAACTAAACAAGTGGACAGCTAAGATGACAAACTAGCCTACTTGTTTTGACCACCACTAGATACACATAAATTAATTCATCACATGGTGCACAACATAGGAAGACACAGAACTATGCAACAATGTAGAGTTGTGTGTAAGTTATATTCCTATTGTGCCCTGATAGTTCAGTATCTGGGTGGAGCAGGACGCCGACGCGTTTCGAACCCGTTCAGTAGTTTAAAGGGTTCTCCTCAGGACAAGGATTGGAGAGGTCGTTGTCGCTGTGAATTAAGTTAAAAACATGGTGTCAATGAAAGGCTGACTACTACCTCACTTCAACTCAAACACTGTGAAGTAGTAAGCAAATACCTTATGCTGGGAAAATCAGGATGCTACCTGTGAAGAAGGTGATATAAACCCTAGTTAGTCTCTGTTGTATGACATACACTCTGAGCCACTGTGTGCACATATGTGCAAATAAAGGGGATCCCGCTTTGGGGCACGTACCTTGATGTTTAAAGTGCGAATGCACAGATAAGGGATGCTGATGTACCTAAAGTCGGGAGATGTGCCTAAAGGAAGTAAATAACACGAAGTATTACGATCCCAGCATAAGCTACAAAATTTTTTGTATCTTGACGCAAAACTGTTCGTAACACAAATTGCTCGTGACTGGAAAGTCCCAACTAAGTCCTACCTTAGTGTGCAGAATTTAGATTCACAGCACGAACACGAGCGGCAGCCGCCGCGGGTTCGGCAACTAAAAACCAAAGGGGATGCAGAGATTAGCCAGATTCTGGAAACGCGCTCGCGCAATCTGTCCAAATATGTTTGGAAGTGTTTAAGAAGAACTCACTTTTTGGACGAATAAATCGGCGATGTGCTTCAGGCACCCAGACGGTAAAGGACTGACAACGCGGGTACAGAAGGGGGCGTGTCCAAGTGTATTTAACGCGCAAGGCGTGTAAAATGGCCTGATGGGACATGTAGTCCAGTTGCGCGAATGCCCGCTGAGTGGAGTGGAGGGGCGCACTCAATGGGAGTGATGTTTTTTTAAAACAAAGAGATATTAGATCGAAGGCGAGTCGAAGAAATTAAGTTGGAATGTGTGATCTCTATTGAAAGATCAGGCGCATATTTACTCAGGTGTTTCCGGGGGGCTCAGAGGCAGAGGGGACACCCCTAGGGGGACCCCCGTGGGGGGTTTGAGAATAGCATACATACTAAGGAGTTATTCAAACACATGAGTGTATTTACTACGTGGTTATGCAGACACATGAGCAGCAAGCAGCACAGACAAGCAATCGCTGCGGACAGGCTATCTACAGATTACTGAGTTCATTAAGGTCATGGAGTCCCACCATGGCAGTGTTAAACCTCAGAATAAGGTAGGCCTCTTTCTGGGCAAGGCGTACGTCTGGGTCTCCGCCTACTCCTGGAGTGTTCTTAATGTTCGCCAGGATCGTCCATTTCAGATCATTGGATGAGTGTTCATTTCGCAAAAAGTGGGATACCAAGGGTGCTGTCAAAACCTTGTTATTTATCCTTGATCGATGCTGGATGAAGCGTTGACGCGCTTCTTGGGTTGTCTTGCCGATGTAGACCTTTCCGCACGGGCAAGTGATGGCGTATACTGCATACTTGGTCTTACAGTTTGTAAAGTTGTTATGACGCCAATGTTTTTTGCCGTCCGTGAACAGGGTTCCTTCTGTTGTCAAGTTGCACACTGAGCATGTCCCACATTTGCGATGGCCCATTACCGGGCCCATGTTGAAGAGGGTTCCCTGTGTTTCTTTTTTCGTGACACCTCTTGTGGACGAGATCTGTTGTCCGATACTTCTGTTTTTTTTCAGTGCGAAAAGGGGTTTGCCAATGTCTGGTAGGATTTCCTCAACGAGATGCCAATTGTTTCTTATTATTTTCTGTACTGGGTTAGTGTGGGGCCCAAAGGTGGAGACACAAACCATTCTCTCGACATTGGATTTCTCTCGTTTTTGTAGAAGGTGTTCCCGAGGTGTCCATCTTGCCCTCTTCATGGACTGTTTCAGCAGTTTTTCCGGATAGCCTCGTGCCTTCAACTTGTTGGTCAGATTTTCTCCGTGGATGGTGAAGTCTTCCGTTCTCGAACAGTTTCTTCTCACCCGTAAATATTGGCCATACGGAAGATTGTTCTTCAGGCTTTTCGGGTGGAAGCTAGCATAGTGGAGCGCATTATTCCTATCCGTTTTTTTCTGGAATAATGTGGATTGCAGGCCTTCTGGTGTAGATTTGATCTCCACGTCAAGAAAAGGCATGGATCTGCAGTCATATGCCAGACTGAACTTTATGTCTGGGCTGCGGTTGTTCAGCCACTGATGGAACTCCTCAAGGGATTCTGATGTGCCATTCCAGATGCACCACACATCATCTATGTACCTGAGCCACTGCCCAATGTGGGCTCCGTACGGATTGTTATTATAAACAAATCTCTCCTCATATTGGGCCATATAAAGTATGGCCATTTCCGGGGCAAAAGGACACCCCATTGCCGATCCCTTTACCTGTAGGAACATTTCGTCCTCGAATATGAAGAAATTCTTTTTAAGGGCAAGAGATGCCAGATTGACAATAAGTTCAGTGGGCACTCGATGCGGCCGGGGTCTAGAGTTGAGGTACAGTTCTATCACATCCACTCCATCCTGCTGTGGAATTTGGGTGTATAGAGAAGATACATCCATTGTTACCAAGATTTGAGTGTTAGGATCGAATTCAACTCCCTCAACCTTGGTTAGGAAGTCCATGGTATCTCGGAGGAAAGAAGGGACTTTGATGGTGAACTCCTTCAGAAAGACGTCTACAAACTTCGAGATTGGCTCTAGCACAGAGTCACAACCCGAGACTATCGGACGGCCTGGTGGTACACTGGAGTCTTTGTGCACTTTTGGGAGGAAATACAAATGTGGAGTGCGTGGGAAGCGTTTTACAAGGAATTCTGCTTCTTTGGGGCCAATAATCCCATTGTCTCTTGCGTCTTTGACAATCCGTGAGATTTCATGGGTGATCTCAGCCGTGGGATCTTGTGTTATAAGGCGGTACCAGTTGGTGTTGTACACGTGTTTCCTTCCTTCGGCTTTGTAGAGATCCTTGGACCAAAGGACGACAGCGCCGCCCTTGTCCGCCGGTCTAATCACAGCTTCTTGCTGGTTCTTCAGGGTGGTTATGGCTTGTCTCTGATCTTTGGAAAGATTCGGTGGTATGTATCTTCTTTTCTTTTCAAGATCATTCAAAGAGGATAAGACTTTCTGCTCGAAGGTGATGATGTTCTTTGCCATGTTGTTATTTGGGGGACAGAAGAGAGATTTGTTTCTGAGACCCGATACCTCCGCTTGTGGTTCATAAGTAGAGTCTTTAAAAAACCATCTAAGACGTATTTTTCGGAAGAATTCGATCACCTCCATTTTGACTTTAGTGAAATCAAGATGTGTGCCTGGTACAAAAGAGAGACCCAGCTGCAATAGTTCTTCCTCTGCCTTGGTCAAGATTTTATTGGAGATATTAATAATGGAAGAGTCTTTTAAGACTTGTAGTTCCGCTTGCGTGTTGACATTTCCCATTGTGGTTGCTTGAATTTGGTCCGCTGCTGTTGCTGGCCCTGTCCTAAAAAAGGCCTCTTCTGTTGGCCTCTATTCGATGATCCTTCCCCTGGGTCAGATTCCGCAGACGAATCAGCAGATGAAGTTTCGGAAAATGTAAGGAATCTTTTTTTGGATCTCCCTTGATATGAATTGAGAAATCTAGTGGACTCGGAGCGAGTGTAGAAATCTTCTTTTAAATATGGATACACAACTTCCAGATTGAACGCTTTTTTATCCTTCTCAAACTTTGTTGTTTTAAAGTTTATTGTATTATCTTTAAATGTTGTGATCTCCTTCTCAATCTTTTCAAGGAGTAGTTTAGCCTCCGACTCTGTGTGATTGTCCTTAATGTTCTGAAGTTGCTCCTCGATCTTGCAGCATATGTTGCGGTCTACAGCACATGGTGCAGTAGAGAAAAAACACATCTGACATATCCCTGCACCATGTGGCAGGTCCCATATCAGAGGGTAGATGGGTTTACCGCCATACGGCCAGCGGAAAAGGGACATTTTATTCCCTACGGCATTGCCTGATCAGGCACTGCCACTACTATAGGGATTCAGGTCCGCCTGCCGCACCTTCAGCCCGACGGATGCATGGCGGTCAGTCTCTCTTCCCGCCTGCCCTCCTTCCGCCCGCCATCATAATGTGGCTAGCGGACATGCAGGGTTCGATCGCGGTGGGACTGCCACCGACAGCCTGACGGTGGCAGTCCTACTGCAATCGCAATGGGGCCTTATGTCCAGATATTCAGGATCACACTCTCACAAAGCAAGTTTTAAGGAGGGAGCACAAGCACATTAGCTATGTTAGCGGTGATACAGTGCACAGAGTTCTAAAGCCAACAAAATGAATTTCAATATCCAGGAACGGAGTAGGCAAAAAGTTTCGGATAGACCACCCTAGGGCTGACAGGTATAACAATGATGAACTGGAGTTAAACTTAATAGGTATAAATAGTAGTAACTGAGTCAGTGACCAATTATCTAATACTCCACCTGAGGAACATAGTCGAGCAGTGTCTCCAACCTTTCAAAGGACAAGAGGGGGTGTACAAATGACTAGTGACTGAAGACTTGTGCTGCACCAATATTAAGGTATTTTATGACATTTTAGAATATTTAATTATCATTGTAACTGGCATTGATGTTGCACATGGAGTTCTATTGATATTTATAAATATATACTTTTCTTCCACAATAATGCCATCTTTCTATTTTACAATAGTTCATGAGAAATGACAAACCTGACAGGAATTATACCGGAAGAATTCCAGCTGATATAGTTGTATAACAAAACTACCTCTTCTCTTTAGTATGTTCATTTCTAAGTAATTTATATGGGATATTATTAGAAACAAACAATGTTCTTCCAACAATAGGATGTGTACTTGTTCCAGAATTACTTTATGTGGAGGACATCATTTTTTATTAGTTATACCCCGATGAAATTCAACTCATTTTAAACTACTCAGAGCAGGAGTGTGATCATAATAGGTCTGGATTATGGTAAAATCAAAATAATCAATGTTGGTCAGTCCAGCACGACTTTCAAATGGAATTATATCGGAACGGAGTTTCGGTCTCTATTTAATTATAATTGTTAGGGATTATTAATCATTGGCAACTTATATTCGAAATCTGTATTTCTGTCTAAAAGTAGATTTGCAATATCTCTTACGCTGGGATCATTGAAATGTATGCAGCAACTGAGAGAACTTTCAGATCAGCCACATTTATTAGCACATCTATCCAAAATGATTAAATATTTACTCAACTGCTCCTCTATTTGAACCCACAAGCCAGCGACCGGCCAAGTTTGGTTAAGTGACCTTTATCTAGAGAGATCATTAGATTATTGAGCTATTAAAAGCCTTTCCAAACAATTACTCATAAATAGGGTTATGCGTGGTCAAGTTTGAGTAATTCTAGAGTCAATACTATTTTTAGACACAATAAAATGGGCAGACAGACTTCTGCTAGTTTGCTCGGGCTGATGCAAATTCTCGATAACTGTGCAAGTCCATTCTCTTCCTTGAAAGTGATGATGAAGAAAATGTTTACTGAGTGGTATCCTGATGAAGGTGAACATTATTCAGAATTAAAACATCGTTTGCAAGATGCTCGATTAATTCTGAAAATAATAAGTTGGCCATTTATTACATTTTTCCTTTTTATGCGGAATTAGGAAGTTTATTTCTTATTTTAAGCTTCAGTCAACTGCATCTTGTAATAAATATTTCCCAGAGCAACATAAATGTTATTTATTAATGATCTGCGCTCACTTCGTATCTATACCATTATGAAATATTACGAGTTTTAAAATGCACTTAGAATAAACATGTGATCCAAAGTCTTAACATAGAGCACTTTCCAAATGTAAAATCTGTTTCACTGTATATCAAATGAAGTCTGTTTCTTCTATATCTTCTACCTGTCTAATGATTGTGATAAACCATATAAACTATTGAAGTATTAACAATGCTGCATATGAACCGATTCATAGGCAACTTAATGGTTCTGTACCCTGCAGATGCTGTTAATCAGCTGCCTCTCTAAGAACGTTGTCGCTTCACACCAGTGGTGCCTAGCATCTAAAAAACATGCCAGGCGTGCACAAAAATAAAATAAATAAACAGGTGTGCGCAAATAAGATTAAAATACGTGAAAACACTTACCTCAATACAAGACCTCCTCGCTCCTAGTCTTGTTGCGACTGCAGTGCAGGCCTCAGCAACTCCCTTCACCAATCCAGGTCCTACTCTCACCAGCATGAGAGCAGCGACCTGATTGGAGAGAACACCTATCTCAGTGCTTCACAGCACTCTTGTGGCCTGTACTTGCTCTAACCCAGCTGTCTTAAGACCATGCACCAGGGAAGGATGTATGGCTCTGTTGTTCTAAGGTCATCGCACATTCAGGACAAACAAATATGATGGCCTGCTATTAGGAGACTGATTACTGGTAGCCATGACATACACACATGATAGTGTTGCAGAGAGAACACATGCTGTGGTTGCAACCCTCGCCAATCCACATTAGATAAGGCCCTGTGATTTTCAATAAAGAGAAGAAATATGATGCGGGTTACCTTGACATAGAATGGTTGGGTACACACATAATTAAGAAACATACTATATGCATCACTGCTCAACCCTGTATCCATCTGCACACAACGGCATCCAATGCGATGATCATATATCTAGGCACTAGCTGGATGTCAGCAATAATCATTAAGGCACAAAGTCGTTTAGAAGATTGAGGGTGTAATAGGTCAGCAGGGTACAAAAACAGAGTCTCAATTTAACCAATCGTTTTCTTCTTTTCGGGGAACCTCTGTTTTTTGTGTTTCTTCAACTACAGATTGCAATTTACAGAGAGAAAACTGAAATAGGCACTGGGTAGATCGGATAGACAGTTAAATCAAAGTTTATTTTTGTTTTTGGCGTATAAGAATTAGTATCTTTGGTAAACGTTTTATTGATGTTCAAAATTAAAGTTAAACCTACTTCATTTAATTGTTTGTATTTTTTCAATTATCCACACAGGCAGTTAACATCTTCCTTGCTGGTCTGTCTTTTGAAACACATGCTCATTGGGTGTATTTCTCCAGTTGTAGCCCTAGATAGAAGTGCATTGGGAGCTCTTCACTTCTAATTTGCTGAATTGTTTTTTATACTGACATTTAAGGCCTTGATTGACATAGGCTCATATTTGTTTTAGTGATTAGGCAACAAGTGGAAATGTCTTCAGCATTCTTCCCAGATTTCTTGCTTATTCGGGGCAAATTAATTATGTTTAAGAAAAGTAAATTAAATAATGATGTATTTAGGATGTTTGGACAAATATCGTAGCACAAAATTATGGTGCAAAAATATTGTGTCAAGAGTATCGGAATATTAAAAATAACAGGAATATCGAAGGTAAAGATGCAGGGGCAGATTTATGTTAACTGGCGCATCCCCAGGGATGCGCCAGTTAACATGCGCCACAGTGTGCCACTGCTCCGCCACCCATGGTGCGCCGCATTTATGAAGCGGCGCACCATGGGGCAAAAACGGCACAGATGCGTGACGCATCTGTGCCGTAAAGGTGGCGCATTGCTGGAGTTGCGTCGCAAGCGCGACGCAGCTCCAGCAAGGCTCGGGGGGTGCCCATCTTAACAATGCTGCGTCAAGACCTACGCCTGCTTCAAGCAGGCGCAGGCTTTTGACGCAGCATTGGCCTGAAAGTGACTGAGTGAAATCTCATAGATTTCACTCAGCCACTTTTGCGAGGCGCACCTGCCCCGGAACGCCCCCCCTGCGCCGGAACGCCCACAAGCAGCGCAGGGCTTTACAACGTGACGCATCTGCCTAGATGCGTCACGTTGTAAATCGTTCGTAGGGATGCGCCACGTTTACGCCGCCTTGCGTGACGCAACAGCGGCGTAAACGTGGCGCAAGGGCCTCATAAATCTGCCCCGCAATTTTTAGAGTGGTTTTTAATACTTTTGTGAAAAATATCAGTGTGCGAAATATTGTTGAATATAATATCATTTGTAAGTGTTAATTAGTATGTAATTTATTGTAGTGTGTTTTATTGTATATGTGTATTATTTTGTATTTTTGTTTTTAATTAAATAAATTTTTTGTTATGACATTTTTTAAACATAATATAAGAATAAAGTGAATTATGCACATAGTTACTTCCACCGAAGTGTCCTAGTACTATGGTCTCACTCCCGGATGTCAGAGCCAGATAAACAGCTATTGGACCATGACAATTCACGCCAACCTGATCAGCCAAGTTTTTACATATTTCCGGAAAGATATTTCCGTTTTTTCATTTCTAATTTTAAACAGAAGCTTAGCTGCTAGGAAACTGAATGAGCAGCCCCAGGACGAGCTTTCTTTGCAGTGGAGATGCCTGTCAATGAGGCCCCAGCAGATCTTAAGTTCATAGTAAAACAGGTGCAAGTAATGAGGGCCTTTATCGTTGCTTTGAAGGAGATCCCTTTCTCCAGAGGTAGCTAATGCAGTTGTCAGAGTGCGAAGCCCATGGAGGCCTGTCTCGGAAGATTCAGCAGCAGACAAGCTCAGCATTCTGCACACACGGAAGTCTCATTAGCCAGAAATGTGAGACACCCGAATACAGGACAATGCAGTAGTCCAGCCTGGATAGAAACATGGCCTGGAATACAGTCTTCTTGGCAGCTTCTGGAAGAAGTACAGGGATCTTTTTAAGAGTTTTAAGATCCCAAACAAAAGCTTGGCATCAAACCAGATGCCAATTTTCTTGACATTCGGCTTAGGGGAAAGTAGCGGTCCCATCAAGTCAGGCCACCAGGTAGTGTGAGCAAGTAAGAGGCTACTTGCCAACGATGAGAACCTCTGTTTCGCTGGCATTCAGTTCGAGGCTATTGAGGTCCATCCACTGGCCACCTCCAACAGACAGGCCCTAAGCTGACCCGCCATGTTGGCTTCCTTCAGTGACAGGGTGATATTCAGCTGGGTATCATCGGTGTATGATATTATATTGAAACTGTAACACTCAATGATACCCCTTCGTTGGAGACTGAGTAACTGGACTTTGATGGCTGCCTGGTTTAAGGCGGCCCTTCATGATGCGACTTGTTATTACCTCAATCATATGTGAGTTCGGCCACATCCCCAGTTTGTTTGTGGGAAGCATTGAAGGCTACCATGTAGGCTTCATCAATAGTTATAGAGCACTCCACCGGGGTCACACAGAAGTTGTGATAGAAGAACTGGAGGTAAGGATTGCTGTACTGGAGGCCCAATATTTTGCCTCTCTTTATCCAACAGTTCTCTATGATTCACTCCCCACCAGCACCATTTTGTGCCAAGCACAAATGTAGGAAGCACGTTCACTGTGCTATGCTGCGCTTTCATGGGACTCTTCTCAGGTGTCAATAATTCACAGGGAGACGGAGTCACCGATGATCATAGGATTGCTGTGGCCTTAACTGCCTACTATAGGGAGCTTTACTCCCACAAGGACATTGAGAGTGCCCTGGAAGTGGAGTAGTTTGTCTATGTTCTCCCCACTGAGACTCTCGCCCTACAGAACAGATAGGCTTTAGATGTCAATATTATAATAATAATAATAATAATAAAGTAATTTCTAAAGCGCCTGGTGACGCCTACCCGGCGTGTCCCCGCGCTGTGGAGAACAAGTTATCAGCAACAGACAGCCCACATCCCTCCGCCCACTAACTGCTTATAGTTTATATAGATATGTTTTCAGCAGAGTTCTAAATTTAGTTTCAGATTCTTCCAGTCTTAGGGATGTCGGGAGAGCGTTCCAGTTTTTTGCCACTACAGCTCTAAAAGAGCGACCACCAAGTTTAGCTTTTTTTACACAGGGAATCGTCAGCAGACCCATCCCCACTGAGCGTAAGGCTCTGGTCGGCTCATATCTCAGTACTAGATCCTGAAGGTAGTGTGGAGCTTTGTGTTGGAGTATTCTATGGCACATTAAGAGAGCTTTGAACATCACTGTTTTCCTGACCGGTAGCCAGTGTAAGGCCGCTAACGCTGGTTTGGATGCTGCTGAACAAGACGAGCAGCTGTGTTTTGAAGGTTGCTGCCCTTGATTGAACTAGGACTGGCAACTAAGAGGAGGTCCCAGATGATGAAGCATGCCACCTTGGTGGATGATTACAATTAGCCACTGTTTTGTGGAACTGCCTCCTATTGCATGAATACTGTTTTCATTGTATTGTTTTCTTTTCTCATGATGGTAAAACTAATAAAACGTTGGAGAAATAAATTGCATAAACATGTATATATTTGTTTTTAACATTCATTAAAATATTATTCTTATATATTGAAATGTACATATGTATATGAAGGTTTGCAGTTTATATTAGTGTGTTTCAGATAACATTTTAATGTATAATATATTTACCAAAACGTGTGATTATGGAGAGTTGATTGCATATGTAACAGTTTTCATTTGTATTACCTCGTGCGGAATGTTTTATATTGTGAGGTGGATATTGTACATTTCAGCTCTTTAGCTTCCAGCACCTTTTTTAAATAGACTAGATTGGAGTGGGAATAGTAAATGTCACTTCTTTATTGTCCAACACCCTACCCCAACATAATTACATTGCATTGGGAATAGTAAATGTCACCCGTTTAGTGTCCAGCGCCTTCACAAAATTGGTTTGGATTGGATTGGGAATAGTAAATATTACCCCTCTAGTGCCCAACACCTTCCCCAAATTGTTTAGGTTGGACTGGGAATAGTAAATGTAAACCCCTTTAGTGTACAACACCCTCCCCTAATATGGTTAGATTGGAGTGGGAATAGTAAATGTCACACCTTTAGTGTCCAATGCCTTCCCCAAATTGGTTCAGATTGGAGTTGGACTAATCAATTTCATCTCATTAATATCCAGCACCTTCCCCCAGTACGGTTAGATTGGAGTAGGAATTGTAAATGTTACCCCTTTAGTGTCCAACACCTTCCGCAAATTGGTGTTCCGGGGATTCTGCACCTACACAGAACTATGTGGAGGAAAACAGGACCTCAGTGTATAAGGGTGTACCAACCTATCACCTTAGTACCCAAAACTGACTAGCTATAGTGTCTCATTCATTCTCCTCCAAAAATCACGCAGCTACAAATGATTAGACAACCCAGAACACAACACTCCTGACTCTCTCAGGAATCGCGGTAGCAAGACATACCCTTTCGCTCACTCACTCGTACTTGTCCACAATAGGAATTGGCAGAGTCACTGTAAAAGTTTAAAATGTTTATTTTAACTATCATGCTCTACAATACAGTATACAAGCCACTACCAGCAGCAAAATGCATAAACTCAAAACAATTAGCATTGTTACAATTCCATAGAGGACAAAGGGGGAAGTCATAATATAAAGACTGTGGATAAAGGACTATAAGGCCTAATCACCCTCCCCTTGACTGAAAGAAGTTTATTTATATAAAAGAAGATCTCTGGGCTTTGACAGAAGACCTCATACCTTAATGCTTGGATGTGAGGTTTATATCATAGCAACAGCATAGCTCGTCTCAATGGAAAGGCTTTCTCCAAGTGTATGTTAAAACAACATGCATCCCTGTAATGTCAAAGCACAAGTCTCCAGCATTGCAGCTGTGTTTAGCATGTTATGTCTAGGTGCTAGGGACTGACAGTACAGAATAACAAGGGGTATTGTTTATCGACCTTACACAACTTGTTCAGACAAAATTGCAGGTACTCATCAGAGAACATGAACAGTAGAAAGTTCTCATGTGAAAGGCATAAACAGAGTTTTGCAAAAATAAAGTCATGTAGAAACTTGTGCAAAAGCAGCATTATGGCAGCAAAGCTCATGATAACTTAGCAATGTCGACAATGTCCCTAAGGGCCATATAACAATGGTTTAGGTGGGAGAGGGAATAGTAAATTTGATCTGTTTAGTGTCCAACGCTGTTAGACATGAGAGTCTCAAGGTGGTCTACCTCCCCAAATTTTGCCTACTTCTTCCATTTTTCTTCCATTGTTTTTGCTGGCTTTAGGACTCTGTGCACCTAACCACGGCTAATCAGTGCTAATGGACTTGTGCCCTTCGCCTAAACATGATAATATTGGCTCACCCCTTCCTGGCATATTTAATTTACTTATATGTCCCTAGTAAAGCGCACTATATGTGCCCAGGACCTGTAATTTAATTGCTACTAGTGGGCCTCCAGCACTTATTGAGCCACCCATTTAAGTAGCCGTCTAACCATGGCTAAGGCCTGCCATTGCAGAATCATTGTGTGCAGTTTACACTGCCATTTCGACCTGCCAAGATAAACCTCTTGCCACGCATAAAACTTCCCTTTTTATACATATAACTAATATGATATAAGCCACCCCTATGGCAGGTCCTGAATACGCCAGAAGGCCGGGTGCACTGTATTTAAATTTAAAAGGTAGGACATATACGTTTAAGATTTACAGGTTCTGGTACTGAAAAACACTCAAATTTGCTTTCCACTACTGCAGGGCCTACCTCTCCTATTGAATAACATTGGGATTACTTTATTATATATTTTAGGTGCAATTCCCAATTATGAAGAGATAGACTTTTCATGTTTGGTGTCTCTGAAATCACTTTATGGTGAAATCGGATTTAAATTCCAACTCTGAAAATACCCCTGTTTTGAAAGTAGGCAATTTATTATCTCTAGCCATTTGGCGCCTGCTTCCTGCCTGTGATACACGTCTAGGAGGGATGACAGCTGGGCTTTGTGTATTCCCCCTAGACAGCCGACACAATGGGAGCTTAGACATGACTTGTTGAGCCATACAGGGAGGATGGGAGGGAAGAGCTGGGCAAGACCTCACACTTACACCTGAATAGGCTGTGCCCTGTCTCCACACAAAACCCTACATACCCCCTGTAGTGAGTCTGGAGCCAGGGCTGGAAGGGAGGACTTCTGTGCACTCCAAAGACCTGTTTTTGAAGTCTTGCCCACTTCAAGGGCACAAATAGGTATAAGTCCTGGACCTCTGACATCTCTACTTCAGTACACTTCTGGACCTGTGAAGACTCTGCCAAGAAAAAGGACTATTATGCTGCTGAGGCACTGCCACTCTGCTGGATCGCTGCTTTGCCAAACCACTGCCTTGCTGTGCTGCCTGCTGTTACACTGCCTGGGTGAGAATGACTGGACCTGCATTACTTGAACACAGAGTGACTCCAAGGGCTTTCTGGATGGGCTCCTGATCTGCAGTGCCAGTGGCATGAAATACTTCCACCTTTTCTGTTAGACCTGGACTATCTCACCTGCTAGTCTGCCCTGCAAAGTGGTGCCACCCCAGTCCTAGACTATTGGAGACCTAAGGTGCGTGCTTCAACAAAATACAGGTATCCTCTCTGGAACTAACGCATCGGTGCCATTGCATGGATCAGAACTGGTCCATCACCCCTGGTGTGTGACTGGACCTTTGACTCTTCTGTGTGACTTAACATGACGCATCAGCTTTGGAACCATCACTGCACGAACCTCGCCCTAGGTCTTGCTATCTCCGTCGATGACAGCCTCAACGACGAAGCAGAGAACTCCAAATCGAAGCCCTTCTGCTCATCGGAGCCTATGCATCACCGCTGTTGTGTAGACCAGGACCAGCGCACTACCACCACTGTGAGGATCCCCACTGATGCATGGCTTCGGTTGCAACCAACCTAAATGAGTCCCTGTATCTGACCCATGCTACATTATGGTAAGTCTGAACTTTTGACTGTGTCCTGGTCCAGCATGACCAGATATCCCAAAAAGGTGAGTATTGCTTCTAAGTGCTATTTTATAGGTTATTCTTTCACAATTCATGTCTCAAGTTCTGATTGTTGGATTTTTGTCATTGGTCTTGTTGTATTTATTAAAATATGGGGCTAATTATGATGTCGGTCAGAAAGGGTCTGAACGACAATTGATTTTACCTAACCCATGTTTCGGACTGATTCCGAAACATTTTTGACCGCCCGGTTACAATACAAGGTAATTGTTCAGTCTTTCCAACTCAATTGTTACTGGCATTCGGAGACATCGAGTCAGTCGGAGCCGACTCATACAGCTCTATGACCGCATTTCCTAACAACGTATTACGATGTTGGATTCTGACACCCTTTCCGACTCAGTTTGTTCGACACAGTCCGGCTATCGGAAACTGACTTTGGGGGCCTGTAGCAGGCCTCCCCTTCACCTTGAGGCCTTGGGTTGGGTACTGTGTGGTGCCTGCCATAGGGTGCAAGGTTTTCCACAACCACCCCTGTTTTAAATGAAAGCATGTGTTGTTGGTCGGAACACAGGCTCCCATTGAATTCAATGTTAGTCCGACCGAATGGTGTTCGGAACCATCGTAATCGGTCGGTCGGACTCCATGAATCAGAGTAGGTTGGAATGTTTTCAGATCAACATCGTAATGATTGCCTAAGTTCTATTTTTCTATTCTTGTTTGGAAACATTTTGTGTGGTGTTTTCACTTTTATAATTGTTGAAGTGTTGCACAACTACTGAACACATTTCCTCTAAGTTAAGCTTGACTGCTCTGTGCCAAGCTACAGGAGGGTGAGCACAGGTTAATTTATGGTTTGCCTGCTTCTAACCCTGAGTAGAATTGTGGCTGTTGCCCGACTTGGACTCATACCCTAGTCAACCAACAACCCAATTTCTAACTAACGCCTTCCCCAAATTGGTTTAGATTGGAGTGGTCATAGTAAATGTCATCCGTTTAGTAACCAACACCTTCCACCAATATTATTAGTTAGGAGTGGCAATAGTAAATGTCACCCCTTTAGTGTCTATCAATTCTTTTTAAATTATGAATATAGTATGATAATTTTACTATTTTATTAAAAAACATTTATTTTATTTATGTCTGCAGTAGAATTGCTTTGTGTAATTTTATTATTATAGATGAAGATTTGCAGTATAAAACATTTTTTAAAAAAATCTTTTTATTAGAACAAAACAGCTCCATCAAGACTCACATCAAAGCAGCAGCGGAAGTGCAATGGCAGTCACATATTACGCAGATATAAACAGCTCTCATAGACATGCTAGACATGCTATGTAAGGGGGGGGAGCCCACCAAAAACACCCTTAACGCATTGGGGAGGCCTCCGGGGAGTCCATCCATTCTCTTCTATACCTCCTCCATGCCTGCCAGATCTTTTCCCATTTCCTGGGGCAGCCCGACTACTGTAAATTACCTTCTCGGCCCTCTGGCACCAACCAATATCACGTATCCATTCCTCCACAGTCGGTGCTAGATCACTCTCCCAGAGGCGGGCAATATTCCTTTTGGCCACCATGCTCGCCAATGCCAACCATGTTTTGTCACCTTTAGGCCACGTTACATCACCAGTCACTCCCAGAACGTGCCAGCAAGCCTCCAGCGGCACTTCCGCCCCTACCACCATAATGTCCACCAAACTAACCCAGTACGCTCTGATTCTAGGACCATCCCACAGAATGTGGAGTATAAAACATTTTTAGTTGTGCTTGCAACTAATAATTAAGCCTGGGCGTAGTTTGCGTAGCAGCACTACACGTAGCTTCACGTAGCTTCACATAGTATACTTTGAACGCATAGCTGAAGACACTGTGTACTTGTCTGTATTGTGCTAAAATTGCAAAATAATTGCAAAAAGTTTCCTGTACATGACCAAATATGATAAAATAAGCTTTTCTATCTTTACATGCTAAAGTGCATATAGTTCTTTCACAATGGTGAAACTGAAAAATTGGCAAGCAGTGGGAGATGTGATGATTTTGGGATCCTCCCTAACCTAGGGAGAGTACCAAACAGATGTGTTGAAAACAAAAAAGCACATCTTATTAAACGATTTAGTTGTGGTCCCATCCTCTTAGGACAAACCCAAACACAGTTATTGGCAAAAAAACATTCCCAACCAAAGGCCCTGCAAAGCATTATGGGATGAGATTAGCAGTGGGCAGTAAATATTATATAGTATACAATATCAAAAGAATTCTACAAAGAGCTGCAGTTCCACTGGTCGTGCCTAGATGTCCCTCACGAGTCAAATGCAAATGCTTGATGAAAGGGTTTCAATGGTTTTGCATTTGACTCGTGAGGGACATCTAGGGACGAACAGTGGAACTGCAGCTCTTTGTAGAATTATTTTGATATTGGATACTATAATATTCACTGCCACTGCTAATCTTGTCCCATAATGCTTTGCAGGGCCTTTGGTTGGGATTGTTTTTTTGCCAATAACTGTGCTTGGGGTGGTCCTAAAATGATGGGACCACCACTGAAGTTCAACAAAATGTGCTTTTTGTTTATGCTCTTTGTGTTCAAGGCATCTGCTTGGTGCTCCCCTTAGGTTAGGGGGGACCCCAAAATCATCAGCTCTCTCATTACCTAATGCATTCATTGTAAAAGTTCATTTTTGTGAATTGGTTATATGCTGTTAAGCATGTAAAATTGCTTTTTCAAAGCATCTGAGAATATTGTTCATTTAGATGCTAGCTACAATGATGAAGCACAGTTTTGGTACTGTACTACTTTGCATGCTCTGTCAGCGTAGCGAAGTTTTAAGCCAAGGGTAACTAATAATATAAATGAATCTATTTTTTTGTAAAATAAGGACTTTACAAATTTTTCTCTTTTTATTTATGTTTTACATTTTTATTTATTGTATATTTTTACATTTTAAATCATCTATACTTTGAGTAAAAAATATATATAGAGTTACATAAATAACATATTTTTGTCTTTATTTTTATTAATAAAAAATTTAAATTGTATTTATATACATTTGTATGATGTACATTTGTAACTTTCATTTTCCAGTGTTAACAATTATTTTTCATTTCATAACTTTTTTACATACATATTTTCAATGTTATTTTTACATGTTTTATTAGTATATATTAAAAAATTGTATATATGTTATACTATTATCTAATTTGTACTAATTACGATGTTGTGCAGAAATCCTCCGACCAACAGTCGGATTTCATTACAAGACCGGAGGCTACCATTATGCAATAGGAAAATATGTGGCTACTTTCATGGCCTTGGACAAAGCACAGACAAAATATGAGAAGGGTTTTTAACCCTAGTGTTTTTGGTTCGGCCGGAAGAAGGGGCCTTTCTACCGGCCGAGGTACTCAAAGGCCCAACTTCAGACAAAGAGGTTTCAGTGGAGGTTACCGGTAAACAGCCATTACAACGCCGCTGTTTCCTCGCAAGTCATTACATTGCATGCGTTACAACGCTTGTGATGCAACAACGCATAGCCATTACTATGCATGCCATTACATAGCATGCACTTTTACAACACATGCGATGTAATAGCAATCCACATCGTTGTGTGGAACCTGAGGCTGTTCCGTTTCCTCACAACGACGTGCACCGCTCCTCAGACGACGCTAAAACGAGAAGAGAGGAACCACAAGGAGAGAGAGGTAAGGGGGATTGGGCTTGGGGTGGGGGTTACTTTTACAGGGTTTAGGGTAGTGTTAAAGTAGTGTTGTAATGTTTGTGCAGTGTAGGGTTGTGTTTTAGGATTGAGGGAAGTGTCGGGGTCATGCAGGGTTGTGGTACAGTATAGAAACTGAACTGGGTGTAGAGGGAGGGTCATGCTGGGGTAGTATTTTAGGGTTTAGGGTAGTGTTGTGGTGTTTCTGTAGTGTAGGGTGGTGTTTTAGGATTTAGGGTAGTGTCAGGGGGTCATGCAGGGTAGTGTTAAAGTGTGGGGACCAGACTGGGGGTCGGGGGAGCGTTGTGCTGGGGTTAGTGTTTTAGGGTTTAGGGTAGTGTTGTGGTGTTTGTGTAATGTAGGGTTGTGTTTTAGGATTCAGGGCAAGTGTTGGCGGGTCATGAAGAGTAGTGTTTGAGTGTAGGGACCGGACTGGGGGAAGGGGAAGGGTCGTGCTGGGGGTAGTGTTTTAGGGATTAGGGTAGTGTTGTGGTGTTTTGTGTAGTGTAGGGTAGTATTTTAGGATTTAGGGTAGTGTCGTGGGTCATGCAGGGTAGTGTTTGAGTGTAGGGACTGGACTGGGGGTGGGGGGAGGGTCGTGCTGGGTGTAGTGTTTTAGAGTTTAGGGTAGGCTTGTGGTGTTTGTGTCGTTTAGGGTAGTGTTTTAGGATTATGGTAGTGTCAAGGGGGTTGTGCAGGGTAGTGTTACAGTGTAGGGACTGGACTGGGGGTATGGGGAGGGTCGTGCTGGGAGTAGTGTTTTAGGGTTTAGGGTAGTCCTGTGGTGTTTGTGTAGTGTAGGGTAGTGTTTTTGGATTTAGGATAGTGTTGGGGGTCATGCAGGGTAGTGTAGTGTTATTGTAGGGAGAGGACTGGGGGTCGGGAGAGGGTCATGCAGGAGTACTACATTAGAGTTTAGGGTAGGGTAGAGTCACTTACTTTGCAAACGTTTACCATGAGTATACCTTTACCATGCATGCCTTTGCATTGTAATGGCATGTGTGGTAAAGGCATAGTTGTGGTAAAAGTTTGCGATGTAATGGTATGTCGTTGTAATTGACATCACCTAGTAATACCCGCGTAGTAGGGGCATGCATGGTATTGCTATGCAATGTAATGAGTCATATTCGAGGTTACCATCTAGGTACCTCACAGTCCTTCTACCCCCAACAAGGAAGAAAGACTTGTACATAAGGCTTCAGATTCTGTGGACAAGGATCCAATTTTCAGAGTGAGTACGAATACTTCACATATATATATTTCCCTGATAAAAGTGAGGGTTGACTCAAGTTCTTTTTCCACGCTTGGAAATAATTATACAATACCTTGGGGCCCTTGAAACCATTCAGGACATCAAAATAGATTTTGCAGAGGTCCCAGTCCAATCCTCTCTCCCAAGAGTATTGAAACTTACCTTATAGCAACAGAAGGTGGTAGAAGAAGAGGTGCTCTCTATGATACAAAAAGGTGCTCTCGCCGAGGTTCCTTGGGAATGCCAAGGTTTTGTAAGTACATTCTTCATTGTGGACAAAAAAAGACAAAGTATGGATACCAGTTATAAATCTCAGGGACCTGAACGGATTTCTAGTCTACATACATTTCAAGATGGAGGGAATCCATCTCTTGAAAGACATTCTTCTAGCAAGAGACTGGCTTGTGAAGTTGAACCTGAAGGATGCCTACTTCACCATTCCCATTGCCATGGAGCCTCAAGGTTACCTCCAGTTCATATGGAATGGCATCTTTTTCCATTTCAGGTACTTCCCTTCGGCCTATCCTCGGCTCATTTATATTTCACTAGGATAATGAGAGTGACTGCATCTTTTCTGAGGGAGAGGGGGATACAGTTAATTGTTTATGTAGATGATATCATCATAATGTCTGTAGGAAAGTAGGATCTGGTCCTGGCGTTCAGGTGGAGGTTTTAGAGACAGCCAGCACTAGTTTTCAAGCGGTTTGGAAAAGCAATTTTAACATATATTTAGTTCATTTCTATAGTAATGACCTTATTAATGTACCAAACTTGATATCTTAAGAACTAACAAACTTTTTTACTAAGTTATCAGACAGATTTATTACAAAAAGGCCATGATCTAAGGATCACTTAAAATTAATATGCAGAATGTGTTTTCCAGCCCGAATCCAAGATTTAAAGAGAACAAGAGAGGAGTAGAGACCTGCCTACTAGACAAGGATAGTGCAATCGGTATAGTGGGTGATTTTAATGATCTGTGTCTAGGCATAAAAAATGCCCTGTTTAGGCCATTACGTCCAGTGAATTAGCAGTGTGGCTGGTTCGACCACAATTGCACAGTAGCCAACAGAGAATTAAGGCTTGCATTAGCAAAGAAACCCAGAAATTCAGAACTAAGTGTTGCCCTGAGTAGGCAATATAAGATTATTATGACTAAACGTTGGCAGCAGTTTTTAATTGACTAATAGGAATTACTTGCTCAAGCAGCTAACATAAAAGACAACAAGTATTTTTGGGATTTCGTCTCCAATTTGAGATGTAGAAATCAGTAGGTCTCCCTTATCTCCTGTCACATTACAGGTGACTCATGGGAAGCTCATTTTAGAAAAGTTTACATTGCTCCCTCAAATAAAGATATTTTTATTATAGACACTAGGTAGTTGACAGAGGTAAGGCTGACAGTGGAAGAGGTCGAGGAAGCTCTTAATCAAAGCATGCGAGGTAAACTCTGGGGCCTGAAGGCCTACCGATAGACCTATTTAAATATAATATTCAACAATGGTCTCCTATTTTAACCAATGCATTTAGAAATTTGGCACATATAGATATCCCGGACTCCGGGTGGACTTCAAATTTTGTCCCTATATTCAAGAAGGGTAACCATGAAGACTCTAGTTGTTACAGACCGATCTCTTGGATCGATACAAGTCTGGATTCTGGAACGTGGCATTTATAATAGAATTCAGAAGTGGGCTCAAGCTGAATCTATTTTACATCCCAACATGGTTTTCAAGGCAGGCAAGATTGGGAAAATCGAGCAATGTGGCAATTTAAACCTAGTACTAGGTTAACCGGACCAACCTATGGCACATGTTGCTCCGCAAGGGACTGGATTCACCCCTTATCCACATTCTCCAATATCTCCACTTGGATATGAGAGCCAGAGTGACAATGGGACAGTGAGTTAAGCTATTGAGATTGGTAGAGGTGTCTGTCAAGGGTGTGTGTTGGCCCCACTTTTAGTTATACTGTACATTATGATCTGTACCCGACCTTAGCTCGGATAACTAGTGACAACCCATTTGTTAAGGGGAACCCTCTACCCACACTTTTATATGCGTACAATGCTGTGTTAATGGCCTGAACACCAAATACATTGCGCCTTTTAGTATCTGCGTTTACATATTTTATGACTACCCTTGATCTTAAAACACATTTTACTAAATCTTACTTTATGCCATGCGGACCACACTGTACTCAATTGCCCAGCATACAAATAGGCGAAAATTCCCTCACCAGTGTAACGACCTTTCCTTATCTGGGTGTCATGTTCTCTGACTTGGGGTATGGTCTCATAATATTGCACATCAAGGAACGAAATTCTCAAAGGCCATTAGGTTACTGTTTTTTCTCCCCCAAACCCGCGGTGGTGAACAACTGAAAGCTATGATGCAAATGTAATAATCTCAATGTGTTCCTGCTGCCACTTATGGTTCTGAAATCTGGAGAATTGTGAATTGTGAACTATAGAAAATGACGAAAACAGGTTTTGTAGTACCAATTTCATCACCTAACATTATTTGTCATAACGAGCTATACCTAATGTATATAAATGATTTCATCAGAATGAGGCCCTTATTATTTTGGGGTTCGATATGGACTAATGAGAAAGCCGTACTCACAAGAGATATAATAAATGCTTGCTTATCTCCTGTGATAAGGACCTCGTAATCCCATGGTTGGCAAATAGCAAATTGGAATTGGGAAAAACTGGTATGCAGAAGTCATTTATAGAGAAAGATTTGTGCTCTACTATTAATAAATAGGAAGTAGCCACTGTCTTATATGAACCAGTGCAGGAATATCACCTCAAAAATATGGAAGGTAAATAAGTCAACACAAGCCTATTTGTCCTTGCGTGTCTCTATGCCACCTCCTGTTTACTTAGAGCAGCCTTGTGGGAGTTAGGCGCCCTCCTTGCTATTCAGATTCCGTGCTGAAACTGTAAAATATTTATTGTGCTTTCCACTTGGGTATCAACCAAACCTTGCTAAGATCCCTTGTCTGTGTGACAACAAGTCAGGTCAAACTATGCTACATTTTGTATTGTTTTGCAAATTCTATGAATTTTATACAAGGTTATTTCTAATTCTATTTTGTTTAAAGAAATACAGGGATATCAGACAGTGTAGAGCTATGTTTTCTCATGTTATTCTTCTGTCTGACCATAAAACATGCCTTTATGTATGTTCTTTTTTAAAGTATGCAGTTAGGGCACGTAGGACTTTACTACTTTGATAAATGATGTCGAACTATGTACATCTTGCAATTTAATTATTTGGAAAACAAAACGTGTCGATCCTGGTGACTTCATGATATACTATGAAGGCACATGACACTTTATCCTTTATCCTATTTTAATTGATGTTATTTGCAATTTTAACTTTTTGATAACATCTAGTGTGATTTAAACTGAATGAAATGTTGATTGTGATTTGTTGTTACTTTTATGGATGGAACACCTTCCGAATTAAGTGATTGAATTGAATTGACTGCTCCCTTTATTCTCTGAGCTGATACATACAGATGAATGCAGATTTGTGCTGCGAAGGAGCACCTCCTTGAACATACAATGACTTTAACAGGTTATTGAGATAGCCAAAAAGCATTACCCTGTGACTGGCTGTCTTTCCCTAGTTCTTTAGCAGGCATTTCATAGCTTGGGAAACTAAACCTCCCGACTCCTTTTTAGATTCTGTTCTGACCGAATCGCGGTTGGAGGTTCCGACCGACCGACTGTGATGCTTCCGAACACCGTTTGAAAAGTCTCCCATTGACTTCAATTGGAGCATGTGTTCCTACTGACAACACAGGCTCCCATTGAAACAAGTATTTGCAATGCAATCGATCTCGCCATTGAGACCTTGTAAGTGTTTAGCCAGAGCTACTGCCTCTACCGATGTGCTTAAGTTATGTTAATAAAAATTACTTAATTTAACAACAGCCCACAAACCACTCTGTACAGACTTCCCATTGTAAGGGCTACTCGAAGTATGTGGCAAATGTTTGTAAATAATATGACACAAGGAATGTACCTTTTTAGTGCCGACTGCCAGCTTATTAACATATAGATAGGTGTATTATTTTAGTTACACTGGAATTTCCGCATTAGGCATGTACACAGAGTGTTAGGATATAGAGGAAGGGTGTGAAGATGGATATACCTGCACCGCCGGCAGTCCAGGAGTTTGGCACCTCTCCACGTATTGTGACATTAATGCTACATGCACATGAAGGTTATTTGCGTCCATTTATATCAGCAACCATGAAAACCTTTCTCAACCCAACAGTGCTGCTTAGGTGTTTGTGATGTGGATAGGTGGGGGCATCGGGGAGAGTGGCTGTACCGCAGAATAATGTTGCTTCCTAGGGGATATCTGTTGAAAGCAGGGCACAGGTGGCATGTATGTTATAGATTTCTGAAACAGATAATATGTGTACATCTGCCCGGTCTTGAGCAGCTGCAGATGCTGAGAAAAAAGTTACTTAACATGAATCTTCAAGTCACAAACAATCCAGTAGAATAATCTGAGAAAATTGTTATTTTGTAGCCAGCTAGGAGCCTACTAGAAATAAGTACACATTTTTATTTAATTCCAAGTGTTCTAAATCTGATTTAATACTACACCCCCAAGCAGCCTTTAGGGGTAAGACAATCCAGAGGAGATCACAAGCTTCCTGTGTCTGAGGAATCTACAATAAGACGTTTTAGGCTCTGGTGTACTACACCATTTTTTTTAGACCTTTAACTATTTTTCAAGTACATCAAAACACTTACAAAGGAAACAGAGTGCATAAAAGCGAGCAATACAACAAAATAAGCAATACCATCAGAGTGCATAACTGGTCCTTAGGACCAGCCATAGCAAACTCAATAAAGAGAACCCAAAAAAAACCTGACAGAAGAAATACAAACAGTCTGCTAGAAATTTACACCCCCCCAAAGTGAATAGACCCAATATCCATGTACATCCCACATCGCCAACACAAGGCCAGTTGATGTTATATCATAGCGCCCTGAACACAGACACCTATACAGCAAGCAGCACTAGAACTAGCCCACTTCTAACTGCGGCACAAAGGGAAAGCTACTTGCCTGGGAGACAACTGATCATGACACCGAGACCTACCAAAGATGGACCAGAACACAGTGCTCAGAACATATTATCAACATAATATTACAGGAAGACTCAGAGTCCGGTTTGCAAAGGAAGCCCCGGAATGGTGTGCTAAGGCTCCATCTAACAGACGGCGAGCTATAACTTAAGTACATACTAATGGCAGACGGTGCACTATACAAACTCACAAAAGCATAATACAGTACTTCCTGTGAGGTGCTATGGAACTGTAAAAGAAAATTGTGACGCCCTTATGTACCATGTCTGCTGCTATGTAGTATGCACTTGCAGGAGTGCTATTTAAGGAACCCATTAAATACAATAAAATAAATCACATTTGAAGAGCAGATGCTTCCAGTGAGATGTTTCTTTCTTGTACGGGTCACTTAACCACATCACACCTACAATTGAGTAGATGTAATCATTTGTTTAATTCCATGTTCGTTTTATTGAAGCCCAAAAATATGCTATTTTTTTGACGAAGTGGAACGTCACAATCTTTTGCACGTCATCCTGAGTTTTAGCGTTTTAACTCAATGACAACTCGTGCAAACAGAAAGCAGTGGCTGAATGGAAAAGTTTCAACAATCCTTAGACGGGAGAGAAAAATAATGAGAAAATAAAATGCAAATATGTCAGCTCAGTCAAGGTGCTATATATTTTTTTTTCGTTTTAACCCAGGATTGCTCATGGCCACCTATGTATGCAAACGCACAGTTATTTACCGATATACTAATATAAGAAACATACGAACCCGAGAAGGGTTGTGGGGGTTGTGGCGCTGTGATGGCGTGAGTAGTAGTGTGTCGAAGGCAGAAGGTTTCTCTTGTGCTTGCTCCAGCTTGTGTAACCAGAAGTTTCATAACACATATTTTGCTGGCATCCTCTACCAATCATCTGCTGCCTTCAACGGGTTACTCGGTGCTTTCATAAGTTCCACAAAGGTTTGTGTTGGGCTGGACAAAGAGCCGGCGCCATGGCAAATAAGGATGCTGCGAATGGTGGCAGGTGGCAGGTAACACGAGCCGGAGAGCACAGGAGGATGCACACACCGTAGGGGAGCAGTGCTCTTGTTTTGGGCCAAAAGTGGGGTGCAGCACAGACCACAAACCAGCTTGTTAAGTGTGAAAAAAGCCGCTTTATTGAAGAGAGGTGCACCTTACAAAACACTTTCCTTGCCTTACCCCCACCCCCTCCCCTAAAACTTTCCCCTTGCAACCATTTATAAACCCCCAAATCTGTCTTCCTTGCTGCCCCGTTAAACTTGTAACTTCTTATCATTTCCTAACATAACTATCTATGTAACCTTCCTATGCTCCTCCCGGAGTGAAATTTTTCAACCAATAAATTGTAACTATAAACAGATCTACCAACTATATCCAGGAAAAACGCCACCCGATAACAACAACCCATACACAACACCGGCACCTGCTTCAAGCGACAACCAATATGCACGTTTCCCCACCCGATGCACCTTTTCCCAACAAATCCAACCAAAACTAAAGGAAAAATGTTCCCCATTGCCTCCACCCTAAAGCATAACCCGGCCTATATCCCTGAAAAAATGGGGAGGGCGGTAGGGACAAAAGTCTCTTGCCCTGCCTGTGCCCCAACCGGCTTTCATGTCACCCCACCAAATGGTGGCTGGTGACACGAAATGGCCGGTTAAATATCCCCCAGGCCAAAACCTTAATCTGTATTATATACACCTCCAGTCCATAACGGGACAAGTGCACCCCATCTTCTCTGAAAAAATAGACCGCAGCATACCTCAGCTCTGGATGTTTCACTCTCCCAATGCCTTCCCTGTCACAAAAAATGTGCATGTCCCGGCCTTATCTATTGCTGCTGGTCGCTCCGCCCTCTCCAATGCCTACTGGGTATGAACTTCGACCAGATAACATAACAGCCTGACGACTGCTGCTTAATCTCTAAGAGATCCCTCTTCATCTGTTTTAACAGGGACGAACCTGTACACTGAACCAGGTCATTCTCCCCAAATGAATAATCAACACATCTGGACTAATCCCACCTCTGATCTTCCTGTTTAACGTTCGAAACAACTCGTGCCACCTCATACCCCACTTTCCGTTCCAAGAACACTGAAACAACTGAGAGACCAAACCCAAATTCAAACCTTTCCCTTTTGTAAACTCATAACATTCTGCCCATTTGACAAAAGAGTGTCTTATGAATCAGATGGATAGTTCCGCCACAGCAGGCCCCGCCACAGCACCTGAAATGACACATATATGAGGAAGGAAATGAAAATTATGCATCCCCTTCTCCAAAGCCCCGCAGCCGAATGTATGTTTTGAAGCAATCAGACTTCCAACGCCTTAATTGCGTAATGTCCTCCCCCCTGACTCCCTCCTATCTGCATCTGTAGTTGCCCCTATGTGGAATGAATGTGTCCCAAACTGGCTAGGATCCTCCCCCATACATTGGAGGGCTCGCCTCATGACCCAAAGCATCGTAGCGCCGCCACCCTCTTTTCGCCGTAAAACCTCCCTATCACCCCGCATCAACCCCCTGGCCACGATCCCCCCGCAAGCTGCTGGACATACTGTCTTGTCCGTCACCGGTCCCATGGCCACCCACTTCCCCACTCCCCGCTGGTCTGTTTTGGATCGCTTGAGCCACACTGCCACTGCATCGACCCGCAGGTCCACTTCTACCCACAGAACCCCTGATGCCATCCTCGCACCCAGCAACTCCAAAACCCGAAAAGCCTCGAAGTACATTCAAGACATTAACGTGGAAAACGAATCCATTTCTTCCGCATTGTGGCATATTTGCGGCATAAGCCGTATCAAGCCGGCCAATATTCCAACCGACAATGGCCTTCTCTGCTTAGGTCTGTCACCCCTCTCTCACGCCCAACCTTCCAGAAGTCGACTGCCTAATTCCCCCACCGAAGGAGCATAACCCCACCATAATTTTCCCATGAGAACTATGGCCAACAGCTTGCCTGTTATTGTTAACCTAGACAAACCATTGTCAATCATGGACAAAATGAACTGCACCATCTGCTCCTCCTTTGCCCATTGCTGTCCACAGCGCTTCGCGCCACTTGCAAGAAATTCTCGCCATGCCTACTCATATGCCCTCCATGTGGATGAGGTTATGAGGTGGTGAGATGCACACCATATCATCACGTCTTGTCCCCGTTAACTATTCATCCTTTTCCAGCGTGCATACTTGTCCGTGCTTTGCCTTATTGCGCTGCAATATCACAAACCATGAAGGAGAACCAGCTCTGGTTCCACCAAGTATCACAGCCACAAAGACTATGAATCCAATTAATTAAATCTACTTTTTTAATCTTCACTTTTTATCTATGCTTAACTTATTTATTCTTCTATTTTTCAACTAGTAATTCAATTTATTTTATCCATATCTACTGTATGACATCGCTGTTCACAAAAGTTCAGGATCACAGATGGGTTTCCACATGTCAAGATTTATTAAAACACCCAATGCAGTTCGGGAAAGCAGTCCGTACTGGGACCTTGTGTCTTCTCTGGCGCCAGGGGCACCCCCAGGTAGCCCATGAGCTCTTGAAAAATTGCCAGCTGCTGCTGACAGTTTGCAGAACCGGGCAGTCCCACCAAGCAAAAGTCATCCAGGAAGTGTGTGACCGTCTCTTTACCAGTGTACTATGAGAACACCCACTGCAGGAATGTACTAACTCGCTGAAATAAAGCACAAAATATGGAACAGCCCATTGGCAGTGCCTTGTCCACGAAAATGGACCCCTCAAACTGTATACCCAACAACTGAAAATCCTCACGGTGTACCAGTAGCAACCTAAATGCCGACTTTATGTCACATTTCGTCATTAGGGCGCCTGCCCCTACTGTGGCAACCAGATGTCGTGCAACATCTCCCGAAGAGTAAGACACTGAAACAGCTCGGCCGCTATGAAATCATTAACTAATGCCCCTTCTGGCCATGACAGGTGTTGTATCAACCGGTATTTCCCCGGTTCCTGCTTTGGTACCACGCCAATTGGGGAAATAATCGGGTCCCGGATGGGGCTACTCGTGAACGGACCTGCCATACGCCCTTACAATTCCTTTAACAATTTTGCCCATACTACTGGACCGTGTGTCTTTGCGGATTTCAAATTCTCAGCCCACCTAGTGGCCCTCGGACCCTCATAGCCCAGCTTAAACCCCTCCTGAAAACCCCAATGCAAAAGCTCTGCGTCTTTGGTCCGTGTATATGACCCCAAAAGTTCCTCAAGACAGTTCAGTTTATCCGGAGTATGAGCCTTAGCCCAAAGCCCATTGTCCTCCCATTCCACCCCTACCACCTGCTGTATGCTGCAAGGGCTGGTTGGACTGCTGACCTTGCCCACTAACTCCTGTCCTCCAGCATTGCACGATGGGGTGTTTTCCCGCACACTTTGGGCATTTGTGCAAAAAACGTGCAGTACTGTCTGGCGCGTGTGCCTTTGTTGAAGTCCCAGTACGCTCCCACTGTGCCCCCGGTGCTGTTCCCTGTATACCCTGCCCCCGTGGGTGGGGCAGTTTTGAAAGGAGAACGGGGCAAGAGGGAGTCCGCTAGCTGTGTGTATTGTCTTCCCGAACTTTGCCCCCCATGGTCTGTTGGTATAGGTCTGAAACTATCTCCCCCCACTTAGCCTCCGGATCCCAGGGCAAACGCGCCCTAAACTCCTCATCATAATGCGACCATGCGTACCTTCCGCACGTCACCTGTGCCCGTCTAATCACGTCCATGTATTTAAACAATGTGACAGACCTGTCAGGGTACTTTTCACAGTGCACGCTGGCGAAAATCAAAAAAACTGCTGATCAATTCTCGATGGTCATGGGAACCGGCAGCCTCCTAGCAAGCTCTAACTCTTTTTCCTTGAACCCCTCTTTTGCTGAAGCTCCCTATGCGGTTGCTTCAGCATGTCCACATATTCGCCTTTCCATATCTTCTCTTGGGTAGCCAACGTAAGGTGGGCCCCCAAGGGCTTTGTGATCCCCATGTACTTCAAGTCTTCACTGGAATGTCGTGACTAACTTTAACCTCCTCCTTGGACACCCCTTCTGACTCTTTTACTCCCGCAGCTATTCCTCCCTGTTGCCCAGTCACCTGCTCCTCTGAGGGGCTAGGGGGTCGTGGTCCCTTCACTCTTACCCCCTTGCGCAGTGACTCCGTCACTACGCCTATGTCTTTTACATACGGACCCTTCCTCAAGCGCACCTTCCCTTCCTCTCCCATACATCCATACCCACTGACACCCTGCTTCGTGTCTCCATACCTGGCGTCCCCCCTTCTACCCTCGTTTCGCTGTGCCCCTCCAGCCTCCATCCCCCTGTGTGTGCTCCTGTGCCATGTCTGAATTGGGGTGGCTTGGTGAGCAAAATAACGATGGATTAAACCCAGATCTGTGACTGGGGGTGAATGTTTTGCCATTGTGCAACATTCCGTCTATCATCTTGTGTGTTTTCCTGTGCCTTACCTGGCGTCAAGGTCGGCGTCCTGACCGGATCCCGCCACCTAACCAGTTGTGAGGGTGGGGCCGCCACGCTATCCACTTTGTGCCATCTGTCCCAACCTTTCTGTAAGAGACTGAACACTTAATTATTGACATCCCCCCTCCCTGCAGCCTGCACTCCCTCATCTTCTATTATTCCCCCTCCTCCACGCTATCTTCATCATAATCTAATATCAATGGGCCATCCTCCACGGACTCCAGCCTGCTCATTCCCGCTCGTTCACTGCAAGTGCGTAGTAGTTTCCCTAGATCAATGCTCTCTCGCTGCCGCCTTGCGTGCTTGTCCTTTGAGTCGCGTGTTGTTATCCATGCACCCTGTGCCTGCACCCCGGAGGCCGCGTCGACCCATCGTGGTTGTGTCACTGGAGACTGTTGATCCCCCCTTCTGCGCACCTGGTCCTGCAAGTCTCTCTTTGGAGCCTGGTTGCCCACATGAGGCATATCCGGCCCATCCTCTCGGTAGGGCAGACCCGCATGCAACAAACCCGAGTACCTCACCTGCCATCCCTGTCAAAGAAAAGTGGAGTCTGACGTGCCGGGGTTAGTCCTTACCTCTGACCCTAACACCCTTGAATACCACTGCCCAAGTTCACCCGCTACCCGCCCCAGGCCCGATGCACCTGACGAGTTTCCCCCCTACTGTGCCGAAGTGCCCCCCGACCCCCAGCCCAGCCCTCCTCCTTCCCGTTGCTCCACAGCAACGAGTCCACCACTATCTTGCCCACACGGCCTTCCCCAGCCCGGCTGACAGGTGGTACGGTCCCCTCCCTCCACTGCTCCTGCTCTCTTCCCTAACTCCAGGGCCCCTCCGTTTGCCCACCCCCCTTTCTGCCCAGCCACTCCCCAGCTCCAGGAACAGCATAGGCCCCCCACCGTGGTCCCCTCTCTCCCCACCCCGTGAGACCCGACCAGGCCCTCCCTCATCCCATCCACGCTTCTCGACCTGTCACTGGGTCCCCCTTGCCTTTCTTCCCCTCTGCTCCCCACCAATCCCCACTTACTCCTGGTGCCCTAAATCCTGCCCTCCCTGGCCCCCCATCCACCCCTGGGCCCTCCCCCAGCTGTTCCAGCTCTCCACCTCTGCCTCCTCCTCCCCGCCGCTCTCCACTAACATGGGAGAAGACCGGCCGCTGTCCAGCAGGATCGGGGCGGCCCCCGGCGGGCCTCTACCCCGACGTCATCCTTCTAATGGGAGCCCCCCGCCTGGATTCGAGCGCAGGCCATGGAGCTGCGACTCGCCCTCCCCCATGCATGGCCTTCTGGTGTGCGGCTGGCTTAGCAGCACAGCCGCGCCCCTAATGCCCATTATCACGATGATTGTGGGCCCGTGGCGGCGAGCAGGCTAGCACCGCCACCATGACCTCGCTTGCTGCACGTCTGGGAGGCCTCACCTCTATCGCGGGCCGCAGCTTGTCCGTACGGCCCACCTCAGCCAGGAGGAGTAACGCCTCTGTCACCCTCGGATCTTCCGCCATCTTCCACCCGCACCGCCTCAGGAAGAAAACCCCACAGTATGACCGCAAGCCCTGCTCTGTGCCGACCTACACCAGACTACCATGAGAGAAAGCGCTGGACAAGGATTTCCACCAAATTCTCTGGCCTTGCCTGACAAAATTCTCTTGGCCTGCCTGTGCCCCAACCGTGACACGACATGGCCAGTAAAATCACCCCCCAGCCCAAAACCAGCCCAAGTGTAGCCCAACAAGCCCAATTGGGCTCTGGCTGCACCCCGGGTCCAAAACCCCATGGGGAGGCAGGCCTCCTGTTGGTCACCCGCCCCCCCACAACCCTATTTTGCAGCATGTGCATTTTAGATGGTGTTTTTTGATCACTTGAGTCTGTAACACCTAGAGAGGTTTTCACGTACTACTAGATTGTTGCCCTTGATGTAAATATAGCCTTCTTCATTTAACCCCTTGGCCGCTGCGGCGCTAGGGGGGAGGGGGGGGTGCGCGGTGCCACCATGCTCGTGACGGGACCACTCCGTCACGAGCCGCGGTGGCGCTGTGCTTGTGACGGAATGGTTCCGTCATGGTCCCGCCCGCTCAATAGAACACGCCGCGCAGGTGCTAAATCAGTGCCGCGCAGGTGCGGCGGCCGGGCCGTGCCGGAACAATTCCGTCACCAGCACAGCCCCACCGTGGCTTATGACGGAATGGTTCCGTCACGAGCGTACAAGGGGTTAAATGGTTGGTAAAGTCGTTGTGTGACATTACAGCATCACTGCACATTTTAACCAGATATTGAATTTTATAACTTCTTAAAAATAAAGGCAGCAATCACAAGAGCAGGAACTAGCAAGGAGCCACCATCAATCCTCCTATGTATGCCGAATCTGAATAAGACTGGTCACCAAACATCGCACCTATACAAACTCCTCAGCCCGGTAACATCAAAACTAAATACCAAAGCTCTGGAATTCTGGGAAACGCAACTCACCAGACAGTTTAGCGAGAAAGATAAGGCCCGACTATGGACCTCAGCATCCAAAAACAAGGTATCCCCAATAGTAGCCCAAACTAAATTCTGGCTCCTCCACAACGCATACTGGACCCCGGCCCCACTGGCATCGATGGGGCTCAGATATAGCGACAAGTGCTTGAACTGCCATAAGCACAAAGGAGACTTCACCCACCTCATCCTCTACTGCCCCAAACTCAAGTCTTTCTGGGACAACATAAGAGTCTTCATAAATACCATAATGGGACACCCAATTCAGCACAACTTCTTAGGGCTAGTAGCCGCCTTCCTGTCCCCCGGATTCAACTCCAAAAGCGATAGTGACCTAATCGACCTCCTGCTGACAGCAGCGGTCAAAACCGTTCTGGCGAACTGGAAGGACACAGGAAAGGCAACCTTTAGGAGCTGGCTGAATTGGATCACGTTCCTAAGAGGGGCGGACAACATAACGGCGGACAGCTCACCACACTCCACCCAAAAAGGCGAGATGTGGCTCCCCTTAGATAACTACCTGGGCACGCACAAACCACTATAGACAGAGACCACTAGTCTCCCCATAGCCCATAGATGGTGTGCGGCGTATGAACGACCACGCCACACTTTCCTGCCCGCTCATCCCTTCTTTTCCTTCCCCTATCTTTTTTTTTTTTTCTTCTCTTCTTTACTTTCCTCGCACGAGGGCTGTACGCAGAACGACCGAGTGCCAATGTAAGCCAGTACCATGCCAGACAACGAATGTAACATGCACCTAACTTTCTCAACCTTATGCCCACTGTAACCTTATGGCGCATAAGACAGTATTGCCTTCACTTCACATGTTCTGTTAAAATCTCTTTAAAAAAATCTTTTGAAATCAAAAAAAAAAAAAAAAGAGAATGCCTAACTGCTAGCAAATGGGAAGCAGGCGGCATGTGTTAATGAATGTTGTGACGTTGTTCTTTATTGGAAAAGTGGTTTTATAAAACGTCCCGTTAGGCTCTCAGTTTTTGAGTTAATAAAGAAACACATAAAAAAATCTATAAACGGAGTAGAGAGTGACTTTGTTAGCGTTTAAAATCAGTTTAATAGTTTGACCAGGTATATTTCTAAGCGATGTTCCAACCAGCTCTTTAATCCTTGCCTTGTCATCCTGAGACAGATCTCCCAAAGGTGTTAAGCGGACATATGTATGATTCTCGTCCTCATGGTAGCTCACCAGTGTGATGTGATTGACATGCTTTGTGGGCAGTGACGCTCCACAATCGCCGTTATCATTACTGTTATTGTTATATTATCTAGGTTTGCAAAAGCGTGTTTGCTGAATAGGATGTCCTTTGCTCTTTAGGGCAGCTTTGACAGCTGATTGAACGAAAGCCTTTTCTTCACATCTCTGCCTCGAGTCCTGCACACCAACTTTTACGTCGGAGGCACTTAAAAACCCCTTTGAACAGCACAATTCCATATTCCCAGGGACCAAAAGATGCGCACATCCGTGGGTACAAGCCAGTGTGCTCCTGCAGTTTCATGACCACATTAAATGATAGTGCGTGCTTCTTCATGTCTTGCTGACACACATTCAGAATATGTGGACAGCAGCCTATGTGTTTAGATAAACCTGGGGAGAAGGTAGTGTTTCTTTAAAGGAAGGGTGTACGTGGAATATTCTGTTTGTTGTATATTGGGCTTGCTGTATGTGACTTGTTACCAGGTAGTGTGGTCAATAACCGGTGTTGATAGAATCCAGCTCAGTGATGCTGTTTTTATGGACTTCGTAAGCATAAAAGTTGGAGTTGGCACTGCTGGTATTCCAGGTTAGAGCTGCTGGCAGTGGACTAGTGCGTACACATCTGTAAAGGCTTTATCCCTTGAACCACCACACTAACTTGTATTCCCTGAACTACTACACTGGAAGCGAGTGGCAGTGTTGGGTCACACAACATTGTAATAGCCCACATGTTCCCTGCATTGTCTGTCGTTGGCCGGGTAATGTGCGTCTGGTTATAAAAAGCTAAAGTTAACCCCACCTCGTGCACAGATTCGCTTTCACAACTGTTAACATACGAGTCACCACAAAACCAATGCGCTAAAATCTTTCGGATTTTCACTTTACATGAAACCGCAAATACAGCGCTCAAAGTGTTCACATGATTTATGGGGATAACTTCACCACCAAGTTCCGACCAGTTGAGTTGATGCTCCTGAGATGCCTCCTATGATTTTTGTCACAACTGTTAGCTCAAATTGATCCATCAAGCACTCTGTTGCAATAAAAAACCTCATACAAAATATGCTACGTTAAAGTCACTCGCACAGTACAAGAGACTGTGAAAGATTAAAATGGGAGGATTTCGTATGGTCACAGGAAGGCCTAACTAGCATGCCCTTAAGAACCTTCTGAAAGCCGTTAACCTAGACGCCAATACTGAAATTGAAGGGAAATGTATTCAAACGTTTTCTACTTTTAAAACTACAGTCAACGAGAACCCAACCATCAGGGGGTATAAACATGTGCAACACTTTACACCTATTTGAATTTTCTAGATGACGGTCTATAAATGCAAAAAGTACATACCTTTGATTACTTAGAGCAGCACAGTCGGTCTGATAACACAGATCATATTGGGACATAACAACATACAAACAAAAATAATAACATACACTGACCCTGGAACCATGGCAGCTATAGTGTATTACCTAATTATATACAATTGTTTTGCAGTTTTATATTGCGCTATCTATACCCGAAGGGTTTGGAGTGCTTTACATGAGCACCAGGTGCATTACACAAGGGCACATTCATATGCATTCTGATCATCATCACGTTCACTTCCACATGTTAAAAATATTATTTTGCCCCCAATGTTTTCCAAGTAGTCATGCATTTGTGTGACTGAACGGAAGTTACTCACCGGAGCAAGGGAAAATCACTTATTCTCTCTGCCTAAAATAAAAGCGAATTTGATCTTTTGCACTGTTGCTGGCGCTCAGGGTAATTGCTCCAAAGGACTTTTTGCCGGTTTCACGCTATACAAAACTTTAACAAAAAATGATAACGATTTGGGAACGTGGACCACTTTTTGAGGGGTGCCGGGGCCTAACTGTGATCTCAATTCGATAGATTTATTATAGGTTTTGATCACCAGCACTGTTCTGCCACTTTCTTTATCTTCCTTGGCTTAGTCTAAACTTCCCAATCTCCGTGCAGCCAAACAATTTTCTCAAGGAGGATTACCCCGTGAGTAAATCACCTCTATGGATCTCAGGTACATTAACTTCACAAGACACGTTCACTCAACTTTTGCTTTTGGATGGCTGGCTCCGCTCGAGTCATGAAGGACCAGTGCTATGGATGACGCACAGAAGAACGAGGTGACGTCCGTGCACGTGATTTCATCTTTGCTAAGAAGTATTCCTCTAATTGAGAACTAGTCTAAAAGTGAAAGCCCACACGGTGTGCCAAATGTAAGCAAAGCACGTCGTGACATATACCAAAATAGTACTAACAAGAATAAAAAACAAAGCTTGGCAATGCAATAGGACTCGCATTTCGCGAGACCTATTGCATTGAAAAACTGTAGTGCTGGCAAACAATAAGATATGAAAGGGTGTGGGGAGGGCAGAGGGAAGTCACAGATTGAGGGAGGGGGTGGGGAGACAGGGAAGAAAATAGTGTTAGTAGTAAAGGGGGCAATAGCCATGGAAGGATACAAATGATGAATGAGGAGGGCTAACAAGCCTCAAACTAATCAGAAGGCAGTATTTAAGACAAAAGCTGATGGGCAGAGAGTGGACGGAGCTTCGATGAAGCTTCCACGCTACAGTATATACTGCATGCCTCGCAAACCGATGGCAACGTTTTCGCTCTGCAACACTAAGCGAGATCTAAAAAGGGGTGGTTGCGGAAACCTTGCATCCTGTGGTGGGCACCCCGCGGTACCTGCCACACTCTGCATGGTTCTACACAGGGGTCCCTTGGGTACCCCACGGCCCCCAACCGGAGGCCTCGGGTTGAAGAGGGGGCATGCTAGGAGCCCCCAAAGTCAATTTCCAACAGCCTTTTCATTTCAGACGGTCCGAGTCGAAAAGGCTGTCCGAATCCGACATCATAATACTTCGGTCAGAAACATGGTCCGTAGAGCTATACTATTCGGCTTTGACTGACTCGGAGTTTCCGAATGCCGGTCGGAACCGATTTGGAATGACCAAGCGGTTAACTTTACATTGTAATTGGTCGGTCAGAAGTTTTTCTGACTCGGTCAGAAACACAGATTCCAACACGGTTTAGGAAACTCTGTATGCCATTCTGAGCCTTTCTGATCGACATCATAATCAGGCCCTTGGAGCAGGAGTATATATTCTCAACCTTGGCCTAATTCAATATTCCTCCAGCTTTTATTTGCTGGGTCAAATGCCTATATATCAACGCTACGGCGAGGGCGAGAATTAGAAGACATATCTCACCCCAGCACCTGATATCATGTGGGACCAAGCAGGGTTGCCCATTATCCCCTTTGTTATTCGTTATGGTAGTGGAACCCTTTGCGCAATGTCTCCAGCAGATGACCAGTGACTGGAGCATGGGGCAGACTTAACATCAATATCTAATTCACTCCAATTATTTGATGACCTTTCTTGGGTCTGAGTTAATTACGCTAAATCCCATGCCTTCGTGTTACGAGATACTATAGCCCATAATGCAATACTTTTCAGTACACAGAACATAACCATAGCACATCATACATTTCGGCATTTGGGTATCCAGATACCCAGGTTTGATACAGATTTAATTGATGGAAATATACAGAAAGCCATCTCATCACTGAAGTCCCAAATAAAATTCACGATTACGGTGCCTTTGTCGGTGGTAGGCCAGATTGCATTGTCGAAAATGGTGATGTTACCCTATCTGCTGTATTATTGTGTTAATCTGCCTATTATGGCCCCTGCGGCCATCTTTAGAACATTTTATTCTTTGTTGGTTGAATTAATCTGGGGCACAGGATGACATTGGGTTGGCCTACACAAGAAGCAATTACCACCCAGAAAGGGGGGAATGGGTACTCCGGAATTCAAAGCCTATTTTTTGGCAGGAAAATTACAATGGTAGTCCACCTGGCTAGCGGCATTCCACTTGAATCCCCATATGTTATGGATAGGCATGCTCCAAAGATTACTATTACCAGGAGTGGTGCATTCCACTCATCTTACATTACTACTAAACAATGCAATATCATGTACCCTCCGATATAAAAACCTGCCCCTGCATTATCGGTCTGATTACGATGTCATGCGGAAAGCCTCCGACCAACAGTTGGATTCCCCTAGACTGTGCCGGAACCCATCCGTCCAACTCCGTTGGATTCAATTTTGACCGACCCATTATGATGCTCGGGTCAGAAGGGAAACTGTTCAGTCATTCCAAATTGGTTCCAACTGGCTCTTAGAGAATCTGTGTCGGTCAGAGCCAAATCGCACAGCTCTATGGATAGCGTTTCCGATCGACCGATTACGATGTTGGATTCTGATAGCCTTTCCGACTCGGACTGTCTGACATGTAAAGGCTGTCGGAAAGTGACTTTGGGGGCCCCTAGCAGGCCCCACTTTATCCTTAGGGTACCCAAAGGACCCCCATGTAAAACCATGCACTGTGTGGCAGGCACTATGGGGTGCCTACGAAAGGGTGCAAGGTCTCTCGCAGACATCCATTTCTGTGTTGTTAGTCAGAATACGGGCTCTCATCGAAGTTAATGGGAGTCCGACTGACCGGTGTTCGGAAGCTTCGTAATTGGTCGTGTGGAACCACCGACTGCAAGCTGGTCACAACCGAATCCAACAAAGAGTAGGGTGGAAAGTTTCTGCACAACCTCGTAATTGGCCCCTATGTCTCTAATATACAACTATAGGGCTTGCCCACCCTGGTAGGCATACTCTCAGCAGTCAGGCTGGCGCCCTGGGAAAGTGGGGGGATCACAAGAGTTGAAAACCTATTTACGGAGGATGCACTGATGGCTCACCATGACTTTACACAGCTCCATGAACTCCGGAATTCTCTATTTCTGACACATGCAAATATTTTGCTCTACATTCATACACACTGGACACCGGCAGGGCTGAACCAGAAATGCATACATTGATTCAGTTTAGATGATATATATACTTAATGCTAGTAGACATCTGTTCAAATGGCTATATAGGCGACTCCTGGCCCATTTACACAGATCATTAGCCCTTTACGGGTTCAGTGGGAAATTGAATTAAATTGTGCATTACACAATAAGGAATAGTACTTTATCCTCAAACACCCAAGTGTGATTTCCCGCAATTCCAGGTTTTTATTAATTCAATTTTCAATCTTACACAGAGCATACCTGACACCATTGAAGCTTCATAGGTTCTTCCTGATGGCGTCCACCAATTGTCCTAGATGTCAGGCAGATACCGTAGACCTTTTGCAAATGTTATGGGCGTTTCCCTTGCTGACATTCTTTTTGGGACGATGTCGGGGACACACTTTCAGCACTTATGAGGCTTACTTACAGGCATAATTTGTCTATTTTGTCTATTTGGCCTGCAACCTCCACCAAATATTTTAAGACTGTGGCACGGTTTGTGGACCTAACGCTACTTCTGGCCAAATGACAGATCACAAGGCATTAGAAATCCTCTAGGTCCCCCCTTGTCTCATACTGGCGAGAGGCGGTTACGGTGGGGCACAGCAGGTAGCTATGCATTACGCAGGGAGGAATATTGCGGTCTATGTATACGTCCTATAGCAATAGTGTGGGATGGTCTCCTGGAACACTTTAAGTCCTAGGAGGATGATGACTTATGATCAACATCCACACATTGGCGATAGAGCTCACACACATCTAATGTCAGACTTACCTTGATGATAGGTATACATTACATACTACTATACAACTATGCACATTAGGATGCTAGAGATGCAGGATTGCCCAATATGCTTTTTCTATACGTTTCTTACTTCTACACAAATGGCAAGGATGTTGCCTGCAATATATTGACTTTGTTGTAGACTATGTATGAAGCTCCTGGATGATGCTCTGAGCCTAAGACTACTCTTGACCCACCCAGTTTGTATGGCTTTATCCAAGATGTATAGTTATTTGTGTCTTGTGTAAGGAAATGCAATAAAATACGTTGCACTCCAAATGGTTAGTATAACCCTTTACAAAGTTAGCTGGTGTGATACCCACCTATAATCTAAGAGATAATACGATGCCCACAGAGAAGATGAGATGGAGACGCACTGGGAACTTTGTGGAAATATGTGTTAAAATAGGTCAGTTAGTCCTATCCAAACTTTATTATTTGTCCATCCAGGGGACGGCAGTGAGCGTACTACATGCTGGACCCGACTGGTGTCCTATTTGAACAAAACCGCCACCCACTGTAGCAAATAATGATTGTGAACAGTTTAGGTCTACTATGAAAAAGCGGGGTATGTAACCTCTACTTACCTTGTAGTGTAGATTGCATGACGTTGATCCTGAAGAAGTGTCGTGATCAGTTTGACAATTGAGACTCAAATCATGTTGATCATTTGAGAGCATGGCACTCACCACTAGACACCTTACGACTAGGTTTGGCCCCTCTCCACCTTTTAATTAGGCAGTTTAACTTCAGAATAAAGTTTGGACAGGACTAACTGACCTATTTTAACACACATTTTTCGGACATCTACACACACTTGGCCCCTCACCCCCACTATACTCACCGGCAGGAACAAAAGATCCCCGATAAAGAGCCCCGGTTTCAGGTGCCCGTCAGGTATTGCAGCACTAACCTGACGAGAAGCAGGCTCAAATGATGAAGAATGACACATAGCTTGCTGGGTGTGTGAGAGCCCCAGTTCCAAAAGGAGGATTCCCCCTCCTTTTATCACACGACAGGGGTTATCTAGAGACCCCTTTACCGGGTTCTGAACTCATGACACAGAGGTACTCCGTACCTATCTTGTGACACAGCCTCTTGGGGCATGTACACTGGACCTCGTTAAACTGGCCCCCTGTCCCTCCTTTGGTTCAACAATCAATTAAGAGATTACAATGTGAAGTCTTGCAACAGAGAAGCGCGGTGCACTGGCGGTTTGGGAGAAGCTGTGGGTCTGCGATGCAGAGTCCTGCATTGTCATCGTGATGCCATTGAAGAGGGGCTTGCGTTGCGAACGCCAGCATCAAGGATGCCTCATCAAGTGGCGGTTCCAAGGAGACTGTGAGCTGCAAAGCATGGTCTGGCATCAGGATGTGTTTCGCTGAGGCGGTTCTGATGCCGTTGAGAGGAGATGTATTGTGCTGAATCGGTTACGCTTTACAGGACCACAGCTGGGCTGGCAGAGCACTGTCGAGCCCATGCAATTCAAGACGGGTAAAGCCTTTTCTGTTCCTGAGGCTCTGATGAGGAGGCCAGTCAACTAGCTCTTGTAGTCAACCTGGTGATCCTGGGTTCAAGATTCAGGTCCAATCCTTTTCACTCATACAGCAGGGCAGCAGATTGGCAGTCCTTCCACAGGTACATAGGTGTACTCATGTGTTGGGCCTAGGGGGGCATTATTTGTATGCTGTGCCAGATTTGAAGTAGGAGGTTGTTATGAAGGATTTCACTACCATAGGAGTTTGAAATTTCCTGCACCCCTCCAATGGCCCCATCTTGTATGATGGCACAAACGCCTACTGCCACACTCCTTGTGAGTATGCTCATACAGAGACTTTGTGATGCACAAGTGTGGTAGGTTGCAGCTCCTCCCCTGCATCAAGAGATGGTCCATCCTGCCAGTACCTTTTGCCCTTTGTCTCACTGTCTGGGAGTGTGAGAAACTGCTTTGTTGATTGAATGGGGTGTAAGGTCTAGTTAAGCAACAGCCAATATCCCTTGTCACTAAATTAACCTGTGCTTAATCCTTGGTAGCTTGGCACAAAAAGCAGTCAGTCTTAACCTAGAGACACTGTGTAAAGTATTTATGTGGCATATGCAGCAATCTAACAATAATAACGTAAAAACACAACACAAGAAAACTCACGAACCAATTTTTAAAAAACAGCAATTATTGGTAAAGTAATTATTATGAGAACATGTTTTATTGTTTAGTTAATAAAAATGATTACAATCAGATAAAAACACATAAAGTATGCTAAATGTTTAACATTTCTTGTGCAATGAGCAAGTGTGCAAATCAGATGAGCAGACAGTGCACTAACTTAACTGTCTTTTGGCAAAAGGCAATGTATAATCAGGTGAATGGACAATGCATTTAAAGATAGTACAGTCCTATTATTACAATATTTAAAGAGTCATGTGCAATGAGCCATTGTGCAAATCAGATGAGCAGACAATGCACTATAATGCAAACGTCTTGTGAAAAAAGACAATGTGCAATCCGGTGAATAGTCAATATATTCAAGAACAGTTCAGAGCTAACAAATAACTAGCCCCAGATGCCAGAGGCAGGCTGATTAACTCTTGTGACGCAGGACCTGTGCAGTGTATTTGGTTATTAATTTTGCCCGTGCTTGTGAGCACCCACCACAGATGGAAAGAGCTGCTGCCTGAGTATTTTGACAAATATGACACATTGACCAGCATCCAAGGGGCAATATTAATAAAACAGATTGATTAGACCAGGAGACTGGTCTAATCAATAATCTTCTCTGGTGGGCTAAAGTGGTGCAACAGCATAGCAGGTGAAAACATGACTTGTGAATAGTTACATAACCTACAGTCACTTTTGCTTCCGCTGCCTGCCTAGACTGGATTACACAGTCGCATACACAGGATCTGTCTGCGCATTTCTGCATTTATGGCTTCCAGGAGATATGGTTGCGGCATCCCAGCAATGGAGGAGTCCTTCAGAGGTTGAACCAGCGCAAGTGCCGTGTTAATAGTAAGTCCTCATCCTTTGAGGTCTCCTTCAATTACAGATTAATCACATTTTTCCAGGCTGAATATGGGACCCCCCCTGCCAAAAGAGTTGTTTCTTCGATTTGGAGAGTTCTCATGAAATTCCTTACTTGGTAGAACCAGGGTTTACCTGGCGATTCGAAGACATAAGTTAATATGCCCTTTAATTATTTTGTTTGGGCGTTCCTGTTCCTCATATAGAATTTCAGCATAGAGGATTGACAATCAAGAGACTGAGACACAAGCCCCAATCCTAGCCTTAATCTGGAGCAATGTGCGTATCGTGGTTATTTCCAAACGAGCTTCAGTTGATTTGTTGCAAATCTGAATCTAGGGCACCTGGGCAGGCTTGGTGGCCATACTGAAGGGCTGGTAGGAATATCACCTTCATTACCCTTACAATTGGGGCTGCTGAGGCACTGCTTAGAAACCAATGTTGTTGTCCGATCCCATGTGTGATAGCAGCACCTTTCTTTTTAATAGCCCTCGTTTGAGTAGCAGATGTAACATTTGCCCTAAACCAGATGCTGAGATAGTTATACTTTGTGGTTGTGCTGATAATCTTTTGCCCAGGCACCAGGATATATTCTTTTTGTTCTGTCCTGATCAACCTGGAGATGGTTGGACAGATTGAATGTTTTAATGTCATTCAGTACCAGCTGTATCCCAATTTTGATGTGATCCATGAGCACTATATCATCTATCATATATTTGATTATTTGCAATATAGTTTTTCTTAGCCTGGGAGGTACCAGACCACCAGTCTTCAAGGTTTCCCTTAGTCAACTGTGTATAAATGAAACAGCAGAAGGTCCAGGATGCAGCCCTATGTCAGGCTGCGATGTGTTTTAATTCTACAGATAGCCATGCATGGCCCAAATTTTACTGGGATCCATGTCCCAGAGTACAGTGAGATTACGACCCTTTGCATCCTTGGGGGTATGCCCCATGATTCCAGTTTCCTTTATAGGGTTGCCAGATCAACCCCCTCGAATGCAGCACTTTATGTTATGTTATGTTATGTTATGGTGATAACTTTTATAACGTGCACAGCTACTCAGGAGTGTCCCGGAGTGAAAGCCAACAAGAAACAGTGAAACTGAAAGAAGCACAACTTAATTAAACAGCAGCGTCTTTAGGTGCTTCTTGAACAGCCTGAGATCTTAGGTGTTCTGTAGTTCAAAAGGGAGGGCATTCCAGGCTACTGCAGCTTTAAAAGATCGAGAGGGGCCCCTATGGATGAAAGACGAAAATGGGGAACCACCACTAAACGGTGCGCCGCTGAGCGCAGTTGCCTCTTGGGCTCATAAAAACGGAAAAGTTTTCTGAGATAGGGCAGCCCCGTTCCATGCAGTGCTCCATGAGCAAGGGTAAGAGCCTTAAATTGGACACGACTCGCCACGGGGAGCCAGTGTAGGTCCCAAAGTTGTTGTTTCATACTAGATCTTCTGGGAATGCCAAATAAAACTCTAGCAGCTGCATTTTGGATTGTTTGTAATTTTTTTAGCTGATAGCCCAGCAGGCCAATGAACAACGCATTGGCATAATCAATGCGTGACAGGATAAGGGCTTGTGTCACCATCTCCTTAACAGGTCTAAGAAGCAGAGTCAGGAACTTTCTATGGGATTTCAATATGCCGAAGCACATACCTGCAAGTTTCTTTATCTGAGGGGAGAACTGAAGGTCCTCGCTGAACCACACCCCCAGATTCTTAACTGGATTGCTGATAGATTTAGGCATGGGGTACTTTGTAGGCCAAATCGACTCCCTAAAATGTAGGGGGAAGGAGCCATACAATAGTATCTCTGACTTGTCTTCATTGCACTTTAGTTGGGAGAGTGCAAGCCATTTAAAAATGGCAGAGAGACAGTGTAAGGATGGACAGGGTGGATGGCAATGAGAAGAGGGATGTCTGGGGTTCGTTTGCTTGTACGTTTCTTTCTTGCTTTCTTTCAGTCACCAGACTTAAGAGGACTGTTGATGGTTAAATTCACAGTGCTTTAAAAACAGAAGATTTAAGCATAGGGAACAGCCATGGATGTTCTTCCGGACCGTCTTCGAGGCTTCCCTCGGTTTGGTCTTCTCTGGTTTGGGTTCCCCGGGGCTCCTCAGAAGGGATAAAGAAGATAAGGCCGGGATTAGTCACATCCAATGCTTTCTATATTACTCTAGTGCAACCACCACCTTGCGTAGTGAGGGAGAGGGGGAAAAAGAATAAAAAGATCCGTGAGGTAAAGGGTCGATGTGCCTGCTTTCACTCTATCCCTTGCCTACCCACCACCACCACCAGAAAGCACCTCTTAACGGTACTTGCCTTGGGCCACGGCCCGTCCACAGGGCCGTGGCGTCCGGACCTGGGGCGGTTGTCCCCTTCCTAGGGCCACCGGGTATATGCGCCTTCTCTGTCGCTGTCGGGTCCTCGCCTGGACAGGACACTGGACTCCGTCATGCCTGTTCTCTCCTCTCTCCGCTCTGCTGGGCTCCTCTCCCGATCCGCTGGGCTCCTGTCCCGCGTTGTTACCGCTGGGCTCCTCTCCCGATCCGGTGGGCTCCTGTCCCGCGTTGTTACCGCTGGGCTCCTCTCCCGAGCTGCTGGGCTCCTCTCCCGATCTGCTGGGCTCCTCTCCCACGTTGTTACCACTGGGCTCCTCTCCCGAGCTGCTGGGCTCCTCTACCGATCCGCTGGGCTCCTCTCCTGATCCGCTGGGCTCCTCTCCCGATCCGCTGGGCTCCTCTCCCGATCCGCTGGGCTCCTCTCCCGATCCGCTGGGCTCTGCTTCGTCACACTCTCCGTCCTCCTCTGGGCTCCAGGAAACCGCTTCCTGCTGACGCCCCCCGTGCTCCAATAGGGTACTGATTTTATGGTGCTTCCTCCCTGTTTGGGTCCGCCTTTCCTGGCTGACGACTAGTCCGTCGAACGCTTCCTGGTTGGAGTTGGTGTCACTCCTCGGGATGCCCCACTTCCGGTCGTTGTTTGGGCTCGGGACGCCGTCAGTCTCACAGACAGGTTTTAGCTAGGTCAGGGGACAAGGTATTTTCTTTCCAGATAAAAAGAAGCTGCGTATCATCCGCATAAGATATGATCTTGGCTCCCAGTTCCTCTGCTAGGTAGATCAGGGGCGTAATGTAGAGGTTAAAAAGGAGAGAGCTCAAAGTAGAGCTCTGTGGGACACCTGTGTTCACCTTTCTAGGGGCCGAGGAGAACAGGGGTATTCATCCCTGCTGAGTTCTATCCTCGAGAAATGATTTATTCCAGCCCCAAGCTACACCAGAAACACCAATAGTCGAGAGACGAGAAAATAGTTGCCGGTGGGGCACCGTATCGAATGCGGCTGACAGGTCCAATAAAATTAGGGCTGCTCTGCCACCAGCATCCAAACATTCTCTAATCGCCTCCAATATTTCGACCAGGGCTGTCTCCTTACTATACTTTTCCCTGAATCCCGATTGAGCAGGATAAAGGGATCCGGATGTCTCCACAAAGGTGGCCAAATGCTTATAAATTGCTTTTTCACACACCTTTGCCACAGCCAGGAGAAGAGATATTGGTTGATAGCTAGTTGGCATACTAGGGTCAAGGAAAGCCTTTTTTAATAGCGGTAATTGTTTGGTCTGCTTCCACTCAGGTGGAACTATGGCGGTCTGAAGTGACAAGTGTATGGTGGTATTAACTTCTGGATTAACCACCTCGGCAACTGCTGCAAGCAATCTTGCTAGACATGTATCCGCAGGAGAACTGGATTTTAGGGATTTAAGGATCGACAAAGAGTCAGGCAGGCCAATAGAGGAGAACCCCACCAGGGGGGAATCCTTGAAAATTGGACTGAGGAATTCCTACAAGAAACTGTTTCCTGCCCAGGCGAGCTAGTCCCGAAGCTGTCCTGAATAGCCTGAATTTTGTCAATGAAAAAGCAGGACAGCCTTTCGCACCAAGCCACAAAAGCTGGTAAGATGATGCGCTCAGCTTCAGGGGTCATGAAGCTCTGCACGATAGAGAAAATTTCCTTTGAATTATTTTTGGATATAGCAATCCGTTCTGTGTAATAGCTGCTTTTAGCCTCCCCAATTGCAGCATAATAGCCTCTCTGGGCCTTCCTCAGCGCAATTTTGGCAAAGGGGAAATAGGCCAGTCTCCAGCTGAGTTCAAGTTTTTTACAGAGCTCTGTTAGCTCCTTAAGCTTACTAGTACACCAGGGCTTTGAAGGGGCATTTCTAGCTCGCTTATTGGCGAGAGGCAGAGTTATCTCCGCCTCTCGTCAACTGCCTGAGATATCCAATTACAGAAGGTCTCTAAGGCTCCCTCCAAATCTGTAGCAGCGGAGGGCCGAGAGTCTAACAGAACCCTGCTTAGAGCAGAAGGGTCAATTCTTGGAGAAGGTCTACTTTGGAGATGTCCCTTATTAAAGTGCCAATAAACAACAAAGGGCCTAGGCTCATAACCAGTCAGGCTGAACCAAATCAACTGTAAATAACAAAACAAGTGCCAGGACTGATAGTTTTTTGACAAATAATAATTAGGTTATGGTCTTCATGAATAGAGCATAAACACCTGCTTAGACATTTGCATCATTTAATGATTTAGTGCATTCATAAACTTTATCACAATTTTTGAAAAGATATTGCTGTGTGAAAAAAACTTTTTGACAATACTATATACAAATATTTACAATGATATATATACAACAAATTTGGACAAACCAACAATTTGCATTTACACCACATCCATACCTCTTACATACTTGGCATTCATACTAGAAAAGAAGAAAACCCTAGGAACACCACAGTACTTAATGAAAATTCAAAACTTGAACATAAATGTATCACAAAAAATGTAAACTAATTGCGTCAAAAGTTTTTCTACTGGTTGAACAAAATTCAACTGTCCATAAATGACAATCCAAAAATGATCACTTCAAAGTGCAGGTGACCTGGGTCTAGTATGAATGCCAAGTATGTAAGAGGTATGGATGTGGTGTGAATGCAAATTGTTGGTTTGTCCAAATTTGTTGTATATATATCATTGTAAATATTTGTATATAGTATTGTCAAAAAGTTTTTTTCACACAGCAATATCTTTTCAAAAATTGTGATAAAGTTTATGAATGCACTATATCATTAAATGATGCAAATGTCTAAGCAGGTGTTTATGCTCTATTCATGAAGACCATACCCTAATTATTATTTGTCAAAAAACTATCAGTCCTGGCACTTGTTTTGTTATTTACACCTTATTAAAGTGCGGCATCTGAATGGTCCATGAGAATTGGATCAAATAATGGTCCGACCAGGATGTTTGAATGGGTTCTTTAATACTTAGTGGAAAATTAGAACAGATCAGGTCTAAAATGTGTCCCCCGCTATGAGACGGAGAGCTAGTCCATTGGGTGAGTTGAGCCAGGTTGAGCGAGTCCCGTAAATCCCTCGTATCACTTGCCTCCCCTCGATCCCAATGGATATCAAAATCACCTTAATCAATGAAACAACAGAAAAGAGATACACTATTCTTATGAACAGCTCGATATCCCAAAATGAATAGGGCAATAATGTTGTCTCAGCACGAAAGCCAGACTGAAAGAATGGCAAGATATCTCGCTCTCACCCCCTCACTTCTAGCTGCTCCAACAAGACACGGGCAAACAGAGTAAATTTTAATAGATTATTTTACACTGAAACAACAAGTATCCAATCAGTAGAAGAGGAGCTATGAATTTCTTAAGTTTTTAGTCAAAATTAGATACTAAAAGTTCAAGCACCAACCTGCAGACATGTAGTCAAGCATGACCGGGCCAACGTCGAAAGTTAAGGCCGATTGCGATGGTCCCCGGTTCAGAAAAACAGAGTAGATTGGGCCCGGTCAGTAAAGTCTTGCAGAAAAATGTCTCAGAAGGTAGACGTTCAGCAAGGCAAGGCTCCAGGAGTGCCAGTAGAGGGAGCGTTGTTGTTGGATAACCTTGGAATAAAGCTGCGGTGAAGTTTTTTTAATCGTCGGACTTAGTCGTCAAAATGGAAGACGAAAATCTCCAGTGGGACAAGGTAAAGGGCTGTAGCCGAAGACAATTCCACAAGGTTGGATACCCCTTTGGCAAAGGACCAGTGAAAAGGATTTGCTGCTGTGAGAACAACGTAGTGAGAGAAACCGCAAAGTCAATCCGACTGGCGGTATACCTCCGGCCAATAGGCAAGCAGGTTTGTTCCAGTCTTCTCCTGGTCCTCAGAGCACTTTTTGCTCACATTCTGTCTACAACTTCAGTTTTGGAAATTGCCCATCTGGGAACCATTGGCACCATAAGCGATGGTTCAGGACTGTTGGGACACCTCTTGGGTGTTCAGGGCTTACCCAGACTGCTTTCAGGTGCAGATTTAAGATGGTGGTAGCCTTTTATGTCTCTGTAGCTCTGTCTAGGAGGCCAGCTAACTAGCCGTTCGAGTCACTTCTAGCAGTCCCGGGTGCAGGTAAAGGTGTAGGGCTCAACAGATTTCATGGCAGGCTCCAGGCAGCAAAACAATCCTTCAACGTACAGAATTAGTCTGGCAGAGTGCACAGCGAATTACAGCAGCAGGTGGTCGCAGGTCCAGAGGTGAACTGAACAGTGGATCCGATGTTTCTTTTTTTATACCATGATGCCTTTCTACTGGAAGTTGGGAAACGTTTCTGGAAAGGTTCTTTAAAGTGTATGGGATTTATGACTCCACTGTTCTGGCTTCCAACTGGCTGTATTGATAATACAAGGTTGTTAAACACTTTGTGTGAAAGCAGGACCATTTAGGTGTAAGTAGGGCTGCGCTCAGCTCCGCCCGCACCAGTGCCAGTTGTTGGACCATTGAGGCACACCTAATCCCTCTTTTGTGTCACTCCCTGGAGGAATTCACAAAGTCTAACTATCAGCTACACGCTGTCATGTGACCCAAGACGGGCTGCAGGCAACAAAAGGCTAAGGGCAAGAAAATGCCATCTATCTAAACGTTATGTATAAAGGGGTTTGATCTATCTATTCAGCAAGGTTAGACCACTTGCAAATTTACATAAACAACAATGTACCTTGTCTGAAATTATTAAGCCTGCTTACAAACTTTTTCATATGTGAGCAATAAATTTAATTAACATGACCACATTCTTATTTTATTTTGCATAACAAATCATCTATGTTGGAAAACATAAACATCAGTCAATATTCAATGAGTTTGAATTAGCTACAATTTGTTTCTAAATTCTGAAAAAACATACAAAAATTATAAATCTATTTATAAAATAGTCACGATTGGTGGCACTTAAAAAAAAATGTACCAGCTCACAATTATCAACCAATCATGAGTGCTCTATTTACCACAATGATACAATACAAACTTCTAAGAAAAAGCATCAACAGGGGTTGTACCAACTTATTAGTTGGACCAGAGCAAGTCAGCTGATTTTACGGAAAGGTTTCTTGCATGCAATTTAGATTCCAACAACTCCCTAGTGCCTGGTTGTTGATGCATATCGAACCAAATAAATTAGGAGTCTCCTCAGGACCAAGAACTGGGCACAACTCTATTTTGTTGTGTGTTCCATCTATGTCCGTCTTTTATTTGAAAGATGAAAATAGTTTTCTGGTGCTTTTGCTGCAATGTTTGACTGTTTCCTTTTTTACTGGAGCTTGCCGAGAGCACTGCTAGCTTTATTATCTCGTGTGTGCATTGTCAGACTTTCAGTTCTTTGTCAGTGCAAACAGCATTTAACAAGCTCAGTGAGGCTGCATAGATTCCTTCTGTCAGCTTACGTAGTAATATTACCGTTTGTTGTCAATCCATTGGCTTGTCTTAAAACAGCATGTAACTTCCAAGCTCCTAAGTAGAGGCAGGCCTTACAGTAGTGAAAAAAGAATGTTAGAGTTTTTCACTATCAGGACATGCAAAAATTATAAAGTGTATCTCCAACATGTTCAATACACTGCACCCTGCCATATGCACTATTTAAGGCCCACCCTACCCTACCCTGGAAAAAAAGTTTTAGTCCTGGCATAAGTTTTATTTTGCAATGTCGAAATGGCAGTCTAAAAATGAACATAGAGGCTGCAATGGCAAGCCTGAGACATGTTAAAATTGCTGCTGAAGAGGGTGGCACAATTAGTGCTGCAGGCCCACTTATAGCATTTTGTTTACAGGCCCTGGGTACATGTAGTACCACTTTACAAGGAACATACAAGTACATTCAATGTGGCAATTGGGTGTAAGAGTTTAATTCATGTTTAAAAGAGAGAGTACAAGAACGTTGGCACTGGTTATCAGTGGTAAAGTGTGCAGAGTCCTAAAAGCCAACAGAAATGGGTTAAGAAAACAGTCTGAAGGCAGAAATGTTGTTGATGACCATGCAGAAGCGTTTGGGGAAGACCGACATGGACCATCTCCTTGAACCTAGAACCAGCACAGAAGCAAGTTGACTGGCCTCCTGTGTGAGCTATAGGGACATCACAAGCATCAGAGACTTGCACCTTGCACCTGGCCTCTGCTGGAGGGACTCCTAACCCCCAAGTGATGCACTCCAGGTCCTAGACTTATGGAAGTGGTGTTAGGGGCGCAGGTTCAGCCTAACCCTAAAAGTTGGGACTTAGCTACATTTTCACCAAATTGTGGACCTGAGAACCAACAGGCTGGGTCTAACTGTCAATCGAACCGCCCAAGGTGCATTGCTTCTTCTCCACAGAAGGAAATCCTATTCAGTAGGACCTCTTGGGGACAGTATCTAGCCTCATGGAGCCCTCTTCAGTCACAGCTGGCAGCTTCGTCCCGCTGGAGGTTTAGAACTTCCAAAAAGTTGTCTAAGTCGGAAGGTAAAAATGTTTGCCAGGTTTGATGACAACTTACTCCACATCTACAATGATCTCTTCAATCTTGAAATCTAGCTTCTGCTGCTCGGAGCTTTTTCTCGCCATTGTTGGCAGCTTCACCAAATCCTCATCCAGTGGCTCCCGGCAGCGACGACTCCTCATCTGACACAGCCTGTTGCCTTGCCCAGGTGAACCCTACCCTCTCAGGAACTTTTCCTCAGGATTTTTTCTAAGTCCAAAGGTAAGCTGAGATGGGCGCACTCCACCTCGGGTATTCAACCTGCACTCCATCGCAGTCACACTTAATTTTTGACTTTGCCCCAGTCTTGCATGACCAGATACAGCCGGTTGGCGCTTTGATCTTTCAGGTGCTATTTTGCAATAAATAAAATCAGAGGGTCAAGCTCAGTTTAATTTAGTGATTTTTTGCGGTCCACCTTGAGAAGGATAGTGGTTGTTACTTGAGTGGTGCTTCCACTCCCCTCAACCAAATTCCCAATTTTGTACAGACCGGTAGTTCAGATTGAATTTCAGCTTTTTCCCACTCAAGGCTCCCAGGACCTCTGAAAAAATGACTAAATCCCTTTCTGCATTTGCATTTTGTTACGTTCTGTTACTAGGTTTTATAAAGTGCACGTTCCCCAGGAGAGGTTTCTAGACGCTAGGCAACAGCAGGCAACGTACAGCTTGCAATGGCTTAATCATGATTGCCTGAATAGCCAAGTATTCAGTAACTTCTGCAAAATGCCTATAGTTGAAGGTGGCACTGATCTTTGGAGAGAGGGAGTTCCAGATACGGTGGCCAGAACAGAAAATCTAGAGCCACCTAATCTCTTCCTCTTGAATGAGCGAGTTATAAAGAAGTTCTTACGAGTAGACCTGAGATTACAATTGGGGACATATTTTTTAATCTGAGAAGATTTAAAAGCAGAGCATTTGCCAGGAAGGGATTTAAAGATAAGACAGTCTGTCTTAAAAATATAGCATTGGTCGACCAGTAGGCAGTGGAGTTTTTTCAACGGGGGTCTTGCTACCTGGTTTTGAGCAAGCTACAGTCTTTGATTAAGGCCTTTAGGGATGCTGAGATAGAGAGAATTGGCCTAGCCCAGTCTAGAGATCACTAATGCAAGCACAACATAACCCAAGCTATCATTTGTAAGGAATCTACCAACTTTCTTTATTTTTCGAAGCTGTAAGAAGCAGGCAGATGTGACTGCCCCCAGTTGGGGTGTCAAAGATAGATTCTTTGACACCCCAGCTCTGCCCTGAGTCCCACCCTGTTCAACCTGTACATGGCTCCGCTGGCAGGGGTGGTACAATCGTTCGGCGTAGAGCTGGTCTCTTACGCCGACGATACCCAACTGCTGATTTCCCTCTCACAATCTCCCTCCGCTGAGGCTGATAACTTTAAATCTTGCATGAGTAGACTGGCAGTCTGGATGAATGAAAATTGCCTCAAATTAAACGGCACAAAAACGGAGGTACTGGTAATAGGTGGAAGAGACACTCTGTGGACGAAGGACTGGTGGCCCGCTAGTTTGGGACCCGTACCTACTCCTAGTCAAGAAGCCAAGAACTTGGGTGTCTGGATAGACAACAAGCTCTCATATGACAGTCATGTCAAAAAAACGGTGGGCAAATGCTTTGGAGTCATGAAAACTCTTAACCGCACCCTGGATCTGCTTCCCCTGAACTCCAGACGCACCAAGACTCAGGCACTTATCACTTCCCGAATAGACTACGGCAATGTACTGCTGCTGGGAACATCGGATAAAAACATTAGAAAGCTGCAAGTCCTGCAAAACTCAGCGGCTCGCCTTGTGCTGAGACTTCCTCGTAGGGCTCCTTCTAAACCATCCCTGGCCTCCCTTCACTGGCTACCCATCCGACACAGGATACTATTTAAAGCCCTCCTGTGGTGTCACAGGATCATCCATCTAAAAGCCCCTTCTTATATGTCCGACTTAGCCATACCTTATGAGCCTAACAGGACCCTACGCTCTAAGGGAATGGGGCTGCTCAAAACCTCGCGCATAAAAAAAGCCAGGATGGGTGGCAAGTCCTTCCGCACTCTTGCTGCTATGAAATGGAATGCCCTCCCTGCATCCATCAGATTAGAAAAAAATGAGGCCTCCTTCAGGAAGCTGCTGAAAACTTACTTATTTACTCTATAATTTACAGCTTCACTGATCTCTAGCCAAGACTTTCTCTCCACATAGCGCGGGGACACGCCGGGAGGCGTCACCAGGCGCTTTATAAGCCCCTTTAATAATTAATAATGACTCCCTGGCAGAGTTGTTAGACTTGAAGCAAGAATTTTCCAAAGCGACAGAGTTCTAGCGGGACCAACTGCCATTAGGTATCAGGCCTACGGTTCCACGATTGTTGCTACAATTTCAGGGGTGGCCCACATAAGGAGGATATTTGTTTCCTTTCTTAAAAAAGTGACACATTTCCACCGTGAAGTGGGACTTCGAAACTTTTGGGGACTTTTTGATTTTCAGACTTTTACTGGGACTCATCCACTTGGTGTTTCTGATCAGGGTCCCAACGTGGTTGGCTTAAAATTGCACCTAAGCCCTGGTCTACCACTTTCCTAGACTAGCATTGGATTTCTAAATTTTTGGTGCTATTTTCACTAATTTCATTTTGTTAGGTTAGGTGTCATTTTGTTTATTAAAGTATTCTCTATTGATCAAATTTTGTTGAGGACGTTTATTGGTGTTTTTACTTTATTACTGTTTTGGTACTGCATACATGCTTTATGTATTGCCCTAAGTTAAGCCTGTATGCTCTTCCATAGCTATCAGGGGGTTGATCTCAGGCTAATTTAGTGACTTTGAGGGTTTGCCCTGACAAGGAGTGAATTTGTAAAGCGCACTTATCACCCATGGGTCTCAAGGCATTGAATAATAGATGTTTATTGTTACCCAACTCAATGGTACTCATTTTATCGGCCTCCAATGGATGAGAGGCTGAGTGGACCAGCTGGGATTTGAACCTTTGACCATGAGGTTGAACACAGGCCCCTGCAGTGGATGCATTAGTCCACTAAGCTACCAGACCCAGCAATCAACCACCCGAACTAATAATCCACTTTCTTACACTGGCTTTTTAACGAACAGCACAGGGGTTTTCGATGCCAAAGTTACAATGTCAAATATAAACTTACACATGCCTGCACAAATTATATTCTTGCTAAAAGATAGAACTCTATGTGATAGATAGAGCCATGACAATGTCACAGAGTGTGTCAAAAGGTCGACATGTTTCATGCCTCTGTGATCCAGAAGGGACTTGTGGTGTTTCTTCAGGGCCGATTAAATAAGCTATCCCTACCCTGCACCAAAGTGGGATATGTGATTTAGTTTAAAAATGTCGGTCTTTTGACATACACTGTGAGATTGTCAAGGTACATAATATCACACAGACAGCCTTCACATTCTAGTTTTTCACCATGCCAAGGGGACCACTGATTAAAATCTAACGGTACCCCGTAAGTATTTTTAAGACACATTTCACTGTACACATTACCCCACCTCCACATACCCTCATTCATCATTAGTGCTGAAGGAGAAGCTCTCTGCCAAAGAGCATTATTGTGGACCCATGAGGCATTGCAGCACCAGCCCCATGAGGATCAAAGCCCTATGATGCAGCATGACACCCACTTCGGTGTGTGAAGGCTCTATCTTCCAAAAAGGAAGATTTTCACAAATCACAACACATTCCAAACCGTGCCGTTCACTTTTCTATATAGTAACAGTTACCCTCCATTTTCATACATACCTAAGGATGGGGGCAGGGGGCCTGAACCTTTAGTTGTTCCGAGTCCCCCCTCTTTTGATAGGTTCAAATACAGAACTACCTTGAAGAGAGGATAGACCAGGAATGGGATACTCAAAGATATCTTTCTTTCCAGATGCGAAATGTAAGCAGATTTCATGCAAATACAATACCTTGGAAAGCACACATCGGGGGTGACCTGCTCCCAGGACACCTCCGCGCCGCACGGCCCCCAGCTGTGTGTGTGCCTCCTCGTGTGCCAGCTGCTGCTCGCAGCCTCGTTTTTGCCGGTCTGTCTGCCTCCCTAGCTGCCGCCTCACTGTACTGTCCCACCAGCTGTGTTGCTTAATTTACTATTATTCTTGTTGTATTTAGTGCTTATTTTCTGTGTAATACTGCCGTAGTGTGTGCCCTTGTACCGTTCTGCCGCCTGCCCCGCTCTCCGCTTCCCGCCGCCGGCCTCGTGGTCACGCCCCCTTTTTCCATGTCCTCCCCGCCTCCCAGCTGCTCCTCCCTCCCACTCAGCCTTAAATGGCGACCGCACGGACGCGCAGCGGTCACGCGCAGCGGGAGCGCCGATTGTGCGCCGAAGGCGCGCCAAAAGCAAGCCCGTCTACGCCCGTCCGCGCCTGGACCGCGGCCAGCGCCAGAACCCCTGGCCCCCAAAGACGCCTGCCCACACGACGGACCTACGACGCCGCCACCCTCAACGCACTCAACGCCGGCCGGACCCCCGCCTGCTGCCGAGCCACCCCGAAACGCACCCACGGACCCTTCACCTGCCAAGCCTGCAAGTTCACCTGCATCCGGACCTGCACCGCACCCGCAAAGCCGAGCACCCGCGGCAACCACCTAAAGTGCATCCTGCTCAACACCCGCTCCGTCCACAGACACGTCATCGAACTCTGGAACCTGCTCGACACCACATCACCAGACGTCGCCTTCCTCACGGAAACCTGGATGAACGCATCCTCAGCGCCCGACATCACCATCGCCATCCCGGACGAATACAAGATCATCCAGAGGGACCGCGTGAACCAGACTGGAGGAGGCATCGCCATCATACACAAGAACACCATCCGCATCACGACCGACTCCAGCGACAGCTTCCACGCTGCCGAGCACCTCCACTTCCAGATACACACCGACCCAAAGACAACCCTCAGAGGCACCCTCGTCTACAGACCTCTGGGACCACGCACACAATTCAGCGAAGATATCACGGATTTCATCAGCCCGCACGCCCTCCCCTCCGCGGACTACATCCTCCTAGGGTACCTCAACTTTCACCTGGAGAACAACAAGGACCGCAACACCGCCGCCCTGCTGGACAACCTCGCAAACCTCGGACTCAAGCAACTGGTCAACACCCCCACTCACTACGAAGGCCACACGCACGACCCCGTCTTCTCATCCAGCAAGCACATCACCTTCAGCCACTCTACCGGACTTCACTGGACCGACCACAGCTGCGTCCACTTCAGCTTCAGAAGAACAGCGATCCACCACCACCCGCAACAGGTTCCTCACAGGAGCTGGAGCAATATCACCGCCGAGCATCTCACCACCTCCCTCAGCCAGAACCCGCCCGCAAGCACAACGGACCCCAACGAAGCAGCCCGCAACCTCACACAGTGGCTGACCGACTGTGCAGACGACCTCGCGCCACTGAAGAACCCTCCCAGCAGACCCAGAAGCAAGAAAGCCACCTGGTTCACCGACGAACTTAAGGACTCCAAGAAGAACTGCCGCACCCTCGAGAAAGCCTGGCTCCTCAACCAGACCACAGACAACATGACCACCCTCAAACAAGCCACCCGCAAGCACCACCAGCTCATCCGCACTACCAAGAAGAAAACACTGAAGGAACAACTAGACAACAACGCCCACAACAGCAAGGAACTCTTCAGCCTCGTCAAGGAGTTCTCCAACCCCAGCACAGGCAACAACAACATCACCCCTTCTCAAGACCTCTGCGACTCTCTCGCCTCGTTCTTCCACCGCAAGATCGCCGACATCCACAACAGCTTCGGCGCACCATCCACGCACCCTACCGCCGAACCAACGCCCCCCACCGCCACCCTCCGCACCTGGACCACGGTGACCACCAAAGACACAGCCCGCATGATGAACACCATCCACTCCGGATCTCCGACCGACCCCTGCCCCCACCACGTCTTCAACAAGGCCGACGCCATCATCGCACCCCAACTGCGGGACATCATCAACATCTCCTTCGACACCGCCACCTTCCCGGAGAGCTGGAAGCATGCCGAGCTCAGCGCCCTACTGAAGAAACCAACAGCGGACCCCACCGACCTCAAGAACTTTCGCCCCATCTCGCTCCTCCCTTTTCCTGCCAAAGTCATCGAGAAGACCGTCAACAGCCAGCTTACCACCTTCCTCGAAACAAACGGATCCCTTGACCCTTCGCAGTCCGGTTTCCGAACCAACCACAGCACCGAGACCGCCCTCATCGCTGCCACCGACGACATCAGAACCCTGCTCGACAACGGGGAAACAGGGGCCCTCATCCTCTTGGATCTCTCCGCAGCGTTCGACACCGTCTGCCACCGCACCCTAGTCCAACGCCTGAGCAACACAGGTGTCCAAGAGAAGGCCCTGGAATGGATCATCTCGTTCTTAGCCCGATTCGGTCCGAGGCCACCGAAGTCATCTGCGGCGTACCGCAAGGATCATCACTCAGCCCCACCCTCTTCAACGTCTACATGAGACCCCTTGCAGCCATCACACGCCAACACAACCTCAACATCATCTCCTATGCTGACGACACCCAACTAATCTTCTCCCTCACCAGTGACCCCGCCAACGCCAGAAATAGCCTACACGAAGGGATGAAAGACGTCGCCGAGTGGATGAAGAACAGCCGCCTGAAACTGAACTCAGAGAAGGCGGAAGTCCTCATCCTGGGACCATCACCCTCCGCCTGGGACGACACCCTAGGCAGCGCACCCAAGCCAACAGACCACACACGCAACCTGGGCTTCATACTGGACTCCTCCCTCTCGATGACCAGACAAGTTAACGCCGTCTCCTCATCATGCTTCAACACCCTACGCACGCTCCGTAAGATCTTCCGATGGATCCCGACCGAAGCCAGGAAGACGGTCACCCAGGCACTCGTCACAAGCCGACTGGACTACGGAAACACCCTCTACGCCAGAACCACAGCCAAGCTACAGAAAAGACTCCAACACATCCAGAACGCCTCCGCCTGACTCATCCTGGACATCCCCCGACGCAGCCACATCTCTGGACACCTGAGGGACCTGCACTGGCTCCCCGTCAGCAAGAGAATCACGTTCAGACTCCTCATCCACGCACACAAATCCCTCCACGACCTGGGCCCCAAGTACCCCAACGACCGCCTGACCTTCTACACGCCCACCCACCAGCTACGGTCGACAAGCCTCGCCCTCGCCAACGTACCACGCATCCGAAGAGCCACCGCCGGAGGAAGATCCTTCTCCTACCTGGGGGCCAAGACATGGAACTTCCTCCCCACCCACCTCCGGCTGACCCAGGACCATCTCACCTTCAGGAGACAACTCAAGACCTGGCTGTTCGAGCAATAGCAGACGCTCCTTTCCCCAAGCGCCTTGAGACCCTACGGGTGAGTAGTGCGCTATACAAATGCTATGATTGATTGATTGATCATGTATTTTGTGGCGACACAAATCTGAGCATGCAATTCATGGCTGAGCCCTATATAAGAGAAGGGTCTGACATTTTTATGTCTAGTAATGCAAATACTCAACAATTACTGAACTGGTATTTTTGCTTGAGTACTAGCGGACTAATTTGTAGCAGTTCTTTAATACAGAGCTTTTGGTTAACTGATTGTTTGTAGGTATGTTAATTTAACAGGGTCCCCAAAAACGATAAGGTAAATTTCATTTGATCATATACCGTGATTTGTGCCGTAATGAACAAAGTGATAAATTAATTTTTTCCTGTCAGTAAAAGTAGATGAAGATTCTTTAGGACTCAACAACCTCAATTGTTAGTTCATATCGCAAAGAAAATTTTCCAGAGAGGTGCGCTTGCAATGGAATGAAATTTGTAGATTGCACTAAGCTCAAAGGCTTCAAAGCACTAAGACCAATGAGGAAAGCATCTGCAGAGACCCGTGAGCTACAATCTCGGATGGGAAAAAAGGCAGGTTTTCATTTGCTTGGGAAAAACCACAAAGGATTCAAATTTCGCAATGTGTGCCAGCAAAGTGTTCCATCATTTAGCTGCTGCCACTGAAAAAGAGCCGCCGCCTCATCTGGCTTTACAGAATCTGGGAATGGTCACCTTCCTAAGAGAAGATGATCTGAGCTGTCTTTTAGGGGTATACCCATAGATTGCTGTTCTCAGAGTCTCATGTCCTTGGTGGTGGAAAGACAAATGTATCATGTAGAGCGCTTCATATATCACTCGCTTACTAACTGACAGCCAATGGAGGGAGCGCATGCCTTCCCTTACTAAAAGGTGTTTACGTACAATCACTACCAGGTGGGCTGCCACATTCTCAGTGACCTGCAGTCTATTAAGCCAACTAATGTTCAGGTATAAAGCGTTACAATAGTCTAGGCGCAATGTAATTAAGGCGATGACTACTGCCACTCTGAGTTCAGCTGGAATAAGTGGAACGATTTTTCTCAAGGTTCTGGTAATAAAACAACAGGAACTCACAGTCCTGCTGACCTGAGTATCAAAGTTTGGGAGTGTTATCCTTAATAACCCCCAGCACTTTTTTCAGAATCAACTGGTTAGGGTAAAGGTACACAGGTCTTTGGCCACCAGAGTTTTGACCACACCAAGCGCAGTGCTCCAAAAGCCAAGATCTCTATCTTTTCGGCACTCAATTTTAAGCAATTATCCTTCAACCAGGTGCTAATAACGTTCATACAGAGTTTGAACTTATCTGCTTCCAGTGGTAGATCATTTGATACAGAAACAATGATTTAGGTGTTGTCTGCATAGGATAAAACCTGAAAGCCGAACTAGTGCACCAGTTCAGCCAGGGAGGCAAAATACAGGTTGAATAATGTGGGGCACCGGGAGGATCCCTGCGGAACCCCACAAAGGATCTGGAATGCCTCTGCTCTAAAATTACCACATCTGATTGTTTGTATCCTATCAGTCAGAAAGGTGCCCAGGAGCTCCACAGCAGTGTGCTTCAGCTCTGCTTGGGATCATTGTCATATTTCTTAACTTCCTACAGTATCTGAGATGGAATTCAATATATTATAATTATTTTAAAAAAATGTAACTGCAAGAGAGTAATAGTTAGCTTACGGCAAGAATTACAGTTACTTGAGATAACTATAACTATCATTGCTGAATTTCTCTGGTTTTGTGTGTGTAAAATCAAAACCTGACTATATTGCCCTGTAACCTGTAACCTTTGATTTTTTAAGTGAATATATATATATATATATATATATATATATATATATATATGTATATATATATATATATATATATATATATATATATATATATATATATATATATCCAAACCTAGTTCACCCGAAGGAAAAGAGGGGCCCATAAGCAAGATGAAAGATTCAGCTTTTTATTCTTTGAAGGAGCGCAGCTTGCGAAATGGATGTAAAAAACAGCAAACAGTGAAAGTCAGCCTGACGCGTTTCGTAGTTGCTACTTCATCAGAGGCAATGACTGAGGCTTCAAAGGCAAACACTTTTCTAGGCCAAATTACATCAAAGGTACCCGCCCAGGTGGGCGTGGCCGATCGCAGGGCTTCGTGGTACCTGAAGTGCAAAGTCCTGTCCTTCTCCGGTGAGTGGCCTGCCTTGAAGCACATTGTTCAATGAAAAATAAAACCACAGTGGGGTATGCAGTATTCCATCACAACACCGCAGCTGTCTGTAATGCCCCAACAAACGCTCCTCGCTCCCAAATCGGTGGTGTTGTTAGGCGTCTCCGTGGGGGGCTTGGACATCCCCAGGGCTAACCTCTGCGGCTCAGGCACGCCGCTGCAAAATCCAAACCTAGTTCGCCCGAAGGAAAAGAGGGGCCCATAAGCAAGGTGAAAGATTCAGCTTTTTATTCTTTGAAGGAGCGCAGCTTGCGAAATGGATGCAAAAAACAGCAAACAGTGAAAGTCAGCCTGACATGTTTCGTAGTTGCTACTTCATCAGAGGCAATGACTGAGGCTTCAAATGCAAACACTTTTCTAGGCCAAAGTACATCAAAGGTACCCGCCCAGGTGGGCGTGGCCGATCGCAGGGCTTCGTGGTACCTGAAGTGCAAAGTCCTGTCCTTCTCCGGTGAGTGGCCTGCCTTGAAGCACATTGTTCAATGAAAAATAAAACCACAGTGGGGTATGCAGTATTCCATCACAACACCGCACTGTACTGCGGGACTGGAACTATGTAGACCCACTTGGGATTCATCTTTGAACAATTTTCCGTGATGCGGCAAACCCACTGGAGGAAACTACAGGCACTGCAAGTGCAGGAGACCACGGGGTGGTCCCGCCCAGCTGGCGGCAACCTTGATATATAATCAGCTGCCTGAATGAATGCCGGTAATCACGTGCAAACTTTGGCCCCTGCAACTCATGATTAAGTGCTCTTCAGCACGAAACGCGTCGAAATGGGGACTGCATTTTGCTGTGTAGCTTCTTTTCCTGCAACCGCGCCCTAACTCCCATTAAATTTATGCGGTTATTTTTACTTCCGTGTGGGCCTCTCCAAGGTGGGCGAACTGTGAGATGGATATATATATATATATATATATATATATATATATTCACTGAAAAAACCATAGGTTAGAGACCATATATAGTTAGCTGGACATTTTATTGACATAAAACCAATGAAATTCCATATATAGTTAGTTGCACTAACTATATATCGCGCACCCGCAATCCACTGCTGATGATGTCACATATTACATCATTCATGACATGGTCAGTGACATCACTGATGACATCACTGATGACATCTCAAATGACATCACTGATGACATCACTGATGACATCTCAAATGACATCACTGATGACATCATCTAGTGTCTGTGTGTTTTTGTAAAGTTTAAATATGTTTTACATATTGAAGAATGAGTGGATGTATGGAAGACTGAGTGTGTGTGTGGCTGGCTGGGAGGTGTGTGACTCTGTGCATATCAATGTGTACTTGTATCAGTGATTGTATAAGAGAGTAAGTATGTGTTAGTATATGTGTGAAAAGTATGGTGTTCTGTGTTTAACTGTATAGATGAGGAAATCGAAGTGTGATTCATTCTTCACAGGACTGACTAGGTGTATGAGTGCATATAATAGTGTTGTAATAATGAGTGACTGTATGTATGAGTGATTGTATGGGTGAATGAGTGAATGTGTGTGTAGACGTAGGAATCAGTGAGTGCGTATGTAGTAACTGGTATTGGTGTGTCATGATGTCATCAGTGATGTCATTTGAGATGTCATCAGTGATGTCATCAGTGATGTCATTTGAGATGTCATCAGTGATGTCATCAGTGATGTCACTGACCATGTCATGAATGATGTAATATGTGACATCATCAGCAGTGGATTGCGGGTGCGCGATATATAGTTAGTGCAACTAACTATATATGGAATTTCATTGGTTTTATGTCAATAAAATGTCCAGCTAACTATATATGGTCTCTAACCTATGGTTTTTTCAGTGAATTTTCAAGGTTTTGTAAATGCAAATTCCTAACTATATATGGTCTATAACCTATGGTTTTTTCAGTGAATTTCATTGTTTTTTTAAAAGCTAATATCTATAGCTGTAAAATATATTCTTTATTACGTGACGTATCACGTAGCCACGTGAGACGCCTCATGACGCGTCGCATAACCGTGACGTATCGGCTCTGCAGCGCAAACGAAACCCGTAACGTCAGCGTGCCGGAGCACGCTTACAGATATATATATTTTTTTTAACCTTAATTAGACAAAATCCACACGTGCACATATCTTGAGGCCTTGCAAAGGCACATCAAACAAACAGTCCCTACAATTTTGCCAAGTTTGCTGGAAATCTATTCCCTTAATTTTTTTTTTACTGTTTCTCTTGGTTTTCCCCTTGTTATGCTTACCGGGACGCTACCCGGTACGCGAACCGGACGCTCCAAAAACACAAGATGGCGGACTCCCGTTACGCTGCCGGTTAGCTGCCCGGTTCGCGTACCGGGAAGCGCCTCTACCGCGAAAAATCGCGGGGGACTTTAATATCCCCCTCATCAATCCTAGGGGGTCAGGTTGGGTTTACCTTGCCCCCTTTCCTTCATTTCCCCCTTCTTTTTTCACCACATCTTGTCTCTCGAACCTACCGAGAGACAAGATGGCGGCCGCTCCGGACTGTTTACAATGTTGACAGCTACGCTGCCGGTTAGCTGCCCGGTTAGCTGCCCGGTGAGCTGCCCGGTGAGCTGCCTGGTTCGCGTACCGGGATGCGCCTCTACGGCGTAAAATCGCAAAAAAATTATTTTTTTATTTTTTGCCCCGCGGGGCACTTTAATATCCCCCTCATCAATCCTAGGGGGTCAGGAGTGGTCTACCTTGCCCCCTTTCCTTCATTTCCCCCTTCGTTTTTCACCACATCTTGTCTCTCGATCGTACCGAGAGACAAGATGGCGGCCGCTCCGGACTGTTTAGAATGTTGACAGACACCGGAGAGCCAATCAGCTTCGTTTCGCGAAGTTCCGTTACGCGTCAGGTACGCGAACCGGGGCGCTAACCGGAGCGCTGTCACAGATATATATATTTTTTTAAACGTTAATTTCTCAAAATCCACTGGAGCACATATATTGAGACATAGCAAAGGCACGTCGGGCAAACCATATCTACAATTTTGCCAAGTTTCATGTAAATCTTTTCAGCCGTTCGAGCTAAAAGTGAGTCCAACCGCCCTATGGAAAAATGAATGGGAAAAACGTGTTTTGGGACCCCCCTTTTTTCTCGGCCCCCCTTTGACGAACCCCCCCCCAAATTTTCAGGGGCTGCTCAGAAACATAATGTGCCATTTTCCTGAAAATTTCAGCCAATTCCGTCCACAAACGCCAAAGTTATTAGACATAGAATTTTCAGAAATCCCATAGAGAAAAAATCCTAACTATATATACCGACTGGCTATCGCCAGTAGGTAATATACATATATAAACATATATAATCTGCATATCTATATAAATATAAATGCATGCATACATATACATATATGCATACATATGCATGTTATTTACATGAAAGTTTTAAAAACACTAATAAAAGCAAAGCTAAAAAGCCACCTCATTACAAACAGAATGGCTTTAACTTAAACGAGGGCGAGATCTATTGCATTTTCAATGTTTGTTTACTTTGGTTCTATCAAGAAGGCATTCAGATGTGTCACACATTTGCCATAAATTCTGAATGTTAGCACTCTAGTTGCTCATTAGATCACTGTAGTAAAGCTAGTGCTCACCAGGGAAGTCTGCTGCTAATCATGGTTTGCAGCCATTTTCCCGCATTTTTTATCCCGCAGACTTTCAGTCCGCATACCATTATCCCGCAAGGTCATTGACCTCGCATACCATTATCCCGCATTTTTTCAAAACGCATGTGCATTTATCGCGCATGCCTTTACAAAGAATTACGTTTTAAAGGCATGTATGGTAAATGCATTTGCGTTGTGAAAACCACGATGACGAGAGAGGTAAGTGGGTTTGTGTTAATTTTTTCGTGGGTTAGTGATTGTGTAGTGTAGTGTAGTGTAGTGTTGTGTAGTGTAGTGTTGTGTTAGTGTAGTGTAGAGTTGTGGTGGTTGTTTAGTGTAGGGTCATGCTGGGGGTAGTGTTTTAGGGTTTAGGGTTGTGTTGTAGTGTTTGCGTAGTGTAGGGTCATGCTGGGGGTAGTGTTTTAGGGTTTAGGGTAGTGTTGTAGTGTTTGCGTAGTGTAGGGTCATGCTGGGGGTAGTGTTTTAGGGTTTAGGGTTGTGTTGTAGTGTTTGCGTAGTGTAGGGTCATGCTGGGGCTAGTGTTTTAGGGTTTAGGGTAGTGTTGTAGTGTTTGCGTAGTGTAGGGTCATGCTGGGCGTAGTGTTTTAGGGTTTAGGATAGTGTTGTAGTGTTTGCGTAGTGTAGGGTCATGCTGGGGGTAGTGTTTTAGGGTTTTGGGTAGTGTTGTAGTGTTTGCGTACTGTAGGGTCATGCTGGGGTGTAGTATTTTAGGGTTTAGGGTAGTGTTGTAGTGTTTGCGTAGTGTAGGGTCATGCTGGGGGTAGTGTTTTAGGGTTTTGGGTAGTGTTGTAGTGTTTGCGTAGTGTAGGGTCATGCTGGGGGTAGTGTTTTAGGGTTTTGGGTAGTGTTGTAGTGTTTGCGTAGTGTAGGGTCATGCTGGGGTGTAGTGTTTTAGGGTTTTGGGTAGTGTTGTAGTGTTTGCGTAGTGTAGGGTCATGCTGGGGTGTAGTGTTTTAGGGTTGTGGGTAGTGTTGTAGTGTTTGCGTAGTGTAGGGTCATGCTGGGGGTAGTGTTTTAGGGTTTTGGGTAGTGTTGTAGTGTTTGCGTAGTGTAGGGTCATGCTGGGGGTAGTGTTTTAGGGTTTTGGGTAGTGTTGTAGTGTTTGCGTAGTGTAGGGTCATGCTGGGGGGTAGTGTTTTAGGGTTTTGGGTAGTGTTGTAGTGTTTGCGTAGTGTAGGGTCATGCTGGGGGTAGTGTTTTAGGGTTTAGGGTAGTGTTGTAGTGTTTGCGTAGTGTAGGGTCATGCTGGGGGTAGTGGTTTAGGGTTTAGGGTAGTGTTGTAGTGTTTGCGTAGTGTAGGGTCATGCTGGGGGTAGTGTTTTAGGGTTTAGGGTAGTGTTGTAGTGTTTGCGTAGTGTAGGGTCATGCTGGGGGTAGTGTTTTAGGGTTTAGGGTAGTGTTGTAGTGTTTGCGTAGTGTAGGGTCATGCTGGGGGTAGTGTTTTAGGGTTTAGGGTAGTGTTGTAGTGTTTGCGTAGTGTAGGGTCATGCTGGGGTGTAGTGTTTTAGGGTTTTGGGTAGTGTTGTAGTGTTTGCGTAGTGTAGGGTCATGCTGGGGGTAGTGTTTTAGGGTTTAGGGTAGTGTTGTAGTGTTTGCGTAGTGTAGGGTCATGCTGGGGTGTAGTGTTTTAGGGTTTTGGGTAGTGTTGTAGTGTTTGCGTAGTGTAGGGTCATGCTGGGGGTAGTGTTTTAGGGTTTAGGGTAGTGTTGTAGTGTTTGCGTAGTGTAGGGTCATGCTGGGGGGTAGTGTTTTAGGATTTAGGGTAGTGTTGTAGTGTTTGTGTAGTGTAGGGTCATGCTGGCGGTAGTGTTTTAGGGTTTAGGGTAGTGTTGTACTGTTTGTGTAGTGTAGGGTCATGCTGGGGGTAGTGTTTTAGGGTTTAGGGTAGTTTAGTTGTTTAGTGTATGCTAAAGGCATATTCGTTCTAAAAGTTTTCGTTATTTTAATTTGCGGCCTAATAGTACATGCGGGATTTTTTTTGCGGACTGATGGTATGCGGGATTTCGTCATATATTCGCTAATCATACTTTCTATGGCAAAATGAACCCCCTCATTTTGTTCCTTTTTAAATTAAATGTTTTAAGAGTTACCACTTTATTCCAATCAAGATGGCTTCAGGTGTACCATACCTTTGTAATAAGTAGGACTGTTAGCACTCTAGTTGTTCTTTAGAACACTCTGGGACATTCTGTCATTGGGCTATAGTTGGGCTACATCTGGCTGATATTTGGGCTACATTTGTTTTTTTTTGTCTCTGGTGGCCATCTTTGGGCTACATTGGGCTACATTGGGCTACATTTGGGCTCCAACATATATATAGCCCAATGTAGCCCAATATATATTTTTCAAAGTTAATTTTCGTAAAAACCACTGGAGCCTATATCTTGAGACATAGCAAAGGCACATCGGGCTACCAGTCCCTACAATTTTGCCAAGTTTGGTGTAAATCCATTCAGCCGTTCAGGCTAAAAGTGAGGCCAACCGCCCTATGGAAAATTGCATGGGAAAAACACGTTTTGGGACCCCCTTTTTTCTCGGCCCCCCCCTTGACGAAACTCCCCTAAATTTTCAGGGGCTGCTCAGAAACAAAATGTTCCATTTTCCTGAAAATTTCAGCCAATTCTGTCCTCAAACGCCAAAGTTATTCGACATAGAATTTTCAAAAATCCCATAGGAAAAAAATCCTAACTATATATACCTACTGGCTATCGCCAGTAGGTAATATATATATATATATATGTATATATATATATATATATATTTATGTGCATTTGTATAGAAAGTTCATTTATTCCCATACCTCACACCATAAGTGCTCCGAATCGTCTTTCGGTTCTTGTGTAACACCCCATCTACGGATCCACCCGCCACAAGTTCGGCAACCTTGGCCAGATTACGTAAAATAATATATTTTGTGTTGCCTGAACCACCGCTGCCAGACTCTGTCGGCCAAGGAAGGCTGTGGATTTTACAAATCCAAGGCACCCAGTTATGCAGCGGACACCTGCGGAAATTCTGTGAATTATATCCAGCGGTAGGCACAGGGCACTTGCACAGTGTTTGCGTGCCAACAGCAAGATCACAAACACAATGAAGTGGTAAATTCAACGCGGGGAATGTGAGTGATATACCATAGTTTATAGGAGAACAGCATATGTATTGGACATAGAGTTCATAATATTAATATATATAATCTCAATCACCTGTGTGAATTATAAGAAAATAAAAACAATAAGAACTTTGCCACTTACCTATTGGTTGGATTTCAACCAATAGTAACAACAGATGGGTGTTTTAAAGCAACCAATCACTGTGCATATGTTAAATGACCTGACTGCACAAAGAAGGCATATCGCCAAAACGCGTCTGCGAAAATAAAGTTGTAATTACCCCGTGAGTGCTCCGATTGGTCTTTCTGTTGCCCCTGTAACATTTACAGCCTTATTCATCAACGGGCCGTTTTGCGAGCCCCTAATAGCGATTCATAGCGAATCGCTATTAAGGACTCGCAAAACGGTATTCATGTAGGAATTGCTAAATAAATAGCGATTCCTACACATTCCTTATTTGCGAGTAGCAAATTGCTAATCACAAATAAGGAATAACTCCCCATTCATTCCTATGGGCCAAAAGGCCCATAGGAATGAATGGGGAGTATACCTTATTTGCGATTAGCAATTTGCTAATCGCAAATAAGATAGCGATTTAAAGGGAGCCAGGGGTGTCCAAAGGACACCCTGTAGCACCCCTTAAATGCAAATTGAAACTGGTGTTGCGCACACACATGTCCAAAGGACATCTGTGTGTGCAACATGCAACTTAGAAAAATGCTTTTAAAAGCATTTTTCTAAGTTTTTGCTATTTACCGAGAGGTCTGACCTCTCGGTAAATAGCGGCCCGAAATTGCGAATTAGCAATTTAAAAATGGTTGATGAATTGCATTTAAGGAATCTCAACTAGAGATTCCTTAAATGTAATTCCTCGCAATTTAGCGAATTAGCAATTACCGATTTTTGCATTTGGGAGGATGAATCCCAAATGCAAAAATTGCGCTCGCAATGGGCCAGATTCTCAGAATCTGGCCCTTTGCGAGCGCAATTCGGCTTGATGAATCAGGCTGTTAGTTTTTAAGTGCAAAAAAATAAAATATATATATAAATATATATATATCAATCACACCGTCACTTGTTCACGCTCTGGAATTCCTCCAGCCAGGAAAAAGATCAACGGACACGGACCATTGTAGTGCTCCAATTTTATTAAAGGTGCATGAGAAGTCTCATGACGTTTCGGCTCGCAAGAGCCTTGTTCACATATATATATATACATACACACACACACATATATATATATATTTATATATATATATATATATATATATATATACACGAAAACTCCTCCACGCCGCTTCCAATCCCACACATACCAGCGAGGCGTTCACACAGGAGACGGACCACAGGATCAGTTACAGGTTTCTTTATTTTAGCAAGTACAGCTGGAAAATTGCATTACGCGTTTCGGGCTAAGCAAGCCCTTGCTCACATGCAACGATTGTTTGTAACTTTTTTGTTTTTATAATGCTCGGTGACTTGCCAATCCCAGCCCCCTGATCAAATCATGTGACCATAGACATAAACAACATCTTGAATGTTGTGGTTCTTACTGTGCAAATACGCAAAGAGATATAAATATCAATTTCTAAATAGGATAAAACTTTGTCATCTTCACTTATTACTGGATAAATCCAAGAAGATAAGAATAGAATAAAAAAACTATTTACAATGAATTCCTATTTGTTATATCTTGCGAGCACCACATATTAATAAAGAGGACTAGCATGGGAAGGTGCATTCCAAAGTGATTTTTACAGTGCAAAACAATCCATGTCTAAAGTGCAGAAATAGGTTTACTAACATGTGTCAACATTTAAGAATAAAGTGCTACAGTCAATGATAAAACCACCTGTATAGATATGTTCTTCATGCTTACTGAACAATTTAAAATAAAATCACATTTTATCAAATATTGAAGCATGATAAAAAACATTTCATATTAAATACAGAGTTCATCATAACAGACTGATTAAAAAAAACCTGTGGCTAAAACAAGTGTTAAAAACGATCTTGTGAAAAGGGAAGAAAACAGGATATTTAATATATTTACACAAGTCGAGGAACTGTCAGTGTACCGTTCCTGGCTAACAGGGAACCTGAATAGCCAGAAGAAAGAGATTAGATAAATTATGTAACCGTATAGAATCAGTATATATGTTCATTGTGTTTGTCTTCTCATATCCACCTAGGCAACAGGGAACCTGACTACCTGGGGTCACTATAAATTAGGCACGTAAACAGTCAATAACACTGCTAATAAATCCTCCCTCAAGATAGGAATATATTCACTGATTCTTAAATGCAGATTGCTATTTATATAATAATACATATTTAAATATCAAATCAAACCACGTTCACTGGATGATGTCATCAGTGACGTCATCATTGATGTCATTTGAGATGTCATCAGTGATGTAATCGGTCATGTCACTGACCATGTCATGAATGATGTAATATGTGACATCATCACCAGTGGACTGCAGGCGTGAGAGTTACAGTTAGTACAACTTACTATAACGGAGGAATTTCAATGGTTTTGTATGAGTGAAATGTCTAGCTAACTATAACACCCCTGAAACCTATGATTTTTTCAATGAACTTCTATGGTTTTTCAAATGATAATCCCTAACTATAACAAGCCTCAAATCTATTCAGTGAATTTCAAAGGTTTTTTAAATGATAATTTTTAAATATATTTCTTGTTCTATTTTTTTATATTCTTTTACGACATTTTTTTTATCTACATATTTGTGGATATTTTTTTTAATTACTCTACACATATTTTTAAAAATATGTATTTTTTAAAATAATATATATTTTTGTATTACTTTATATTTTTTTAAATATACTTATATTTTTCTTTTTTGTTTGAGTGTCGCGCACCCAATGCGCACCCTTGTTGTTCAACTTTCCGAATGCGGATGGTATGCGACTGGTACACGACTTGTGGCGCATACGCGAAATGTACGTATACTCAACGTGACGGTCGTGCGGTTGCACATGACGTCATATGCAGGAGACGCGTACCATGCGCAGACACCATGTGACCGGAAAAAAAAAAGATTTGATTGGTTCATTACACTTCCTATTGTAAGTATTGAAGTACACCACCCATTTCAATCACTCTTGTTACTCCTTCCTGAGGAGAAGACATCTCCCCTTTTTCAATTTTTCACACCTGTTTCTCAGCAAAGTTGGAGAAATGGCTACTAATGAAGCATCTTCTGATTCAGAACACTCTGGAAATGAAGAATTTGTGCCTGAACCTCCCCCTCCAGAGAAGTATACCTCAATTGTCTAAATTGTTTTTTACTTTTCCTCTGATGCAGAAGAAGGTTCATGCCACCAAAGTCATTTGCAAAATCTGCAAGGTGGTGCTGTCCAGGGGTAAAAGTACAAAAAAATACTCTTGTCGAACAGCAAGTATGAGGTGACATCTTCAGACAAAACATCCAGTAAATTTCGCAAGAGAGGAAATGAGAAGACTAAAAGACTACAGCTTTCGATCTACAGTGCAGTCAGTAGAGTTTACAACTTGATACCAGTGCTGCAGAAGCACTAAAGACAACATTGAATTCAGTCTCGATTTACTTAAGGCAGAGACAATTGTACTATGCCCTCATATTTTGTTAAAGTATGAACAGTAGGAAATTCAGCCTTGATTTATTTAATGTACAGACAATTGTACTATATGTCTTCAGATTTTGTTTAAATAAGTGACAAAAAGCATTCCTTGATGTCTGTGTCAACTACTGCCTTCGATCCACACTGCGCACAGAAGGGTTCACAACTTGAATTCAGTAAGACAGAGACTATTTTGTTAAAGGATGCCACAAAAAACATTCCTCAATTAGTGTACTGAGTACTGTTTTCAAATGTACACTGCGATCAACAGAATTTACCACTTGATACCTGTGGCACATCAGCACTACAGACAACATTAAATTCAGTCTCAATATCTTAAGGGAGAGACAATTGTACTGTGTCCTCAGATTTTGTTAAAGTATGTGACAAAAAAAGCATTCCTCGATGTCTGTGTCAACTACTGCTTTCGATGTACACTGCCGACAACAGGGTTCACAACTTGAAGTCAACTTTGCATGTATACTACGGACAGTAGGGAATTCAACCTTGATTTATTTAATGCAGAGACAATCGTACTGTATGTGTTCTCATTTTGTTAAAATAAGTGACAAAAATCATTCCTCAATATTTCTGCTGACTACTGCCTTCCATCTACAATGCGGACAGCAGGGTTGACATTTTGAAATCAGCTTTGAATCTATACTACGAACAGCATGAAATTTAGCCTTGTTTTTTTTAAGGTGGAGTTAATTGTACTTTATTTCGTCAGATTTAAAATATACAACAAAAAGAATTTCTTGATGTCAGTGATAACTACTGCCTTCAATCTTCACCATTCAGGTAGAAAGACGATTGTACATGACGCATTCCAGTAGACGAGAGATGTTACACCACTGCGACCCCCCCGAACCACGAATCATCGCAGGGTACGCACATGCTGAGTCCTTTTGGTACCACTAACTCACTGCACCACAAATAATCTCCTGTAGCCTTATTAAAGCAGAATTCACTAGGCAAAAAAAATTGCAGCCTCACTGCACTACGCATTATCGCAGGATACGTACAAGCTCAGCGCCAAAGATACTACTAACTGAGGTCACCATAAATCATCGCAAAAAAGAGTGAACAGTTTTATGTCACAGTGAGACATCTTTATTTTTTTCAGAGGACTCAGAACCCCGCCCCAAAGCTCCACCCACCTTCTACACCACCCTCCTCAACTTGTAATCAATGAGTAGCAAAACACAAACATTTCACGTTCCCAAGTCCTGAGAATTCCCACTCCCCCCGATTGACGTTTAGCCGACTGACTGGTACCTCGCAGCTCCGCCCGACCATAGGTCTAGCCCGCCCGCCTCAGCAATCTACAGCCGGCCAGTTGAGTCAATATTTGGGGCAATAGTGTAACCACTGTTAGGAAACATGTTTCGAGCCCCCCGCTCCATCCCCCCGAGTCTCTGGGCAAATGGCCCCTTGTGCAAGTCTCTCGGGACTGAACAGTTCAACAGTGGGTCAAAAAATAGAGATACTCACAGTGTCAATGACCCTACTTTTCTCACTCTTACCACTGGGACCACCACGGCCGGGCTGGGGGCACTTCCCGACTCCGACTGTGTTTCCTGTACCAAACATAATGGGAAGAACTGGTTCTGGGTCGGGATCGCCTCCAGTTCTGCCCAAAGGGTGCCATCTGGTCCCACCGTGATACGCCCCCCTCCGCTGGATTATGTCCTTCCGGGTGCTGAACTCTCTCTCCACCTCGCTGGGTCTGCCACCGCCCACTTTGACGTCTCTGCTCCGACCAGCCCTGCGTTTGGTCATGGTCTGCCAGACCCAGCGAGTCCATCCACTCATCAGCGTCTGAGAGGTTAACAAAAAAGTGTGTCTTGTCGCCGTGCTGCACTCGGAGTCTGGCCGGGAATAGCAAGCTATATTTAATATTCTGGCTTCGCATCCTTCGCATAACCCTTAGGAAATAATTTCAGAGCTCTTGCACCTTCCTCGTATGATCTGGGAATATATGAATGTCATGGTAGTCGAATTTTGGGGGGACCAGTGTTGCGGATGTGGTGAAGGATCATGTCCCGGTCCCTGAAATTGAATAGCTGGGCTATTATGGTCCTAGGTGGGGATCCCAGTTTCTGCCCGAGAGTCCTGTGTGCCTTCTCCACTGCGAACATTTTGGAGAGGCGCAGATTAGGGAAGACCTTGCCAATCCAGTCCTTGAGGAAGAGGTCCGCTGCTGACCTCTCCACCCGTTCCGGAAATCGCAGGAAGCAAAGATTATTCCTCCTGGACCGCCCTTCTGCGTCTTCGGCCCCATCCTCTAGCTGGGTCGTGTGCTCCTGGATAGCCCCCACCATGTCTTTCAACTGGCGAACCTCAGAGTTCAGTGCGCTCTGGTCCCCCTCTGTGGTGGTAACCCTGTCCGTCACCTTCCGGAGGTCCAGGCGCAAATGATTGATGTTCATTGCCATCCCATCCATTTTGGTTTCCAGCGCCACCCTAGAGTCCCGGATCGCCTCCAAGATATCGGCTTTGTCCCAGGTTGCTGCATCCTGGCGGGTCCCCAACTCCCGATCAGTTCTGAGGCGCTCTTCTGCCGTCGGCTCTGGGACAGTGTAGTGCATGATTTTATTTGACTGGGCTCCTCTTGTGGCCCGGTCTTTCCCCATATCCAGAGCGACTGTCCCAGGGTGCTTTTTCAGGGGATTGGGCTGTCGGGAGGTGGGGGTCTCCGGGCGTACCGTCCACCCCACGGGTCTCCTAGGCGTCCTTCGAGACTTGGTCAACTGTAATCCAAAACACGCCCGGGACCACCCTGTGAGCCGCGATCCGGCCTCTGTAATGATGGCTCAATCTCTCCAGTGGGGCCCAGGCCGACCCACGTGCCACCTCTGGTTCTGTCCAGGCTCTGCCGCGCCACCACACACCAGCGGCCCCTCAGCTAGGCTGCCCTGAGCACGGAACACCGCGCGGGACCTCATTTCGACGTGAGGCTGATACAACCGGAGCGATGGAAGGCCGCAACACCCCTGCTCTGCGGGGAACTCGTCACTGGGCCTCCGGATCTCGTCCACTGGGCCACCACACGTCGGTGCACCACCACTCTACCACGTTATGGACTCGGGGACTGCCCAGGCACACCAGTTTGCTGAAGGGGGGAATTACCAGGCAGTCAGACAGGCCGCTTAACAGCAGAAGTTCAGGTCGCGGACCCCTGCGACGCCTCCAGGCAGCCACCGCCCAGATGTAATCGGGCCGCCCCCCATCTCCAGGATCTCAAGCTGAGGCCTGCCCAGGCTCACCACCACTCCTCACCTCCACCATCTCCAGGAGCTGCAGGGCCCCATTGTCCTCCAGCGGGGGGGGGCCCAGAACGCTCAGGCAGCCCGGTCCCCACTGGCACTGTTAAAAAAACAAGCCTCCACGCTGCCCTCCGGCAGCAGCAACATCACAGTGAGACATACTGTCCCTTTTAAATGGAATTCATGCAAAATTCAAATGACAAAACACATTAGTCCTATTACTGTCCCCCCCACCACGCATCATCGCAGGATAGGTACACGCTAAGTGCCAAAGGTACTAGTAACTCAGTGCACCAAAAATCATTATCACGTTGTCTTACTAAGGCAGAATTTACAAGACGAAAAACATTTGTATCAGTATGGCCTGCCCAGACCGCACATCATCACAGGCTCCACAGAACCTTGTTGTTTAAGATACCACTAACTCAGTGCAAACCAAACTAAGTATAACACCTATCAAACCCTACACAATATCCCTTCAGTGTGCTTCCTTCAAAAACTTCTTTTATATCACTTATAGATTTAGTTGAATTATAAAATGTATGCTGCATATATGTTCTATTTTCCACTTAAATCATGATTACAGATAATGCAGTCCACCCTAAGATCTACACTGTGGACAACAGGGTTTACAACTTGGATTCATCTTTTCATCTACACTATAGACAGTAGGAAATTCGGCCTTGATTTATTTAATGCAGACTCAATTATACTGTATGTATTCAGATTTTGTTAAAATAAGGGAAAAAAAGCATTTTTATATAACTGTGCCTAAGAGTAGCTTTGATGTACACTGCGGACAGCAAGATTCACAACTTGAATTCAGCTTTGTATCTACACTACAGACAGTAGGGAATTTAGCCTTGATTTATTTAAGGCACAGACAAAAAATACTCCTTGGGCACTGCTAGTATGCACAAGCACCTTTGATCCCTACATCCTGTGAACAATGTTTACAAAGAAAGTAGAACACAGCGCCAAAATGTACCTGGACCACCGGCAATACCAAGTACCTCTGGGATATCACCTTCAACATCGCAACCAGACATGCGTCCCCATTTTGAGAAAGTTAGAATGAACTGCGTGAAATGCAATTGTTTAATTTGTTATGAGGAGCAATCAGTAGACCTAGTTTGCAGAGCAATTGCTAAACAATGATGGTAATTTTTTTTTTACCTCAAAATTCATGCAGACCAGTATGCAACACTCAATATTTTGAGTACAGACTGCTCGAACCACGCATCATCGTAGGATGAGCACACGCTGAGCACCACACATACCACTAACTCAGTACACCATAAATAATCGCCACCTGGCCTTATTAAGGCAAAATTCAGTTGCCAAAAGACATTCTTATTAGTGCGTTCTGTCTGAACCATGCATCATCGCAGGCTCTACATAAACCACCCCTATTTCAGTGTACCACAACTCATGAACCCTTTACTATAGAATCTTCTGTGTATTATTTCACATATAGTGCTCCTACCTTTGTACAGCAGAAGTCACAAACAGTTTATGATTGAATATCTGTGTATGATATCATGATTACTATTCTACTTGTTACCAACAGCAACGTAATAAAATCGAGTTGAGCACACAAGCCCATACCCACTTCAACTATCTATCTGTCTCTGTGTATTTATTATGTTTGTAAAATGCTGCTTCTGCGCCCTACCACACTATATTGTGCTATAAATAGCGTATGCAACCATCTGACCTCTGACAGTAAGTGTGGGCTATTCCTCCTTTTAATTTTTTTTTTTTTTACCATATTTATATAGCGCAAAATTAACCCAAAACTATATCAGCAATTTGCTTGAGCACCGTATTTACAGTACATTTTCAGGCATGCTTAGATTACGTCATTACTCTACAATAACAGGATGTGGATGCAACTCCGAGCCTCGAGCACTGATTTCCAGCACCAAGTTCAACAGTGCACCTGCATGTCCACATACCTATATATATTAGCTGCCCTTCATGTGCCAAAAACTACAACTAAAACCTTTCACAGCATTGTATTACTACAGCTACAACACTCCACTGAATGTACAACAAACATTCGTAATCGCAGAAATGCGTCATGTCCACCATCTTTTATGTTTGCAACTATGGATGAATATAGAGTCAGTGATAATCCGTACCTTCCATGTTGGCCATGTTGTGAAAATTTACAGATTTAATGATACATTTGCTTTTAAGACCCGGGTGTCGTCAGCACTACAAAACAAACACCTGAATCACTTGATTTCTCATATAGCTAATGACGGAACCACGCCCATAGCTCCGGAGTCATGGTTCAGAGGCTCGAGCAGCACTGGCATACATCAGTCCAGCCCACTCCACTTATGCTTCCAGGCAAAAACAAAAACGCAACATTGTCCAGATTTCCATTGTACTGATTCCTTAGTTCTAGGTCTAGTTGTCAGAACTGCACACACACTCGCTCATGCCTGGTACACACCCACACCACACCCATCCAGCACATGCAGCACTACACACGTGACCCTTCCAATAAAAAAAACGGGGCGAACGTGCTCTATGCCATTTTAGAGTTGCTCCCATCGCAAGCGCTTTAATGGCCCGTCCTAGTGGTTCGGACGCCTCATGTAGGCCTGAACCACCAAGTACAATGGTCCACCACTACGTGCGTGGCTTCTTTGGTCACTGAGTTAGTGGTACCGCAAGGACTGAGCGAGTGAGAAACCTGCGATGATGATGGGAGCATGAGAATGTCCTTTCACATAACCATATCAAGACACGGCACCAAATGTGAGACTTCTTGGTGGCAGAGCGGGACTGCATGATGTAGAAGGTGTCCTGTCCACGAAAAGGTGAGCAATGAGGCCTGGGTGCGCATCGGAGGGAGTCCATGGGGTGCACCAGACTGGATACAAAAAGGCGACGCAGCGATTTAGGAGTACACATTCCTATATACCGTATCTTATTGCATTTAGATATTTCTTTCCATTAGCAGGAATGTTTTTATAATCGATCAAATGTCCGACGCTCGTGATAATTGAAACCACGTGTATCACTTCGCACTACTTGCTTTCACAACCGCATAAAAACATTAATACTATAGTCATTTTAAAAAAATCGAAGCCTATTAAACAAGTTGGAACTGTACAAATTGTTGTTTTTAAATGCTGGAGGGAAGGTGTTTGAAAAGACGATGTAATTCTACTCCACATTAAGATAGTAACAAATACCAATCATAACATCTTTCTTTTACTATCTTTTAGATGTACAGCTTCAGGGTGCATTATGTCCCGGCACGTGGTGAAAAACACAACGGTGACAGAAAGGTGAGCTGCAAATATTCTTTTCAGTCACTCTCTCACTTCCTCTCTCCTTTGATAAAGAATTGACACAGAATGTTAACTTCTTTTTTATCTAACAGGTTGTGTTTCACAAATTGGCGTTTCCCCCCCAACAACTCCAAAGCTTAATGTTTGAGGATTCTGTGATGATGAGTGGCCATCGTAACTACGGATAGGAAGGCTGCTTTGACACGTGGTGGACCCTCTTTGAATCACGCCATTGGCACAAGGTGAGCCAAGAACCTTGTTTCTGAAGCAAAGAGAAGTCACCTGCCGACGGAGAGAGTGGGTAGTGTGCAGCAGCTTAACTGCGTAGGAATATACAATTACCTCCGGGCAGTGAGAATAGATAGGTTACAACAGTCTGAGGGGCAGATTTACAAGCCACTTGCCCCACTTTTGTGTCACTTTGAAAATGAGAAAAGTGGCGCAAGGACCTTGTAAAACTGCCTCTGAGTTCGTAAGAAAAAGCACTCACCTCCAGACTCTGTGAGTCAATGGGGTGCAACAGTCTAGGTACGCAGGATTGAGAACTCACCGCTATGCAGTGGGAGTGCATGGGATATACTACTTTAGAAGAAAAACAGCGCACAGACACCACCTTACAGTGGAAGTTGATGAAATACATTATCCTGAATGTACAAAGAAATAGACCAAAAATATACTTGTACAGTTATATGTATTATGCTATGACTAACTCTATTTACTATCTTTCAGATCACTAAACTGGAGAGTGCACTATGAACCACGACGTGCTTGGACACACAACGGTGGCAAAAGGTGAGCTAAGAAGATTTTCTCCAGTATTAACTGCTCCATCTATAATTTTCTCTCTCTCACAGTTTTAATGTCGTTTTTTCTCTCTTTCTCTCTCTCACTCTCTCACACATCGTTTCTCTTTCTCTTTTAAAGTTATGGACGCTGCTGTCCACTGTTCCGTCTACAACCAAAGCTGAGTTCAAGTTGTGAACTCTGTTGGTCACAGTATTTACGCAAGGTAAGCAGAGCGGCCTAGATATACACTGCCTCAGATTAAAAGCGTTAGAAATAAAGGGGGTTATTTACAAGCTCTTGGCGCCACTTTTGCGTCACTTTTAACCTGGTAAGTAACACAAAAGTGGAGCAAAGGGCTTGTAACTAAGCCCCAAAAAATATTGTTCAGCATAATGACTTGATCAATCACCTAATTCTACCTCATCTCTGAATCATTTTAAAGACCTGTTGGTCCATACTGTAAATCTGACGCAGCAGGCACTTCTGTACAGACACCTCATGAACGCGGACCTATAAGAGAGGTGGAATGTATCAGGCACACTGCAGACGTGCAAATCAAAAAATATTGCCAATTATTACCTTAATTTGTGATGGTTAACCACTTTTAGTCATATCGATCTAGTTTTGAACACTTATTTTCATTTTTGTTTTGCAGATTACCTACCCTACTTCTAATGGAGTCCATATCATATTTGGTTTATTATATTGTTTTGTTAAAGTTATGTTTCTAAATATTTATTATATTGTTATCTCTAAGTTACGTTTCCAGTTATTTATTGTTGTTTCAATAAAAGTTAATTACAAAAATTATATAAGGCTCCTTTTTCTGACATTTCACTATTATTTAGTGTGATAATAATACACTTAGAAAACATTTAAAAATAGAAATGATAAGTAGAAGTATAATACTGAGGTTAACTCTTTACCAGCTATTTACCAAAGTCTATAGCTACGACTAACGATTCCTATGGAAAACCTTTAAAACTCCAGCACAGTAACTGTTTCAATTAGCAACATAGTGTGGTGAACCTCTAATCTCTGTGCTCCCTTAAGTGTTCCATGAACTGTTACTATGGTAACAGACAGTAGGCAGTTTGGGGGTAGGATTGAAATGTTCTGGCTGTACAGAAACCGTTATATTTACCTAGGATCCTCTACATGACGGAAAGGAAAGCAAGGTAAGACAGAACACTGTGTACCAGATTTACAACCCCCTTGCACCACTTTTGCGTTACTTTTCCCATCTTAAAATTGATGCAAAAGTAACACAATTAACTTGTAAATCTGCCCCTATCACAATTAGACAGTTTTGCTTCACGATTCACAATGCACTTCAATAAATACTTCATGCCTATTTAAATGGGAGACGTGATTGGCGACATTTCAAAACTTAGGGGCATATTTACAAAGACAGCGTTAAAATTGCCGCTTTAAGGGCAGCAAAGTACAACAAAAACGCTGAAAATGGACTTCAAAATCCTTTGTTATCTTACCGAAAGATTTTTTCAACATTGCTGTTTGCTATGCAAGAGTGAGAGCCACCCCACAGGGCTATAAAATAAATGGTTGGGGGGTGCTCCAAGGCCCCCCACTGCAAAATTAGAAGTGGGGGTCTCAACGACCCCCCAAGCCCGGGGAACCACCACCCCCAGGGTTTTGTGTATTGTGGGAAGGGGGCTGCATGGCCCCCCACCTGGAGCACTCCACCCCCCAGGGCCGGCTCATGAAGTATCCCGGGTGCCTACCCCCGGGATACTGCTGTTTGCTATGAGAGGGCGGGAGTCTCGCGGCTCCTGTCCTCCCAATCAATCAATCAGAGAATTTGTAAAGCACGCTACTTACCCATGAGGGTCTCAAGGCTCTGAGGGGAGGAGGGGGCCTCTACTGCTCAAAGAGCCAGGTCTTGAGGAGTCTTCTGTAGGTGAGTAGGTCTTGGGTCTGCCCTAGGTGGGTCGGGAGGGCGTTCCAGGTCTTGGCGGCGAGGTAAGAGAAAGATCTGCCGCCGGATGTCTTTCGTTGGATGCGGGGGCCAGTGGCGAGGGCGAGGCTGGCGGAGCAGAGCTGGCGGGGGTGTGGAAGCTGAGTCTGCTGTTCAGGTAGGCCGCTCCGGTGTTGTGGAGTGTTTTGTGTGCGTGGGTTAGGAGCTTGAAAGTGATCCTCTTGTTGATGGGGAGCCAGAGTAGGTCTCTCAGGTGCGGGGTGATGTGGCTGTGGCTGGGGACGTTGAGGATCAATCGGGCGGAGGCGTTTTGGATGCGTTGTAGTCAACGTAGATGTTTGGCTGGGATGCCTGCGTAGAGTGCGTTGCCATAGTCCAGCCTGCTGCTGACGAGGGCCTGTGTCACTGTTCTTCTTGTCTCGGTTGAGATCCACTTGTAGATCCTGCGGAGAGTGTTGTAGCAGGAGGGAGAAATGGCGCTGACCTGCTTCAACATGGAGAGGGAGGAGTCGAGGATGAATCCTAAGTTGCGTGCGTGGTCGTGGGTGTTGGTGCTGTTCCCAGTGTGAAGGGCCACCAGGAGTTGTCCCAGGCAGAGGGGGTGGGTCCGAGGATGAGGACCTCCGTCTTGTCCGAGTTCAGCTTCCGACAGCTGCTCCTCATCCAGTCGGCGACGGCCTTCATTCCCTTGTGGAGGTTGGTTTTGGCGGTGTGTGGGTCTATGGTTAGGGAGTGGATAAGCTGGGTGTCGTGGGCATAGGAGATGATATTGAGGTTGTGCTGTCGGCCACTTGTGCGAGGGGGGCCATGTAGACGTTGAACAGTGTCGGGCTGAGGGATGAGCCCTGGGGGGAAGCCACAGATGATGTTGGTGGCTTTGGATCGGAAGGGTGGGAGGCGGACGCTCTGGGTTCTGCCGGAGAGTCGAGGGCCTTCTCTTGGATTCCTGACAATGTGATGAGTGATGTAATAATATGTGACGTCATCAGCAGTGCATTGCAGGCGTGCGAGTTATAGTTAGCTGAACTAACTGTAACGGGGGAATTTCAATGGTTTTGTATGAGAGAAATCTCCAGCTAACTATAACGTGGCTGAAACCTATGGTTTTTTCAGTGAATTTCTAAGGTTTTTTAAATGGTAATTCCTAACTATAAAGTGTCTGAAACCTATGGTTTTTTCAGTGAATATATATATATGCACTGGAAAACTAAACACCCACTTCCTTTACAAAGAAATGGAAAGTTTGCATCTCTGCAACCTCTCTAATTTTTCACCTTAGTCATCTTCCACTCAATCAACACAACAACCACAAATACACACACCTTCTTGCTACCATTCTTGCCTGAGCTTATCAATTATTCTTCTTTAATTCAAATGCAAAGTGCAGGCCCTTTATTCAGCCTTCTTGTTAACTACTACCTGTGAATAGCAGTGGGTAATTTGCACACTTCCGTCCTTTCTTGCGTTTTTTCTACCACACACTGCGGCAGGTTTACAAAACTCTTGCGCCACTTTTGCATAATTTTTCCCACAACCATGTAAATCTACCCAACTGTGTGTACTTTATGCACTAGCTTTCTTCCTTAGATGTGGTACTGGTTTCTCTTGCTCCCACTGCGGAATCCAACACCCTATCTAAGTAATGACCTGGAAATCCAAAGATCCACTTTACTGACAATGCAGGGGGTAGTTTGTGTCTCTCCAACCTTTCTTATTTTTCACGTTTTTCATCTTCCACTCAATCTACACATCATCCACACATACACACATCCAATTTCTGCATTCCTTAGCTGTGATTTTCAACTATTCTTCTATTTTATATTCATATTCAAAGTGCAAGCCCTATTAGTTCTTCTTGACAACCTCCTGTTGCCCCCTCAATTATAGAAGCATCGCCCTCACCCCTCACTGTAATCGGGCTGTCTTCAATATCTTCCTCAACTTCGAAAATATTAGAAAATATTACTTTAGCTACGATCTATCAGACAATTTTGAGCCATATGGAAAAGACGGAGCGAGATAGTAAAAAAATTCAAAACTCTTGTCGGAAGTTGCAAAGTTCTATCCGGAGACTCGCAAAATCTCAATCTGACTTTGGGGAAAGATTCACCGAGGTTGAGACTAGAGTCTCTAACATTGAGGATGAACTAGTAAAACAAAAGTCTGTCACTGAAAACCTAAACGCCAATAAAGAGGACTTACTTTGGAAAATGGCAGATTTTGAAAATCGCTCTTGGCGTAACAACCTCAGGCTAATGCAAATTCCCGGGGGCAAAGAAGGACAAGATCCACGCAAGTATGTCATTGAATTGTTCCAAAGGGTGTTCCCGGAGTTGAAGAGATGGGACTGGGAATGAGAGATCGAGCGTGCCCACAGATTTCCATTCAATATCCAGCTCAGACTTGGGGAAAACGCCAGTAAACCTAGACCGATTCTGGTGGCCTTTAACAGTTTCCGTGCCAGAGAAGATATATACACGAATACTCGACCAAACAGCAAAGGCATGGTTCGAAACAAGGCGGCGGCATAGCCGTTATTTTACGGGAACATCTTACCATTACCTCTAGGAAAATTCCAAATTTAGAGCCTATAGAGGCTCTGTATTTCTCCATCACCGAATCATCAGCTGCCATATTTTCAGGACTGTTGGTGTATAATCCTCCTCGCTCCCATCAGTCGGCACTCACCTCGTTAATAGCCACCACGGCTGACCTCTCTTTAAAGCATTCCGACTTCATTGTTTTGGGAGATTTTAATCATCATGTGGATTCACATGATTGTATACCTGCTAAAAATCTTCTTGACGCTATGCAAGGCCTGAACCTATCCCAAAGGGTGAGTGGCCCGACCCATTCTGCAGGCCACACCCTCGATCTGATTTTTTAAAATCTGTCTGACCTTAAAGTCCTTCCGTTGGTGCCCCTCACGTGGACTGACCATTATTTAATCCCGTTTGAGGTGTCCATGTCCAAGTCACCTAGGATAGAAACTCTTTGTAGAGACAAGGGAAGAAATTGGCACAAAGTTACCTGCTCTGCCTTGGAACAGGGATTTAAATGCACTCTGGCTTCTCCAGTAAATGATCTTAATGAACGTGTGGCTACTCTTAATAAAGATCTTCTCGATGCTATCGAGCAAATTGCCCCCCAAAAAAACCTCTCCTCTTTAAGATCTAAACCTTCGGCCCCTTGGTTCACTCAGATATTGCGAGACAACAGAAGCCATTGTAAGAAACTGGAGCGTAGTTGGCGCCGTGGTTATGACCCGGAGGCTAAAACCCGCTATAGATCTGCTCTAAAAGAATTTCATAAACTGAAACGTACGACCATGAAAGAGTACTTTGCAGATAAAATTAAAAATGCAGAAAATTCCACCAAGATCCTCTTTAATATTGTTAAGGAATTCGCTAATCCCTCTGCACTGGAATCCCCAATTATTCCAACCCAGTCACTCAGTGAAGGACTATCCGACTTTTTTTATGAAAAGATTAATAACATCACTGTAAACTTCCAGCACATTTCGTACGCTATACCGCCAGTTCAGGTCAGTAACTGTGCGGCAGTGTTTACCTCATTTCAGCCACTCATGGAAGACCATGCTTTGTCTCTGTATCTGAAATGTAAATCTGGTTCTCCCTTGGACCCTGCCCCTGCCCTTGTTTTGAGTGACTTAGCACCAATGCTGATCAAGCCCTTGTTAGACATCTGGAACTCCTCTTTGCAGTTGGATCTTTTTCCTTCTTTATGGAAACAGGCACTGTTGATACCTATTCTAAAAAAAACAGGTGCCGACCCACTATGCTTTAACAACTACCGCCCCATCTCACTGCTCCCCAAGCCCGCAAAAGTGCTGGAGAAAGCGGTACAGGAGCAGCTGTCTGAATATCTAGAAGTTAACCATCTCCTCCATGATACACAGTCAGGATTTAGGCCTGATTTTAGCACGGAATCAGCATTGCTGGAAGTGTCCGAATCTATTCGTGAGTGTGTGGATAGGGGCGAGGAGGCCATGTTGGTCCTCCTCGACCTATCCGTAGCATTCGACACCATCTCACATGACACTCTACTGATTCGCCTACAGGAGGTGGGTGTAGGAGGAACTCCCCTGGCTTGGGTGAAATCTTTCTTGTCTGACAGATTTCAGCAGGTCTCCCTTGGACCCTTTGTTTCCTCCAAGAAACCATTGAGATGGGGGGTACCGCAGGGATCTGCCCTCAGCCCCCTTTTATTTAATGTTTACCTAAGGCCATTGGCGGAGTTAGTTGAGGCATGGGGCGTCAGAGTGATCTCTTATGCTGATGATACTCAGCTTGTGTTCTCTTTTAGGGATCACTCTGACAGCGCCATGGCTCACTTCCGCCACTGTCTGGTTGACATCGCCTCATGGATGTCCACCTACAGTTTAAAATTGAACACCGACAAGACTGAGGTGCTATTTTTTAATCAAAAATCTCCTATCCCCTCCAACACCTGGTGGCCCTCTCAACTCAATCCCCCCTGTACCTGTGCAAGCTGCTCGCAACTTGGGTTTCCAATTTGACACAGCACTGTCCTGTAAAACCCAAATCACTAAGGTTTCATCAGCCTGTTTTGGTAAACTCCGAATGATTTAAAAAATCATGCCTTTCATACCTCTCGAGTCCCGCAGAGCAGTTGTACATGCTCTAATTACATCCCACCTGGATTATTCCAACAGCCTATATGTTGGCGCCCCTGCATATCTCATTAATCGGCTGCAACTTGTGCAGAATTCAGCAGCCCGGCTGATATGCAACATCCCTTATCGCCACTCGATTTCACCCTACCTGGCCAAACTCCATTGGCTACCTGTGAGATATCGCATTCAGTTCAAGGCCTTAGTCCTTGCCTTTAGAGCTCTTAATGACCGTGGCCCGGCATTTTTAAGGCATAGAATCAGGCGATCTCTTGCTACGAGGGATTTAAGATCCAACCATCTTGGACACATGTTCTGCCCTCGCTTTCGTCTGACCCGAACAGGTGGTAGAGCATTCGTCGTGGCCACTTCTAGATTGTGGAATGCCCTTCCAGTAGAACTCAGACTCCTTTCATCCGAGGTTGCTTTTCGCAGGAAACTCAAAACCTGTTTTTTCTCTCAGATCTAGCCTGCTGGGACTCTCTGTTGTACCCTTTGGGACTTCACATGCTGTCAGCGCCGGGACACCCCTGTTGGGGGTAGCTGTTTGCGCTTTACAAATTACTAAATAATAATAATAATAAATAATAATGGGTGTAGGATTTACTTTCTTTGCAACATCGGACTATTGTAAATATACTATGGACACTCGTTGGCAATTAAGACAATTGGTGAACCAATTTCAAAGAAAGGGCGCACAAGCATATATTATGAACCCGGCCAAACTGAAAGTCATTTATAAAGAGAATACTCGTTTCTTTAGTAATGTTGCAGCTGCCAAAGGGTACCTGCATGACATAAAAGATTCTTAGATTATGGATATTTATCGACTGTCACAGTTTAGGGATATACTTTCTCTAACTGTGAAGTATAATTTTTTTTTGATAACCGTTAAGTAGGAAAAGTGTTTCAATAGCGTCTACTGCATATGTTAGAGAGAATTTGAAAGTTTGGATAAACAGTATATATAAATGATGTATGAAATGATGACCTGTGGGGTAACGACAGGGGAGAGGTGGAGTTCAGTACCATCACCAGGACCAGGAGTCCGAAAGCCTCGGTAAAGGAGGGGGGGTCAGGGGGGCAACTGGGTCAGGGGGTGTTGGTGGAGGGGGGCACTGTGGTTAAAAGGGGAAAATGCCACGTTAGGGTCAAATGATCGCATAATACTAATAAAAAGGAACAGATCTATTATTAAAGGACTCGTAAGGAGTAAGACGGGGTACTCTAATTTAATTAATTGTGCAAATGGAGATATGATGGGGAATTACTGTAATGGCTAAGAATATTAAAATATGTTCTTTTAATGTTTCGGGCCTTAACAATATAAATAAAAGAAAGAGGATTGCAACTGAAATTCGATTTATGAACCCGTATATAGTATGTTTACAGGAAACACATCTTCCCTGGGAGAAAAGAGCTCTAGCATCTGATTTAGGGTACATACTACTGGCAACATCTCGACAAACAAGTATGATTAGAGGGGTAATGATTTTGATAAAACCACGGCTAGGTACTCTTGTAAATAGCTTAACGGATAAATGGGGCAGATGGGTGATAGTTACACTAAATATAGGAGGTACGTTTATAACGATATGCTCTATTTATGGATCTAATCTGGATGAGGGGGAAATATTTGAATATTTAAATATGGAACTTGCTAATTGGTGATGCCCCTTAGTCTTTTGTGGGGATTTAAATATTAATTTGATGGCAGGTGAGCTTGAGGCAGGAGTAGAGAACTATAAGGGCAGAAAACCTCATGTATTTAGAGCATTATACGATTTAGTGAAGGATCATGCATTGGTTGATATATGGGTTAAAAATCACCCTGCTGCACCAGGATATATTTATTACTCCTCGCCCTATAAGAAATTTGTACGCTTGGATTAATTTTTTACGTCAATTTCTATCCAATCTAATACAAAGATTCAGATATATCCCAGGGTAACATCGGATCATTCCCCAATGATAATAGAGATCGCTCATATAGGAGAAATGAAACAGAATAGGAATTTTTCGTTTGACAGAAAATTATGCTTGGATGTACAATATAGAGAGGGTATAGCCAAATGGACCATAGAATTCATACAGAACAACCTAGGCTCTGCTAATATTGAGACAATATGGGAAACATGGAAAGCGTGTTTTAGAGGGGAAACAACGAGCTATGGATTTTATTATCACAATTTACAACGAGGAAAAATGCGGGATCTATATGAACACCTCTCCAAAGCTGAAGAACATTTAATCACAGAGATTAAGAAGGGGATAATAACTTAACTAAAATTCATGAACATGAGGGTTTAGTTGCCAAACGCCGCGCGTACATTACAGGAATTTGGTGTGAGGAGATAGCGCGGAAATATTTAACATATAGGAGGTATATGCATGAATATGGGGAAGCTATAGGTAGGGCCTTGGCCTTAAAATTAAAAATGAAGGAATCTACTCGCAAAATTGTTAAACTACAAGATAAAAATGGGACTATATTTGAAGACCCACAGAAAATACTGGAACTATTGTATCAATTTTATTCTGAATTATATACTAAGCAATCTAATTTAGATCCCGACATTTTTTTGCATGGAGCTACTTTTAAAAAACTAACTGATATGGAAAAAATGGCGCTAGACCAACCCTTCTCAATGGAAGAACTGGAGAAGGCAGTTAAAAGTACCTCTAATGGGAAGGCAGCCGGCCCCGATTTTATTCCAGCTGAGGTGTATAAATGCTTTTTTGAACCTCTAAAAGTGCTTATGTTGGAGACTTTTAGAAGGGCACAACTGGGGAAAGCTCCACAGGCATGGGATGATGCTTCAATTGTTGTTTTTTCTAAAAAAGGGAAACCCCCAGAACAACCTGCTTCATATCGACCTATATCTCTATTAAACTGCGATAGTAAGATTTATTCGAAGATCCTAGCAAATCACATGTCTAAGATCATAACACTTCTAGTTTCATTGACTCAGCATGGGTTTATCCCTAATAGAGGAACGGTAGCCCATATTAACAAGGTGATCACTTTAATAGATATAGCAGAAACTGAGAAAAGAAACTTTGCACTGATATTACTTGACGCTGAGAAAGCGTTCGATCGCGTAGAATGGGCTTATATGTGGGAAGTCATGGATAGAATGGGATTCGGTATAAATTTTGTAAGAGCTATCAAGGTATTGTATTGATCACCTAATGCAAGAGTCACTGCTATGGGTAAAAAATCGGAAAGGATAGCTATCACACGAGGTACCCGACAAGGGTGTCCCTGTTCTCCACTTCTTTTTGCGCTATTCATTAATCCTTTTTTAATTAAATTACTAGAGTCACCATATATCAAACCATTTGTTGTTGCTAATATACCTCACTCAATATTCGCGTATGCGGACGATATAGCTATCGTTACTACTGATCCTAGGCAGGCAATCACAGAGATTGAACGCTTAGCTATCGATTTTGGAAATAGTTCTGGTTATAAACCTAATGCTTCGAAAACGCAGGTGTTATGCACAGATAGCGTTCAATTTATTGATAATAGGGTAACATCGGAGGTGACATATTTAGGAATCATTATCAAATCACATACAAAGGAGATAGTGGAATCTAACTGGGTTAGTACAATACATCAAATTCAGCAATCCTTAGATAGGTGGAGGCGACTTCAACTTTCCATAATTGGGAGGGGCAACATCATTAAGATGAATGTATTAGCCAAAATATTATACATATTTCGCAGCATTCCCCTAGAAATTCCCAGCAGTCATATATCTAAACTGCACTTTTTATGTACTAAATTCTTATGGGCACCCGGGAAAACTAGGAGAGCTATGAAATGGCTAACACTCCCGATAGAGAGAGGAGGACAGGGGATTCCGGATTTTTTATTTTATTATTATGTATGTTTTTTACAAAGAATGCGAATTTTACTGACTGGAGAACAAATAGAGGACCCGGCAGAGTCTCCTTCAATATTTTATTTATTACTGGGAGAACATTCAAAGGGCTGTTTATTAAAAGAGTTGGAAGGGAACTATTACAAGCATACCCGATTTAAGGTGATTGAGTCAGCATATAAAGTTTGGAGAAAAGTTAGGATCCTAATGAAGCTAGAGAAAATTATATACTATACCCTGTTTTCAGCTGAGAAGATACTTCCTTCGATATTTTGGGACCATGTGGCCAAGGAATGGAACAAGAAACGGGTGGTTAGAATTGGAGATTTGTTTGACACGGATGGAACTTTTAGAGCTTTTTCTGATATGAATAGTAAATATCAAATACCCGACTTCAGTTTTTTTTAAATATCTTCAACTCAGAGATTTTTGCTTAAAGAAATTAAATAAACCGGCCTCCAATAGATTAATAGAGGCAATTCAATCAAAGAAAAAGATTGGCCTGATATATCGGTTATTGTTGGAATACAAACCTGATGATTTGAATAAATATAATACATACTGGCAGAACCAGTTGGTAGAAAATGACTGGAATATCGTAGATACTATTTTGATGGCCAAAGAGATATGCGTGTCAGCTAACCTGAAGGCACAGGTGTATAAAACTATTTTCAGATTATACTATACTCCTAAACGAATGGCCACATGGGGTCCACAATATGATGGAAAATGCTTCCGGTGTGGAGGGGAAGAGGCAGATATAATCCATAATTTCTACAACTGCTCTAAATTGATGCCTTTCATTTCTAGTATAGAAAGATTCATAGCTGAAGTTATTTATTCTCCTTTAAAAATATCCCCAGCTCTTATGTTAACTGGGGTGAGCCAATCTATTAATGACAATGCAGATTTGTGTAAATTCAAGAATTTTCTGTTTGTGGTAATGATTATAGCTCGGCTTTGTATAGCTACTGAATGGCTACAACCGGAAGCACCTATGTTTGAATTTTGGAGAAGAAAATTATTTAATATATATGAATTAGAATGGAGTTTATATGCTTTAAAAGGGGCAAGGAAAAAAAAGATTGGGTTATTGACATGGGGGGCACTTAAAGAATATATAGAGAAATAACTTCCGAGCTATGTATTATGTAATGAAATTAATTAACGTAATTTTTGTAAGCTGGAATCAATCTATTGTATAAGAAATTTCCGGATGTATTTATATGGATTTTGTGAATGTATTATGCTACTTTGACCAAACGGAGGCAATAAAAATAATTTAAAAAAAAAGTGCAAGCCCTTTATCAAGCCTTTTTGTTGTAACTACTGTTCCAGGAATTCTGCTCATACACAGAACTGTGTATAAAGACTTAGGACCTCAGTGAATTACGGTGTACCAAAACCCACTTTACTACACAAACCCCCTACCAGACTAGCAATCAGTGACTCATTGGTTCTTCGCCCTAGAGCAAAAACACCAATGACTAGGCAACCCAGAACATGCGTCTTAGAGTATATGAAGTAAAGTGGATAACAAGAACACTCTTTCAATATAGTCTTACACCAGTCCAAAACAAGATGTAAATAAAGACACATTGCATCTTTGAAACGTTTATTTCTAACGCCATAATCTCATGCACAGTACCTTAGAAAATACAACCAAACATATTATCAGAATCAAGGCTGTCAGCATTGTTACTATTCTATGAAATACAAACGAAAAAAGCATCCTATAATGCTAAAGGTAAACAAATTAATATATACCTACATTTCACCCTCCCTACCTAGCAGATTAGTTTATATCTACAGAAAGTCTCATAGGATTACATGGGCAGACCCATACCTCTGGTACTCAGCAGTAGTAGATCACATTCAGTGCTCCACAAACTGTCAAGATAAGAATGTTCTCCAACTGTGTGTAACTTTGCCTCCACAATGCATTATGAAACGCGCAAGTATCAGAGGTAGCCACAGCTGCATATGTATTATGGCTCGAACGTGCCAGGATCATTCTGAATAACAGACACAGTATTCAATATAACCTTGATGTTCCATGCTCTCACTATACACACAAAACTAGCGAGGCAGTTTACAAATCTAGCATACCAAATTATTCTCATATAAAGCAAAATACTCAACCTTCTCAAAACAATATCACAAGTACGTGTCGTGTCCAAAGCAGAGCAGGAAAGCAAAAATAGGTTGTAAGCTTCTAATAAACCCATGCTAACTTAACAGGGTGTGAGTGCAAGGCTCAGCCCCATGGCACCCTTTCTTGATCAACACACATGATATAAACGTGGGCGAATTAGGAACGCAGAGTCCAAGCCTAAATAGCAGAGTCAAGTTCACATTTCCAAAAAAAGTTATTCGCTCTTTGATAGAAAGCAGTAACTAAATAATAAAGAATACGTAGAAAAATCAAAGAGTCTTAATCCAACAGCGTGTAAGCACAGTATGTAGCAACAGCCTCCAACAGGAAGTCATTGTTCTCATCTGAAAACATTTCAGCCATCCTATTCAATAGTGGGAATGTACATACATGTTCCTCAATGACCGGAGACTCTATCACCATCGGAGGAAAACTCGGGTCATCTTTAATGTAACTGCGTGCCAAGAACTCAAACGCCGCTGCAAAAACATTCCAACGTCCCATTATTCCATGTGTCGCTGCTAAGGCCATAATCCAGCCGCCAGAACAGAGCACGTCATGAACCACTAAGGGGCTCATCAGCTGGTCATAATCCGCGTTGGGAGACACCGTACTGCAGAGACACAAATCCAGGGCCCAGTCGAAATCACAGCTCAGGCAATGGAACACAGGTTGAACGCATGTGAAAAAGGAAAATCGAAACGATAATCTATAAGCTGCACTCAATGTAGCCAAAGGCAGCGCTCCGTAATAACTAACCATTCGGTTGCGAAGCAGCAAAAGCCGGGACATATTATCATCTGCTGCAGGATGTGCATCCATATTTATGTAAACAAATGAATAAAATCACACCGGCAACTAATGCGAGTATTAAGCGCAATCCATCAAAGATGCTGGAAAAAATCGAATGAAAAAATTCCAAAAAGACACCAAATATACTTTCTACAGAAGTCACAAGGCCACTGCTTCTAACTTTAAAAAAGTAAGGTAACCCCGTAGTCAAGGACACATTAAAGATACTCTAAATTAACAACCCAAAATTCAAGAGCACGTCTGTATTTAATAAATCATGCACTTCTGTTCTGGTGTTTGCTACATGTAGGACAAATGTTTCTGTACCAGATATAAGAGAGACCTCTTTTTGAGACAATAGCGCTCTTATACGACTCATTTGGTTGACTCTGCTTTCAAGGTCGAAATCGATAGCCAGATGGAAACATCCAGCTTCCCATGCAAAGGAGTTAACACAACTTTTTTTTAATCAAACCACACGCTCAGTTACCGTAATCATGTAAGCGATGCCTGCTAACATTGCACAACAATCTCCATTATTTCAAAGTAAATAACTCCCGTTTCCAGTTAACTGAACGTTGTTATGATCGCAGGTGTCGGACTACCTTTCAAAATTCAGTCCAAATTAGGCGCATCTTCTATACAAGAGCCATGCAATTGCATGTGTCTACAAATTAAGGAGTGATCTGGTACTATTGTGCAATCCTCGCCATTCACATAGACTTCTTTTCCCTCCCTCAGGCACCTATATGTAAATGGTAATAACCAAGCTTCATGGAGATAAGCGCTGCCTAAACATCCATATCTGCCCATAGGATAGTATTTCATGCAAACCTCAAACTTAAACAGGTTAAAAAATAACGTTATGATAGTGTGGATAAGCCACACGCCTGAATTGGATCTCTAATGAGTGACCACTTGTAACCATTCTCATAGCGCGCCCTGTGCTCTGATTTGACAGTGAGAGAGTGATCGCACCATAGTTTGTACTGCGAATCATTCTCAGCATACGCTACGAATACCCTTTGACGTTACACGTCACATCAAAGCTTCTGTGTAACGTCATGTACGGCGCCCCGTACAAAAAAGAAACAATTGTTTTTAATTGTTTAAAAACATATATTCATGTATTTAATGAACATACTAACAGAAGACTTAATCTAGGATAATTATGGAATCATTTTTTTTTAAGCTTTAAAAATCCTATATTACTTCTGTTTTGTATGAGTGCAGCTGCGTGCCCCTCTGCCTGGTACCCTAGACTCCACCATGCCCAGACCCGGTTCATAAGCACGCGTGATCGTCACCACAAAACCATTAGCACACATATCACTTTTCCACACATGCTTTTACTACTAGTATGCATTTACCTCACATGATAAACGCATAATCTTAATGATGTTTTTTTGTTGACCAACACGTGTTGTAATGCCTGTGCCTTACGTCCTTCAAATTAGTTTCTAGGTATACGTGTGACCAAGTCTGATAAGATCGGAGGCCAAGGACAAGCACCGTGGTATCTGTAGCACGAAATATAATTGATCACAGAGAAAATATGCGCAGGGTAAAATGAAAGTAATAGTTATAATAAAAATAACGGAGGAAAACTACTAAAATGGCGGTTGGACTAGGTATGTAATCAACGTTTGGCGCCTCGACACTACATTTCAAATAAATATACATACGATATGTTTATTAATATATTACAAAAGTATACCACCGGATGACACACATGACCCGGGAAAAGAAAGCGGCAAATTTAATACCTAAAATCAGGAGAGGTTTGCTTGGCGAACTTGAAGAAAAAGAACAAAAAGTGCACTTGCAAACAAGGCTGCACTTGCGTAGAGAGTACAACTGATGCAGGAAAAAAAAACGGAAAGTTTTACATACTGTCATGGAAACACAGCTCTAAAAATTTCCCCCGGAATTTGCGCCCAGAGACCTAATGAATAAAATGGACTTCTAGTTTCTTTTCCCTTTTCCACCGCGTACGAGTACCATACGCGTATGCTGTCATTTTTTATTTAAAAAATAAATAAAACTTGACCCTAAAAATCCATGTACGACCCCCTGAGCAAGCCTAGAGAGTCAGGATATTTCTACCCTGCCCCCTTTCCTTATTTCTCAACTTTGTTTTACACTTTTCTTGTGACTCGCTTCTAGCGACGAACAAAATGGCTGCCAACACTTCCTGGTTTGCAGTGTTCACAGACAGTTGACATCCAATCTGCATGCAGCTCGTGCTCGTAATATACAATATGTTTATTAATATATTACAAAAGTATAGCACTGGATGACACAAACCACCCGGGAAAAGAAAGCGGCAAATGTAATACCTAAAATCAGGAGAGGTTTGCTTGGCGGACTTGAAGAAAAAGAAAAAAAAGTGCACTTGCAAATAAGGCTGCGCATGCGTAGAGAGAGTGAAACTGGTGCAGGAAAAAAAAACTGAAAGTTTTACAGACTGTCATAGAAATATAGCTTTAAAAATTGCCCCCGTAATTTGCCCCCCCAGGACCTAATGAACAAAACGGACTTCTAGTTTTTTTTTCACCTTTTCCACCGCGTACAAGTACTGCACGAGTACCCCGCCCTTTTTTATTTTTTTAAATAAAAATTGAGCCTAAAGATCCATGTACCACCCCCCTGACCATAGGGTCAGAATGTTTCTACTCTGCCCCCTTTCCTTATTTCTCAACTTTGTTTTACTGTTTTCTTGTGACTCGGCTCTCGCGACAAACAAGATGGCTGCCAACATTTCCTGTTTTGGAGTATTGACCACCAATCAGCATGCAGCTCCTGCTCATCATTGTATGTATTTACGTACGCGTACGCCGAGATTTTTCTTTTTTTTTTCAATTTTTTTTTTAAAAAGAGCCTAAACATCCATGTACGACCTACTGAGCAAGCGTAAAGGGTCAGAATGTTTCTAGCCTGCCCCCTTCCCTTATTTCTCAACTTTGTTTTACTGTTTTCTTGTAACTCATTTCTACCGAGGCACAACATGGCCGCCAACACTTCCTGGTTTCGAGTGTTGACAGACAGTTCACAGCCAATCAGCATGCAGCTCGCGCTCGTAATTGAACGGATCGCCGTCCGTGTGTAGAACTCTGTCTCTAGATATCGCTATGATTTTACTTGTAATTTTCTCAGAAACTACTGAATGGATTTACACCATTTAACAATAAGCACAATCTGCGAACCGAACTCTACCTCTCTGCCAAATTTGGTGTAATTCCGTTCAGTTGTTCGGGCTGTAGCCCTGGCTAAAGGTCCCTATGGAAAATTGCTTGGGGAAAACACGTTTTGGGACCCCCCTTTTTTCTCGGCCCCCACTTGATGAATCAACCCCAAACTTTCAGAGCGGAACCGAGCAGGCCATTTTCTTGGAGAAATTCACAAAGATTCGTCCACCGACGCCAAAGTTATTCCAAATAGAATGTTGTGGATTTCCTATGGAAAGTAGGTCCTAACTATAACTACCTACTGGCGACCGCCAGTAGGTAATATATATATATATATATATATATATATATATATATATATATATATTCACTGAACAAACCATGGGTTTTAGGGGTGTTATAGTTAACTGGACATTTTTCCTCCGTTACAGTTAGTTGTACTAACTATAAATCGCGTGCCCGCAATCTACTGCTGATGACGTCACATATTACATTGCTCATGACATGGTCAGTGACATCACTCATGACATCACTGATGACATCTCAAATGACATCACTGATGACATCACTGATGACATCATCTAGTGAATGTGTGTTTCTGTAAAGTTTACATATGTTTTATATATGTATATCTCAAGGTCGATGAAAGAATAACTGGGTATATAAGTGTCGAAGTGGATGATTTTATTTGATTAAGTGAATCCTAGTAAATACATAGGTAAGTGAGTGATGATTATGTAAATATATGTATCAGTCTCTCACTTTGTACATAAGTGACTGCATAGGTTCGTGAGTAGCTACATGAGTGTCTATATGGGTTATTATTTGGTTTTTCGGGTATGAGTATGAGTGTCTGAGTGTCTGTATGGTTCAGTGGGTGGTATAACTTAAAGTAGAGATGCATCAATGAGTGAGTCACTGTTTGTATGTTTTGTAAGTTTTGAAGACAGTATGTGTGCAGGCCTGTATGGGTGGATGAGTGTGTGTATGGGTGTGTTAGTGAATGACTGTCTCAATAGTGTCTTTATAAGTAACTACATATATTTTAAACTAGTATATATGAGTATTGGTGTATATAAGTGAGTATATGTGAGAGTGAGATATTTGCAGACTTCTTGTATGAAAAAGTATCTGTTTCCATCATCATTGTTTAAAAGAGTAAGTATGTTACGTGTCTATATAAGTATGTGTGGTAGTGTGTGTGTAACTGTATATGCAAGTAAATGGATGTTTTATTCTTTATTAGCATGGGTGAGTATGTGTGTGAGTAACTCTATCGATGAGTGACGGTGTGTAACAGGATGTATAGGTGTATGAGTACATGTGATGAGTGAGAACATGCATGAGTGACTGTATAAGACTGTTGGTGAATGAGTGAATGTGTGTGTAGATGTCAGAATTACTGAATAGGTGTGTTGTAAGTGATATTGGTATGTCCATTCTTTTGAAAATTGTAGTTTCTATTTTTGAATGTGTGTATCAAATGTTATATTAGGGTGATTGGAGGTCTGCAACTCTATCACAAGGATGATGTCATCAGTGATGTCATCAGTGATGTCATTTGAGATGTCATCAGTGATGTCTTGAGTGATGTCACTGACCATGTCATGAGTGATGTAATATGTGATGTCATCAGCAGTGGATTACGGGCACGGCGAGTTATAGTTAGTACAACTAACTATAACGGTGGAATTTCAATGGTTTTGTACGACTAAAATGTCCAGCTAGCAATAGCACCCCTAAAACCTATATTTTTTTCAGTGAATTCCAAAGGTTTTTTAAATGCTAATTCCTAACTATAATATGTCTGAAACCTATTGTTTTTTCAGTGAATTTCAAAGGTTTTGTAAATGACAATTTTTAAATGTATTAATTGTCATATTTTTATTTTTAATAGTGATTTATTACATTTTGTAAACTATTTATTTTTAGATATTTTATTTTTTAAATTACATTATAATTGCATTATACATCACATTACAAAACATACTTTCTCAGAATGAATTACTTTAGTTTAAATACTTTGCAAATAGGCAATAGACTTTTAAGTACAGTAGTTACAGTTTCAAACACAATGCAATGCAACATTGAATTCAATGGGAATTTCTAGTTAAATGCAATTAGTGACTTTATGGATTACTTTTCTATTCACAGGACTGGATCCTAGATTCAGTCCTGGGACATCTCCTGTAATCAGTTGAGTAAAAGCGTTTTGGTTACAGTAGTGATTTTTGGGGAATAGTATTGTATTTTAAAAGTTGACACTTAGAACCTTTTTCACATAGAATCACCGATGTTATCCTATGGGAGGAAATTCACTAAACAATACATTTAGTATCGTAAATTACATATATCATATACCGTAGTTTAGTATTACAGTTCAATAGTTCTAACAGTTTGGAACACAGATGTCTGGAACAAAAATATTATCGATCCGCAAATCTAATCATATAGCAGCATATTTTAACGTTCCTATCAAATTCCATTATTTCATAATAGTTTAAGTTTTCACAGTGCCAGTCATTTAGTGTAATGTATCAGCAACAGACTTGAACATATTCACTATTCTCCAACTACATTTACATGCTTAATATGCATGTGATTCTAATTCTCACACCCACGTGGGTGATACTCAGTTATAGGCTGTAAGCTGTCTTATTCTACAATGATCCCAAGTGAGCATACATTTCTTGTGGCACAGGAAAAGTTCAAAGTCATGTTTCATACTAAACTACGGTATATGATATATGTAATTTACGATACTAAATGTATTGTTTAATTGAAACAAACAGTAGATTCATGCTCCTAACTAATACACCATTCCGACACGGGTGATTTGTGCATGGAATAAGAATCCATAAATAAAGTTTTACAAACAAAGTCTCGTGAAGTTCCCAGTGTATAAACACAAACAAGGGACTAAACCCAAACAAACCTCTCTAAAGAGGTTTGTTTGGGTTTAGTCCCTTGTTGGTGTTTATACACTGGGAACTTCACGAGACTTTGTTTAGTTTTACAAACAAAGTCTCGTGAAGTTCCCAGTGTATAAACACCAACAAGGGACTAAACCCAAACAAACCTCTCTAAAGAGGTTTGTTTGGGTTTAGTCCCTTGTTGGTGTTTATACACTGGGAACTTCACGAGACTTTGTTTGTAAAACTTTATTTATGGAGGTTTGTTTGGGTTTAGTCCCTTGTTGGTGTTTATACACTGGGAACTTCACGAGACTTTGTTTGTAAAACTTTATTTATGGATTCTTATTCCATGCACAAATCACCCGTGAGCAAGGCGAGCTGATCGCTGAAATGCGTTGAGTTGTTTTTTCCACTGCTATGATTTAACATGCTAGAAATGAATTGAAATAAATAATCCTTGAACTACTAAAAGGGTTATTGAAGTGGTGATTTACGCTTGGATTGGAGTGCATTGGCGCAATTGCTTTGTGCTTTGTGAAATGGAATACATTTGACAGGGAAACCTCTGACCCTGTGGTGCACCGCTGTTTTGGCGTCCCGGTTGAATTGGAGGAAGTGGAAATGATTATTGAAGAAAAACCGGTTTGACCGCGTTACATGGCGACCTTTGTGGACACTTTGAATTTATAACGAAGACGCTTACAGCACAGCGGGCAAAGGGTCACCGACACGTATGTGAGCGTAGGTGGAAGGACGAGTGGTGTTTTTTCAGCCTTCGCATGACGCAGCCGCTTCCCCAGGGTGAGTCCCTTTAACCAATATGACTTGCTCCTGCACTTAACGTATCATTGATAAAGTGAGCAGTAATCGAATTTGGAGAACTGTTCGAACTTGCAAAGTATGCCGCAAAGTGACACATGAGCTGGTATCGTCATAAGTAGTAACGCAACTTTCTCTCGCCCGGCCAACAGCATACAATAAGACTGGGGTCTGTGAGCGAGGGCTTTCAAGCACACACCATTAAACAAAATCGTTGAAATTGTATGTTCAAGGAACAAGTAAATAGAACTACTTTATGTAAATTGATACTTGTATAGCGCACTACTCACCCGCAAGGGTCTCAAGGCGCTTGTACGAATACCGCTGTGGAACCCATCCTGGCTTTCCCTGTGAGGTGTCCACTCCTGGGCACCCCCAAGGTGGAGGCCAGGCATCCTTAGCGTTGTGGGGGCCGTTGTGGAGATTAAGCAAGCTATTGCCCAGAGTTGCAGAGTGGGACTCCATGATTGGAATAGGCACCGAGGCGAGAATTATCAGGTCCGTGGAATTTTTGAGCCCAAGACCCGCCGAGGCAGGGAATTGAACCCTGGTCCCGGGTTAGACCTCTGCATCAGGGTATGCCGCTATAAACATTGAGCCACACTTCTCCATGCAAAAGAGGTATTGAGTCCTCTTAAATCTAAGCAATGGATGAAAATACGGAGTCATGCAGGAGACTCAGAGCCCAATCAATGTTTGTACAATCTACAAATCAGCCAGTCAGTAAGGAGATATCCACTATACCCACATCTATACAACACAAATACCAAAATGTAGAAAAACTAATTCGTAAAGTGGTATCAAAATGGTGGGAGGCCACAACACTCGAGAAATACCAGGAAGAAAAAAGAGTTCCTAGAGGTTTGAGGATCCTGATAGCTCCTTCTTATGAAGAACCTGATAAGAAACTGGCTGAAGAGTGGGCAGAAAATCTAATACTCTTTTCCAATAGAATGTTGTCAATATGGATCAAACATGCATGGAAAGATAGGTTGGCACTACTCAAGGAAATCGCTGAATTAAAAGAGGAGATAGCGAAAGATGAATCATCTGAGAATTTCAGTAAGAAAATTGAAGAAATAACAAAGAGAATTTCAAAACATGAGGATGAAATTGTGGCCAAAAAAGAGAGGAAATTCCTCAGGGACAAAATTGATTACCAATCTGGGCGGATATTTACGTCCAGTCGTAAATACGATAACATGAAAAGGAAAGTGGTCCAAGAGAACCTGGACAAAGTCCAAACTGGAGGCGTATCTGACGATGAAGTCATTGAAAGTGATGTGTCAGAAGATAATACCACGTCTGTGATGAAATACCCCTGTAAACCTCCAAATATTTGGGAGGAATTTCGAATGATAAACCAGTCACCACAACACCTAAACTGGCAGATAGACCGAGGCCGGGGGAGAGGAAGGGGATTTCGAGAAAGAGGCAGAGGAAGATGAAAAACTGGAGAAGAGGCCACCAAATCCAGCAGCAAACCAGGAGGGGTGGAAGGTGGAAAAGTGAACCTAACACCAATGGGAGTGGAAACACGCGGTCAGAAGAAAAGAGGAAAATAAATCAAAGAAATGTGGTAAATCTATCCTCTCGTTCACTTTCTAAAACTGAACACGATGTCTTGCAATTTGGCCTTTCTTTTTGTTCAACCTCAAACTTTTCCTATTCCCAAGAACGCATTGATCTGTTTAAATTTACAACAAAATTACGCCTGCACAAGTGGAATAAACTGAAAGTTAAAAACATTGGTAAGGAAATAATGATTACCAAACCCGCTTGTGAGACTATTGGTGAAGTGGAGGCCCTTATTGCTTTAAAAGAATTGGAATTGGGTACTCCAGAAGACAGTTCAATCAATGCGGAATCTTTGGGCTTCAATACTAATTTGAACTATCCCAATTCTTTCAAGCCCAAATCGATCTTCAATCCTACACTACCTACTTGCAGCATTAACACTTTTGAGACTCTTGTTATCAATTACTTTAAGAGCTTGGCCAAAAAGAAATGCTGGTCCAATGATAATTTAACTAGATCAGAACATCTTGCTATCAAGGCATTGGAATGTGATCCCTCGATAGCTATCCGTCAGTCGGATAAAGGGGGAAATGTGGTTGTATTGGATATTCATGATTATATACAGGAGGGCATGCGTCAATTGAACTGTGCAGACTGTTATGAGGTAACCACGATGGAAGTCATTGAAAAAACTAGCAGTACGTATTATGATATGTTAAAAGACTGGCAAGCTAGAGGTATCATAGAGTGGAATGAATATTCTTTTTTATTAAATAGGAATCCCAGAGTAGCAATATTATATCTTTTGCCTAAGCTCCATAAGAACTCTATTAAACCTCCGGGAAGACCTATTGTCTCCTCGATGGGTTCTCTTTTAGAGAACACATCTAAGTACATCAACTTTTTCTTACGTCCTCTTGTAGAAAAAGTACCATCTTACTTGAAGGACAGTAGGGATTTCATTAATAAACTGAAAGATTTTACATGGCATGGCAATTATTTACTCATTACCCAGATGTGTGTAGTCTCTACACATCTATTAGACACGTGGATGGAATTGACGCTTGTCGTGAGTTTTTAAAGAGCCGGTCTATTTCTTACCTGAATCATACTGAGATGATCTTGAAGATGATGACCTTTTGCCTTGAGAACACTTTTTTTGTCTTGAATAATATTTACTACAGGCAAAAACAAGGGTCTGCGATGGGAACTTCTTTTGCTCCCAGCTTCGCCAATCTGTTTATGGCAGGCTGGGAGCAGCAGGTGGCGAGGACACATGACCTATACCGCAGCCATGTGAAAATGTGGCTGCAGTATATTGATGATTTGTTTATCATCTGGGATGGTCCACAAGAATTGGCTGTGTTTTTCATCCAAGATCTTAACAAAAATGATCTGAATCTATGTCTGGAAGGGAAAATCAGCAACCAAACAATGGAATTCCTGGACCTGTTAATTACAGTATCCAACAACAAACTGGTGATGAAATTATATCGTAAGGCAACCGCGGGTAACAAGCTGATTCATGCAGAAAGTGGTCACCCCAAATCCCTGATTCGCAGTATACCTTTTGGTGAGTTCCTCAGGGCTCAGAGGAACTGTAGTACAGATTTTGACTTTAACACTGAGGGCGAGTGCATGAAAGAACGTTTTACAGAAAGAGGTTACCATCCAAATGTCATTCAGGAAGCTTTTCTGAAGGCAAGTAAGATAAGCCATGCAACATTGCTGGTCCCTAAAGATAAACAAGAGATCAAAGACAATGAAGTGGTAAGGTTTATCTCTACCTACCATTCCAAATCGTGGCAGGTTCACAACAGCCTAAAAAGACATTGGAGTCTTCTCAGAAAGGAACCCACAATAGTGGACGTTTTCGGTTGCACTCCAAATGTCACATACCGGAAAGCAGACTCATTAAGGGACAAATTGAGCAAAAATGAAGTAAATACCAACAAGCCTAGAAACAACAATATACAAGGCTTTTTTACTTGCATGACATGCAAAGCATGTAAATTCAGCCCTAATGCCAAGAAGGTATACCATCCTGTAGAAGAGAAAGAAAAAAACATTGGTAAACATCTCACATGTCTGTCTGATCATTGTGTATATGTTCTTGTTTGTCCGTGTTCAAAGAAATACTTTGGAAGTACGATGTTCCCCGCTAAAAAGCGCATTCTTGAACATATGCGGGCAATTGAGAACAAAGATCAACTTTCACCGGTTGCCCGACATTTCGAAGAATTACACAAGAGTAATCGCAACCTTTTGAAATTTTTTTTATTGACAGAATTCCACCAGTGAAGAGAGGCGGGTATAGAATTCGCAAGTTGCGGCAACTTGAGAGTAGATACATTATAGATTTGGATACCCGTATTCCAGGCGGTTTAAATTCTGAGGAGGAATTGGTCTGGCATCTGGGGGAGTAAATATTCTCAAGATTCAAGAGTTGTGCTAACAGTTCTACAACTTACACTATTCACTAATTTTGAGAGATATATATTCTGAGTCTCCTGCAATGAATTCCATATGTTTTTAACCATTTGTTTTTAAGTTTCTGTCTTCGTTGGTTATTATGATGCACGGTTGGTGTAAACAAACCCTGGCCTCAAAATGTTTAATGTGTTAGGAGTCTGACTGGCTCTATTTTCCTCTTTCTGCTTAGGTACCTATTGATATGAAGGAGCAGCGTACAAGAAAACCTATGATTACCTTGGGATGGAAATGAAACATGACTTTGAACTTTTCCTGTGCCACAAGAAATGTATGCTCACTTGGGATCATTGTAGAATAAGACAGCTTACAGCCTATAACTGACTATCACCCACGTGGATGTGAGAATTAGAATCACATGCATATTAAGCATATAAATGTAGTTGGAGAGTAGTGAATATGTTCAAGTCTAATGCTGATACATTACACTAAATGACTGGCACGGTGAAAACTTAAGCTATTATGAAATAATGGAATTTGATAGGAATGTTAAATTATGCTGCTATATGATTAGATTGGTGGATCGATAATATTTTTGTTCCAGACATCTGTGTTCCAAACTGTTAGAACTATTGAACTGTAATACTAAACTACGGTATATGATATATGTAATTTACGATACTAAATGTATTGTTTAATTGGAACAAACAGTAGATTCATGCTCCTAACTATTACACCATTCCGACATGGCCGCTAAAGAGGTTTGTTTGGGTGTAGTCCCTTGTTGGTGTTTATACACTGGGAACTTCACGAGACTTTGTTTGTAAAAATGTATTTATGGATTCCTATTCCATGCACAAATCACCCGTGAGCAAGGCGAGCTGATCGCTGAAACGCGTTGGGTTGTTTTTTCCACTGTTATGATTTAACATGCTGGAAATGAAATGAAATAAATAATCCTTAAACTACTAAGGTTATTGAAGTGGTGATTTACGCTTGGATTAGAGTGCATTGGCGCAATTGCTTTGTGCTTTGTGAAATGGAATATATATTACCCACTGGCGATAGCCAGTAGGTATATATAGTTAGGACCTAGCTACCATAGGAAATCCGCAACATTCTATTGGGAATAACTTTGGCGCCAATTGAGGAATTTGAGTGTAATTTTCCAAAATTTAGGCGAGCTCCGCTCCGCTTCTTCCCTGGAAGTTTCGGGGGGATTCGTCATGCGGGGGCCGAGAAAAAAGGGGGGTCCCAAAACGTGTTTTCCCCATGTTAATTTCCATAGGACGAATAGACAAGGCTACAGCCCGAACCGCTGAATGGAATTACACCAAACTTTACAAAATTGTAGGGACTGGTACGCAGAAGTGCCTTTTCTACATTTGGTAAAAATTGCTCCAGTGGTTTTTATGAAAATTAACTTTAAAAACACATATATATCTATATAAGCTTACTGTAAGCTTACTGTAAGCTTACTGTACTCTGTACCTTCCCGAGTACGAGCTGCATTCTGATTGGCTGCCAATGTCTGTCAACACTCCAAAACAGAAATTGTTGGCAGCCATCTTGCACCTCGGTAGACTGAGGCACAGGGAAGCTGAAAAACACACATGTAGAACTCAAAAAGGGGGCAGGGTAGAAGCACCCTGACCCCCTAGGCCTGCTCAGGGGGTCCCACAAGGACGCCCGAGGCAAAAAAAAAAATTTGTTTTCAAAATTCAAATTCTTCATCCAAGAAGTGTTGGCAGCCATCTTGGGACCAATATACATGATAGCACCTCATTAAAAAGCATTGCAGTTAATAGAAGGTTTTAGGACTTTAGTTACATTATAAATCATTTGTTGATGGTACCATACTCATTTTAGGAATTGTGGTGTGTTCTAAGGTGATTTTACCATGTGAAAAAGCCTTCTGCTGGGAATCATGTTTGAAATAACACTAATATGTCATGCTTTTCCCACAGTGGTTTGGAAGGGGATCTATAAGCTAAACTGAAAGCATATTTTCTGTAAATGTACATTATCTTTCTCAGTCATGTGAGAATGAAGTCTGACATTCTCAGTAAAACATGTACATCCAGCAAGGACAGAGACTGTCAGTTGATTCCTTTGTGTTCTTCTGCAGCTTCCCAGAGTGTTCTAAAGAACAACTAGAGCTCTAACAGTCCTACTTATTACAAAGGTATAGCACACCTGAAGCCATCTTGATTGGAACAAAGTGGTAACTCTTAAAACATTTAATTTAAAAAGGAACAAAATGAGGGGGTATATTTTGCCATAGTAAGTATGATTAGTGCTGCAGAAAGAAAAATTAGGGCACATTTTGAGTGACTTCTCAAATCCTCTTCTATTTCATTAAAACATTCTGACATGCAGTCTCCCAAGATGGCCACCAGAGACAAAAGAGCCTAAATGTAGCCCAAATACCACCCAGATGTAGCCCAAGTATAGCCCAATGACGGAATGTCCCAGAGTGTTCTAAAGAACAACTAGAGCACTAACAGTCTTACTTATGACAAAAGTATGGCACACCAGTAGCCATCTTGATTGGAATGAAGTGGTAACTCTTAAAACATTTAATTTAAAAAGGAACAAAATGAGGGGGTTCATTTTGCCATAGAAAGTATGATTAGTGCTGCAGAAAGAAAAATTAGGGCACATTTTGAGTGACTTCTCAAATCCTCTTCTATTTCATTAAAAAATTCTGACACGCAGACTGAAACATGCACTTTGAATACCAGCAGCAGACTTCCCTGGGGAGCAGTAGCTCTACTACAGTGATACAATGAGCAACTAGAGTGCTAACATTCAGAATTTATGGCAAATGTGTAACACATCTGAATGCCTTCTTGATGGAACCAAAGTAAACAAGCATTGAAAATGCAAAAGATCTCGCCCTCGTTTAAGTTAAAGCCATTCTGTTTGTAATGAGGTGGCTTTTTAGCTTTGCTTTTAATAGTGTTTTTCAAACTTTCATGTAAATAACATGCATATGTATGCATATATGTATATGTATGCATGCATTTATATTTGTATTTATATAGATATGCTGATTATATATGTTTATATACGTATGTATGTATATATACATATACATATATATAAATGCATATATATGCCTATACATATGTGTATATGAGTGCGTGTAGATAGACCGAGGCACAAGAAAGCAGAAAAACAAACGTGAAGAACACAAAAAGGGGGCAGGGTAGATACACCCTGACCCCCTAGGCCTGCCCAGTTGGTCCCACAAGGACAAAAAAGGCCCACATTTTTTTTTTTTAAACCTGGTCTGTTTTTTTTTTTAAATTACCCCCCCGGGGGGACCAAATCGCGGCGGCATAGTGATAAAGAAGTGTGGGGGGTCCACAATCCCCCCCACACTGCCCCGGGGACCGCCGCCCCGGGGCAAAGCAACGCAGCCTCTTGGTGCATACTGGAGGCTCCTGGTGGGCTACTTGGCCCCCAGGGACCCCCAGTATGCAAGGGGAATTAGTTCCTATTCTGCAAACACGCCAGGGGTTGCGCTGGAGAGAGGTGTAAAAAAGGGTGTAGCCTCATTACACCTCTCTGCAATGCAGCCCCCTGGCGCATACTGCAGGTTCCAGGTGGGCTAGTTGGCCCCCAGGGACCCGCAGTATACAAGGGGAATTAGTTCCCCCTCTGCAAATACGCCCGGGGCTGCGTAGCAGAGAGGTGTAAAAAAGGGTGTGGCCTCATTACACCTCTCTGTAATGCAGCTCCCTGGCTTATACTGGAGGCTCCTGGTGGGCTAGTTGCCCCCCAGGGACCCCCAGTATGCAAGGGGAATTAGTTCCTTCCCTGAAAACGCTGCAGAACATTGTAAAAAGGGGGCGTGCCCTCTGAACACCTGCCTGCAAAAATGTAGTAAATCAGTATAAAAAAAATAACAATTAATACATTTAAAAATTGTCATTTAAAAAACCTTTGAAATTCAATGAAAAAACCATAGATTTCAGGCCTTATATAGTTAGGAATTAGCATTTAAAAAACCTTGCAAATTCACTTAAAAAACTATAGGTTTCAGGCCTTAAATAGTTAGGAATTAGCATTTAAAAAACCTTGCAAATTCACTGAAAAAACCATAGGTTTCAGGCCTTACATAGTTAGGAATTAGCATTTAAAAAACCTTGCAAATTCACTGAAAAAAACATAGGTTTCAGGCCTTATATAGTTGGGAATTAGCATTTAAAAAACCTTGCAAATTCACTGAAAAAACCCATAGGTTTCAGGCCTTATATTGTTAGGAATTAGCATTTAAAAAACCTTTGAAATTCACTGAAAAAACCATAGGTTTCAGGCCTTATATAGTTAGGAATTAGCTTTGAAAAAAACCTTTGAAATTCACTCAAAAAACTATAAGTTTTAGGTGTGTTATAGTTAGCTGAACATTTCACTCATACAAAACCATTGAAATTGCTCCTACATAGTTAGTTGCACTAACTATATTTCGCGCACCCGCAATCCACTGCTGATGATGTCACATATTAGATCATTCATGACATGGTCAGTGACATCACTGATGACATCTCAAATGACATCACTGATGACATCATCCACGTGACAATCACATACACCTTTTCATACACTATTAAAATTTGTCATCACTCTTTGTCAAATACAGAGTATCATATTTGAATCCATTGTCACAGCAATACAAGTATCTAAAAATCCACTCAGTGATTCATAGATGTATACACACATCTAATCAATTCAATTCAATTCATGAAGCTTTATTCGGTGCATAAATATGACCATAAAAGCACAAGACAAAATGTAACAATCATTAAAAACACACAAACATTTCATGTTCCATAAGCTAATTCTACAATTAATATTAACAATCAAAATGCGTTAAAAACACATACTTTTCCTGGAGTTGATGCATTGGTTTAAAAACGTTGCAGTATACAAACATATGTCTGCAGATTGCAAGTTAAAAATTTAGGTCATAGCATGATTAACTGATCGTACACCATATTTGACAAACATAGGTTTCAGGAAGGTAATACTTAAATTCGTATACAGTGTACAGAACAACAAAAAGTGGAAGGTGCTCTGGGTGGATACAACATCACTCATACATGGCCCAATTGGGTGTTTCTTGATATTTGGGTGGGCCACTAAATAATGTGCCATACCAAATCTAAGTCTGGTTAGCACAAATTTATTTGAAAGCCTAGTTACCATGGTTAAATACGCAGGAAAACCTTACACTGAACTATATCTGTTATAAAACATGACAGTGGACATAGATCCTATGGCAAAAGCCCGCTTCCTCGCCGCATATGCCAAGAATATACTTTTCATTTCGGCTTTAGGTATCCTTGATGCTGCACTGGGATCAATTGAAATGTTTAAATTAAAAATGTCTGAAAAACAGGCAACGACATATTTAATCCAAGGTATCTCTCGATATTTGTCCAATTGTAAACAGTCCTCAATAACAGATCTGTTAAATGCCTTCTCGTCCTTCGGCCATATTGACCGCATTATCATCAATGGCCTAAGGGATAACACATCAGTTAAATAGTTGATGGCTAGTTCTCGATGGCTCAATTTGGTTGGAGCTGAAGCGGGCAAAAATAGGAGCTTTCTTAAAAATAGATTTTCCTCCAGTTGTAAATTATGGGCGCAGATGTGGCCCCATACTCCTGCCCCATACAGCGCTATAGAAACACATCTAGCCTGGTAAATCGTGAGCATGTCCCTTGTACGACGATCCCCAACCTTCGCAGCAAATCTATAGATACCGTAGGCATTCTTTGCCATTTTGTTCCGAATGTTATTAAATTCATTAGTCCATTTCCTGTCTTTAGAGAAAGTGATACCTAGGTAACAAAATTTGTCAACCTGCTGCGCCTTTTCTCCGTCTATAAAAAAACCATTTGACAGTTTACTTTTGGCCCCACAGATCATAGTGTGTGTTTTCCCTTTATTAATTACTAATTTTCTGTCTTTAATAAAGGAAGAAAAACTATCCATAAATCGCTGTAATCCCACAGGGGTTCTAGAGAGTAAAACGGCGTCATCGGCGTATAATAACACCGGTACCAAAACCCCTTTATTCTGTGGGGCGTCTGCATTAACCTTTTTTAAAATAGCATCAATTCCATTAATAAATAAGATAAAAAGGAGAGGGGCCAATACACAACCCTGCCTAATTCCTCTTTTGACACTAAATTTTGGGGTGCATTCTCCTTTACTTCCAAAGCGCACACTAGTTTTCAGTTTCTCATATAGCCTAGCGAGAAAGAAAATTATACCTTCGGGTGCGCCTAACTTCAACAGGGTTGGCCATAAAATAGAATGGTCAACCATATTGAATGCGCTACTCAGGTCTGCAAAGCAGAGGTACAGGGAGCCCGGTTTAGCTTCTGTATATTTCCCGATCAGTAGATCAAGATTGATGCACTGATCGAGTGTACCCAGACCCTTCCTGGATCCATACTGGCAGTCAGCCAGGATGCCATCCTGCTTGACCCATTCTTCTATTCTCACCAACATGACTCTACTCATGATTTTAACTGAGGAGTCAAGAAGAGAAATGGGGCGATAATTTTTAGTGTCAGACCTATTTCCCTTTTTGTAAATGGGCACTATAATCAATTCTCCCCAGTTTGCAGGGGCCTCAGAACACACAGCTGCATTAAAAACGGTGGTCAAAAGAGGTCCCCAGACCTCTGGTGCGGCTTTGTAAACATCTATGGGTACCCCATCCGGGCCCTGGGCTTTCCCTCCCTTGCTTGCACATATGCCGGATTCAACCTCGCTAACTGAGATATCCAGCGGCAAAACAGGCCATCCATTGCAACTGGCATCAGTAATTCTATTGGAGTTGAAATTATTAGAAAAATGGGCTATCCAGCCGTCACTCGAGACGTTAGAGGTTAATTCGGGTTTCTTTTCATCCTTAAGGAAAGAAGAATTAACCGTGGCCCAAAATAAGGTGCAATTGGATTGTTCTGCTGCTTGGTTAAGGGAGTCCCAGGCCTGTTGCTGCAGTTCGCATATTTGTATTCCAATCTCAAATTAATAATTACATTTTTATCCCTTGGCTTTTTCACTAAAGCCTGCTTGAGATCAGTTAATGCAGTGGTACAGGAATGGTCGAACCATCCCGGTCCATTCCTACGTTTCCCGCTACTATATCCAGTGAACTTAGCGTCAATAGCATTATTGATTCCATTGAAAGAGGATAGAACCTTCTCATGATCAGTTCTGTTTTCCAACATAGAAACAATGCCCAGCAGACTCTCCTTAATTATAGAGCTGGTTTATTCTTGAGCCTTTTCCCCTACCCATCTAAGCCTTACTCCGTTAGTCCTATGTGGTTCTATATTAGTGATTGTACTCCTTATACTGACTGCGCTACCTGCCCAAAGGATAGTGTCCAAGATGATACAATTATGGTCACTTAATAAGGTTACATCGACTCTAGGGGGGACACAGCAAGAGATGATATTGGAGGAGACAATCACATGGTCAATTACGGAGCTAGTATGCCGGTTTTTAAAGGTCGGGATGGGTAAACCATTTACATCTTTACAACACTCCAGTACTTCCATGTCATAACAGCCCATGAGCTTATTCAGTACTTTCCCATAGCTGCTATGCCCAAAATGCAGTACATCCCACCCAGCATTATTAGTGACCCCGCAGACCTTTAGCGAAGACAGATCACATAGTGTAGTATTAAAATCCCCTATCCAAATAAAATCAAAAACCACATTCACTCCCAAACATAAATCTTCGATGGCATTGGCCAAATCTAGTACAACTTTGACCCTAGTGCCATCAAAAATATTATTATAATAATTAACCAATAAAATATTTCACTCTTTGTCCTCAGTGATCCAAAGTATCTGCACAAGATCGCCCACTGGTATATACTGTTTAACAACAAGTGGGCGAAAAATCGATATCAGTGTTAAGAGTCCACCTTTAGCTCTACCCGGTCCCACACCCACCGCCGGTAGGTTATAGGAGACATATCCCTCTTAGCTGACATCATCTCTACACCATGTTTCCTGGAAACATAAGATGTCATGGGCATCAATAAAATGTAACCATCCCAAGTCCCTCTCCTTAGATTTCAGTCCTGCCACATTCCAACTGACGATGGAAATACCTTTACCTCTTGTGCCAACCCTGTCTAACATCAGGGCACTCACACTTTTATGCTGATTTGTATTACTTGCATCCTCACATTCCATAATCTCCCCTGATTCCCCCACCAGGTTTGACTCCGGTATAACTATTAACTCTGGGGCCCAGATATTATCTTCGGAGACAACCATACTAGGGCTAATAATCTCATTGGGTTGAGGCTGTCCTACTTGGGCAAGTCAATCATTTACATCCAAGGAGTTTAAAACCTGAAAACGGTTTGGCATTGTGATATCAGGGTATGCCCTATGGGTAACAGGGCAGAATCTGCTTCTTTTACTATCATGAGCGGCCGTGTTAGGATGGCTAATGAAGAAACCAAGCGAGCGGGCACTCTCGTCGTTATCAGTAATTGGTAGAGAGGCAGCTCTCAGGAGTACAGTGGCAGCATGTTGAGGGTATTTAAAGTTAACAATAACACAATCTCCCCTATTGCACTTCCTGGAGCTCCCTATCCAGTTGACCCTTCTTGTAGTTAAAACTTGATCCGAATAAGCAGTCGGGAAACCGCAATGTCTATGCAACCAGCATACGTTTTTATTTTTTAATGAATCATGTGTTTCCTGGTGAGTCTCATTCTCAGGGGGAGGTACATTAGTTAAGACTACCACATATGGTGCACAGTCAGGAGGGAGGTTGGTAATATACTTTTGCCTTACTTCGGTCCAGCCCTCTTTCCTTTCTACAACTGTTACATCCTGCCTATCATGACAGACTGAGGGCGGGGGCGGGACGGGGGGATAGTCCGAACAGCTTTCTCACTACCACATGTACCCCCCCCAGAAGGGACAACCTGTTGATCAGTCTTTCTCTTAGTTAAGGCTGTTAAACTACCCACTTCCTCCCCATACTTATTAAGGAGTCCTCCTAGTATATTAACTTCTTCGGCCAGCTGATCAAGTTTGGCCACTAAAGGTTTAATAATACCCTTAATCTTCGAGTCGATGATACTGACTAGGTTTTTAAGTTGTTCAGCATCCAATTTAACAGCCTCATCCTCTGCCGTATCACCATCATCCTTATTTATATTTTTGGGAGGGGTGGCAGCTCTTTTTTTTATGGTACGTGAACCCCCACGTTTGCTCTGTGTTTTCCTGCATGCTCTGACTAATCTCTTCACAGGAGTCGGCGGATGCTGAGTTGGAGGGTCTACGGGATCATCCAAGACAACTAGAGTGGAAGTGGACTGCACAGGCGAATCCCTGCCATAAACATCGGGATTATTAAAACGAATACTATCATCCAGCGCCGGTGAAACAGGGACAGGACTGGGTGTAGGAGATAAAGAGGAACTGCTTAATCCTAACGACTGTCGCCTTTCATTGTTGATTTTATTGACAACCTTAACTAGATAGTTGTCCAGTGTGCATGGCGTAAGAAGAACCTTTTGTTTTGACATACTTAAAACTAATTGGTCACTAATTTATTGAAAACTAAAAACCGAAATAAAGCTCTCATGGGTTGCACAGCATAAAACAAACCACTAACTAGTGGCACTGATCTTTAAATAAAAACACAAGGTTTGTACATGAACCAAATAGGTTATAAAGTCTCACTGTATAAGGGGCGTATGAGGTCCAAAGTCTGTGGCCCAGCCCAGCCTCGTTCTGTCCCGGACTTTCACAGATTGTCCCACCCTTGTCCCGGCCTTCTCCTGGCGACGCCCGCGCGCGTCCCGCGACGCAGGGGCTGTGCAGGATGTTATAGCACCTCCGAGCGCGAGATTCGCGGTGGCGGCTCCTGCCGCTAGGGATTCTGGGGTGGGTAGTTTGCTCCTCCACATGGCGGCCGCTTCAAGGGTGTAGCGGCGGCGGGAGGGAGGTCGAGCGAGCCCAGCACTCAGATGGTGACCAGATGGCAATAAGGTTAGCCCCGACAGCTTGGAACAGCCCCCACTCCACCGGGGCTCTGCAGGATGTTATAGCGCCTCCAAGCATGAGATTCGTGGTGGCGGCTCCTGCCGCTAGGGATTCTGGGGCGGGTAGTTTGCTCCTTCAAACGGCAGCCGCTTCAAGGGTGTAGCGACGGCGGGAGGGAGGTCGAGCGAGCCCACCTGTAGATTCACTCAAACATGCTGTCAATGAACAATAGAACACTGTCAAAAATACTTATACACCTATATCGACATTAATCAACAGCACACATCCTATTCACATATGAAGTCATCCTACTCACTTATGCAAACAATGGATCATACTTACATATTTACTTAGCAAAACACTTATACAAACACCACTTCATCTATTCATTTAGATAGTAAGTCATACTTAGTGAATTATAAAATCATTATTACAAGTATACAGTTATCCATACAGTCACTCACAATCATTGAGTCTTATGTATACTTATTTATATACAGGAAAAGTTATGGCAGTGTCCCAAAAGAAGAAGATGACAGTGGAGAAGAAATCCCTTTAAGTTCGGGTTCCCACTACACGAGTTCGATTACTGGACGCAACCACTAAGTATCACAACAAATGCTGTAATCAAGCAAATTTAAACAACACCATACAATAATCTCAATTACGCTAGTATCTGTGTCAAAGATAAAGTACATTTTTGTGTGACAGGAAAAAGCAATACAAAAGTTTTTAAAAAGGTAAACACAAGTTTATTACACATTTCCAAATGATGGAAGCACAAAAATTCATACAAATTAAAAATACATCATAATACACAAACGTTTCATAAAATATTAAAAATGTTCTTGAGAACACAGGACCTGTGTTCTCAAGAACATTTTTAATATTTTATGAAACTTTTGTGTATTATGATGTATTTTTAATTTGTATGAATTTAAATATTAAAAATGTTCTTGAGAACACAGGACCTGTGTTCTCAAGAACATTTTTAATATTTTATGAAACTTTTGTGTATTATGATGTATTTTTAATTTGTATGAATTTTTGTGCTTCCATCATTTGGAAATGTGTAATAAACTTGTGTTTACCTTTTTAAAAACTTTTGTATTGCTTTTTCCTGTCACACAAAAATTTACTTTATCTTTGACACAGATACTAGCGTAATTGAGATTATTGTATGGTGTTGTTTAAATTTGCTTGATTACAGCATTTGTTGTGATACTTAGTGGTTGCGTCCAGTAATCGAACTCGTGTAGTGGGAACCCAAACTTAAAGTGATTTCTTCTCCACTGTCATCTTCTTCTTTTGGGACACTGCCATAACTTTTCCTGTCATTCCCCCTGGTCCCAGATCGCACTTTAGGGGGCCCCCTATACTTTTTTTGATACTTATTTATATACAACAACTGACACATACACTGCCTTTTATTTTTCTAGTTTGTTGGACATGTACCATTGAGAAATATATTTGCTCATAACCACACCCATAGAGAGTTTCACTCACCCAACCTGTTAGAATTTGTAGTTTTAACTTCATATATCTACTGAATCAACGATTCACACATCTTTGGACAGTCACACACCCCCCACTGAACCACACACACTTTCACACTCCCATACAAATACTCAGTTAACTAATCAATAACTAATATAGACTTTCACATAGCTAGTAACCAACTGTAGAATCAGTTTACACAACAACTGACAAAGTGATACAGATATTCACACAGTTTAGTCACTATCCACTATATTTAGTGAGCCATTATAAATTGGTCAAGTAAATAGTCAATTACACTGCTACTAAATCCTCCATCCAAATATTTATTTATATATATCCACTCATTCTTCAGTGCAAATTGCTATATATATAATGCATATTTAAATATGTATGTATGTATGTATGTAGGTATACTTATAGAGCGCAAACCTGTCACCCAAAGGGCATCCTGGCGCTTACAGTTCGGACAGACGCTCTTTACGCTGCTCAGACATTTCTAGGGAAAAGATGCGTTTTTAACGCTTTCCTGAACGGGAAATATTCCCTATGGCTTCTCAGAGAGAGTGGCAGGGAGTTCCAAAGTTTGGCCGCCGCTACACTAAACGCGCAGCCACCCATCCTAACTCTCTGGAACCTCGGGACCACAAGCAGTTGTGCCGACGAGGAGCGAAGAAGCCGCGGGGCAGAGTACCAGGCGAACATATTCTGTAAGGGCACTGGGCCCTGTTGATGTACCGCCTTAAACACCAGGCACGCCACTTTATACAGAATACGCAAATGCACCGGCAGCCAATGTAAGTCCATTAAGGCTAGAGTGGAGGAGCTGAAATTAGGGCGAGATAGAGCCAACTTTGCGGCCATATTCTGCACCCGTTGTAGCTTCCCCACCAGATTTTTTGGGGCCTCCAGAAGTAGCGCATTACAGTAGTCTAAGCGACTCAGTATGGTCCCGCGGACTACTTCTGGCCTGGCATGGGCAGGGAGGAGGGGCAGAACTTTACGCAACATGCGTAGCATCATCATGCATGAAGAGATGGTCTTATTGACGTGCAAGTCAAGTTGTAGATTTGGGCCGAAGATCACCCCCAAATTGCGAGCTGACTCCGCCGCCAACACAGGCTCAGAAAAGGTGGTGGGCCAGAAGTTCTCTGGAAGTGTCCGCGGAATCCGGTCCATAGAGCAGTAAAGCACCTCAGTTTTTGTGCTATTGAATTGTAGGGAGTTGGCCCGCAGCCAATCCGCTGTGGCTGCCATACAACTTTGAAATGTCTCCAGCGGGACCGCATTCTTGCCTTCCACGGAAAAGATCAGCTGGGTATCATCGGCGTAATTAACAGCCGAGATACCAAAAGATTTTATGAGCTGGACCAGAGGGCGGAGGTACAGGTTGAAAAGTATAGGGCTGATGGCCGAGCCCTGTGGAACCCCCTGCCCTACTTTCCGTGGCTCCGAACGAAATGGAGGAAGCGTGACCAACTGCTGCCGGTTGCTAAGATAGGATACCAGCCAGTCTCTTGCCCCCTCTGTGACCCCACACTCCTCGAAATAACGAAGCAAACCACATTCACTGGATGATGTCATCAGTGATGTCATCAGTGATGTCGTTTGAGATGTCATCAGTGATGTCACTGACCATGTCATGAGTGACATTATCAGCAGTGGATTGCGGGTGCGCGAAATATAGTTAGTACAACTAACTATATAGGAGCAATTTCAATGGTTTGGTATGAGTGAAATGTCCAGCTAACTATAACACCCCTAAAACTTATAGTTTTTTGAGTGAATTTCAAAGGTTTTTTAAAAGCTAATTCCTAACTATATAAGGCCTGAAACCTATGTTTTTTTCAGTGAATTTCAAAGGTTTTTAAAATGCTAATTCCTAACTATATAAGGCCTGAAACCTATGGTTTTTTCAGTGAATATATATATATATACATATATATATATATATATATATATATATATATATATATATGTATATATCAAACTCCTGACACCGCTTCTCCCTCGCAGGAAGCGGAAACAGAGCACGGACCACAAAGCTGTTAGAAAATGTCTCAGTTTATTCCAGGTTTAGCATACAGTCAAACAAAGGCAGCCATGACGCGTTTCGTCCCTGCAAGAGGGACTTCATCACATAACGCCTTACTACCAATAGCATTTCTTTTATATACTTGTTCACTTTTCATTTTTTTCAGTTTTTTTCATTATGTCGAAAAAAAACTTTATCAACGTATATGTAAACAACAAACAGTTGCGTTTTGATATATCGTGCTCAACATAGTCCAGTGAATAAAAAAAAAACCCTTGTAAATAAAAGTCTAACAGACAAATTTACCGATAAGATTTGATAGCATTAGATAACAGATGTCATATAAAAAGAGAATGTCATTGCACACATATAAATATATGAAAATATGAAAATGCAGATCCTTCGACAAAAACGACCAACATGGTAGCTCATAAAATATGATATGTAAATAAATCAATTTAAATGCATCAATGCTTCGCAACTGGGGAGGTGTATACTAATTTAAAAATATCATATCTACAGAATATATACATATAAATAAATATAAATATAACCCAGTATATGTAATACATATTAAATACACCAAGAATAAATAGATAAATACATAAATAAATATCCATATATACATTCCATGCATAACCAGTCACGGTTTTATACCTGTATGTAAACATCTCATGTTGGAAAGCATATTATCGGACAAAATATCCAGATCCTATGTTACTGCTATAGGTAAAATGCTTCTGAAGACCCCTATAATAAGATCTTGAACAGGGTTTTTTTCAAAAAAGAGGGTAGGACCAACTTGTGTAAAGTGCATGTGCAAACCTCAGGTTATTCATTGATGTTTTGTAACCTTCTTGTCTTTAAAAAATTAAATATTCCTATTACAAGACATAATCATTAAAGTGAAAAGTGCAAAGTGTACAGTGCAATAAGACATACGGTAGTAATAAAAGAGAAATGTAAATACTTGAAGGGGGGTTGGCAGCCAGACTGTTGATAATGGGATAAATCCACCTATTTCCACTTAAATGTCATAGTTGTCCCTCTGGTAGAGTATCATTTCAATAATCTAGTGTTATCAGAAAACCACTTTCAAAAAAACCCACATCAAATGATGTTGGTATTCGCTAACAGGAAATCAAGTTCTATATCTGAAGCGTACATAAAGAGAGGTGGAGAGGTGTGGCTCACTGGTTAGAGGCGGCAGACCTGTAAGCAGAAAACGGCCCGGGACCAGGGTTTAATTCCCGACGCGGCAGGGTCTTGGACCAGGGTCAACGGACTCGATAATTCTCGCCTCAGTGCCTACTCTAACCAGGGAACACACTCGGTAACTCTGGGCATTAAGCTTGCCTCATCTCTACAACGGCCCCCCACAGACGCTGGGAATGCCTGGTTTCACCCTGGAAATACCCAGAAAGGGACCATCTCACAGGGAAAACCAGGACGGGTTCCCCAGCGGTCTACAGCGCCAGGACACTCGGGTAGAGTAACAGTGCGCTTTACAAGTATCCCACATTTACATTTACATAAAGACAATAACCCCTGTGATTATAAACTGGCATGTAGTTCCTCCGAACTGTTAAGGCCGTTGGGGTGCTTGCTGTCCAGACTGAGGATGTAATTGATCTCCAACAATCTGAAGTTACTCTCCCTGTCACCTCCTCGTTTGTTTTTGGGGACAGAGTCAATGAGATAATATTTGAGGCCCTTCAGATCGCTGTCATGATGATCATGAAAATGTCTGGCAACTGGATATGACTGGTCGTGGTTCTTAATGGCTCGAATGTGTTGAAGAATCCTCTTGTGACCAGGTAGGGTGGTACTAGCTATATATCTCAATCCACAAGGGCACTCCAACACATAGACCACGTACTCAGACTTGCAATTAAGACTTTTGGTGATTTCTTTGTTGGGTCCCCCAAATGGTGTGGACAATTTAGTAATGTTGACCCCATGTTGGCAGACTTTACAAAGCTTGCATTTGTGAAACCCCTTATGTTGCGCAAGCCAAGAGCCCTTGGCTTGTCCACATGGGTCACTGTCCATGAGAGCATTCTTCATTGATGATCCCCTTCTATAAGTAATTAAAGGGTTTTTCGGGAAAGTCATACCTATCAGGGGGTCCATTTTGATGAAGTGCCAGTTCTTTTTGATAATCTTCCTAACGGCTAAGTGCTCTTTATTGAAGTCCAAAATGAACCTAAACGTATTAGAAACCTCATTCATAGATTTGGGCATCTTTCTAGTTGCCTCGAGGTTTCCCTATCTACTAGGTTGCATTTGGAAAGGGCTTTTTTAAGGCATGAGTTGCTATATCCTCTTTCCCTAATTCTGGACAGACATTCCCTTTGTGCTACTTGCAGCATCATTTCATTGCTGCAAATTCTTTTCATGGGCAATAGTTCTCCATAGGGAATGCTTAGCACTAAATGGGTGGGATGAGCACTACTGGCGTGTAGGATAGCATTCCGCGCCGCGGGCTTGCGGTATAACTTAGATTCTAGTCTACCTTGGTCTACATATATCTCAACATCTAAAAATGTAACCCATGTTGGACTGATAGTGGCAGTGAAGTTAAGATTTAAATTATTTTGATTTAATCCTTCAATAAATTCTATAGCCTCACATTCACTTCCATGCCAGACCAGAAAAAGGTCGTCAATGTATCTCCACCAACCCTTCTCATGCTTCTCCATAGTATCGGAGTATTTAACCATGAGGACCTGCTCCTCCTGCCAGCCCATGTGAAGACACGCATAGCTGGGGGAGAAGCTGGCCCCGATGGCAACACCTCTTAATTGTTGGTACATACCATCCTGAAACATGAAAACATTGTTGGTGAGACACAGCTCCACCATGTTGATGATCATTTTGCTGTGCTCCTCATATAGTGAACCTTTTCTGGCCAAATAGTATTTGATAGCCCTTAATCCATCGTTATGCTTAATAGATGTATAAAGACCTGTAACATCTAGCGCAATCAGCAAATAGTCGTTTTTCCATTGGAAGTCCTTCGTTTTAGTTAAAAAATCACCAGTGTCTTTAATATAAGAAGTCAGATTCAGAACAAATTCCTGCACAAATAGTCCACATAAATTGAGGTGTTTTCAAAAATAATGTTCCTGGCCGAAATAATCGTCCTGCCAGGTGGATATATACATATACGAATAGATAGACAGTTTATTTCCACACCAAACAGCCTAACATCCAAGTGGCGTGTAAAACAAGACGCGGCACATCCAATTTGATTCTTCCAAATGTATTGTTTTTTTAGGTCATAACAGCAAATGCAGCAGCATGGAATAGCCTACGTGTTTTGGTCGCAGCCTTCAACAGGGCCATTGAGATGTACACGCAGTGCACCCATTTAAAGGAGCTTAAGCTCCACCCTCCTCCTCTTTTCAACCAACTTTATTTTCAAAGGAGACATGACCAATATATCAACCAATGTCTTGCATACAGAGGCTTGGAATTTAGATACATGTAAAGTAAATGTACTACACACAGATAATGGTAAAGTACCAGCCTAGTGTTTTCCTTTTCCTTTCTTTAATATAAAAGCTTATTCATCTTAAACCATAAAGTATGCTCTTAAACCATTCTATTTTACTTTGAGCCACATTGTTGGTATATTTTTTTGGGTATATTTTTCATGATAATATACTAGATAGTACCAATTGACATCAAATTCCTTCATGATTATCCTTGTTTACATGTTGATGCTCACTAATCTATACTCCATATTCATGCGTTGTGACTTTGTCCTTTTAGATATTTAGAAGTAATTAAAGATTTATTAAAAAGTTATTATGAGCTATACTCTCCCCATCTAGTAAGCCCTAGATCATATAGTTTGACACATCTCATGTTTTCTAAATATAAAGTGCAATGAGCCTGATCTTAAAATATGTTCCATGAGTAGAATGGAACTACGTGAAATATTTAAATAAATGCCATACCCCATCTTTTCACAAAACTAGTTCTAACCTCTGGTGTGCATCGTAGTCATTAACTACCTGTTTTTGTGCAAAACAGCAAGATTTACTAACGTATATATCTATTTTCACTCCCCTAGGACATACTACATTTTCATTGTAAATGTATAAAGGTAAGCAGGGTAAAGGTATATGCATGGTAAAGCTTTGCGTGGTAAAGGCATTTGTGGTAGAGGCATATGCTTGGTAATGGATGCATGGTAAAGAAATGTGTGGTAATGGCATGTGTGGTTCCATCATGCTTCCATGTGTGACAGATGAAAGGTGAGGCACTGAGTTCCTGTGAACTTAAGTTCTGGTATCAAAAGCCTCTTTGTACTTGCTCTTTGACCTTTCTCACAACAAAGGTTATGAAACATGTGGTAAGATAGACCATTTATGGTGTTCATAGAGTCTCTAAAGCTTGTTCCAATACTCACTCTTTAAGCCTGTAATATTGAAAATATGCAATGATTATATGCTGGAACCCTACATTCTGGGAATTTTCAGGTGGTGTTATATGTGCTATATCTTTGGTAAAATCTCTAGGCTTTTCAAGATCAGTCTACAACAGAGAGTCTTTTGCCAGACTGACCATAAAGATCACAATGGATTAACTCTTTTCAAATCCATCTAGGACGGCCGTGAAATCTGTTGTCTCAGTCATTATTTTTCCACAGCAGCCTCTAGATTCCAGCATTTATTCCCATCTAGTGGTTCTAACATACTCCAACCCGCGGACAGAGTCTCTCAACAATGACCAGGGCACTGAAAAAATCCCTTCAGCTTTTGTTTGAAACTCTCAACTTTTGTTTCAAACTCTCTGTCTTCCTTCCTGTCCTTCTCCTGGAAATTATTTGAGTTTCTGACTACAGTACATTTTGGAGAAGACTGTTATTAGCCACAACATTCCCTTCACCCGTGGGCTCTTCTTCTTCATCAGACTCCTGCTACTACTTTTATGCCCACTTCTCCGCTTCAGCTGGTGCTTTTCACAAAGTCTGCATTTGGAGCAAAAACTGCTTAAGGAGCAGATGTTTTGGTTTGAAGTTAGTTTAGTGATTTCACTTTCAATATCCAAATCAGATTCCAGGTCAGAAGTGTCTCTTGGAGTCACTCTTTCGCACAGTGAAACAGAGCTCAGCCAAACAGGCGGTTCAGCTTGTAGTCTATCAGTCAAAAGAGACGTAGTCGTTCTTTAACTATGTTTCTTGGGTTCTACTCTTATTATCTGTGCCTGGATAAAAGTTGAGCAAGCCACTAAAGACCCTGCATGCATTTCACCTTTAACGTCCTCATTACAGATGGCAAAATTCCACCTGATGGGGCAAATCCAGGTGGCATTTCGCTACTCGTAATACTAAGTTATCCAGTGTCTCCAAGTCCCAGGTCTGCAAACTCCAGACTAAATATTTCTGAGCACAGAAGCATGGGTCATGGTTTCAATGGGGGCAGATGTGCATCCAGCAAAACATTTTCAGAGCTAAAGGCAGAAACACATTCAGGCCCCCATGACACTGATTATCACGTTGGGATCATTCAAGGGTCCCCCAAAGGAGGTCTTGCTGCTCCCAACCCCCAGAAGGAGTACTACCTCTCGCAGATGATAGAGCCAAGGCACTGTGCACCCTCCCAAAGTATAGTACAGATGGAGCAGACAATGCTCTTAGCTTGTTGTCTCTACCCTACCCTAACTCCTTCAATCCAAACCAGCCCTCCTACTGAGCAGGAGAAAATGTCCTGGGAAAAACAACATGTAAAATGCCCCACTAATCACTGGTCTGTGTGGATCTTCCCCATTCTCTGGCAAAAATGTATAACAGATTTTTGTTTGGAGTTACTGACTGGAATTGGTAATCCCAGCCTTTCAGTATTCTCAGAGCAATATCCATTGAACCTGTAATGTAGGCCTAAGCACATTAATACAATAACCACATTCTTAGAGGATCTGGCTTTGCCACATGTTACACATTGAAAATCCTCAAATGAAGCATTGCTCCTACACAACAGGATTAAGGAGAAACTCTGGGATTCATTTATAAGAGCATCCTTCAAATTGCCCTGGTGGGACTACATAGCCCAGCCCCTGCTGTAACAGAGGTAAAATTCTAGCAGTCTTCCTCTTCCTTAAGGGCTTCATATACTATCGAGGGAGCAAGGGGCTAGCCCAGATCCAAAGATTTCTGAGCTGTTTTTAATAGTTTCACCCTCTCCTGACACATTAGCAACCAACTCCATGGTCTATTTCCAGAGCTTGCATCACACTAGTTCCAATGTCCCAGTTTCCCTATTTGTCTGGTGGTCCACTATTATAGTTATGTTATAAATTGTTTTATAACGCGCTCTGTTACTGACTGGTATCCTGGCACGGGGGAGAGATGTGCAGTGAGCAGAGGGGGAGAGGGGGAGAGGGGGGAAGTCAGGCAGATTTAAGTAGTCACATTGAATAAATGGGTTTTTAGACCTTTCTTGAAGCAAGTAATAGACTGGATTGCACGAAGGTGGAAAGGAAGAGCATTCCAGGCGCTGGCAGCCCTCACGCAGATAGCCTGGCCACCTAGCCTGATGAACTTAAATCTGGGCACAGCCATCCTGCATTGGTTAGCAGATCAGAGACAGCGATCTCAAGTACAGTGGCCTGAGCTGATGGATCGCTCGCAAAGAAAGAACCAGTACTTTAAACATGATCCGCTATGCCACCGGGAGCCAGTGGAGGTTGCGCAGGTAAGGGCGGATGCTAGACCTCCTGGGCAAATTGAACAGAAGTTTCACAGCCGCGTTCTGAATCACCTGCAGCCGTTGGATCAGATAAGATGGTAGTCCACTGAACAGGGCATTCGCATAGTCGAGCCTGGAGAGAATGAGGGCACGCGACACTGTCTCCTTGGCCTCTCTCGGGAGAAGAGGACAGAATCTATGCAAGGCTTTGAGAGTGCCGAAACAGACACCCGAGAGTCTCCTGATATGGTCCTCAAACTTCAAGTCACTTCCAAACCAGACCCACAAATTCTTAGCTGGGCCACCCATGGATTTGGGGCAAGGAATGTCCAGTGGCCATAGAAGGTCTTTAAAGTTGTCGGGAAAGGATCCATAGAAAAGAACCTCGGACTTCTCTTCGTTGCACTTAAGCTGAGCAAGTGCTAGCCAACGAAAGACCGAAGTGAGGCAGTGTTGAACTGCCGATGTATCCAAGTTGCCCCCTGGCCAGGTAAACAAAAGTTGGGTATCATCGGCGTAGGCCATAATTTTTGCCCTCAGATGTTCAGCCAGGTAGATCAGAGGAGTCAGGTAAACATTAAAAAGCAAGGGGCTGAGAGTAGACCCCAGCGGAACTCCAGTAGTAAGTTTCCTAGGGAGAGAGGCATGCGGTGGCATCCAGACCTGTTGCGTCCTCTCATTCAAAAATGACCTCAGCCAGTCAAGAGCCGATCCAGCAATGCCGATGGCAGACAGTCTGGTAAGGAGAAGCCCATGGGGTACCGTATCGAAGGCGGCAGAGATGTCTAGTAAAATCAGAACCGCTCTGCCGCCTCCATCGAGGCACTCCCGAATCGCCTCCGACACCTCCACCAGAGCAGTTTCGGTGCTGTAGGCAGCCCGGAACCCTGATTGAGCTGGGTGCGGGGCACGAGATGACTCAACAAAATGGTCCAATTGGCGAAAAGCCATTTTTCGCAGACCTTAGCCAGTGCCGGCAACAGAGATATCGGCCGGTAGCTTGATGGGGCGGCAGGATCCATCCCGGCCTTTTTTAGAAGCGGCAGGAGTTTGGTCTGCTTCCAGCAGGACGGGACAGTAGCAGTGGAAAAGGAGATGTTAACTATCTGGGTGACCTCTCTACACACTGTACTGGCCACCCCACCGAGCACCCTGGCCGGACACGGATCAGTAGGCGACCCCGACTTCAGGGACTTAAGTACAGCAAGGATTATAGTGGTAGTAATTTACACCTGGAGGCTTGTGAGTTGTGCACGTTTTGTGTCATGGTTTAGTGCCCTGATCAATCGTTTAACGTGACCACTCCGATTCACAGTTCTTACAAAATATCCTCCATCGATGAGAGGAAAGGTTGGCTTATTGTTGTAATTAATAACTCCTATTCTGAGTTTACCTTTTGCAAAATGAGAAATGACTTGCATTATTAGTGCTTTCTGCACAGAATTCCACATCAATTTGAATTTACCACACTTTTTCCCGCTGTAAACTTTATCACATTTAACTTGCTCAAATTTTCAAGGAAAAATTATGGGATTCTAGACTTACTCTACATATTCTGATATTTCCACAAATTTTTGTTTTTGCAGAGAGAAGAATTTACCTCCACCTGAAATTAGGGTATAAGTGTTCGCTTCAGATAATAATTGGTGATCTGAACTAGCATGTTTCTTCATTACATTCTGAGCTATATCTCATGTGCATCTCTCTTTTGCATGATAACAGGCACAATTACTTGCTTGTGCCCAGTTTTGTTTTATGGTGTTTAAAATTATGGAACCTTTCAATTCCCAATTTCATACAACAATATCTAAAAATTCACCAATTTCATGAAATATATAACTTTTTATTCTAATTGTGTATACAAAGTCTTCAAACATTGATTTTGTTGGGAGAAAAACCTGTGCAGTGACTTTTTACAGACTTTTTCAGCAAAAAGCAAGAAACAATACAGGACCCTTAATATTTGTGAGTAAATCTTTTGGCAAAAGCAAGAAAATGTTGCCAAAATCGCAATACTCAAATACAGCATTATGATTTCATACTGACTTCGATAAAGTGAAATAGATGATTTACAAACCATATTAGACTTGTCTGCCACGTAATAGCTTACCTTCTGTTAGACGTGACATCCTGGCGTGGTATTTCCCCCACACAGTTTGCCTTCACCTCACCCGTTTTGCTGAATTTCTTTTTATTGGCTGTAGGACTCTGCTAACCAGTACTAAAGTGATTGTGCTGTCTCTCAACTTAATTGAAAATGTCGCTTTCAGAATGTTGTCCTTTTTCTGCCCACATGTTTCTGAGACTTTCTAGGAGTTTCCAAACTGCTTTGGTTTTTTAATGGCACCCCCTTTAGCAATGCATATTGGGACCAGACAGTGACCAATAGGACCTAGGTGTTGCAGACAAAATGACTGGGGTTGAACTATACCCTAGCCCACTTACACTTCAAAGGGCTTTGCCTCCAGCACACACAAAAAACCTGATTCCTTTTGTCACCCCATACAACTTGGAGCCTTGACCTGGGGAAGAATTTTCTAAAACTAGTCCCCGTAAACAAAGGCTGGCAACAGGTATAAAAAGAGAACCTTCAGGTCCTTTCCTCAGTACACCACTGGAACTCTGGAAGATTCAGAAAGACTGTCCTGATGCCAGAAGGACTGTCATGCCTCTTGAAGGGCTTCCTTGCTGCCTAATGGGCTGCCTTGCTGTCAGAGAACAATTAGACCTGCTTACCTTCATCCTAGGCAACCCAGAGTGACTCCGATGGTCAGCTGGCTGACCTCCTATGCGAGCTACAGGGACACAACAATCTTCCAGTGGCTGCCCAGCAACTGCCCAGCTGATCAGCTGTAACTGGACTTGCCTGGCCCTTCCTGAGTTCCGCTACTGGCCTCTTCTGGAGTGAGTCCTGACCCTCGAAGAGTTGCTCCCCAGGTGGCATCAATGGAAGCTCTTGTAAGAAGGAAAAGGTGAAAATCCTAAAGTTGGGTTCCCTGCAGTTGTCTCCAACGTGAACGGAACTCTTCATGCCAGACTTGAGTAGTTTATTCTTCAGCAGGCCTAACGTTGTCCTTGTGTCCGGTCCAAACTCCATCACGGTCAGCCTCAACTCATGACTTTCGGACAGTCTAGCGCAATCAGATTACCTCGAGTAGTGCTTTGTTCTTTTAGGCACAATTTTCACTAAAAACGTAAAAACTTAATATCTCCGGCTATACTGACAGGATTTTATGCTGTCCTTGTATCATTTTATTTATCAACATTTTCTCCATTTCTCTAAAATGGTTTGGTATTTTTCTTATGATATGTTTTTACGTTATCTGATTGCGTGCTGCTTGAATTATTCACACATTGCCTCTGAATTAAGGTTCAAGCAGGGGTTAATTTAGTGACTGTTGTGGTTCACAAGGATTGTGGTTGTTGACTGAGTGGGGGGTTCACCTTTCTCAATCAATAACCCAATGTATAAATCCTTCCTTCAAAAACACTAATCTAAAATGAAATTAAGGTATTGTATTTCACAAAAATCCTGTTTGAAATGCATACTTTAATTTAGCTGTATAGGGAACACTGAACTGAGCGTTTTACCATGGCGACCGTATCATTGACGCACATGTCTATTAAAAGACTTACTGCTTGCAGGGTGACTGCTTAGTTAAACGTTCACTGTTGTGCTTTCACCTCCATGAATTGTAAAGTCTGATCGGCGTGTGACAAAAGCAATTAAATACTCCCTTCCACGTTGCAGCACTTCATGCTCTGCTAAAATGCTTGTGTGTGTGTTTACCAAGACAGAGCGAGCCGTGAGTCAAAGTGTGCTCATTTAGAGGACCCACCCTTAATCAAACTGCACACTCACATGTCATGCCATATAAAAAGTAGAATTCTGAAGCACACGTTAAACCTTATTTAAGGCGTATAACTTGAAAAGAAATAGAGACACATTTGTCTTACATTGGTTATGTTTAAATGAACTAGCCTATTGGCAGCCTAAAAATAAGAAAAAAATATAAAAGCGTGAAATATTTACAAGAGTGAAGAAATCATGCTTGGTGATGCACCAAGTTAAAGTTGCAGGATTTAATTCACAACTAGAAACAAAACCAATCAAAACTACAATGTAATAAAATCAATACACATAATACCTAGTAGATCAAAATGAGATTTACAAATCCTACAAATCTGATAAAGTGAAATATCAGGCTAAGAGTAGTTCCAGGTCTGTATTTCCCACCAACAGGCAGCACAGCCTTGACAACCTCTGTCTCTGCCCTCCATCCTCCACCCTCCAAACCTTCAATTGTCACTGTGGTATCCTCTGGCCTCTGAAACATAGACCCAATCAGAGTTGAATGTACAACACATCTTCCCCCTTTAACAAATTGCAAACAACTTAACTCCAAATCAAAAAATAAGAAAAGGGAAATTGGAAGGAAATCTTACAATGTTCTGTAGCAAACAATGTGAATGGTTACGGAAGGGAACGAAGGATAAATATATAAACAAGGGAAATTAAGAAAACTGTAAGACACATTGTATCACAACGTTTCGGGCCCCAGAACTTGGATCCACCTTTGGATGACCAAACCGTTTTTTGTTTACAAAAAACAAATCCTTCATTTTCCACAGATGTTCATATGCCCTGTGTTTCTCATCAAATCGCCGTTTGTACTTTTCCTGGTGTTGTTACACTAATTCGAAATCCATTTCTTTCAGTCCCTTCTTGGTTCACCAACCATGCTGGATTAAGTTTCGACCTAGCCAGTCCACCCCTTAAACACTAAAATGGCGAATTTGGTGATGTCCCAGTAACAGAGTTTGGAGCTTTTCTATGTCCCCATATTTTTTCCCTGGAGACACCTCTGTGAGATATGCCCTTCTCTATTGGAGTTTAGAAAGAGGCACGCACCAACAGATTCATGCTTCTAATGAGGACATTTCCCTGTGGTAAAAATAGTGCTGTGTGAAGATGACTAATGGGCAAGTTTTCAAGAACTTCCTTCATCTCATTTGATGTGAACCGGACCCCATTATCCGTGACGATAATCCTGGGACCCCCTCCTGATTGAAATACTCAAAAGGTCCCACAATATCTAACCCCAGCTTAACCTAGGGCTCTCCAGGAACCCCCACTGGAGAGAGTGAGACCTTCCTGACAGACCTCGCCTTATCATTGGCTGCATACCGGATGCACTCCTTTACCACACTCTCCACTTGTCCATCTAAAGTAGGCCACCAGTGTGACTACCACACTCAGGCCTTCATTAAATTCCTCCCTTAGTGACTTTTGGGCGCCAAATATTAGACTTTTTCCAGAGGCCCACAAGAGGAACCAAACATTCTCACCGATACAGTTCACCATTTTCAATGCTCAATTCTTCCCTGAGATTCCAGAAAGTTCTTGCTTCCTCCATAACTTCTTTGAAATTTGGCCAACCCATCATTATGTAACTTTCTACTATTTTTCTCATGCCATCTTTGGCAGCTTCAGCCTCCATTCCATTTTGCCAATAGCGGACTCCTTCATCCAAGAGACAGGAAAATTGGTTTGAGGCCATATCTGCTTAACAACAGGTAATTACGATAAGCAGTCAGCGGGAATATTCTTTGTACCAGGGAGATAATGAACTTGACAGTTAAATTCCATTAGCGCCTCCACCCACCTCTTGATGCATTGAGAACTGCTCTCAATGTTCCTGCAGCTCATTAACCATACTAATGGCCTAAAATCTGTTCTTAGAATGAATGTCAACCCCCATAGGAAATACCTGAAATGGTGTATGGCCCATAGACAAGCCAGCGCCTCCCCACCCTAAAGAAGCCATGAATATAGTTGAGGGATGTGGTGGTCCATAGGGCAACAGTAAGCCGTAGGGGTAGAGGCACGTGCCACCCCTCCTTTATTATGTAAATGCCCCTGGGACCTGGCTCACCTGGAAGTCAATTAGAAAAAAAGTGCGGGAGCCTGTTTTTTTTAATTCAGCAGGATCTGCAGATTTAGCGCGACTCCTGCAAATTATTTTTTTTACAAAATGCTATTTTGGCCCTCTTTCTTTTTTGTTAATGTTTTTTCTGTTACTCAATTCAAGCGAGTCACCAGATTGTTGCCAACAATTCCTGGTTTGAAGAGTTAGCAGCTATTTAGTTGGGAGTACGAGATCGGGAGGGGTTGCAGTTCCCCAGATATACAAATTTGGATTTTCCTTAATATCTCAAAAACTACTAAACGTATTTACACCAAAAAACAAAAAAAGGTTGCTTTGTGGACCTACAGATACCTTTCTGCCAAATTTGGTGTAATTCTTTTCAGCAGTTTAGACTGTAGCCGTGTCTAAAGTTCAGATAAAAATTAACATGGGGAAAATGCGCTTTGGGACCACCCTACTTCTCGGCCCCCGCTTGATGGATTACTCTGAAATTTTCAAGGCAGTAGCTGAAGTGAGTGGAAAACTAATATTGAAAACTTCGTGAAGGTTCATCAAACGAGGCCAACGTTATTGGCAAATGGAAAAACGCTCTTCCTTTGGAAACTAGGTCCTAACTATAACTGGAGGCCTTAAATTAAATGTCTATATTTTTAAAAAGTTTAAATAAATCTTTTAAAAGAAAAGTTTTATCAAGCAAAATATGGAAATAGATTAATTTATTTCTGCATTATTTTATATGGGAGGGTGTCGCAATACCAGTGGTTGCCCATGTGTGTTGCTGGACTTACTCGAGATCTGAGCTGGAGTAGATTTACTACTGTTTGGGGTCCTTTATAGCTGTAGTAACTTTAGAAGTGCGGCTTATGAATAGCAATGGGCTACTCTTGTAGGCGAGTGTCTGTTCCTGACTAAGCCCCTCCTTACTCCTACTTAAACCACTCCCATTTAGTACTAAGCATTCTCTGTTTCCTATCCACTCCCATGGTCCCTCCTGTCACTAAGTAGTAAGCTTACATTTGTGAGAATTACCCCTAAAAAAGGAGAGATGGAGGAGAAGATTTCCACTTGTTGAGTTGTAAACTGCATTTTGTAGTTAGTACACCGGAAGTACTACTTTTGCTACAACAAAATGAAATTTGTGAACCAGGCCCTAACTGTACATGCTCATTAGTTGTTGCTCTAGATATACATTCCATGGGTGACTCCCAGGATGCATCAAAATTCTTGAGATTGCATTGAACATTTTTTCTTATATAATGAATCATCTAATTTTTTCAATAATTCAGAATTGAAGTAACTTCTGGAGTGCACAAAAGTGTTTCCCATCTCTTTATGTAATATGAGAGCACATTCCTAAAACCCCCAAGAGGTCCACACTCCAGATCCAAATTAGGTGCCTGGATCAAATTTCCTTTTTTCTAGCTTCACATTGTTTTCCATTGTATATTCTCCATTTTACATTATGGCCTTGGAGAAATTAAGGAAATCTAACAAATGTATTACAAGAGGAGGAACTGTGCTTCAGGGGTGAATTTCATGTGTTTTTTAAACTGCACTACTAGTACATGCCCAAAAGTGGTGGAGACCATTAGCAGAATTACTAAATGTATGGGTCTAAAAAGAAGCACCATTCCCACCCTAACATTCTGCTTCAATATTCCAACTCCTCACTCCTTGTTATTATGGATGAAATACGGAACAAAAACCTTCACACATGCAAGACGGAAATAATCCTTTGTTTCAGGGGAGCCTAAATACCTTACACAAGAAGTTCGGAGAGACACTAAGGAATAGAGAAGAGACTACTGTCCTTGAGATAAGAAGGGTGTAGCACACTACAATGCTCCCACAGAAAGCTAAAATTAAAACTGAGAACATTTCCTTCGCCCACAAAAAAAATCATAATTCCATCAAACTTTCCAAAGAACTCTTACACTGTTTCTGAACTTCAACACTGTGTGAGACAGTTAATTTCAAAATTACAAGTTTCTTGTGATGACATTCCCATATTTTTCAGAGAAACTGTTTTCTAAACAGAAGCCCATTTAATGATCCAATTCCCATGCCCTCTTCACATTTTAAATCTATTTTTCAGTCAGTAAGTTGTATAGACTCCTTCAGACAATGTATTCCTGAGGAAATCTTGCAGCTCATGCTATAGCTACCTTTCAGATTCCCCAAGTGATGTTTTCAAAATGGCATCTAATGCCTCTTCTTTTAGCCGCAAGAAACCATGGGTGGTAGCCATAGAGAGACATCTGCTAAAGAATCGTTCTCTGGAAATAATCAACATGAACAGTTTAAGACCCATCTCATTGCTCCCTTACTGGGCCAAATATCAGAGAAAAGTGGCCCTGCATCAGCTTTGGGAATTAAGGCAAAAAGGGCTTTCTTTCTGGTCATTGACCAAGATGCAGGTCCTATTAGCCCTTAATGATCTTTAGCCTATTGATAAAGGAAAAACTAGCATGCTAGTCATAATAGACTTGTCAGTCACATTTGATACCATTGGCTACAACATCATTACATCTTGGAAGCAGATGTAACTCTGCTATGATCCTAAAGGGAATACAATTTTTCATTACAGGGAGAGTGTGCATGCTTCTCCCGTAATCTTCGAAGCATTATGTAATTGACTGCAGGATCCCACAAGGGTCAATCCTGTTGCCTTATCAGTTTAATTGGTGGCCTCTTACTTACATCAGTGCTCCTCCAAGCTGGGGTACACTTTTACATGTATGATGATGATACTCCTCTTGTCTTTAAGTTATCTAGTCAACAGGAGTTTCCAATAAAAGAACAAATCCTTTAATAGAGGCCTTCATCAGGGGATGAGTGACCAGCTTCCTCTGGATAACCCAGACTAGAACTCAAAATTTTAATTAAATCTACTTCATCAGTTGTTGAATGAGACAAAATCCAATGGGAAGATATAATGTTTACACCCTATATCTTTTAACAGTTGTGCTGAATTTAAGTTCTTATCTGTCCCTGGAATCTGAATTCATGATCATGGCCTGCACCTTTATCACCCGCCCTTGCTTTTAAAAATTATTCTCCCCTTCTTTCTTCCCTCTTTCTACATTATATTAGTGAAGGCTGCCGTTCAATTATTTCTTGATTATGCTAATTCAATCTATCCTGAATCTCCTGAAAAATGTTAAATTGACTTCAACTTGCTCAGAATGATGGGGTATGAATGCTTACAAAAACTGCCATAAGTTTACATATGTCACCAGTTCGGCAATCGCTTCCCAAGCTACCCATTCAATCCTGGCCATCCTTTAAAGCCCTAACAATTGTCCATAATGTGCTACACCTTATCTCACCCAATTTGGCTCCCGCATCTGCTGCCCTATGGCCCCTCCTACTCCTGTGTGTTTCCCACTCCTGCCTCGTAGCTGTCCCACCATCCCCCTGAACCCTACCTAATGGCAGTTGCTGTCATGCCAAAGGCCCATCTGCTCCCATCTGTGACCTGATCGTTACCAGCAACCCTGGCCCTCCGATCCACCAGCGCTACAGCTCCTTGGCTCTCTATGCACCCAACGTCGGCCAAAGCAACAACTGCAAGCTCCCCTAACCTCTCGACCCTCACGGACCCTTCACCTGCCAACACTGCTGCCACTCCTTCACCTTTGCCAAGACCCAGGTCCCACGTCCACCTTCCAGCAACAACTCCATTGCACCGCAAACCCTACAATGCACCCACCTAAATGTCCGCTACCTCCACAGACACACCGCGTAAATCTGGAACCTCCTGGACATCACCTCCCCTTATGTTGCCTTCCTCACTGAAACCTGGACGGATGCCACCCCTGGACCAAACATTGTGATCGCCATCCCTGAAGGATACAAAATCACCAGGGTGGACCGCCCCAACCGCCCCGGGGGAGGCATCGCCATCGACCAAAAGGGCAACCGTCATCTGAGCACCTAAACCGATGGAGCCACAGACCTGATGGAACACCTCCACTTCAAGATATAGACCAACCCATCCATCACACTCCGAGACACGCTCATCAACAGACCCCCGGACCCTGTGCACCTTTCTCCAACTCCATCACCGACATCATCACCCCACATACCATCACCACCACTGACAACACCTTGCTTGGAGACCTCAACTTCCACCTCGACAACCGCTAGGACCCCAACTCCTCCTCCCTCCTGGACAACCTCCACAACATTGGACTCAAACAGATCATACCAGAACCAATGCACTCAGCAGGACATACCCCTTCTTCACAGCAGGGAACTCCATCACCTTCAGCCACACCTCCGAACTCCCATGGACGGACGACCGCTGTGTCCACTTCACCTTAAAAACAATCATCTCCTGCAGACATCCACACCAGCTCCAGCACAGGAATTTGAACAAGATCTCTGACGACCAGCTCGCCGCCGTACTCAGCAGCTCCGCTCTCACCGCCACGGACGATGACCCTACCACCGCCGCCCACACTCTACACAACTGGATCATTGACTTTTCCAACACCATTGCCCCCCTCAAGAAAGCCTTCAACCCTCACGCCAAGAAAACAAGCTGGTTGCTACCAAACTTCAGGAATCTAGACGCACCTGCAGAAGTCTCAAAAACCTATGGAAGATCTTCAAAACCCCGGTAGACCTGAACAACTTCAAAGCAGCCACTGCCACCCACCACAAACTCATCAGATACTCAAGGAAGAAAGCACTCCAGGACAGAATCTTCACCCATGCACACAACAACAAGGAATTCTTTGGCATCATCAAAGCTGTTCGCTCAACCCAAGAGTGAGACTAGCGACATCCCACCCTCTCAGGACCTCTGCGACAGACTCAGCGCCTTCTTCCACCATAGCATCATTGCAATGGGCCTCCCAATAAAGGTGTCTGGACAGTCATGCACAGGTAGTTTACCCTTTAGAAGCTCCAAATGATGTGCTGTGTGTCAGGGTAACTCTCATCACAGTCCATTTAAGTTGGCCCTGGCCTACATGATGTCGGCTGCCTAGCATGTGACATGGACACATGTATTGTGTTGACTCTTGATAAATGTTTGTGCTAGATGTAAAAAAATGGGTATCAACCATACAGATATCCTTAAAGTTTCAGTTACAATCTGTATCTACATCTATTGCATCCAACAGGTCAACACCATAGAAGAAGGCATTTGGAGAGCCATCGCCTGGATGGTGTGGACCCTGGCATTCTTCAATTGGCGTAGTGCCCTCTGTAGAAAGAGGTGGGAGGACCTGCCGCGCCGGACCAGGAAGATCATGGCGGTCCAGCTGGGGAAGTCCTACCTGTGTTGAAGGGGCGTGCACCATACCCTGACCTCCCTAATGGCCCGCATACCGCCGGAGGCCTACCCGGAACTTGATGGGAAGTTGAGAGCACAACAGCAGCTACATGGACAAGCCTGTGGGGGTCATATATGAATGTCTAAACTAATCCTTACAAGGCAATCTCAGTATGCAATACCAAAGAGTGGTGTGAAGTGCCTGACCGTTGGGACTCTAGTGATCCCACATTTTCATATCATAGATGTTCAGTTCAGGGACACCCAAAACCTTCAAAGGGGCATTGGCTAGTGGATATACATTCTGTGACTGGCATCATCTCCTGTGCCAAGCAGGATTGGGGATGCTCATATGGCTATATGGAGTGTTGTGCTGTGTGAATTCAGAGTATATATATCCAAATGTTTGGACCTCAATGTTTTCAAGGAACTTTATCTGCTAAATGTGATACATAGATAAACTACATGTGTACAGCTTTCATTTGACTTTTCAGGTAGTAGACATTTGATGCTTCTTCACTCCAGATACCTCAGCTCCTGCTCCTGTATGCCCCGTTGTCCTGTGTGAGGAGGCTATTGACTTCCTGAGGAGCATCCCTGTGGGCCCCGATGATTGCCTGCCTGGAAGGCATTCACACTGCCTATGGCTGGCCTACAGAGATCTTTTTAGGCTCTAGATTCCCCCTCACGGTAGTCCTGCACCCATCTCAACTTTCCAAACCCCTCCTGCCCCTTCACCATCCAAATTCCTATTCCCATTCCCATTCCAATCCCAAGCACACACACACCTAAGCATGCACATACTTCATCAGACACAAGTACCACACACAAAATCAAGACAAAAAACTCAAACATGTATGCGCACAGCACTCACTCACATCTCTCTCACTAACCCCACCACCCCCAGCTTACCCACAGGCACTACAGCAACACATACAGAGCCCTTCACAGACACACCCATACATGCAGACACAGCACCTGCACCAACAGACCCCTCCACAACAGCCAGCATTCTCACAGACAGCTCAGCAACAGCCACAGAGCCATTCCCAACACCGAGCACATTCACATCACTCGCATTAACAAAAGAAAAACACTCACAGTCAGCTACACTACAGACACCAACACAACACACAGTGCAGACAGCAGACCCAGATCACACTTCCACTCCCTCTTCCTCCCAACCTGAACTCCATACCGCACAACCTACCCATTTTCCCTGTGAGGATGTCATGTTTGCCCTTGCACTTTCCCCTCTAAAACCTGGCTACCCTCCCAAGGCACGAACAACCTCTGCCACACCCAAAACTATCCCTTCCTCTTCCCACTCCTCCCCTGAAAAAAGCATACCCCCTAAAAAGAAGAAAACAGCCCTAAAAAGAAAAAACTAAAAAACCCTCCCACACCCAAACCCATCCATTCCACTTCCCTCTCCACCCCTAAAAAAAGCATGCCCACCCCCTTACGCCCAGCCCTAAAAAGAAAAAAATATATAAACACCCCTCCCAAAATGAAACCCACCCCCTAAACGTCTACCCCCCCTTTCCAAGTACCATCTTTGAGATGCCTGCTATGCCTAATGGATGCCCTTTTGTGAAGAGGTTCCCTGGCAGTGTCAGGAAAAGCAAGTTTGATGGCACAGCATTGTGCTGTGGCACATGGACAGTGAATGGACTGGGAATTGGCCTTAGTTTTACTCTTGTTGTTAAGTACTGTCATTAACATCTTTTCATAGTTTTGAAGACCTTGTTCCTGCCATTACTGTTCTGACAATTTGTTGTTATTGCATAGTTAGTGATATTTGACTACAGTTGTATTTGTTTCATCCTTGATTGCTGATCTAGTTATTGTGGTTAGCATGATGTGACATTGGAGCTAGTGCTGGAGTTAAACAGGTCAAGGGGAAATATTGGATGGATGTTTATGTGGGATGAAATCCAAATCGGACAGACATTGCATTGGGTGTCATGGTATATGGCATGTATTTCAGCTTGGCGTGAACACTGTCAACATCATTTAGTTTGTAGTTGCCGCTATAATGGAGGTTGAATATGTGTTTGATGTGTTGTTTTTTCACACAAGGAGGGTGTTAACTTGTCATACCTTTGTGTAGTTCTGCATAGACATGTGTCCATTTCCCTCGGTGTACTTGATAGCTCCTTTATATAGATTTGTGCCACATGCGATTGGTGCTGTGTTCGCTTTCATAATTTGGAGGATGAACAGATTCACCCATTTCTCTATCGGAGCTAGTGTTTATGCCGGTATACGCTGTAGCACACGCTCCCGTAGAGAAATAGTAGTATGCGACCGCATCATGTGCTGTTTCATTGTAATTGCGGTGTCGGACCACCGACCAGAGGTCGATCGGTCCCGAAACCGCAACGGTGTTGGTCGAAGGCAACTCCGTCCAACATCGTAATGAGGCCACTAGTGTCATTACACATCGTATGAGGCAATTAGTGTCATTACCACAAATCAATTTACAACTACTTTTGGATCTAGATATTTTGCATGCATGTGTAATTACTATGCATTTTTTTTACCTCTTGTGTTATTACTACTTATGTGTTTTACAACTCGTGTCATTCCCACACATTTTTTACTGATAGCATCATTAGTACTTATGTGTTTTACAACTAATGTCAATGACATGTATTTTTTTTACTACTAGTGTCATTAGTACTTAAAGGTTTGACCACTAGTGTCATTACCACAAATATGTTTACCATGCATTGATATTTAAGTATATAGGTTAGTAAATAAGTAGGTATGTGTTGTAGGTATTTGGTCAATATAAATTTTATAACTATTTTTACATATATTTTTTAATGATCCATTTTAAGGATGGGATGTAAGAGATATATGGGTATTGGTGGGAACGTGCATTATTACTCAGGAATTAATGTATGTATTGGGGTATTGGGTGGGGTTGTGTATTAATGCTCAGGTATTAATGTACATCTTTTTTTAAATTATAAAACGTTTTAGGGATGGGATGTAAGGGGTATAGGAGTATTGCATGAGAAAGTGCATTATAACTCAAGCATTACTTTTAATACTTTATTATTAATGTATAATATTTGGAATTTTGTACAAGTAATAATAATATTATAAAGTCCTAACTCCTTCCTGCACTCGTTCTGGTCTCGACCCTCAGTCCTCAGCGCCAAGAATCTTCCGGGCATTCGCTGCGCTTTATAAATTTAAAAATCAAATCAAATCAAATTAAATGAAAGTATTTAGTGATATAGGGGTATTTGTTTGGGAGGTGTATTAATAGTCAGGTATTCATTGCAGCAGTTGAATATGCCTAATTAAAGCTAATTTATTTAAGGGCCTGAATACAACCCTGGTGGTCACACTGCCAGCTCACCGCAGCCCTAGTCGGCAACATGTGGCCAAGTCAGGGGCATCCCTACTGCTGCATTACACAATCACATTGAGGCTGGCGGTGTGTTGGTAGCGCAGCCATGGTGGTGGCATGCTTTGGCTCTAGGAGAAACCCTGAAGCCAATGACAGCTGCACCGTTGCGCCTCCTGCAAGTTCAGTGCAGTTTCCATGCACCATGTCGTGCAGGGCAAACAGTGCATGCACCGACCGTGCTGGCATAGAGGGGCACAAGATGGCCAGGGCCACAGTCCACATGCACTTATTCACCCTAGGGCACTTTTTGTGGCCCTTTACATACCTTTCTGCCGACCTTTTTATGGCAGTGTCCCTGCCATTAAAAGGTTGGCAGAAAGGCGATCGCCTTGTCCCCAATCTGGAGGTTGGACCACCAGGTATGTGGACGATAAGACCGCTAGAAAGCGATGACGGTTCGTGGAATGCCAGGGTCGTAATAAGGCTCAAAATAAAAAAACAATTGAAGTATTTTTTTCAATTAAATAGAAATATATATTATTTAATAATAAAATATTATTAATTAATTTAAAAATATGTATTTGTCATAATTACATTTTAACACATTATATGAAAAGATCTATACATAACATAAAGGTGCGATGTTTGAAAACATAGTATAAAAATAACAAACACCTGTAAATAAATTGTGAATAATATAACATATTTCATAAAAATATAAACAAATTTATTGTAAAATATTACATATATTTTAAACATTTGATACTTTCTTTTCACAGTTTCCGAATAAGTTCAATGGGAAATATTATCCCTTTTCTATTTCCACTTTTGTGCTTGATGCTCGCGGTTGTACCTATGTTTCTACACTCGGTGGAACGACGTGGTCAAGATCGAAAGCAAAGCAGAGCTGCGGTTAGATAAGAGCAATTTACTTTAAGTACATAGGTGGCTACATTTATTGTAAGGTACAAGGGGAAGGTAGTTAGATGTTATATTGAAATTTCCAGGTTTGTTTTGATCCATTTTTCATTCCAATGCAGGTTGTGTTCATATGCTCACTTTAGGACGGATGTTTTTTTAAAAAGTAAGTTTCGAGAAGTTATAAGAGAACTTTGTAAAAAAAAAATTAAACTCTTTGAAATAAAAGCTACATTTTTGCCTTTTTACCTACATGTTTTTATACTGTTTGTATTATACTCAGGACATAGATCACATGGCTGAGGAATGTAGATGGATGCTGTGAATCCAGTACTACAACATTATTTCTGGGAAATTTCTATTTGGAAAAAGTGTAATTTTTTAAGGTTATGTTTTTATTAGCAGAGTTTCCAATATGGATGTTTGTTATTTTTATTGCTGACATCCACAGTTGTATATTACTACTGGCTTTTTAGGAAATCATTTTGTTTCTGGAGAAAAGGGATTTTTTTCAGGCTATTGTAACAGAACTATTTTAGCATTTTTACAATCCATTTTTTAAATTCACAATCCATATATTTGTAATAATTGAGTTGCAGGTAATGGGTTTGCATTTAAAACCATGTTTTGGGGGATTTTTCTGTTGTTACTTTGTGCATATAATATACATATATATGGATTATTGGAGTACTTTTGACTCTTGGTGATACGTTGTTTAAAAAGTTGCCAAGAGTTAGAAGAAAGAAGACAGCTACAGGTAGGAATTCAACATTATTATAATTTGGTAAAAATACATTGAAAAATGGCAATTGAATTGTATAGAATTGTTAAAACAGGCATGTCGTTTAGGGAAATATTAGTATTAGTAATGTATTATGTATTCAATACTGTCCAAGAAGTCTGAAGTCACCATCAATGTAAAATGTGAATTTGACACAATAGTCTTGCAGACATTTCTTTACTCTTTTTGTATGTAGGTGTGTTCAGGCTAGCTGACAGTGAATGTGTAAGTCTAATTTCACTTGAAACTTTGTTATTTTGTTTTTAATTGTTAAAAAATGATATAGGTTTGTGTGAAGTTTGTCCATTGATTTGCTGAAGGAATTGTGCCATCCCTCAGTGGCATTGTTAGTCTTTGCACCATCCTCTAAGTAGGTCATGTAACAGTTTCAAAATTCTAGGGAAAATCTTGGTCTTCTCCTGTAACCAAACCTGCTTAGGTGGCCAATCCATGTATCTTCAAAATAATTTAGTAGCTGTGCCAATTTCTCTTCAGTTTGAATAAATTATTGTGATTAGGAAATTGCCGTTTAGTACCCCTCTACATTGTCAGGATGTACTAAGTACAAGGCAGGTAGGTATTTAATTAAAAAGGAATTTTAGTGTTTGATAAGTAATCCTCATTGATTTTCGAAATTTACGCCAATATGCCTGAGAAAGAATAAAAAATCTCCTTGGATTTGGGTATTTGGGTAGTAAGGTATATATTTGTAATTGTGCTAATCATCGATAATTCAAAGTCATTATTACTTTTCTTGGACTTCGATTCATTGTTTTAGATTTTATAACTGTTAATAATTCAGTGTATGGGGATCGTGGCTAAGCGCCCGATCGGGATGGCGGTGCGGCGGTCGTGCTCCGTCTGTACCGGTGCTGACTGGCGGTTCGCGCCACCGAATTTGTACCGGGAAAGCGGCGCAAGATATGTGACAGCGCCGGGCCTCACATGGGGTGATTCCCGACGAGGTTTGGAGCCCCTGCGCCTGTACCTTCTAACCTTCATTTCGGTCGCGGCTCTGTAGCCGCCGCGGCCGCCATTTTGTCCTTCGCAGCGGAGCTCCTCCTTTACGCGGATTCTCTTCATGTCTGCGCCTCGGCTCCATGAGACTTCCTGCTCTTTCATCGCCCACTTTATCACCATGAAAACGATTTTGGACCTACACAGGTGACTTTTCTTTGCTTCTTGGCATAGCAAATGGTAATTACTTCACCTTCTACGCATCCCTCAAAACGAGACGCCATTTTGTTTTTTGCTTTGTTTGCCTGGAATTACCTCGTGCTTTAAAATAGGAGTTACCTTCCTCCTTTGGCTACTTGGTATTACTTTTTTATTTTTTTTTCCTACCACATCACTTCATTGACTCTTTTTTGGGGAGTTTCTCTGTGACTTTCTACATTTTTGGGCGCTGTTTGCTCCTCATATCTATTTTTCTTCCTTCAACCTTAATTCGCACGCTTGGATGGCGAGTTGCTCCAGCAGAACCCCTAAGCGCAACTATATTAAGAACTCCAAAATCTTTACAGCGCTAGCTCATTTAGAAGCTTCTGCACCCTCCACCGCTAGTGACACGATGTCTAATGTGTATATTCCTTCACAAAATGCTTCTAAAACCAACCCAAAGAGGCTAAAAAAGGATCCCCCCTCTCCTACGAAATCCTCCTCAACCATCTCCATGGAATTACTTCTTGAGGAGATTAGAGCCTTGCGTCCCTACATGGAGGAGACTAATGCCAAATTGCAAACGCTAACTGACAATTGGTCTCAGATGGACGCCAGGGTCTCCACTGTGGAAAAGTCTGTTTCATCTCTTCAGGAATCCGCCATCAAAATTCCCCACATGGATTTGCAGTTATCCTCTCTCCAGAAGCAGGTGGAGGACCTTGAAAATAGAAATAGACGTAATAATCTTCGTCTTTACGGCCTGAAAGAAGGTTGTGAGGGGAATGATCCTATCACTTTCTTCAAGTCCTTTCTGCCCAAGCTTCTGCACCTACCTGAAGGTACTACGCTTAACATTCAACGTGCTCATAGGCTTGGCCGACTCTCATCTTCTGCCTCTCCAAGTGCAAAGCCTAGAGGTGTCATAATGTATTTTCTGGAATACACGGATCTGTTGAAGGTTCTCCTGGCTGCTAAAGCTTCTCCACGCCTCACTTGGTCTGACTCCACCCTTTTCTTCGCCCAAGACTACGCCAAGGCCACTGCAAATCGACGCAAAGCCTTCCTGGACATGAGAGCGGATCTTCGATCTATTGGAGCGAGATATGGTCTATTTCATCCTTGCTTATTCAAAGTTACCCACAACAATAAGACCACAACCTATGAAGATCCAGTACGACTCCGAAGTTTCCTCAATTCCTGCGGTCCTGTTAACATGGAGTTCTCCAGTTCCAGTTCCTCATCCTCATTTCCTCCGTGACTTTTCACACTGTTGCAATTGGTTTTCCTAGTATCCTGCTAGCCTTTTTTCCATCTTACTTCAGTTGTATTGATTGTTATTCCTCCTCCCTGTTCTTGACTAGTCTTTCTTGACTAGCTGACCCTCGTTGCTGTCTTATGCATTTTTATATATCTGTTTTATTGTCATTGTATTTTTGTGATGTCTCTTCTTACCTAACCATGCTGTTTTCCTTCTTTTGCAGAGCCCTATTTAGCGCCCCGTCATGTCTACCTGGTTGGACGTTTCGTTGCCCCGTTTCCTGCCCTCCGTTGGTTGGCCTTACCCCCCTCGTCTCATCTTCGCTTTGTTCCCCCTCGTCCTCCTTCCAGATTTTGTATCCTTATTCCTTCACCCTTGTAAGTATCTACCCTCCCTCTCTTCCTAGCTTTGAATCTTCCCATTATCGTTCTTTGGTTTATATAGTTGATCCTGTTCTTTCCATGTTTCTTCTCCACGCTCTACTTTTTTTATTCTCTTGGTTGACCGTGTTTCTTCCTTCTTGTCATTTTTCTATTACGTTTTCTATATGCTTTCTTGTGCCTCTTCTTTCCGTGGCCTTTTATTCCTCTTGGTTTGCTTTTCTCTCTTTCTCACAACTCAATTATCCTCCCACACCATTCTTTTTCTTCATCAGGACTCTTGACATTGTTTTTCTTGGTGTTCTTTCTCTCTTGCTCTTCTTTTTTTCTTCCTATTCATTTTATCATTTTTCTCCGTTGCTTCTTTTCTCCTCTTCGATCTTTTTCTGCATTGCTACTACTCGATTCTCTTTTGACTTTTTATTTCTTCCAATACCTTTTTTCTCTTCCTTTTTCTATTTTCTTTCCTCCTTTTCTTTCATCTCTCAGAATTATGAGGCTTTCTTTTGTTCCCTGTTTCTACTATCTCTTCTTAATTATTCTTGATGTCAATACGCATTGTTTCTTGGAACGTTAAAGGTTTAAATTCACCCATTAAGAGGCAAAAGATCCTCTCCCATTTAGCTAAATTGAATGTAGATGTAGCCTTTCTGCAAGAAACCCATTTATCTGATACCGAGGCTGCTAAGCTCCAAAGAGGTTGGGTGGGGAAGGTTTTCTCAGCTCCTGGTGATGGTAAAAGAAATGGTGTTGCTTTGTTAATTCGAAAGTCTTTTTCTCATTCTGTATTACAGTCCGAATTTGACCCTGAAGGCAGATGGTTATTTGTTAAACTTTCCTCGAAAGGTGTCCCTTTTTCCCTGCTTAATGTTTATGCCCCCACGGGTGGGAATCCTACTTTTTGGAGCGCGTTTGCCTCTCGTATCACTGAATGTATTGATGAAAATTTCATTTTGGCAGGCGACTGTAACATGCCTTTGGATCCCTTTTTAGATAGGCACTCCAAATCTTTTTTTGTTCCTAACAAATCTCATAAGCTTTTTACACATGCCATCTCTCAACATAAACTCGTTGATCCTTGGCGAATATGTAACCCGACCTGTAAAGAATTTACATTCTATTCCCCTGTTCACCATTCCCAATCACGTATCGACTATATCTTTTTGTCCCACCACATATCCCAATCCCTCACTCAGGCTGAAATTGGCCCCATCATGTTTTCTGACCACGCCCCAGTTCTAATTAACATTGACATTTTACCCAAATCCACCGGTCCTAAGAGATGGCGCTTCAACAACACCCTTCACCTTGATCCCAAATTTACTGCCTCCTTCACTGAGTTTACTACTGAATTTTTTGTTATTAACAACACCCCCTCCTTAGCCAATCACACAATTTGGGACGCTTACAAAGCTGCGGCCAGAGACTTCATAATCAGACATGTTGCCGCAAAGCGTAAACTTGCCCGTAAACGTACCAGTGATCTCTTATCTCAGATCAAAACCCTAGAACATTCCTTCTACACCTCTCATACTCAGGAAAGTTTAACAGCTCTTGTAAATGCTAAAATGAACTATAACAAACAGTCCACTGAAGATGCATCGTTGTACTTATTGAAATCTAGTTCAAAATTTTATGGTGGAAAAAATAAGGCGGGTAAAGTTCTTGCTAATTATTTTAAAGTTAAGCAAAACTGAATATTGAGTCTGTTTTCGATGTTAACTCAGTCCTGCAACATAAAGATGCTGATATCTTGGAAGAATTTTCTCGTTTCTACTCTACAATCTACTCTTCTGAAACTCATCACTCTGATCACTCTCTCTCCACCTTCTTTACAAGCATTCAACCTCCTCCCAACTTTCCTGTTGAACTAGCCTCCCTTGAAACTCCCCTTACCATACGCGAATTACATACTGCACTTCACTCCCTTAAGAAAGACAAAGCCCCCGGCCAAGATGGATTCACTGTTGAATCTTATCAACACTTTGCGACTCTTTTGTTACCCAAACTACATCAACTCCTTCAAAGCCAGTGGTGCTTCCTCGGGCACTTTTTCAGATGCTTACATCTGCATTATACCGAAGGAAGGGAAGGATACTCAACATTGTAAAAACTACAGACCGATATCACTTGTCAACATTGATTACAAATTATATGCCAAATCCTTAGCCATCAGATTGGATCCCTTTCTCCCAGATCTCCTTGGCCCCGAACAATCGGGTTTTGTTAAAGGTCGCTTTATCTCCAATAACACCAGGCTCCTCTTTAATGTCCTTTCTAAGTCATCCAGATTTAGTGACTCCCTAGCCGCAATCGCCTTAGATGCTGAGAAGGCATTCGATAGGGTGGAATGGTCTTTTCTTTTTTCTGCATTAAAATGGTTTGGGTTTGGACCTAATTTTATTTCCCTCATATCCCTTCTTTACGCGAACCCTAGAGCAGCGGTCTGTGCCAATGGCCTGATTTCTTCACTTTTTAGCCTTGGCAGAGGCGTTCGGCAAGGCTGCCCTCTCTCCCCTTTCCTCTTTAACCTTGCCCTAGAACCGTTTCTATCTAAGCTACGTCAAAACCCAAATATTCATGGTTTTCCTCTTTCTCAGTCGCAAATTAAGTTAGCTGCTTATGCAGATGACATTTTACTCTTCATTTCAAACCCATCTGCTTCCATCCCCGCTTTCCTTGCCGAAGTCAACGTTTATTCTCACCTTTCTGGTTATAAATTGAACAACGATAAGTGTGAAATTCTTCCCCTCACCAAATTCACCTTCAAGCCTGATTTTGCAGCATCCAACTTTAAATGGAGCCCGACCCATATAAAATACCTCGGTTTGCATATAACTCCTTCTATCTCAGATACTATCTCACTATGCCTTAATAAATGTACCCAAAAGTTATCTGACCTTACCTCTAGATGGCACCCTCTATACCTCTCCTGGTGGGGCCGTCTCGACACCATCAAGATGATGTTATCCCCAATTGTCCTCTATACCGTCTCCAATATTCCTGTTTCCATCCCTGTCAAATTTTTTACTAAAATCAATCACATCCTATCCTCCTTTTTATGGTCTGGTAAGAAACCGCGCATGTCTTTATCCCGATTGCGTCTCCCCAAATCAGAGGGTGGGGTTAATTTCCCAAATTTCCCCGATTACCACAAAGCGTTCCTCCTGAAACAAGCTTCTCTCTGGCTTAAAGATCCTATCGAGCCCCTTCCCCTTTGGGCTGAACTCGAACGTCTTTCTCTTCCTCCCTTTTCTTTTGCTGAATATCTCTCCTTTTCCCGCAAACCCCAATTCTTGTCTACCCCAATTCACAAATTCACTGCAAACTACTCTTAGCTTCTGCTCCAGTTCCTCCCTCCTCTATTATTGAACTTTTCAACACCACTATTTGGTATAATAATAGCATTCTTATCAACCTGAAACCTTTTTACTGGAAAACTTGGAGGCAGCGAGGTCTAATTTGGGTTTCCCAACTCTTTATTGGGTCTGCCTTCAAATCTTTTTCTGTCCTTAGTCGAACTTTCTCTCTCCCTTCCTCCTTTATCCAGAAATACCTCTTACTCAAGACTACAGTTATGTCCGTGTATGATTCCCTTTCTCATTCTTCTCCTTCCGTGGCTTCTACTATTCCAACTTCTTCTCTACATTCCCTACTGCGTTCCAGCCCTTCAGCGTCTTCCATTTATCATTCCTTTCACAAACCTCCATCACCACGGCCGAAATCCATAGTGGAAGAGCAGTGGGAATCTGAATTTGCTATATCTTGGTCTACCTCCCTTTGGGATAAAATATGGACTAAGCTCCGCAAATCCTCTAGGGCTGCCTCTCTCACGCAAACACTTTTCTTCCTTTATAACCGACTCCTTTATACGCCATCTCTCCTTCACAAAAGATTCCCCTTGGTTCCGGACCTCTGTTGGTCCTGTTCCGCCCCCAATGCCACGCTTTTTCATATGCTCTTCCTGTGTCCCCTCACACACACATTTTGGACTAAGGTATGGGACCAAATCAATTCTATATTCCAGACTTCTATCCCTTTCTCTCTAACTGACATTTTCCTTGGCTCACTTTCTTCTTCCTGGACTGAAGTTGAAGCAAATGTTCATATTATCGATTTGTTATTAGCTGTTGCGTTCCAACAGATTACTGTTAATTGGAAAGACTCAAAGCGTATTACTTTCAAAGCTTGGTGGTTCAATGTATGTTATAATCATAGACTTGATACTGCATTTGTTTATCCCCTTACCCTTGCCCCGAAAAGACATGCTTTATGGCTTCCTATCACCCTTTATCTGGATGTTTGCGCCAAACGTTCCTCTCATTTACCCCCATTTCAGCAAGAGGTTTCGAAACCTCCCTAAGTTCCCTTTCGTTCCTTCATTTTCTCTAGTATTTATTTTTCTGCATATAATTTTCACCTTATCCCATATTTACACAGCCTCATATATTTTATATTTTGTATCTCCAGCCTCATTTCCTTTTTTATTATTTTTCTTTTTTCCTTTTTCCCCCTGCATTCTTTATTTTTTTATATTTACTGTTGTACCCTAGTTTACCTTACTTCTTGATGATACTGTATTTCATTTCTTTCTCTGTAATGACAACTTTGTTATTCTAATAAAATTTTACTTGAACTTAAAAAATAATTCAGTGTATGTTGAGGATTACTTGTCAGAGAGTAAACTATATACTAGTGAGACAGTTGTGTTAGTTATGTTAGAGTGAATAGCGTACATTTGGGTGAATGGATGTCGTGTCGATTTAAAAGTATCATCTATCCGCCATCCAAATTCTGCTATTTTCAGGTGTAAAAGGTTATGGTTTGTGCTAAATAATAACATTATTTTTTTAGGGGTTTCGTTGTCATGCAGTAGAAAGGGTTCTTCAGAGAGAGTGATTGGTAATTCAGGGGGGGTGTTAATGACAGAATAAGTGTGTTATGGTATTTGTTGGGGATTACTTGCCTGTTTTTGTCTATGTACCATTCTCCTCATATTCGGAACTGTGGGCATACTACCCACTATATGCATGGGAATGGTTTCAGATACCTGTCTGAAAATCGAACCACAGGGGTTCATTGGAGGTGGAGGCAAGCTCCTTAATTTTTTTTATGTTTTCACATACTCCTGTCTCCATTGCAGAAACATAGTGGTTATGCTCAGTTTTACTAACTACGGTGTCTTCCAGAGTAACCGCTCTTCCTGTGCAATGGGATGAAAAGTACTCCACATACCTCTAATCACACATGGAGTCACCTAACCTGTCCTTACAATAAAGGCAGCCAGCATACTTTAGCAATCTGTTGCCCCTCCGGGATTTCACATAGTTTGCTTGATTAGCTGAGAATGCCACTGATGTTGGTTCTGTTAAAAAAGAGAAACAGACTAAAATGTAAGTTTATGTTTTTGCAACTTTGCTTTTCTTTTTTTGCCTGTTAAAAAATTGAAAAAAAGTTTTGCTAATTTGTTGAGTTTTTCTGTGGAGAGAAAAAGAAAGTTTAGATTTTCTGTTGGAAAAAAAAATTATTTTTAGTTACTATTTTTTACCTGTGAAAAATCTTTTCTTTTACTATTGGAAAGTTGTTATTTGTTTACCTTGAAATTGGTGAGCTCCTTCTATTTGAGGAATGTTATTGGTAGTTGCTGTATCTTTTATGAAGGGTACTGTAGGTTAATTTCTCCTTCTTCAATTTTGTTGGTATCTGTTATAAAAAGAAAATGCAATTTATTAGTTATTCACTAACTTTTGCGTTTATGGTCTTTTTTCTTATTATTTTCTGTTGATATTTACAATTCTTACATGAATATTTCAGTTTTTTTGGTTTAGGATATGTTCTGTAGTTGTGGTTATTCTCAGGTGTTTTGTAGATAGGTGCATCTGTTTTTTTATAAGGAACAAAATACATGTTGTTAATTTTTTGAAAAGTATGTATTTTATACATTTGAGTATTTTGTTTTAGTTAAATATTTGGTCATTTTAAACTACCAAATTTCTACTTTAGTCACTGTCCAGCACCAGTCCTGAAGTAAGTAGTCGGTGTAGTTAGGATAGTAATTTGGTACTTAGTCTCTGTCCAGCACCTGTCCTGAGGTAAATATTTGGTATATTTAGTATAGTATTTTTTTCGATAGCCACTGCAAAACATCTGCCCTGTGGTTAGTACCTGGTGGAATTAGAAAAGTAGTTTTACTCCTTAGTCACTGTCAAGCACCTGCCCTTAGTGAAGTAGATAGTGGAGTTAGAATAGTAATCATCACCTCTCTCATTGCCTGATATTTTTCATTTTTAATGTTAACTTTTGTGAATTGGGTATATGATTTTTAGCATGTAAAGTTGCTTTATCAAAGCATTTGTGGGTGCAGTTTAGTAGCTGATTCGCTATGTGAATTCTGTGTTTTTAATGGAATGCGTATTTAGCAAAACTCAGCAAACTCCGGAAGCAGAGCGGAGTTCATTGCCCAGACCTAGTAATTAACTCAGGGCAGGTGCAGGACACCGATAGGCCCTGCAAAGCATTATGGGACAAGATTAGCAGTGGGCAGTGAATATTATTTTATCCAATATCAGAATAATTCTACAAAAAGCTGCAGTTCAACTAGGTGTCCCTCACGAGTCAAATGCAAAAGCATTGAAATTATTACATCAAGCTGCAGTTCAACTAGTCATTGCTAGGTGTCCCTCAAGGTAAATGCTTTTGCATTTGACTCATGAGGGACACCTAGTAACCACTAGTGGAACAGCATCTTCATGAAAGGGTTTCAATGTTTTTGCATTCGACTCGTGAGAGACACCTACTACCGACTAGTGGAACTGCAGATTGATGTAAGAATTTAAATGCTTTTGCATTTGACTCGTGAGGGACACCTGGTAACAACTAGTTAAACTGCAGCTCTTTGTAGAATTATTTTGATATTGGATACTATAATATTCACTGCCCACTGTTAATCTTGTCCCATATTGCTTTGCAGGGCCTTTAGTTGGAATTGTATTTTTGCCCATAACTGTGCTTGGGGTGGTCCTAAGAGGATGGGACCACCACCGAATCATTCAGCAAGAAGTGCTCTTTGTTTTCTAGGAATCTGCTTGGTTTTCTCCCTAGGTTAGGGAGGATCCTAAAATCATCACCTCTCTCACTGCCTGCTAAATTTTCATTTACACTTTTGTGAAATGACTGTATGCATTTCAGCATGTAAAGACAGAGATACTTGTTATTTTACCAAAAGTATATGAGGTTTCTGTTTTATTAATTGGGAGTCCGACGGTGCGAAGTTGCAGAATTCACAGAGTTTTTGTTCAACTTTGTGGAATTCCACATAGTAGTACTCCGCCAACTAAGCCCATCCTTATTATTTACCCAGTGGTGTTAGAAAAGTAATTTGGCACCTATCCAGCACTTGCCCTGAGGTAAGTACTTGATGGAGTTAGGATAGCAATGTTTCCTCAGTCACTATCCAGCACCTGCCCTGAGGGAGTTACCTGGTGGTGTTAGAATAGTAATTGTGCCCCTTCGTTACTGTCCAGCACCTGCCCTGAGGTAAGTAGTTGGTGGAATTAGAATAGTAATTTTGTCCCCTAGTTACTGGCAGCATCTGCTATAAGGTAAGTATTCAGTGAAGTTAGAAAAACTTATATTTTTTAAAGCTGTAATATTCTTCTGTATAAAATAATTTTAAATATCCGAACCCAGAATGTGTTTGTCGGGTCAACCTTTGTTAACTTTATGGTCGAAATCTTTAAGTTTAGGAGAATATAAATTAATAGATGTGTCATATAACTAGGCAGTATACATATAAGTATTTTCCTGTGAAAGTTACACTTACTTTGACATGTAGATGGTATAGCCTGAGGTATTCAAATGTCGCTTCAGTAAGAATTTCAGTGTGCTCTCGAAAACAATTACTGTAGTAGAGGATGCCAAATGGTCAGTGGCCTTTTTTATATGTGTTTGGTGTGGTAGATGAACATCAAAACTGACATATGTGTTGGAATCTACATGTTACACTGCATTTTATTGTGTATGTGAAGTTTATTTTTTTTGTTTGTAAAAACAAAATAATTATTTCACTTCCTCTTGTAAAATGAGAGCCATTTTGAGCGTGTAACCTCCGTTATAATGTATCTGCTGCATTTAAGTACTGGTAACCTCTGGTGCAACACAGAAGGTACAGGAAATAATTTCTAAGGTTTCTTTTGAAATGTATGGAAACAAAAGCATCTGACACTTCTTCAAGGACTGCCAAGAAATGGCTATGGGTACAACAGTTATCTGTGCTACTGTGCTGCTCAAGGTGCCTGCGGATTTCACAGAAATACCTTTTCCTTCAAAGTAGGAACATTGAAAGACTTTGTTCTTTACCACAGAGAATGAAGGAAAAAGAGCAAACATGTTTTGAGGGAAAAAGAACTATGTTGAATTGAAAGTGAAATATGATGCAAAATTACATGTATTATGTCAGCTAGCATTTGCGCACATGTGCTTCAACAGCGCCTGGTAGATAATAAGTTACAGAGTAATAGGGAACATCATATTTACCAACTACAGCTGTGAAGTAAATACACTTACCAAGAATTTGTCATTATCTGTCTAATAAGGATTTTCATCAATATTTGAGTATCACTGAACTCCTAGTTTAGGGATAGTAATAGGAGTTGTTCCCCTTGGGTTTTAAAACAGACCGGCAAGTAGTGGCCTGACTATGGATCTCAGATTCCCTGGTGCACAGAAAGTATCCCCCCCCCCAAGTATGCTCACAATAGGTAGCTAATTGCTATCTAGGTTTTGCTATGAAGAAAAGTATCCCATGTGAAATATTAGTCCACATAAACTTCCACAATAGTCTTGCACCATAATAGCTACCCAGTACTGAGCAAGAAGTAATAATGTTAACACCTTAGCTGCTATGGAACGTCCAGCTCCAGTGCTGGACGTTCCATTGCGCAGGTGCAGTTCGAACGTTCAACGGCCGACGGCAGCACTACGGAGGTAGTGGTGCCGTCGGCCGTTGATCGTGCGCAGCACCTAAGAGGTTAATGCAACCCAGCAATGGTAATTATTGCCTAAAGTTGCAACAGACCATATGCCAGACATAAAATCTAGGATTAAACACTGATGGATGCAGGGCAGGAGAATTAGGAACACAGTGTCATCTTTGATTATCAGAGGAAGGAATGTGGAAGCATGTTTTATTTTGTGTGGAGCCTATTCTGTTCATGTAGTCTTGTCGTGTGATACTCAGTGATGATAAGGCCTAGCCTGTGGAACGTACAGGCCAAGTATTGTGTCCTAAGATTGAACTTATATCCGGTTAGCTTAAATATTGAAACATCACAAGATGTACAATCCCGTAACAAGTTATTGCCATACGTTCTGAGCAAGAAATATGTCAATCTTTGTCCATATATAACAAAGTTGATTGCACAGGTATTGGGTGAACCCCTCTCTGGACACATTTGATGATTCCAGCCACCAGCATATGTAGACAAGAATACCTGTCGCCATCTGCATCACGCATGTACCGCGAGGTGTTCTTTCACTACGATTGGCTAGACACTTAATCCTTGTGTCATTACTGCATCTTTCAGTCAATGAAGAAATCACCTTGTTACTGTATTCAGATTAGATGTGTGTTTAACCTGCCTTTTGTGATTTTCAGGCATAAAAGACTCAGTAAATCTCTGTAATATGTGCTTCTTGCTATTTTAGATTGGCATCCCTGATCACGTTTAAACGGCAATCTATGAAATGTGACAAATGGTCTGTGTTTCTTTTATTTAGCTTTCACACCATCATTTAGAGTATAACCAGCCATGAGGAAGCTGAGAGAACATTTTGGCAGAGCGATACTGAAATCAGTTGAAACAATAAAAGAAAATGAACTCCTTATATTATAAAAGGGAAGGTCCTACTACTCCAAGATGGTGACTGTCCGTGACCCACAGATGACACCGAGTCCAGATGTCTTCAACACTTGACACTAAACAGAGAGTAAGTGATACCAAACTGAGAAGGGGCAGAGGGATGCAATATGGATCATGTTTTCAATTCTCCAACTGAGGGCACATCTACACATGAGGACATTAAACAAATGGTCTCACCTGTACTCATCACATGGACATTCACTGTTGCTGCGAAGGGTATTGCTACTGTAAAGAATTGGGGCCTGCCTATTGCTCACTATTCAGTGGCATCATTGTCACTCTTCTTTGATGATTCCTAACTGGTCAGTGAGTGCAAGGCATCACTTCCTTTTCTGTCTGTGTAGCATGGACTAAGCACAGATCGATCATACTAATTCTTCCCACCCCTCTTGTCCATGTGTTTCTTTGCCTACCCACCCTTCTGTGTTTTTCTTCTTCATCACCACCCATTCCATTTCCTTGTTGTGTCTTATCCTTCCACCCCGCCACCCCAATGTCTGAGAGGGTTGTCATAGACTTCATCAAATTTCAAATCTGGAACATCTTTGGTTTATACCTTCAAGAGTCTGTACAGGGCACCTCTTCCCATAAAAAGGTGACTGTTAGTGACTACAAAACAAGTAGGTATGCAGTTCCTAGAGGGGAAAAAAGATGAGGAGGTGAGATCCTAAGGCAGAAGCACACAGGTTATTCACGGAAGGAGGGAAGGGGAAGTCCTTCCTTTCAGAATGGTGGCCCTCACACACCCAGGCCGCTGGGTGTCATGCGTCATCATCGGGCATGCTCCTTGTCGGGTCGGCGCTGCAACACCTGACAGGCACCCTATGCAAGGGCTCTTTGGCGGGGATCTTTTATTCCTTGCCGTTTGATGCAGTGGGTGTTAGGGGGCCTAGGAAGTGTAGAAGTGTAAATGTGTTGGTCGTGTAGACCATGTGAGTTAAAACAGGGATAAGGAAGAGACAGGCAAAATAATTTTAATGATCCTGCCTTCCACCCTGGTTAAAAAAGTGGAGTGGTGACTCTCTGCAGTAATGATGCAGTGTGTTGCGCTCAATCTAATGCAGTCAACATCTTTCTTGCCTATTAGTCAGAGGGATCCAGCAGCAATTCTTCAGGACCTAGTGATAAATGTGGTCAATCTACACTAAAACTAATGGTAATGAGTTGTTCTAACCTAATAATACCATAAGTTGCACCCAGAGGTGTAGTACCTGTCAATGTGGCAGCCAATCTATAAAGAGAAAAAGTGAAAAATTAATTGCAGTCAAGGTAAATGAATACAGGATTGCTTTGAGGATCACACCATCTTTCTCCCCTATAAAACAGCAATGTGGGTGCACACGCTAAAAAAGTGTGCTTTGTTCTGTGAAGGGGGCTGAGAACAACTGAACGCAGCCAAGCTCGCGCCACACTGGACACACACAATTAGTGTAGCTGTAGTGATAAAAAAATGGTTAAAAAGTAGTAGCAGAGTGGTGAGATAAAACAACTCACCTACGAATTAAAACCGACTGGCCCCCTCAAATCACGGCATGTCATGTACATGTTAAGGTAACCAGTGTCCTCTGTAGGGGGCTAAAAGATGTGAACAGGTAATGCAGGTAGGTGTGGAGTTGAGGTCCCCTGTATATATTCATAATGGAATGACAGCCTCTGATGCAGCGAGAGTGGTTACTGAGGTGGCTAGTAGTCAGGGCCCCATGCAATGGTCCATAAATCACGGTTGCATCAAGCCTGCAAAAACTGGCAGACCGAACGCAAGAGCCAGCAGACCAAATGCGCACCAGCCCCGAGAGGCGTTCCACGCAGTGCGGTCCGCCAGGAAGCGCACCGGGAAATACTGTTATCGGCAGAAACTCATGGAGATTGTGCCCCAGGTCGATGGTGAACTGCTGCTATCGAAAAGGATATCATAGCCTAAAACTCTAATAGCTCACCTCATACAACCAGTAACTGCAAGACATCCTGTAGATGGAAGAAGCGAGGATACTCACATCAGAGTTGTGCCCAGGTGACGGAAGACCTACCCCGCAATGCCGGATCTGGCAAGTAAATACCCACTCGGTTATGGCAGCTATATACTAGCAGAAAATGGCGCGTATTAAGGTCCGTCTCCAAAGGCAGCAAAACACTAGAAAGTTACCCGCTTCAACGTGAGGAGAAAATAGTGGCGGCAATGTTGGAAGTGCCAGAATAGCGTGAACCGCCATGGGCGCCATCCTGAAGAGTGCAAGTGAGCGTAGGAACGCTTATAGGTATATAATAACAGACCAAGGAGAGTCTAAATTAGGGCAAAAGGTCATCTTATAGAGTGGTAGTAAGCGTGAGCCTGCTTGTTGTTGTATAGTAACAGACCACGGAGAGCCTCAAAATGAGGCAAAAGTTGAAATGGCAAAAGGGTGAAGACTCAATGTGATCCTATGGCAATCGAGCACACCCTGAGGAACAAGTGCAATCGCACGAATGCTGGCATGATGTAGTGCCCAGAGCGTCAATAATGGGGCTAAGGGAAGTAGGTCAACGATGATGCAATTTCACCCAACAGGACCAAATTGGAAGGAACCAAGTAGGGGTCACACGGATAGTGGCAGCTTTACTCACAGTTGCCGAGGCCCTGAGGGAAACCCTGAGGGTTGGAATATCCTGGACTTGGTGGCGCCCTAAAATTGTGATCTATTCAGGGTGCTCCAGGGGATGTCTTTACTAAGGCCATGTTTGGCAGTGGGAAAACAATGGACCCATCTTTGTTCAATCTTGAACAATACCCCAGGGGTGATCAATGGATGTGATTCCAATATCACCCATCTCAGGGTGTCACATGCATGTTTAGATGTTTCAAAATGTGTGTACAGTCTCATGGTTACTCTGTGGCATCTAATATTGCTCTTGTGTTGGGTGATGCATGTCTTAGTGGTTCTGGTAGCCATGCCTACGTAGTGGAGATTGCAGGGGCAGGAGATCAGGTAAATGCAATTGGTGGTATTGCAATTTGTGTGTTTAGTCAGTTTCCAGGTGACGGTATTGACAAAGGTTAATTCTTTGGTTTGTGTAGTTAGTGGACATACAGCACCTAAGCCACAAGGGTAATGGCCTGTGACTGGTGGGAGGTCCCACAACATTGTCTGTGTAGGGACAGTCTTGTTTTTAGGCCTAGTATGTAAGGGATAGTCTTGTTTTTAGGCCTAGTATGTATCAGTAAATCTTTCAGATTACTGGTGCGTTAAAACGCAAACCTAGGAATGGGGAGTTGTAACTCACCCGTGCTAAGGATACCCCAGTGTTTGCGTATGATGTGTCTGGTTCTGTTTGAATCAGGTGTGAAGGAGGTGATGCATGTTATTGCCTCCATCGGTTCTTTGTAATTGACTTCTAATAATCCTTCCCTGTTGTTATTTCTTGCTCTCTTCATGGCATGTGCTATTGTTTGCCGTGGATATTCTCGTTTGTGCAGGTTTTCTGCTAGACTGTCACCTTCTGATCTGTATTCTTCAATTGAGCTACACTTTCTCCTGTTGCGGAGAAATTGGCCAAATGGCAAATTCTCTTTGAGTGCCCAGGGGTGGTGGCTACTGAACAGTAAGAGACTATTCCTGTCAGTAGGTTTTTGGTATAGTCAAGTGCTCAGTTGCCCTCCTGCGAGTTTGATATTCAGGTCAAGGAAGGGAACAGTTGAATCGGAAATTGTATGGGTACATTTGAGGTACGGATTTAAGGTGTGGATCCATGTACAAAAATCATCACAACTAGTCCTGTCTCCCTTCCAAAAGACCAGGATATCGTCGATGTACCTCTTCCACAAAATCAGGTTGGCTGAGTAGGGATTGTTTGAATTAAAGATTAGTCTTGTGTCGAAGGCAGCCATATACAAACGCCACGCTCTGCGCGAATATGCTTCCCATGGATGTTCCCTGTGTTTGATGACAGGTACTACACCTCTTGGTGCCACTTATGGTATTATTAGGCTTTAGAGCAGGCGGTGCCCAGTCCGTCAATCATTTTTGGTGCCCCCCTACACCTCATGACCACCTCCTCGGGTTCTCAAACTACCACCGGGCAAAGGTGCTCCTCATCTCTCCATCATAAGTTATTGTTAAACACTATGCCCCCCCTGAGATCAGCGCCCCTTCCACAGGTCAGTGCCTAGTGCAGCCGCACCAGTCGCACTGCCCTAAAGCTTGCCCTCATTAGAACACTTCATTACCATTGGTTTTAGTGTAGATTGACCACATTTATCACTAGGTCCTGAGGAATTGCCACTAGATCCCTCTGACTAATAGACAAGAAACATGTTGACCGCATGAGATTGAGCGCAACACACTGCATCATTACTGCAGACAGTCGCCACTTCACTTTTTTAACAAGGGTGGAAGGCAGAATCATTAAAATTATTTTGCCTGGCTCTTCCTTATCCCTGTTTTAACTCACATGGACTACACAACCAACACATTTACACTTCTACACTTTCTAGGCCCCTTGCACCCACTACACCAAACAGCAAGGAATAAAAGATCTCTTCCAAAGATCCCCTGCATAGGGTGCCCATCGGGTATTGCAGCACTGACCGGACAAGGAGCATGCCCGATGATGAAGCATGACACCCAGTGAGCTGGGTGTGTGAGGGCGACCATTCCAAAAGGAATGACTTCCCCTTCCCTCCTTCCGTGAATAACATGTGTGCTTCCGCCTTAGGATCTTGCCTCCTCATCGTTCTCTCCCCGCTAGGAACTGCATACCTATTTGTTTTGTATTATAATTAGGGCACTATGCTGGACCTTTTAAAAGGTCTCAGTCCCCCCTCTTTTATTGGATTGTTAGTGACTATCATCTCTATCATGATTGAGTGCTGAACATGTCTGCTACTCCGGTTAGGAAAGGCTGCCACTACCACTACCACCATTTCCATAAGTCTTTATCTCCTTTATCCCCAATTAGTAGGCTATATATGATACTCCCTTGCCCACAAGCCCCTTCCTGTCTAAAATGCATTTATTTGTAAACAAACTAGTTCTTGCAAAATGGTGCATCAAAAGCAGAAGATGTTTACATATATCGTAGTTGGTAACATATTGTATCAAAATTGTAGTAATATGGAATGAGGCTTTGAAGCGCTATAGGGTAATTCAGTGGCACCTCAGGCAATTTTTAATACCACACTATGTCATTCCATTTCACACCTCGCCACACAATGCTACTCCATGCCACCCAATCCCACTCTCCGCAACACAATGCTACTGGACCACGGCGATCCTGCCAGGCACATTGCAGCCTCAAGATCTTCACGCCACTGCTTGGGATCTTTGATCCCTGGTGTTTGCGCCGTTACAAAGTCGGCCTGACTGCTCTAGTTGTAATTAGGCAGTCTGAAGACTGCCCCCACATCACCCCCTCGAGTCTGGCGGTCCATGGACAGCCAGACTCGTCATTAGCCCCTTGAAGAGGAGAATGAAAAGTTGGAAGTAATATTATTCTTGAAAGTAATTGATTAAAATTTGATGGAAATTCGCTAGTTTTGTATATTATGGTACTCATGTTTTATCTTTGACTGCTTGCTTTGTTGTATAGATTTTGCATTGATTTGATCGTCACCAGACAAAGAGTTCTTCATAACTCCATATGCATTGGGGAAGAGTTTTTAATAGTGACACATATGAGTGTATAGGAGACAAATCAAATAAAAAACTGAGGCCAAATAAACATGAAAGGTAAGAGTTGTAATAGTGTGGATGAACAATTTATATAAAGTGACGGTTAATTTAATCAGGGCCATTGGGTAATTTGTGGTGTCAGCCTACAGTAGCCTAGTTGAGTGAGGCAATTGACGGGAAAACAGTAGCAGATATACCATTAGCCAGAAGGGAAGAGGTGGGATACACATCACTCCAGATGGGTGTGAGATAACTGGGACGTCCACGAGTGTGTTCTGACAGTTTACTGCTTTCTCTATTCTCTGTGACATTCATCCCTGATGGAAATGGTGGGTTAGCTCAGTTCGTTGAGCACCTAATACCAAAGTCTGAGTGACCAACTATTTGACTGCTAAAATAATTAACATGTGAGTAAACAGAAATGAAAGAATAATTGAACTGTGAGTACGCTCAACTACATCCAACATAATGCATTGATCACAGGTGTACTATGTGACCATGCGAGCCACATTCGTGCAAGGTGTCTATGAGGACAGCTAAAAATAAGGTCTTGACCACCTAAGTTCTCTCTGATATTCACAATTGCTTAGAGTTGTAAATGAGGTCTGTTCGCTCGAGCCAAATTAACTGAGAATTCATACAGTGTTTTAGGATGCGAAGAGCTAGTGGTATACATAATGATATACTGTCAAGTGTGTATGTTGTTTGATGGCCAATAAGACAATACCTAGGACATGAAGTGTATCCCCTTGAAAGATGCTAGAGGCACATTGGAAGAACTACAACGGCAGAGCACAGGAAACAAGTCTGGGAAAATATGAAGGCCTCCTGGGGATACTCCTCCATTTGTTTGTTTAAAATATGAAGGCAGCCTGTACTGACTCCGAATGTAGGCTGTTTTAAAATTTAACATGATAGTTGAGCAGAACCAGGCCTTGGATGCCATGATTAGGCCAGGGAAAAAGTGTATTATGCTAAAGTAATTGGAGTTATTTTGGTAATTATGTGTACTTTTTTCACGAAAAATGACCAGAAATTACAGAATTATGCCCGTTCGCTAATTTATGAGTAATTTTGGCACAAACATCCTACATTCAAGCGCACAGGAACAGTGAGCGTGGCGACTGTAAATGACTGCTGGCTGCTGCTGGTCATGTTCAGTTGCATTTAGCACTAGTTTCTTAGCGCAAAGTGCATATTCGGGTCCTTTTTGGTTGCAAGGGTGCATTTTTCAATAGGAAAATAGTGCTAAATACTGGGTTATGCTCCTCATGTAATTCTGTATAATTTTGTTGTAATATCACATAATTACACTGCAGCGAATTACTAGGCTTACGCACAGCCCTAGTCAGTCAAGATACCTAAAGAAATTTCAGTAGAACATTTTGAGAATCCATTCAGACACACATCGGAGAGTACTGTGCCTCCAGGCGTTGTGCAACAGGATTGTAATATTTATTTTAATTTGAGGAAGTCCTCAAAGCAAGCACAGAGTTTTCAACAAAGCCTGGAGCTTGATGGGGTCCTACTTGATTTGCAAAAATATGACCATTCACTTTTGGCGCCATTGTTAACTGCAGTATTAAACACAGTGTTCCCAATTCACAAACTTCGTTTTAAAGTGTGTAAAGTAGTACTATGGTAGTACTTCTTGTTTGCAACAAAATGAAATTCACTAAACTACCAGTGTATATCGCCACCTCCCCCTGTCCTATCTTTTTTTATGGGACGATCCTCACACATGTAAATTGACTAATTAGGGGCCGATTTCGATGCGGTCGGACCGCATCGAAATGTACCATTTGGATTCCTTTCCAACCGACCGAATATGATGTGGTTGGTCGGAAAGGAATTCAAACAGGCTTTCCGAATGGCTTCCAACGGGCTCAGAGAGCCGGCCTGCCATTTGGAAAGCCTCCAGTAATCTCTCAGGTGGCTCTTTCCGCCTGAGGGATTACGATGGCTGATTCCCACAGCCTTTCTGTGCTAGCCTTTCCGACACAGAAAAGCTGTGGGAATCCCACGTTGGGGGCCCCCAGGAGGGCCCTATTGGGTGCAAGGCCTCCGGATGGCGGCCTATAGGGCACCTATAGTCCAAGCAAGGACCAAGCAACCTTGAGGTGCCTGCCACGAGGTGCAGGGATGAACTGCACCTCTGCTCTTTGCAGTAATAGCATGCATTCCTTTAGGAATGCATGCTCCCATTGTAAAGAATAGGATTTGCATCCTAATTGCTCGTTTGGGTTTGCCGACAGGAGGTCAGTCAGTCCCACTTCCAGAATGATGTCAGATGGACTTTGGTCCGTCTGACATCATAATCTGGCCCTTAGCAGTAAATGTTGGAAGTGCCAGGGGGATTGGCTGGAAAAAGGGGCTTACTTACTACTAAATAGGAGTGATTTACGGAAGAATAAGGAGGGGTTTAGGGAGTGCTAAGCAGGGGTTTAGGAAGGAACAGACACCCACTCACAAAAGTGTAAACCCATTGCTATTCACAAACTGTGCTTCTAAAGTTACTACAGCCAAAAACAGTAGAACATGTACTCCAGCTTGAACCTGGAGTCTCTCCAGCACCACACATAGTCAGCCACTGGTAATGCAACACACTCACATAGAAAATAATGAAGGTAGGGGCTTAAAATAGTAAACAATGTTAAAATAAATGAATCTATTTTGACTTTTTAAACTATATCTAAATTTAATTTAAGCTTAAAAATATTTAAATAAACATAAAACACTACCTCATTATAAAATATTGCAAAACCTTTTTCCATCGGTATCTGTTGGCATATTAGTAATCCAGCAATTCTGGAAGTAGATGGTTTCATGATCTCAATGTATGAATTGCTTGACCATGTTACATGGTCAAATATCACAATTTGTTCTCCGAGATTAGTTTATAAGGCAGTTGGTTTCTTTCCTTTCTTTTTAGAAACAGTACCACCACAGGGCTCTTCAGCTTTTTATGATTTGTAAGTGACTGTTGAGGGCTGTTACTGAAGGACTTGCCACTGCCTGCTGTATCCTAATAGTGTAGATAGGCTGCGAAAAAATAGAAATGCTACAAATGCTTACTGGTTATGTTCATTACACTGAGCCCTATACTTGCTTTTCATAGTCCTATACTGCCTTCTTCCCAACCTCCAGTGAGGTTTGTATTTGAAGATTCTGGCATTGTGGCATGTATCCTGTAAATCTGTTTTTTAAAAATGTAATTACGTTTACTTTTTGTCTTACTTTAGATGTAAGCAGGATATTTGTATAAGGTGGATTCAAGGTGTAATAAAACATTGCAGAAATAAAATATCTGCTGGTGTGGAGGCAACTGGCATATACATTTGCTGCAGGAGTATACTTTTTTTGCATTACGTGAAAGAGAAATTCATGATAGCTAACACAGTGTATAATATTTGCAATGAAAAATCTGTGCAATATGAAGCATCTGGGTGATGCTCTTTATGCAAATACTAACCTAAATATAACTTTGATTGGGTTTTTGTTCAAACCCATTTAGCAATGCAAGAACACATGTTGCTATGAATTCAAAATATGGGCCGGTGCTCATTATTAATTTGCATACTTCAGAAGGATCATTGAGCAGATGGAGAGCCACAATGTGTACAACAGTGAATTATAGAACACTTTTGATTTGCTGCAGCTCTGGTGATTAAACATCTTAAAATAATGTTCCTGAATATTAAGACACTCAATTTAAATTAAAAGCATGAAGAGTCCAATCTAAAACGCTATTTTGTTAACTAAGATGAACTTTGGTATGCAAATACCTACATTTTTGAGCATACACATTTGTTTTCTCTACGCAAAACCCAGGGGCGTAGCTAGAAATGTTTTCCACTCGTGGTGGTCCCTTACGTTTACTGCCCCGTGACTGCCGCAGGTAAGAGCAGTGTGGGAGGGAGACAGACAACGAGGACGGCAAAAATGCTGCTGCCCCCAAAACTCATGCCACCCGGGGCAGACCGCCCCCTGCCACTCCCTCTTGCTACACCACTGAAAAAACTTAATTTTTTCTAAAGGTGTGCAAAGTATTGCATATTTTTCCGCATGATGAACCTATAATTCTCAGCTTGTAAACCTAATAAAATACATATGGTTTGGCACAAGGAGTATTTCTTAGTGAAAATCAGAACACTCTCAATTTTTTTTTTATGAGTATCATTTATGTTGAGTCACTTGCCAGGAAAAGCAATGCAAGGTATGCAGCTACGGACAAAATGCACATAAGTTGTCAATGTGACACAGTTTCTAAGGTAAGCATGATGTTACCACGTATGCCTTTAACAAGCATGCCTTTACCACACATGTAATACGTTGACCTTTAGAATACATTGTATCACAGTGTGGGTCATTACCATGCATTTGTATTTGATTTGATTTGGTTATATGTAAAGCGCGGCTATCACTCCAAAGGGAGCATCCTGGTGCTATGTGGAGGGAGTAAAGGAGAGACGGATAGACATGTGCTGCATACGTGTTATATTAGGAAAGAACACATGCATCTATGGCTCCAAAGATCCAGGTTTTAAGGGCTTTTCTATATTGTGTTTCCGATTCTATTAGTCTTAGATGTGTTGGCATGAGGTTCCATGCCTTGGTCCTAGTACTGCCAGAGATTTGCTTCCTTTTCTTTTGGACCTGAATTCGGGTGGTTTGAGGAGGTTAGCTGAAGAGGATCTGAGGGTCCTAGCACTGGTGTACGGTGTGAATCTGGTCGCTAAGTATTTGGGTCCGGAGTTTCTAAAGGCTCTGAAAGTGATTAATAGTACCTTAAACAAGATTCTTTTATGTATAGGCAGCCAATGTAAGGTTTTTGATGCTGCTGAGGCAGATGATTTACAGGGTAGTTTTAGCACTAGACGTGCCCCAGAATGTTGTATGACCTGTTGTTTTTTAAAACTTGTTTATTAGCGCATGCAAGCAGGTTGTTGCAGTAATCTCCTCTGGACAGAATGAGTGCTACCGCCACTGTCTTTCTTGCAGAAAAGGGAATGTAATGAAAAAAATTATTAATTTTAATGAGGTTGAAGCAAGTTTCAGGTACAGCAAGTGCTTGAGGTCGAAATGAGAGAAAATAATTGAATTTTACCCCCAGATTCCCAGCTACTTTCACTGTTTAGGGTAGGGCCTGCGCATCTTCTGGCCACCATTGGATTGGGACAAATGGATTGTCCTTCCCTATTAGCAGGATTTCTGTTTTATCCATATTCCATTTAAGATAATTGTTCTTCATCCAACGGATTACCTCTGTTAGACATAGTTTAAAGTTAAACTCTGCTTTATTGTCGTCTCTATCTAAGGACAGGAACAGCTGCGTATCGTTTGCGGATGATGTTGTTTCGATGTTAAAGGTAGATATCAGCGAAATGGCATTGTTAAGTGATATATATCACCTACTGGCGATAGCCAGTAGTAGGTATATATAGTTAGGACCTAGCTACCATAGGAAATCCGCAACATTCTATTGGGAATAACTTTGGCGCCTGTAGAGGAATTTGCGTGTAATTTTCCAAACTTTTGGCCAGCTCCGCTGCGCTCCTTTCCTGGAAGTTTCGGGGGGATTCGTGAAGTGGGGGCTGAGAAAAAAGGGGGGTCCCAAAACGTGTTATCCCCATGTTAATTTGCATAAGATGTTCTGACAAGGCTACAGCCCGAACCGCTGAACGGAATTACACCAAACTTGGCAAAATTGTAGGGACTGGTACGCAGAAGTGCCTTTGCTATATTTGGTGAAAATTGCTCCAGTGGTTTTTATGAAAATTAACTTCAAAAACACATATATATCTGGGCGGAGCCTAACCACACATCTCATCGTGAGATCTGATTGGCTGTCAGCACTTCATCCAAGAAGTGTTGGCAGCCATCTTGGGACCAATATACATGATAGCACCTCATTAAAAAGCATTGTAGTTAATAGAGGGTTTTAGGACTTTAGTTACATTATAAATCATTTGTTGATGGTACCATACTCATTTTAGGAATTGTGGTGTATTCTAAGGTGATTTTACCATGTGAAAAAGCCGTCTGCTGGGATATCATGAATCATGTTTGAAAGAAAACTATTATCTCATGCTTTTCCCACAGTGGTTTGGAAGGGGATCTATAAGCAAAACTGAAAGCATATTTTCTGTAAATTCACATCATCTTTCTCAGTCATGTGAGCATGAAGTCAGATATTCTCAGTAAAACATGTACATCCAACAAGGGCAGAGACTGTCAGTTGATTCCTTTGTGTTCTACTGCAGCCTCCTAGAGTGTTCTAAAGAACAACTAGAGAGCTAACAGTCCTACTTATTACAAAGGTATGGCACACCTGAAGCCATCTTGATTGGAATAAAGTGGTACCTCTTAAAACATTTAATTTAAAAAGGAACAAAATGAGGGGGTATATTTTGCCATAGAAATATGATTAGTGCTGCAGAAAGAAAAATTAGGGCACATTTTCAGTGACTTCCCAAATCCTCTTCTATTTCATTAAAAAATTCTGACATGCAGTCTCCCAAGATGGCCACCAGAGACAAAAGAGCCCAAATGAAGCCCAAATATCACCCAGATGTAGCCCAAGTATAGCCCAATGACAGAATGTCCCAGAGTGTTCTAAAGAACAACTAGAGCGCTAACAGTCTTACTTATGACAAACGTATGGCACACCAGAAGCCATCTTGATTGGAATGAAGTGGTAAGTCTTAAAACATTTAATTTAAAAAGGAACAAAATGAGGGGGTTCATTTTGCCATAGAAAGTATGATTAGCAGAAGACTTCCCTGGTGAGCAGTAGCTTTACTACAGTGATCTAATGAGCAACTAGAGTGCTAACATTCAGAATTTATGGCAAATGTGTGACACATCTGAATGCCTTCTTGATGGAACCAAAGTAAACAAGCATTGAAAATGCAATAGATCTCGCCCTTGTTTAAGTTAAAGCCATTCTGTTTGTAATGAGGTGGCTTTTTAGCTTTGCTTTTATTAGTGTTTTTAAAACTTTCATGTAAATAACATGCATATGTATGCATATATGTATATGTATGCATGCATTTATATTTGCATTTATATAGATATGCAGATTATATATGTTTATATATGTATGTATATATATATATGTATATATACACATACATAAATGCATATATATGCATATATATATGTGTATATGTGTGCGTGTAGAGAGAGGTAGAGAGGTAGAGGTGTAGAGGTAGAGAGGTAGGGGTAGAGGTAGAGAGGGAGAGACTAGTAGAGAGAGAAGTAGAGAGAGGTAGAGAGAAGAGAGTGAGTAATAGAGTAGAGAGTGAGTAGTAGAGAGTAGTAGAGAGCAGTAGAGAGAGTAGCAGAGAGTGAGTAGTAGAGAGTAGTAGAGTGAATAGTAGAGTGAGTAGTAGAGAGTAGTAGAGAGCGAGTAGTAGAGAGTGAGTAGTAGAGAGTGAGTAGTAGAGAGTAGTAGAGAGTAAGTAGTAGAGTGAGTAGTAGAGAGCAGTAGAGAGTGAGTAGTAGAGAGTAGTAAAGAGTGAGTAGTAGAGTAGTAGAGAGTGAGTAGCAGAGAGAGAGAATAGTAGAGAGTAGTAGAGAGTTAGTAGAGTGAGTAGTAGAGAGCAGTAGAGAGTGAGAAGTAGAGAGTAGTAAAGAGTGAGTAGTAGAGAGAGTAGTAGAGAGTGAGTAGTAGAGAGTAGAGAGTAGTAGAGAGTAGTAGATAGTGAGTAGTAGGGAGTGAGTAGTAGAGAGAGAGTAGTAGAGAGTAGTAGAGTAGTAGAGAATGAGTAGTAGAGAGTGAGTATTAGAGAGTAGTGGAGTAGTAGAGAGTAAGTAGTAGAGAGTAGTGGAGAATAATCCAAAGTTTGACACAGCACCACTTGCACAATAAGTCCAATCAAATTATATCACTTAGAGTCCTTATTGAAGCGCTGAATCTTGGTGTATATTCAAATGCTTTTATTTTCCTTAAGTTTATGTACCACAGCCAGTAGACGCGTTTTGTTCTGTACAACAGAACTTCTTCAGGGCTTTCTTATTTCCTTCAACTTATGTCGGTATTCTGTTGTTATATAACTAGATATTTCTTCCAAATGTTAGATGAGACGTAAGTACATTCTTATTCAAAGTGACTAGGTATCGATTTTACCCACACAATTCGGGCAGACTTGAGTAATTTATAGCATCATCAAAGTCAGTCTTTCAAAAATTCCAAAGTATAGGACATGATAATCCAAATCCAAATGTTTCTCAAGAAAAGTCATTTTCAATCGTTCGGAATTTCGGCGTTTGGGCAGATATGACCCAGGGACCCCCAGTATGCAAGGGGAACTAGTCCCCCCTCTGCAAACGCGCCACTGGCCTGCATTGCAGAGAGGTGTAAAAAGAGGCATAGCCTCATTACATCTCTGTGCAATGCAGCCCCCTGGCGCATACTGGAGGTTCCAGGTGGGCTAGTTGGCCCCCAGGGACACCCAGTATGCAAGGGGAATTAGTTCCCCCGCTTCAAACATGCACGGGGGCTGCATTGCAGAGAGGTGTAAAAAAAAGGGTGTGGCCTCATTACACCTCTCTACAATGCAGCCCCCTGGCGCATACTGGAGGCTCCTGGTGGGCTAGTTGGCCCCCAGGGACCCCCAGTATGCAAGGGGAATTAGTTTCCCCTCTGCAAACGTGCCAGGGGACTGCGTTGCAGAGAGGTGTAACAAGGGACATAGCCTCATTACACCTCTGCAATGCAGCCCCCTGGCGCATACTGGAGGTTCAAGGTGGGCTAGTTGGCCCCTACGGGCCCCCAGTATGCAAGGGGAATTAGTTCCCCCTCTTCAAACATGCACAGGGGCTGCGTTGCAGAGAGGTGTAAAAAGGGGCGTGGCTTCATTACAGCTCTCTGCAATGCAGTCCCCTGGCGCATACTGGAGATTCCTGGTAGGCTTTCAGGTCTTATATAGTTAGGAATTAGCATTAAAAAAACCTTTGAAATTCACTGAAAAAACATAGGTTTCAGACCTTATATAGTTAGGAATTAGCCTTTAAAATTCACTCAAAAAACTATAAGTTTTAGGGGTGTTATAGTTAGCTGGACATTTCACTCATACAAAACCATTGAAATTGCTTCTATATAGTTAGTTGTACTAACTATATTTCGCGCACCCGCAATCCACTGCTGATGATGTCACATATTACATCATTCATGACATGGTTAGTGACATCACTGATGACATCTCAAAATGTATTTGCCAATTGCTGCTATCACTGTTGTCACTTTGAGTCGTTCATTATTTGCTTGTCACATTTATCACAACTTACGTGCACTGCGCTATCACACTTTTTTCTTACAAGGACAACCTTATATGTTACTGTATGACTCTATACAGACTTTGATGATGTGCTGTGTGATGGACTGTGAGTCTGGCATTTGTATGGATTTTCATCCCTCAGAAGACTTGCTTAGTCTCTTGATGTTGATAAGTCAATAAGAACCATTGTGTTCCTTTCTTTGATATGCATAAAGATTCAGGTTGAAAATACGATCACAGCAACTGCATTACTGCCTGGCCCTCCCACTTACTACAGGTCTAGTTTATCAATTAGGTTCAGTGGCCCAATAAAAATTCCCATTTGCATTTGAAAACTATTTGTTGTATTCTTTGTCTGCTTAGAAGCACAAAAGATGCATTGAAACGTCTTCCCTTATATATAGAACCAATGAAAGGATGGCCAACCTGCCTGCTTCGTTGACAGTTCTGCTTCTATTCACTCAGGACGTAGCAGTTAAAGAGAACATACAGCATCTGAGTATTCTGCTTGAAACCACACTTTTGAATGAATGTCCAGGTAAATAATGTAAAGAAATATGGGGGCAAATGTACAAATATTTCGAGCAGTGTAGTGCAGCTACCAGATTTGCTGTCCTACACTGCACAAGTGAGAAACTACAGATCAATGCCATATCTACTATTTTGGCCTGCTGCCGTTGCCTGTGCATGTGATTGACACTGTCACACCCTGTTAACCTTGCACAACCTGACAAGTGATGGACACTGACCTAGCCTACTGACCTTTCAAGGGCACCAGCCTGACAAGCCGCTAAACGACTAACACCAGATCAGTACAGCTGGTCTGCTGGAGGCGCCAGTCAGACATGTGACTGACACACACTGTTGCGCCCCGTCCAGCCTTTCAGTCAATCAACCTGGCAATTGACTGCGACTGCCACACCCATGCTGGCCTTTCAGAGACTCCGCCCTGACATGTTTTTGACTTTTCTCCAGTCAGTCAGTCAAAGTAACGTTTAATTAAATCACTGGTCTTTAAACAACATAAAAACATGAAATTTTTATATATAATCTAAAATCATCACGATATCATCAACAGTTACCATTAAGATACCATTTTCTCCAGCCCTACTAGCTTTCAGATGTTCTTGCTTAGCACTTACCTCTGTACCACAGCCCTACCTTTCTCAATGTACAGGTACCTACAAGAACCTGGGGCCTTTGCAATGAACGTCCAGAACACCCCAGCTTGCCAAAGTGTCTGCATTTCAAGTAATGCTACCCAGAGGCTCTTTATTGATGTCATAACTACACTTTCCCAATTGCTTTATTAGCCTTGCTTACTCAGATTTGCTTGAAAATGCACCATTTTCCCACTCTTTTTTCAAAGATTTCCCAGGGGAAGAACCCCTTGAACCCTGCTTAGAAAGGTCGTGCTCGCTCGCTATGCTCGCTGCCGCACAACACCTATCCCACACTTTTTCACCTCACCAATTTCACATGTCACCAGCCGCCACTGCAAACGTCTGGTTTTGGTTTTGTTGCAGAGTTTAGGCAACACTATAAGCCTGAAATTGTATTTCTTCAAGTATATTGGGTACTCACTTGTGTTTGGAGAAAGCTGTACCTTTCTGATGAGCACTGATAAGAGTGAAACGTGTCTGTGGTTGCATTAACTCATTGTAGGTTGGCTTGGATGGTATTTTACCAATTGAAAGCTGTAATAATTTGCCTGCAATGGAAAAACTCTTTTGTGATTTTTCAGATCGACATGGACGGCATTGGCTTAAAACTCTGCTGAATAAATGGCAAAAGGGGTTTGCAACTTTTCTAGCTCAGTGTAGATGCACTATGCTAATCCTATGCTTAAAACTTCTGCTAGAGAAACAAACATTTGAGGTGAGAAGTTTTAGATTGTTGGTGGTGTTGTAGAGTGTTCCGTATAAATGAGTTGCTCTCCACCTTGTGTCTAGACAAAACTCTGTCTCGCTGAAGAGCTCTGATAAGAACGAAGCACATGTGCCAGGGACTACCTTTAATTATTCCAGGTTGGTTTGAATAGTGTTTTACCAATCCAAATATGTATTTGCTGTGTATGAAGTTGTAAAAAGTTGTCATTTAAACTTTGCTGCAAAAGTGGTAAAGTACTTTTTCACTTTTCTAGCTCTGCATGGATGGCACTTTGCTAATCTCTGGTAGAAAAACAGACATCTCACATGAGTAGTTTAGAGTGTTGGTTTTGTAGAGTGCCCCACATATCCACCTAAAACTTAGAAACTACCCAGAGTTCCCTACTTCCTTTTTTGCATAGTTTATGCAGCACTCCAACCCTGAAAGGTTATTGTTTTCACTTATACTGTGTGCTCTCTTGTGTCTAGACAAAACTATCTTTCTCAGACGAGCTCTAATAAGGGTGGAACACATGTGTCAGAGAGTGTTTTATTCATTCCAAGTTGGCTTTTATAGTATTTTCCCAATTCAAAGTTGCAATACTGTGCCTACAGTGGTAAAAAGCTTTTCTAATTTTTCAGATCAGCATGGATGGCACTATGGTAATCCTATGCCTAAAACCTCTGCTAGAAAAACAGACATTTGAGGTGTGCAGTTTTAAAGAGTTGTTCGTGTTATAGATTACTCCATATAAAGTTTCTGCTCTCCTACTAAAACCTGGGAACTACCCAGAGTTCCCTGCTTCCTTATTTGTCTATATATATATGTATATATTGCATACTGGCGGTCCCCGGTAGGTAGTTATAGTTAGGACCATGTTTCCATAGGAAAAGTGTTGGTAATCCTATGCCTATAACCTCTGCTAGAAAAACAGACATTTGAGGTGTGCAGTTTTAAAGAGTTGTTCGTGTTGTAGATTACTCCATATAACGTTTCTGCTCTCCTACTAAAACCTGGGAACTACCCAGAGTTCCCTGCTTCCTTATTTGTCTATATATATATGTATATATTGCATACTGGCGGTCCCCGGTAGGTAGTTATAGTTAGGACCATGTTTCCATAGGAAAAGTGTTTTTTTTACGTGTCTATAACTTTAGCGCAGTATGACGAATCTTCATGAAATTTTCCAAAAAGTGTGTCATGTTATATTTTGCTGTGCATTGAAAGTTTTGGGGCAATCCGTCTAGCCGGGACCAAGAAAAGGGGTGTATCAGAAAAAGGGCATTTTCCATAGGAATTGCAAGCATGACTGCAGCCCGAACCGCTGGACGGAATTACATCGAATTTGGCAGAAGGATAGATTTTGGTTCACAGATCATGCTTTCAGTTATCCGGTGTAAATCTGTTCAGCAGTTTGAGAGAAATTAAGGACAATTTGTATGTCTATGATCGCGAGGCCTTCAAGCATAATGATGAGCTCATGCAGAAATCTGCAGAGCTCTGATTGGCTACCAACACTTCAACCAGGAAGCGTTTGGCAGCCATCTTGGGTGCATGGGGGCCACCCCCAAGAGTTTAAAAATGCCCTGGGGACCACCATCTCTCCAGGGCTAATATTTAATAAAAGGCGGGTTGTGTGGCCTCCCCAGGCCCAGGGGCCACATTTCCCAAGAACTGCAAATTAAAAACTGATATGGGGGGACGCAGACCCCGGGGCTATCACCGCCTTGGGGCTACATATTAAAAATTATGTAGGGAGGCTGCACTGACCCCGTATGCACCAGGGTCCATCACATCCCAAGGCTAAAATAAACAGTAAAGATAAGGGCTGTGTGACCCCTAACTTGGACCATATACTGCCTGGGGACCACCATCTCACCGGGACCGGCCCGTGGAGAACAAAGGAGGGGTGCAATGTCCCTCATGGAGCCATCTATGGTCTTGGGGACTGCCACATCTCAAGGCTCCAGGGCAACCAAATTAACTTTAAGCAGCAGAATAAAGGTCAGAAACTAGCAGAAAGCTGCAAAATAAAGAGGCAGAAAAACTGAGCAGAAAATGAGCAACGGAGGCAAGAAAACGAAGAAAGAAAAGGATAGCAGACTGCGGGCAAGCTGGACAGGAGGATTGTCATAGGTGGAGCTGGCACAAGGACCTGCTCACTGTGCATCCACTTTTTTTTTTTATAGAGTTTTATATAGCGCGAACTTGACCCGAATAGGGTATCAGAGTGCCTTACATAGCACCAGTTGCGTTACATTAGGACACATTCATTTTTGTTAGGCACAGGGAGATTTAGGGCCAGATGTAGGAGCCATTTACCGACCGGTAACGGCTGATTTCGGCCGTTACCGACTGGTAAATGGGTTTTCGGTATGTAGGGGAACTTTTTAACAGAATCGGTAAATTTACCGATTCGGTAAATTTACCGATTCTGTAAAATACCGAATCGGTATTTTTACCGATTCGGTAAATCTCAGATGTAGGTGGGACTCTTCAGAGTCCCAAAGGCCCTACAAATTCGGTATTTTACCACCCAATCCAATTGGGTGTTAAAATACCGAATTCAGGTGTGCATGCACATGTGTGCATGCACACCTATGCCATGTGACAGACAGACATGCCCTTAGGGCATGTCTGTGTGCCACATGGCGCACATGTCAATTTTTGGGGTGCCAGAGGGTGTCAAAGTGACACCTCCTGCACCCTTACTAAAATCGGTATTTACCGATTCTGTAATTACAGAATCAGTATTTCCCATTGATTCCTATGGGCTTCACAGCCCATAGGAATCTATAGGAAATACCGATTCAGTATTTACCGAATCGGTAAATACCGAATATTACCGATTCGGTAATTCCACATCTGGAATTACCTACATTCCCCCCCCTCTATTTTACCACTTCTTAAATACCAAATCGGTAAAATTCGGTATTTAAGAAGTGGTAAAATAGATTTATCTACATCTAGCCCTTAGTGATTTGCCCAGAATCACAGGATGTTCAGCATCATTGCTGAAACTCGAACCCAGTTCCCTAGGTTCGAGGTCGACCACCCTAGCCGTTAGGCCCAGACTGTGACAGACACATGCATATACTGATGCACCCACTCACAGACCCACTCACACACCCATTCAGAGACCCATGCACCCACTGACAGACACACTCAGACACTTATACACCCATTCAAGCACTTATGCACTCACTCACAGACCGACTCAGAGACTCACACACCCACTCACACACTCATGCACCCACTCACAGATCTACCCAGAGACTCACACACCCACTCATAGACCTATTCAGACACTAACACGCTGATTAACAGATCCACTCGGACACTTATGCACCCAATCACAGACTCAATCAGAGGCTCTCCCACACTCTAACAGACCTGCTCAGAGACTCACCCACCCACTCACAGACCCACTCAGACACCCATGTTCCTATTCCAGACCCACTCAGAAACGAATGCCGTGAATCCCAGACCCACTCAGTCACTCATGCACCCACTCACAGACCCAGCCATACACTCACACATCTAGTTAGACCCACTCAGACACTCATGCACCCACTCACAGACACTCACAGACACTCACAGATACACACAGGCACTCATACACCCACCCACACAGCCCTGTACAAACCCATAGAGTCACTCACACACCCACTCAGAGACTCATACAGCTACTAACACACCCACTCACCTACCTATACAGCCACTCACACACCCACTCTCAAAGTTTACAGGTTATGATTGGAAAATAAAATGTTAAAACATTTTGAAATTCACTGAAGAAATCAAAAGTTACAGTGATCTTATAGTTAGGGAATAGAATTAAAAAAAAACTTAGAAATTCATAGACAAAAACAGAGATTACAAGGGCTGTATAGTTAAGCTCAGATTTCGCTTGTACAAAACCATTGAAGTTCAGCAGTTATAGCTACCTGAGCTAACTATAACTAACACCCCCGCAATGCACTGCTTATGGCTTCACACATTACATCTCTCATAACATGGTCAGTGGCATCACTGATGACATCACTGATGTCATCCCAAAACACATTACTGATGACATCATACGTAGAACCACTCATACTCCCATGCAACCTCTCATACACCCACTCACATACTCTCACAACCACTCACATACCCATTCATAGACCCATACAACTTCTGACACTCATACAGCAACTCACTCACCCATACAGCCACCCACACAGTCACTCACAGATGCATACAGCCCCACTCACACACCCATAAAGCTACTCAAACACCCATTCACAGATCCATACAGCCGCGCAGACACCCATACAACCACTCACACACCTATTCACACACCCACTCACAAAACCACTCACTCACCCATACAGCCATTCATACAGACAGTCAGAAACCCATACAGCTGCTAACAGAGCTACTCACCCATACAGGCCCTCACACATACATTCACTCATCCCAAAAACTACTTACATACCCATTCAGACATTAATACAACCACTCACTTGCCCACTCATGTATTTGTATAGCCACTCACACAAATACTTTGGAAAACAGACACTCACACACACACTCACTTACCCATATACCAAGTCAAACAGCCACTGACATATCCATACATCCAAATACACACCAAATCACTCACCCATAGAGCCTTTCACACAGCCACTCAGTCAGTTAACCATACAGCCACTCACACACATACTCACCCACACATAGAGCGACTCACACAGCCACCACAGTCACCAAAACAGCCACTCACACACACTCACCCACCCATACAGCCACTCACAGTCACTCACTAACCCATACAGCTACTCACACACCCACTTATTCACTCATATAGCTAATCACACACACACTCACACATCCATATAGCTACTCAGGCACCCACTCCCACACTGATACAGTCACAATGCCAATCAGATTACAAATATCAGAGCCAGCATCACTCATTGGTAGTCGGGAAAAAAGAATAGCAAATTAACTTATGCATTGGCTTAGTATATATAGTTAATTCTCAGAAACATTTAGGAAACACTTACACTCACTGGTAGATGAACCACAGAGGTCCGAACATTCGGATGGAGAGAGACATGCAGCAGCACTGTGAAGGACAATTCTAAGCCAATGGCTGGAACCTCATGTCCAAAAACTCCTCCATACCATGACGTAATTGAAATGTCTGTTTGAGCTACAGGCCAAAACGTTGCCTCTAACTTCGTTCCGTCTGGAGCAAAACGTCCTCTCTGACGAAGATGGGCGAGTGAGTACACCCATCTACACAATCCCGGAAAGCCCTCAAGTGTAAGGCCTCCACACTTCTTGTCCTGATGAAGGCCATTGACCCGCAAGAGCTGTTCCAGACTGAAACATGTCGACCTGACCACTAGGTGTCGTGGATCATTGACTCTTCCACTTTACACAGACATGTTTTTAGTCTTATCCCTATCCTATTACTTTGCCTTAATAAAGATTCACCTTCAGGATGGGAGGTCATTTTAATCCACCTACCACTGTCAACATCCAGTCTTCATCCTGGTGGAGGTTATGATGTCACCTGGAGAACGGGACACTCCAGTGACAGACCTTATGATGACACTATCTATCAAACCACACTAAGTGGAAATGATATACACCACAGACTGTGAATATGTGGTTGAGGGTCTCCGATACAATACTCCTGAGTCTCTGGTATTGAGACCTTTGTGGTTCATTCTCCCCCTGATTTTGATTGATGAAATGTATTGCTTGGAAGCTGTATGAACCTCTGCTTCTCACCCCGCTCCATTTGTTTGATTTAAAGTAACTGGATGATGTCATCAGTGATATCACTGACCATGTCATTGATAATGTAATATGTGAGATCATAAGAGGTGCATTGCAGGGGTGGAAGTTATATTTAGCCCAGTTATCTATAACTGCTGAATTTCAATGGTTTTGTATGAGTGGAATCTGAGCCTAACTATAACTTCTCTGTAACCGTTGGTGTTTTTCAGTGGACATATATAAATATCACTATAGTGAATATATCTATCAATCTATCTATCTATCTATCTATCTATCTATCTATCTATCTATCTATCTATCTATCTATCTATCTATCTATCTATCTATCTATCTATCTATCTATCTATCTACCTATCTCTATCTATCTATCTATCTATCTATCTATCTATCTATCTATCTATCTATCTATCTATCTATCTATCTATCTATCTATCTATCTATCTATCTATCTGTCTGTCTGTCTGTCTGTCTGTCTATCTATCTATCTATCTATCTATCTATCTATCTATCTATCTATCTATCTATCTATCTATCTATCTATCTATCTATCTATCTATTTCTATTTATAGATAGCTGGATAGATAGATCTAACTATCTATCTATTTATAGATAAAAGATAGCTAGATGGATAGACAAAAAAGATAGATAGATAGATAAATAGATAGATAGATTCACTGAAAAAACGAAAGGTCACAGGAACGTTAGAGTTAGGCCTTCTTCTGGTTGATTATTAAGTGGTACCTCCTTGGGTAAATGCCTAGTATGTATTCTACACTACAGCTGCATAATGGAGCATGATGAAATACCACCAGTAGCCATGTGTGTGTTTTGGCAATATAATTGTTCTTTGTGTGTTTTTATCCAGAGGTTTGTGATAACATGAATCTTCCTTTAGAAAAGAAGACAATAGTACAAAGAGGTAAATCTCCACCAAAAAGGGCCCTTCTTCATAACCATGTGAAGAAAGTGCTTTATTCTTGTGCTGAGGGCCTCTTCTTAAGCTCTCCATCATCCTGGCAAAAGGCAGTAAGACCTTTGCATACTTCTAAGGGGGAGGGGCCAAATAGATAGAGCTTCCAAGTGATTTTGCACATTTAAATATTCATAGTAATTTAAAGGGTGAACCATGGATTCTGCTCTCACCAGGTAAGAAAGAACCCACATGTCACAGTCACTACAGATTGTGCTCCAACAGATCAAAGATGCATTCACCTCCACAAAGCATTTCGGAGTGTCTTTCAATGTGGAATTGTGGAGAAAACACACTTACTTTACCTTCGTCAAGCCGAGGTGGTCAAGAGCATTTGTCCTTCACAGAAGTGGAGCTTCAATTCGGGCGCCTGCTATGTTTATATTTGTAAGTGTTTCCAGTTGAGGTTTAATGTCTGTTAATTGAGCATCAGGCCCAGAATGGCCCATAAAAAACGGGAAAGGGGGACTGCACAATCCTGGGCTGATTTTGGCCCTTGGCCTATATTGGCACTTGGGCCCCCATCTCCCGAGGCCACGGCAATATTTGGAAGAGGAGGAGGTTCCACGCACTTCCCCTCCCTGGGCTGATTTCTGCCCCGGGGGTCCGATCCCTGGGTTACACACAAAAACTATTGAGGAGGAGGGCCACGCGCCACCCAGTACATGGGCCAATTTCAGCCTTGGGATGGCGTCTTGCTCCTGGGTGCCCTGGAGCCTGGTTTATAGGGGTAAAGGGTTGGAAGTAATTTATGTTTGACTAATTAATCATTAGTTGGTAATTTATATTAATTAATAGATTGAAAATGATTTATTGAAATTGTTTAATTCATTTTAGGTGTGGGTTGTGGGGTTTATAGGCGTAAAGGGTGGGAAATAATTTATATTGACTTAATTAATAATTAGTTGATCATTAGCATTAATTAATTAATTGATATTTAATTAAGGTATTTGTTTATGTTTTTTGTGTGTGAGTTTTACTTTTATAATTGTAAATGGTGGAGAGTAAATTAAGTTTACTTACTTTATAATTAGCTGTTAAATACTATTTGTTTTTAATTGTGAATAGGTTTTAATTGTGTAAATCATTTGTTTACAGTTTAATTTTAGCTGTGGTTTGTAGGGATTATATGTGTAAAGTGTGGGATGTTAATTAATTTTTATGAGTTTTCGTTTGCTTTTTCATTAATAATATTTATTTGATTGTTAATTAATTATGTGACTTATAGAAGTAAATGTTTTAAAATTTAGATGTGGGTTGTGAATTGTGTGATGTTATAGGGTAGGAAAAAAAGCACATTTCTGTAATAATTAATGTTTTTGTTTCTAAATAATTTCTAATTAAACATATTTATTTGTTTGAAAATAACTTTTTATTTCATTTAATATAATATTTGTAGGTATTTGTCATATGTATTTAACATGATATGTTTTTTAAAATATTATATATATTTGTATTTAAATTTTTAACATATTTATATATTTATTCATTTATTTTGTTTCTTAAAATATTTTTGTTGTTAACATAAAGGGGCTGATTAGCATGGCGGGCGGACACCCGTCATAACCCTGGTAATTGGGACCACACGCAATGCATGCGGCGGTCCTGCATTTGCAATTTGGATGCGCCCGCCATACTGGTGGCCGCATCCTGCATTTTTAACATTGCGGCAGGCTGTGCTGCCAGCAGCACCCACCGCAGGGTTAAAAATGCAAGTTGTGCATTTGAATGCACAACGTGGCAGCCACTGTGCGGTGCCTGCCACATAGTACATGAAAATGCAGTGGGGTACAATAGTGATGGCGCGGGCTTACCAGCTCAGTTTACCATACTCACCTGGGCCCAAAAACATTCACACATTGAACCGGTAATCCACCTTAACTTCTTGCCTATCAGAATTTTATTCACCGTAGGACTTATACCCGTACACCCTCACTTACCAAATCCTTGTCACTTGTGCTCTAAGTCCTAAATCTAAGGATCTGGGAGTTGGAATAATAGGTAGAGAATAACATTTATCTTCATAAATAACCACAGACTCAAGGAAATTTTAAACACTTTATCTATGCATTATTTTGTGAGTCTGTTGCCACGGTAGGGAAATTAGGGACTTTGCAAGTAAGAAAACAATTATTAAAACATAAATCTTGCAGGACTTTAAGAAAATGCCTTTAGACATTGGTACCTGGGAAGGGTGAAAGAGGGAAACAGTACAAGGACATACCACACAAATTGTACCGACCTAGAATGGTGCGAGGACCAACCCTGGCCACGGGCTGGGACAAGAAAATGCTCCTGACTAATCAGGTGCCAACAGGACAGGACAGGTGCTGGACAGGGCAGGCAACATCCGCCACCAAGTTAGGTCATCACACCATACTAGTATGAGATCATTTCCATTCGATATAGTTCATCAATGTTCCCGCCCATAATTTACTTTCCCATGATTTTATTACACCCAGCAATATTAGTTTCAATTCATATACAATGTATTAAAAATCATTTGGTTTCTTCCTCTCCTGGGGTCACCGGTCAGGTTCCCAGGAACATTGCGAGTAAGTCAGGACTTTGGCTGCTTGTCAATGTCAGCGGCTTCAAGGCCTTCTCCGTTCAACTGTGCAGGCGCACCCTTTTCAGAATGGAGTTTGCGACACCCTTCAGGCCCAAATACAAGCTATTAATGAAGTCAAAGAGAAACACATTAGAATACACACTAAATGAATGTACTGTATGCCACTTATTTCTACTCTAACCCCATTACCTTATTTTAACTATAGCATTAATAGTTAAGCAGAACATACAAGTTTTAGGTCGAGCAGGAGGATGTGCATTAGTATGTGTAGCATGAAGTGTGCATCTTGGCACTACTGCGCAGCTGCAAAGAGTTCCCACCAAAAAGCACACTACGTAGATGTAGCAGACGCATGCGCCGAAAGATTACCGCGTTTTCGGCGGCCATATTGGGACACTCGGGTTACTGTTAGTAAAAGCACATAGGAAAGTTTCCCCAAGATACTAGAAATGTTGTGTGGTGTAGTTTTTAGTAATCACAAAACATGTTGGTTAATAGGTTACATGTTATTTCGAGAGGATTGAATACGAGCAAGTTTCTGTACTTATGAAACCATGCTCCATCAATAGGTATCCCCATGTGCACCCCCCACCCTCCAAAATACCTGGGGGTCCACTACTGGCCCCCAATTTCAAGGACCGCATGCCTTTCCGTTGCCGCCATGGAAAGGCAAATCCGTGCATGTATCCTAATATGGATGGCGGTGCCTACCAGTCACCACCTCCATAATAAAACCTTTTCCGCCCAGTCGACACATCGACCGGGCGGAAAACCGGCAGATGGTCTTTCCGTCCCCGGGGTCCCCCCGCCATAGTAATATGGCGGGGGGAATTGGGTGGTGGACGGTGGATTATGGCGGCCATGCTGGCTGTGGCGATCCACCCGTCATTGTAATAGAGTTTTTTCATTTTGAACTGACTGTAGTGAGAATATTAATTGTTACTTCTCCGCAATCCAACACTTTCTCTACTGTTGCACTGAATGGAGTGGGAATAGTACATTTTATCTCCCCACTATCCAACACTTTCCCTGCAGTTGCACTCACTGGAGTGGGAATAGTAATTTTTACCCCACCCCTATCCAACACTTTCCCTTCGGTTGCACTTATATGAGTGGGAATAGTAATTTTTGCCCCTCCGCTATCCAACACTTTCCCTACTGTTACAATTTTGGAGTGGGAAATAGTAATGTTTACCCTTCTGCAATCCAACAATTTCTCTATTGATGCACTCACTGGAGTGGGAATAGTAATTTTTACCCCTAAGCTATCTAACACTTTCCTTACTGTTGCACTGACTGGAGTGGGAATAGTAAATTGTATCCCTTCGCTATCCAAAACTTTCCCTACTGTTTCACTCAATGGAGTGGGAATAGTAATTTTTACCCCTCCACTATCCAAAACTTTCCCTACTGTTACACTCACTGGAGTGGGAATAGTAATTTTACCCATCCGCTATCTAACAATTTCCTTACGGTTGCACTGACTGGAGTGGGAATAGTACATTTTATCCCTCTGCTATCCAACACTTTCCCTACTGTTGCACTCAATGGAGTGGGAATACTAATTTTTACCCCTGCGCTATCCAACACTTTCCCTACTGTTACAATTTTGGAGTGGGAAATAGTAATGTTTACCCTTCTGCAATCCAACAATTTCTCTATTGTTGCACTCACTGGAGTGGGAATAGTAATTTTTACTCCTCCGCTATCTAACACTTTCCTTACTGTTGCACTGACTGGAGTCTGAATAGTAAATTGTATCCCTCCGCTATCTAACACTTTCCTTACGGTTGCACTGACTGGAGTGGGAATGGTACATTTTCTCCCTCTGCTGTCCACCACTTTCCCTACTGTTGCATTCAATGGAGTGGGAATAGTAATTTTTACCCCTCCGCTATCCAACACTTTCCTTACTGTTGCACTGACTGGAGTGGGAAATTAAAGTTTACAGATTTTTAAATAGTTTAATGTTTTAATTTTTAATGTAATGTTTTTATTAGATTTTATTTTATTGCTATATATATATTTGTAAATTTTTAAATAAATTAAAATTAATAGTTTATTAATTGTTTTAAAGTAAATATATTACCTACTGGCGGTCGCCAGTAGGTATATATAGTTAGGATTTTTTCCCTATGGGATTTTTGAAAATTCTATGTCTAATAACTTTGGCGTTTGTGGACGGAATTGGCTGAAATTTTCAGGAAAATGGAACATTTTGTTTCTGAGCAGCCCCTGGAAATTTGGGGGGGTTCGTCAAGGGGGGGCCGAGAAAAAAGGGGGGTCCCAAAACGTGTTTTTAACATTGAGTTTTCTATAGGGCGGTTGGCCTCACTTTTAGCCCGAACGGCTGAATGGATTTCCACGAAACTTGGCAAAATTGTAGGGACTGGTAGCCCGATGTGCCTTTGCTAGGTCTCAATATATGTGCTTCAGTGGATTTTGAGAAATTAACGTTCAAAAAAAGATATATATCTGTAACAGCGGACCGGGCAGCGCTCCGGTTCGCGGACTTGACGCGTAACGGAACTTCGCGTAGCGAAGCTGATTGGCTCTCCGGGGTCTGTCAACATTCTAAACAGTCCGGAGCGGCCGCCATCTTGTCTCTCGGTAGGATTGAGAGACAAGAGGAGGCCAAAACAAAGGGGGAAATGACCATAAGGGGGCATAGTAGATCCTCCCTGACCCCCTAGGTTTAATGTGGAGGCTTTAACCGCATGCGTGCGGGCGGAATTCCGCCCGTACGCTGGGATTTACTCATTCCCATGTTTCATGACGAGCTGGGCTCGTCATGAGCGTGCCAGGAGGCTACCTCATGACGAGCCCAGCTCGTCATGAGCGTCAAAGGGGTTAAAAGGGCCCCGCGGGGCAAAAAAATAAATAATTTTTTTTTGTTTTTTTGCGTGGGTAGCGCCCGGTTCGCGAACCAGGAAGCGTTCTGGGCAGCGTACTATAAGGAAAAAAGAATGATAGACTTTTCAAATACTGTATGTTAATTGATTGTTGGTTTTGTTGATTATTTTTTTTTCTTTTTTTTTTTAAGCAATTATTTATTATTGTAATTGTGTTTCAAAATTTAATAACATTTCTAACATTTCACTAGTTTATGAATTACATATAAAAATGATTAAAGACTCAAATAATTTTTTAATATTACATATAATTTTATTTTTCGGATTGTTTTTCAAAATTTAATAGAATGTCTAACATTTGACTGTCAGATATGTCCTCTTGTTGAGTGAACATAACTTCCCACATTTGACCGTCATCATAATGAAGTAAATGATCCACAGATTCTACACATTGAACTAATTCATGGTCCCGTGATTCATCCATGAAATCTGAGTCATCATTGTCCTCAATATCTTTTTCTGTGTTGTTCTCCAGAACAATTTCGAAGGAAATATTCTGCTCACCTTCCATTTTATTGCTGTAATTTGCATAAAAAATAAATATATCAGTAGAGATAGGGCACTGTTGGGTTTAAGTTCAGACAGGTACTTGTGAGTTTATAACAGAGAAGTAATCTATGGGCACTGTATGGTTTCAGGCGTGAAGTAGTACTATTAAAAAGTGCCTGTGAAGAAGCCTAAGTAAATTCATAATTATACCACAGAAACCTAAATCAATCCATAATTATAATAAAGAAGCCTTTCTCAATGTCTAACTCTTACAGAGGGATAGTATATAACTATCTGAAAATGTTTTCAAATTTATAAAATAATATCTCACCTTCTAAAAACAAGTTTAAGTTGTGAGTGAAAATGATCTTGCAATGTAGTTCAGGAAGTAGTAGTCAAAATGGCTGTGTTTCTCTCTCTTCCTTTATATATATTCAGGTACATAACCAATCAAATGTCAGGTAAAAAAAGTAGAAAATGAAAGTAACATTTTAATTGGTTGTCAATTCCAACACTTCAGATGTGTTTTGTGAAGTAATTTACCTCAGGGTATTTAGAGAGGTCTACAGGCTAAATGGTTAAATGGAATTTCAATCAAATTTGTGAAAATGGTAGGGATTGGTATGTAGTATGAGCTAATCTATATTTGGTGAAATTGTCTCCAGTCGCTTTTCTGTAAACTACTTTCCCACCTTTTTTGATGGTGCGCTTCCCAGGGAGCGACCCGGTACGCGAACTGGCGAGCGCCCCGGTACGCGAACCTTAAGCGTTACGGGAGTCCACCATTTTGTGTTTCGGTCGAATTAAGATACAAGATGGAGGGCAAATAATGTTCAGAATGGGTAGAAGGGGGCACAGTAGACTTATCTTGACCCCCTAGGTTTTCTGAGGGTGGCTGAGGAGGCCCATATGTGCGGAATTTATTATTTTTTTTTTTTAATTTAGCGAGGTTAGCTCCCGGTTCGCGTACCGGGTAGCGCCCCAGGGAGCGTACTTTGTTGAAAATTAGTGAAAAAAGTTAGAGTAAAATAATAATTGGGAGTGATCAGATGTAGGGTAGCTCTGAGAAGAGCTTTTGGGTTTATGGTACATTTAGGTACTTATAAGTAGGTACCAATGCACAGTCTTAAATTCAGAATGAAAATTCTGTTGCCCTCATCTGAGAAGTGAACTCCATCTCCTCTGTAGATATCTTGCATGTAGTAACGCAAGTTATTGTTGTACACGGAGCCCATTCCATGGTCTCTCATGTAAGCTGAAACAGATTTGTTTACATGCTTCCTCGACTTCTCAATTTGTGGACAAAATTGGTTTGACCACCTCCATTTCTGTCTTTGGCATATATTTGAATATACCAAGGCAGTCTGAGGAAAAAGTGCCATTAATTGCTCAAAGGTGTCCTTTAAAAGCATTTCCAGACCTACCCCAGTCAAAGTGCCCAAATCATTACCTCCACAGTGCACAATTAACAGGTCAGGTTTTGGCAAATGCATAAAGGTTTTCACCAATGGTATCAATTGGTGACATTTTAATCCTCTGTGGCCAAACCACTTAATTTCCACATCTTGTAAATTGAGGTTAGGTAAATTCCTGTTCTCAGCATACCTCTGAGCCCAATAGATGTAACTATGTCCAACAATCCAGACAGAAAACATGGTGAGAGAAGGTTCTCCTGCAGTCAGATGAAGTGTGGCAATGAAATGGCAGTTGAAAAAATAAGAGTTTAAAATGAAAAAAACTGTGGAGTTTCTGTGTTAATGAAGCAGTAACAGTGATTGGTGGATTTTGATTGCTGAAAACAGAAAGTTAGGGTGCATGGATGAGTTCTTTGAAAGATGTATTTTGAGTGGTCAAGAAAAAATCATTAAATGAAAGAATACACTGGATATGAGGTGCACTGAGAGTTCAGAGTTCAATTGCAACATTGTTGTGTGAACTTGCAAACACCAGAGGTCTTCCAAGAGGTGGTTGCTATGCAAAAAAGGCAGAAAGGGCAGAGGGGGGAAGGGTTTTGATTTGAAAAAAAGTGAGGGAAGAGTTTTGATTGGGTGACATGAGAGATATGTGTGAAGAATTACAGCATTTCTGTGCTTTTGATAGCTGCAGACTCTGGAGTGCATACCTTTTGCTCTGCTGAAGACAAATTGGTGTGTTTCTGAGACTGTTTTGAAACTCAAAGTATTTGCTAAGGTGAGAAAAGATTTCTTTAATTTAGATAGAGAATAGTGTGCTTTAAGGAGAAAATTATGAAGAAAGTTGTGTTTTTGAAATGTTGCTTTGTCTCAAGTGTTTTACAAATAGATTTTGTTTCTTTGAGAAATTGTAATTGGAGAAAATGTGAAGTATTAGTACTGACAGGGTTTTTTTGTGCATAGGAGCTGTGGAGTGTTTTCAAATTATGACTTGAAAATCGTTTTTGAGGAAAAGGAATGGTTATAATATTTATGACAAGGACATAATGGTGTATGCTTCTTTATAAGGCAATTGAGTGTCTCTGATGTTATTTTTCCCATTTTAATGTAAGACCTTTCCCTGTGGAGCAAATTGCTTGTAAATATGCTCCCACCTGTGCATGGCAAATTTAGATTTTGAATGTTTACGTTACATAGCCATGTTAAAAGTGACACAAACATGCTGCAAAGGCAATCAAAAAACGCTTTTATGTGTCTTAAGGACATTTTAAGTCATTTCCCCATGTGCAGTGTTTTCAAATTATGATTTGAAAATCGTTTTTGGGGAAAAGGAATTTTTTTAATATTTATGACAAGGACATAATGGTGTATGCTTCTTTATAAGGCAATTGAGTGTCTCTGATGTTATTTTTCCCATTTTAATGTAAGACCTTTCCCTGTGGAGCAAATTCCTTGTAAATATGCTCCCACCTGTGCATGGCAAATTTAGATTTTGAATGTTTGTGTTACATAGCCATGTTAAAAGTGACCCAACCATGCTGGAAAGGCAATCAAAAAACGCTTTCATGTGTCTTAAGGACATTTTAAGTCATTTCCCCATGTGCAGTGTTTTCAAATTATGATTTGAAAATCGTTTTTGGGGAAAAGGAATGGTTTTTAAATTTATGACAAGGACATAATGGTGTATGCTTCTTTATAAGGCATTTCAGTGTCTCTGATGTCATTTTTCCCATATTACATTAAAAGACCTTTCCCCGTGGAGCACATTCCTTGTAAATATGGTCCCACCTGTGCATGGTAAATTTAGATTTTGACTGTTTGAGTTACATAGCCATGTTAAAAGTGACCCAAAAAAGTTGCAAAGGCTTTAAAAAAACACTTTCATGTGTCTTAAGGACATTTTAAGTCATTTCCCCGTGGGCAGTGTTTTCAAATTATGACTTGAAAATCGTTTTTGAGGTAAAGGAATGTTGTTAAAATTTATGTGCGCGGGGCGTGGCTTAGCGGCTGAAGATGGTGGTCGCATAGCTGTAGGGCTCCGTGAGTGAGACAGCGACCCCACAACAATCCGACCATTAATTCGACCTGGAATAACCTTGGACCGGTGGAACCCGGATCCGGGACTGAGCAGGACCCACCCGGAGGCGAAACGGCCGAAAACGGACACCGGGAGGCTAACTTCCAGCATCCACCACCAGAGGGCCTGCATCGCTCCAGCATCACCGGGATCTCGTGGATCTGGAGGCCGAGAGGAAGTGCGTGGGAAGCGGCACGGAGTGACCGGAAGTGAGCGTTGCTCACCCCTCCCCCCCGAAAACAAGCCGGACCCACGGATCGGACCACTCCCCGAGTGCCTGCGCTCCTGAGACGCCCGCGGAGCTGGTGGGGCGCCGATCGGAGGAGGAGCAAGGTCAGTGTGGGAGCACTCGGACGGAGAACGAAGTAGGCGGTAGGGGGAGTACGGTGAGCACGCTTGGCGGGGGACGCAGCGGGCCGGCTCTCAGTCCCCGAATACAAGGGACCAGCACTCGTGCGGCTCGCGGACCCTGCCGCATCCTGAAGAGGGCCGGCGCTACTCTGAAAACGGCCGCATCTAGGAACTGGGGCGGACTTTGCTGTGCGTAGGGCAGGGGGGGAGCAGAAAGCTGAGGAGCGACTTAGGAAGAGGAGAAGGCCCGGGCAGCGACGAGGGCACGAGCGAGGAGCCCATTAACAGCATACAGCCCCAGAATCTGACGGTGGGCTGGGAGTGACTTCCATCCCACATCACCCACACAGAGCTGGCATTGGATTGGGGTTTGCCGAGGAGTCCTCACGTAGAGCGGATTGAGGTGGAGGGTGGCACCCCAAGGCAAGGAGGACCGAAGAGTGGAGGGCTGGTAGCTCGGTGCACAGGGTCTGACTCGGTTCTGCCCTTGGACTGAAGCCTCCTCTGGCTGTTTGTCAGGACAGGGATCTTGCCCGACACATTGCCATACACGGACAGCCCGCTCTCCAAGTAGGGGAAGTAAGTGGACGCGAACATCGAGGTCCACCCCTCACCCATTACTCACTGACGCCCCACAGACTGTAAGGAGCAGGGTCGCAACATGGCAGGCAGGGCCCCGAAGAACTCCTCGTCGCAATCTACACTATCCAAATTTGCTTATGAGAGGCAGGCGCACTCTCAGGCTGAACCACGCACGTCAACGGGTAAATCGCCAGAGACTGATGGGACCAAAAAAGCGACGCTTGAGGACGTGATGAAGGCGCTGGCACAGGTACAGGCTACAGTGGGATCCATGGCCACAGAAGTCTCGCTCCTGAGGGCGGACTTCCAGAAAATGGGAGAAAGAGTGAAACAGGTCGAGGTGGTCACTAAGTCTCTAGTGGAGGACGTCTCCGACCTACAATTGGCAATGGAACGAGTGGCGGCCGAGAATAAGACGCTGAAAGAAAAACTGGACGATCAGGAAGGGCGCTCGAGGCGCAACAACATAAGAATTCTTGGGGTCCCGGAGTCGGAAGGAACTAAAGCCATGGATCTGTACGTGGAGGACCTGGTCAAGACACAGCTCAAGCCCAAAGGCCTCTCGCACTTCTTCTCCGTCGAAAGGGCGCACAGAGTTCCAGGGGGTCAGCCCAAGACTGGGGCCGCCCCCAGACCCATCATAGCGAGACTGTTCAACTTTCGGGACCGGGATGCGATCCTACAGACGGCTAGGAGGGCGGCGCCGCTTCAAATCCAGAACTCCACGATAGCCTTTTTCCCGGACTATACAGCGGAGGTGGCGCGCCGACGGAGGACCTTCCTTGACATCAAAAGGGAACTGAGGACTAAGGAATTGCCGTACTCGATGCTGTTCCCGGCCCGGCTGCGGGTGGTCGCGGACGGCAAGACTTGGTTTTTTGATACGCCAGAGTCAGCGCGTGATTGGCTGGATGGATGGCGCCAGGTAGGATTACCCCGCCGCTCTCAGAGAACGAACCAGACCCACCGAGGAGGCAGCCAGCCGAGGTCCCAAGCATCAGGTGGAATTGAATCTACGCACTCACAAGCGCAGGAGCACGCCGTTAGTCTGGAAGAAGTGGAGGAGTAGTCCCCGACAATGAATGGAAGGAACATTGCCATGGCTTCGTGGGTGTGTCCCGGCTTAGACACTGGCTGGGGGAGACCGGAGGGGGCAGGGGTCATGTCTACTCCGGAGGACACTTCACCCCAGCAAGCAAGTACTGTTAATGGGTTGGGTAAAGCACTCTGCTGAGTTGGGGAGGCGGCCAGTTTTAAGCCCGTCTGGCAGGGAGGCAGGGAGGGGGGGGAGAGGGGGGGATGTTTGAATATTTTAAGTGTATCGCGAATTGTATTCTGCTGCATGTTTCTCCAGGTTCAGTTGGGGAAGGGAGAAGGGGAGCTAGTTGAGTTTTTAGGAGATCTAATGGGTTGGTCGGGTGGTGCTGGCGGGTGCCCGCGATGTCACGAGGGTCAGGAAGGGAGAGACACGATGGTCGTAGGGCATATTAGTCGCATAGATAGCCACACGATGGGTCATGGCAGATTGCTCACAACGTAGGGGGGAAGTGAGTGCACCTAGTCCCCGGGGTGCACCCCTTCGCATTCTAACATGGAACGTGCGGGGCCTGGGGGATAAGGTGAAGCGAGGGCTGGTACTCACTGCATTGAAAAGACAGGGGCCGGCTCTGGCGCTTCTACAGGAAACTCATCTCCAAGGGGGGACTGTAAAGGCACTTGATAGGAGGGGTTATCGAATGGCGGTGCATTCAGAGTTCTCCTCTGGGTCTCGAGGGACTGGGATATTACTTCAGAAATCCTCACAATTTATACCACTAAGCACGAAGACAGATGGGCAGGGTTGCTTTGCGGCCATACAGGGTCAGTGGGAAGGGAGACTTCTTAATGTGGTTTCGATCTATATTCCACCAGCCCTCCATTCCGCCATGCTCCCGGCTCTGGGCGAATTCCTGCTGGCACTTCCGGAGGGGGACATTATCCTTGGGGGGGACTTTAATGCCACTGTGGACGTCACACTTGATAGATTCCCACCCATGGGGCCGTCAGGGGTTCCCTCACGCTTCCAACGATTTCTGACTGCAATGGGTCTGGTGGATATGTGGAGGCATGCACACCCAAACATGAGTCAATACACTTACCACTCAGCTGTCCACAATAGCCTCACGAGGATAGACTACTTCCTGGCGCTGGGGGAAAGTCTGCAACACATGGACAACATAGACATTCACCCTAGGGGCATTTCGGACCACTCCCCGGTTCTCTTAACACTCTCCACCCAGGGGAAAATCCGTAAACGGATTTACCCTATCCCGGCAGCGTGCCTCCAGGTGCCCAAGGTCAGGAAGGCGCTCAAGGCGGCGACGAAGCTTTACTTCGAAGAGAATCTAGAGTCCGTGCATTCGGCAGCGACCCTGTGGGAGGCGTACAAGACAGTGCTGAGGGGGCACGCAATCGCTACACTTGCAGGCCATAGGAGAGAAAGGGCGCGCGAATTGGCCGAAATAGAGCTGGCACTGAGAGAAGCGACAGTGACACACGAGACACACCCCACACCGGACTCTGCCCACACACTGCGCCTCCAGCAGCACACATATACGGAGTATCTGCGGCATCAGGTCGGAGGGCAGATAACGGAAACTAGGAACAGAATATATGACGTAGGAGACAAAGCGGGCAAGATGCTGGCCTGGTTGGACAAGAAAGGAGGGAGCTCTAGAGGTATCCAACAGGTGGCAGATAGAGGGGGGGTGCTACATACGAGCCCGGAGCGCATCGTAGAGATATTCGCTGTCCATTTTGAGGGTGTTTACACGTCTGATAGGGAGGTGACGGTGGAAATGGCCAGGGCAGCGCTAGAGCCGATCCACACACCGCGGTTGCAGCCGGAGGCTTCAGATGCCCTGGAGGCAGATCTGACGGTGGATGAAGTCCAGATGGCAATACGAGCATTGAAGCCCGGTAAGGCGAGCGGCCCGAATGGCATCCCGGTTGAGTGGTACCAGGCCGCATCGGGACGGCTTAGTGAATACCTGCTGGCCATGTACGAGGATAGCCTAGTGAGGGGCGAGCTACCACCAGACCAAAGACTAGCGACGATTATCGCGATCCCCAAACCCGGGAAGCCACCGGAAGACTGCGACTCATATCGCCCCATTTCCCTGCTCAATGCAGAAGCTAAAATACTAGCCAAACTCCTAGCTACCCGGTTGCTGACGCACCTGCCGGACCTTATACACCCCGACCAGTCCGGGTTCATGCCGCATAGAAACACGGCATTGAATCTGAGGAGAGTGCACGGAGTGCTGGCGGGAGCGGAGTCGATTCTCGAGCCGGCGGTAGTATTGGCTCTCGATGCGAAAATGGCATTCGATATGGTTGAGTGGACATACCTGTTCGAAGTCCTGGCGCACTTGGGGTTCGGTCCCAAATTCATAGCGTGGGTTAGGCTGTTATATGCGGGGCCAATGGCACAGGTGGTAGCGAATGGTCGTATCTCACGCACATTTCCACTGGGTAGAGGAACTCGTCAAGGTTGCCCCCTGTCGCCACTACTCTTTGCGATCGCCCTGGAACCGCTGGCGCACCTGATAAGGTCCACACCACTGATTAGGGGGATTTCCTGGGCTGGGGGGGAGGAGGATCGCGTCTCGCTATACGCAGACGACATGTTGGTTTACCTCACGGACCCGGACCATAGTATTCCGGCGCTTCTGACTCTGTGTGATGATCACGGGAAAGTCTCGGGATACACGTTGAACTGGAATAAGTCGGTATTGTATGTTTTGAAGGGACCAGGCCCGACACTGGATGCTCGTGGCCCCCTGACCGAGGCCGGTTCTTCCTTCAAGTACCTGGGCATACATGTCACCAGGGACCCGACTTGCGCGGAAAAACCTGATGCCTCCTTTAGAACGACTCAAACAAGACGTCGGGGTGTGGGCCGGGCTGCCCCTCACGATGCTGGGTAAGGCAGCTTTATATAAAATGATGTCATTGCCGCGATTCCTTTACATACTGGAGAATACGCCGTACCCGGTGGAACCAGGATACTTTAGGAGAGTGTCGGCGGTGGTGGCGAGTCTCCTGTGGAGTAACCGCCCGGCCCGCATAGCGCAGGCCAAGCTGCATAGAGGGTGGTTTGATGGAGGAATTGCATTGCCGGACCTGAAACTGTATTATTGGGCGGCGCAGCTGAAAATTATAAACCAGTGGATACATGCCCCCCAAAATGACCCTGCGTTCAGGGCAGACAGGACGCAGTTGGGAACTAGTACCCTATTGGCCCCTTTATACGACCAACGCAAGGTGCGCACACTTCAGGGACCCACAAAACTCACTGCGGGGTTATGGCACAGGGCCCAGGCGACTCTAGGGTGGAAGGGGAGGATGACGAAACTTACGTCCTTGTGGGACTCCCGGGCGCTGGGGAACCTACGGAACAGTGCGGGCTTCACCCAATGGGACATGTTAGGCATATCCATGGTGGGGGATCTGTGGGACCGGGGACCGGTGATTCCGTTTGCACGACTGAGAGAACAATACGAGCTAGGACCTCGAGAAACATTTCGATATGCACAGATCCGACATGCATTACTAGCAGCCATCCCCCCAGACACGGAGGTGCCAGAGGCCTCGCCACTAGAGGACCGTCTCCTTACGGAATATATGCCAGAACGAGCCACTTCACTCACGTATAGAAAGTTAAGCAACAATCTACCGGACCCCATGCTCAAACTTAAGGAAAAGTGGGAGGGGGATGTGGCAGCTATGGATGAAACCGAGTGGAACGAAGCAGTGGCTTCGCCCAAAGAAGTAGGCATATCAGCTAAATTCCGGCTCATACAGCTCAAAATACTGCACAGGGTATATTATACTAGGACGACGCTACACCTCATACACCGCGCGCAACACCCATTTTGTCTCCGTGGGTGTGGGGAGGAGGGAACTTTCTTCCACACGATATGGGACTGTCCCCGCATTCAAGAATACTGGAGAAGCATACTGCGCACCATATCACAAACTGTAGGAACCTCCCTGATCCCTGAACCGCGCAAATGTTTACTTAATGTGTGGGAACCTAATGATTTGACCAGGTACGGGTTGCAATGGGTCACGTTGGGGCTGGTCATAGCTAAGAGGGACATAGCACAGAAATGGGGGGCCGCGGAAGTGCCGACGAGGTCACAGTGGTGTGAGAATTTGGACAAGGTGATGCTCACAGAAAGGGAGGTGTATAAAAACAGGGCTTGCCCGAGGAAATGGAATAAGATCTGGTCCACGTGGAACACTTACCGGGGAGACATTTGTGAGCCCCTACCAGAGGACGAACCGCCATCGTCTGACGAGGAAGATGAGGATGAGTAGCGTCCACAGGAGGGGGTGGAGTGGGGGAGGGGTGGGGGCAGCGGGTGGCACTGGGGAGGTGGGGGGGATGGCACGAAAGGGGACAATATAGCAGGTGCACCGTAGGTCTTCCATGCAACCTTGTCATCAGCACTATTTGTTGTGGGTAATGGTAAGAATGTTTTGCAGGACAATTTGCCAGGAACTTTGCAAAGCACGACGTGTGCGGAATCGCTTCGGCGCGAGCTGACCTACCCGAGATCTCTTTGTTGATTTTTAGGTTTGTTTATTGTTTAAAGCATAAAAACCAAAACCTAAGCCTTGGGCGAGCAGGAATTTACTTGTGAGTGCGGCACATTCCCTACAGAGCGAGTTGTCCGGAACGCGGCCACAGTAACTGATGTGCAGAATTTTCCAATACGGAGGCTCATTCTTTTATGTTGTAGCGGCCGGCCCGCTGGGTTGTGGGCCACGTGCTGTGTGTGATTATATGTTGCAATAAAGGTTTTGGAAAAAAAAAAAAAAATAATAAAATTTATGTGCGCCATATGCCCCCAAATTTCTTTTTCAGGGGTGCAGCAGGGTGTTCTTGAGACACCCCTGCACCCTTGGAAAAATTCCTAATTTGCGATGAGCTAATTGCTAATCGCAAATTGCACCTTCATTCCTATGGGCCTCCTGGCCCATGGAAATGAATGGGTAATTTGCAATTAGCAATTTGCTCATCGCAAATTAGGAATGGTAAAGAATCGCTATTTATTCCTTAAAATTCGCTATTTAGGAAATGCAAAATAGTTTGATGATACATATGGCGGTTCATCTCTAACAAGATAAGAAGCTTAGGGATACATTTATGATGACTGGCGCAATGAAGTGGACATCACTTACTTCATTGGTAGACCTTTACATGTATTATCTCCTCTGTATTCTTCATCAAGCGTAACTTTCATCTGCAATCCTGAGTAGGCCTCACCTTAAACAAACCTCTGGATAGGCCACACCTTATCGCATCCTGAATTAATCATTTAAAATGCTAGGGACAGATTTATGATAGGTGTATGCCTCTTTTGCGCCACTGTGCGTCACTTTTCTGATGCAGCGGCGGTGCAAAAGATTTGCTATGAGGCGACAAAATTACAAATTGATGCATTTAGGCAGATGTGTCATGGTGTAAAAAAAATGTGCCACATGAAACCGATGCAGCAGTGATGCAAAAGATGCACCATGTTGCAAGACAGGCCTCACTTGGGGCCATATGTATCAAGCTAATTAGCATTCGCAAAGGCCAAAATTCTGCGAATTTCGGCCTTTGCGAATGCTAATTAGACAAATGGTATGTATCAAACAAGTTTGATGCAAAATAAGGAATAGCAAAATTTGCTATTCCTTATTTTGCGATTGCACTTAAGGATTTGCAAATTTTGCGATTCCTTAAATGCAATGTATCAAACAAAAAATATGCAAAAAATGCCATTAAGGATTTGCAAATTACCACCAACTTCTAGTTGGTGGTAATTTGCGAATTCTTTTCAAAAAGCTTTTTTTCCAAAAAACAAAAGGTGCCATATGATGCCCATACATGCCCTTAGGGCATGTATGTGCGCCATATGCCCCCAAATTTCTTTTTCAGGGGTGCAGCAGGGTGTTCTTGAGACACCCCTGCACCTTTGGAAAAATTCCTAATTTGCGATGAGCTAATTGCTAATCGCAAATTGCACCTTCATTCCTATGGGCCTCCTGGCCCATGGAAATGAATGGGTAATTTGCAATTAGCAATTTGCTCATCGCAAATTAGGAATGGTAAAGAATCGCTATTTATTCCTTAAAATTCGCTATTTAGGAAATGCAAAATATTTTGATGATACATATGGCAGTTTATCTCTAACAAGATAAGAAGCTTAGGGATAGATTTATGATGACTGGCGCATCACCAGGGATGTGCCAGTCATCCTGCGCCGCTGTTCCGCCACCCATGGTGTTCTGCATTTACAATGCGGCGCAGCATGGGGCAAAAATGGCACAGATGCGTGACGCATCTGTGCCGTTAAGGTGGCGCATTGCTGGAGTTGTATCGCAAGTGCGATGCAGCTCCAGCAAGGCTCAGGGGTGCCCCATCTCCACAATGTTGCGTCAAGACCTATGCCTGCTTCAAGCAGGCGCAGGGTTTTGACGCAGCTTTCTCCTATCTGATTGTAAATGCGGCACACCATGGGTGGCAGAGCAGCGGTGCACGTTAACTGGTGCATGCCTGGGGATGTGCCAGTTAACATAAATCTGCCCCTTTACATTTAAGTATGTGCAGGGGACACAGAGTCGGTGAGGCTTATCCAAGGTTAAGAAGAGATGAGTCCTGTTCAGTGAAAAATTAGACATAGGCTTCACCTGCTCAGCATCGCTGGACATGGCTAAATAATAGCTGCAAAATGTTACTCTTGTTAAACAATTTTACTATTATAATCTCTGAGATTTGTCTCTTACTCTGCAACATCTCATTGTTGTTATCTTTCTTTAAAGATAAAGACAACATCAACATGAGCGACAATCAGCAATCAGTTGATTTCGACCTCATCATTGCACTCGTAATTGAAACATCAGTGGATGTTGATCCCTTGGATGATTTAAATCCTGAGGATGAAGAAGAACGTGATGAGGATGCAGATTTGTCAGAATTATATGACATAGGATGGGAAGCTGACGTGCTTGAGCCTATGGAACTATAAACATTTATTTTAAAAATTTATAATAAATAAAAAGTAAAAATGTAAACCGTTTAATTTAAAAATAAAGACACCTTCAAAAACAGGTTATGTGTAGTGTCTTCAATAAAATATTAAAATATGCTCATAAAATTAGATCAGATTCACATATAAAATAGCACAGGTAAAATGAATATAAATTCCATTTCTTTTCTGCTATTTCTGTATTCTAAATTTGCCAAGCACTAAAAAATCTTCTATGTAAAAATGTCAAGTAGTGTTTTAAGTTTTTGATTACTGTTATTGATTTACTGTTGGGTAATAGTGGTTAATAACATTTTTTAATATATTTTACCACAGATTCAACTGCAGATCATTTCAAGATTTCACCATGCCAACCAAAGAAAGACTGAGAAAGGCTGCAAAACGTCAAAGACAGCAGGTCAATGAAAAAAAGCAGCAGTCCTCTAACAAAAAGATTTGTCAAGTCACCAAGAAAGCCCCGGGTAAGAGTACAAAAACATTCATAAGAAATATCTGTAGTAAAAAAAATATTACTACAGAAAATGTTTCAGTCCAGAAAAAGAGAAGCAATTCAAACGGAAAGGACAGGCCAATGAAAAATGTTACTGCTAGAGCAAGAGATAACTCTGTGCATGATAGTAGAAGGAAACAACAGTTTAGGGAAATTCGTAAACGAATGTTCCGCAACAGGATAATTGGCAATTTGTTAAAAAATATTAAGAAAGGTCAACAGAAAGTGGTTTTTTATAAGAGAACAAAAAAAGTTGAGAAAGTTATTGATCAGGCATTTGAAATTAAACGTAAGTTATTTATTTTGATAATCAATAGAATTAGGAAGCTAAACAAGGCAATTTATGATTTCAAAAGAAATAGTAGATGGAAGAGAATAGTTAATCGTAGTAATTTTTGTGAAGTTTTTTCTGGAGAATGGATGCATAGTTCAAGCTGTGAGGCATTTTTTAATGAGGAAAGTTATTTCCAGGATAATGATTTGGTGCATGCAGTTGACACCAGTGGTCGAGCTTATGAAGTGAAAGATGGTTGTCCAGTTGAAAAAGAAAAACTTGTGACAACAGAGGCAGAAGAGGTGTTAGGTAATGAGGTTTTAGGAAGACATCCTAAGGGTCCTGTGTACACCTGGAAGTGTAGTAGTATTTGCAGTGTGCGACAGGATTCCATCAATTTGCTTTGTGATTTTGTACGGTCATTTAATAAGAAAAGTTTGAAGCAGAAAATGAAGTTGTTGCAAGAATTAGATCCTTGCAGAGTGAGAGAAGTGACAGGTTTGCATGGTCATTCACTAGCTTGTCTTTCCAGGAGAGTATGCCAGAGTGTTTTTCATAATTTCAGGATGCTAGCAGTGCATCATAATAAAGTGAGGAAATTAGTTAGAATGTTGTATTATGCTAAGAGTCCAGCAAGTATGCTTAAACAATTATGCGCTGCTCTTTTGCATGGTTCTGAAATAGATGTGAAGAATATATGTGAAGAAATTGAGTTTTGTTACTTTGGAAGTAAAGAGGAGAATGTTGAAATTGACCAAGAAGAAGCGGGTAATGTGGAAGATAGTGTACAGGTTTCCAGTACAGATAATTTCCAGAGGGAAATTGCGACGTTTCAGGTCAAATCAAGTGAGAGGCCAAATTTCACTTGTGTGTGTTGTCGACGCACTTATTATAAGAATCAGACTAAGTTAGTGGATTTATATGCAAAAAGTGAAAGGGAAAATAATAGTGAATGGAAGGATTTCACAACATATTTGATGGTAGAAAATTGTTTTGATTTGGGATTGGATCAACGTGTGTGTACTTATTGTTGTAACAAATTAAATCAAAACCAGATGCCTGCTAGAGCAGTTCATAATAATCTGGAATTAGTTGAGATTCCTTCTGAATTGAAGGATTTAAATACTTATGAATCTATTTTGATTCAAAGTATCCATCCCTTTCAGGCTATTGTAAGAATGGAGCCAAAGACAGGGAAATTGCCTCCATCAGATTTACAGAGAGGATTAAAGGGAAGAGTTGTTTATTTGCCTCTAGATTTGAAGAAAAACATTAACACAATTGGAGTAGAAAAAGTGGAAGAGGAACCTCTGGTTATCTTAGTTAATGGGGTTCCGACAAAGAATAAGAAAATATGGCAAGATTTAGTGGATGTTAGGAAAGTTAAAAAGGCAACATTGTATTTGAAAAAAAATAATAAATACTATAAGAATGTATATGTTCCAGAAGAGGAAGTAAGTGAGGAAGAGGATAGCGATTTGTGTGCTGGTCAAATTGAGAAAGTAGAACCCTCTACTAGTGAAGAAATATATGAACATTATAGTGTTCATCCTTTGCATTCCAAGGAAGTCATGGGGAATGCTATTGAGTTGTTTCAAATGAAACAAGCCAAAGGGAGTCCCATTAGTGTTTGGGAGGAAAGTTTGGAAGCTCAGTGTTTCCAAAGCTTTTTCCAACAGGTCAGGGAGGAAGATATGATGAGCGACCTCATCAAATTCCTGCTTCTGAATACCGGACTTTGCGATTGTATGCAGGAGATGCTAGGTTTCGACAATGCATTCCCTATTTGTTTCATCTCCTGTTTGAAAGCGATCTGTCTGGACTGTCATATGCAGTGAACCACATCTTGAAAAGTGGTATACACATGCAAAACATCTCGGCAAGTGACTTTATGCATAAAGTCAATGTCCAAGACAGTATTTTGGATTCTCACCTGATTAATCTCATGGCGTGTCAGCGTGGTACTAATGAGTACTGGTACCGTCGTCATGGTGATTTAAAATGTATGCTGAGGAACTTAGGAACTCCCACATGGTTCCTCACTCTGAGCTGTGCCGAGTATGGCTGGGAAGACTTACTTGAATTTCTACGAGAGGCAAATGCTAACATAGAAAACATCGAATTCAAGACACCCGTAGAACTGTGCTCTTTGGATCCAGTCAATGTATGTAGGTACTTCAATCATAGATTTGAAGCTATGATGTCTTTCATCATGAATAAGAAGAATCCACCTCTTGGAGAGGTGTTGGATTTCTTCTGGAGAAAGGAGTACCAAGCAAGAGGTGCTCCTCATATACATATGTTGCTGTGGATCAAGGATGCACCTAAATTTGGAACGGATCCAGAAGACTCAGTGATGAGTTTCATACAACAGTATTCTACGTGTGCTGTTCCAAACGCAAAGGAGAAGAAAAGCCTAAGAGAAAAAGTTCTACGTTTTCAAAGCCATCGATGTGGAAAGTACTGTCGTCGTAAATTCCGAAACAAGGACAAGTTCTACACCAAATGTCGTTTCGGCTTTCCACGACCGGTGATTTCTAAAGGAAGAGTGAACAGTTTGATGTCTTCGCTGCGACATAATGTGATGAAGAAATCACCTAAAAACACATACAATTTGAAGAGGAACGAAGAGTCTAAGTACATCAACGACTACAACCCGGTGATTTTGTCCATGTGGAATGCTAACATGGATATACAGTTTGTGGCTGATAACTGTATGGCTGTGGCTCGGTATGTGACATCTTACATCACCAAAAAAGAGAAGACAGAATTGAAGGATATGTGGGAAGACATTTCCCATGAAAAGAGCCTCAGCAAGAAGTTGTACAGTTTCAGTCTGAAGATGTTGTCGCATCGAGAAATCGGAGCTTACGAATGTTCTGACCGGTTGTCTTCAGCAAGTCTCTATGCCAAGTCCAGGAGTATCGTTTGGGCGAGTCTTGGTTTTGCTGCAACGCGTTTTTGAGTTCTCAAACCTGTGCGGGAAATTGAGTATTTGGCGGAAAAGGAGCCAAACAGTACCGACATTTTGAAGACAAACATGTTGGATACATATTATCCAAATCGAAGCAGTCACCTCGAGAATGTTTGTCTGTATGAGGTTCTTCAAAATTACATATTCAAGAGGAACATCAAAGAAGATACTGAGAAAGGAGTGTATGCTGTAATAGGAAGTGAGGGATGTCTGGTCAAGCAAAGAAAATGCCACTTGGTAAACCATCGAAAATTGAGTGGCGAATCTCCTGAAAAAAAGGAGTTTTTCTATTTAGCACTTTTGTAACTTTTCAAGCCTTGGCGTGCAGAAGAGGAACTGCTTGGAGATTTTCTCTGTTACGAAGACTCTTTCAATGCTGCCAAGGAGACCATAGAATGTCCTGCTTTTCCCAAATATGTAGAAATGTTGAATGCGGAAATTGAGCAGGAAGCAACGATTGCAGCCGAGATTGCCAGAGACAGTTCTCAGGACAGTCAGAGTTCTGCTTCATTGAGTCAGGATCCACTAGGAGGACCTGTTATCGAAAATGAAGCTGCCACTGCTATGAATGAAGTGGAAAGAGCCATGGCACATGCTCAGGAGGATGCGGTTAACTTAGAAGAGTTGGAAAGACAACTCAACGTTGAGCAGAGGAAAATATATGACGAAGTTACCATGCAAATTGATCATGGATTAAGTCATGACAAGAAAGAGTGCTCATGTACGTCGTTGAAGCCTGTCCGACTGTACGTGAGTGGAGAAGCGGGAACTGGAAAAAGTTTCCTTATTAAAGCAATTTCATGTTATTTGCAGGAAAGGACAGAGTCATCGCTGTCTTGTGTTGTCACCGCTCCAACTGGACTGGCAGCACATAACATTAAAGGGATTACTTTACATCGTTTACTGATGCTGCCAGTGGAGCATGACAACAAATTACAATATCACAAGCTATCTGGAGATGCTTGTTGTGAAGTTTCAAGAATCTTGAGGAAAATGAAACTTCTTATCATTGACGAAGTAAGCATGGTTTCCAATGTCATGCTTGCCTTTGTGCATTTGAGAATGCAAGAAGTTCTCAAAACAGAGTATGATGTGTTATTTGGTGGCAAACACATCATTGTTTTCGGAGATCTTCTGCAGCTGACACCAGTGAAAGGGCAACCTGTGTTCAAAATGCTCACGCATGAAGATACCAGGAAGTGCCTAGGCAGCATTGGCAACGTCAATATATGGTTAAACTTCAATTATGCTGAACTGCATGAAAATATGCGTCAGGCGAAGGATGAAGTTTACAAGACTATTCTACAAGATGTTAGAATTGGAAAAGTGACCGAGCATGGGAAAGAAGCTTTACATGCACGATTACTGTCAAATTTATATCCAGAACAAGATGTTGTGCCTGAGAATATTTTTCAGAAAATTACTGAGAAGAAATCTGGAATATGTTTGATGCCAACTCTTGCAGAATGTGCCAAATTCAACAACAAAATGTTGCATTTAGAAAAGCAAGAGATTGTGAAACTGGAAGCTATTGACAGAGTAGAGCATATGGGATCAACAATTATTTTGTCTGAGAATCTGAAAACAAAATTGGATTCATTAGAGAAGAGTATATCTAAAACTGCAGGTTTTGAAAAGACTCTGAATGTGTGCTTGAACTGCCGTATAATTTTAAGAAGGAATTTACATGTTGAAAGAGGTCTGGTAAATGGATCAATGGGTAATGTTGTTGATTTTGTAAAATACAGAAATAGAGATGGAATTGAATTTTTTAAAATTAAATTTGATGGCATTGAGGAAGTACAGCTAATTGGTCGTTGTTCTGCTAGATTTTTGCTTGTAAAAGACTTATATGTTCGCCGTAAGCAGTTTCCTGTTTGCTTGGCATATGCGGTGACAATCCATAAATCGCAAGGTTTAAGTGTAGACAGTGCATTGCTGAATATTGGCAGTTCGGTGTTCAAGGAGGGTATGGCATATGTGGCATTGTCACGAGTTAGAACTTTATCGGGATTGTACTTGATTGAGTGTGATGTCACAAACATTTGTGCGGATCTAGATTGTGTTAAGGAATACAATAGGTTAAGAAGAGAGTATGTGCCACATTTGCCTCAATATCCTTTGTTTGAGAAACGTGTGGTAGGCCGGAAACGAAGAAATGTGACCAATACTGGGGAGGTTGTAGCAAAAAGACGAAAAGTTGATGAACCTGAAATTATAAGCAGAAACAAAAAGGATTCTGTTGAAGATGTTGTTGGTTTTCAATTTGAAAACAGTTCTGGTGTCAACTGCTATGCTAATGTAGTGGTTAATGTTTTGTTTTCTCTAGAAAATGTAAAAGAAGAGATTGTGGTCAATTCTGATCAAAGATTTTGCAGTTTGTTAAATTCTGTCTTAGAAAAATGTAGCACTGATAGAACAAACATAGAAAGTGTGTCTGAAATTCGAAATCTGTTAGACAGATGTTCAGGCCAAACACAATTCTCTCAAAATATTCAGCAAGATTGTCAGGAGTTTTTAATGTATATGCTTGATGTATTGCATGCTGAAGGTGTAGATGTAGATGAGCTGTTTGGGCTTTCTTATCAATGGCAGCATGACTGCAAGAACTGTAGGGTATCAAGTACTACTAGTGTAGACTCAGAAAGATTTATATATTTAACTTTGCCAGACAGTAAATCAGTCTCCTTTAATAAGCTAGTAAAAGCAGCTGATCACAACATGGAGTGTAGCCAATGTAAATCTGAAATGATGTCCACATTATTTATACGAACATATGGCCAGTATGTCATTTTAATGTTCCAACGATGTAGGCCTGATGGAACAAAATTGACAACTTTAATTAAAAATTTTGTGGCTTCACAGTTGTCAATATCAGGAAGGACTTTTGTAACTGCAGCAATTATATATCATGACAGTCCTTCAATAACATCAGGACATTACACAGCTTATTTAAAGTCTAGAAATGGCTGGTCATTCTGCAATGATTCTTTATTAATTTTCAAAAAAAAATTGCCGTATGACCTTAAAAACTCTTACCTGGTGTTTTTAAAACCAAAATTTTAGGGAAAGAATCTCGGGATGTGCTCTGAGGAATTTCAAGAAGTTCTAATGGCTCCTACACGATTTGGCCTTGAGGATAAGTGTAGTTCAGAGACATAACTTCTAACTATAAGACTGGACGTCATGGAGAAATAAGTGCACTTTGAATGAGTTCAGAAAAACTGTTTCTTTTTATAAGCTAATTGAAGCAGCCAATCAAAACATAGAGTAGAGGGAATGTAAGTCTGCAATGCTGTCTACTGTTTTACATTGCTTTGTGATTAAAAGTGATGTAGAGAATTAAATAATTGTAGTAGTCATAGAGGTAGTGTAAGTCTGCTTCATAGTAAGCAGTATCAGTGTCATAGGAAATGTAGAACATGACTGAGCAAGAAGGGGAAGATATTACTAGTCCAGGATTGTGAAAATGATCTTCAACATTTTAATTGTGAAAGTTGCGGAAATACAACATGACGGGATTGGCTTACAAGAATTCCAAGAGTTATAAATGGCTCTGACACGATTTGGCCTTGTGGAAACGTGTGGTAGAGAGCGAGAAGTCATTTATTGTATGTAACATGTTTTTCAAAACGATGGAGGTTTTCTTTCAGAAAGTGGCGGGCTGAAAGTAATAACAGCACAACAGAGTGTATGCTGTTCATAGGACATCCTTCGACGTCATGGAAAGTAAGTTAACTTTAAGGAGTTCTGAATTCTGATTTGTTATGTTGTATGGGTTTTTTAAACACAATCATTTTGATTGTGTTTTTTTTTCCCCGCTGTTATATGATGAATACCTTCAAGTCACTGTTTTTAGTGAAATTTGATACATTCTGAGAACAGCAAAAATAAACCATTTAACATGTATAATTAATTCTGTACTGTTTGCATTTATGATGTACATGTAGAACTGTGTAGGAGGCATGGAGAAGGTGAGGCTTCTGTAAGTGTCAAAGTTGTTGCATACAGTGCTCATATTCTACGTAGTCTTTCATATGATAGACTACATTTCCACAATGAGATACCTAAGCAAAGGAAACACAGGTGATATGATTGTGGAATGAGCAAAATAAATTGCACGTTTTTCAATTATATTACCTGTGTTTCCTAACATTACACATCACATTGTGTAGGTGAGGTTTAGGCCTGTTCCTGGAGACAGAGGAGGTCTGACATTTGTTCAAGAGTGCAGTGGACATGACTCACTTCGTTGGTAGGCCTCCACATGTATTATCTCCTCTGTATTCTTCAACAAACCTAAATTCCATCTGCAACCCTGAGTAGGACTTACCTGAAACAAATCTGTGCATAGGTTACACCTTATTGGCATCTTGAAACAATCATTTAAAATGTTAGGGTCAGATTTATGGTGGCCGTGCGCCTCTTTTGCTGCATTGTGGGTCACTTTTGTGTAAAAGATGCACCATGTTGCAAGATAGGTTTCAGTTCATCTCCAGCAAGATACCATCAGTTTAAAATGTATATAATTAGCACTGTGTAGGGGGCATGCAGAAGCTGAAGCTTTTGTAAGTGTCAAAGTTGTTGCATGCAGTGGTGCACTTCTGGGTACTGTTTAATATGCTGCACTACATCTGCACTATGAGATACCTTAGCCTAGGCAACACAGGTGATGTGATTGTGAAATGAGGAAAAGAAACTCCACATTTTTCAATTACATCACCTGTGTTTCCTAAGTTTACGAATGACATTGTGCAGATGAAGTTTAGGTCTGTCCACGGACACAGAAGAGGTCTGGCCTTTGTTCAAGAGTGAAGTGGACATGACTTACTTCATTGGTAGGCCTTCACATGTATTATCTCCTCTGTATTCTTCAACAACTCGAAATTTCATTTGGAACCCTGAGTAGGCCTCACCTCAAACAAACCTCTGGATAGGACACATCTTATTGGCATCCTGAAACAAACATTTAAAATGTTAGTGTCTTGCGACACTTTTGTGAAACAACAGCAGTGCAAAAGATGCACCATTTTTTAAGATAGGCCTCACTTCATCTGCATCAAGATACTGTTAGTTTAAAATGTATATCTTTAGGACTGTGTACGGGGCCTGGAGAAGCAGAAGCTTCTGTAAGTGTCAAAGTTGTTGAAAAACTGTTTGTCCTTCAATCTTTTCCCTTGTCTTTTCTAATTTTTAAATACATGTTTTAATATTTTTCAAATGTTTGTTCTCTCTTTCACAGATTGAAAGTATAAAAACAAAAAGTGAGTAAGTTAATGACAATTATAAGGTAAATGTTTTGTACTCTTTTCGTTACATTTCTATCACATTCACCTACTAGTAGTTTGACAGCTTCATTTCTTTAACCCTCAGTTTCCTGCCTTTGCTACTTCCCTCATTCCTTTCTCTATTACCTACTTACTCTACTCCTTCCACTCCTTTTCTCAGTCCCTCTCTTCTCATAGTTCCTCACTCTTGTTCACTCACTCCGTCTCTATTACTCTTAGTGTCTTTGACTGATCACTCTTTCACTACTTGTTCATTATGCTTCTTCTGTGTAGTTGAAGCACACTAAGGGGCATATTATCAACACAGCCAATAAAATTATTGCTGTTTTTATTGGCAGAAAAGTGTTGCAAAAGTTGTTTTAGCGGCAGTTTTCCGCCGCAAAAGCGGCTTTAGCGACACATTTCTGCCGATAAAAGCTGCAAAACTTTTATTGCCTATGTTGATGATATGGCTCTATGTTATTTACATTTCTTTGCTGTTTCAATTAATCTTTTTCTGTTATTTTTTGTTTTTTGTTTTCTGTTTTTTCTCTCTGTTATTCCACATGTTTTACTCTGATTTTGAACATTCACTCACATTGTCCAAGAAACTCTTCTTTGTTATTGTTCTACTCTCTTTTTTTTCTTTCACTTCCTTATCTATTTTGTTTTTCACAATTATACCCTCTTAAATCTTTTCTTCGGTAAATAGATCTATTAAACAGTATCTCTGGTTTACTCCCTATAGCTGTCTTTCTTTTAACATTACTCTCTGTTTACTTCCCTTATACTTACTCTTTTTTTTTTTTTTTTTTTTTTTTTTTGGTTCGCTCCCGGTTCGCGAACCAGGAAGCGAACTGGGAAGGGAACTAAAAGAAATAGAGCTTGCCAGAGTGCTAAACATTCTAGCAAATTTTTTTTGAAAGGGGAGGTAGTTCTGAAAAGAACTTTTTTTTTAATGTTTTTGTTGTTTTATATATATATTTATTTTTTTGAACATTTTTTGTTTTTTTTGTATTTTTTGAACAGTTTTATGTTTTTTTTTTGTTTTTGATGGAGGGGAAACAACAAAAAACAGGCATTGAAAAGGGCTCAACAGGAGCAACAAAAAAAATTACTGTCTGGGGCGGTTAGGGCAATTGTGATTGTTATAAGCTAGGTTGATTGAATTAATGCTCATGTTACCACATGATATCAATGCACCGCAGTACAGACAAGTATATTTCATATGCGCAAAATTCTCCTGGATGTTTGGCACGGTTTCCTGTGCCTCTGCTGCTGTCAACGATATTAGCGATGTTGACCTGGCCACAGGAGTTGTTGTTGGGTTATCTTCCATGTCACGTATCTCCGCCCGGCTGTAGTTCAATGGATGCCACCTGTTCATGTGACGATGCATTGTATAGTTTCCGTAGCTATATTTTTTATCAGTGCCTCTCGATAATTGTTCTTTGCAAATCAGGCAGGTGACATACCTAGCATTTACTTTTTTTTGCCCTCGAGGGATTGAAAATAAATGCCAAATAAAGCTGGCTTTCCGACGGGAAACCCGGGGCACCTCCTGTAAGAACTGTGGTCCTTCGGTCTCCTCTTCCTCTAGTTCATCCTCTTCCTCCTCTGTCTGGATGATAAACTGGGGAGGTGGTCCTCTCTTCCCATGAGGAGGTGGAGGTGGTGGTGGGGGTGCACCAGCTGAAGCAACTACTGAAGCCATTGCTCAACTATGAAAAAAGGTCTTCCTCTCACAAAGATGAAAGTCAGAGTGAGGAAAGAAGGAGGGGTTTTCATCATTTGGGAAAAACAATAGTTCTAAACCAATGAAAAGTGTTATTTTTAGGTCACCTGACCTAGCCTTACATCATTATGAAACCAAAAGTGAAATGAACCAATGAAAAGTTTTATTAACAAGTCACATGACCTCTCACGCTTATGTTACGTGCTGCGGAACGCGCCCCGGATCGCTTCCGGGTGGCTGCCCTTCGCGCCTCGGTTCGCGCTCCTGAGCGCTTCCGGGTGCGCTAACGCGGCGCGTCATAAGACGCATTACGCGGCAACGCGATACGTCGCGCTTTCGCGACGCGACGCGGATCGCTTCCGGGGAGCTGCGCTTCGCGTCTCAGTTCGCGTACCGGAGCACTTCCGGGTGCGCTAACGCGGCGCGTCATAAGACGCATTACGCGACAACGTGATACGTCGCGCTTCCGCGACGCGTCACGATGTTGATTTCTAACGCGGCAGTTGCGCTAACGGAACGTTTACCGGTTCGCGGACTGGGTCGCGGCATCAAGATTAGCTAACGGAAAGCTTCCCGGTTCGAGAACCGGGAGCGAACAAAAAAAAAGTATTAAAAAAAAATTATTAATAAACATATAAAATATATTTTGGGATTTAAAGAAGAATACATTTTACAGCTACAGATATTAGCTTTTAAAAAACCAATGAAATTCACTGAAAAAACCATAGGTTATAGACCATATATAGTTAGGAATTAGCATTTACAAAACCTTGAAAATTCACTGAAAAAACCATAGGTTATAGACCATATATAATTAGGAATTAGCATTTAAAAAACCTTATTTTACTCACACAAAACCATTGAAATTCCATATAAAGTTAGTTGTACTAACTATATATCGCGCACCCGCAATCCACTGCTGATGATGTCACATATTACATCATTCATGACATGGTCAGTGACATCACTGATGACATCTCAAATGACATCACTGATGACATCACTGATGACATCTCAAATGACATCACTGATGACATCACTGATGACTACATTCAGTGACTGTATAAATGTGTAAAGTTAAAATATGTCTTACATATTGAAGAATGAGTGGATGTATAAGTGTCTTGATGAAGGATTTAGTAGGGGCATGACTGACTGTATGAGTGACTGATTAAATGTGTCTCACTGAGTGCATGGGTTAGTGACTAAACTGTCTTAATTTGTGCATCATTATGTCTGTTGTTCTGTAAACTGCTGCATGTGTTGATCAGTAGCTATATGATTAACTGTATGGGTTATTGATTGGTTGCCCAAGCATTTGTATGGGAGACTGAGTGTGTGTGTGGGTGGCTGGGAGGTGTATGACTCTGTGCATAGATGTGTGAGCAGTTGATTGACTAAATGTATGGGTTCAAAAGTGCATGTGGAAACAGCTGTATGGGCGGTTGACTGTGTGCATGAGTGTATTGGTGAGTGAATGGATATCTCAGTGCTACATGTTAAAGTAAGTACATATGTAAAATACAGTACATGTGAGAGTTGACATATATAAATAACTGTGCATAAGAGCCAGTGAATGTGTGAGTGGCTGTATGGATCATTGTGAACTTGTATCCAGGATTGTATACGTGAGTAAATATGTTTTAGTATATCTTTGAATAAGTAAGGTGTGTATAACTGTATAGTTGAGGAAATGGAGGTGTGATTGATTCTTTGCATGACTGACTAAGTGTCTGAGTAACTCCATGGATGAGTGACAGTCTATGAGTGTCTGTTTACACTGAGTGTATCTAAGGTTATATTAGAGTCTGAAGAGGTTCATCGTATTATCACATGAATGATGTCATCAGTGATGTGATCAGTAATGTCAAATGAGATGTCATCAGTGATGTCATCAGTGATGTCATTTGAGATGTCATCAGTGATGTCATCAGTGATGTCATTTGAGATGTCATCAGTGATGTCACTGACCATGTCATGAATGATGTAATATGTGACATCATCAGCAGTGGATTGCGGGTGCGCGATATATAGTTAGTACAACTAACTATATATGGAATTTCAATGGTTTTGTGTGAGTAAAATAAGGTTTTTTAAATGCTAATTCCTAACTATATATGGTCTATAACCTATGGTTTTTTCAGTGAATATATATATATGTATATTTATTCACTGTAAAAACCATAGGTTTCAGGGACGTTATAGTTAGTTGGACATTTCACTGATACAAAACCATAGAAATTCCCCTGTTATAGTTAGTTTAGCTAACTCTAACTCACGCCCCCGCAATGCACTGCTGATAATGTCACATATTACATCATTCATGACATGGTCAGTGACATCACTGATGACATCACTGATGACATCTCAAATGACATCACTAATGACATCATCCAGTGAATGTGGATTTGTTTAAAATTTAAATATGTATTATATATATATATATATATATATATATATATACACCAAGATGTATTGAAGAATGAGTGGATGTATGAGTGTCTGGATGGAGGATTTAGTAGGTGTGTGACTAACTGTTTAAGTAAGTGATTAAATGTGTCTCACTAAATACATCGGTTAGTTACTAAACTGTGTAAATGTCTGTATCAATCTGTCCGTTGTGTAAGCTGCTGCATCAGTTGGTCTGTAGCTATCTGAGTGTTTATATATAGGTTATTGATTAGTTACCTGAGTATTTGTATGGGAGACTCAGTCTGTGTGTGGTTGGGTAGGGGGTGACTCTTTGCATAGATGTGTGAGTTGTTGATTGACTGGGTGTATGAATTTAGGAGTGCATGAGGAAACAGTTGTCTGGGTAGGTGAGTGCGTGTTTGAGTCTGTTGGTGAGTGAATAGATGTCTCAATGGTACATGTCCAACTATGTACATATGTAAAAGTCAGTGTATGTGAGAGTTGGCGTATAAAAATGACTATATATGAGAGTCAGTTATTGTAAGAGTGGCTAAATGGATGAGTGTGTACTTGTATCAGTGGTTGTCTAATAGAGTAAGTTTGTGTTACTATATGTTTCAATAAGTGAGGTGGTGTGTATATAACTGTATAGGTCAGTAAATGAAAGTGTGATTGATTCTTTGCCTGACTGACTAGGTGTGTGAGTAACTGTGGAGGAGTGCTGGTGTATGAGTGTCTGTGTAGGTGTATGAGTGCATATGATAGTGTTGTATTGATGATTGACTGCATGTATGAGTGATTGTATGGGTGAATGAGTGGATGTATGTGTAGATCTAAAAATCAGCGACTAGATATGTAGTAACTGGTATTGGTGTGTCTATGGCTTCAAAAATGGTATTCTGTATTTTGGAGACGTGTATCAAAGATTATATTAGGGTGTGAGAAGGTGCATCAAATTTTCACATGGATGATGTCATCAGGAATGTCATCAGTGATGTCATCACTGATGTCATCAGTGATGTCACTGATCATGTCATGAATGATGTAATGTCATATGTGACGTCATCAGCAGTGCAATGTGGGAGTGTGAGTTATAGTTAGCTGAACTAACTATAACAGGGGAATTTGTATCTTTTGGTATGAGTGAAATGTCCACCTAACTATAATGTCCCTGAAACCTACAGTTTTTTCAGTGAATTTCTAAGGTTGTTAAATGCTAATTTCTAACTATAACGTGCCTGAATCCTATGGTTTTTTTCAGTGAATTTGAAAGGTTTTTTAAATGCTAATTTCTAACTATATCATGCCTTAAGCCTACATGTTTTGACAATGTATTTCAGACATGTTTCATCCTTTGTTCGAGTTGTGATTACAGATGACGCAGTCCACTAGGCAAGAGACATTGCTCCCAGTGCGGCCTGCAAAGACCACGTATCATCGCTGGCTCTGCACACGCTGAATGCTTATGATGCCCCTACCTTAGTGCACCACAACTCACGCACCCTTTATGATAGAATCTTTTCTATATGATTTCAGATCTGCTGCCCCTACCTCAGTGCACCACAATTCATGGACCATTTACGATAGAATCATCTCTGTATTATTTCACATCTGGTGCCCCTACCTTACTGCAGCATAAGTCTAGACCCTTTATGAATGAATCTCTGTGTATGATCCAATGATTGCTGTTGTACTTGTTACCAGCACCAACCATTCCCGGAGGGCTGGCTTACACTCACTCCACACGCATCCACCACATGCGTCACTGGACATATGACCCTGGTAATAAAAAGGAGTTGAGCGCACGTGCCCGTCCCCAGTTCCACCACGTGATGTAGACAGCGTATGCAACTATGTTACCTCTAGCAGTGGGGAAAACTTTGATTATGTAACTTTCTCTCGCTCATTCTACAAGTACGAACGTAGAGACTGCACCATTAGAGTACTGCATGGAGAGTGTATAGTGAATTTATAAGTGCGTGGGGATTGCCTGAGTTTTCTTGTTGCATATTTATATAGAGCGAACTCGACCTGAAGGTATTGGAGCGCTTTACATGAGCACTGTATTTACATTACACATTCAGGCACGTGCAGATTAAGTGATTTGCCCACAATCACAAGATGTGGAAGCGACCCCGAGGCTCGAACCCTGGTTTCCTTCACTAAGGACGGCAGTCTAGCCGACGAACCACATAAGTACATATGTTGGCGCAGCCTAACTCCGAACACGAGCTTCGCTGTAATTGACTGCCCTCCATGTACCATAAACTGCAACCTGAACTTTCCATGGCCCTCTATTGCTACAGCTGCAACACTCCAGTGAATTTGAAATAAACATTCATATTCACAGAAATGCGTCATGTCCACCATCTTTCATGTGTGGAGCTATGGATGAATGTAGGGTCAGTGATTCCCCGTACCTTCCATGTTGGCCATGTTGTGGGACTTCACTCACAGAATGACACATTTGCAATTGCGACCCGGGTGATGGCAGCACTACAACACGGACGCCCGCATCAGTTGATTCCTCATTTAGCTCATGACGGAGCCACGCCCATAGCGCCGGAGTCATTCTTCACAGCCTCAAGCAGCAGTGGCATACACCAGTCTAGCCCGCTCCGCTTACGCTTACAGGGAAGGACAACAACGCTACATGGCCCAGAATTTCATTGTAGTGATCTGCTGGTCACATGTCTAGTTTCAGTACACCACAACCACTCCCTCACGGCTGGTATACACCAACATCACACCCATCTAGCACAAGCGTCAAAAGACATATGACCCTGCCAATAAAAAAGACCAGGCGCACATGCTCTATGCCATTTTAGAGTTGCTCCCACCGCATGCACTGTAATGGCCGATCCCGGTGGTCCGGACACCTCATGTAGGCCTGAGCCATCAAACAGGGGGGCCCATCGTCATGTCCGTGGCCTCACTGGTCACTGAGTTAGTGGCACCACAAGGACTGTGCGGGTGAGCAACCTGCGATGATGATGGGTGCACTAGTATGTCCTCTGCCGTGGCGATATCAAGACTCAGCACCAAATGTGAGACTTCTTGGCTTGCAGAGCAGGGCTGCATGATGTTGAGGGTGCCCTGTCCGCAAAAAGGTGAGCAGTGAGGCCTGGGTGCACAGCAGCGGGCAGATACCTCTGGGCGGCGGTAGTGGATGGGATGCAGCAGCCTGGATGCAGAAAGGCTGCACAGCGATTTAGGTGTACGCAGTCATATATGCCCTGCCATTACCCTTTCTTACTGCCTTTTGAACAAGTTTTCCAAAAGCAGGACAGTTTTTAGAGTCGGCCAAATGTCCATCACTCCCACATCTGTAGCAAAGTAGTTGAGTATTTCTTTTTTCATACTTTGTACACTCAAAATTACCATCCCATTTTGACGAACTTTCCTTTCTCTGTTTTTTTTAAAGAGGTAAGGTGTTTTGGGAGCATCGAAGCTTGCAGACACAAGCGTAACATTCCTCTCACAGCTTGTGGCTGCCTCGCGACGCTTTTGGGAATGTTATGTTTTGAATGTGAGAATGTTGGGAGGTAGAGGTTAATAAGGGTTCATTCATTCTTGCTTTATACTTGCTGCTTACAAAACATGATCTGAGGATTAAACAACATCAAGAGTATTACCGTCTCTGTCTTTTCATTCCTGCATACTGACCTTTCCTACATTTACTAATTCTGTACTATCTTTCAGATGTGGGAACTTGAGGGTGCACTATGGCCCGGCACATGGTTGGAGACACACGGGTGACACAAAGGTGAGCTGCGAAGATTTTCTTCAGTGTCACTCTCTCACTCCTCACTCTTTCTCTCTCTCTCTCTCTCTCTTTCTCTCTTCCTCTCTCCTTTGATGGACGCATGACGCACAATCTTATCTTGCTTTTTATCTAACAGACTCTGATTTACAAATAGAAGTCCCTCCCAACACCACCAGAGCTGAACCTGTGATGATGCGTGGCCATCCTGGCAATCAACACCCAGTTTGAATTGTGAGCTCCGTTGACCGCGTGTACGCAACGGTTGAGGAGGCTGCTTTGGCACGTGGTCGACTCTCTTCGACACACGCCGGTGGTGGAAGGTGAGCAGAGAGGCTTGTTTGCACAGCAGCGAGCACTCACTTCCGGCCAGTGGGAGTGGATGGGGTGCAGCAGCCTGGATGCGCAGCGGCAGGCAGTCAGCTCCGGATAGTGGAAGTGCATGGGGTGAAGCAGCCTGGGTGCGCAGCACCTGTTATACACCTCTGGGCAGTGCAAGTGTATGGGCAAAAGCAGACTGGGGACCATAATATCAAGAAAGGCGATAACATTATCACCGCTTTAGCCGCTAAAGTGGTGATAAGTGGCTTGATAATATGCCCTTGAGAATTCCCATAGAAGCCCAGGTTCTGGTGCGAAGGAGTTAGGAATTAGCATTTAAAAAACGTTCGCAATTCACTAAAAAAAACAAAGTTTCAGGGACGTTATAGTTACTTGGACATTTGACTCATATAAAACCAGAGAAATTCGCTAGTTATAGTTTCTAAGGTTGTTAAATGCTAATTTCTAACTATAACGTGCCTGAATCCTATGGTTTTTTTCAGTGAATTTGAAAGGTTTTTTAAATGCTAATTTCTAACTATATCATGCCTTAAGCCTACATGTTTTGACAATGTATTTCAGACATTTTTCATCCTTTGTTCGAGTTGCGATTACAGATGACGCAGTCCACTAGGCAAGAGACATTGCTCCCAGTGCGGCCTGCAAAGACCACGTATCATCGCTGGCTCTGCACACGCTGAATGCTTATGATGCCCCTACCTTAGTGCACCACAACTCACGCACCCTTTATGATAGAATCTTTTCTATATGATTTCAGATCTGCTGCCCCTACCTCAGTGCACCACAATTCATGGACCATTTACGATAGAATCATCTCTGTATTATTTCACATCTGGTGCCCCTACCTTACTGCAGCATAAGTCATAGACCCTTTATGAATGAATCTCTGTGTATGATCCAATGATTGCTGTTGTACTTGTTACCAGCACCAACTATTCCCGCAGGGCTGGCTTACACTCACTCCACACGCATCCACCACATGCGTCACTGGACATATGACCCTGGTAATAAAAAGGAGTTGAGCGCACGTGCCCGTCCCCAGTTCCACCACGTGATGTAGACAGCGTATGCAACTATGTTACCTCTAGCAGTGGGGAAAACTTTGATTATGTAACTTTCTCTCGCTCGTTCTACAAGTACGAACGTAGAGACTGCACCATTAGAGTACTGCATGGAGAGTGTATAGTGAATTTATAAGTGCGTGGGGATTGCCTGAGTTTTCTTGTTGCATATTTATATAGAGCGAACTCGACCTGAAGGTATTGGAGCGCTTTACATGAGCACTGTATTTACATTACACATTCAGGCACGTGCAGATTAAGTGATTTGCCCACAATCACAAGATGTGGAAGCGACCCCGAGGCTCGAACCCTGGTTTCCTTCACTAAGGACGGCAGTCTAGCCGACGAACCACATAAGTACATATGTTGGCGCAGCCTAACTCCGAACACGAGCTTCGCTGTAATTGACTGCCCTCCATGTACCATAAACTGCAACCTGAACTTTCCATGGCCCTCTATTGCTACAGCTGCAACACTCCAGTGAATTTGAAATAAACATTCATATTCACAGAAATGCGTCATGTCCACCATCTTTCATGTGTTGAACTATGGATGAATGTAGGGTCAGTGATTCCCCGTACCTTCCATGTTGGCCATGTTGTGGGACTTCACTCACAGAATTACACATTTGCAATTGCGACCCGGGTGATGGCAGCACTACAACACGGACGCCCGCATCAGTTGATTCCTCATTTAGCTCATGACGGAGCCACACCCATAGCGCCGGAGTCATTCTTCACAGCCTCAAGCAGCAGTGGCATACACCAGTCTAGCCCGCTCCGCTTACGCTTACAGGGAAGGACAACAACGCTACATGGCCCAGAATTTCATTGTAGTGATCTGCTGGTCACATGTCTAGTTTCAGTACACCACAACAACTCCCTCACGGCTGGTATACACCAACATCACACCCATCTAGCACAAGCGTCAAAAGACATATGACCCTGCCAATAAAAAAGACCAGGCGCACATGCTCTATGCCATTTTAGAGTTGCTCCCACCGCATGCACTGTAATGGCCGATCCCGGTGGTCCGGACACCTCATGTAGGCCTGAGCCATCAAACAGGGGGGCCCATCGTCATGTCCGTGGCCTCACTGGTCACTGAGTTAGTGGCACCACAAGGACTGTGCGGGTGAGCAACCTGCGATGATGATGGGTGCACTAGTATGTCCTCTGCCGTGGCGATATCAAGACTCAGCACCAAATGTGAGACTTCTTGGCTTGCAGAGCAGGGCTGCATGATGTTGAGGGTGCCCTGTCCGCAAAAAGGTGAGCAGTGAGGCCTGGGTGCACAGCAGCGGGCAGATACCTCTGGGCGGCGGTAGTGGATGGGATGCAGCAGCCTGGATGCAGAAAGGCTGCACAGCGATTTAGGTGTACGCAGTCATATATGCCCTGCCATTACCCTTTCTTACTGCCTTTTGAACAAGTTTTCCAAAAGCAGGACAGTTTTTAGAGTCGGCCAAATGTCCATCACTCCCACATCTGTAGCAAAGTAGTTGAGTATTTCTTTTTTCATACTTTGTACACTCAAAATTACCATCCCATTTTGACAAACTTTCCTTTCTCTGTTTTTTTTAAAGAGGTAAGGTGTTTTGGGAGCATCGAAGCTTGCAGACACAAGCGTAACATTCCTCTCACAGCTTGTGGCTGCCTCGCGACGCTTTTGGGAATGTTATGTTTTGAATGTGAGAATGTTGGGAGGTAGAGGTTAATAAGGGTTCATTCATTCTTGCTTTATACTTGCTGCTTACAAAACCTGATCTGAGGATTAAACCACATCAAGAGTATTACCGTCTCTGTCTTTTCATTCCTGCATACTGACCTTTCCTACATTTACTAATTCTGTACTATCTTTCAGATGTGGGAACTTGAGGGTGCACTATGGCCCGGCACATGGTTGGAGACACACGGGTGACACAAAGGTGAGCTGCGAAGATTTTCTTCAGTGTCACTCTCTCACTCCTCACTCTTTCTCTCTCTCTCTCTCTTTCTCTCTTCCTCTCTCCTTTGATGGACGCATGACGCACAATCTTATCTTGCTTTTTATCTAACAGACTCTGATTTACAAATAGAAGTCCCTCCCAACACCACCAGAGCTGAACCTGTGATGATGCGTGGCCATCCTGGCAATCAACACCCAGTTTGAATTCTGAGCTCCGTTGACCGCGTGTACGCAACGGTTGAGGAGGCTGCTTTGGCACGTGGTCGACTCTCTTCGGCACACGCCGGTGGTGGAAGGTGAGCAGAGAGGCTTGTTTGCACAGCAGCGAGCACTCACTTCCGGCCAGTGGGAGTGGATGGGGTGCAGCAGCCTGGATGCGCAGCGGCAGGCAGTCAGCTCCGGATAGTGGAAGTGCATGGGGTGAAGCAGCCTGGGTGCGCAGCACCTGTTATACACCTCTGGGCAGTGCAAGTGTATGGGCAAAAGCAGACTGGGGACCATAATATCAAGAAAGGCGATAACATTATCACCGCTTTAGCCGCTAAAGTGGTGATAAGTGGCTTGATAATATGCCCTTGAGAATTCCCATAGAAGCCCAGGTTCTGGTGCGAAGGAGTTAGGAATTAGCATTTAAAAAACGTTCGCAATTCACTAAAAAAAACAAAGTTTCAGGGACGTTATAGTTACTTGGACATTTGACTCATATAAAACCAGAGAAATTCGCTAGTTATAGTTTCTAAGGTTGTTAAATGCTAATTTCTAACTATAACGTGCCTGAATCCTATGGTTTTTTTCAGTGAATTTGAAAGGTTTTTTAAATGCTAATTTCTAACTATATCATGCCTTAAGCCTACATGTTTTGACAATGTATTTCAGACATGTTTCATCCTTTGTTCGAGTTGCGATTACAGATGACGCAGTCCACTAGGCAAGAGACATTGCTCCCAGTGCGGCCTGCAAAGACCACGTATCATCGCTGGCTCTGCACACGCTGAATGCTTATGATGCCCCTACCTTAGTGCACCACAACTCACGCACCCTTTATGATAGAATCTTTTCTATTTGATTTCAGATCTGCTGCCCCTACCTCAGTGCACCACAATTCATGGACCATTTACGATAGAATCATCTCTGTATTATTTCACATCTGGTGCCCCTACCTTACTGCAGCATAAGTCATAGACCCTTTATGAATGAATCTCTGTGTATGATCCAATGATTGCTGTTGTACTTGTTACCAGCACCAACCATTCCCGCAGGGCTGGCTTACACTCACTCCACACGTATCCACCACATGCGTCACTGGACATATGACCCTGGTAATAAAAAGGAGTTGAGCGCACGTGCCCGTCCCCAGTTTCACCACGTGATGTAGACAGCGTATGCAACTATGTTACCTCTAGCAGTGGGGAAAACTTTGATTATGTAACTTTCTCTCGCTCGTTCTACAAGTACGAACGTAGAGACTGCACCATTAGAGTACTGCATGGAGAGTGTATAGTGAATTTATAAGTGCGTGGGGATTGCCTGAGTTTTCTTGTTGCATATTTATATAGAGCGAACTCGACCTGAAGGTATTGGAGCACTTTACATGAGCACTGTATTTACATTACACATTCAGGCACGTGCAGATTAAGTGATTTGCCCACAATCACAAGATGTGGAAGCGACCCCGAGGCTCGAACCCTGGTTTCCTTCACTAAGGACGGCAGTCTAGCCGACGAACCACATAAGTACATATGTTGGCGCAGCCTAACTCCGAACACGAGCTTCGCTGTAATTGACTGCCCTCCATGTACCATAAACTGCAACCTGAACTTTCCATGGCCCTCTATTGCTACAGCTGCAACACTCCAGTGAATTTGAAATAAACATTCATATTCACAGAAATGCGTCATGTCCACCATCTTTCATGTGTTGAACTATGGATGAATGTAGGGTCAGTGATTCCCCGTACCTTCCATGTTGGCCATGTTGTGGGACTTCACTCACAGAATGACACATTTGCAATTGCGACCCGGGTGATGGCAGCACTACAACACGGACGCCCGCATCAGTTGATTCCTCATTTAGCTCATGACGGAGCCACACCCATAGCGCCGGAGTCATTCTTCACAGCCTCAAGCAGCAGTGGCATACACCAGTCTAGCCCGCTCCGCTTACGCTTACAGGGAAGGACAACAACGCTACATGGCCCAGAATTTCATTGTAGTGATCTGCTGGTCACATGTCTAGTTTCAGTACACCACAACCACTCCCTCACGGCTGGTATACACCAACATCACACCCATCTAGCACAAGCGTCAAAAGACATATGACCCTGCCAATAAAAAAGACCAGGCGCACATGCTCTATGCCATTTTAGAGTTGCTCCCACCGCATGCACTGTAATGGCCGATCCCGGTGGTCCGGACACCTCATGTAGGCCTGAGCCATCAAACAGGGGGGCCCATCGTCATGTCCGTGGCCTCACTGGTCACTGTGTTAGTGGCACCACAAGGACTGTGCGGGTGAGCAACCTGCGATGATGATAGGTGCACTAGTATGTCCTCTGCCGTGGCGATATCAAGACTCAGCACCAAATGTGAGACTTCTTGGCTTGCAGAGCAGGGCTGCATGATGTTGAGGGTGCCCTGTCCACAAAAAGGTGAGCAGTGAGGCCTGGGTGCACAGCAGCGGGCAGATACCTCTGGGCGGCGGTAGTGGATGGGATGCAGCAGCCTGGATGCAGAAAGGCTGCACAGCGATTTAGGTGTACGCTGTCATATATGCCCTGCCATTACCCTTTCTTACTGCCTTTTGAACAAGTTTTCCAAAAGCAGGACAGTTTTTAGAGTCGGCCAAATGTCCATCACTCCCACATCTGTAGCAAAGTAGTTGAGTATTTCTTTTTTCATACTTTGTACACTCAAAATTACCATCCCATTTTGACGAACTTTCCTTTCTCTGTTTTTTTTAAAGAGGTAAGGTGTTTTGGGAGCATCGAAGCTTGCAGACACAAGCGTAACATTCCTCTCACAGCTTGTGGCTGCCTCGCGACGCTTTGGGAATGTTATGTTTTGAATGTGAGAATGTTGGAAGGTAGAGGTTAATAAGGGTTCATTCATTCTTTCTTTATACTTGCTGCTTACAAAACATGATCTGAGGATTAAACCACATCAAGAGTATTACCGTCTCTGTCTTTTCATTCCTGCATACTGACCTTTCCTACATTTACTAATTCTGTACTATCTTTCAGATGTGGGAACTTGAGGGTGCACTATGGCCCGGCACATGGTTGGAGACACACGGGTGACACAAAGGTGAGCTGCGAAGATTTTCTTCAGTGTCACTCTCTCACTCCTCACTCTTTCTCTCTCTCTCTCTCTTTCTCTCTTCCTCTCTCCTTTGATGGACGCATGACGCACAATCTTATCTTGCTTTTTATCTAACAGACTCTGATTTACAAATAGAAGTCCCTCCCAACACCACCAGAGCTGAACCTGTGATGATGCGTGGCCATCCTGGCAATCAACACCCAGTTTGAATTGTGAGCTCCGTTGACCGCGTGTACGCAACGGTTGAGGAGGTTGCTTTGGCACGTGGTCGACTCTCTTCGACACACGCCGGTGGTGGAAGGTGAGCAGAGAGGCTTGTTTGCACAGCAGCGAGCACTCACTTCCGGCCAGTGGGAGTGGATGGAGTGCAGCAGTCTGGATGCGCAGCGGCAGGCAGTCAGCTCCGGATAGTGGAAGTGCATGGGGTGAAGCAGCCTGGGTGCGCAGCACCTGTTATACACCTCTGGGCAGTGCAAGTGTATGGGCAAAAGCAGACTGGGGACCATAATATCAAGAAAGGCGATAACATTATCACCGCTTTAGCCGCTAAAGTGGTGATAAGTGGCTTGATAATATGCCCTTGAGAATTCCCATAGAAGCCCAGGTTCTGGTGCGAAGGAGTTAGGAATTAGCATTTAAAAAACGTTCGCAGTTCACTAAAAAAAACAACGTTTCAGGGACGTTATAGTTACTTGGACATTTGACTCATATAAAACCAGAGAAATTCGCTAGTTATAGTTAGTTGAGCTAACTATAACTCACCCGCCAGCAATGTACTGCTGATGACGTCACATATTACATCACTCATGACATGGTCAGTGACATCACTGATGACATCTCAAATGACATCACTGATGACATCATCCAGTGAATATGTGTTTCTGTAAAGTTTAAATATTTTGCATATATGTCTATGTCAAGGTGTATTAAAGAATGAGTGGATTTACAAGTGCCTGAAGGGATTATTTAGTAGGTGCGTGACTGACTGTATAAGTGAGTGATTGAACGTGTCTTACTGTATGCATTGTTTAGTGACTAAACAGTGTAAAAGGCTGTATTAGTCTCTCAGTTGGTGTGTAAGTGGCTGCATGGGTTGGTGAGTAGCTACATGAGTTTTCTGTATGGGTTATGGATTTGTTGTCTGAGTATGTGTATGGGTGCCTGAGTGTCTGTGTGGGTAGGTGGGGGGTGTGGCTTTGTGCATAGGTGAGCGAGTGATTAACTGGGTGTATGGGTTCAAGAGTGCGTCTGTGAAGGGCTGTATGGGTGTTTGATTGTGTGTGGGTGTGTTGGTGAGTGAATGATTGTCTCAGTGGTATATGTTTGAGTAACTACATATGTAAAAATGAGTGTCTGCTTGTATCAGTGACTGTATAAGACAGTCATTATGTGTCAGTATCTACATAAATAAGTGATGTGGTGTGTGTATAAATAACTCAGTTAGTGTATATACCTGTATACATGAGTAAATGAGTATGTAATTCATTCTTTGCATGACTGACTAGGTGTGTGAGTAACTCTATGGATGAGTGGTATAGTGTGGCTGTATGTATATCTGTATGAGTACATATTATAGTACTGTATTGATGAGTAACTATGTATAAGTAACTGGATGTGTGTATAGACCTAGGGAATAGTCGGTGGTATGTAGTATCTGGCATTGTTGTGTGTATGGTTTCAAAAATAATAGTCAGTATTATAGAGTGGGTGTATCAAACTTTGTATCACTATGTGCATCAGATTATCACGTGGATGATTCCATCACCGATGTCATCAGTGATGTCATTTGAGATGTCATCAGTGATGTCACTGACCTAGTTGGGGCTAAATCAACGGGACATTGAAGGGAGAACCCACCTGAAGGGCAGTCGCACGCCAACTCGCTCCTGGGGCCCAAACGCTGTAAGTCTCGACGCCACTGCACTCCATCCCGCGGCTTGAGACTACAGCTCCCAGGGAGCCTTGGGGCCACTTCCTGGATCTGGCCACAGCGCGCCCAGAGGCGCTACTTCAGCAGGACGCTCCCTCGGTGGAGCGGGGGCTAAATCAACGGGACATTGAAGGGAGAACCCACCTGAAGGGCAGTCACACGCCAACTCGCTCCTGGGGCCCAAACGCTGTAAGTCTCGCCGCCACTGCACTCCATCCCGCGGCTTGAGACTACAGCTCCCAGGGAGCCTTGGGGCCACTTCCTGCATCCGGCCACAGCGCGCCCGGAGGCGCTACTTCAATAGGACGCTCCCTCGGTGGAGCGGGGGCTAAATCAACGGGACATTGAAGGGAGAACCCACCTGAAGGGCTGTCGCACGCCAACTCGCTCCTGGGGCCCAAACGCTGTAAGTCTCGCCGCCACTGCACTCCATCCCGCGGCTTGAGACTACAGCTCCCAGGGAGCCTTGGGGCCACTTCCTGCATCCGGCCACAGCGCGCCCGGAGGCGCTACTTCAGCAGGACGCTCCCTCGGTGGAGCGGGGGCTAAATCAACGGGACATTGAAGGGAGAACCCACCTGAAGGGCAGTCGCACGCCAACTCGCTCCTGGGGCCCAAACGCTGTAAGTCTCGCCGCCACTGCACTCCATCCCGCGGCTTGAGACTACAGCTCCCAGGGAGCCTTGGGGCCACTTCCTGCATCCGGCCACAGCGCGCCCGGAGGCGCTACTTCAGCAGGACGCTCCCTCGGTGGAGCGGGGGCTAAATCAACGGGACATTGAAGGGAGAACCCACCTGAAGGGCAGTCGCACGCCAACTCGCTCCTGGGGCCCAAACGCTGTAAGTCTTGCCGCCCCTGCACTCCATCTCGCGGATTGAGACTACAGCTCCCAGGGAGCCTTGGGGCCACTTCCTGCATCCGGCCACAGCGCGCCCGGAGGCGCTACTTCAGCAGGACGCTCCCTCGGTGGAGCGGGGGCTAAATCAACGGGACATTGAAGGGAGAACCCACCTGAAGGGCAGTCACACGCCAACTCGCTCCTGGGGCCCAAACGCTGTAAGTCTCGCCGCCACTGCACTCCATCCCGCGGCTTGAGACTACAGCTCCCAGGGAGCCTTGGGGCCACTTCCTGCATCTGGCAACAGCGCGCCCGGAGGCGCTACTTCAGCAGGATGCTCCCTCCGCGTCGCGGGACGCGCGCGGGCAAGCGCCGGGCTAAGCCCGGGCAAAGGGCAGGCCCTCTGTGGCCCTCAGAGGCCTAAGGAGGACGGGACGGGCCACCCCCCTTAGTTCCGCGACAGGAGGAGGTACATTGTTTTGACTCATATATTGGTACTCTTTGGACAGTGTATTTCCCCTTGAAAGCCATCTTCATCGTTCATATATTACCATACTGTACTATGACACGCAATGGGACCAACAAGAAATCTCCTTTTCAGGGCGACCCAGGTCCGGGGATCTTAAACTTTACCATGACCAGCAGACCACTGCCCACTTCTAGCAAAGATGTTAATGAGCTGTGCCAATCGATAGCAACTAGGCAATCTCCCCCATTGACCTCTGATTGTCCACAGAACTTGCCTTTTTGGGAGGACATGAACGCTCTATGTGGTACTAAGTATGTTCCAGTGGCATCCCCATCCCCCGTAAAAAACATCTGCACTATTACCCCAATTAGAAAACTCTGTGACACATCTCTACCATCTCTATTAGACAATACCCAAGGTACTGCTTTGTTTCAGGGCCCAAATGCTAAAAGGAAGCATGACGGGATAAATGACAGCGGGAATCATCCAAAAACACGAAAATTGTGCGTTGGTCCTACACCGCCAGTCACTGACCCCACCTTAATTATGGTGGAGACTGGAAAAGGTGAAGACCAAGTACTCTTTCCCTATTTCCTTCTACTGTCTCAGATAGAGCTATTGTTAAACTCTATTGTATCACCACTGGTAGAAAAAATTAATGCCCTGGGTGATAGACTAACAGGTATTGAGAAAATCATTCAAGCCAACTCTCTACCACTTATTAAAGATCCATTTAATGGGGGAAGGGCTCCTCTTGCTACTACCACAACAAAAGAGAAAAACACTATAACCAAATCCCCTCCCACTTCTGAGAAGGTAATACCCAATGGTTCTGACCTATCTATTGTCCCCAATGCTCCTTTGCCTACTAACATAAATAAATATGCCCAAACTTCTCCACTGCTTCCTAATAAATCTGCTACAACTGTCCCTAAAGTCGCCCCTAAATCTGGGTTTACTAAGTATACTACTGCCAGAGTGGATCCAAAAAGAGCAGTATCTATACACTTACCCCCAGAGGCCGCACCATTTGTTCTTGTTCTCTCGGGAATACCGGCACCCTCCCACGGGAAACCCGAAACACGCCAGGAACTTTTAAATAAGGTCATATTTTGGCTATCTAAAAACAGACCACTCGCACCCAACCTTGACGGTGGAATCCTGTGTGTTAGAAGGGTGGGTTGGCTAGGGTCTTTAACCAAAGATATCAGTGGGGATCTGGTCCTAGTGAAATTTAGAACATTGTCCCCTATCTACGATCCAACCCGCCCCAAAAAGGAGACAGCATAATATCTGTGTGGGACTTACATGATTTTTACCCAAAAGTACCCCATATACCCCGTCAATAAGTTCAAAGGCGGACTATACCCATTAGTTGGGAAGAGGTCCCCATGCTTATGTAAATTTAATCCATGTTTTACCTGAATTTTTTGTACTATGTACTGATATTGTATTATTATGATCTGTTTTTATGTACTTTTATGATTTATAGATATATTTCCTCTACAGTTCGGCTTTGTAGAATTGTTAAAAACTGATTCCAGTGTTTTGATATTGTCAAAGATTAATTTTATTACATATAATGATGTAATTCAAATGTTTTTATTGCTCTTTTGTGGCTAAATTAGCCGAATAAAGATCTTTGACTGACACTGACCATGTCATCAGTGATGTAATATGTGACATCATCAGCAGTGCATTACGGGCGTGCGAGTTATAGTTAGCTCAACTAACTATTGTTTTTTCAATGAATTTCTAAGGTTTTTTAAAATGTTAATTTCATATATTTTTTTTTATAATTTTTATTTTTTATTAGTTTCATTAAACCAAACCATCAAATTGGCAGTTATGTCATTACTCATACATTGATGTTATATTTACTTAAACCGGCATAATCAAATAAATAATTCTTATAATGGCAGGATACATCTTGGTCCTCGTCATATTACAATAGTACTTGTGTATCTTCTCTAAATCCCTTTCCTCCTCATCATCTGAACTGTCAATGTCCTCCTACAGCAGTGGTTCGCATATTTCCTCTCGGAAAATATTCCAGGGAGTCCAGATTTTATTCCACTTACGCAGACCCCCCCACTATTCGCATATACTGTACGTTCTGTATTCATTACCAGGTCCATATTTTTACACCACGTTGCCAATGTGGGCAAATCTGCCGCGCCTCACTTCTGCGCTATGTCTCTCTTTGCAATCATTATGCCTAAAATTCCCCAGGTCTGTCCATGGCGAGTGAGGTCATTGGGGTCCCATACATTAAGAATACATTTTCATGGTTCAGGTATAAGGGATGCTTCTAGTGTTTGTGATATGGTGCGCAGCAACTGTCGCCAATATTCCGCTATTGCTGGACAGTCCCATAAGGTGTGAAAAAGGGTACCTTCTTCCCCGCAGCCACGGAGTCAGAAGGGGTGCTGTGCTCGTTGTAATTTATACAATCTGACCCTGTTGTAATATATACGATGCAAGATTTTAAGTTGCACTAGTCTAAATTTGGCAGAGATACCCACTTCCTTAGGGGATGCCAAGGCCTCTAGCCATTCTGCATCATCCATGTCTCCCACTTCCCCCACCCACTTCTCTCGTAGTTTCAGTGTGGGATCTGGCAGGTTGTTAAGCAATTTACGGTATGTTAGTGAAGTGGCACTGCGCTGCAGATAGTCAGTTAGTATCTCTGTCCTCTAACGGGGAGGCTTCCGGGACGTCTGTCTCTGCCGGGAGTGCCGCCAATAAAGCATGTCTAATTTGCACGTATCTGTATGTTTCGGTCGGACCCAGTTCGTATTGTTGTTGAAGTTGAGCAAAAGGAATCACTGTTCCCTTATCCCACAGGTCTCCCACCGTGGATATTCCAATATTGTCCCATTGTGTGAAGCCCTTACTACTTCTCAGTTGACCTAACGCCTTGGTGTCCCACAGTGGGGTGAGCTTAGTTATAATCCCTTTCCAACCCAGTCTCGCTTGTGCCGTGTACCATAACATGACCGTGTGTTTAGTGGGTCCTATCAATTTTGTGGCAAGACCTCTGTCGTAGAGCACCGCTAGTATCTTGTTCGCGCCCAATTGAGCCCTGTCTGCCCTACATGCCGGGTCATCCTGGGGTGCGTGAATACACTGATTGAGGGTTTTAAGCTGTGCCGCCCAGTAATTAATTTGTAGGTTCGGCAGCGCAATCCCTTCATCATACCAGCTTCTGTTCAGTTTGATCTGTGCTATGCGTGCCGGGCGGTTACCCCACAACAGGGTCGAAACCAGTGCTGCTACCTGCTTAAAATATCATGGTGGAACCGGGTACGGAGTGTTGTCAAGTGCGTAAAGAAATCTCGGCAGGGCCATCATTTTATATAGCGCTGCCCTCCCTAACAGCGTCAGGGGCAAGGACGCCCAGTGGGTAACATCGCGTCTCAGGCGTTCCAATGGTGGTAATAGATTTTTCACAAAGAAATATGTTGCGTCCCTGGTGACATAGATACCTAAATATTTAAAGGAGTCTACTACTAGTACAAGTGGGCAGTCAGCAGGGATTAAGGGTGCCGGTCCCTTCAGAATGTACAGTACTGATTTGGACCAGTTTATTGTGTACCCCGAAGCTTTCCCATGGGTATTACAGAGTGCAAGAAGCTCCGGGATGCTGCATTCTGGGTCCATCAGATATACCAACATGTCGTCGGCATAAAGTGAGAGGCGATCTTCCCAGCCCTCCTTCCAGCCAATTCCCTTCAGCAACGGTGTTGTCTTAATTAAAGTCGCCAGCGGTTCCAGTACCAGTGCAAACAGTAAGGGCGACAGGGGACATCCCTGCCGCGTCCCTCTTGCCAGTCATATCGTGTGTGATATGCGGCCGTTAGCTGTCACCTGAGCCACTGGGTTAGCGTATAGGAGTCGTATCCAGGACCTAAATTTAGGGCCAAACCCCATATGGGACAGGACTGCAAAGAGATATTGCCATTCCACCATGTCGAATGCCATTTTCGCATCTAGTGATAATAGCCCTGCCGGTTCCAGCAATGAAGACGCTCTTGCCAACACCCCATGGACGCGTCTGAGATTGAGAGCAGTGTTTCTGTTTGGCATGAAGCCCGATTGATCCGGGTGGTTCAACTGCGGGAGGTGGGACACTAATCTGCTAGCTAACAATTTCGCCAAGATTTTGGCTTCTGCATTTAATAGTGATATTGGGCGATATGATGTGCATTCCGTCGGGGGTTTACCAGGTTTTGGAATTGCCACAATTGTCGCGGTACGCTGATCTAGTGGGAGTTCTGTATTCACCAGACTTTCATTATACATTGCCAACAGTGGTGCGCTTAGTGTATCAGACATGAGTTTGTACCATTCTATGGGGATCCCATTGGGGCCCAAGGCTTTTCCGGATTGCACCGCTCCTATAGTCATCTGTATCTCATCAGACTTGAGGTCTGCCTCCAGTTCCGCGACCGCTTCAGGTGTAAGTGTCCGAGATTCTATATGGCTGAGCGCGTCTACTGCTGCTAACTCCGACAGCCCTTGGTCTGAAGTGTAAACTTCTTGAAAGTAGTCCGCCAGCGTGTGAACTATTTCTTGGGGATGCGACTGGAGTGTCCCTTCCTTCGTGTATAGCTGTTGTATTCCTTTAGTATTACCCCCTTTTTTATCTAACCAAGCCAACATTTTCCCTGCCTTGTCTCCCACGTCATATATTTTATGTGCTGCTGCCGTAATATTGTCTACCGTCTGGGTTCGTAGATGGTCCCTATATTGTTGCTGATGTATCTGCAGGGCATGTGTTGTGTCCGGTGTGGGATCTGCCATGTGTGTTATGTTCGCGGCCTGTAAGTTCAGCTCTAATTCCGATAGTTCTCGCTGTCGTGAGCGTTTTTACCCGGTGATGGAGGCAATAGCCCGACCCCGGAGGACTGTTTTGTATGCCTCCCAAAGTATCGAGGGCGACTCCACTGATGCTGTGTTTCCTTCAAAGTAGTGTTTGATAGTTGTTTTAAGGTCTTATTTAATGCTGGGAATCTTAAGATAATTAGGATAAATGGGATATATCCGTTTACGAGATTTCTCCCGGCAGGATAGAGTCAACATCACCGGAGAGTGATCTGAAATGCCCCTCGGCTTTATGTCTATATTCTCAACATTTTGTAGGTGATTCCCCAACATCAGAAAGTAGTCTGTCCGTGATAAACTATTGTGCACCGCGGAGTGATAGGTGTACTGATTTGTGGCGGGGTGCATGTGTCTCCAAACATCCATCAGTCCCATTGCTTCTAGGAAGCCCTGGAACCGGAAGGGTCCGGACAGCTGCTGTCGAACAGGGAATCTGTCGATTGTTGCATCAATCGTTGTGTTGAAGTTGCCCCCTATTACAAGATCCCCTTCCGGTAAGGCTAAGATAAATTCCCCTAGTGCAGGCATTGCTATTGATTGGAGAGCTGGAGGGATATATACCGATACTATATTCAGGAGTCGGCCTTCCCACTGTCCCTGCACTGCAGCGAAACGTCCCTGGTCATCTACCTTGCTTTGTAGTATTATAAGCGGCGAGGATTTCTTTAACAGGATACCCGTCCCTCTCGAACCCGATGAGAATTCAGAGTGTACCGCCATTTTGTACCCTTGCCTATCTAGTGCCTGGCAAGCCCTCCCCGTGAGATGTGTCTCCTGCAATAGAACTCTCGTCGGCCCATGTCGTTTTAGTGCCAGCAATACCAGTCCTCTTTTGATTTTATCACCCAGTCCTCTTACATTCCACGTTAGGATCCGTAGGGGTGCTACTGGGGTCTCCTGTGCTGCCTCACCGTGAGTGTTAGGTTGTGAGTTGTGTGCCATTTGTTACTTGCTTAGACCTGGGGAGCTTTCTCCCCATCCCAACCCAGATGTCGCTGTCTACTAGTCTCGCTCTTGGTGTGCTTATATCGCCATATCCTGCCAACATAGATAGAAACAGAAAAACAAAAACTGCCCCTCCCTTCTCACCCCACCTCCCTACCTCCCTGCTTAACGGACATAGAACCGCCCGCCACCCCAACTTAGCAGAGTGCTTCACCCCACCCCAACTCATAGTACTTGCTTGCCGGGGTAAAAAGTTCCTTGGAGGTTGCGGCCCTCCCTGCTCCCTCAGGCCAGCCTCAGTCCAGAATCCAAAGTCAGCACGACCTCCATCTTATACTACAAGATTGACTCCTGCAGGAGCCGGGAATTCAAGAGTCCGGTCCCTGTCCATTTTCTTCTGTTCCCAGTCTTGGCGATCGACTAGGTTCTTCTCGTTTTGACGCTTGAGATCCGGCGTGGTCATCTTCTCGTTGGTGCCGGTGATTCCTGTTGGTGCGCCGAAGTGCTCCTACTTGTCGCCATCGCTCCAGCCAATCGTATGCCGCTTCCGGCGTGTCAAAGAACCATGTTTTACCGTCAGCTACTACTCTGAGCCGCACCGGAAATAACATGGAGTAGGGTAGTCCACGATCTCTCATAGCATTTTTGATCTCCCTGAAACTTCTCCTGCGTCGGGCAACCTCAGCCGTGTAGTCTGGAAAAAAGGCAATCGTTGAGTTATGTATACGGATTGGTGGAGAAATTCTTGCCGCCTGGAGGATTGTATCTCTGTCTCTAAAATTGAATAACCTGGCCAGTACCGGTCTCGGGGTCGCTCCCGGCTTTGGTTTGCCACCAGGGACCCTATGAGCTCTCTCCACTGAGAAGAAATTGGACAAACCCTTGGGTTGCAGACCGGTCTTGATCAGTTCCTACACGTAGAGGTCCATTGCTTGGGTGCCTTCTGTTTCAGGAATTCCAAGAATTTGTACATTATTCCTTCTCGAGCGTCCTTCTTGGTCGTCCAACTTCTCTTTTAATTGTTTGTTTTCCGCCTCGATCCGAGCCATCGCTGTTTGCAATTCCGACATGTTCTCTACTAGGGACTTCGTGACTACCTCCACTTCCTTGAGTCATTCGGCCATCTTGTGGAAGTCCGCCCGTAGCAGAGAAACGTCCAATGAGATTGTCCCCACTGTTGTTTGTACATTTGCTAACGCTGTCATAATGTCTTCTAGCGTGACCTTTATTGCCCCGTCACCTTCTGGCGTTTTTCCCATAGATGGGCGTCCAACCGTCGGTTGCGTGCTATTCTTGTCGTAAGCATATTTATCCAATTTCGCCTGTGTTGAGTGTTTCTTTGGTCCTCTGCCTGTCATATTGCCTCCTTCTAGAGTCCCACTGTAACAAGCCGGGTTCGGAAGGAGACAGTCGTTAGTTTCAGATCTATATTCGATATGGTGTTGAGCTTATAACACAATTCTGGCCCTTCTGTTTCACCTGACGGGTGGTCACAATCAATTGGGGGTGAAGCGTGTCCCAGTGAGCCATATTATAGTGCAGGCCCGAGCTCACAGTGTCGCGGTTATGGTTGCGCTCCGATCTATGATGGGCAGTGTTCCGCTATCCAGGTGGTGTCAGTTCGTTCACCACAGTCTCTGGTACAGGTGCGCCAAGAAGCAATAGAGGGGATGCTCAAGTCGACGTTTCCATTGCATCCACCGTCTATAGGCCTACACGGCCCTGAGCGAACCACTGGACCCTGTTGTGGGTGGTGCTGCTATCACTAGCCTTTTTCCTGCGCTTCGACCCCCACGCTGATCAGTACGCTTCCCCCCTTCTCTGCTGTTCAGTACTGTAGGCGAGACCAGTTTGGGCGCTGCTGCGATTCACTATTTCCCCGTTTCTTCTCCGATCTGGATGCTGCAGCAGTTTCGGTTTCTGTGCGGGGGGCAGCCTGCCACTAGGACCACCACTGTACACGCCTCTCGCGTTGTCCCGTCAGGGGAGGGGTGAGGGGTCCCTGCAAAATTATAGCGCGGAGTTGAAGCGCTGTGGCGACCGGGGGAATCAGTGTTCACGTTAGGCCAAGTTCGTTTCTGGCCGTTTCACCCCACCTGTAACCATGGTCAGGAAGCCCCACTGCAGCACCTGGAAGCACCGGAAGCACCGTGACTGTGTGTGCTCCGCAGTTGAGGGGTCCGCAGGTTGCCTCCAAGAGTCAAAGTCGTCCGTCTTGGTCGAGGTAGGGCGCCCTTCCGGTCTTGCAATGCCCAGGTCACCTTCACTTCCGCCCGGCTCTGCTATTATGTCTGGCCGCAGCTGGCGGCTGTTGTGTAGGCCTTTGGTGCACGTCGCTCGCCACCTCCGGCTCTCTGCCTCGGAGCGCTTCCTGAGTTCACCGATCTGTGCTGCTCGGTCCCAGACCTCGGTGTCAGCCCTCGGAGCCTTGTACCATGCCGGATTAATGTTAATTAATTTATTCTAAGGCCGCTTCACCCACGGAGCTCCTTAGCTACACAGCCATCATGATCGGCTGCTCGTTAATTTCATATTTTAATGTTTCTAAAACCTATATTTTTTCAAATATTTTTTTTTATATTTTGGAACTCTATTATACTTCTTCTTTTTTTATTAACTTTAAAAATTATGTATTGTATTATATCTTCCCCCAAAAATATGTATATATATTTTTTTGGGTGGGAAAAACTGCACTCCCATACCGGTACATACCAAGCTCCATCACCACACGAATCCTATCCTCCATATTCCTAAACTCGTAAATGATGTGCATTTCATATCCGACAACTTCGTGTCACGTGTCCCGCGTAACATCATATACGCATGAAGTCACCCCAGGTGCTCCTTTGGAATCTGACGGGTACGCAGTACCAAGCCATGTGTTACGTCATGTACGTATGGGGTCGCACCTGCTGTGCTTTGCATATGTGTCGAGTACACGCTGCCAGGCCCTTTGTTACGTCACAGACGTATAGTATCGCACCGGGTACGCCATTCCCTTTTTTTTGTCTCAAATGTATATCTAAATACCTTTAAACACTATATGAGAGCAAACGATAATCTAAAATATTTAAAACATTTATATATTTCTAACTGTAATAAACTTATATTATGATAAATATATTTTGTCAAAATCATGTCAGGTGTGGCCTCCTTGCACGCGGTGCGCGGTTGCCAAGTGTCCGTAAAAAAATGCATTTGATTGGTTCATAACATTTCCCATTGTAACAGTTGGATGACCCCACCCATTTCACTCATTCTCTCTACAGCGTTTGATGAGAGACACCTCTTCTGCGTAGAAAGCTTTTTTGAAAATAGTTTTCCTGTATACACATATCTTATACTACACACAACATGCAATGATCATCTTGATCAATATTCATGCTCTGTACATTAGCCTTCCACGTGTGATTGCCGTGCATCTCAAATGTTCCATCAAAAAAAATATGTGTTGCCCCTGGTGTGTGTGTGCACATTATTGTGCTCCCTTTCATCCGGGGTGTTCATGGCTCTAAGAAGTATCAGGAGCCACGGGCAGACTGCACATCCTAGATCACATGTGACAAACAGTAAACATCAATGTGTAGATTTCTTTTACTGTACGCTCTGTTGTCAGGCTTTACCAATATAGTAGTGTGTTTTATGTGAGACTTTCAGATTCACATTTGACATGCATTGCTTGACTGTAATGAGTGGTATCACTGTTTTTGACGTAGCCTATCTACTGATCCTCCCTCCATCCAAGCACATTCACATGTGTACGCTTCGCGATAGCAACACTTTCAATAATACTGCACACCATTGACATGCGTGTCTGCGCATATCCACAACCTTGACATGGACAATTAATGTTCACCATTCAATCTTTTCAAACACCATCTCATTAATGATAGTTTTGCCCTCCTGACACATGCTACACTAATCTAAATTGCACACTCTGTGTGGTCAAAACTACAAAAGAAACACACATAAGTACATTTTGTGGCCAGGCAGGAACTGACCAATGCCCAGGTCCCTGGAATAATTATTCACACCGCTACGCTGGCCTGGCGTACGCAAGCCCAGCCCACTTTGCGTACGTATAAATAGGATAATGACGAAGCCACATGTCCGAGTTCTTCCACACTGCCTCAGGTGATATGGCCGCATCCACCTCGCATATCACAATGTGCAATAAATAAAAATGGATCCATGAGGTGTACACCATCTTGGCAATCAACACAGGCTCTAACTTGTGAGCCCTACTGCCCGTTTTCTTTGAAAGGGATCCATAAGGTGTACACTATCCTGCAATCAACACTCCATCTGAATTGTGAGCACTGCTGCCCATAGTGTTTGCTCACACAACGACAGCAGGTACGCAGAGCGGCCTGGTTGCTCAGCAGCTCCAATTGAGCGCGGTGTGGCGGGACGGGTGGGGTGCGTCACCCTGGCTGCGCAAGTGCGAACAAACGATGTTGCCATGCATAATGATGTGATCTCTCACCTCATTCAGTCTCATCTCTGTCTCATTTTAAAGACCTGCTGGACCGTACTGTAGGCCTGAACCAGGGACAGCGCTGCCCTACAGACACCTCTTGAGCACGGTGCTGCGGGAGGGGTGGGGTGCATCAGCCAGAGTGCGCACGTGCGAATGAGTGATGTTGCCGTGGGTAATGATGTGATCTCTGACCTCATTCAGTTACATCTTTGTCTCATTTTAAAGACCTGCTGTACCATACTGTAGGCCTGAGCCTACGGGCATCGCTGCCCTACAGACACCTGTTGAGCACGATGCTGTGGGAGGGGTGGGGTGCATCACCGTGACTGTGCACGTGTGGAAAAGCGAGGTTGCCGTATGTAATGATGTGATCTACGACCTCATTCAGTCACATCTGTCTCATTTTAAGGACCTGCTTGACCGTACTGAAGGCCTGAGCCAGCAGGCAACGCTGCCCTACAAACACATGGCGTTGGCTTTTAGGACACTGTAGTGAGCTTGTTACTAAGTGTACATGCACACAGGCTTCCGCCACTGCATTACACGCGCACATTATGCTTCTAGCATGTGCGCTGTTCCTTTCTGTATAAACATTTGTATAACGTAATTATTTAACCTTGTGAATACTCGAGCACTCCATCTCCTCTTTGAACCACGATTACCACTAACAATTGGTAGATCATACTTCAAAAACAAAGGATGCACTAAATTCTATTGATTGCCTCAAGAAGGGTGGAGTGGGAGTTGCCCCCGCAATGATGCCCTGGGCATTCTGACACCTTCCATCGTGGTATCAAGACACAGTCCCTGACCGGAGACCTGGTCTACCGTACAAACCTACCCCGGACTTGGAGCTTGCACCAACACATTGTGGGACACACCGGAGGTTGCAGGTGAGCAGTCAAGCCTCGGTGTGCAAGACCTACAATTGAGCACAGTGCGGGGGAAGGGGCTGGGGTGCAGCACTCTGGGTGCACAGGTGCATGCAAGCGATTTTCCCGTAGCTAATAATGTAGGACTATATTATCAAAGCACAGCGATAGCATTATCACCACTTTAGCGACAGAAAACTGCCGCTAATGCGGTTTTAATGGGCCTGATAATATGCCTTCGTGAGTTCCCATAGAAGCCCAGGTTCACACAAGAACCTGGGCTTCTATAGGAATTCACAAGGGCATATTATCAACCCCTTATCGCTGCTTTAGCGGCAGTTTCCTGCCATTAAAACGGCGATAATGTTATCGCCGTTCCTTGATAATATGGCCCATAATCTCTGGCCTCATGCGTTTCATTTTAAGGACTTGCTGAACCACACTCTTTCTTGTGAGTCCAGCGTCCTAGACAAACGGGTGACGGGAGGGAAAACACTAAGGGCTGGGTGCAGTAGGCTGACGCTATGTCTCCTCCTCCCTCTCTTGTTTTTAGTCTCCTTCCCCTTCTCCCTTCCACCCACTCCCCCTCCCTTCCATTCTCACTATCGTCTTTTCATTCGGACTCCATTTCTTTACCTCTTCCACATAGCACACATACTTATGTTTCATTTTTGTCTTGCAGGTTTCCTACGCTGCTTCCACTGGAGTCCAACCCACTGTTTCTTCTATTAAAGTTACGTTTCTATTTATTTGTGTTTTAATAAAGGTTCCTTTTTTTTCAAATAAATAACTGAGTGTAAAGGTCTTCTTTTTCTGACAACACTTGTCTATTTTTTATTTTGAAAATCATCTGCTTATAAGAGATTTTATTGATAAAGTTATCTAATATTAGAGAGCACCTACCAAACATAATGTAACTGACTATTAGACAAATGAAGCCTGGGTAATTGTACAACTGCAAGAGTTCTATGAGTGTATCACTTTATAACACCATAAGTATTGACTGTGTGATTATCGCACAAATAAGGCACTGCCTAGGACTACCGAGGCTTCAGGGACTGCCGAGGCCCACCCTGCATATTTAAATAAAGCCCCGGAGTTTGGCAAGCCCCGGACTTCAGTTGGCCTCGAACCCCCCGAACAATTAGTAAACAATACCCGAAAAGGTGGCGTTCCCCTAGGCTGCAAAATGTCTCTGTGCCCTTCCACGCCTAATTTGCATGTGACATTAAGATCCCCAGTCCTACAGAGAATATAATAACTGGATTGGCCACAGAACATTACCCACCAGGGACCTCATTTAAAAGAATGGGTGAGACCCCGCTTTTTTTTTCTCTCCATTTTTACCATCCGCATCCCCTCTATTAAAGCAATACGAGGTATTCCTCCTCTCGCTTCAAGGAGTGAAACAAGTATTTGCTATCACAGGGTGGAAGCCATGCACCAGCCATCTAATAGCAAACACAAATGTCCCATGAATGCACACCCCAAGACATTGTATGACCTGCTCCTGACATTATGCCCTTCCTTGGACACGGATCCATTTGTTAGTATAAACGCATACTAACACCACTTACACACGTGTAGTACAGCGACCAGAATGTAGTGAAGAAGCAGAGGAGGCGCAAAATATAAATCCTACCAGAAGTCGGGTGACAGTTCAATGAGCCGACGACCCTGGCATGAGTAGAATCAGCTACACAAAGAAAATGGGTCTTCAGCACAAAGCAACCAATTATGAAATATTGGTGAGTGGTGCTTTCTTTTTACCTTCTCTCTCTCATCGCCAAATGTATGTAGTGAAGCGGCAGACAGCAGTGAATCCAATAAGTAGATTTATTACAAGAAAACAAGACACCTGAAACAACCACCAACAGGAGCAGACAGCAAGGCAACCGTCTTCTCCAGCACTGTGGACAAACTCCGCAAGGTTCCCCTCATGAGAGCCTTACATTCTAACATTACATACTTAGTATGTAGTTCTTCTAGAATCTAACAATCTACTATGACTTACATTGGAATACTACACAGAGCACATGACTTTACAGCAATGAGCTCATGGTTTCATCCACGAGTCTTGAGACCGGTAGGGGTAAGTATTTCGCTTCCCACTGCCTATAATGTATAAATGTAAACTAACACTTCTCCACAGGTATGCTACAGCTCCCAGAGCACATCACTTTACAGCAATGAGCTCACAATTTAGGCTCTATGTTTAATTCCTGAGTCTTCACACCAGTAGGGGTGAGTAGTTTGCTTCCCACTCCCTATATATTATAAACCCATATTAACACTACTTACACACTTATACTACAGCATCTAGTATCCTACAGTGCCCAGAGCAATCAGCTCGGTTTGATCTCCGATTTTTTACACCGGTAGGCGTGAGTTCTTTGCTTCCCACTTCCGCTATAGTATCAACGCATGATACCAGTCTATAGTTCGCTTCCCACTCCCTGCATGGTATAAATGCCTATTAACACTACTTGCACATGTATACTACAGTGCTCAGAGCCCATCCTTTTACAGCAATCACCTCGATTTCAGCCCCAAGTCTTCGCACCAGTAGACGTAACTACTTTGCTTCCTGCATACTATCAACACACAGTAGCGGTCAGTAGTACGCTTCCCACTCCCTGTATGGTATAAACGCCTACTAACGCCTACTAAAACTACTTGCACATGTATGCTACAAACACCAGACCACATCACTTTACAGCAATGACCTCATGGTTTAGACTCTCGGTTTCATAGCTGAGTGTAGCACCATATCATATCCGCGCCATGTCACTCTGAGCAACACCGCACTCTCAGACTGGTAACAGTAACTACTTTGCTTCGCACTCCCCCACAAAGCTTACAGTGTTCCTACCCTCCTTTACTACTTTTTCCCCTTTTTCCCCCCTACTCGCTTCAACGGAATGGCGGCCAATACTTCCTAGTTGCAACACCATCACAGACAATAAGCAGCAAGCTCCTGCTCATAATGCCTCAGCCAATCAGATGGCAGAATACCCAAATATCAATATCTATAAATTTCGATATTTCTCAAAAACTACCGAACCGGCTTACACCAAATAAACAAAAGTGTTTCTACACCAAGACCCTTCTCCATGCCAAATTTGGGGTAATTCCGTTCACCCATTCGACCTGTAGCCTTGTCTAAACTTTCCTATGGAAATTAACATGGAGAAAACATGTTTTGGGACCCCCCTGTTATCTCGGCTCCCCTTGACAAATCACCCCCAAACTTTCAACATAGACGAAAGAATTTGTTTTCAAAATTTCATGAAGAATCATCAAACAACGCCAAAGTTATAAGCAAAATAAAAAATGTTCTTCCTATGGAAACTTGGTCCTAACTCTCTAACTACCTACTGGCAACCACAAGTAGGAAATAAAGAACAAATTAGAATAATTGCTTGATTCTTTTAGCTTTCAAAATGTCTCTCTATAACTGTCTTTCTAATTTTCCATATAAACAATTTTATTAATATTCAAGTACACATAGAAGTCAGAAATGCAATGTATTCTACCAACTCACTTTCTAACACATTCTACAACACTTGGAGGTTAAAAGTTCATCAATTGTTTTTTAACCTAATGATATTTTTTTGCAAACTTTCCTTGAACATTTAATGGCACGTGCAGGTTAAAAGTTCACAATTGTTTTAAGTTCGAACAGTGCTTTCCAAATGCAAGTAGCAGGTGTGGTTGAGTTGAGCAAATGTTATCCTATAATATGTACTCCATGTTTAAACTTCTTTGTCTTAACAAATCACAAAGATGCTTTTCCACAAAACGAATGTGCACCCTACTTTTAAAAAACAATGCTTTTCAACTCCCAATCAGGTACCGTTTTGTATGCGAAAAGAAATTGGTTCCCCATCTTTAAACATATCTGTTACTCTCCTGAGGAACTGCATGAGCTACAGACATCTTTCCATACCTTCCAGCCATACCTTCAAAATGCTAGTGTGGATCGTAGGTCATAGCTATGTTTTCTGGTGCAAGAGGTATGCAGAACATAGACGTATTGACTTAGACCTAGGTTTACAAAATGTGGAATTAAATGGTTTGGACAGAGAGGATTGAAGTGGCACCAATTGTTGCCTTTGGTTGAAACCTGTTTGCATCTCCAACACCCTAACCTCATGATTGTGCACTGTGGTGGAAACCACCAGGGCACATTGTCTGGGGTAGGTTTGGAAATGCTTATGAAGGACACCTTTGGACAATTGATGTTATTTTTGCCTCAAACTGTCTTTGTATATTCCAATATATGCCAAAGACAGAAGTGGAAATGGTCCAAACAATTTTGTCCTCAGATTGAAAAATCTCAGAAGAAAGTCAACAAAGCTGTCTCTGCATACCTCAGGGACCACAAAATGGGCTCCATCTACAACAACAGCATACATTTTGATATGGCGGATATATACAGAAGTGATGGAGTACACTTCACAGATCAGGGAAACTGAGTTTTCCTGAATAACTTGAAGCTGTGCATCCGCACTTATATGTAGCTCCAACTAATGAACACAAGGGCTCTTTTTAGAGCCACCCTATAACTTACAACTTAAGCCCGCTATTTTAGGGCCAGATAACAGCAACTACTGGACCCTACTGGAAAATGTATTCTCCACACAGCTATGGTGCAGCGGCCAGACCATCTCAATTTGCCACACAGACCTCTCGCTTTGATCCCCGGCTCTACTCACCCATAAGGGTAAGTAGTTGGCACTTGACAAATATCGTATTGCATTACCTTTGCACTCCCTATACAACACCACCTAAGCACCATATACAAGTTGAACATGAGTGGCACAGCTCCCAGAGCACATGACTTCACAGCATAGCACACACAGTTTAGACTCACGGTTTCATCCCCGAGTCCAGCAGCAGCTCAATTTAACAGCACGACACTCTAGGCAATACCTCACTTAATTTCCAGTAGGGGTCAGTAGTTCAACGGCTTTACCCCAAGTCCGTCAGCATCTCAGCTTATGCCCCAGCACCATCACACCCGTAGGAGTGAGTAGTTAGCCCTTCACAAATACCGAATTGATTTGATACGCGTAAATGTACCTTCGCACTCCCTTTATAATGCCTCCTAAGCACCATGCACAAGCTACAATGTTCGAAATGAAAGTTCATCTAAGTAGCTATAACTACATGCTGACACTACTTGGACAGATGTGGCACAGCGGCCAGAGTACACGACTTCACAGCATATGACACAGTTTGGACTCACGCTTTCATCCCCAAGTTTGGCAGCAGCTCAGCTTAGCAGCATAAGGTTCTAGACAGTACCTCACATATTTTCCGTACCCCAGGACTTTCAGACCAGTATGGGTTAGTAGTTCGTCCTAGTAGTTATAAACACATGCTGACACTACTTCCACAAGTGTAGCGCAGCGGCCATGGCACATGACTTCACAGCGCAAGACACACAATTTGGGCTCACGCTTTAATCCACGAGCTCACTTTAGAAGCATCAGACTCTAGGCAATACCTCACTTAATTTCCGTAGCCCACCACTTTCACACCGGTAGGGGTGATAACTTCGCTTCGTACCCCCTCTATAGCACACCCTAAACACACCACAGAGGTTACAGTGCTTCTACCTTTCTCTTTCCCACTTTTTTCACCCTTTTTTCTCCTTACTCGCTTCAACGGAATCACAAAATGGTGGCCAACACTTCCTAGTTGCAATCGCTCACACCACTCGCAGCCAATCAGCAGCAAGCTTGATCTCGTAACACCTCAGCCAATCAGATGGCAGAATTTCCAAATATCGATATCTGTAAATTTTGATATTTCTCAAAAACCACTAAACGAATTTACACCAAATAGACAAAAGCGTGCTTTCTAGACCAAGACCCTTCTCCCTGCCAAATTTAGGGTAATTCCGTTCACCCGTTCGACCTGTAGCCTTGCCTAAATTTTCATATGGAAATTAACATAGAGAAAACATGTTTTGGGACCCCCCTTCATTTGCGCCCCCCTTGACGAATCACCCCCAAACTTATAACATAGGAGCTGATATCAACAAAAAAATTTGTTTTGAAAATTTCGCGAAGATTCGTCAATCGGCACCAAAGATATTGGGAATACAATGTTGCCATTTTCCTATGGTAACTAGGTCCTAACTATAACTACCTACTGGCAACCACAGTAGTTAATTTACTGAAAAAAACTTAGGTTTTAGGGAAAGTTATAGATAGACATTTCACTTGTACAAAACCTGTGAAATTCCCCCGGTATAGTTAGTTCAGCTAACTATAACTCGCACCCCCGCAATGCACTGCTGATGACGTCACATATTATATCACTCATGACATGGTCAGTGATATCACTGATGACATCACTAATAACATCTCAAATGATATCACTGATTACATCACTGATGACATCATCCATTGACTGTGTGTTTCTGTAAAGTTTCAATATTTTTAATTTATATAGGGAAATGTGTATTGAAGAATGAGTGGGTGTACAAGTGTGTGAATTGATGATTTAGTAGGTGCGTGACTGACTCTATAAGTGAGTGATTAGTGACTAAACTGTGTGAATGTCTATCCATCTGTCTGTTGGTGGGTATGCGGCTGCATGTGTTTGCGAATAGCTACATGAGTGTCTATATGTGTATTGAGGGGTTGGCTGAGTGTTTGTGTGGGCGGGGTGTGTGTGACTCTGTGCAAAGATGTGTGAGTAGGTGATTTACTGGGTGCATGGTTTCAAGAGTGTATCTGTGTTGGACTCTATGGGTGGGTGAGTGTGTGTATGGGTGTGTTAGTGAGTGAATGTATATCTCACCTGTGTGAGTAACTGCATATTTGAAAGGCAGTATATATGTGTGTTGGAGTATATAAATGGCTATAAGTGAGACTGTGTGATTGTGAGAGTGGCTGCATGGATGAGTGGATGAGTGTGTGCTTGTATCAGTGATTGTATAAGAGGGTAAGAATGTGCTAGTATTTGTACGAGTAATTGAGCTGGTGTGTGTATAACTGTATAGGTGAGTAAATGGCAGTGTGATTACTTATTTGCATGACTGACTAGGTGTGTGAGTACCTCTATGGATGAGTGGCAATGTGTGAGTGTCTATATAGGTGTATGAGTGCATATGATAGTCTTGTACTGAATGACCATAAGTATCAGTGACTGTAAGGGTGAGTGAGTTAATGTGTGTGTAAACCTAAGAATCCAGTGCGTGGGTATGTAGTTATTGGTGTTGGAGCGTCTATGGTATTGAGAATGGCAGTCTGTAATTTAGAGTGGGTGTATCAAAGGTTATATTAGGGTGTGCGAAGATGCATCAAATTGTCACATGGATGATGTCATCAGTGATGTCATCAGTGATGTCACTGACCATGTCATGAGTGATGTAATATGTGACGTCATCAGCAGTGCATTGCGGGGTGCAAGTAATAGTTAGCTGAACTAACTATAACGGGGGAATTTCACAGGTTTTGTACGAGTGAAATGTCCAACTAACTATAACTTTCCCTAAAACCTATGGTTTTTTCAGTGAATTTCAAAGTTTTTTAAATGTTCATTTCTAACTATAACTATAACTAACTATAACGTACCTGAAACGTATGTTTTTTTCAGTGAATTTCAAAGGTTTTTTAAGTTGCTGTATTGCCTCACCTTGCAATAGGGATGCTTGCCATGGGCATTACGGTGGGTGTTACCATGAAATAACCTTGGCATTTGACACATTCAACAATCTGATTTCAATGCAGGCCCTTTTGCACCATGGCACATAGGTGCCTGCATTGGCACTAGGCTGCCATTTGTGCGCCAGCACAATAAAAGAAGACAGGAATATGCTGTATCTCAGAAACAGTGCATTCCTACCCTTTTCTTTTGGTGTGGGGCATTACAGCAGGAAGGCTTGCAGCAGTTCCCTGTGCCAATTAAGTAAATGAGGCCTAGGGTTTTGTATGTCTGTCAGTATGAACTGTTTTCACACCCCCATGTAAAATGTTGCCAAACTTCCTGCAGCACTTACACCTGCATCTTTTAAGTGTGTTGGAGGTGCATTTTCAAATGTTTGTGAGTTCCAAACAACCTGTGTTATCAACACACTCTCACCCACATCAATATTTCACAGCAAAGCACAGGGATTAATTTAAGCCAATGGTTGCAGATTTGGCACAGCAGCACTCATTGTTTGGGAGCCGCACTTATTTTCTCATCAGAAGTTGACCCAGAGCAAAAGAGAAAACCGCAGTAGGGGAAAAGCAGAAAATGGAAAAGAATGAAAAACAGTGAGGACATAAGAAAGAAGGGATGAAAAAGAACTGAAAAGAGTAGGGTAAAGAGGTAAGGAGCGTCTGGTGATGGTTGAAAAGGGCAAGAGCTGAACTCAAGGCTAAACAGCCTTGATATTCGACACCTTGACTTCTGATAGTGCCATCCACAGGCTTCTGAACAAAACGTTGGGCCCCAGTACTTATCCCTTAACATATTCAGCCCTGGCTATGTACCTTGCTTTTAATAGTCCTTGTTCTCTTTAGATTTCTGTTTCATTGTGGAATATTTGCTTTGAAACTGGTACTGCTAAACATTTTTAATGAACTCCAAATGTAATGAGATGCACATTAGGAATGGAATTTAAACAAAAAAGTGTGGAACTGTATTTTTTTACCGCAGCACTAACTACAATGACCACATTATATTTGGATCCAATAATATGGTGCTTGGGAGAGGTGTGGCTTGACTGCAGAAAGATGGCCACCTTCTAAAGGGGCTCTACCTTACTCGGATTGATCCGGCGTAAGACGTGGAGCATGCCCATGCTTCTCTTGGCTGAATGGCAGAACTGAATGGGGGCTACAAATATCGCGTAGCAGAGTGATCTTGTGGCCAAGATGAACACGGGCTGCGGCTCCCATAGTGTGGCCCCCCATTCCTGCATCCCTCCGGCTGGCCGCGGTGTGGGCCGCTGCGGCTGCCCCCTGACTGGGACCCACCACATTCCATCTACAGCTGTGAGGAAGAGGTGTTGAGTGGATCAGCATGCCTGCGCAGCCCTGGGGAGCGCGTAGAGGGTCCCAATATCTTGCAGCATCAGTGTCCGCACAGCAATTTTGTGCGCACCACTCCAAGTGACCTGTCCGCTTCACACACTTTACGTCATGGGGAAAAATTATACCAAGCAGTCAAAACTGCCATTTGAGAATAAGAGTCTAACCCGCGCTGGGGAGAACAAACTTTGAACCTGAAATTGAACCTTCTCAGGCAAGAAACAAACAAGATTAAGACCTGCGCGCCATCATCCTGGAGAACCGCTCTAATCTCAAGTCTATGGGCACTAAAGTTGATGCTCTGACAGCAGGGCTTGACATGGTAGGCCGCCACTCACAAATCCAGATTGGACACCCTTGAGAATCGTGCGGAAGAAGACCATGAGTATCAAGTTGGCTCTAAAGAGCACCTCCTCAACATGAAAAGAGTTCGCACAGTAATAAAAGGTAAAAACTAAGACTCAGAAGCGCGGTCTTGGCGCAACAACTTGCGCATAACGGGCATCCCGGAAACCATGACTATTCCAAAAATGGAGCCCTTTGTCGATACTTTGTTCAGCGATCTGTTCCCAACAGCAATCTCTGCAATCTTTTTGGTGGAAGGCGTGCATCATTCACTTGGCCCCAAATTGCCCTTTGGTGGAACACCTAGGCCCATCATAGTGTGCTTACTATACTACCACGACAGAGACTCAGTCTTAAAAGCAGCCAGAGAACATGGCCCTATTACCCACCAGGGCAATAATCTATACTACTATTATAAAGGAAGAACTTTGAACCTTTGAGGTGGGTAAACTCGGGAACCACAGCGCCAATCCACACACCCGATGTGCAGATGGACATAGGCTATATAAACTTAATGAATATACGTTATTTAAAAAATTTACCGAAAAAAAGTAGTCCCTTGGAAGAAGCACCGGCCGCGACGTGCGTGCTGACGTGAGGACCGCGGGGAGGAGTGGCGTCCAGGAGCGCGAGGAGGACCGGCGGACATGGCACGGGGAGGAGCGGCGGACAGGCGGTGAGGAGCGGCGGACAGGCGGTGAGGAGCGGCGGACAGGCGGTGAGGAGCGGCAGACCGGCGGGGAGGAGCAGTGAGCGGAGGAAGAGGTAGGTTATTTATTTATTTAGTTAGGAGCGGTGAGCAGCGGAAAAATGAAGCAAAAATGTTAATCGTGAGCAAGAGGAAGCAAACAGAGCATTACAAAAGTTAGCCAAACCGTGCGTTACAGGAGGAAAAAGTTACGTGTGCAGGTTACAAAAGCGTACATCGTGAGTAAGAGGAAGCAAACGGAGCATTACAAAAGTGAGCCAAACGGTGCATTACAGGAGGAAAAAGTTAAGTGTGCAGGTTACAAAAGCGTACAAAGTAAACATAGAGGTATAATACTGCATTACAGGAGGAAAAAGTGACGTGTACAGGTTACAAAAGCGTACAAAGTAAACATAGAGGTATAATACTGCAATATATGGAGGAAGGCTCTGGGGGACCCACGGACAACGTTGGGGCGGGCGGGGGCCCTAAAGCCTAATTGCTCCTGGACAACGTCGGGACGGGCTGCTAGTATATCCATATTTCTGGACTTTATTCGCATGGTACAAGCCGCACGTAAAGAATTTCTGCCCGCATAGCGCCTCATCCATCGCGCTGAAATCCCCTATGTAATGCTTTATCCGGCAAAGCTGAAGATCTCCCACTGACGCCAAATCAGCGCTTAAATTCGGCAAACATATCTGCCCAGGGCGGACATCACCCCGAACACCCACGCAAGTGGAAGCAGCGGATAGAGTCAGCGACAGTGATTGACCATAGGACCTTGCTAGATAGACACATGCCACTGAGCCTTGTGTCCCTGCTATTTGAACAATTATTGCTCTTTGTTTGCGACCCATATTTGCCCTCCTGTGTTGTTATGGTCACCAGGCCACCCTGCCTCTCGTGCAGGGCAGTACGCCGGTAACCCATGTCCCCACAGGGAGATCTCCCATGGTTTATATTGTCTGTTCTTGGTTTGGGTATGTTTGGGAGGAGGGAGGTAGGGGGTTCTCAACCTAATTGTGGGGTGGGGTTGGGGTGGGAGGGCGGTGTATGGCTTTGTGCATGCATAGTTGAATGTTTGAAGTCACTTCAAGCTCACTTACTCTTTCCGTTCCACCGAGTATAAAGAGACACAGCTTCTACCACTTTTTGCGACAAATAGGATCAAAGAGCGATGCCATATTTCACTTAACCAACAGACCACTTATCACAAATTGGCCTCCCCCATGCTGCGTCACACATCACTCCAAATGACTGAAGTATCGTTTCTAACCTGGAACATACGCGTCTGAACAACCACAGAAAGGCGAGACTCACACACGCCTATTTGTTCAGACACAAAATTGATATATGTTTCTTGCAAGAAATGCATCTTATGCATGCTATGGATCCTAAGTTACACAATAGGTATTGGGGTAGATCCATTCAGCCACGTATACTAACTACACCCGAGGTACTGCCATTGCCATCCTTATCCAAAGCAATAATAATAATACTAATAATAAAACCATTTATAAAGCGCATGGTTACACTCAAGACAGTGTGTTCCCGCGCTGTGGATACATTCCATTCTAAAAACAAGCCCACCACAAGAACAATTAAACTGGACAGCTAAGCGCCGTCTCCTAACTACTGGGGAAGAGATGTGTTTTTAGCCTCAGGCGAAACCTCCTTTCGGAGGGTTCCATACGCAATTCTAAGGGGAGTTTGTTCCAGTGAGTGGCCGCCAGATAGCAAAATGAACGGCCTCCCATTCTTGCTTTAAAGATGCGGGGCACTGAGAACAGCATGCTCCCCAAGGACCTCAGATTACGTTTGGGGCGATGGATAGCAAGAAGCTTTCTTAGGTAAGGTGGTCCTTTCCCTTGGGCAATTCGATGGGCGAAGCACATAGCTTTGAAAAGGATGCGCTCTTTTAGGGCAGCCAGTGTAACTTTGCAAGAGCGTGCTTCCCAGATGCTCTCCGAGGGAGATTTAGGACCTTTGAACTCTTTGAAGTTGCTTTAGGCCTTTCTGAGTGAGGCCAATGAAAAGAGCATTGCCGTAGTCCAGGTGAGTAACTAGAGCTAATGGGTAAGAGGTCAAGTACCTTACGCATGGTTTTAAGAATTGCGTAACATTTACCGGTTACTTTTGCAATGTGCTTTCCAAGCGAGAGTTCTGCATCCAATAGGATTCCAAAGTTCTTAGCTGATTCTGTGGGGACAGGAGTTTGACCTAGTTCTACCGGCCACCAAGCTGATGACCACGCCGAGGGAGTTCTTCCAATCAGTAACACCTCAGTCTTGTCCCCATTAAGACGCAGACAGTTATTATTTATCCAGCTTAACAAATATTCCCAATGCGCTCAAAAGTAAAACATATGTATGGTAGCATTCAGACAAATACACCGTGTACAAAGTGACAGAGAGATGTGGGAATCTCCAGAGGAAAAGTAGTCCGATGGAGTTCTTTATTTAGTACAACAGCCAGCCGACACGTGTTTCATCGCTATTGCGAATCCTCAGGGCTGAAAAAACAAACAAGTAACCATGGAGCATCTACTAAGTGATTAATGAACACAGAGATGCTACAAAACTTACTCAACATATACTGAAACAGATTCTCTCAGCTTCCACTGTGTCAGACATAAGTGTATTCACAATGTTGTGGTCATGTGCAGCCCAACACATTCGTGTCGATAGTGCTCCTATAGCGTCATCTTTAAAGGAGTGCTGGTGATCCAGTGAACGCGTGAGCCGCCACACACTCAGCACTTGTTTGTCTAGATTACTCCTAGATACTAGACCCAATATAATATACTGTCATGGACCGTGACAAGGTGGCAGAGGAACTTTTTGAGAATTTAGCTAAGGGTATGTCTACCCAATCAGCTTCCACTAGCACCAACCCTCCTCGAAAAGAGGGTTTGAAAGAGAAGTTTCTCAAACTTGAAAGACTAAAAATACAGGAGAATGTGAAGTGGTGGGACGGAACAACACTTAAACAGTACCTACGACTGAAACGCATTCCTAGAGGTCTGAGAGGTCAAATTTTCCCCACTTACGATGACCTGGACCCAGACCTGATGATGAAATGGGAGGAATCACTTACCAACAACTCAATGACTCTTATGACTCTTTTGATAGAGAGTGCAGATCGCAAAGTTGCCAAATTACAGGCAGAAATTTCTGGCATTGAACAAGAAATTAAAGACTTAAATTTACCCGAGGCAACAGTAAAGAACTATACTATCTTAGATGAAATTTTATTGAAACATCAATCTGAAATCAAGAATAGAAAGGCAAGACAATAGAGAAGGGACGAGCTAGATTATGCACAGGGCAGGATCTTTACCTATGACAAAAAGTATGATCCCCTAATTCCTAATGCTCCGAGATCAGACAATAGGAATAAGGTGAGCGCTGAAACTACCTCTATCTCCTCCAGCAACACCTCATTGAATTCTGTTAGCACTAATGGAGGTGAAAGTGACAACAATGACAGAACAGATCAAGGTAGCTCTGCTTTTTTACGGGAGGTTTTGCGGATCAGGAAAGGCAGCAGGTTTATTACTTCAAGAAACCAATCAGATCCAAAACCCGGAGGGGCAGGGGCAGCAAGCTCAGAAGAATACAGGAGAAAACTAAGATCAGGGACCAACAAAAACTAATGGAGGCTGATACAAGGGAAGTGCAAGTCTTAAACCTCTCTTCAATGCAACTCACTCCTGATATGATCTCACTCCTGAGCAAGGGTCTCAATTTCAACCCCTATACAACAGTGGATGTGTGCAAATTGAAAATTGATCTTTTTAGGTTTGTGAGAAACCTTAAACTAAATAAACACTTTTTTGGGATGGAGAAGACTAATAGAGGGGTTAAGAATATTCCTGCACCTACTACTACTGACTCGTTGTCAATAAAGGATATACAAAACACACATCTTCTCTTGTCTTTAACTGATTTGGAGGATACTCCTTTTGATATGGACAGGTTGTTATTAGAACTTGACATAGAATCTATCAATCAATCAATCACGTCATTTGTAGAGCGCGCTACTCACCCGGGAGGGTCTCAAGGTGCTGGGGGAGAGGGGTAAGTTACTGCTCGTACAGCCAGGTCTTGAGTTGCTTCCTGAAGGAGAGATGGTCTTGGGTTCGCCGTAGGTGGGTGGGGAGGGAGTTCCAAGTCTTGGCCGCCAGGTAGGAGAAGGATCTCCCTCCGGCGGTGGCTCTGCGGATGCGTGGTACGGTGGCGAGGGCGTGGCTGGTCGATCGCAGCTGGCGGGTGGGCGTGTAGAAGGTCAGGCGGTCGTTGAGGTACTTGGGCCCCAGGTTATAGCATTGCCAGTGGTCTAAAATCTAAATCCCGTTGGATCCCTACATTACCAGGAGGCAATGCTATAGACAATTTCCATAAACGTGTAACTGAAGATCTGAACAAACTGAATCACCTGCAAAAAGACAGGAAGTTTAAATACAAAGACAATCTTTCCCATGGAGAGGGACTAGCCTTATCTACACTGATGAAGAATGGCACAATCATAATCAGGGAAGCTGACAAAGGGGGCAACGTGGTGGTGATGGACCGCGTTGACTACCAAAAAAGAGATCACGGATCAACTGACAGATGATACGTGTTACGAACGCCTTACCTACAACCCCATGGGTCCGCTCACACTTGAGATTAATTCTAAACTAAGCAGTTGGAAACAAGCAGGTTTAGTGAATGATAAAGAATATCTTTATTTGAAGGTTTTCAGACCATCCTATCCCTGGCTTTACACCCTACCTAAAATACATAAGAATCTCCCTTTCCCACCAGGGAGACCTATTGTATCAGGCATGGGAGGTCCAACTGAAAGATTAGCGGAATATGTGGATCTCTTTCTTGGCCCTTTGGTAAGAAACCTTCCCTCTTACATACAGGACACGAAGCACATCTTGAGTACCCTGGCGGACATCCAATGGCAACTAGATTCCATACTGGTGACATTGGATGTGGTGTCACTTTACACCAGTATAAACATGGACCTATGCTTACTGGCAGTTAACAAATTCTTGCACAACAGACCTGCAGCATTGTGGCAACACACAGACATGCTATCCACCATGATGGAAATAGTTCTTAAAAATAATTTTTTCATGTTTGATCAGACTTGGTACCAACAAAAGAGGGGAGTGGCTATGGGTTCCAAATTTTCACCTTATTTTGCCAACCTCTTCATGGGTACACTCGAATAAGATTTGATTTGGGGTAGCAAAGGCGCTCAATATATCGACTCAATAATCTTTTGGGGTCGATATATTGACGACTGCATCTTGATATGGTCAGGTACATAGGATCTCTTGGAAAATAGATTTAAACACTTGAATGACAACACCTGGGAAATAAAATTCACGATGAACTGGATTAGGACGAACATAGAGTTTCTAGATGTAGAATTCTATGTGTCTTTCAACTGTCTACAGAGCAGGCTTTTCAGAAAGTCCACTGCATGTAATGCCATCCTACATGCTTCCAGCTCACACCCACCACACCAAATCAATTCAATACCCTATGGTGAATTTCTTAGAGCAAGGAGGAATTGCAGTGAGGATTTGGAATTTAAGAGGTGTCTAGACAGTATGAAGGATAGATTTGCAGCGAGAGGTTACCCTCCCAATGTTGTACACAAAGCAGAAAAAAGAGTTGAGAAAGTTAGAAGAGCCAATACATTGCTAACCAAAAAGCTCTCAGCAAGAAATATTGAAACTGTAAGACTAATAACTGAATTTAATTCTCTCCATGGCACATTACGTAAGAGCCTCACCAAATATTGGGGTCTCTTAAAGTCAGAAAAAGCACTCAAAAACTGCATTGCAGACAGTCCACAGATCACATTCAAAAGAGGCAGCACACTCAGGACCAAATTGAGTCCCACTGTTCCTCGTAGTACCACCAGCACTACATGGATGACACAACATAGTGTGGGATTCTACAAATGTGGTTTCTGTACAATGTGCAGATGGGCGAAACATGGCACCACTAATTTTGTGGGTCCAGATGGCGTAACCCACACTATCAAAACGAATATAAACTGCACGACCAGATTTTTTGTTTATGTGATTGAATGCCAATGTGGCAAGTTCTATGTGGGCAGCACCATTCGACCTTTGAAGGACAGGATTACGGAACACATCAGGGCTATACATAAACGTGATCCCAAATATCCAGTAGCCTTACACGTTGCTGCCTGTCAGAACAATAATAGTGATATCTGTGTACGGTTTTTTGGCATAGACATGGTTTCACAAGGTGCCAGAGGGGGGAACCGAGAACTCAGGCTGCGACGAACGGAGGCCATGTGGATCATGCGCTAACGTTCGGTCCAACATGGACTTAATTATGATCAAGAGATGCAGACTAGAGATTTACAACACGTCACATTGGGATTAATATGTTATTTTCAGTTTTCAAACATTCTAAATGTATCTGTTTTTATTGGCCTTCAACTGTGATCACCCTTTCTGCTTGGATGGACAAGTTCTTGATTCACAGTCCTCACTGTATGTTACATCAAACAGATATCCAGATACTTAGGTTACTAGAATAATCATTGAAGTGGTGACAAGATTCTTACACAGTGATGTTATTCTAAGCTTCACTGACATTTGAATGCGAAAGTTTGAAGTTAGGTGATAATATCCATGGACAATGATATTAGAGCAGCATGTTGTTGCTCAGTACTTGAAATAGGGTTAATAATAACAATGTTTAACGTTTTTATGTATATAAGTTAGTACCCTCTTATATACAGTTGCTTTTTATTTGCATGTAATATGTAATCAGTTTTCATTCCTTATTGACATGTAATATGAATTGTAAATTTTGAGATTGCAGTCAACAATTATGTATTCAAGTCACGAATGAGTGGGATTTACACTGCGTGATCACCACTCGTCTAGGTTTCTTGAAACCACTTGGGTCTCACAAAGCCACCAGCATCCACAGAGCTTATTATTTTATTACCTTTTCAATTTTTATGACTTGTTCAATGGACCGACTTCTGTATGCAATTGTCCTGAAACTGGTGAACTTTCCCCTATCACGGCTCGAGGACACTCGCGGCGTTAGTAAAGAATTTATCTCTACATATTATGAGAAGTGGGTTTTCCTACCACCGTTCTCACAATCCTTTGATCCGAAGAGTGCTCCGTTACGATTGAGATTTTGGTAGGCATATTGCACCGGATTGCCAGAGAGTTTAATTCTTATTTTTCCAATTTCATGTCGTACTGTGCAGTCGCAGTATGACAGATTCATTCTGGTCGGCGCTCTAGTGTTTTTCAAGAATGACGTGTTAGTACGTGTCCATTAAAGACCGAACTTCCGGGTCACGTGTTTTGCAGGAACACAACCCTGAGGAATACGCAGCGACGCTCGAACACACACCGAGTAAGTGCTTTATCCCTCAGCACTCGGTGACTCGCTCTCACACTCATATATGTATAGTCTGCCCAGGAGGAGTATGATAATGTAAAATTTGCTAACATTCGTGCCAAGAATTTTCAATTCTATTAAGGACAGGAGGCGGGGATTATGATTAAGCTATCTCATTTCTTTACTACCAAAAAATACAGCAGCCAATCAAGTAAAGAAAAAGCAATAAACTACATATCCCATGAACCCCTAGGATACCATAGAGTAGGTGTAGTATAAAAGGTATCCTAGAGGACAGTCCTTCCTCTTTCTTTGTGTAGAACAGTTCAGTCATAAGTAAAGTCGTAAAAGTTCCAGGGATCCAACAAGATAAAATGAAGATAAACACAAAACCCAGTCTTCTGGAAGCAGAACAGTGGACCAGAAGAAAGACGGATGGCCAAGGATCCAGGACGTCCTAAACAGAATGCTGCAACCGGAGAAACCGACCGAAGAACAGTCATCGCTGGCCCGTGGGACACGACCAATCCAATCATTTAGGATCAGAACCTGAAAGGAAAAAACAAATCCGTAATATCCAAAACAACCAGATGAAGGAGGCATGGATAAAGTATAAGGGAGGGAAAAAATACAACATATGCATATAATACAAATGTAAAAGCAATGAGCAATACAATGCATATATATAAATAAGGGTGGGATAATCCTCGCCTCCTGTCCTTAATAGAATTGAAAATTCTTGGCACGAATGTTAGCAAATTTTAAATTCTATGTCAGGACGGAGGCTCCGATTATGCTTTTTTAAAGCTGTTCCACCACAACAGAAGCAACATGCATAATAGGTTTAAAATAAAAGGTTTTAAACACTGACTCTGAAGACCAATCAGCAGCCTTCAAGATGTCTTGGAGGCCGGCACCCAAGGAAAAAGCTTTAGATGCCATAGCTCCTCTAGCCGAGTGGGCACCAAAAACAGAGACATCAATGCCCGCCTCCTTCATGAGCCAACAAACCCATCTTGCTAAAGTGGCAGGAGAAACAGGCTTAAACGGTTTCTGTAAAGCTATAAGCAGTTGACCCTGGAGATTGCTACGAAAAGGAGCAGTACTCACCTCATAATCTCTGATGCATTGAACCACACAGAGTTTGGGATTGTGAGGAAAAGAAGGATAGGAGACACAAGAAGTGTTAGACTTAGTACGGCGAGAAATAGTAAAGGAAACCCCTTCCGGGGTGAAAAGACGTCCAGCCAGATCTAAGGCACGAACATCAGATACACGTTTGCAAGAAAGCAAACACAACAACATGGTCAGTTTGGCCGATAACTGTTTGCGAGAGAGCAAAGAATTAGAAGGCCATGAATCCAAGAAACGCAAAACCACTGAAACATCCCATAATGCGACATACTTAGGGCAAGGAGGTTTTACCATCCGAATGCCTCTGAGCAATTTGCAAATAAGAGGATGCTCACCAATAGGTTTACTATCAACAGGGACATGACCAGCTGAAATCGCAGATCGAAAGTTGTTAATCGTCCTGTAAGCCAAACCCAAAGAAGCCAGGAAATTGGAAACTAAGGTGACATCTGCAGAAGAGGGATCCACTGACCGCTGTGCACACCAATCACACCATCGTTTCCAAGATGAAGCATAACGCTTGTGTGTGTTGGGAGCCCAAGCTTCCCCGATAAATCGGGCAGCCTCCGAAGAAAGTCCAGGGACTTGCCAACGTCCCCCGAAATCCGCCACGCCACTAACCGAAGCTGACCCGACAGAATGAGAGGGTGGGGATTTTGCAGAGGGTCCAGCAACAGATTCTGCAGGTTGGGAAGCAGAATGGGAGGAGAGCAACTCATCTCCAGAAGAATCGGAAACCACGGTTGGGCCCTCCACAAAGGAGTGACCAGAATCAATTCCGACAGAAAGAGCCTCGCGCGAGCCAGAACCCTCGGAATCATGATGAAGGGAGGGAAGGCATAGCATAGAAGAGGAGGCCAGGTCTGAAGGAACGCATCCGTGGTGAGAGCCTCGGGATCCGGTCTCCAACTGTAAAATTGAGGAACCTGCGTGTTCAGCCGAGAAGCAAAGAGATCCAGATGACATGGACCCCAAGTTCGGGACAGGAGCCGAAACACCCGAGGGTGAAGCCTCCAATCGCTGGCATCCCTCAGATGGCGAGAATTCCAATCCGCCACTTGATTCTGGCGACCTGGAAGGTATTCGGCAATAACCGTGATCTGACGTTGCAGACACAGATGCCAGAAGTCCTTGGCAATTTCTGCCAGGAGCATGGACTTCGTACCACCGAGCTTGTTGACATACCTCACAGCCGAAATGTTGTCCATGCGTAGAAGAATGCAACAGTTCGTCGCATGGGGAGTCAGACAACGAATCGCAAAAGAGCCCGCCAGAAGCTCTAAGCAATTGATATGGAGGGACAACTCCGCTGGAGACCAACGCCCCCCTGTCGTCAGAGAGCCGCACCGAGCCCCCCATCCCCAAAGACTCGCATCTGACTCGATCACCACCTCTGGAGTCTGACCGAAAAGAGCACGTCCGTTCCAGGATTCCATGTGGTCTAACCACCACATCATTTCCCACTTGGCGTCCTCCGAAAGAGGAACCATATCGGAATACCGCAAGCCCTTCTGAAGGTGACGGATTTTGAGACGTTGAAGGGCCCGATAGTGTAGAGGACCTGGAAAGATTGCTTGAATTGATGAGGACAAAAGACCCACAATCCGAGCTACCGATCGCAAGGAAACCATCTGTTTGGACAAAACCAAACGCAATTCCCGTTTGATCGCTCTGATCTTCTGTCCCGGGAGTAGAAGTTGACAAGCAACTGAGTCGATTTTGAACCCCAGAAAATCCATGGTTTGAGAAGGACGAAAGTCCGACTTCTGTGGATTCACAAGAAATCCCAGAGATTGCAACAGATCGATGGACCAATGCAGATGTCGTTGTAAAAGGAGAGGACACTGGGCCATCAAAAGAAAATCGTCCAGGTAAACAATCAATCTGACCCCACGGGCCCGCAAGGACTCTACAACTGGACGCAATAGCTTCGTGAAGCACCACGGAGCTGAAGACAGACCGAACGGAAGGACCTTGTACTCGTACCACTTTCCCAGCCACTGAAACTGGAGAAAGCGACGATGAGGAGCATAGATCGGAACCGAAAGATAAGCATCTTTCAAGTCCAGACGAACCATCCAGTCTCCTTCCCGCAAAAGGTCCCTTAGAAGGTGAATACCCTCCATTTTGAAGTGACGGTACACCACTCCGCCGTTGAAGTCCTTGAGGTTGAGGACCAGACGAGAACCCCCTCCTTTCTTTTCCACTAGAAAGACATTGCTGACGAAGCCGTCTGGATGAGGGGAAGAAAGGACTATGGCCCCTTTCGCCAGAAGAGACTTTATCTCTGTGGAGATGAATTCCTGATCTCGTAGGGAAAAAACATGGGGAGAAGGAGGATGGTGTTGGAGAGGGTGAGCGTAAAACTCGAGTTTGTAGCCCTGGACCGTCTCCAACACCCAAGCATCGCTGGAGATTAACTGCCAATTCGGAAGGAAATATCTCAACCTGCCCCCCAAAATTACTTCTGAAGAAAGAATTAATCTCACCTGAGGAATCCGGTCGACCACCTTGGGCACCTCCGTATCCACCTTTGGAGTACTGACCCCGACCTTTTCTTGAAGGGTAGAACTTTGGTTTTCCAGCATTGTAGGACTCCTGACCGCCTCCTCTGTGAGACTGACCTCCTCTCTGAGTAGGTTGGGAATTTCCACGGCCGGACGAACGCCCCCTTCGTCCAGCCCGACCGAAAACCGGACGGAAAGCCCTACGCAGGTTGGCCTGCGCCCTGTCCAAGCCGCTGAAGGTGGCTACAAAACTGGAGAGTTCCTTTAGAAACGGCTGACCAAAGAGTAAACCTTGAGCCAGAGGCCCAGACTCCGAAGGAGCCAGATCAGTGAGTTTAGGATCAAGCTTCATGAGTATTGATCGACGGCGTTCACTATTCAGGGCGCAGTTAGCATTACCAAGCATGCAAATAGCACGCTGAGCCCATCCTACCATCTCCTCTGGATCAATCAGGGCGTCAGAGTCTTTCGCTCGAAAAGCCAGATCCAAAATTTTCGTGAGTGGGCCAAGAAGATCTAGCATCTTATCCTGACAGGATCTCCAGGACCTGTCGAGACCCTTTTTGGGATCCTTGGAATACTTCCGTAGATATGTGACCATTGTAGGGTCCACATCAGGAGTGTCTGCTAACTTGTCGGAAAGATCAGGACGAGGACACTCAGACCTTAAACGCGCCCTTACGGTATTGTCAAAAGATCTCCTGATATTAGATTGAACATAAGCAGCCACCTCAGGGGAAGGCAACCAAGCTGAAGAATTAGGATGCACAATTTCAGTGGGCTCAAAATCCAGCACCGGTGGTTTAGACGGGGCATCAACAAAGTGCTCTTTACGAGCCTTCTTCTTAGGAGGGGGGGCCTCGGAGTCAGAAGATGGAGAGTCAGAGGAGTTCGAAGTGGAAGGGGAAGGATTGCAAGATTTTTTAGAGCGTTTCCCCTTCCTAGAGGATTTAGGTGTGGCCAGAGAATGCGCCAATTTAACAAAGTCCGCCACATGCGGATTCTTGGGAGATCTAGAGGAACGCCCAGAAGACGTCTTCCACCCCTGCCGAGAGGCATATTCTGCGAGGTGCAACTGGAAAGGAACAAGATTGGACTGGAACGCTTGCCCTTCATACTCCATACCCATGGAACCAGAAGGGTCCTCTTCATCATGGTAAAAGTCCTCCTCTTCATAATAATCTCCCATCTTTGTATACAAAGAATAGTCAAGTAGCCCACAGAGGAAAGGACCGAAAATTCACACCCTTAGGGTATTCAGGGGGAGTGCGACCCCAATAACAAGCCTCAGGCAAGAAAAAACTGACCTGAATTAACAATTTGAGTGTGGAGGGAGGGCTTGTAGCACTCTAGGCGAAGCCTACGTTAAATTTTACAACCCCCAGTCCTCACTGACAAAAGGGCGTCTGGAGCCTAACAGCCGGCAGGTGGGCAGAGGCTTAGAAAGCCGAATTCAGCGTCTTCCGACAGATTAGTGAAGTCGCGCCGCAATTCCCTTTCCACAGAAGCCAGGAATGCAATAAATGCGCAGTACCGCCGGGCGCCTGAAGCGCGAGACAAAGGCACTGCGCATGCGCTACACAGAAGAACAAAAAGCCGGCTGAAAATGAGAGACGCGCGAGCAAGGCGCGTCTCTCAGCTCCCACTCCCGCTCCACAATTCCGAAACGAGCGCAGAAGAGCAAGCCCGCATGCGGGGGGTGACCACACGCCCCCAAGGGAAAACCAGCGCGAAGGCAAGCGCTACAATAAAAGCAACCACAGTAATTGGCTAAAACAGCAGAATAAGGTAAGCGGAGCAAACAACAATTAACTGTTGTTAAATGTTATCAAAACGCCAAGAGAAAATCACAAAGCGCAAAGAACAAAGACAAAAGGCACTTAACTGGCTGCGGGAGCAGCAAAGAAAGAGAAGGACTGTCCTCTAGGATACCTTTTATACTACACCTACTCTATGGTATCCTAGGGGTTCATGGGATATGTAGTTTATTGCTTTTTCTTTACTTGATTGGCTGCTGTATTTTTTGGTAGTAAAGAAATGAGATAGCTTAATCATAATCGGAGCCTCCGTCCTGACATAGAATTACGTACCCTCTTTTCTATCTCTTTTACAGTGTTGGGCTTTGTTTCACAATAGTGGGTCGCACCCGACTCTAAGCTGCATATGAGCAGTTTGAAGCCCCGGAAGGTAAGAGAACACAATGGTCATATTATGAATACTGTGAATGGCTTAACCTGGGGTCCTCACATGGTATTCTTACCGTATCAACCCTTGACTCTACAGATTCGATATCTATTCACGACACGCAAACATCTTTAATAGCAGTGCCGATTGATTTTCACACGCAATCCGGAGACAAGGGACCTTCATCACATACAGGGGTGAGCGTTGGTCTCTTTCACAGTGATGCCATATTTCTTCTGAATATTACAATGTAAGCTCGACTACCTGTGTTTTCACATAGTACAATATGGTTACAATTTCATTCAGGTAGACGATGTGTTCCATTGATATATGCTGAGTTTCTGGGGTTGTACATAAGGTCCTCGGAAACTTATCCTTTCTGATTTCTGATTCATATGTTTGGATTGGCTCTCAGAAATAGGAGATGTCCAATATTGAAGTTGTCTTTTTAAGCTCTAAGTAGAGCCCCCTTTTGTCTTAAAACATACATTTTGGGATTGAATTCCCTGTGGATGCTTTCTTCAACCTAGATTTTAAATCAAATTATTTACGTATGGCCCCCTTACAGGTCACTGATACTCGTTCGTCCATGGTCAAGGGCCCGGCTGGGTCAGAATTATCACCAGCTGAGCGGTGAGCCTCCTATTATTATTGGATTGTTGTGACTCTGTTTTCTCCTTGCTGTAGTTTGTTACACATGATTTCATATTGATGGGTCTTTCCTCCTATTATGTCATTTTGATAGACCTTTTGGTGTAACACAGCCATATAAAGGTATGTGCAATCCCTCTTTAAATGGTCACGCGAATTAGCGTCATCACAACAAACACGTGGTACGAGTGAGTTTGTTTTCTTTTTCAGGGGGACGACCTGTGCTCTTTTCCATGGTTCTGGTACCAGACATTCTCGGAAAGATAAAGTAATCAGGTGACTGATGTAATCTATCACCTCGTCAAGAATGTCACTGAAGCATTTTGGGGGGCGGCATCATTAGGAGAACCTGACTGAACACTTTTAGCAATACTAAGCGTTAAATGCCTATCCGGAATTTTATAACAATTCAGGCAAAGAGATGTAGCCAGGCTCCTATCTCTCTCATTCTGTCTCAAGGGCCCATCTATCTTTTTTGTAAATGAGGCGTGTATTAATTCCACTTTATTTATGAAGTGGTCAGCGATGGAGTTACACAGTTCATCAGAGAAAGTGTCTTGGGCAGTTAATCTATTCGGGACAGTGATTTCTTTATAAATAGCAAATAATTCTTTAGCTGGATTTTCCGCATTTCCGATTCTGTCCCTAAAGAACTTTCCCTTCGCTACTCTAATCATTTTAGAATATTTTCTTAACTCCACTTTATAAAGTTGTTTACGCCTTGTGTCATAATTTTTATGCCAGCAGCGCTCCAACTTTTTACAAGTAGCTTTGGCTATTTTAAGTTCCTCAGTAAACCAGGGAGCTGTTTTGATACGTCTCACTGGCGCTTTAGTGGTCCAAGGTGCCACCTTATCGAGTGCCTTAGCCATCCACTCCTCATAAGCAGCCCAGTCTTCTATCAGACTATCGCTCCGAAGGGGTGGTTTATCTAATAGGGCCAGTCTGTATGCTTCTTGTGAAAATTTCTTCCAGTTCCTGCGTTTATAGGACAGGGATTTGGTCATTTTCGCTGTGTTAGGGTCGCTAGCTATTTCAAAGGAGATAAGTTTGTGGTCAGACCATGAGATTCTTATAGGGGGGGCCACTGTTAAAGCCTCCCAGTTGGCGAATATAGGATCGAGCAGGTGGCCCTGATGATGTGTGGGTAATCTGGATTGCAATTCCAGCATCAAGGAATTCAATGCACCCATAAGAGCTTGCGCCTCTGTACATTCGGCATTCTCAAAGTGTAGGTTTAAATCACCCAAAAGGAGAAGATATTTGTATCGTACTGCCGATTGGGTGACCACGTCTATCAGGCTTTCACTAAAGGTGGCTGCCGGGCCCGGGGGGCGATAGATCAGGTAACCATTTATGGTGTGTTTCGGGGAGATAACTAGGGTGAAAACACCGGCTTCACAATTCATGATTTTAACAGATTTTAGAGTGCATGTTAGGTCTTTCCTATGAATGATCGCGATTCCGCCCCCTCTCTGTTCTACTCGATCCAATCTGAGCAGACAATATCCCTCTGAAGTGGCATCAAGGGTATCCGGGGATGAGGCGTCGTCTAACCACGTTTCCGTGAGAAAAAACATATCGGGCTGACAGTCCACAATTAAGTCGTGGATTTCGATTGTGTGTTTTCTCAACGAGCGGCAATTTAGCAACATCATTTTGACGCTTGCCTTTTTCCGCGTTGTGTTAGGAGAGCGAGGTTTGAAGGAGCACTCAGGGCATTGAAGAGGTAGCATCTCAGCCCGTAATAAATGCTCACAACATTTAGGGATTTTGGGGCATAAATACAAAAGTTGTTCTCTCGAATACAGAACTCTACCTGAGATGTTTTGATTGCCACTTACAGGGGTTCTGGCCCTGGGCCGCGTCAGGTGGCGGACGGGCGCAGATGGGCTCGCCTTTGGCTTGCCTTCGGCGCGCCATCGGCGTGCCCGCTGCGCGCGTCTGCTGCGCGTCCGCTGCATCCCCTATCTTTATAGTGCAAGGAGGGGCGCAGTGGCAGGACAGCGCGACAAGAGCGCTGACCTGCTTCCTGCCGAGCCCGGAAGTGTTGGGCTGCCTCACCCTCCGCGTGCAAACACCCACAAGGACGCGGCGGAACAGGGCGGGCCACAGAGGTAAGAAGCAGTGAGAATCTCACACAGTAATTGTCAACAGTTTTTAAATCAACTAAATAGCCCAATAAAACGGTATTTTAAAAATCAAGGGATTAAATTTAAAATTCATCCAAATAGTTCCAACATATTCTGTATAGCAGCATAAGTAGTTAGCAGCAGTTAGCACACACTAAAATGCTCTTTAGCAGCAGCTAGCTTACGCAAATGGATGCGTCTGACTCTGCCACCGACAGACCTGCATACACCCAATTGGCTGGATATCCAGCCAATATTGGCTGGATTACAACTGACTCGTGTGTCGACCCTAAAGGTCGATATGTACTGCTAAAAGGTACTCTGCATACCACACCGATGACCTTAGCAGCCGTTTAAGGTCCTAACATTGATGACCAGACCCTATTTGAAACCATATGGTCCAAGATACAATTGTTTGGGGGTGTGATTTCAATGCTGTCATGCAGGACTCCTTGGATCGTGTGAGGACCTCCAGGCAGCTACACCCCAAAACTACTGAAGTACTCAGTTCCATTGCGCTGGAATAATAGATATCTGGCGCTCATGGCACCCAGACACCCAAGAGGGCATGTGCATCTCATCTTGCCATAAGGCCTAGTCCAGACTACACTACTGGTTGGTCACACAGGATGTATCCTCCTGGACCACTAGCATCAAACACACACCAGACACGCTGTCTGATCACACTCCGGTCCAGCTTAACTGGACTGTACCATGGGGTGTGGCTAGCCGTCTAAAATGGTGGTCGCAACTCTGTAGAGCTCTGGACCCTCTGGGAGGGAATTGACTTATCCTACGCCGTCCCACTGGGACACATATACAGGAGCGCCAAGCACGGAGGAGTGTGGCATTCTGCTCTGACAACAGCCCTACACTGCAGATACTGTCTGGGGCCTATCGACCGCTAGACTCCTGCGGAGGCTGGGGCCTGGCATGAAGCGGGAGCAAGTGCCCGATACAGACCCTTGGGCATGATACCGCCCGGGACCTGCCCTTAGCATGAGGGTTTAGGATCCCTTTTGTCACCCACTCGACAGTGCTCCACCTGCCACCCGCCCTCTAAGGACGAGCATGCTGATGGATTCCCCTGCCGGGCTGCTGCAGTGGAGCGGGCGGCCTGGCAGAGGGACTGCCCTCGGCTAGGCAGCGAGTGAGGAACATCATTGTGTGGAAAGGGCTTGACGAATACCAGTGCGGTGAGTATGGGAACCGCAAGATCCTGCACCGACCCACACACTCTGCCCCTGGGTCTGCGGCCTGCTGGGGACCCGGGAACTGCTATTACGCCATTGGAGATGATGCAGGACTACTCGGGTCCGTGCATGGGGAGAGGCTGTGACCCGCGACAGGACACGGGCCCGTGCGTGGTGCGGACATCCAGGAATGCAGGGATACAGGGCCTGAACTGGGTATAACGGTGGCGGAATCCCTTGGCTCTGACCCCACGCCACCTATTATGTGTCTCCCACACAGCAGAAAGTCAAGCGCGCTGCAGATGACTGCTGGAAGCCTGTGGCAGAGGGACATTCAGTCCACAGACCGGGCCACCCAGGGGGCGCGCACTTGAAAGGGGTAGTGACATGCCAGGAGGATCAACAGAGGACTGTAACAGTGCCAGGTAGAGCGACACGATCCCATATTGATTCCTGCAATCTGCCCCTGAGCCTTGTGGGCTGAGAGGTGCACCGGGGTGTACCCTTTGCTGACCGCAAGCTGACTGGGCCTGGAGGGATACAGATAGACATCAACCACCCCCATGGATTGGCCTGAGTCCCTGAAGTAAATTGCAGGGTAGTTGCTGAGACCTCTCCTCCCAACTTCACTCGTAGTACAGAGCTCCCTCACACGGGACCCTTGGCACTTATAACACCAGCTTTTACTGGGATACAGCAACGCAGGACACGTTCCCCTGAGGCAGACTGGGCCTACTCTGCACTTGGTGAGACACCACATTTAGCGAAGAATGTACGGTGGGATCCCACAGTGTTGTGCACAGTAACCGTCATACAGGTGAGACCACACAGGTATGCACTGACCAGAGGTCTCACCTACGAACTTAAGGGCACCACTGTCCACTAGAGCTAGACCCATTAGCCGTGCCTGGAATTACACAGGGAGACACCGGCTTACCTATCCCTTACCCCACCGTCAATACTCATTCAGCATACGCTGAGAGACAACAAGGCTGTGTCATATCACTACCTGAGACATTACCGACACCCCATCCGGCTATATCACAGAGGCGGACTAGTAGTGAGCCTGGTAGCAACGTTACATCATGGGCAGGGTCCAGGCGAAGACGCTGGAAGGACAACAAGCACCTGACCCCTCTCCTACCATGACAGACCACACTAGTCTGCCAGCCTCGCCTGGGGCAGCATCTACTGGACACACAGCTGGGACCCCCTGATAAACTGGACCTCATTCTCAAGGAGATCCAAGACTCTAGAACGGCGCTGGAACTACAGATGGGTACGCTCATCACGGGACTAATGCTACTAAGGGCAGAACACAATAGGGTGGCTGACACGGTCAAGGACCACGGCCAATCTATCACAGACCTCACCCCCAAAGTGGCGGACCACTCGTCCACCTTGCAACAACTACAGCAGCAAATGACAACACTCATGGACCGGGTGGAGGATGCGGAGGGCAGAAATAGATGCAAAAATATACGCGTCATTGGACTGCCGGAACCCTGTGAAGGGAGTAAGGCGGCAGACTTCATGGAGACATGGTTCAGAGACCATGTGGCGTCTGAGGGGCTTTCTCCGTTCTTCTGCGTGGAACGGGCCCATAGAATCCCGACAGGACAACCCAGACCTGGCGCGCCGCTCCGCCCTCTGATTGTGAAAATCCTCAATTATAGAGATTCTTACTACAGAAAGCAAGAGAACAGGCACTAATCCAGTTAAAAAAAAAACGTATATCCTTGTACCCTAACTACACCATGTTGGTACAGAGACAGAGATCATCCTACCAGGCAGTAAAGAAAAAACTTCAGAAAGCACAACTCAAATACACACTCTTATATCCAGCCCGGCTGAAGGTTATACATGACAAAAAGACCCACTTTTTTTTAAAGTCCAGCAGATGTTGAGGAATGGATGGAAGTTATGTGCATTGGTTCTAGCCACATCAGCCACCCAGACCTCTCTCTCACAGGACTCAGACAAACTCCTGAAAAAGACCTCTCATCGTTCCCAGAATCCTAACAGGAGTAAAGGAGGTGCTGGCCCATCGCAAGAACAACAACGACAGGACGAGGAAGGAGCGATTGCGGTTGCTGGTGCATTCCGTGACAACTCGAACAAAATTTCTACTGATTCAGACGACAGTACTATTCATTCGGACTCCGAGCACAGCATAACTCTCTTCCCCACAATCACACCTAGGGCAGTCGATGACATGATTAATAACTGAACACAGATGACGAGTTAACGATACCTGAGACTGATGCTGCAGTCCTTGCAGCTGGCACCGGCTGTGTGCCTGAGAGACAATCGTATCTTTTTGCATGGAAAGATTTATATGTATGCTGATCACCTCCTATGTTCAGTTTTGTGGTATGTAGGGCTCAAGCTGTATGCTCTGTTGGTATAAACGTTGCACCCCGGTACATCTGGGGTTTGTTCTATTTTAGGGGGGGCTCCGCAGTACTCTTCTATATGATTGATTACGTTGATAACACTGTCCCCAACACACCTGCACACACACCCCCGAGGGGTAGGGCACCGTGGTGCCACTGAGTTGCAGATCTTTCTATGACCATGACCAGGTATGAGGTTGGCTGCCTCCCTGCTAGCGTATGCGCCGTTATCTGTTCTGTACTACTTGTTCATCACTGTTGGGCCCGGAGCAGTTCAGGCGCTGTGCCAAGTTTTGTTAAGGTTAGGGGTAAAAGGGGCTCCTGCTCAGGTCTGCTCTACCGGTTTCCCGTAGGCAGGAGCTCCATACTATACATAGGAACATGCCAAGGAATGCTAACACCATAGGGTCGTACAACCTAATTACATGGAATGTATGGGAATTAGGAGCAATCCAGAAAAGGCACTGTATTCATGCATATCTCCTCAGGCATAAGACACAGGTGGCGTTCCTCCAAGAATCCCATTTAACCGATCCTGAAACACAAAAAATGCGGAAAAAATGGCATGGACATATTTATTCTACCAACTATTCTGCTTTCGCTAGGGGGCCGACCATTTGGATGGGGTCCCATTTCTTGAACTGGAGTGCCGGTGGATGACCAGGGCTGATACATCCTGGTGAAAGGCACCTTTATGGCTCCCTGGTGGTCCTCGGCAGCGTTTATGCCCCTAATTTTGACCAGGACCAATTCCTGAGTAGGCTGGGTACAGTATTAGCGGACTGGGATAGTATCCCCTGGATATTGGGAGGGGATTGGAATGCTGTACTGGGCACTGCTCTAGACAGGTCACACCCACCCCTACTTGGTACAAACTCTAGCAAACTAACTGATCAATTCACAACATGGGTGGATGAGTGGACACTTTATGACGCATGGCGATGCCTTTATCCAACCCACAAGGAATATTCTTTTTATTCTCCAGTACACAATCTCCATACCAGAATTGACAGGTTCCTCTGCTCGAGATCCATCATCACGAAGGCCCACCACTCCACATATCTAGCAAAAACCTTCTCCGATCACAACCCCCTAGAGCTCACACTCAGCTGGGGCACGGTGCCCACCCCAGTACCCACCTGGAAATTGTACCCACACCTACTTGAAGATTCCCCCTTCCGCACGACCCTGTCCGACACTATTACTAATTACTTGGCTGAAAACTGGAACACAGCCTTCTCTAATTTGATTGAATGGGATGCTCTAAAATTGGTGATAAGGGGGGGCAGCGATTGGACAGTTAGTGGGGGCTAGACAGGAGACACACCAAAGGTTAAAAGGCATTGAACACGAGAAGCATTGCAATCTGCCCACATAGATCATGCGGAATCGCTAGAGACACTGCAGACAATAGACTACCGGGCATTTCTCCAACGTAAACACACCGAAGCAGCTAGATCCGGTGCACTGATTGCCCGCATAGTCAGAGACAGACCAGACCCGCCAATCATATCTAGAATCTGTACCCTGGCAGGACACATAGTCCACACAGAAAAATAAATAAATGTGGCCTTTCACGATCACCTTGAAGCACTCTACGCACTCCCTGCTCCTGTAGCAGGCTCCTCCATCAAAGAGTTCCTACAGGATCTCCCCTTCATGGTGCTTCCCGACGACGTGCAAAAAGACATAGATGGCCCCATAACTCAACAAGAAATCCGTGCTGCAGTTATGGGGTTAAATCGTAACAAGATGCCTGGGATTGATGGACTCCCTGTAGAATTTTACCATACCTACTCAGAGTCCTTGGTACCCACGCTAGAGGCCGTGTACAGGGCTGCCTTTGAGACTGGCCACCTGCCAGATTCCACCATGCAAGCGTTGGTCACGTCCATACCCAAACCAGGGCGAGACGGTTTAGAGATGTCTAATTACAGACCTCTCTCTTTGTTATCCCCTGAATATAAAATCCCAAGTAAGGCCCTTGCTAATCGCATACAACCATACCTTAATACGCTTATTCACGCTTATACCAAACCGCAGCACCTCCCTAAACACCAGACGGCTACACTATGTAATGAAGGCCACCCCACAAGCTTATTAATACGCAGGGTTCATAGCACTGGACCTTAGACAGGCATTCGATTCCCTCTCTTGGGACTTCATGTTTGCGACATTGAGAAGGTTTGGATTCCCGGACCCTTACCTTAAATGGGTTTGCTTATTATATACGTCCCCTACGATGAGAGCTCGCACAGGTCACTACATCTCAGACCAATATAATAGTCACAGGGGCAGGAAGGGGTGCCCATTGTCCCCATGTTGTTTGTACTTGCATTGGAACCCTTAGCTATAGCTCTTACGGACTCAGTAGGCCGGCTTGGCATTCCTATTGATGGAGTACATCATCTAATATCCATCTATGCAGATGACATACTCCTATACTAACGGGACCTGACAACTGACAATGCCCCTCTCCCTAATATATTTGCACCTTTGAATGCCTGTCAGGCCTGACCATAAACCCTGAGAAATCGACAAGCTATTTCTTTCAGGAGACACCACACCTAACCCACCTGCAGTTTGGCACTTACACCTTACCGGTAACTCCCCACCACTTTCAAGTACTTAGGCATTCAAGTCTACAAAACGCAGGCAGATCAAATTGAGGGCAACGTACTGCGGACGATAACTGGTCTCCGTGCTAGAGCAGGTTTCTGGTCCTCTCTACCATTATCAGTGATGGGACGAATCACCATCTCAAAAATGGTGATTCTGCCTCGCCTATTATACTATTTCGTGAATTTGCCCGTGGTCCTCCCACAGTCCATTTTTAACACATTGAACACTATCCTGGTGAATCTCATTTGGGGTGCTGGCCGCAGACGAATAAGTCTTCGGAAGCTTCAGCCGGGGACACAAAATTGCGGCCTGGGAGTCCCTGACTTTAGAAGTTACTACTACGCAAGTCAGCTCCAGTGGCTATCATACTGGACTGCAGGAAGGAATTTGCAGGAGATTGGGTTTACGCTCCAGAGGTTAGATCGGGGCGAGCTACATTCCTTGCTGCTGCCGAAGGCTAGGATCCCCCCAGATTGCCCTCCCCTACTGGATATTGCCCTACACTGTTGGAGGAAGGCTCTATTTTACACAGCTACAGCGATCCCGTACGCCACTAACATTCCCACCATGGTATCCCCACAACACAGGAAAGACTCACGAGGGCCAGAACCCAGGACTAGACAGACAATGGGGTTGAAGACTTAGGTGCATTCTTTGGTGATGGCACCATGCTAGATCACGACTCCTTTTTACAGGCCACAGGTGCACCACAGCGCCTATAACTATAACACGCTACTGTGACACATTATATCAGAACCACATGGGCCCCACAGAGGAATGAACTTTCCACAATATAACTTGGTACACCTCTTATACTACATGGGACATGGAGGGCATTTAGTGCGATGGTAATACACTAGAGTTCGGGCACATGCAGCAATCACACTTACCTTACTTAGAGCACACTGGGCGGAGGACTCCAGCGTTGAGATTATGGACAAAGCACTGAAATGTATGCTGGAACACCCCAGAAAAGTATAGCGTAATGCAAAACTGAAATTTATCCAGACGATGATCCTTCATAGATTATACCTTAACCCAAAAAGGATACAGCGCATGTTTCCGAACTCCCCCCATTGTTGCCCCCGTTGTGAAGGAGATGATGCAGACTTTATCCATATGCTATGGTCTTGCCTTCAGTTGGCGATTGCCACCGCATGCACTGTGAGACACTGTATTTAGGGAGGAGGTCCGCGAGGAACTCCTGCAATACTTCGCTATAAACATAAAATCCGTAGATTCCCCTTCAACACTATGGGAAGCCTTCAAAACTGTCGTACGTGGTGTCTGCATATCCAAACAACCGAGGGTGTTAAAATCCATCCGCTCCACCCTGGAATGGATAGAGAAGGAAATACAACAATCGGAGACACTGTACTTTCAAATGGGTCTGATGCACCTCACCACTATTCGTGAACAAATTCCTGGGGAAATGTGCCAGAGCCCACAGATATGGGGAGGGAGATCGCCCAGGCAAAGCATTAGCCTGCATACTCAACCAATAATGTACTTCCGCTTATATCACCAAGCTCTTGGAAGGTAATTCCAGCCCTGCAAGTGGGCAGTCTGCCACCCCAGACAGAATGAGGAGATTCTATGAATCCCTCTATACCGCAACCCAGGACGGCCCTCACTCGGAGCAGCAGACTTATCTAGAATCTATCAGACTGGTCTGGTTAAGCAACAGCCTTAGGAAATATTTAGACATGCCATTTACCAAAGAGGACACTACCCAGGTTATTAACAGTTTACCTGGAGACCAAGCGCCTGGCCTAGATGGCCTATCATCATCATTCTATAAAATGTACGCCATCAAACTTGCTCCCCACCTGCTAGAGGTGTACCAAGAATCCCTCAAAACAGGCCACCTCCCCCCGATGATGCACGAGGCTGTGATTGTGACAATCTTGAAGCCAGATAAATAAGCAAATAAATGCGATTCTTATTGCCCGCTTCCCCTTATTAACATAGATGTGAAAATACTGACCAAACTGATAGCCAATAGATTACAGCCGCTCCTACCCCTCATCGCTAGACCGGACCAATCTGGCTTCATTCCCAGGAGATCCACCTCACATAACCTACACACCTTTTTCTCCATACTTCATCAACTAGAACCCAACCTCCCTGCGCTCTCTGCGTTCTTAGATGACACAAAGGCATTTGATTCCCTTGAGTAGCTGTTCCTTTTCAATATACTCCCCAGGATTGGCATAAGCCCAAACTTCCTGAAAACTATTAATTTGCCTAATACTAACCCGACTGCCAGGGTCAAAGTTAACGACTTGCTATCAGAACTGTTACCCGTAGCCTGAGGCATTAGACGGGGTGCCCCTTGTCCCTTTTATTATTTGCGATAGCTATGGAACCTCTGGCGGCCAGGATGCGCCAACACCACACAACCAGGTGACTAGGCCTCACAGATAGAGGTTTGATTATATCAATGTATGCAGACGACAACCCACTATATGTTTGCATACCCGGTGCTGCGCGAAATTCTCCTCATCGGAGGCATGTCAGGCATACAGGTTAATTGGTCCAAATCGACCCTCCTCACCTTAACACCAGCCCCAATTACACTGGACCTCGAAATTCCGCTCACCTGGGTGGAAACAGTGGTCAAATACCTTGGTATATGGCTCTCTATGGAGCTACAGAGATCTGGCATTTGAATAATGGTTGGCTTATCACCTGGCTGGAAAGCAAAATCTCCATTTGGGCTAAATTGCCGCTATCGCTTGCTGGTAGGATAGCAATTGTTAAAATGATAATTCTGTCTAAATTCCTGGACCTCTTTCCAACATTCCCCTTCCTCTCACGCAGGCCTTCTTCAAACAACTATGCTCCCTTTTAATTTCTCTTGCTGGGTGGGTAAACAACCATGTATCTCTTGGGAAGTCCTGACACTGCCATTGACAAGGGGAGGTCTTGGGGCACCAGAAATTGAACTCTATGATCTGAAAGCTCAGGCTCAATACCTCCACTATAAGGTCCACCCCATCCCATTCCAACCCCATGTGGCAGTGGAAACAGATGTCACTTTCCCAGCACCCCTACCTGCCACTATTTACTACACCTACAAAAAGAGCCAAAGTAGAAATCAATACAATAGAAATTCTAAGCTGGGCATGGAAGGGACTTAGATGCAGCGCAAAACTTTTATTACTATACACCCCATCCACGCCACTAGCTCACCACCCTAGCTTCACCCCAATGCAAGACGCTGTCTCTATCCAAAGAGCCCACCGGATGGTGCTATCCATTTTCGCTGACCTGTATCCAGCTAATGAATTCCTACCTCAGCCACAAAATTCAGACAGAACCCGCACCCCCCTCCTGGAACTGCTACCTTATCACCAACTCAGAGCTAACTGTCGACAAATACATAGCTCATTTCCTGCTGCACCTTCACCCTTACTCTTGTTGGAAAACAAACTAACGAATCCATCGCTCAAGAAGCTGATAACCCGCATTTCTAATACCACACAAAATAATACCCTGATCACAACACTGGGGGCCCGATGTAGGTCAGTCGGTAACGGCCGAAAATCGGTATTTTCGGCCGTTACCGATCGGAATAGAGACAACGGGATGTAGGAGGCCGAAATCCGGCGAAATCGGCGATTTTACCGATTCGGAAAGTCACCGAGTCGGTAGAATTCCGAATCGGAAAAAAGTAGGAATCGGAAAAATCTCCGATTTGGTAGAATACCTAATCGGAGATTTTTCCGATTCCTACTTTTTTCCGATTCGGAATTCTACCGACTCGGTGACTTTCCGAATCGGTAAAATCGCCGATTTGGTATAAATTCCGAATCGGTGAAAATCCGAATCGATGCGAAAAGCTGAAGATTGAGATGTAGGTAAGCACTGAAATACCGAATTTGCTTCAAATTCGGTATTTCAGAGTCGGAAATTACCATGGATTGGAATCAGGTGGTAACCAGGTGCAACCTATAAAAAAGGACCCAAAATGCAGTTCTACTTGCAACATGGCAGCTTTCTATGTCATAGCAAGACGGCTACGGCTACAGCAGGAAGGAGAGAGGGAATGGCTGAGACAGGAGCAGGTGTATAGACAGCGGATCACCCTGTGCATGCTGACAGATCCAGAGATCCTACAGAGGTACAGGCTGGAGGCAGAGACCATCAGAGACCTCATTAGGGACCTCCAACCCCTGTTGCAGCACCCCACCCCAAGGGCACACGCAATCCCTGTGCAGGTGCTATGCTGCCTACACCTGCTGGCGTCTGGCAGCTATCAAAGTGTAGTTGCTGTGGCAGGAGGGGTGACCCAGAGCAGCCTGTCAAGGTTCTTCCACAAGTTCCTTGATGCCATGATCCAGAGGATGGACCACTACATTTCCTTCCCTTCCACCCATGCAGAACTGGCACAGACAAAAGCTGAATTCTATCAGATGGCAAGATTCCCCCACATCATTGGCTGCATAGATGGCACACACATTCCGATTTGCCCCCCTGCTGACACGGAATACGTATACCGCAATCGGAAGTCACGGCACACCATAAATGTGCAGGTGATATGCAATGCTAAGTGTGTCATCACTGACCTGGTTGCAAATTTTCCGGGGAGTACCCACGACTCCTATATCTTCCAGAGTAGCGGCATTTATGCACGGCTGATGGCAGGGGAATTTGGTGAAGGATAACTCCTAGGTAAGACACAGTGTCAGACCCCCATAACCAAAATTGCAGTGTGAAGTACATGTATGCATGTGAGTAATGTTACCCCTTCTCCTTCTAGGCGACAGTGCATATGCCCTACGCTCGTTCATTCTCACCCCCTACCTCAACCCCTCAACACCCAGCCAAAGGAGGTACAACCGTGCCCACAAAAGCACGAGGAATGTAGTGGAAAGGACCTTTGGCATCTGGAAGAGCAGGTTCAGATGTCTGCACAAGAGCGGAGGTGCAAGGCAATATACCCCCATCACCTGCTGCAAGATTATTGCTGTCTGTGCAATGTTGCACAACCTTGCAGTCAGGAAAGGCACTGAGGTTGAGTCATCCGACTACGAGGACCCTGATGATGACAATGCTGTGCCACTACCACAACCTGCTGGACTCCCTGCACCAACTGACGGCAGATACAGGCGTCAGGAGATAACAGACAACTATTTCTGAGTGAGTACAGATGCACAAACAGGTCAATGTATGTTTTCAGAAATTAAATTTAATAATGTTGCATCAACGTTACTGCACTGATGTGCAACAAAAGAAAAGTTAAACAAGAAGGGTTAGAAATGTCCATTGTCCAGGTTGCCTCACCCGCACTGGCAGTCTTATTTTTTGCTGCGCTTAGCAGGCCCACTAGGATGAGCCTCACCCCTTTCTGAATGCCCTGCAGCCTCAGCTGAGCGCCTGCTGCTCCGGCGTGGCTCTGACACTGCGCTGGCCGGGCTGCTGCGGCTGCTGCTGTCCCCAGCCTCGCCCAGGACGGGATTCACTACGGTGTTGGAGATCAGTAGTGTCTCCATGGCGGTGGTAATACGGCCCATGCCCCTAGAGACCTCGGACATGTTCTGTGTGAGGCTGGCCTCCATGTTTGCCCCACGTTGGCATAGCTGGGCAGTCGCAGCTGCAAGGCGGTTGAGTGACCTGTTCTGTATTCGTGCATCCCTGCGACGACATAGCTCATGGTCATCCAATCTGTTGCAGAGCTGGGTGATGGCAGTGGTCATTCGGCCAATAGATGTAGCTATCTCCTTGTTGCTGTCAACAAAGGTCTTGAAGCCCTGTGTCATTTCACCCATCTGCAGGTTGTGCAGGCGCAACTGGCGATGGCAGGCCAGGATGGATTTTGCCTGCATCCTCTGTATCGTAACCATACTGGTCTCCAGCCCTGCGAAGACGCTGCCTCCCGGAGCTTGTATTGGGCTGCTGGTTGCACGTGGCCTCCGTGGATTTCTGCTGCCCTGCTGTGTGTGCTGGGGTGACGCTGGTGTCACAGGGTCTTGTGCAGGAGCCTGACCCGCTGCCCCCTCCATGATGACTAATGGAGCAACAATTCTCCTCCGGGCCGGGGATGTGGCAGGTGCAGGGTGGCTCTGTGGTGGTGTGTTCTCCGGGGAGAATAGCAATGTGGGCGACTGAGACAGAGACAGTCGGGGTGAGTGTGGATTAGTGAGGGAATGTCCAGTGTCTTCCTCATTGCCCAGGGCACAGCTGTTGTCCTCCTCCTGTGCTGCTGCACTGGTGCTTGCCACCGCCACCGCACTGGCTGTTGGTGCTGGAGCTGGTGCTGGAGCTGATGCTGCTCCCCCGCCTGATGGTGCCCCTAGGTATAAAGAAGCATTTGTCAACTGGGTGCTAATGTGTTCCAGTCACTACTATTAAAGCATTGCACATCTCATTACAAACACGTTGATGCTGTATTACTGTTATTTTTCTTATGCTTCTGCTGTGGCATTTTTGGGTACTTTTGCTGACTACATTTAGCAAGATGCATTGCTCATGTCTGTTGCTAGCAGTACTGGCCTGGGGTTTGGCTGTGCATTGGGTCTATTGGGGAGGTGTCTGGTATGGTGTGTCAAGTTGCGCATGCTTCTTACCTGTAGCTGTAGCTCGGAATGAGCTATCCAGGTCCCCAATTCCCACGACACTGGCCCTCTCGATGGTGGTCGCCACTAGTTCCTCCAGCTGAGTGAGGGGTGGCGCACGGTTTGTTCCTCCTCCAGTAAGTCCAGCCTGCTTGTGCAGGTCAGCCAGTTTGCGCTTGGTCACGCCACGGATGTCGTAAAACCTCTTCTTGAGGTCGTCTAGGCTCCTGTGAGTGACACCAACGGCATTGACTTTCTCCCCGATGTCGATCCACAGCCTCCTCTTGGTGCTCTCCGGTACAGTGAGGGACAGCCTTCCATAAAGCTGCGTGTGCACCCTCACCACCTCCTCCACCAAAGTTTGCAGCTCCATGGTGCTGAATTTTGGATTCCTCTTACGCGCTGCCTTCTGGCTCTCAGTGCTGTTTGCCATGTCTCACAGGGATCCTGCTAACACTGCTGCTCACTGTGTTTGCTCAGCTCAGGCAGCTTTCCAGAAAGTTCTGATGAGTTGCACCTGCCTGGGTTGCCACTCCCTGTGGGGGAGGGTGCTTCCAGCTCATTGGCTGATGTGTTCAGTGTCACTCAACATGCTCGACAAATCGGCATTCTCCGAATCGGTATTTTCCGATTCGGTATTTTCCGAATATGTTCGGTAAATACCAAATCGGTATGTATAATGCGTTCCTATTGGCCTTTCGGCCCATGGGGCGTATTTCTATTTCCGATTCGGCGTTTACCGAATCGGTTGGATCCGCATTTTTAATTACCGATTCGGACGTGTCCGACCCGGCCTATACCGAATCGGTACTTGGCGAATCGGTACGTATCGACTCTCGATACCGATTGCTACCGATTCGGTATTTTTCCGACTTATTTTTCCTACATATCATTTTCCGATTTTGAAATACCGAATCGGTACGGATCGGTATTTTAAAATCGGTAAATGCCTTTTACCTACATCGGGGCCCTAATGCGCTGGTGCAGTGGTCCTCAGACCTCAACCCAGCACCCACTGACAAACAATGTGCCTTCTGTTGTCCTCAACTCAAACGCCTCTCTGCCAACTACAAGTTGTGGTTAATACATTTCAAATACCTGCATAGGTTATACCGCACACCATTGCAACTACACAAAATGAGCTTGCGACCAGATGCCACATGCTTGTGCTGTACATACACACAAAGAGCCCACCGGATGGGGCTATCCATTTTTGCTGACCTGTATCCAGCTAATGAATTCCTACCTCAGCCACAAAATTCAGACAGAACCCGCACCCCCCTCCTGGAACTGCTACCTTATCACCAACTCAAAGCTAACTGTCGACAAATACATAGCTCATTTCCTGCTGCACCTTCACCCTTACTCTCGTTGGAAAACAAACTAACGAATCCATCGCTCAAGAAGCTGATAACCCGCATTTCTAATACCACACAAAATAATACCCTGATCACGACACCTAATGCGCTGGTGCAGTGGTCCTCAGACCTCAACCCACCACCCACTGACAAACAATGGGCCTTCTGTTGTCCTCAACTCAAACGCCTCTCTCCCAACTACAAGTTGTGGTTAATACATTTCAAATACCTGCATAGGTTATACCGCACACCATTGCAACTACACAAAATGAGCTTGCGACCAGATGCCACATGCTTGTGCTGTACATACACACAATCCTGATTACTACACTTGGCATGGCTCTGCGGCCCCATTTCATTGTTTTGGGGAAAGGTGTTCGATATTATTAACGAAGTGACTGGTTTCCAAAATGCCCGCACTCCCCTAACAGCCTTCCTGGGTCAGTGGGTGACGCCCCTCCAGGCGCTGGCAGCCTGTCAGCCATGATGCTCCTACTCGCCAAACGTCGTATTACAATACATTGGGGATCACCAAGCGCGCTCAGCGTTACCAGGCGAATAAGAGATTTACCTACTGCCAGGAGATTCTCTCTGTGTACTAGGATCTGATGCCCACTGCATCATGACCCAAGGACATCCTGTTCTTAGCATGGGTTGCTGCACATACTGAAACAACACCTCATACTCTGCCAAACCATATACATCCATAACCTCACCCAAACAAATAGTTAGTACTACCCTTCTTGCCGCCATCTCTATTTATTTAGGCACCGGGTCACTATCCCAACGCGCCACGACTTGCATGTCTGTGCACTTGCCCTTCATATTGCCGTACACGTAAGAAGGGAATACAGTTGTTCTTCTGCCTTATGTGACCGAACTTATATCTCCACTGCATGAAAGTACCTTGTGGCTGTAATGAAACACTTGCCCTGATTGACCACTATAGTTGTAATCTGTCACTACCATCTCGATGCTCAAATGTACTTACCTTGCCTCAATATTTGATTCTGCTGTGACCGTAATGTGACTTGCATGTTACCTTTGTGTTACGCTTCAAAATGATAATTAAAAATCTCTAAAAAAAATAATAATATGGTGCTTGCTTACGTTACGAGGGACAGGTTTTGAAATCAGTTTACATGTATAATTATTACTGTTAGCTGCTTCAGTGTTTCACTGGCACTGCCACAGTTAGGACTGCAGTTGTCCTGGACATCTTTGTAAAGACCCACATGCATGGTTATATGCGCAAGTTTGCCAACAACAGCCATTGTTAAATGCACATGCCAGTGGTAACTTGCATCCTCAGGGGACATCTTAATTTGCCATGCAGTTCAAAACAAGCCGCACAGATGTGCAAATTGCATGTTGTGCTATGCATGGCGCCCATCTTAAGCGATTGGAAAGGAGTTGAAAGAGTTTATAGATTGTATGCCAAGGAGCTGGTTTCAACTATCGTGCAGCCTTTTATCAGCAAGTTTTACAGTGACAGGCATAAGTAATGCATGCATTAAAGGAGCCGGTTTCCAAATGTTATGTTATGTTATGTTATCCGAGCTTATATAGCGCACGGCTGTCCCAGCAAAGGGGCGTCCCGGCGCTTCCAACAACAGAGAACGAACCTGGTTACTACAGCGGGAAATCTCCAATATAAAACAGAGATCAAAAAGCAATTGTAATAGAAAGAGATAGGTTTTGATTGTATTGTATTGTATTGTGGTATACTTATATAGCGCGAGCCTGTCACCACCAAGGGCATCCTGGCGCTTTGAACATTGATCCAGCGGATTCAGCAGCTAGCCTGTCCTAGGGAAGAGGTAGGTTTTCAACGCCTTTCTGAAGGCTAGGAGATCTTCAAGACTTCTCAAGGATATTGGCAAGGAGTTCCAGAGTTTGGCCGCCGCTACTCTGAACGAGCGGCCACCCATCCTCACTCTCTGGAACCGCGGGACTACTAGTAGCCTGGATGACGAGGAACGGAGAGCTCGAGATGGAAGATACCAGGCAAACATTCTTTGCAAAGGGATCGGGCCCAGGCCATGAATAGCTCTAAACACAATACACGCTGCTTTATAACGAACGCGTAGATGGACCGGCAGCCAATGGAGTTCCTGTAACGCTGCCGTAGAAGAGCTGTGGTAGGGGCGGGATAAGGCGAGTTTGGCAGCCAGATTTTGTACCCTTTGGAGCTTGCCCAGAAGTGTTACCGGGGCTTCCAGAAGTAGTGCGTTGCAGTAGTCGAGTCGACTTAAGATGGTGCTCCGCACTACTTCAGGTCTGGCTTGCTCAGGGAGGAGGGCTAAAACCTTGCGCAGCATGCGGATAAGCATCATGCACGTTGAAGTGGTCTTATTGACGTGCAGATCCAGCTGCAAGTTGGGCCCAAAAATGACACCCAAATTACGCGCCGATTGTGCGGCTGACACTGTGTCTGAAAATGACAGGGGTCAGAAATCGTTTGGGAGATCTCTAGGAACTCGGTCGTTGGAGCAGTGCAGGACCTCTGTCTTAGTTCCATTGAACTGTAACGAGTTCAGGCGGAGCCATTCCGCTGTAGCCTGCATGCACCGGTGGAAGGTCTCCAATGGGACTGCATCCTGTCCCTCCAGTGAAAAGACCAGCTGGGTATCGTCCGCATAATTAAATGCGGAGATCCCAAAAGATTTAATGAGCTGGACTAGAGGGCGGAGGTAGATATTAAAGAGTATAGGGCTGATGGCTGAGCCCTGAGGTACTCCTTGTCCTACCCTCCGCTCCTCTGAACTAAAGGGAGGGAGCGAAACCCGTTGCTGACGATTGTCCAAATAGGAAATTAGCCAGTCCCTGGCCTTGTATTTGACCCCGCACTCTTCCAGCCTCGATATTGAGGTAGGATGGCTGACCGTGTCGAACGCGGCCGACATGTCGAGTAGCACCAAGAAGGCTGCTCGACCACTATCGACTCGCGCCCGCAGATTGTCTAACACGGTCACTAACGCGGATTCCGTCCCATGAGCTGGGCGGAAGCCGAATTGCGTCTCATCCAACCAGGTGTTCCCTTCTAAGAAGCCGGACAGAGTGCGGGTGACCAATTTTTCCATGATTTTAACTGGAAAAGGGAGCAGGGAGATTGGCCGGTAGTTAGAGAGGCAAGCAGGGTCAAGCGTAGATTTTTTTAAGAGCGGGGATACCACTGCCTTCTTCCAACAACCCGGTACAGTCCCTGTTTCGAACGACTGGCAGCAGATGGAGTGCAGAGGCTGAAAAAGTTCCTCCTGAAACAACCTCCAAAATTTTGGAGGAAGAGGATCAAGAGGCGAGCCAGATGAGATCGTGAGGGCTAGGCTGCCAAACTCCTCCAAGGAGGGGAGGGGAAAGCTACTCAGCTGGGGTCGACTGGCCTCATTCGCCGGAGCTCCCAGCCTGAAGGCCTGGTCCGAGGAGGGGAGGGAAGAGCTACTCAGCTGGGGTCGACTGGCCTCACTCGCCGGAGCTCCCAGACTGAGGGCCTGGTCCATAGCGGGAGGGGGAGAGCTACTCAGCTGGGGTCGACTGGCCTCAATCACCGGAGCTCCCAAGCTGAGGGCCCGGTCCTCTGGTCGGGGTCGACTGGAAGACGTGGCCGGAGCTTCCAAACAAAGGTGAGAAACCCTTTGCAGGGGTCGACTGGCCATCGCTTCCGGAGCTCCCAAACCAGGGGAGGAATTAACTGGGTCCTGCAGACCCTCCAGGATTCTGCAGATTTTGATAGCTTTCCGAAAATCTGACAGACTCTCCAATCCATGTATCTGAACCGGCAAGGAGTTCCTTAGTTTGGCCGCCAAGCAACAGAAGGAACGTCCTCCCGCTCGACAGTGCTTCACACGGGGAACAATGACCAAATGCTGCCCTAAAGAATGCAACGCGCGAGGTGGAACATACGGGGTCAGCAAATTACAAAGCAGATTAGGCGTAGCGAGCTTCAGCATCTTAAAAGAAAGACATAGAGTCTTAAATTGGATTCGCTCCGCCATGGGAAGCCAATGAAGTTTCCGGATGGTTTTAGTAATGGGACAGAACCGGGGGAGCCCCAACAAGGCTCTGGCCGCCGCGTTTTGAATACGTTGCAACCGGATAATCTCACCTTGATTATCCCCAAATAACAAGGAACTAGCATTGTCCAGTCGAGATAGAATAGTCAACTGGATAATCAGTTGACGTTTTGAGGGTTAAAAAAACTTCAAAAGAGGTTTAAGACCTCACAAGAGGCCGAAGCACGTACCGGCAACTTTTTTGGTACGGATTCAAAAGCTGAGAGAAGGATCCATCCACACCCCTAAATTCTTAACCTCCTCCTTAGGTTCAGGAGTCTTGCCTAGCGCCTTCGGCCACCAATGCTCACCCCACAGGCTTGCATTCTTACCGACTAACAGAACCTCAGTTTTACTTGCATTAAACTGCAATTAATTAGTGGCCATCCATCCAGCCACCTGCCTCCTCCATACGTTGTAGCAGAACACCATGCGAGACTGTGTCGAGACGGCACTAATATCCAACAGGATCAGTGCCGCCGTCTGACCAGAATCAAGAATGGTCCGCAGGTGTTCAGTCATGGTACGAGAGCAGTCTCGGTACTATGTCCGGAACGGAAGCAATTTTGCGACGCATCCAGAAAGTCATTGGAATGCCAGAAGTTAGTTAATGTGGTGTTAACATGGGCCTGCGCCATAAATTGGGAAGCTTGTCATAGACACCTGTTGCGGTGACAGGCACACCTTCAGTATATGTTTTATGCTTGTTTCTTGCACAAGCCGTGGTGAAGTACAAGCAGTTCATAATGCATGGCTAAGTTGGTAATGCAACTGTGTGTCATCTACTGACTCTGGCACAAGTGACTGTGTAATTGTTTTCTTTTCTTTTTCAGGGCTGAATGTTAACTTGTTATCACTGTGACTATGTGAGCTATTAATCCTCCTCCACCATTTTTACAGTGTCCGCAGGAGCCTACAATTGCTTGGAAGAAATGGTTTAGAGCATTTAATACTTTTCTTGGAGCCATTGATGGATTTAAATTTAAGATTGATAGAAAAAGATGGTTACTTGAGCACTCTTTGGGCTTGGAGGGTCAGGGACAGGGTCTCCCTGTTTATACACTTGAGAATGATGATGAGCTGGATGAGTATGTGGAGGTGGTAAAGAGAGGAAATGTAAAGCCACACAAGCTTTTTTCTAGGGAGCAATCTGCTACTGAATATATAGACATGTATGTAGCCTCATTGGGTGTACTCGCAGCTAAGTGCGAGTTTGGAAAATTCCCTGATCAATTGATCAGGGATCAATTAACAACCAGATGTCATACCAAAAAAGAAACAAGTGAGACTACTCACCTGGACAAATCAGCCATTAGATGAAGCTGTAGAGATACCCAATGCAACCCAGGATTCTAAAGATTCAGTTAAGGAACTTAACAAGACAGATGATACTAATTAAAGGCAACAAGTTTAATATAAACATGCCTATGGATAGGAACAAGACAATAGATGTGAAAACCTTTGAGTTTTGGCAATATTTATTATCAGTGTTTATCCAAATTTCATATTGCTTCTTCCAAGCAGTGTTCTACTTTCACTAAGGAATGTAACAAGTGTGGGGTCATTGGTCATTTTGTCAGAGTGTGTCGCTTGATTGCTAAAAAGGGAAGGCTGAATTTGGTGACTTAAGATAGTGTCTAACTGATGATTTGAATAATTTATTGTTGTGTGTAAGAGTGCAAAGGCAGGAGGTTTCTAGTTCTAGGGCTACAGTGCTGGAGCAAGAGGATGTGACCAATGATATGGGCAATATATTGTATTGTGTTAGAGTTCATGGAAATTACATACCTAAATCTGATGATCCAGTTGAAATGTTCAAAGTGAGTGAGGTAATTTAACCCTGGGTGTAGTTTGCGTAGTAGCACTCCACGTAGCTGCACATAGTATACTTTGAACTACACATAGTACACAAAGTTGCGTAGTGCATAGCTGATGGCACTGTGTACGTGTCTGCACTGTGCAATAACTGCAAAAGGCATCTTGCACAGTGCAAGTTATGATAAAATAAGTATCTATATCTTTATCTTTATATGCTAACGAGCATACACAACTTTCACAAAAAGTGAAACTGAAAAATTAGTTAGCAGTGAGAAAGCTGATTATTTTGGGATCCTCCCTAACCTTGGGGGAGAACCAAGCAGAAACCTTGAAAACAAAAAGCACATCTTGTTGAACGATTCCGTGGTGGTCCCATCCTCTTAGGACCACCCCAAGCACAGTTATTGGCAAAAAAAAATCCCAACCAAAGGCCCTGCAAAGCATTATGGGACGAGATTAGCAGTGGGCAGGAAATATTATAGTATCCAATATCAAAATAAGTCTACAAAGAGCTGCAGTTCAACTAGATGTTACTAGATGTCCCTCATGAGTCAAATGCAAAGTCATTGAAATTATTCTTACATCAAGCTGTGGTTCCACTAGTCATTACTAGATGTCCCTCACAAGCAGTAGCGGTCGGCAGTAGGTGTTTCTGTAGGGTGGTGATGTGGGCAGGGGGAGGGGCAGGGTGGGGGGTAGTAATGTATGGATTACGGAGTTTTACAGGTAAGTAAACATTTAAATAAATAAAACGAATTTCGTTGCACGCACTGCATTACATTTGATGATGCAGTGCGCGCAACAAAATTCGTTTTATTTATTTAAATGTTTACTTACCGGTAAAACTCCGTAATCCATACATTACTACCCCCACCCTGCCCCTCCCCCTGCCCACGTCACCGCCCTACAGAAAAACCTACTGCCGACCGCTACTGCTCACAAGTCAAATGCTTAAGCATTGAAACCCTTTCATGAAGCTTGGACACCAAAATCATCACGTCTCTCATTGCCTAATATTTTCATTCAAAAAGTTCACTTTTGTGGATTGGTTATATGCTTTTTAGCATGTAAAATTGCTTTATCAAAGCATCTGAGGATGTTGTTGATTTAACTGCTACGCTATGTGATTAAGCACAGTTTTTGTACTATACTACGTGCAATTTGCGGAGTGTGAATTAGTACAAACTACGTATGCTCCGTTAGCGTAGCATAGTACTGCGCCCAGGGTTAGTAATGATACCTTTGTTTTTTTTTTTTTTTTGTTTTTTTTTAAAAACCTTTATTGGAGTAAGCAAGAAAATACAAGGATGGGCCTACAACCACACGGGCTGGCCGCTAAAGAGGAGTCAAAATACAAGATACCTGCCCGCAGAGGCAACAATCGACCAACAATGCAATACTCCCCACGAAATACAGGACAATACAGATTTTATTTTATATGAAAGAACAAGCACACAACAAGGCGAAAGTATAGTACTGTCAGTCAGCCCAAAGGACGTAAAGGGGGTATAGCAGCAGGAGAACATAAACGGAGCTCCAAGCTCCAAGGAGATCGGGGGGGGGGGTGGGGAGGGGCGAGGAGATCAGAGGGGAGAACCGGAAACACCAGCACAACCCCTGTATAAAGGGTTCCAGGAACGCTCGCCTAGGGAGACAGGGTAATCTCAGCAGTGCCTACAAGGGGAGGAGTACAAATGTCGCCACGGTAGTCATTCCATTGACCCCAAACCTTCGTCCACGCCCCGGGTCTGCCCCTGGCCACATAGACAGTCTTCTCACGGAACATGGACCAGTCCATATTATCCTCCCATTTCGAGACGTCAGGGGGCCTAGAGGCCCCCCAGAGTTGCGCGATATCCCGCTTCGCAACCATATAACCCAGGGTGGCCCATCTGGTCTGGGCCACCGAATAGTCGGTGGGTTCCCAAACATTCAAAAGACAGCGACGAGGTTCCGGACGCAAGGACACACCTGTCACCACAGCCATCACTTCAAGCACAGCCGTCCAATAAGCAGCCACCATCGGGCACTCCCAAAGAATATGCAAAAAAGTTGCACTCAAACCACAGCCACGCTTGCATAACCCGTCGGAGGAAAAGCCCATCACCACCAGACGCGGTCCCGTAACGTACACCCGATGAAGGATCTTAAGTTGAACCAGACGGAGACGAGCCGGAATAGCCACCTCCTTCGGGGAGGAGAGGGCCGATTGCCAGTCCTCATCATCAAGTTCCAACCCATCGCCCACCCACGCTTCCCGAAGTCGGACCAGTAGGTCGGCCCGATTATTAATCAACTTTTTATAGATCAGGGAGATAGTGCTATCAGGAAGATGCCCGTCAAGGATACGGTCTTCAAGGGGGGAAGAATCAGGCGGAATCTCACCAGGAGCAAATACCGAAGCAAGGGCGTGTCTGACCTGTAGATAACGAAAGAACTCCCGACCATTCAGGCCATAGTCAGCCTGGAGGGCCTGAAACGACCGCACAGAACCCTTAGAGTACACATCCCCCACCTTACTAATCCCAATCACATCCCAACGGTCGAAACCCTTGGTAGACCAGAGACCGCCCAGACGTTCCGAAGCATAAAGCGGTGTCGCCAACGTCAAGCGATCTTCCCAGCCCAAGCTCACATTCGCAGCGCGCCACACAGTCAAAGCAGTCAATGTAGGTCCCACAAGATGGCGCCCAGCGGAGCGAGAGTAAAGCACTCTGTTAAAATCACCTCCCGGGAGCAGAAGTTTATCCATCTCGAACGCCGGATTACGACCCGGCGAAAACATAACGTGATTGATAGCAGACAGGTGGGAGGCCCAATAATATCTCTTAATGTCGGGGAGCGCCATGCCCCCGTCATACCACGGGATGGAAAGTTTCGCGAGAGCAATGCGCGGACGCCCATCCCAAATAAGCTGTCTCTGAAGACTCTCAATCTCCCGAAAATAGGTCTTAGGGATAGGATCATAAAAGTTCTGGAGAGCGTAGAGAAATCGCGGCAATGACATCATTTTAAACAGGGCCGCCCGACCCAGAGGAGATAAGGGAAGTGTACGCCAGCGGGCAACGTCCAAACGTAGTCTAAGCAACGGGGGAAGGAGATTACGATCAAAGCGAAGGGACGAGTCCAATGTAACAAAAATCCCCAAGTATTTGAAGCCATCCTGGGCCACCTGAATGGGAAGTCTACTCGGCAACGGAGGCAAGACACCAGATAAAACATATACACAGGACTTGGTCCAGTTAATTACAAGGCCCGAGTTAGCACCAAAGGACGCGAGAACGTCAAATAAAACGGATAAAGACTTACGAGGGGAGGTAAGGTACAAGAGGATATCGTCCGCATAAAGCGAGACACGGTCTTCAAAGTCCGGGGCCCAACGAATCCCTTTAAGGGACGGTTCCCACCGAAGCCAGGCCGCCAATGGTTCAAGAGCGAGTGCAAACAGCAGCGGAGACAAGGGGCAACCCTGGCGGGTGCCCCTGCCCAAGGAGAAGGGAGCCGACACCCTACCATTCACCACAACTTGCGCCAGAGGTTCCGCGTACAACAATTTAATCCAGCTAATAAACTCGCACCCGAATCCGAATTTCTCAAGAGTCGCCCATAAATAGGGCCACTCCACAGTATCGAAGGCCATAGAGGCATCCAAAGACGCCAAAATGGCCGGTTCCGCCAACAGCCCCGCCCTCGCTATCACGCCGTGAAGGCGACGTAGATTCAAAGCAGTGTTGCGATGCGGGATAAAGCCAGATTGATCCGGATGGACCAGGTCACCAAGAACCGACAGAAGACGGGACGCCAAAAGTTTCGCCAAAACCTTGGGTTCAACATTTAACAGGGATATAGGCCTATATGAGGAACAAAGGTCCCGCGGTTTACCATCTTTGGGGATGACGACTATCGTCGCCAGACGCTGATCGTAGGGAAGGATGTTCCGCTCTCGGGATTCTAAAAACATATCGCGGAGATACGGCGCCATCTTATCGGGACGTAACTTGTACAACTCAATAGGCAACCCGTTCGGGCCCAATGCTTTGCCCGAGCGGAGCGAACGGATAGCAGTAGCTATCTCATCAGCCGTAAAAGGGGAGTCCAAAGCAATACGGTCCAAGTCGGAGACACAGGGCAGAGTTATATCACGCAACAGAAGGCGAGAATCAGCCACATCCCTCACAGACACGGGAGCATACACAACACGGAAGTATTCGGCAAAACGGTCAACAATAGCAATCGGGTCAGTCACATTCTCACCACTCGCAGACTGAATCACGGGCACCACACGATTAACTCTTTCTTTCTTGTCCAACCACGCTAGGAGTTTACCCGCTTTATCACCCACATCATATAACCTGCCTTGTTGTTCTCGAAACATCACCTTTGCAGCGTCCGTGACCAGGGATTTATAGGCAAATTGTTTCAAACCCAGGGCGTGAAGTTTCTCAGGTGTGACACCAGAGTCCAGTTCGTTCTCCAAAGCCGAAATCTCCCCCTCAAGGTCTACCACCTCCCTCTTCCCGGCTTTCTTAGCTTCAACAATCAAGGAAAGGGCCTGTCCACGAATCACCGTTTTAAAAGCTTCCCACAGGGACACAGCCGAAGAGACCGACCCCTCGTTGTCCAGGAAATACGCATCCATGGACTTGAGCAAGAGGCTACGGGTCTCAGGGGAGGAAAGGTACCATGGGTTAATGGGAGCTACTCGGCCCGCTGCCTCCACCCCAACCTCAAAACGAAGCCAGAGCGGCGAGTGGTCAGAGATACCCCTCGGCAAATGCAAAATCTCACTGACCGCCGACGACTGGGCCGCGGGCATCAGGAAATAATCCAGCCGAGACAAACTGCCATGTGCCCCAGAGTGGAATGTGTATTGAAGCTGAGTGGGATGCAACAGTCGCCAGCAGTCCACAAGGCCAAAGGTATCTAGAAACCCACCCAACCACTGCTGAGCAGCCGGAGTATCCCTAGGGGGATGGCGATCGTGAAGGCCGGAAAGCACCGAATTAAAATCACCGGCCAGGAAGAGAGTACTATTAGGGAGATCTAACAAGACGCGGCACAAATCAGTGAAAGTAGAAGTCTGCAAACCCGGGGGGACATATACATTGAAGAGAGATAAGGTGCGGCCCTCATATCTACCCACCAAGACCGCATACCTCCCTCGGTCATCTTGAATCACCTCATCAATTGCCAGGGGGAGGGAGGTTCGAACAAGGATACCCACACCCCTGGAACCAGAGGTAAACCCCGAGTGTGCCACAAGGCGGTAGCCCCACCTATTCATTGCATAACAAACATTTCCAATCAAATGAGTTTCTTGCAGGAAAACAATGTCCGGTGATAAACGTCGTATACATTTCAAAACCACACTGCGCTTAATACGATCTCCCAGACCGTTAACGTTCCAGGAAACGAATTTTAACCCTCTATCCCCCATCCCATCCACCCGATCCAAGACCCCACGTCCATGAGCACGACATCAGAAACAGCAGCAAACACAGGAGCAATCCGCCTTGAAAACAACACACAGAAAAGAAAGAACTTCCCAACCCCCCTCCCCCAAACTGAAAAGGAACACCCCCCACCCTGCACCCCTGCAAAAAGCTAAAGAGCCACCCCAACCTGCAGTGTGCCTGTCGCCCTAGGACCCCTATTCTACACAAAGACCCCGGAGGAGGAAAGGCCCCCGTTCCACCCGCCCCCCGACCACACCAAGAACTAAAAGGAACAAACTAAAGACAAAATAATTATGCTGTAGAGGAACGCCGGCCAACACTCCTGAAAACGTGTGCAAAGTAAGACATGAGAGCCGAACAGTCAGATCTCCGCACCACCTTCGGCACCACCAGGGTGAGCGGCGGGCTCGGTCTCAGGAGGACGGTCAGGCAAGGAGTCCAGCCAGTCATTAACAACATCTGGTCGATCAAAGAAAAGGGTACGCTCGTTATACTCGACCCGAAGCCTGGTGGGAAAGAGCATAGCATAGCGTAGGCCCCGGTCCCGAAGACGTTTCTTGGCACCACGAAATTCCATCCGTTGTCTCTGAACTTGTTGGGAAAAGTCCGGGTAAAAGTTCACCGTGGCCTTTTCAAAGGCCACCGGGCCCTTCACCCGCGAAGCCTGCAGGATAGCGTCCCGGTCTCTATAGTGGAAAAGCTTCGCCACAATAGGTCTCGGCGGGGCTCCCGGCTTACCTTTGCCCCCCGGAACACGATGTGCACGTTCCACTGTGAAAAACTTAGTAAGACCAGAAGGGGCAAGATGGTTCAAGACCAGATCTTCAACCAGGAGATCCACCGAGTGGGGTTCTGGGTTCTCCGGTACACCAACCAGACGGACATTGCAGCGACGTGCCCTATTTTCAAAATCCTCCAGGCGTCGGGTCATGAAGTCGTTCACCCGACGGAGATTCCCAACCTCCGTCTGGAGCTCCGATACGTCCTTCGTGAGGCTGGATGATTTAATGGCCAATGATTGTACCCTTTCATTCGTCTTGCCGAGATCAGCACGAATCAGATTCACTTCAATAGCCACAGTGTCAAGTTTATGGGCCAAGGCCTCGTACTGTAGGCCGATGGATTCCCTCACGCCCGAAATGGCGCCCATAATGTCCTGCAGGGAGGGCTCCGCCGACTCCTCCAAAACTCGATCGGACGCTGTAATAGGACCAGGCAGGGCAGCTCCGGGGGACCCCTTAGAATGGGTATAGCGCTCCATAACATTTGATTGAACCGGAGCTCCGCGCAGAGGTGTTTTCGTCTTGCGCGTCTCCCTGTCCCCTCTGCCCGCCATCTTGAAGACGCGTCACAAGGCGAGCCACCAGGGTCAACGGGCCCGACACCGAATCGCAGGACCAAAGGTTCAAAAAAGGGCACCACACGGGTAGAGGTCGCCAAACCAGCAAATAGTCCACAGGAAGGCCCAACAGCCGATCTGCCTCCAAGTATCAGTCCCTGCACGACACGCACACTGTCGGCCCAAGTCGAAACAGAATCGAAACCGAAACTTAGGAGGGGGACCCACAAGGCTCGTTCTCCTGCCGCTGTTGTTCAATTCCAGGACGGCCACAGAACCGCACCCCGTCCCGGGCGCACCTCAAGGGCGGAGCCCAAAAGTTCAGATCACCATATCTCAGGAATCCAATGTCCAAATCGATTTCTGAAAAGTGCCAGGGTCATCAGCCAAACGTCCTCCACATGAATTCTTGCAGGAAATCAGGATTCAGTCAGGATAAAATGCCGGGAGCGGCGAGGGTCCGGAGAGCGCTGTGCTCAAGCGGCCATCTCGGATGCCCGCCAAGCTCCTCCCCCCAATGATACCTTTGTTAACGGACTCTAGGTCCAAAATTAATCTTATTTCCAAGGATACTGTTCTGAATAAGAATACCAATGAGAAAATGTTACCACTAGATGTCACCCCACATGGATATAATGGCACCAAGATCGACCCGGTGAGTTCCTTTGAAACTGTAATTAGTTTCAGAGGTCATGAGGTGGAAGGGAAAATGTATGTCTCACACTGTGGGCCAGACATTCTTGGTTGGCATCATCAGGCCTGCTTAGGTATTATTCTCAAGCCTGGTTATTTGTGTCAGATCTTAACTATTGTAGAAAGCTAACCTGATATGCATGCTGATAAATGATAAGTCGATCTAGAGCTACATGAAGATATTTTCAATGAACAATTGTGAATGTTTAATGGGTGTGAATTTGTCATCAAATTAAAAGACTGGAGTTTTCCAGTGACAAACAAGTTAAGAGGGGTGGCACTAAGTGTGAGAGAAAGTCTAATTGAGTTGTTAGATAACTTATACAAATAGAGTCTGATTGAATCCATTGAGTCATCTCTTTGTCTATCACCTTTAGTGGTGGCTAGGGAAGAAAACAGCAAACTCAGAATGTGTATTGATCTGAGGAGCTTGAACCAAGCCATCTGGGTGGAAGGGCATCCACTGCCTAAAATCGAGGAAACTATGTAAACCCTAGCTGTTGGAAATGTATTTTCCAAGCTTGATCTATGGTTTGTGTACCATCAAGTAGTATTAGTAAAATAATCTAGACATCTTACCACTTTTGTTACACCTAATGGCATGAATCAATTTTGTGGGATGCCCTTTGGGCTTGCTTTTGCGGCTGGGGTTTTTAAAAGAGTCATGAGCGAAGTACTGAGAGGGTTGAAGATCGTGCTTGTTTTCCAAGATGACATTCTCGTTTTTGGAAAGGATCAGTGAAAGGGGTTTGAAACTGAGGACAGACAAATGTAACTTTGGGGTACACCACATGTGGCATCTAGGCCATATGGTCTCGGGCAAGGGGATTGACCCATGCCCAGGCCTATTGAAGGCTAATGAAGAGGTACCAATTCCTTTGCACAAGAAGCAACTAAAGACTTTCCTGGGAATGCGCGAATATTATGGCACGTTTTTTGTGAAATGTTTCCACTATAGTTGAACCGCCCCCTTTTGTTTTTGAAAAAGAACGCAAGGTTTGGTGGGGTGAATCGCAAATGCTCGCCCTCAAAGAAATCAAGCATGGTTTGGCCAATGCGCCTTTACTCAGTCCATACACACCTGGTGAGACGCTATTGGTAACAGTGAATGTGAGTGGAGTTGGACTAGGGGCTGTGCTTTCTCAGATGAGAGGTAATGATGAACGCACAGTTGCGGCTGCTTAACGTATGCTCAGACCACTTGAGTGACAGTACTTGGTCAGTGAGCATGAGATACTTGCATGTGTCTGGACGGTGGAGTGCTTTAGAGCTTTTGTGTGGGGAACTAGGTCAGATCATAAGCAGCTAATACCTATGTTGAGTGGGAATAATGTACATTACGCCAAAACAACTGCTGGATTGGTGAGACTGAGTGTGAAGTTACTTTATTATTGTTATGATGAATTTATACCAGGAGGGAGAAATAAGAATTATTTCCAGATTACCAATTCTAGGAGAAGATGAAAATGATGATTATCAGGATTTGGAGCATTTGGTTGCCATTGTATTTTGGTTAAATGCCAAATGTGTTAGTGAAAAGAAGTGGCCAAGATCTTGCGTTTTACCTTTGTTCAACGCTAGATCTTGGCCACAAGAAAAGGTTGGCCAAGGGAAGGTAATTTTTCTGTGGAATGCCAGACATATAGCAAAGTACAGTCAGAACTCTCATGGGAGAATGGGTTGCTATTTGCAATGGAAAAATCTATTCTTCCACAATATATCACAAACACGCTCTAGAGGATAAGTAATGAGGATCATCTAGGCATGACAATGACTAAGAAGATATTGAGGGAAATCTTCTGGTGGCCAAGGATGAACAGGGATGTGGAGGATTGGACTGGTAAGTTTGTGAGTTGTTTGTTGAATGATAAGGATCTAAAATGTGTGACTCCACCAATGATTATCCCTGAAACCCCTCAGAAGATATGGGAGAGGGTGAGCAAAGATTCTTTTGAGACTTTCCATTTTTTACCTCAGGCTCAGCGTTTTGCCATTGTCCTAATTGACCACTTGTCGAAGGGGCTTGAGGTGAAATTCACTTGAGAGCCAAACACCAGAAGTGTAGCAACTTTCCTCACAGATGTTTTTCCAGAGAGTGTTTTCCTTCGAAACTCGCATTGCTCGTGGATGACAGTTAGGCTTAAAGGTTGTTGAGTGAGAGACATTTGGAAGTAGCAAGAAGCTACTTGGGTTGGTGAGCAGCTGCCTGTAATATTGATGACCTGGTTGTAAATAAACTTTTATTTTTCAAATCTGAGATGTGCAGTAATATGACTTCCCTGTAACAGGTTCCTCTACCAGTTTTAAGTACACTTGTGTGTTAGGAAGCACCTATTGTTCTATTAAAATTATACATGATGATTATTTTTTTTGCTTCAAATTTTTAATGTCGAAATATGGCCATCATAGCATATGTTTGTAGGAAAAAAGAATAAAAAATTAAAGACTGGCTTTCCAAGGTCAGACTTATTACTTGTTTGGAATACACCAACACTAGATGTTTTAAGCGTTCTTTGCAAACAACCATACAGGAATTCTCTGCCTCGTCCTTTGACACATTCTTTCCAGGCGAATGCACAAGAGCAATATAGGGTAAAGCCGAAAAAGTTCAGAGCTGTGGTACACAAAGCCATTGAAGGGTGCATTAAGTTCACAATTGTACCCTCTCAAATGCAACGCTCTTCTCCTGGCTATCTCCATTGATTTAATCTAATAATGACCCATTAAAACAAATGTCATAGTTTCTAAGCAATAATATGCCAAGGCCCTTCTATATCAACACATTTCTCCATAGACACAGGATGGTTAACCCTTTCACGTATCAGGTATAAAAACATAATTTTTTACATCCCAATAACAGGTCTACATTTATAAGATTGTTTTATGAGGACATCATTGGTTAAAAGAAAGGTTTGTTCACAATATAGGTAAATATATACTGCCATGGCGAGACTTGAGTATGATGGCTGATGGAAAGAGCTGAGCTAGCACAACATTAGTAATGTTAATTCTTTCTCCAATTTCAATTTCTACTGGCTTTTGGCAAGCAAAAGAGTACCTCAGCCAATTTACAAAAGGAAAAATACTGGCAAGCAAAAGAGTACCTCAGCCAATTTACAAAAGGAAAAATACTTCCATTATGGTAAAGGATGACAACATTAACATCATCGCAACTGGACTAAGTCAAACAATGGTACAATGCAACATTATTTTTTTATTTGCTGAAATAACTGAAGCAGCACTAATTTCCTTTGTGTTAAAGTGTTTTGGAAAAATGTCATCCATTGTGAGTTCACCAGTCTACATATCCAGTGGTGCGGGAGTGGAGGGGGGTACTGCTGAGCTTTTTAGACTGTGTTTAAAAGATTTTCCAAATTAGTATTTTACTTTAAAATGATTAGTGACTTATGATCATTTATTTTTAACCCCACTGAGTTCTGAAGATAATACTAATCTTCCCACAGATGTGTTTGTCTTCCTATTAGAACTTTTCATAATGGAAATCCACAAGGTTTGATGTAGCCCCCTTAATCAGAAGATTCATTTAGGAGTGTTTACACTGTAAAGTTATTTACATCAAGGGGTGGTGATGGACAGAGTCTCTGAATTAAGCAGAGTACTCTCACCCAGTCAAGAGATCAGGGCTAGATCCAACACAGTTTTTTAGCTCATTGCACCATCCCAGTTTCAGAACCTGGCTGTATGCAAATTAGTCTGTCCCTGGCCCAGTGCATCATGGGAACAGGGCAGACCAGACTACAAAAGCCAATTCTTACACTGGGAAGGAAACAAGCTTCCGGGGACCGGTTTCTGGCATTCCAGCCGTCTTCGGCCCGGCTTGCTTGAATCCTGATGGTGCAATGAGCAAGGGACTCACATCTGAGTATACCCTTCCACGCTTAGGGTGGACAAAATTATTTACAACAAGGGGTGGTGATGGACAGAGTCTCTGAATTAAGCAGAGTACTCTCACCCAGTCAAGAGATCAGGGCTAGATCCAACACCGTTTTTTAGCTCATTGCACCATCCCAGTTTCAGAACCTGGCTGTATGCAAATTAGTCTGTCCCTGGCCCAGTGCATCATGGGAACAGGGCAGACCAGACTACAAAAGCCAATTCTTACACTGGGAAGGAAACCAGCTTCCGGGGACCGGTTTCTGGCATTCCAGCCGTCTTCGGCCCGGCTTGCTTGAATCCTGATGGTGCAATGAGCAAGGGACTCACATCTGAGTATACCCTTCCACGCTTAGGGTGGACAAAATTATTTACAACAAGGGGTGGTGATGGATTTGAAATTCTTTTGGCCACCACAAGTGTGGAAGGGTATGCTCAGACATGAGTCCCTTGCTCACTGCACCATCAGGATTCAAGCAAGCCGGGCCGAAGACGGCTGTGATGCCAGAAACCGGTCCCCGGAAGCTTGTTTCCTTTCCAGTGAAGAATTGGCTTGGTAGTTTGGTCTGCCCTGCTCCCATGATGCACTGGGCCAGGGACAGACTAATTTGCATATAGCCAGGTTCTGAACTGGGATGGTGCAGTGAGCTAAAAAACGGTGATGGATCAAGCCCTGATCTGTTGACTGGGTAGGAGTGTTCTGATTAACTCAGATACTTTGTCCATCACCACCCCCTTTTTTGAAATTATTTTGGCCACCACAAGTGTGGAAGGGTATGCTCAGACATGAGTCCCTTGCTCACTGCACCATCAGGATTCAAGCAAGCCGGGCCGAAGACGGCTGTGATGCCAGAAACCGGTCCCCGGAAGCTTGTTTCTTTTCCAGTGAAGAATTGGCTTGGTAGTTTGGTCTGCCCTGCTCCCATGATGCACTGGGCCAGGGACAGACTAATTTGCATATAGCCAGGTTCTGAACTGGGATGGTGCAGTGAGCTAAAAAACGGTGATGGATCAAGCCCTGATCTGTTGACTGGGTAGGAGTGTTCTGATTAACTCAGATACTCTGTCCATCACCACCCCCTTTTTTGAAATTATTTTGGCCACCACAAGTGTGGAAGGGTATGCTCAGACATGAGTCCCTTGCTCACTGCACCATCAGGATTCAAGCAAGCCGGGCCGAAGACGGCTGTGATGCCAGAAACCGGTCCCCGGAAGCTTGTTTCCTTTCCAGTGAAGAATTGGCTTGGTAGTTTGGTCTGCCCTGCTCCCATGATGCACTGGGCCAGGGACAGACTAATTTGCATATAGCCAGGTTCTGAACTGGGATGGTGCAGTGAGCTAAAAAACGGTGATGGATCAAGCCCTGATCTGTTGACTGGGTAGGAGTGTTCTGATTAACTCAGATACTCTGTCCATCACCACCCCCTTTTTTGAAATTATTTTGGCCACCACAATTGTGGAAGGGTATGCTCAGACATGAGTCCCTTGCTCACTGCACCATCAGGATTCAAGCAAGCCGGGCCGAAGACGGCTGTGATGCCAGAAACCGGTCCCCGGAAGCTTGTTTCCTTTCCAGTGAAGAATTGGCTTGGTAGTTTGGTCTGCCCTGCTCCCATGATGCACTGGGCCAGGGACAGACTAATTTGCATATAGCCAGGTTCTGAACTGGGATGGTGCAGTGAGCTAAAAAACAGTGATGGATCAAGCCCTGATCTGTTGACTGGGTAGGAGTGTTCTGATTAACTCAGATACTCTGTCCATCACCACCCCCTTTTTTGAAATTATTTTGGCCACCACAAGTGTGGAAGGGTATGCTCAGACATGAGTCCCTTGCTCACTGCACCATCAGGATTCAAGCAAGCCGGGCCGAAGACGGCTGTGATGCCAGAAACCGGTCCCCGGAAGCTTGTTTCCTTTCCAGTGAAGAATTGGCTTGGTAGTTTGGTCTGCCCTGCTCCCATGATGCACTGGGCCAGGGACAGACTAATTTGCATATAGCCAGGTTCTGAACTGGGATGGTGCAGTGAGCTAAAAAACGGTGATGGATCAAGCCCTGATCTGTTGACTGGGTAGGAGTGTTCTGATTAACTCAGATACTCTGTCCATCACCACCCCCTTTTTTGAAATTATTTTGGCCACCACAAGTGTGGAAGGGTATGCTCAGACATGAGTCCCTTGCTCACTGCACCATCAGGATTCAAGCAAGCCGGGCCGAAGACGGCTGTGATGCCAGAAACCGGTCCCCGGAAGCTTGTTTCCTTTCCAGTGAAGAATTGGCTTGGTAGTTTGGTCTGCCCTGCTCCCATGATGCACTGGGCCAGGGACAGACTAATTTGCATATAGCCAGGTTCTGAACTGGGATGGTGCAGTGAGCTAAAAAACGGTGATGGATCAAGCCCTGATCTGTTGACTGGGTAGGAGTGTTCTGATTAACTCAGATACTCTGTCCATCACCACCCCCTTTTTTGAAATTATTTTGGCCACCACAAGTGTGGAAGGGTATGCTCAGACATGAGTCCCTTGCTCACTGCACCATCAGGATTCAAGCAAGCCGGGCCGAAGACGGCTGTGATGCCAGAAACCGGTCCCCGGAAGCTTGTTTCCTTTCCAGTGAAGAATTGGCTTGGTAGTTTGGTCTGCCCTGCTCCCATTATGCACTGGGCCAGGGACAGACTAATTTGCATATAGCCAGGTTCTGAACTGGGATGGTGCAGTGAGCTAAAAAACGGTGATGGATCAAGCCCTGATATGTTGACTGGGTAGGAGTGTTCTGATTAACTCAGATACTCTGTCCATCACCACCCCCTTTTTTGAAATTATTTTGGCCACCACAAGTGTGGAAGGGTATGCTCAGACATGAGTCCCTTGCTCACTGCACCATCAGGATTCAATCAAGCCGGGCCGAAGACGGCTGTGATGCCAGAAACGGTCCCCGGAAGCTTGTTTCCTTTCCAGTGAAGAATTGGCTTGGTAGTTTGGTCTGCCCTGCTCCCATGATGCACTGGGCCAGGGACAGACTAATTTGCATATAGCCAGGTTCTGAACTGGGATGGTGCAGTGAGCGAAAAAACGGTGATGGATCAAGCCCTGATATGTTGACTGGGTAGGAGTGTTCTGATTAACTCAGATACTCTGTCCATCACCACCCCCTTTTTTGAAATTACACTGTAAAGTGACACAATTGCTACAGTAAATGGGTGTAGTGATTTGCAGATATTTCACTGTGGGGATGCATGGAGGCACTTTGGGCATGGGTGCTTTATTTTTTATTTATTTATTTATTTGTAGAGCGCAGCATTCATCCCGAAGGATATCAAGGCGCTAAAGCGAAACAAAAAGGCCAGGCTGCAGATGAGGTAGACAAATGACTGGATGTTATACTTTGGGGAACAGATGGATTTAAAAATGTTTTCCGAAATAGTAGGTAATTGGCTGTGAGGCGTAGGTCCAGCGGGAGTTCGTTCCATTTCCTAGCTGCCAGATATGAGAAAGAGCGCCCTCCTGACCTCACTTTCTTGATTCGTTTTGTTCTGGCCAATGCTTGGTTGAGTGACCTAAGGCTCCTTGAGGGAACATAGAACAAAATTTTTCCCTGCAATATTCTGGGGCCATTTTGATGAAGTACTTTGTGTGAATGACTCAACAGTTTAAATGCTGCTCTCTGTCGAATAGGTAGCCAGTGCAGGTTTTTCATGCACATTGATGCTGAGCTAAATCTGCTTTTGTTACACACCAGCCTGGCTGCAGCGTTTTGCAGTACTTGAAGCCGTGTGAAGAGAAGCTCGTTCATGCCAACAAGTAGGGCGTTTCCGTAATCGAGCTGGCTAATGAGCAGAGCCTGCGTGACTGTTCGTCTACAGTCCAGCGGGATCCAAGGGAAGAGTCTGGTCAGCAGTGTTCGGACATCCATTGTGCCATCTCTGAGAGGCATTTATGCAGTTTTAATTTAGTGACTTCAGGTCTTTCCTCGAGGGCTACAATCAGCTGTGTGTCATCTGTATAAGAGAAGATGCTAAATCTCCACTTTCTGCTAATTATCGCCAAGGATGATACATAGGCATTGAATAGGGTGGGGCTGAGTGATGCCCCCTGTGGGACACCACAGCTGATGGTGCTAGGTTTAGATTGGTAGTTACCCAGTTGAACTGTTTGAGTGTGATTACTCAGAAACAAACTGAGCCATTCCAAAGCTTTAGAGTGTATTCCCTTTTCATAGAGGGTATGCAGCAGTTTGGAGTGTGAGACCGTGTCGAACGCCGCCGACAGGTCTAACAGTATCAGGGCTACCGCTCCCCCCTGGTCGGTGCATACCCTGATATTGTCCAAAACTGCCAGCAGCGTGGCCTCTGTGCTGTTTGTGGCCCTGAAACCTGTCTGAGAAGGGTCAGTCAGTCAGTCAGTCAGCCAGAATATCTTTATTCGACTTATTAAAAGCCATACAAAGAAGAGAAAAAATTAAAAGAAGGGTCGAATAAATCGTTGCTTTCAAGATAAATAGATAGTTGACGGTTAACCAGCCTTTCCATCACTTTGGAAAGGCAGGGTAGTTGAGAGATTGGTCGATAATTTTCAGGGTTGAGCACATCTGTTCCTGCTTTTTTCAATGAAGGGATTACTACCGCTTGTTTCCAGCTGTCTGGAAAGACGGCTGCCTGAAGTGAGTTATTGAAGAGCTGCGTGACATAGGAACAGAGAATTGGGGCGATCTGAGTGAAAATAAAATGAGAGTAGGGAACTGAGGGGGAGCCAGATTTTTCTTCATTCATAGCTTTCAGAACCTCGTTCTCTGTGAGGGGAGAGAAATTACTCATTTCTGATAGAGCTTCTGGGTGGGGGGTCCAAGCATTCCGATTTGTTGTGTCCAGTTTTGTGATTGAACTGAAGGTGGCGTAAATTTTACTTATTTTCTCCGAAAAAAAGCTGCAGATTTTTTCGCAAGCCTCAATTTAGGGAGGTATAGTTTGGGACATGCTTGCTGGTTTGCTAAGTTCTTTAACTATTTTGTAGAGTTCCTTAGCTGAATTGCAGTTCTCATTAATTTGTTGGGCAAAGTAAGTCTTTTTTGCATTTCTTATAGCATTGTTATAGGATTGCTTGTCACAGTAATTTTACTATCCCTTACCTCTTTCCCCATCCTTCTGTTTTTTTCTATAAAGGGGTGCCCTCAGGACTTCTTTTCTCCTTACACCCCCTGTGCTGTTATGGCACCTACATTTGCCATATTGTTTAATTACGTGGTGCAGTGCAAACAGCTGAACGTCCGTCGGCACCAAGGATGCACCACGAAAACTGCATACCAGTGTAGATTGGAGCATTTAAATTGATTTAATGCAATTATAATAGTTTTAGGACACAACAGCCCATCTTTCTTGTGATGGATTATGGAAATGTTAACTAACACAAGCACATGCAAGAATACAACATGCATGCTCAGCCATGATTATACACACTTACTTCCTCTCACACGATAGACTCTACCACTGAGGTAGTATTCTATCAATGATTTGCAACCTTCAACAGTTGTAAACCATCGGCCACTTCAGTTTTGACCAACCTTTAATACATGTCCGTCTGAACAACAAGGAATTGGGATGCCAATTTCCTATGTCCCCTTTTCTTAGTGAACGAGAAGATCTTAAAGAGCAGTTTTTGCACTTGTAAACGCTTCAATTGTGTGCCCAACAAGCTAGCTATGCACCTGGCAAATTTATTTAATTAACTAGAAAATATCATTCCACAACTCATTGCAGTTGTCAAAAGAATCAATCTCCAGCACTCACAACTCTGTAACGTATTCCTGTTACTCTAGCCCTTTCTTAACTATTCTAAGACCACTTGCAGCTGTCTCTCTAAAATTCTAAGTGCCAGGCTGCGAAGACTACAAAATAAATGAGACAGCCTAAATGTACCTCAAATTGAAAAATGGGACCATATCAATCTGGTTCTAAAAGCTCTCCAATGGCTGCTGCTTTAAAGCAAATATCAAATTCAAGGTTCTTTATGCCATTCACAAGACTTTCTAGAGAAAAGGCCTAACATTCCTGGAGAAATGCGTTCCATGCTACCTCGTCCTATGCGCTAGCATGAAACCTCCTCTATTTGTTAACAACATCCAATAATGCTCATTCAAGCAGATAAAATACAGAGGTAGCTACTTGGGAGAATGGACGCTGATGTTCTTCGAATATACTGAATATTGTTGACTGGTTTTGCCAGATGATGAGGGGCTTCATGTTGTGAATATATGTGTGTTTTCCCTTATCTTTCAAGTTGGAAACAAGAATAAGCAATGGCAGAGAGCTACCAGAAGATGCTCCTATAATGTCTATGATGTGATGGAGACAAATTTTGTACTCGCCTTGTAACATTGTCTCATCTGTTGTAAACTGCTTTAGAATCTTAATAAAGATATTTAAAAGCAAACAGGTAGCTACTTGGGAGAGCAAAGCCAAAGACTGTAGAATATCTTCAACCACTTCAACATCTCCTTGAGATCTGAAATTAATCACAGCCATTTCAGGAAACTCTTGAAAGCTGATCTCACCTTCAACCAGGAGATGGTCAGTAGAATATTAGCTAGAGGCTCCCCCCCTACATAATTGGATCTGTTCCCCTCTCCCAGATCACTTTTTTCTTCAGACTGAACAATTATTTTAGAGTGTGCTCGTTCTCTGACGTCACCTAGTTAACCTGAAGTAACCTAAAGATTGCAGACAGCATACTACAAAACTTGCATGTAAATAAATTAATATGATTGAAATAAGAGCATATGTGGCTTGTCGTTGGTGCATTTCTTGAGAGTTCCTGGGGTCATTGTGGAGCCTATCCATATCATAGATAAACAATTTAGGTGACTCATCTGCCAATAAAGTAATGCAGCCCAAAACAATTATTTCAGCAAGAAGCCTCACACTTACAAAAGGTCTGCCGCTCTGCAGCTAGTTTTCTACCTGATGATACAAGAAATCCATTTAAATCGTAAGCTTGTCTAACATTTTTTGCGTATTCGCAGAAATTGTTCTCTGAAGATGGATTACATGCGTGAATAACAAGAGCTTAAAGATCGCCTGCTGGAACGTGGCTACCCAGGGAGGTTGATAAAAAGAGCACGCAAGCGTGCATGGTACAATCCACGTGAGAGTCTCCTACAGCCCAAAGAACGTGTTGATCCTCTGACCAAACGGATGATATGTGTGACAACCTTTTCCACACAGAGTAATGCCATCAAAAAAATCATAAACAGATACTGGGGACTGATATCTGATGACATTCAGCAAAACAATCCCCCCCTTCATTTATTCAGGAGAGCAAAAAACATCAGGGATATGGTAGTCCATTCATTTCTAGATGTCGAACAACCACCTACAGTACTGTCTCTATGGAATCTTCCACCGATTTTGGGGCACCATCGATGTGGATTTTGTAAAGCATGTAACACTACGATGCAAACAATGGAATTCATACATAACGAACGGACAGCTGTCCTTAAATCATATACGAACTGCAATACTTCAAATGTGATTTATGTGATAAGATGCCCATGTGGACTGATATATGTGGGCCAGACACAACAAAAAGTAAAGTCCAGGATTCTCCAGCACTGTAGCAGGATTCGCTGTGAGGTAGCAGGGGAGCCTCTAGTAGAACATTTCAAGAGGTGTGGACATACACCTGAGAGCATAAAATGGATCGCACTTGAGAGAGTAACACTTGGCCCAAGGGGCGGTGAAATAACCATGATTCTAAATGTCAGTGAGTCCAAATGGATGGCCTTTTTTGACTCCATTAATATTGGTCTCAATGAAGTGGAAAGGAGCCATGCCCAGTTAGCTACTTTGATGCGATGAATCTTGAACTGGTCTGGGTATCCAGTTGTCTAGATTGACTAAGTCCTTGTCTTGGTTCCAACTAATCTTCATACAAATGTGCAATTGAGATGGCCACGATAATTTTTAAATACACACTCACAGGCCACCATTAACAGTCCTTTCCACATCACCACACACAGAAGCTATCCACTTTTTTCACAAACGCCTTTACCCTCATGCTGGAGAGGTACGCGTTGTTTCTTGTAGATGTGGGAATATAGATAACATTGTGACCTAAATAAACGTTGGCACCTGTACCCCCGTGCTGTGGAGGTAAGCGTCTTTATTTCTGTGCATGTTTATAATATGGTAAACAATGGGTATTGTGGGATGAGTTTCTCAACTTGAGCAATGTGGATTATACATCATGTAATGTCATGTCGGACTGTTTTGAATACTCGACTCGATCACTAAAACGGCAATGCAAAGTAGTCCGTTGTCTCAAGTTAAGGGCAAGACGTTTTTTTTGGCCGCGCTCTGTTATGTATTTTTATGTATATGTACACCATGGTGCTGCTATCAATGGGCTTCACCCTTCAACCAACGCCTCACTCTTACAATTGAAGAGGTGCACGTTCAACAGACTCTGTTGTTATTTGTTCATATCACATGATCAGGGCGTATTTGATAATATTTTTTCCAATGCGCAGACAGTATTTGAGGAAGATATTCCTTTTCTGCCACATGTATCAACACACCTGTGGTCCTATGTTATCAGGCGATTTAGTCGTTGTTGGAATTGTGCCATTATCCCAGCATGTAGTCTTTCCTCACTGGTGCCTCACACGCATCTCGCGTGATTACGTGCACGCTTTTCCGGCGGTGGATTTTAATACCGGTCCAAACCGCCTTGCCGGTCAAACCGCATTTTGAAGGTGCACGCGGCTACGGACAGGCCGCATCGCGGCCGACTTGTAAGGTATGAGAGAGCATTCTCGACTGTACTTGTTAGGGGCGCTGTCCCCGTGTGTAAATATTATGTTTCAGACCCTTTTTTTTGGCCGAGTGGTGGCTGGAGCTATTTCAATTTTATTTTTCAGTTCATGCCGACTTTGGGAGCGGCCCGTGTTTACCAACCTGAAAAATGTTGCATACAGCTATGTGATTAACAAGAGGCTTTTTGACTACCAACACACGAGTCTAAACCCTTGTATTTTGATCACTTACAGTGTATCTGGGTTCATTTTATTTCTCCTTTTCCTATAGAATTCAATGCTCATCGATATGGTGACATCACCTCAGTAATTAATGTTCTTTGGTGATCTAATTTGATATACTACAGTGAGTAGACGCTTGATTGACCCTGTTATTATTTTTTGGCATTTGTGCACAATAGGGATACCTTGAGATGCCAGCAGTGTCCTGTTTTTTTTTTTAGATTTTTCCGCGCTTCGTCGGATTTGGAGCCTCCCGGCCCAAACTTCCTGATGTCCTTCCCATGGTAAATGCCTTCGGGCCATCCGTTTATTATTTTTTGTGTGATTAAGGAACTTTGTTTGAGTAGTTTATTTATTATTGTTTATTTCCTTTAGACTTATTTGCCCCTCCGCACACCCCCCACGTCCTGATGAAGACCCCGCTTTAAGGCTGAAACTGTCGCCTACCATCTTATTGGGGTCGAAACGTCGACTTTGTTTCTACCTAATCAACGGCTTGCGCTAATGAACCAGATATTTGTATAAGCGCCTTGAGCATGTTGTTGCACAATAATGCTATGCACATTTCGTGTCTTCCTGTGTAGCTGGCTCACAGTTGAAGCCAGGGCGAATTATGTACTTTTTTACTGCACTAAAGATTGTACAAAGATTTGCTACTACTTATCCTCACATTGCACGATCCTTCCTTTCCTTTCATCACCTGGGGCACACCTTTCTATGATGATGAAAAAATGCCTCTGTCGTTTTGCATATTTTGCTTCATTCTCACACTGTGAGTAAAAATGAGTGGGATGAGATTTCTGAGTATCTTTGTGTTTATTTCTTTGTATGTTTGCTTGATAGTTTTGTGTATTGGGACCCCATTGTATCTGTATTGTCTAACATCCTGACACCCATGGGACACAAAGGATTTTAGAATTTTTTATTAAATAACTAAACTAGGCATGGGAACTCTAATTTAGGTTGATCTTTGTCACACAAAGTGACCATAATGACGGAGTAACAAGGACAATTGTAGCTTTTAGGATGTTTTTCAGAAATTCTGAGAACAGGCACTTTCCAAAAGTCATAACTCTGAGGAAGATATATTTCCCCACCAAAACCTACATTTGCATGCAAAAAGCATATGATACCATTATGCGCCATCTGCTTTCATTTTTATTGCTGAATGGGCATTACTCTGCCCCCCTGACACCGAGCTGAGTGAGAGGCTTCTCGCTGAAAAGTATAGTTTCCCCAAGTGGATCCTTGTTTAGTAATCACATTGGGACCACAGTCCGCAAGCAGGGTTCTACCCACTAGTCATCAAGGATACCATTCAAGGGTGGAGCCGCCCAGCTGGGCATGAGCAAGTTCTCTTATGAACCCATGGAATTACAGTCTTTATGCCACCTGAGGGGTGGCATAAAACCCACTAGACACCTGGGATTAAACTTAAAGACACATAGGTGTGGTGAAGGCTCACTGAAGGTGATGGGCGGTATTGTTATAAATTAGGTCCCAACAGTGGCCGGAAAATGAGATAACAGAACCCCTACCCGTATCTGTTGATTATTATAAAATGACCTATCAGTTTCTCGTGTCACCAGATGCGTACATCAATTGGCTGGGGAGAGACCTCTTCTGCACATTGCATGAAACGTTATCATTTTCACAAAATGGGATTTAGTTACAAGTACCTGAGTGCAAGTTAGATTTGGCTAAAAGATTGCTAATGGCTTGCTAATTACTTGAGGATTCTGTGTTATGTTCACACCCTGTCTTTGCTCTCTCTCTCCAACAAAATAACAATGGACTCCGTTACAGGGAGATTCTATAATGACATGCTTGACTACAGCCCTGACATTGAAATTGAGCTGGGCATCCATTCATTAAAATTGACATTAGGACCAGTGCCCGTGCACTGTTCTGCAGCCTGTTTTAAAGGGACAGTGCCTGAATGGTACACCTACATGGCAGATAAACACTTGTATTGGAAAATGGAGTTGCTAGAGGACACATTGGATCTAATTACGATGTCAGGTGGACTTGAGTATGCCTGAAAGTGTTTCAGTGTAGGAACCAACCAACCATAGGTCAAAGGTTTCGAACACACTATTAAAAGGAGACAGCACATGTTGGGGTTGCAAACTCCCATTTCCCTACGGGAGCTTATGGAGCAGTCAGAAACCGTCCGCAGCACAAGCTCCTATAGAGAAAAGGAGATCCTGTAAATCCCTGCACCCTGTGGCAGGCACCTCATGGTGCCTGCCACAGGGTGCAGGGATTTACAGGAGGCTCCATATGTGCCCCTCTAGGCCCCCAACCAGAGACTACAGAGGCATGGGGACCCCAAAGTCACTTTCAGACAGGCTTTTCATGTCGGAAAGCCCGACATCAAAAGCCTGACGGAAAACAACATCATAATCCCCCATGGCAGAAACGGCGTCCATAAGGGATTATGTTGCGGTTTCCGGCTGGCCGACGGGCTTCTTGAGCCCGTCGGAAGCCAGCCGGAATGACCGGGCAATTTAACTTCCCACTGCTGTATTCATAATACGGTGGTCGGAAGTCAAACCAAAGATGTTGGCCGTAAGTCTCCGCCCTCTGGTTGGAGGATTTCTGACCAAAATCCTAATGAGACCCTTTGTATGTAGGCAAGGAACGGTGTGCAGTGAGCATTGAGCTAGAACCACAGGAAGAGAGGTTATTTGAAGTGCCAGCTTTAGAGCCACTGTTGCCTATAGCTGCAGCACCAGGTTTCTATTTTAGATTTGAGCCCCATGGTATAATGCCTTCAGGACTTAACCAAGAACTAAGAATTGAACATTTCCATTGGGAGTTGTGTCTGTGTTGGAAGATGGTGAAGGATGGTGTTGGGCCTTCTGCATGCTTAGTAATTACAGGATTGCAGTTTGTGATAAGCCACAAATAAGGTTATTGAGCAAGTGAACTCACAGGTTTGGGAAACACACAAAAATGAGACAGGGTTTTTGAAACATGCCCTACCCATAAGGTGACACTTAAGGAGAATGAGCTAAGTTATGTGCATCATTACAGACTGTTACCTCGGGCAGAGGATGGAATAAAACCCGTAATTGAGTACCTCTTACAACAGGGTATGATTAAAAAGCCCACTGTCCAAGGGCAAAACAGGACAGTATAGGTTAATATAGGATTTAAGCCAGATAAACAACATTGTGGTTTCCTTAGCACTTGTTGTGCCTCTGACACTAATACTCAGTGACGGCCCCACAATGGGGCGTCGCCCCACTGCTTTTTCACAGTGCGAGAAGGCAGAAACATTAAATGGAAAAACTACCATTTTATGTTTCTGCGTCTCGCATTGCGAGAAAGCAGAGGTGCCTGGTTGTGAGAGGGCAGGTGGGTGGTCCCGCTCAAGGGCAGGGGGAGTGGCTTGCCCACTATTGTGGGTACTGACTGCTTGGTCGGCCCCAGGGCAGAATAAAGCAGTCATGCGCACTCTCCCTTTTTCTCTATGCAGGATGCTGAATGCAGCCTACATAGAAAAAATGGCCATGCTGGGGCGCTCTCAGCTGCGCCTCTCAGCTGCGCCTCACCAATCACAATCACAATGCTGCCATTGCAGCGTTGTGATTGGCTTAGGGGAGCAGGAAGCTTCCTACAACGTGCCAGGACTCCAGAGCGGCAGTAGCTGAGACGGCAGCACGGTCGCGGAGAAAGGTACGTTTTACTTTTTTTATTATATATAGATCGCCTGCGCGAACCAACCCGTCTGTGACTGCTCGCCCCATGCGGTCTTCCACTCCTAGAATCCACAGAGGTGTGTGGCTTAGTAGAGGATCTGAGTGGATTAATGGAAAAAGATCTATTGCTGTGCCAACAGTGCCTGAGAAGGAGGTAACAGTAATTGAAGAACATCTGTCACCATAGGAGCTGCGTAACTCATCAAAAAAGGGTAACACAGACCAGACCACTTCCAGGAGCCCCGCTGAGGGCCTATCTCCAAGTCTCACAGTGGCTGATACTGTTGAGTCAAGTACACAACGAAGTCTCGAAAAAAGGTACACTTAAAAAAGCACAGAGAGGCAACATAAATATTTCAAAATGCAAAATGCTTTTAATCCAGACTCTTCGATGATGTTAACTAAGATCCTTTAATGAATTATTGGACCACATATGGCGTAAGATGGAATAGTACAGCCAAAAATTTAGCTAACGCATTTCACCCTAAATAGGGCTTCCTCAGGGCTGCAAGCGTGACAGCAAGCATAACATAGATACAATCACATAGTCTGTTAGTAGCACAAAGCAATTACATTGTGCATCACAATATAATAAAATATTCTTCAAAATTCACACATTTAACATTGCTACCAATCTCCTTATTATAATCATCATTTAGATATTTTACACCAACGATTAGAGTTCATTTGCACATGAGAAGACCCGAAAAAAGAGCCCGAGAAAGAAAATAGAAAAGCAGAAGTTTTGTGAACACCCCATGAGTTCTTGAAAGGTTCTAGAGAAAAGCCTGACAACAAAGCCAGCATTGAAAAATGAGCTATCTAGACTATTTCTAAAAAGATTCCAAGATTGTCATACAGAGTTAAATGTTAACATGACTAAAACAAACCACACCAGTTACATACACATTTCACACCAACCAGTGCTACTCAATTTGGTCCAAACACCACAACTAGACTCAGTCATCACCAGTAAATAAGTGCTTCAATCTTTTGTTGGTCACTAAGGTCCTAGGATAATTTTTTCATACACTAACAAAATTATATACATATATAGTGTATGCACAATATCAACAATATGGCCTTATTCTCTTTCATAGTAACACAAGCATTACACAGATATGGCTGATTCTAGGGAGTGGTCCTGTCTTTGGTCTTGGCTACCAAAGGGATGGTTAAAGGACTTGGTTCTAGCACTATTGGGTATTTTTATAGCAATAGTTGTACTTTTGTGTTGGCTTCAGTATAGTAAGGGCATCCTTTCAATTTCTTCAGTTGAAGATCTACCTCCTACAGAACAGGAGGTGGCCTGCAGTTATTGTAGAATACAAGGGGAGGTAGAGGAAACATGCAGGGAAATATTAGAGTTAATGGCTATTGGCATATAGCATATAAATAAGGCTTCCAGTTGTTACTGATTTGTACAGATATGTACCTATAGCAAATATTGTGTTATCTGTCTGTATTTATTTTTAAAAACAGAAACATTCTGAAAATTGTGCTTTTTGTGAGAGACTATCCATGCTGTCTTTTATGAGTGCTAACCAAAAGCTGAACAGATAGAGAGCATAGAGAGTTAAAGCAGAGGATGAGATTTCCTTAAATACAGGCATATGTTGACATATATTTGTAGAATAATGCTAATATGTACCTGTGGTTGTAGTTTTATATCATATGTGGCTTCTATATTAGCTAAAAGGCGACAGGCACCCATGTTTGAGTCCATGTGTAAGAGTTAAACAAATGTGGAAATATATCATTTTGCGACTCCATATGTTCTAAAACATCAAAATACATATGGATAGGGGGGGCGTGGCCGAGACGGCAGGCATGGCGTACGTGGCTTGAGCGAGCTCCGTCCCGCCGCTCACCATCCTTGAAGATATCCTGCGTTCCCCCGACCTGATTCTGCCCCAAAGTGTGTGGCTGCCCGCGGGAGCAGTAGGGGACGACTCGACGGCGGTTTGAGCGCCCTAGCTTGCTGTCTTCTGCCTCCTTCGGCGGCGTGGAGCTGTGATGGTGGTGAGGCCTGCACGGAGCCCCGGAGCCGGGACCTAGATTTTGCGGGCGGCCCGCCCGGAAGTGAGGGGACGCCGAGGAGTCCGAGGCGCGGAGTGCAGCCCCTGCCGTGAGACCGGCACCTGGCGTGCGGGCAGTGCGGAGGCCGGTGAGGCTGCAGGACCAGTGGTTTGCGGGCGGAGTGCCCGGAGCACGGACGGTGCTCGGACAAGTAAGGGGCGATGGCGTGGTGTGAGGCCTAGTGGGGGAGGGGACGCTCCGGAGGCAGTTCCCGGCCCCGTTCGGCGGTCGGCTCGGAGCGCGGGGCTTGGGGGGTCTTGGAGCTCCAGGGGGCGGCTGCTCGTCCGTCCCTCGCCTTCCTCTCCTCCCCCCATGGCCCCCCCCTCTGCATCATTTGGTGGGCCCGGGCCGGTCCCTGGGGGAAACAGTCCTGGAGCGACGGGACTCATCATTCGGCGGCTGTACTGGGCCGCGGGGGCCTACTCTGGTGGGGAGAGACTGCCCTTGAGAGCGTCTGGCCACTACTGGGCGATTGCCTTGAACGCCTCCACCGGAGTAGTGCGGAGTGAGACCTGAGTGGCGGCCGGTGATACATGAGGCTGAGAACATTGCCGCGCTCTACCCCCGGGCCCTGACACGAGACTGGATTGCTTCTTGGAACATTGAGGGCAGCGCCGCTGGTGTAATCTTTGAGGTGCCTTAGATCGCGCCGGCCTGACTGGGGGATGCCTATCCTTGGCCTACACGTAGACGGTTGGGGCTGCCATTGGACCCCGGGCTCCCTAGTGAACTGTCGAGGAACCGGAGTGCGCCATGACAAGGGGAGGCAACAGCGGGGGCCCTTCGAAACAGGGCCCGATGGATAAATTTGCCGGGCCGAGTGGGGGTGCCGGGGCCGCCGGAGGTCACCAGGGCTCCGGACCCGATAATGTGGCATTGATGGCGGCAATTACGCAGTCTAGAGACATGTTGGATGCTAAGATAGGGGCGGTCGGTGCAGATGTTACCCTGCTTCGACAGGATCTACGCAACGCGGTGGCCCGTATCACCGAAACTGAGACCAGGATTACGGAAGTGGAAGACGACGTGGTGATCCTCAAGAAGAAGGTAGCCGCCATGGAGGGGATCCAAAAAGGCCTGGCGCTGCGAGTGGAGGACGCGGAAGGACGGGCCAGAAGAAATAACTTGCGCTTTGTAGGCTTTCCGGAGGACTGCGAGAAGGGAAATATGGAGGTGTTTCTGACTCAGTGGCTGGAGGGCTGGCTTCCACCGGACTCCATGTCGCGCTGCTTCGTCATAGAGCGAGCGCATCGTGCTTTACTCCCGAAGCCGCCTACCGGTGCTCGTCCCCGCGCAGTGATAGCCAAACTGCCCAACTATCACGACAGGGACGTTATATTGCGACAGGCCCGTGCCAAGGACCCCCTCATGTTTGATAATCACAAAATCCTCATCTTCCCCGACTACACTAGACTGGTTCAGCAGCAGCGACAATCTTTCACTGCAGCGAAGGCACGCCTACGGGAACTGAAAATCCCCTATGCTCTGCTATATCCGGCCCGGCTGAGAGTGGTATTTCAATCTCGCACTCAATTTTTTAATTCTCCGGAGGAAGTCTTTGAGTGGACAGATGAGACAGTGCGTGTTAAGGTGCATACTCCGCCGAGACGGGATTCGGACTCGTCGTCCACGACGGAACATAGGAAGACGCCACGCAGATCACGCAGCAGGAGCAACTGGAGGGCACGTTCCAAGAAGCGCCCGCCTCCCCAGGAGGAACCGGAGGAGGCAGTGGATGCGCCAACCTCTTCCCCCCCGAAATCTTGAGACCCTGTGTTGCATTATGCTTGGCAACGGTTAGGGCCCGAAGGGGCCGAGAGGGCTCCATGGGGGTGGAGGGGGGCAGATGCTACTAGCGGACATGCCACTTGAACTGGTACTGCATAACAGTTTGTTGGCGGGTGGAGTGTGGGTCGGGAGACGCTCAAGACAGAGCGGGCCTTCTCCCGGACTTTGTCCCCGTGAGTTGGGTGGGGGTTGTTTGAAGCCTAGTGGGTAGTTGGGAGGGATCCATTGGAGCAGTGAGTCTCTGGCCTCCCGTTGGGGGTTCGAGACTGCCTGCGCCGCGACAGGTACTTCGATGTTGCTGAGGTATGGGGTGGGGGGTTGGAGGGTGGGCTGTTGTCACAGTTTGACGAAGGGGGGGTAGGTGTGAGGGTAGGTAGGGGGGAAGGGGTGGGGGGGTGTTGGGGGGCAGTCTTAGTTTGTGCACGGTGTCTACGGAAGTCGGGAGATATGTGTATGTATGTGTGTTGCCTCTGATGCCAGACGGTTTGCAGGTATGGCCTATTGATGGCGGTTGATGGTCAGGAGGTGGAACCCCCTCGAGCTTCATTACGAGTTTTGAGCTGGAATGTGCGAGGGGTGCTTGAAAAATTAAGAGGGGTGCGGTGCTACGGATGGGGAAGAAAGAAAAAGCGGATGTCTTGCTCCTTCAAGAAACCCACCTCATGGGCACCAAGACCCTTAGTCTGCGTAGATATGGATTCGACCAGGTGTTCCACGCGGGGTTTGCGAGAGGGTCCAGAGGGGTTGCGATCCTGATTCACCGCAGAGTACAGTATACACACGAGACACAGTGGCTGGATGTACATGGTCGGTATGCGTTGGTCAAGGGAATGGTGGGAGGTGAGCCCATGGTGTTCGGCAGTGTCTATGCCCCACCACCGCTGCAGGAGGCTCTGATAGAACGACTGTTTGATGTCTGGGCAGAGATTCCACATGTGTTGACTATTGTGGGAGGGGACTGGAACGATGTGATGAATGGAAGACTGGACTGATATTGGCCTGGGGTGGGTCCGCTGCCCGAGGTTGCCACGAAACTGAGCAGAATGGTGCAGGGGATGGGTTGGATGGATACCTGGCGATACCCGCATGCATGTAGTCGTGAGTACACATTTGTCTCTGCAGTCCATAAATCCTTCTCTCGCCTCGACTACCTCTTTGTCCCCCAGCCCTGGATAGGGAGGGTGGGCTCTACCTCGATACTTCCGAGGGGCCTGTCGGACCATTCTCCGATCTCCTTGACGCTGCTTTTAGATGCGAAGCGACAGCCGTTTCGTTGGCGCCTCTCTACGTGGCACCTGCAGCGTGATGACTACCAGTCTCACATGAGGGAGGCGATAGCGCATTACTGGACGGAGAATGATGGCCCGGAAACGGATGCCATGACCCAGTGGGAGGCCCTAAAGCCGGTGCTTCGCGGAGTGGATATTGCGTGGTGCGCAGCGAACTGTAGGGCCCACAAGTTGGCCGTCGAGGAGGCGGCGAGTCGGGTCCGTAGCCGGGAAGCGGAAAGCACGTCGGGTGGTAGTTGAGACGCAGTGGGGCAGCTGTTATATCATCAACAGGTGTACTCCTCCTTATTGTTAGATGAGGCCCGCCAAGTTTGGCTAGCTACTCAGAGTAGGATATATCAATGGGGGGACAAATCCAGCACGATGCTCTACCGGCTGTGCCAGGGCACCTTTCAGGCCCAGCCCCTGCCGGGGCTCCGGGACGAACTGGGTGGTCCTGTAGTGGCCCCGACGGTCCTGGCCGAAACCTTTGCACAATACTACGCGACACTGTATGCCCCCCGGGAGTCTCTCCCGGCGGAAGAGATTGACAAATTCCTGGCAGACCTTCCACCCCGGGCGCTCTCGGACGAGGCTCGTGCCCGTCTGGATCTCCCATTGTCGGCTGAGGAGCTGGGGGAGGCTCTAGGTGAGCTGAACTCAGGCAAGGCCCCTGGGCCCAACGGCTTCCCATGTGAATTCATGAAAACGTTCCATCTTTAATTGGGGATGCGTTATAGGAAGGCTCTGGAGGCGGCCAGGGATCATGGATGTCTGCCGGCAGACTGGCGACACGCGGAAGTGGTGGTCTTTTGCAAACCGGGGAGGCTGCCGGATCGCCCTGAGTCGTATCGTCCGATATCCTTGCTTAATTTTGAGGCAAAGGTGTTGGCCAAGGCCTTGGCAAAGCGCCTACTCCCTTACATTACGGACCTGGTTCACCCTGACCAGGCCGGTTTTAGGCCCCATAGAGCGACGCGACATAATATCCGACGAGCACAGTTAGTAGTGGAGGCGGCGCGAGCGGCGGGGATCCCGGCGGCCCTTTTCCTAGCGGATATTGATTGGGCGTTCGACTCCCTGAGCTGGCAATTTCTCCGGGCGCTTCTTCTCCGCCTCAATTTGGGCCCACGCTTCCTGTCCTACATTCATTTACTATATACTGACTTGACGGCGGCGGTGAGAGTAGCGGGAGCAGTTTCCGATTCGTTCCTGATAGGCAGAGGTACCCGGGAGGGGTGCCCCCTCTCGCCGTACCTGTTTGCTCTGGCGATGGAACCACTGGCGGCGTGGGTGAGAGTGGATGCACAGCTGCATGGGGTCGACTGGATGGGGGGCCCGTCAGACAAAATTGCGCTCTATGCGGACGATGTCCTCTTCTTTCTTACGGACCTAAATAGATCTGGTCCTAGAGTCCTGGAGATCATGCGCATTTTCGGCGAGGTGTCCGGACTCACGCTTAATGTGCAGAAGTCGAAATTGTGGGCCCTAGGAGGGGGCGACGCCCTGGGCCCTTGGGCTTCGGCCCTCCAGGTGGTGACGGGAGGCCTGAAGTATCTCGGAGTCTTTCTGACCGATGTGCCGGGAGTCTCGTGGACCCGCAATGTGCTCCCCGTGTGGGATAAAATAAGGTCGGATATGCAAATATGGTCCAGGATGCCCCTTAATGTCTATGGACGCTCGGCCATCTTTAAGATGGTAGCACTGCCCCGTATTCTTTACCAACTACAGAATCACCCATATCCTATTTCGCCGCAGTGGTTTCGACAAGTGAACTCGGCTCTGGGTCGGTTCTTATGGACAGGGGGGGCAGTGAGGGTGGCGCTCCGCACCTGCTTCCTTTCGACTTATTGTGGAGGGCTGGCTACCTCGGACGTCCAGTCTTATTACCAAGCTTCGCACCTGCTGGTCCTCAATGACTGGTGGTATGGAGATCGTGGCGACCCGACCTATGCTCTGGAGAGATACCTGATGGACCCGCACACGCTCCACACGGTCTTATACTCGGCGGCCCTCCGGAGAAGACTCCCGGTGGTCACTCAGACGGTGTTTCAGGTGTGGTGCGAGGCGCTAAAACGCATGGGATGGTGGAACAAGCTGACGGGGGAGACCCCATTGTGGCACAATGGGAGATTGCCGGCTCTGGCGTCTCTGCGCGGCTTTGAGGGCTGGGACGCTATCGGCGTATCGACGCTGGGCCACGTTATGAAGGGTGCGGTTCTCAAACCCTTTCAGGCTCTGCGAGACGAATACGAAATACCCCAGTCTCAATTTTTTCGATACCTGCAGCTCAGGCACGCCCTGACCCCCGCTATAGCGGACTTTACCTCTCTACCGGAGTTTAGTCCCCTGGAAGCTAAACTCTTCATGGGGGAATTGGAATCCCAAAAAATTTCTAGCATATACCAAACATTGGTTACCCACTGTTCTCCGTCCCTTGATAGACTGCGTCTGGTGTGGGAGGAAGAGCTGGGGAGGTTGGAGGAGGAGGACTGGAGAGAAGCCCTTGAAGCCCCCAGGGGGGCAGCGATCGTAATGCGCTTGCGCTTTATTCAATTTAAATACCTCCATAGGGCGTATTATACGAGGGAACGACTGTGGAAGGCGGGGCTGATAGCCTCCCCGGAGTGCCTGCGATGTGGAAGTGAGACGGGTTCCTTTATCCATACGGTGTGGGAGTGCGTGCGACTGCGGAGATTCTGGTCTGGAGTGTGGGATTGTCTGGAGGAGGTGCTAGGCTGGGAACTTCCCCGCTCACCGAAGCTGGGCCTCCTGCATGTTATGGAACACGTGGGGGGGAATGTGTATAAACGCCATTTGCTCCTATTGGGCCTCGTAGTGGCCAAAAGAGACATTGCTCGGGCCTGGAAGGCGCCTCGAGCCCCGTTGCCAGAAGTATGGAAACGAGGCTTAGACTATAATATGGGATTGGAACGCCCAATATTTCAGGCCAGGGGGTACCCTACGAAACATTTTAAGGTCTGGAAGAAGTGGGCGGACTACCGGGGCCTACTGCTGGACCCCCCGGCGCCTCGGGACGCCGACATAGCCCGTGTCCTACCTGACTCTGGATGAAGGGGTTCACACGCAGCTCTTTTCCTTGCTAAACTCCTCCTGATGGACACTGTTGACACCGTGCGGGGTTGTGGGAGGGTACCGGGTGGGGCAGCGGAGGGTGGGATGGGGGGGAATGTTGACTGAATATATCTGAACATGATTCTCTGATGAACACGCTGCCTCTCTGATTTTTAGGGAGCGGTGCTTTATTTCCTGTATTCTGTCAGCTTCTGAAAACTAATAAAACTTTGTTCTGAAAAAAAAAATACATATGGATAAATACCCATAAGATGGCCAATAAATATGGATAAATACAGACGGAAATGTTAAACACATAAATACCATAAAACCAGAAGCCCAACAATATAAACTTTGAATACCAGTATATCATTTTCAACACAGAATAGTCTAACATTTCTTAGACCAACTGAATTTCTCTCACATTTTGGCTTCCAAATGCAAGCCAGTGTGCAAGAAAGAACATAATTTGCAAAATCCCTCAGAATCAGGTGATAGTATGGGTAACTAACCAGCACTTCCGATTGTACTTTAATAATGGTATGTTTGTTTGTTTGCTAAAATTCGATTTGTTTTCATTTTTCAAGTTATGACAATGACATGATTTGTTAATGTATCCCTTTATATGTATGTGTACATCACTGTGGGTATGAATGTTCCTTTGCATTCATGTACCACTGTAGTTGTGAACCTCATTTTCAAACTAACAGTATAGATCAATGCAAGACTCTATCTAGGCTGCCTGACTAATGTGGATTGACTGGCTATCTCGTGGCTGGTCACAGAAACAAATGGTTCAAAGAAGATAATTGTTTTTGAATTTCTCATCAGCACCATGTCATGCAAACAGAGACGTAGCAAATCTCGGGGTCTATGCGCCACAATCATCCTCCTGTGATTCATTGATCTCAGTGCATCTCACACAATTGCTTCTGACTCCGAGCCCCATATGGCCATTAGTTTAAAAATAGCACTCGGGAGCCTTGCTGAGCGCGTCAGATAGTTTTCTCCTCTTCCCTAAGAACAGCCGTGGTGCGGATATTGAGCGCGTGCATGCTGTCAGGAAATAAATAACTCTGAAACAGCTTCATTCCAGGTGTCACTGACGTATTCAGCCAAAGAAAATGCAAACGCACAATAATTAATTGGAGAACAGGGTTCGCATCGTCAAATGTTTTTCTAGGATTGAAGTCTGAATTTCTGAAGTTTTTTGGGTATTAAAAGGCCTGGATCATTTGCTCGCCAAGGAATTTTCTTTGAGTGATTGACGTATTGGCAGTTCCTTACAAAAATCAGCCTACCCCACTTGAATGCCTGGCAGTGCCACACCCACTCTACGCTTCTGCAGAGATTTTGCTCTGATTGTGTTTAAGGGGATGCTCTAAAATGGTTCAGATATAAGTATTTTTCTTCTTACACGTGTAGAAACCATGATGTCTTGTCTTTCCTGGTTTACACGAGGTTTACCATGAGAACTACTTTGGTCTTTCCTTGTCTTTTACGGGCTGTACTCAAATGTCCTATCTGTGATAGACAAATCAGTAGCACAATGGCCGCAGTTAAACTTTCTAAAATTGAGTGGGGCTCAAGCCTGAAATGTTAACTTTCGGCCCCAAGTCTGTCACACCGACACCTAATTGGTGGCCATTAGACAGGGAATCCCCATTCCAATGTCTTCAGCAAAGAGTTCCTTTCATAAGACACTAGCCTTTCCTTGGAAAGACAAGTGATGCCAAACTCTTGGTCCTGCTTCTCTTATAAGCACATGTGCCACAAAGTCTTAACTTATTTGGCTCCACACACTCAGAATTTGTTCCAATGCTCACTATATGGATTTTACATCCAAATCCATGTCACTCTTACAACGAGTCCAGAATAGGGCTGCTTGGATTTTGCTAAAACTCCATTGACGTTACTCTGTAATTTTACATAGCAAAGCTGTGCATTGGCTTCTTGTGTATTATTGGGTTAAATTCAAGGTTCATTGTCAAGCTCACAGAGACGTTTACCAGCCAGGACCTCCGCTTTTAGATTCCAAACAAAAAAGATGTACTTCTAGTAAGGCCACAAGATTTTCAAAATCTTTTTTGAAGGTTCTGCAAATTAAACGTTCAATAGGTCTGACTCTAATAGTGTGTATGTACTGATCAACATGGAGGAAGTGACGTAACAGAGCTGCTGACTTTGGAACTGTGGAACCGGGTTAGAGACTTGGTGTCGGCTCAACATCCTGTGATTCTGGGTAAATCACTTAATCTCCCAGTGGCCACAAAAAAGTAATGTGTCCTTGTCAATTGTAACTTGTGCACATGTAAAGTGCTTCCGGTTGAGTTTGCGCTATGTAAAGCTGCAAAAAAAAAAGAAAAACGCCACTACAAGCAGATATGAGGTCTCATGCAAACATACAGGCAGTGCATACATATACAGACACTTAAGCACACATGCACACTCAGGCGAAACGTATACAGTATATACATTAGTGAAAAACAATATACAAAAGGGAGTGCTTAGGTAGTCCAAAATGTTTTTACTGAAAGTTCACTTCAACACATAATAATCAGATTATTCAAACATATAAATTCTTTCTATAGATGCAATAAAATACAGGAGCCATGGTGTGATATTCCAAAAATGATTTTCCTTTCTTCTTCACAACATCAAACTGCAGCTCACCCAGCGCGTTTCATTCGGACAAGGGACTTCCTGCCAGTTCTGAGGATCATGTGGGGAATTTATGAGCTGCCTGCTACACTGTAGCCAATGGCTTCAACTGCTCCAGAGCAGAGCCCTTGCCTGTCCTTTTGCTACAATCGTGTGTGGAGTTTTGAATTTCGCCTTGACGGGGCATGCTGGATCCGTGCTGCCGTATTGAACTATTGAACAATAACCAATAAATTACATCTATTGGTTTCCCACTCTGGTGAACAGGAGGTGGCCCACCCAGTCAAGTTCAAAAGTATTTTATTCGGTTAAAAAACAAAAGATAACCATGAAAGTAGCATGTAAAATACAATTTACAGTGGGTCAGATGATCATTATTTAAAAACACAGCAACAATGACATATTAAAAAAAAACATAAATACAGCATAAAAATTAATTTATACGAAGGGTTTTACGACAATTAAAAGCCAATTTAAGAAATTCGGAGAGTGATGCTACCATAAAAACAGTATCCATTTTTTGAAACTCTAAAAACGCTAGGTGGCATCTATATACATTTAAATCTTTAAGGATTGGGATGATAAGGTTCCTACGATAGTGAATATAAAATTTACAAAAAAATAAAATATGAGTATCGGATTGCGGGGACACATCGTTGCATGGGCAAGGACACAAGTCTTTCAGCCAACAATTCATCTCCGGAAAGGATAGTAACCTAAAAACAATGTTAAGTCTAAACCGGGTTAAAAGGAAACGTTCATGATTGGACATGTATAAGGATAAATATGGCTGTAGTTTCACTCCGGTTATGATCGACTGGTGGGCGAGGACAGTCTTTTTTTTCACCTCCTCTAGTCGTCTTTGTTCCTTGAGGTGATCGATACATAAGTTCTTTAATCCACTTCTTGAAATGTGTACCATAGATAATGGAACCTCAAAGTATTGAGTACAGCTTAGTTCTTCAAAGAAATCTTTAACATAACATATCCATTTAAAAATTTTAATAGTATCAAGTGCTAGAACGTCCTTTAAAATAGCCCGGTTGACCACACAATCATCACTTGTCCATACCCTATGCCAAAGAAGAATTGGCTGGATCTTAATTGTGTCAGTAATATACACCAGACCTAATTCAGCGTGACATATAAAAGTTGCAGTGCTTTCTGGAATGGACAAAATGTGCCGTAAAAACGTATTTTCCACGGTTTGAATAGAACTGACATTTGCATAAACCCATATTCCAGAACCGTATGTAGCTACCGCTATACAGGTGGCATTATAGATGGTTAAGATTTCCCTTATGGGTTTTTTCCCCAGCTTTTTTAGGAAACACTGTAAAGCCATAACAGTTTTGGAAAACAACAGTGTTCTGGCATTGATAGCACTAGTCCACGAACCACTGGCATGGAACAAGATGACCAAATACGGGAAAGTAGAGGTCTGTTCTAGTGGTTTAGAATTTATAAAAATAGGCTTCAAATGCCTACGTGTTCTTTTCCCGCAATACATAGAAAATGTCTTGGAGCAGTTAATTTTCAAGTCCAAGCTAAGCATAAAAGTATTAAAAGATTCAACCAAGGTTTGAAGTGCCATTGGGGTGCGTGCCAGTAGTACTGCGTCGTCCTCGTACAGTAGTGCAGGGACAGGTCTCCTTCCCACCATAGGCATATCCCTGCCCTCCTGCACGAGGCGATGCTCCAGGCCGTTTATGTAAATTAAAAATAAAAAGGGCGCTAAAACACACCCTTGGCGTACACCAAGGCCTATCCCAAAATGTCTGCTACATTCACCTTCTTTACCGTACCGTACCGTTGCAGTGGCACCAGAATATAAATCTCTCAAAAAACATATAATAGCTTTATCTACCCCAAGTTCAGCCATTATTTCCCACAACTTGTTGTGGGACACACAGTCGAAAGCCGACGATAAGTCGACCAAAGTGAGGTATAGGCTTTGTTTTTTAACCCTTATATACTTCTGTTGCAAAATAAATAGATTTAACCCTTGCTCAACGGTCCCCAAACCCCTTTGAAACCCGTACTGGAAATCACTTATCACCCCATTTTCTTCTGCCCAGCCTTGCAGCTTAGCTAAAACTACTCTCCCAAGAATTTTTATGGAGGAATCTAATAAGGAAATCGGCCTATAACATGTGCAATTCTGCCTGTCTCCTTTTTTAAAAATCGGAACAATAATTGATGTAAACCAAGTAGGGATTAGGCCTTTCGCCAAGGCAACATTAAAAAGCTGGACCAACATTGGCCCCCATAGATCAGTATTAGTCTTATAAAGGTCAGCTGGTATGCCATCGGGCCCAGCCGCCTTACCCCCCTTAGTTGCCTTCAGACTAGCCAGGACTTCGGGGAGGGTCACGACCAATTCTTTTGATAAATTCATATTTTTCAGCATTGGGTCTGGGCCTGTATCGGGCGCCAGTTCAACAGTCATGTAAAGGGTGGAAAAATGAGCCACCCATTCATCTTCTGTAATGGCAATTTCCATGCATGCTTTATTATCGTAAAGGAGCGGAGTATTTATAACCCTCCAAAAAGCAGCCTGATCCTTCAATTGTGACGCCGAACAGAGTTCATCCCAGGCCTCCCTTTTTATCACAACCTTCCTGTCTTTCAGTACAGTATTATAGGTCTTCCTTAGCTCTCTGATTAATGCTACATCCCGTGGTGACTGATGAATCGCATGTTTAAGATTTGTTAAGGCTTTAGTACACTTCTTGTCAAACCATTTCTTATTAGTTTTTAAACAATGTTTACGTGTGATCCACAAAACCTCCTTAATTGTAGTAGCAATAATTTTAAAATGCGCTAAAATGTCATTACTCTCTGCATGTTCATCCAGGCAAATCAAAAAACTATTCATACACTTATTCACCACTTTGGACAAAAAATTGTCCGGGACCACTTTGCTCCATTTGAGAGTATATCCATTTTGGGCGCCTAACTGCACATCCTGTGCCATATACTTGGAGCTTGGTACGTTTTGGGATGAGACAAATACGTTTTCCATTTCTACTACCTGTGGGAAGTGATCACTCAGTGCCACGTCCATTAAGCTAGAGGTGGTCAGTCTTCCAGCAGAGCTATTTGTACAAAAGCTAAAATCAATAATAGACGAAGCCCCCCGTCCCACAAAAGTTGGAGCAAATGGCGTGGGGAGGTGGGCTATCTCATTTGTATACCCAAAGTCATAGTTAAAAATCATCTAATTGACTAGGTCTCCAAATAAGGTGTGTTCTAAATGCGTTAAATTAACATCCTGTTCCAACATCAGGCCACATATACCCTTTTGACCCTTTCTACACAATGAGCAGTTAAAATCACCCCCCCATAGTATCATTACTTCACCCCTTTTTTTATCAATTTCAGATTGTATATCTTCGCTAATCATGGCAAGTACTTCCTTTATCATGCTACTAGGTAGGTTATTATAGAAATTTAAAAAGACAATCCTTAGACCCTTCCTTGTATCTATCACTATTTTCTGATAGTAGCTGGATCCAGGGGAAAAAGAAATCCTATCATATACTAGCAGGTTAGATATATACGTTGTCAGTCTTCCCTTAGGCCTTCCATGTGAGCCACCCACTGCAGTGGTAAAATAGGTTTTGTAGCCATTTAAGTGTATTGGTGTAATTGCCCAAGTTTCTTGTAGGGCTAAGATGGCTACGCCAGAAATTACGTCATCCCAGAAAGGATTGCAAATTTTTTGTTTAATGCCTGCCACATTCCAATAGACCACCTTACAGAAGTCTCTATTAGGTGTCACCTCTGCGGCAACCCCTGCCAGCGTGCCCGGCAACCCTTGTGTTATCATTGGCTCCACTCGAGTTTCGTGTGACACATCATGCCCTGATGAATTAAAGTCCACCTGGCTTACAAAAATAGGTGACTTAGATACGTCTACAGCCTCTGGGAGTCAGTCCACCATTTCGAGGCAGTCAAAGCGATTGTGACATGGAATAGGTGGAGGAGGAAATTGCTGATGTCCAAACCAGCCTGGATCGTGCCTTTGCGGGAAGAAATGGGGAATCCTTTCCCTACATTTCACCACAGTCCACCCATCTTCATTCATCCCTCCCCATTGAGTATTATGGTGATTCCTGGACCATTTCCGCCCCCTGAATGACGGCTGTCCCTAGTCCAGCTCCATCTGTTATCCGGATGTTCCCCATGGGAGTAGAAATAGGGTAATGCCTTGGCCATGATGGACAAGCCATTGTTTCTCGGGGCCCTTGCTGTGATGTACTCCGCAGTGCGCCGATTTTCAAAAGTTATCACCACACAGTCACCCTGTGCCCTTTTTCTGTTATACCCAATCCATGGTACCCTTTCTACCATTAAAATATTGCTTTTGATAGCTGGCGGGAGAGGGTAATTGTCATTTAGCCAATGGATAGTCTTATTTACGAGTTCCCCATTGGTTTCCATGGATTGTGCACCTAGTTCCGGTACCCCAGTTAAAACCACGACATATGGTGATGCACTTGGAGGTAAGTTTATACTTCTACGTACGTCGGTTTTAGCTGGTTGGCCTTTATCAGGTGGTTGGACAGGAGTTTGTGGCGCTGATACTTCCTTAACAGGTGGAGTTGAGTTTTTAGGTGCTGATTGAGTTTTTAATAGCTGTTTATTAGGGGGTTTCCCTTTTTCGGGATTAATTGTACTCGATGGGGTACTATTTGGAGCACCCTTTGCCAATGTGGGGCCAAAATTATTAGAAGTAGTTGCTATAGCTTTGGCCTTGTGCGCGCTTAAGTGGGCTATCCGTTTGTCCAGATTCTCAAACTGCGTGTGAGTGTCTCTCTTTAGGTCTTGAATTTGTTTTTCAATCTCCTTGAGGAATTCTGTCAGAGGGGTTAATAGAGTTTTCATTAGGGTCTCTAACATATATAACATTGTACTCTCTCTTCCCCTACTAGTATTAACACTTTCCTCCGTTGAGCTATCTCTAGTGCTATTGGTGAGTAAATCAGCCATTGAGTCATCGAGGATAGTGTCATCTAAAATAGCTAGGGGCAATATATTAGGGGGCAGGATGTCTTCTCCCTGTAAATCAGTATCAGTGGCATTAGGTATGTTACTTATATCTTTATTTAGTTCTTTATCATGTCCTTTAATAGGCTTGTTTTTGTTAGCTCTTTTTTTAGGAATTGCCCCTTCCTTTATCCCCTGTAGCACTACATTTTTATCTTTGGGTGAGGCTGCTATATGTATCAAGACACTTGTTGAAGCCTGGGGAGATGGTAAGTTTGCACTCGGGGAGTCTGAGTAAGGATAGGCGGTTGTGAGGCAGCTGCGCTAGTCACATCGATAGATAATGTACTACACTCTTGTGTATTAGGGCTCCGTACATTAGCAAAATGGCCCATAGAAGACCGTTTTGCGGCAGCCAAGTCCTGCGATACCCTTCTTTCCATTAAAGAAATCCCCTCGTCTATAAGTGTATTTGTTTTTCCAATAAAGTCATCTAAGGTGCCTGTTAGTTTCTTCCCCCCCCGCTGCTGCCCTACTTCTTGTTTCACGCATCTCCATACTATTTATAGTGAGTCTTTCGAAATGGACGTCTCTGTAGATGCGGGCACCTTTGTATGACAGAGAAACTCTGCTCAGTGAATACAATTAAGTCAGCAAAAACTCTATACACACTACCCGCCCACTGACGACTTATGGAAAAGCAGAGTTGCAATTATGAGTACCTCAGCACTTTTAGTCCAGGGTTACAGGCCCAGTCCAGTCTCCGCTGGCCGATGAGGGCCGTAGAGGGCCCACCCAGTCAGAAAAACTGTGCACTATTTGATGTGGATGATTTCCCCTTTGGCATTATACTCTCATTGTTATAGGCGGACTTTGTTCGACTTTTTTGTTCTTAATTACAGGACTTATAATGTTAGTGGTGTCCTACAACATGTCATTTATGCTTTTCATTAGTTCAACTACTGTCTAATACTATAGAAGCACGCGCAGTGGTGACCTTGATTTGCTAAACCAAAATATTGGAGGAGGCCCGCCTGACCCATAGAGGCCAATCCTGTCCCATTGTAGATTGCAGATAGCCCTATCAGGTTTACACAATGCTGACTCTGACCCGAGGTAGTTGCTGAGATTGATGGCTGCTGATGATCCTTCCTGTGAAGAGTCTGTCGCCAACTAGAGTCTTTGATGGATGTGATCTGGTGTATCGTGGACTTAGTGGCTACCCTTCAGCGGAGATACACACTAGATGGTACCTGAGAAGGCTTGACCACTACATTAGCATTTTGCAAACCATTATTATACCATTATTATCTTCTACACTTGATGCCTAACTAATACCTCTGTGATCGGATCAGCCTTTTGTGATAAGCATATTAGGTGAGGAAAGGCGTCCCATTAGAGTTCCCTAAAACATAAAACCAGTATAGAAGTATGGACTTGAGGTTCCACCCAAAAGCATAAAATAAAATTGTTATCTGCTGCTCTTCAACAGTTCTCTCTGTCATATGACCTAATTCTTTAACCTGAGGCACACTTGAGCTTTACCACACACATTCTTGGAGCAAAAATACGGTATATCCGAAATTTCCAGATGGCGATTTCTCCTCTAAATCTCCTACATTAGAGTACTCCAGTTATCTGTAAAGTAGTTAAAGGACCCCTTTAACTACCTGAACCACTTTCTAGTACTGTTGTAAATAAGGATCATAGATACTACTACATCTGGTTTGCTCCACATACACTTAAAGCCCATTGATTGCTGCATAGACAACATTTACAGTTCTATACCAGAGGATTGACGCTGAGAAGTTGAAGATGCCTTCTGGCAAGACGAATGGAAAACAAGCAAACCAAGTCCTCTTTTCAGGAGCTCTAAGCCAGGGTCATTCTACTTCAGATGTAAGGGGTGCTACTACCTCGACATAAAATCATCCTAACCCTATGATTTCATCATCATCGGACTCCACTATCAAGCGTATACTCCAGGAAATCTTTACTGTAGGCCAACGGCTGGAGGGTATGGAAATGTCCATATTACCTCTTACGACCAAAACCAAATCTATTTTCTCAGATATTGTTGGATTGAGAGTAGGATGGATGATCTAACTGCGCGAGTTGTAGCAGTAGAGAACCGCCTCGATGCTGTACCAGACCGAGACCAAGAGCTTCTCTTTCTCAGGAGCAAAGTAGTAGATCAGGAAGATAGAAGCTGTTGTGACGATGTCAGCTTTTTTGGCTTTCCGGAAAAAAAAAGAAGGTTTGGATGCCTAATCCTTTCTCTTAGAACTTAGTCCAAGGCTCACAGGTCTCACTTTCGAACCATCATTAGAGATGCAGAGAGCCCATCATATTGGACCGCCCAACACAGGGAAAAATATGCGACCATGCCTGCTCATTGTCTGCTTCCTACTACATGAACAGGCTGCCAATTGATCACAGTGGCTCATACATATGGACCATATATATTCGAAGGTCATAAGATCAGAATGGCTGAAGATTTTTTGAAAGAAACTAATGACCAGCACAAAGTTTTCCTCTCTTTTAGACCCCGTCTTCATCAACTTTATATCAAATATGGCCTTTTTGAGCATGCGCGCTTATGGATCACCAAAGATGGGATATCCAAGGAGTTCTTTGATCCAGAAGACCTTTGTCATTTCCTGGACAATCTTTCTCCTAAAAATGTGGAGTGTGCAGAATCTCTTCCAGAGTTCGGATCCCAACTTCTATCATTGAAATCTACGATGTCCTAGCTCGACCTACACGTTCCCTGTGAGATCGAGCACAGGCCCTTCAGGCACCAGCTGCCCTTACACAGGAAAGATTCCCCTTTTATCCGAGGAGGGTGTGTCTTGAACTGTGGCTAATTGATTGACGAGAAGATGGAAGTTCATTCCCTTGACGTCCGCTGAAGAAGATGATTAGATGAGTACTCGAACAATTGCTTACTTGTCATGCATTACTTGTTATTTAATGTTCCTCTTTCACCTGATTTTCTCACCCTTACTCCACTCTCTTTTTTCCTTCCTTAATATGCACCAATGATAACACTTAATTATTCTTTCAGTATTTTGCACTCTTGTTTGATCGTACTTTCCATATTGTATACTTTATATGACACTGATTAAGATTTTAGATTTTTATACCTGAACCTTTAATTATGTGTTCTACATTATTTTCACTAAAAAGTTTCTCTTCTTCTATCCCTTCTCACACATCTTCTCTGCCCCTTTTTAACATATACTTCTGATCACATTCAACTGTTATTACTTAACTATGCAAAGTATGTCTGATTGTACTCTACATAAGGTAATTATATATGCCATAGTTCTTCCTCTTTTTTCTCTTCCCTTTTCCTTTCAGCTGATTTTCTTTTCTCTTCTCTATTATCATTGCAATTCTATAATGTTGTCCCCTTTTTCCCCCTCAACTTTTAATACCCAACCCTTCCTTTATGGATTGAATGCTCTCTATCCCAGTATCTGTAATATCACTGCATTGGTGCGTCTCTTTTTTCCACTCTCCCGCCAGATGAGGCTCCTCCGATGCGCTTAGCCCGAACGCTTAGACCTGCAGAAGGCAGTTCTATACCCAGGGCCGGACTGACTACTGGGCGTTTTGAAATTCTGCCGAGCTGGGGGCTGTTTTTATTGCGGTGGGGGCTGGTTTCGTTCATGGAGACCTGCGTGTACTTCGAAATAATTAAAGCAAAATTAATTTTGTTCAGTACACGCAGGTCCCCATCAATGAAATCAACGAAATCAGCCCCCAGCTCAGCAGCATTCCAAAACGTCCGGTAGCCAGTCCGGACCTGTCTATACCCCTAGTGCTACGCTCTTCCAGCGTGATACATTCCCTCCTCCTCTTCTCCTCATACTCCTCTTCCAGTTTCTCTAGAAACATACTTTTTCTCCTTCTCACCTCTCCTTTTATGTGTATTCTTCCTTCACAACACTTTAGTTTCCTAGGAACTATCAGATAGGATTATTGCTCTCATCCTTTGTCTTCATCCTTGCCCCGTACTTTCTACCTCTCTACCTATCTTTCTACCTCCCTTTCCACTCTTCTTTCACTCACTCTTCTCTCCTTGCTTAGAGTATTCCCCCTTATCTTGAAGAACTGGGATTTCATGTACCCAGCGGCGCCAGGGACACGCCCAAAGTCCTCTGGGTTCCCTTGCCTTGGTATACAGAGACACTGAATACTTCTAGGTGGCGTCGGAGATCAAATTTATTAGCTGCAGCGAGTAGCAGAAATCCCAGTAATACAACACGGTGTACAACTCAAGAAACTGCTCAATTTTACTTAGGCGAGACCTCCCTATTTATACACAAAAAGGTACATTTAAAATGCACGCCCCTGCACCAAAATTCAACCAATAAAAAATACATGACATCACACAGCATCATACAGTATAGCTCATTTTACAGTGTCCCAACCCACAAGTTAATATTTAGGCATATCTAAATAATAATCTGGAAGGGCCGAACAAACCCTTAATTGAAAGCGTAACCCATGAAATGAAGAAACAGTAAAGAAAAGTAGTTTCAGATAATGTGCAAGATAACAGAAACGTAAAAAAACTTAAAAGTTAACAAATGTCTTGAATGGTGATTGGGAAAAGTGGATAACGATCTTGCAGGGAAATTGGCTTGGCAGGGTCAATTCTAGGTGAAAGTCCAGCTTCTGAAATTAACTCCAGTGCACGAACAAAACCTTAGTTAATGTATATATGACCCAAAAAAGGTCAGACTGCTTTGCTCGCAGACTAACTTCTGAGGCCTAGTAAAAGGCAACACCAGATGGCAGTCACGACACATGGCAAAAACCCATGTTTAGAAAAGAAAGTCGTAAGGAAAGAAACAATTTAGATATTGTTTAGGATAAGATATGTGCAAGAAAACTAAAGGTTAACGAGGTCCTGAACAGTGATTGAAAAACTCAGACAACGATCAGCTAGTGAAACTGTTTTTTGCAAAAGGTCAGTTTCAGGTGAAAAGGGTTACTCTCTCTGCAGTTCATTCAGAGTCAGAAAAACCCAAGTTAATATATGCACGAACTCAGAAGGGCAGACCACTTGTTCGTTGGGCCTACTTCACAGGCCTACGTGAGGGCAAGACTAAAATGGAGTCAGGTTTGAGAATTACAGAATCACAGACCCTCCTTTTGCCATTACGTAGGCAATAACCTAAACTCATGTCAATCTGAATCTAGGTCTATATCTATTCTCATCAGGTCATCAAGGTGTTGCTGTAACATCATCTTATTATCCTTCACTTCTCTGGAGACGGGTCTTCTCACACAGATTGTAGCACAAAGACTACAAATGGCGGGACCACACTGGATGCAAAGGCAACAAGAGAAGAGAATAGCCAAAACCATACCAAGGAACGTCAAGATCTTCCATCCCCATGTGGACAGTAGTCCCCAAAACCATCCTGTCAATGACCAATTTCCTTCGTCTACGTGAATAGACTCAGAGATCTTGTGCAATCTAGAGATGGCCTGGTACACTGTCGGGGCATTATCTGGTATGTATATACAGCAACTGGATCCGATCAATTTGCATACTCCTCCTCGATCTGCAAGTATAATATCTAAAACCATACGGTTCTGCAAAGTCATAAGGCGGTCCGCTTGAAGCTCCGCTGTAATATTACTCAACGCTCTAGCTGTTTCGTTAACTACGCGGACAAGCTGTCGAATATGCCTACTATTCATCATAGGACCCCAAAAGGGCAGGAAACCCTTAAAGAAGTCTCCTACTTCCTGTGCAGCAGTATCTTCCTGATCGAAGACACCTCTACCATATCTTGTTCTATGATAGTCTGAGGAGGCAGTATATGTCGGGGGAAGCAGAAACGCCACATAACACGTTCTTGAAAAATCAGGTGGCAACCAAGTGTAGGCTCTGTCGTGACAAACAAAATATGTACCTTTAGCTGGCACAAACGGTGGAGAAGTTCTGGATGCATAAACGTAGGTGTGATCACAAACACTTTTACCTAACTGAGCTCTCGGATTCCGACCATTACCCTGTAAGCACCTCGATGTGGCACAATCCAAATAGGAGGAGACCTTTTTAATCTCTCCTTCTCTGTCAACTTAGCACTGTATCCAGTCACATTCCAACCAATGTAAGGAAGCACCTCATCCTTAGGGATAGCCTTGTACGTATCAATATCTCTGATCATATCGGCTATTCCCTTTATCAAGGCACTATTGCTCGGATTGTCTTTCATGGACATACCTCATTGGCATAGATGAACATAGTCTGGAAAGCCCATGCAGAACCATTAAAACTAAAGGGCAAAACCAAATATGGCATGCCTCTATCTGTCGTATGAGGCATAAGACCACACACCCAACAATTAGTGGTATTGACTACTAACTGATGCTGATGGAACAGCTGAATAAACAAATTGTTGACAAACTCTGATCTCCTTATCTGTTCGTGTTCAGGCAAAGTATGAAATTGGTGCGAAGAAACAGTAGTAAAGGAAAGCATAGGTTGAGAAGTTGGTGCAGACGTCAATTGTGTAGAAGGAACAAACCAGAATATAGTAGCTAATAGAATACATAAAAGTATTAAAATAGATAAAGCTATACCACACTTGGAGAACAACATTCTATAATATCGGTTTTTCATCTCTTGCCTTTTATCGTCATTCCTCAATACAATCTTCATTTTCTAATGTTGCTCACGCAATCTTGACAGAGTACTTCAGCTGTGATTATTAGCAGGTCGTAGGGACACCGCAAGTCCTGCAGACCTATTGGCACTACTCAGGTCACAAACTGAACCGTTGGTACTCCTACGTGACCCTGCAACTGGCAAATGGTAACCAATCAAAACTTTAACAGAAAACCATAATACAATTTCAGAAAAAGCAAGAGAAAAAGAAAAACAAAAGTCAAATGCAAAATACTCGAAGAAATTGTTTCTTTTTGATCTCAGTGTGGAAAAAAATAATGTTCAAAGTCTCTTTTTTTATTCCGAGATCGGAGGTTGTAACGTAATTTAGTCGGCACAGTTTGGTCCGTAAACAAAAGTTCAGGTTCGGTAGTGTCCAACCTCAAACGTGGAGGACCAGCTTCTTGCAACACATTGTCATTTTCCAGTTCAGATTGAGTCCATTCAAGCTGTGCGTCACTAAAAGGGACAAACCTAGGGACACGTTCTCCTTCAAAATCTCCCACACCCTCTCTAACCCAAGTGTCGTACGGCAAAGGCAGGGGTACGCGCTTCGTATGGGCAGCGTGCACCCAATTTTTTTTTCCAAACACCTTAACAGCAGTCCGAGTAGCCAACAGAATTTGGTGGGGACCAATCCAACCAGGCTGTAGGTTCTTTGTTCATTGGAAGTTACGCACGATGTTGTGCAAGAAATCCTCAAACTCCTTCTCAGGGGTCTTACCAATAAGTAGTCCATTCAAAAGCAGCAAACAAATCAACAGAGAATCTGAAATATGAAAAGACATCTTTATTACAATTAATTGTGAGGCTACGTCGCCCAGTCACACCTAAAGCAACTGAATGAGGCAGCCTCCTGAATGGTCTCAGCACAGACCTTTTATACCATTTATTATGCCCTAGGCACACATTTTCTCTTTGAAGTACATTATTGTTGGTCACTCCCAGGACGTGCACACAAAGCACTGTATGATGACAAACCCACTTTCTAGATAAGTCCAGGCCATAAACAATGTCCACATAATGCGTACATTCTCTAGCTGACAAGGCCGGATAAACCCAAAACAGTAAGATCACAGCCCATGTCATAAATAGCTCGTGGAGGCAGGAACAGGAACAGATGGAAGTAAGATAGGCACGTTTGTGTGTAGTAAATCTTTCCAATGTCCTGTGCTCTGATCTATAATCTTGATCAGCTAAAGGGCAGGTACTGGCTTGGCAAGGTTAGCCTCAAGCAACAGGGTCAGCTTTCGCCAGGTCATGCAGGAGTCAGCACAAACCCATGCTAAGGTTATGTCCTTAAATACTTGTTCTGCCACAGTGAGGGCCTACTGTAAGGGCAATCCACAAAATGGCTGCTATGCACAAGATGGAACCCGAGGGTCCAGAACAAAACCTTCAAATACACAGTGAATCCATTGGTGTAACATGACAAAAACACTTGCACTTGCTGAACTCACTGTTTACGGTCTGCTGTTACCAAATTCATAACAGAATCATGATATTTAAAACACAGGTTCAGAATTCAAGGAACCACAGACCATCCTTTTGCCCTTACATAGGCAATCACTCAGTCTATATCTGCAACTGTGCCCAAAGTCCGTTATAAGCCTCTTTGGAAGGCTTCTATTGTCCATCAAATCCGCTTCCATTGTCTTCTTCCGCGGTGGGCCTCTCGATTCAGGCCTTTTCATGAGAAAAAAGTACTGCTTAGTTGGAGTGCCCTCCTGGCAAACACCCACAGCTCACTCGAAAGTCTCAATGTCTCAAAACAATGCACCAGTGTCTCTTCTTTGTGGCAGACACTACAAATGATGTGCTCTTCATTGATCATGGGCACAAAACATCTCGTGCAGATCCAAGCACTACTGAGAAACAACCTCTCAAGATCAGCAGCACTTTCAGACTCCAACACTCATTATTTAGTGTCAGAGGACGCTCAAGCTGCTCTCTCATGGGCACCAGAATATAGTGCCTTTCCGTCGGAGCAAAGGGAAAAGAGGTGTGTGTGTGGCCAAAACTCGGGCCAAGGGCTCAAGGGACTGTACACTGTCAGAGGTTTCCAGCACATAACAGGTAGAAAGCTCAAACAAACAGAAGCTCTCATTCTGTGGCAAACAAGGAACCAGCTCTTTTTTTTTTCTGCAACGGCTTCTGATGAAGCAAATGCCTTGCTTGGGAGGTACCATTGACGGCACGCTGATGATCGCTGTCCAGCCTAGCGACTTTCTGGTTGCAGGAATTGTAGAGCCAAGAAGTCGGTCATTCATCTGTAGCGGTCACTGATGGGGAGTGGGCTTAGTCTCGATCACAGGTCTGCAGGGTATCACTCTTCCTTTGACTCTGGAAGATCCCGTAGAACCTAGTGATATAGGAAATGTAACACAATTGTTAGTTTCCTTCAAATCAAGCACAAAAAACTGTTCATGGGTTTTAACAAGGGGACTGCAAGCAGGTGGCCTGCAATCTGCAAGGGAGTGGCAATACGCCATGGGAATCTAAATGGATGTCCTCACACAGTGGCATTGTCTAATGGGGTAAATACATATTTTCCTCAATGATTAAGCCTAGGTGTTCCTAAATTCCTTACCCAGAACATCTCAAATAGAGAAATTACATAATACAGATTATCAAGGACATGAAGAAAAGTCCCTTTAAAAAATGTGCATCAAGTGCACTATGCAATACAAAAGCTAAATATCAAATGTGCAGACAAAAAGACAAGAACTAGAGAGTCCTGGTATTTGCATGATTAGAACACATCTGATCCCACCAAAAATTAAAGCAGCAGGAACAGAAGAGAACTGAAAAATTAAAATAGACATTGAAAATTCGTCATGTTCAAAAGGTAAACTTAAGATATCTCCTATCGAGATGGAAAACTTGTCTTACTATAATATTGGGTCAGTTAACCAGTCTATCACTACCCCGACAGTCAGTCTGAAAAACATTGAAGTAGGCCTGAGGAAAATTCTTGAAAACCAGTCTGGTCATACAAAAGGGAATTATACATAACATGGGGGGTCCCTGATACATCACTGCAGTCTAGAAGTGTGAACATAAACAAAACGCCCATAATAATAAATGGGCTGACTGGTGAAAGGAATATGGAAAAGGGAAATGGAACTAGGACACAACTAAAATCCCCAATAACTAAGCATGATGCGACATCGGTCAGGGGAGAAGCAACAAAAGAAAAATCTATAGGAAGAACAAGAGTTTGCTTGGGTGCCTCAGGCATGTGACACAGCACCAAGAGTACGGGGGATACACAAAAGACCAAAGTTACACAAATTTTAACTCTACCGCTGGCAACTACACCATATACGGTAATCCTAACTAATGTTCCTGTTCTCTCTTCAGGGAGAAAAAAATTAAACCTGGTTTCCTTTCAAGGGACAAAGCCATATGCTATTTGGGAAACAGAACATGATTAAGTAATGCAAAATAGAAATTAGGCCACCTTGAGTCACATATCTATAATTCCATCCTTAGGTCCAATCAAGGATACATAAATGTAGGGCTGCCTGTTCCTTTAACCGCATGCGTGCGGTCGATATTCTGCTCCTGCGCTGACTTTTTTAAAAGCGCACTTTACATGACGAGCTGGGCTCGTCATGAGCGTGCGAGGAGGCTACCTCATGACGAGCCCAGCTCGTCATGAGCGTCGAAGGGGTTAAGGGAAGGGGCAGTAAGTGACTAACAGCAGGTGACACACTTTGATCCTGTATATCTTTTTAGTTTTCTTCAATATCATTATAGCCATATTTGCTGCCTGTCTTCCTCACAGTATGAAAACCATATCTGTGAAATGTATCATTATACCAAATCCATCCAACTGTTGTGCAACGATACGTATCGTCATACGGGTCCCTTCACAACACAGGCGAACTTGTAATAGTAACAACATAAAACAAAACATACACACAAAAAATGCACATGTCAAACGCTGTATATCAAGCACAAAAAAAAAAGCACAGACAAAACAATAGCATATGTGAATAAGCCGTGACACACAGCACCATGGCACATGTACTTTATGCACTGTAAACCTGCAGCCCAAAACCCAATATTTGGGCCTGTCTAAATTTGTCAGGTCTAAAATCTCTACCCTCCTTTTGACAGTAGAGCACCAGGCAGTGGGAGTCTGCTGTCAAATATAACTTTGCTGTCTCTCTTCTAACATACAGGACCAGCTAAAATATTTCACGATAGGGCCAAATACACAAACGAAAACATGAACATTTCTTTCCAAAGAAATTACACAAAAACACATATCCTTTCAACTAACCAAACTCACGTGTCTTGACAGCCTTAGAACAATCCATGAATGATCGGTAGGCAGAAGCAGAAAAATACACAAAACAAAAAAAACACATTTTAACATACACAAAAATAAATTTTAATTACTTAACTGTTACTCTCTTGTCAGTTCACCTCGCAACATCAAGCCACCTTATTTTTACCATTCTAAAAGAAATGGTTACACTGACACTCCATATTAATTTGGCACCTATAATTTCCACTGTGAAAAATAATTCCTAATTAGCAAATCATTTTCACTTAGGCCTGTAGCCTGTAGCCTTCAAAATTTTGGAAAAGGGCTGCATCTTATTTTCTATCTAAGACTTAATGCAACACTTCGTTTTCTGTCAAATAAACGCAACTAGCAAACATTATTTTTCTTAGCGTGGAGACACAAATGTATCAGTTCTGCAGAGCAGAGTGGAGTGGTGGCTCACTGGTTAGAGGCGGCAGGCCTGAGAGCAGAAGTCAGCCCGGGGCCAGGGTTCAATTCCCGACGCGGCAGGGTCGTGGACCTTGGTCAGCGGACTTGATAATTCTCGCTTCGGTGCTTACTCTAATCAGGCGTTCCACTCGGCAACTCTGGGCATTAGCTTGCCTAATCTCCACAACGGCCCCACCAATTCCGGGGATGCCTGGCTCCACCTTGGGGACTCCCAGCAAGGGACCATCCCACAGGGAAAGCCAGGACGGGTTCCCCAGAGTTATACAGCGCCGGGACGCCCCATTGCTGGGGCAGCTGTGCGCTTTACAAGTATACTACATTTACATTTACATTTAACACGATGTTTGGGACTTTCAAAGAAACCCCTTTTTATTTTCCCTATTAAATTAAGTTCTTTCATTTTATTGATGTTCTCACGGAGAAACCAGAAACCCCACCTTTAGAGGCTCGTTCAGCAAGGTCATTCTGCATTCCTCGGAGTCAAAGTCCTAATTAAAAGGTCACAAATGTCAACATGACAGCCTTCTCCATTGTTTACAGGGAAACTATTATTATTATTATTAAGCGTTCCTATATAGCGCTCAATTACCCGTAGGCATCTCGGCGCTTGCCTTGGGAACCCGTCCTGGCTTTTCCCTGTGAGATACCCGTACTGGGCATCCCCAAGGTGAAAGCCAGGCATCCCGCCGCAGGGGGCCGTAGTGGAGATTAAGCAAGTTAATGCCCAGAGCTGCAGAGTGTGAACCCGTGACTCGAGTAGGCACCGAAACGAGAATTATCGAGTCCGTGGATATTTGGGCTCAAGACCCTGCCGCGTCGGGAATTGAACACTGGTCCCGGGTCTGACCTCTGCTTCAGGGTCTGCCTCCTCTAACCAGTGAGCCACACTTCTAGATAACTAAAGATAACATCTCAGCAGCGTGGCTCGAGCCAGCCTCTGCAATTCTCTCAGCCCTCAGCTTCTGCCACACTGAAGCTGTCAAAGCCAGAAGGCCTAACTAATTTCTCCTAACCTGTAATAACTCACTCTATTTTGAAAAATAATTTCTCTTTTTTAGGCGCTAAAATTATCTCTATTCCCAGATTATTAAACTACATTTACTGTGAATAATTCACGAAACCTAATAACACACATACCAGTTTTTTTTAGAGTAAATGCTTGTTGCAATCCTATGGTACACACTTCATCAGTCTTAAATGAACAAACTTTTCCGTAGGCCTAGCTGAAGCTAGAACCTTCAACCCTGATATAAAAACAAGCCTTTGTACTGGCACATTAACCCACTGAATCATAAGAAGGCACAACCTGCAAATATATATCAAAACCTAAATGTATGCATTTAATGAAGCCTGAGACACTTTAAAAAGTACTCTAAATGAAAGCAAAATGCAGTTTAAACAGTGCTTTTACTCAAAATCGACTTTCATATTTTGGGCATTAAAAAATTTATATCCTACAATGTTCTTGTATAATATGTATTACTAGAATGTCTATTACATAACCCTTGAGTCAGGCATTTGAAAATAATAACTTATACTTTATAAAAATGAGCTTGCTTGCGCCTATGCCAAGGGGAAATTATACACACAAATGCTTGTCATTTTAGTGATGCAACATAACTTAAATCAAATTTTAATGCTAGGAGGTCATAGTATGAGTGTTAAGCTTTATAAATATTAAAAATCGATTTTTGTAGCACTTATTTTTAATAATTATTTTTATAGTTAATCATTTTTTCTTCTAATAAAACCAATTATTCCTTTTTGTGATTGTTCTACATATAAGAGCCCGCTGCATCCCTTGCCTATCATTTAGATGCATTAACTCACAAACCTAAGCGCATATGCCAAACTTAAAACGCCTCACATTCCTGCGTCACATTTTTGCGCCACATTTATTTAAAAGGATGGTTATGCAAAATTCCACCCGTGTTCAACTGGAAAAGTGCTGGCTGAATGAACATTCCTATCAAATATACTGCAGCTGAAATGTTTGCCTATGAACATCTAATACAGTGCATCTAAGGAAAATGGTGTAAATTTATTTATTTTTGTAAAAATAGACAATTTTGTTTTTTTTGTTGTTTTTTTGGGGGGGCCTTATTTATATCTATTGAATGTTTTTCCTAATTTTATCCTTTAAGCTTGTAACGGCAGTTATGTATATGTGCACAATTGCTCATTCTACAAACTAAAGAGAAACACATACCCATCTTGGCACATTACATGTTTCATTTCTGTATCTTTTACTCAAGTTTCTACTCAACATTAACCAACCAGCATTTTACTTAACAGACTGAAAACATCAAGAAAACCAACAAACACACATTGGGCCCACTCCATACACAAACAGAAAGGAGGTCAAACACTCAGGACACACAATACAGCGCGCTTTAGCTAAATAGAGCTCATAAGTTGGAGTTCCAACCGGAGGTATCAGACATGAACCCTCCAATCGGGAATCCCTATTGCAACTTAAACAAAACCAAATACCAAATTTGCTATGATTAGGCATCTGCGCTCACTAACAAAGCTTCAAACTTCAAGGGGCTATCTCTATCAATACACTCGCAAATGTACAAGACCCTCGGTTTTTTAATATTGCAATGTTCAAATAAACTAAGGACCAAAGAACTAAGAACTAAGGACTGGGAGCGACCCACTTATACTTCAACTAAAGCAGATGGAGAAAAGTCTCTTCATTACCTGCCTACACAAATTGCAATTCGCATATACAAACCTATACAAACCTATCAAAGCTATACCAAACAAATAGTTGTCCAAATTCTAACTGCCAAGTTCTAACTGCACTAACAGTCTCTTTTTTTTTAAAAACACTTACGCCAAAAAGGTTCCTTATTCAGGAGTGACATCTTTTGGAGAGTTTAAGTCAGAAAAATCAAAAATATACTGGGCCACAGAGACAAAGAATCCCCCAGAACCTCTGTGCACAGAGTACCTCTCTTAGTAGATTTCTGTCTTACCTGCCCCAGTAGATTTCTGTCCTCTGACAAGATTACTCCTCCAGAGAGTCACTTCTTGATCAGGCCCTACGTTGGGCGCCATCTGTTGTGCAAGAAATCCTCAAACTCCTTCTCAGGGGTCTTACCAATAAGTAGTCCATTCAAAAGCACCAAAGAAATCAACAGAGAATCTGAAATATGAAAAGACATCTTTATTACAATTAATTGTGAGGCTACGTCGCCCAGTCACACCTAAAGCAACTGAATGAGGTAGCTTCCTGAATGGTCTCAGCACAGACCTTTTATACCATTTATTATGCCCTAGGCACACATTTTCTCTTTGAAGTACATTATTGTTGGTCACTCCCAGGACGTGCACACAAAGCACTGTATGATGACAAACCCACTTTCCAGATAAGTCCAGGCCATAAACAATGTCCACATAATGCGTACATTCTCTAGCTGACAACGCCGGATAAACCCAAAACAGTAAGATCACAGCCCATGTCATAAATAGCTCGTGGAGGCAGGAACAGGAACAGATGGAAGTAAGATAGGCACGTTTGTGTGTAGTAAATCTTTCCAATGTCCTGTGCTCTGATCTATAATCTTGATCAGCTAAAGGGCAGGAACTGGCTTGGCAAGGTTAGCCTCAAGCAACAGGGTCAGCTTTCGCCAGGTCATGCAGGAGTCAGCACAAACCCATGCTAAGATTATGTCCTTAAATACTTGTTCTGCCACAGTGAGGGCCTACTGTAAGGGCAATCCACAAAATGGCTGCTATGCACAAGATGGAACCCGAGGGTTCAGAACAAAACCTTCAAATACACAGTGAATCCATTGGTGTAACATGACGAAAACACTTGCACTTGCTCAACTCACTGTTTACGGTCTGCTGTTACCAAATTCATAACAGAATCATGATATTTAAAACACAGGTTCAGAATTCAAGGAACCACAACGAGCACCCATTGTCCTGGATTGAGGGTATGGCCTGGGTCCACAGATGCTGATGGGAGCTGGTTGTGGACCTGTTGATGAAGGACACGCAGTTTAATAGTCAAATCGTGCAAGTAGTCAATTAGCATAGGATGTTCGATGTCGCTATATTCCTTCGGTCTAGGGACACCCCAAACGTTGGCCGGACGCCCAAACACAATCTCATATGGGCTAAGTCCCACACAAGAATGCACTGTTGTCCTTGTCGACATAAGAGCCAACGGCAAAGCATCGGGCCATGTAAGGCCAGTGCTTGCTTGCACTTTCGCTAACTTAAGCTTCAATGTCCCATTATAACCCTCAACCAAACCCGCTGACTGTGGGTGATTCGCAGCATGAAATTTCTGCTTGATGCCCAAGCCCACACACACTTTCTTCATTATCTGACCCACAAACTCACTTCCATTGTCAGACCATACAATCCGTGGCATTCCATACCTAGGGAAAAATTCTTTGAGTAAAACCTTGGCAGTAGACAAGGCAGTATTATCCTTTAGGGGGTAGGCCTCTATCCATCTGGAAAAGGCACAAACAACTACAAGGACATAATTCAAGTTATTACATCTTTCCATGTGTATATAATCTATTTGTAGAACCTCGAATGGATACGTTGGAGGAGCAAAATGACCTGCAGGAGTTGGAGTTCCTTTGCCAGGATTATGCATCAAACACACCATACAATTCTTGACCAGATTCTCTGCACATTTGGGAATTCCACTATTCTGCCATACCGGAGCCAACAACTTGCATATCCCTTTTGAACTAATGTGAGCCAATCCATGGGCCATTGTAACCACTGGGAGCACATATGCATCAGGCAACAACCATCGCTGGTGTTCTGACAACTCAACCCAACAACCTGTCGAATCCAACATACCCGTAGTTTCTCTCCAAACACTCACTTCAGCCTGAATCGTTTTCACACTTTCTATTGTGTCTTCACACATTCCACCAGCCATAACCCAATTAGCTGGGCCTGCAACATACATACGGCTCATCATGTCTTTCGCCGTTTCCTTCGCAACTTCATCTGCAGACGCATTCCCTCGACCAACATCGTCCACAACTTTCTAATGCGCACTACACTTCACAATTGCAATCTGCTTTGGGAGAGTGAGAGATTCCAAAAGTTCATTCACCAACTGCCCATGCTGTATTTTTGTCCCATGCGAAGTAAGGAACCCACGCTCTCTCCACAAACGCCCAAAACTATGGGCAACTCCAAACGCATACTGACTATCGGTGTAAACATTCACTCGCTTTCCTTCTGACAACACACACGCTCTAGTCAGTGCAATCAACTCTGCTGCTTGCGCAGAATTCTGTGGTATGCGTGCTGTCTCAACAACTGTATGTAAAGTTGTAATAGCATACGCTGCAGTCGTTTCACCATTCGGAAGCTTAAAACACGAACCATCTACCCATAGGGTACCATCAACATCCGTAAGTGGAGTATCCCTCAGGTCAACTCTAGCTTTCGTTTCTTCCTCTGTACGAAGAAAACAATCATGCTGTTCCTGAGGATCCGTCTCTGTAGAGATCGGTAACAACGTAGCTGGATTCAGCACATTACATCGTTTGATGTGAACAACAGTGTCAACTCGTAACCTGAAAGACGTGCACTAGTAAGGTGCTGTGTCTTAGTCCTGTTTAATAAGGTATCCACTGCATGTGGGACCATCACAATCAACGTATTGTCCAATACCAAACCAGCAGACTGTCGGATAGAAACAGCCGCTGCAGCTGTAGCTCTCAGACAACTCGGAAACGCCTTAGCAACTGGGTCTAACGTTGCTGAAAAATACGCGCATGGACGCTGCTTGTCCCCAAATGGTTGTGTCAACACTGACAACGCACAACCTTCTCTCTCGTGCACGTACAACGTGAAAGGCTTACTATAGTCTGGAGTACCCAACACAGGAGCCGAACACAATGCATCGGGTAGTTCAGAAAAACTTTTCTGACATTCGTCAGACCAAGGAAGAGGATGCGGAGTATCTTTCAGAGTCAATGCTAACAGAGGTTTCGCCAACAGTGACAAATTGGGGATCCACTGTCTACAATACGATGTAATACCTAAAAAGGCACGCACTTCTCTCTGCGTGGATGGCACATTCATTTGCGCAATTGCTTGAATTCGTTCTGGGGTCAATCTCCTTCCCTCCTTCGTCAAGAGATGACCTAACTAGGTCACTTCTTGGCGACAATACTGCAACTTTGAAGGTGACACTTTAGGATGAAGGTCAGACAAGTACCGCAACAAAGAAAGAGTAGCCTCTTTACAAATCTTTTCATCATCAGCAGTAACCAACAAATCATCGACGTACTGAATAAGAGTAGCACCAACAGGTAACAGAAAACCGTCAAGCTGAGTTTTCAACGCTTGACTATAGATGGAGGGACTTTCACAATAACCTTGGGGAGCTCTCTTAAACCGGAAGCTTCGGCCTCCTAATGAGAAGCCAAAAATATCCCTACTCTTCTCAGCAATAGGAATACTGAAGAAAGCATTCTTCAAATCGATGACAGAAAACCAAGCTGCCGAAGCAGGAATCAAAGTCAACAAAGCAGTGATATCAGGTACCACAGGAAACTGTGGCACGACTATCTTGTTTACCTCTCAAAGGTCGATCACAAACCGGTACACAGGTGGCTGAGAAGCATCAGTACGTTTAAGAACAGGCAAAACAGGACTGTTACACACATTACCTCTCGTTTCCTCATCTACACCCTTCTCAACCAGATCATAAACAATCGCTAAAAGAGCTCTCTCACCATCACTCGAAATCTTGTATTGGGGAATACGAGGTAGCCTAGCATTCGACTTAAGAGTAACAACATACGGAGGAATCTGCAAAAGGCCAACATCATTTGGACCTGTAGCCCAAAGTGTATCAGGAAGCGAACGCAATTCCACTGGCAAACAATCCTTAGACAAATACATTGGGGAAATCACTTTCTTACCAAGGGTAAGTTGTATTCCCGAAGGAGAACAATGCAATGTTGCATACAATCTTTTCAGCAAGTCCAAACCCAACAGATTCTCACCACAACCAGTCGTTAAAATTAATGGAGCTTCCAATTCACAAGGGCCAATCGAAAGGGACAAAGGACTAGAAACCGGATTACGAACTGGGGCGCCTGAAAATCCTACTGAAACATTGGTCAAGCCAGACAAAGGTGCGCCAGGAAGTTTAGAGTGCATAATAGAACTCTTCATCGCACCAGTATCCAAAAGAAAAGGTTCTACCACACCTGATGTAATCACTTCAACATAAGGTCCACTCTGGTCTACTGGAACTTACACTACTCCCTCACTTTGTCCTTGGATGTCCTAGTTATCATTATAACCAGAACACTCACCTTCGACATAGTAATCCTCAACATAATACTGGGCAGACTGACCACTCGGAACATTCTGTCTGTCAAAATAATTCGCAGAATTCTGTAGGGAAGAGGAACGCTCATTCTGGGGAAACACACCACGTCCCCTACCCCTAGGTCCTTGCTGAAAACTACCACGACCTCTCTGACCAGATACACCATTCGCACGCTGTAACAAAGCCGGGCAACTATTCTTGTAATGACCTTCCTCTCTGCAATAAGCACAATGATTAGGGCCAGGAAAGAATTGCTGAACATAAGGCTCAGGCTTCTGTAACAATCTCTGAAATTTTGGAGGTTGCTGAAACTGAGGCTGAGTCTGACGAGGCGGATAAGCTTTCTGCAAAAGAACTTTCGTCTTTAACTCTTTCGTTTTCTTCTCCACTTTATCCTTCTCATCTTTATCCCTATTCTCGTAATATTGTGCAGTAGCCAATATCTGGGCCGACGAAGAGCCAGCCCATGAACTCTCAGAGTCCTTTAACTTATTAGAAAGTTCGGGAAGCAAATTAAAGACAAATTTATCCACAACCTTTGACCACCCTCCGTACTCATATCCTGACCACTATGATCAATAAACGTCTCTTCAAACCTAGTGAAGAAATCAGATACACTCTCGTCTTTCTTCTGCTTACATGCTGCTAACTTATCCCAATTCACTCGTAAAGCGGGCATCATCGTTTTCATCAGATTAATAATTCTACCTGGTAATTCTGAAACTCGAGGTTCAGGTTTAGCACCTCCCTCCTGTCTACCATCTGCAGCAACAATATTCGCCCAGGTATCACCTAATTCAGCAGCATGATTCTCATGACGAATCTTCGCCCACAAAGGTTGGGGGACTACATTACCCATCAACATATCGATGTCAGCTAAATTCATAATACACGCTTCAACTGTCTGGGACAACTCCTTGTAATAACCAGCAGGATTCTTACGAGGGTCAGGTAAGGTCTGCTTAAGAGCCAAGACCTCTGCTCTCTTCCAAGGGACATGTACCCATATTCGCTGAAAATGCGGCAGAATAACTGGATTAGCATTTGGGTCCCCTTCCTTCCAAATTGGGGGAACTTCTCTCATTGGATACTGTCTCGCTTTTCTTCTAACAGAAGAATCAGGTTCATACAATGTCTGAGGCGGAAGGCTAGATTTAAAAGCCAGTATCGTCTCTACGGCATCTGTAATATCAGATTCTACTATCATCCCTTTAGCAAAATCCGACTGAACATCAAGTAATTCCTGCGGGATCAAACCCAAATCATTATCTTCCCATTCCTGACACAAAAACATACACAACACATTAAAAACATACCTTTGCTTAGGCGGCTCCCACTGAAAGAAAACATCCATAACCACTGGCAAACTATACCTTGAGGCATTTATAATCCATTTACAAGCCAACAAATCCAACACAGCCCGTTCCTCAGAACCAGGAAGCTGACTACGACTCTGCTTACACTCCGAAACAGGGGTCATATTCAGTGACACAAACAATGGTGACAACAAATTAGAAACGGTTTCTGTCATTCGTTTTCGAACAGAAGGAGAAGAAGCAGACATAAGAACAGGAGAATAAGTATTTTGAGGCAAAGAAGGTGTAGGGACAAGAACAGTAGAAATCGAAGATGCAGAAGCAGAAGGCAAAGGAGTTTGAGGCAAAGCTGGTAGCAAGGCTGGCGACCCTAGAATGGGTTGCGCAGGAGGAGGCAAAAGCATCTGTGGAGCACCGGGTGGCTGAACAACAGCAGGAGGTTGAACAACAAAGGGTGGAACAACCGGGGGTAATAGAGGCGCAGTAGCACCCTGCACATAGGGAGGTGGCAATCTCAGTAAATGAGAGATCAAAGGATCTTTTTCAAGGTCTTCAATCACTTTTGGAGGAGAAGACGGTAAGGCCGGATAACATTTATCTATGGCCATACAACGATGTCTATCTAAAACTTCACTCGCACGCTCTTCTCCATCTTCCATAAACTGTCTAGCAGCTTGTAATACTGACATATTCTTATCTTTCCTAACTCTCTTTGCTTGTTTAATTTCTCTCTGTTTGGCTTCCTTACGCCAAAGGCGGAAAGAGTCAAACATTGCCGGCCGGGCTTTCTTCTTAAATAGCTTAACTTCTAGATTGTCTAAAATCTCTGTTTCAAAACTACCATGTGGGGGCCATTGCAAAACACCATAATTTTTAGTGTAGTGGACCCATACTTCATTATAAATAATAGGGCCCACTCTGTGTTTTGAATAGAGGTCATAAGTCGGAGTTCCAACCGGAGGTATCGGACATGAATCCTCCGATCGGGAATCCCTGTTACTACCACAAACAAACCAATTACCAAATTTACCAAGACCAGGCATCTTGCTCACTAGTCTGGTTTCAAACTTCAAAGGGAATCAAAAAATGATACACTCGTAAATATACAAGCCCTTCGGCTTTGGGTACTGCAGCAACCAAATCAAAACCAAGGAACCAAACAAAGTCGTGGGAGCGACCCACTTATACTTAACCAAATATCTGTCATGCCACCAGAAGACCGTCTATCGTCTCGCTTTATGAACATCAATCGGAGGGTCCAAGACAAGGCGACAGTCAGGGCAGCAGTCCTTCGTAGCCATTGGAAAGCGGGAAGCCTTGCAGAAAAGACCTTCGGTCCACGTCGACATGCAGGGGTCGATGAAGTGGGGGCCCTCCTCCAGAGTTTCCTCACGTGGCTCCTCGCAATCTTTGGGCTTGGACCGGTACCACTGAAGTCGTCCCACGTTGGCCGCGCCAACTGAAGAACTGGGATTTCAAGTACCCAGCTCTGGGTTCCCTTGCCTTGGTATACAGAGACACTGAATACTTCTAGGTGGCGTCAGAGATCAAATTTATTGGCTGCAGCCAGTAGCAGAAATCCCAGTAATACAACACGGTGTACAACTCAAGAAACTGCTCAATTTTACTAAGGCGAGACATCCCTATTTATATACAAAAAGGTACATTTAATATGCACGCCCCTGCACCAAAATTCAACCAATAGAAAATACATGACATCACACAGCTTCATACAGTAAAGCTCATTTTACAGTGTACCAACCCACAAGTTAATATTTAGGCATATCTAAATAATAATCTGGAAGGGCCGAACAAACCCTTAATTGAAAGCGTAACCCATGAAATGAAGAAACAGTAAAGAAAAGTAGTTTCAGATAATGTGCAAGATAACAGAAACGTAAAGAAACTTAAAAGTTAACAAATGTCTTGAATGGTGATTGGGAAAAGTGGATAACGATCTTGCAGGGAAATTGGCTTGGCAGGGTCAATTCTAGGTGAAAGGCCAGCTTCTGAAATTAACTCCAGTGCACAAACAAAACCTTAGTTAATGTATATATGACCCAAAAAAGGTCAGACTGCTTTGCTCGCAGACTAACTTCTGAGGCCTAGTAAAAGGCAACACCAGATGGCAGTCACGACACATGGCAAAAACCCATGTTTAGAAAAGAAAGTCGTAAGGAAAGAAACAATTTAGATATTGTTTAGGATAAGATATGTGCAAGGAAACTAAAGGTTAACGAGGTCCTGAACAGTGATTGAAAAACTCAGACAACGATCAGCTAGTGAAACTGATTTTTGCAAAAGGTCAGTTTCAGGTGAAAAGGGTTACTCTCTCTGCAGTTCATTCAGAGTCAGAAAAACCCAAGTTAATATATGCACAAACTCAGAAGGGCAGACCACTTGTTCGTTGGGCCTACTTCACAGGCCTACGTGAGGGCAAGACTAAAATGGAGTCAGGTTTGAGAATTACAGAACCACAATCCCCACCACATTTATTCCTGATATCCCTTCACATGAGCAGCTTTCACCTCTCTACCCTATTTCCTTTCTTGCTCCATCTCCTTAGTATAACACCTCTCCTCCTTCTCATTAGATAACCCTTAAACACCAATCTCTTTCGACTTTCAACGCCTACATGACAGTGAATGTCTCTTCTCCTTCTCATTCACTAAGCATCATCTCATGGAATGTCAATGGTCTCACACATTACATTAAACGTAAGAAAGTCCTTTCTTATTTACAAATGAAAAGAACTGACATTGCTCTTTTACAAGATACATACTTAATACGAGAATGGGTGGGAAGAGTCATTCACTGTGGATTGTTGACACCATCTCCCATTAAACTGGGTCAAACATGGAAATGTGGAGTGGCTATACTCTTGCACAAATCCCTACCTGTCACAATTGTCAAGACGTGGGTTTATCCAGATGGCAGATATGTTTTTGCTAAGTTTAAAGTAGGTGATAGAACCCTTTGCTTTGGCTCAGTATACGCTCCAACTGGAGCTAAACACTCCTATCTCCTGAACCTGAATCCATTATTAGTAGAAATTGGGGAATCCAGTTATGTCATTGGAGTAGATTTGAATCTTGCTGGTGATGCAGACATAGATAGGACAAGTCCATTGGATAGGTGTAATGAGGGAGATAGAGTCTTACATAGAGATATAACATCGGACCACGGGCTAGTGGACCACTGGCGCCTTTGTCAACCCACAAACCAGTAGTATACCTTCCTTTTCTCTGCTCATGGTACACAGTCTAGGATAGATTATTTTCTTATATCCCATGCAGTAGTTCCAAATACTAGTGAATCCCATACGCCATAAACCATGGTGGATGAACACTATGAGATACTGTTCACCCCAGGGTAAGGTTCAACTGCGTTCTCATCTCTCTGACAACTTACTTAATAATAAAGCATCAGTTTCTTCTTGTAGGACCATATTGGCGGCTGCATAAGTAACTATTCTTGGGCAGATCATGAAAGATGCAGCGGAGGCTAATAAGATGGCATCCCTTTGCCTCATTGCACTTGAGGATCAAATTATTTCTCTCACATGCCAATATTCCTTTCATCCCACAGTGCCCAATCGCTCACACTTAGAGCTAGGCAGAATGGCACTGAACAATTTGTAGACCTCTAAAGCTGAATACGTACTTCAGCATCTAAAAAGTAGACATTACAAACAAGTGGAGAAAGCAGGCTGATTACTTGTAGCACAGTTGAAACAGCGTGTGAGGGGGCCATGGCAATTCTTGCTACACGGACCGATAATAGTGTAATCCTTACTAAACCCCAAGATATAGTAAACACTTTTGCATCATTTTATGAGAGGCTTTACACCCCTGAGACCTCGGCAACTGAAGATCAATTGTCTGCTGTAGCAGGGATTCTGCTCATACACAGAACTGTGCATAGAGACTTGGAACCTCAGTGAATTAGGGTGTACCAAAACTCACCTTAGTAGCCAAAATCCCCTACCAGACTAGCAATTAGTGTCTCATTGGCTTTTCCATACCCACAATGATTAGACAACCCAGAACATGGAACTTAGAATACCTCAGGCAATGTGGAACACATGAACACTCTTTCGTTATACTCTCATATCAGTCCAAAACGGGGAGTAAATGAAGACACGTGCAAGTTTGAAATATTTATTTCTAATGCCGTGTTCTCAGGCGAGTATCTTAGCTAATATAAGCAGACATATTATAAGCAACAAGATTATCAGCATAGTTACTATTCCATAAAATATAAAAGGAGAAAGCATGTTAAAATGCTAAATGGAAATAGGCTAGATTACACCTAGATTTCACCCTCCCTTGCTAGTAGGTTATTTGATATCTACAGAAGGTCTCTTGGGTTTACAAGGGCAGCCCCATACCTCTGGTTCTAGTAGAAATGGATCACATCATTTTCTACACCAGCTCTCTGCATGCGAATGTTCTCCAAAGTGTGTTTGCATGCCTGCGCAGTGCATTATTAAACGCGCCAAAATCAGAGGTGGCCACAGCTGCATATATGTTATGTCAAGAACGTGCGCTGATCAGACCGAACAACAACCACTGTGTTGAAATAACCTTGAAGGCCTCGGCACTCACTGTGCAGACAAAGCTTACCAAGCAAAGCCGCTACTATAGGAAAGCATATTATTCTCGTGTGAAGCAAAACAGTCTGCTAGACTCTAAACATTTGTAATAATGTGTGCCGTGTGCAAAGGCAACAGAGAGGAAAAATGGTGTTTAAACTTCTAATAAGCTCATGCTAACTCAACACAGTATAAATGCAAGGCTCATCCCCATGACACTGCCTACCTCGCGGATATTGAACTTCCATATCTCACAGAAGAAGGTAGAGATGTACTTAATGGTGACATCAGCAAAGAAGAAATTGCTGCAGCCATTGCCAAATTACCATACCATGAATCCCCAGGAGAAGATGGATTTCCTGCAGAATATTATAAATGGTCTGGAGAATAGGCAATTGATACTCTGCATTCTGCTTTCCAAGAAGCTGTTCAGACAGCCTCATTAGGCCCCATTTCTAATAGAGCATTAATTGCAGTTATCCTTAAGATGGGCAGAGACCCGCTTGCTTGTAGTAGCTATTGCCCTATCTCTCTTATAATTAGAGACGCTGACATTTAGGCAAGTATTTTGCCAGCACAACTTCGTAAAGTTATCCCATCTTTCATACACTATACACAGGTTGGCTTTATCCCAGGCCGCTCTTCCAGGAATCACCTACGAACACTAGTCTACAATTTATGGACTGCAAAAGAGATAGGGGAGGATGCGATTGCTCTTTCTTTTGATGCAGAAAAGGCATTTGACCGCACTGACTGAGGGTACCTCTTTGCCACCATGAAGCACTTTGGTCTAGGAGATAAGTTTATTTCCAAAGTCCGTCTACTATAAGAAAACCCTGTAGCCCAGGTCAAGTGTGGTGGATTTATTTAGGATCCTTTCCCAATCCGTTGAGGTACCCGTCAAGGTTTCCACCTTTCCACCATTTTATTCTTACTAGCGATGGAACTACTTGCTTCACTTATCCTCTGTTCATCATGGATTCAGGGTATACCTATTGCTGGAGGTATTTCTAAGATGTTTTTATATGCCTATGACATCCTCCTTACTCTAAAAGACCTTTTCCATTCTTTACCAGCCTTGCTTGAGATTATTGATGGGTTTGTAGTCCTTTCCGATTATTAGGTAAACTGGGATAAAAGTGAGGCTTTAATGCTGTCTTCCGGTACCACAAAAGCAGCAATTGAAATCACTGGAAATCGTCAAAACTAAAATATCTGGGAATTGTGATTAATCAAGGCCTGGAATAAATGGTCTCAGACAATCTTACACCCCTTATAGCACAAATAGAAACTGATTTTGGCAAATGGTCTCTTTTAAGTTTCTCTATGTGGGGAAGAGTACAGGCCGTAAGGATGGTCACTTTACCTCACTTCACTTATGTTCTTGGAATGCTTCCGATTTTAGTCCCCCTGTCTACACTATGTTGCATAGCTGCTCGCATACTCGCTTTAATCTGGGGATGTAGGCGCCCTTGCCTAGCTTCTGCCAAACTAATGGCTCGCCGCTCCCACAGTAGTTTGGGATTACCATCTCTAGAACACTATTCTCTAGCCCTGTACCTCTCACAACTAGCCCTATTTACTCCCAGGTGTGACTGATCCTCCACAATGGGTCACAACAGAACACTCATTACTTAACCATGATGACAGCCTTGATTTTTTCAACGGAACCCGTAATACACGAATATCCCCTCTGCATTCTGTGATGCAAGCTACATACCAAGCATTATATGGAGCAAACTGTCTTTTTGGGATTTCCCAACATTTGCACTCTAAGGCTCCACTTTGGGATAATTAGAGCATCCGAATAGATGGCCATGCACTTCACTGGTCTAGTTGGGGATCAAGAGGAATACTGACATTAGACCAGGTCATACTAAATGGAGAGTTGAAACCCTTTGATCTACTTCATGAATAATTTGATCTTCCATTCCACCAGATTCTGTGACACTTGCAATTACAGCACTGCCTGAGGCGATGTCTGGGCCCACATCTGTGAACCTTAGCACCCTTGCTGATATTTGACTATCTCCTTATCTGGGGAAGTCACAAGGGAGTGATGTTGGGATTATATGCAGCATTAATTAATCAAATATATTCTCAACCAATTCTTAAAGCTCTTTGCGAGAAATGCAAGTATTGTCTTCACATTACCATAGAAGAAGAGGTCTGGCCGGATATATTAGAAGCTCTTGGTAAGGGTACTCGTGAAGCATGGTAGAAATATAGTCTTTCCAAAACTTTGCATGATTGGTACTGCAAACCTTTGAAATTACAACAAGCAGAATTATTGCCACACTCTAAGTGTTGAAGGTGTTTGGGCATTAACTGTGACCTCTTACATATAATTTGCGAATGCCCTACTATACAGTGTTTTTGGCTCATGTGGGGGATACTTTGGAAAAAGACAATCTTCCTTCTGACTTCCCCTCACCCCTATTCTTATCTTGTTGAATGATCTTGGGAATTCACCTGACATTACACGCCCACAACGTCGCCTTTTACACACTGCACTTTCTACAGTCAAAATTTGTATTTTAAGACAGTGGCAATCACCCTTCCCAGGAGGATTGGATGGTAGCAATGATTCAGATGGCATCCCAAGAACATGTAATATACCGACTGCAAGATCAGGATGAAGTGTTTCAGCAAGTATGGACTCCTTTTCTTAATGACCCTTGTATTCCCTTTTATAATACCTCATTGTGCAGGTACCTTTCCTTTCCTTTCCTCTCCTTTCTTTTCCTTTCCTTTCCTCTCCTCTCCTTGCCTTTCCTTTCATTTAATTTTTCTTCTATTATATTTCCTTTCCTTTCTTTCCTTTCCATTCCTTTCCTTTCCTTTCCTTTCCTTTTCCCTTTCCCCCTCTCCCTTCTTCCCCCCTCCTTTTTACTTTACCCCTTTCATACCTCCCCGTCCGCCCTCCTCCATCCCCCTATTTTCTCATTCTCTCGTTCTTTCTTTACCCGGGTAAGGAGATAGTAACCACTCTTATTCATGATCATCCAACATCATCAATATCTATCTCCTCTTACATATCCTATATTTTATAGGTCAAATCCTGTTTCCCCTATCCATGATCCAATCTGTTCAACTCATTCTGTGACTTTGAGCAATGGAGATTGTGGGTCACTCTTCATATATACACAATATCCTTTTCTTCCGACATTTAATCCTTGTTTCCTCTTTTACTGTTTCCTTTCCTTCTCCTCCTCCCCCTATTCTGTATAGTTTTTCTCTTTAAAAGCACACTAATGATCTATACTGGAAATTGACTTTTATTGGATCGTTACTGTCTGCAGTACTTATATGTATCTGTATGCCTTTAACTTTCAATACAAAATAAAAAAATAAAAAAAAAAGAATGCTTTAACATCAAACACCCAGCAAGGCACCTATATGCCCATATGAATACACACAAAACCCATATTCACACCAGCACATACACACAGGCGCACACAATGATATGCCAACACACAGACACACGTCCTTCAAAGACAAAGCACTTTCATTGATAACATTCCGATTTAACCATTGCTTATTCCAAAAGTGATGGTTGGAATGATTCACAGACTGCACTTTAATAAATAAGCAGTACTACAGTAGTACTACTCACATATTACAAAATGCTGTTCACAAACCCTTTGGTCAGATCCCTTCACTGCTTCCTCTCCTTTCTTTAATCTGCTGAGTTCTCCACCGCATGTGCAGGGATGTCCACCCATGCAGATATACATTTTTGTAGTAAATGTGTGACGAAAAAAGGGTATGGCTGGGAAATGGATAATACGTAGTACTATAAGAGACTGGTTTCTATAACAAGAATGATGGGTGTAGTGAGGGGAATGCTAATACAACAACCCATCCAAAAAGAGTAAACAATTTGGTATTCACTAAATACACTTCTGAAGTTACTACCGTCATAAAGGTGTTAAACAGACTCAAATGTTCTGCAGCCCATCCGTGGAGTAAGTCCTGCAAAATAAATATCTAGCCACTGGTACTGCAAAACAATCCCATGGAAAAAAATAAAGACATGAAATTAAAATAAATACCAACCTATTACCTCATGAGAACCAGTGTTAAATAACTTAAATTAGTTCAAAATGTAAAATAACATAACATTTAAATTGACCATGCAACACTGTGCTATGTTTGCCAGGATGCACAGCTAGTTGTAGCAGTGCCAGCCTCTTAGGGATGCCACTCCTCCGATGTATTTTAACCAACCATTAGCAGTACTCATGGTCATTTGGTTCCTTAATTGTCTAATGTGTCATTCAAAAGTACAGCACACAAGCACACGCAACACGTTTTGACCAGGGTCTAGGTCACAGCTTTTTTTGTAATAATGAAATATATACCATTTGAACAATTTTACTAAATATGAAATAAAAATAGGAATGTTAGTGATGGTGTGAAACTGTTTTTACAAATTGTTCAAAATTAATATGTATCCATTAAAGCAATACATATAAATGAGTTTATTCTTTTTGAAATAATAAACCTTATTAAATTGCCTGTACTTTCTCATTGGGAGAGTTCACTCTTCGTGGTGGAGGTTCCTGCCAATGTGGTGGACACTAACTAGGCAGGCCATAAAATGCCTTGGTAAAATTGCTTATATTAACTTTACTGTCATAAGTACGAGAATGGATTATAATTTGGGGACAGTGTTTATCTACTTTAAGGAATAATGAGACTAAATTACCAGAGTATACCCCAAAAGTGTTTTAAAGAATGAAAAATAAAGAAAGAATTGAAATACAACATCGACTCGCCTTTGAAAAATTCCTGCATTACTGATTGTATATCTTGTGACTTCTGTGTATTGAGTGTGCTGGGCTAACATATTCATGTACATTTGAGGAATGCTAGGTTCTCCGAATCAGCTTCTGAATTTAGGGGGTATAGGAAATTGTGCCTCCAGCCCATGCTGCACCTCTGTGCTTGTTTAAATACTGATAAGGGATTTTTTTGAACTTGTGCTGGCAATTAAGCTTTGATTCCCAGCGTTGTATATATTATACCCCAAAAGTCACTAAATTAATCTGCGCTCAACCCACTCTTAGTTATGGCACAGAGCAGTAAGGCTTAACTTAGGGCAATGTGTAAAGTATTTATGCAATATCCAAACAGTAATAAAGTTAAAACACTAAAGAATAAAAATCTCAATCAGAATTAGATAAATAGAGTACATTTTAATACAAAGAATATCACCAAGACAACAAAAATCCATTGAGGGGAGCTAGAGACATGAGTTTATTAAAGTTTTAAGTAAAAATAGGGCCACAAAGCACTAGGCTTCAATGAAGCTCTATGGTTGCACTAGACCATGACCTTAGCATACTTTGAGGTCAACCGTGATAGATACTGAGGCCAGATATGCTGTTGGGACAGAAATGTTCTCTACATTGTAAAAGATGTTCACCCCTGCCCTGAGTACCCAACTGTACTGATGCCTGGATCGCTAATGAAGATTTCGGTTGTCATAGGAAAACCCAGATCATACATGTGTGCCATGATACAGGTCTATCTCATTGATTGCTGCCTGTTGGACCGGGAGTGGCGCCAAAAACACTACTCTCATACTGATGCACAGCTACTGCCTGCAGCAGGAGTTAAATGCAAAAAGAACAGTTAGTGGACAGAATGTTGAATAATATCAAGCAATCACCCTAGTACAGAGATCCAAGCTTAAATCCATTGTTTGTTGCTCCCCATGCCATTCCAGTTTAAACCCAGACACATGCAAATCAGTTTTGACTCTGCTCCCCACGGGAACAGTTCAGCCCAAACTGCCATGCCAGGTGAGCAAAAGAACAATGGATTTAACCAAGATCTCTTGACTGGAGGTGAGTGTTTGATTCGTTTCGCATTCCATCCATCATTTGTGTGCCTTTTGTGCACCAGGAGTTAAGCAGCGCAAGTGGGATTCTGGTCTCATACACTGTAGTAATCAGTAGGAGTGAGCTGGACCATTTTTAACCTGTGTCACCGGAGTATCGCTTGGAGGTTCATTCCCTTTTAAAGTTCTGCTGCTGTGTGCTTAACTCACTCTTGACCTACATCAGATAGGTGTGAAGTGCTCAGCAGGACAGCGCTGCTGTATCTGAACAGGGTGCATGTGTGCATGTAAAGGGTACAATACAGGGATAATAAAGTACAAAGCACTGTGTGCATGGTGTAACCATGTGCTGGGTATCTATGCGCCTTTGAGTGGTGCAATACCTAAAAGATATATTGCTTTCAGTGTGTGCAATACAAATGCATTTGCTGGGTGTATGTGTGCCTGTGAGTGGAACAGTACATGAAGGATACAGTGCTGGGCAATGCGTGCATGTTAAATGCAAGTGCAGGATGTATATGCGTCTCTGAGCCGTATAGTACATGGATGGAGGATACAGTACTGTGCAGTGTGTGTACACTGTATTCATGCACTGGGAATATGTGTACCTGTGAGTAATAAAATACATAGAAGTCTGTGGGCTCCATTTTTGGGAGACCCGGGCATGTATAGTGAAACATGGAAAGGAGACAGATAGAACCCCACCAGACAGATTTTTATGTATTGCTGCATTCCCGTTAGCTGGGTGGGATACACACTGGGGAATGTTGTGCGTCACATTCAGTTTGAGCGGGAACACCACTGTTTTACATGTACACGTTTAAACTTGATATCTTTTCTCGAACATCGAACATCGACATTTGACAGACAAATCATTGCATGCCTGTGCGGGATAATATTCTCTGAAATGGTGTTGCCTACATTGACACTTAATAGGCATATTATCAAATACGTTGAACATTCCGTACAAGGCCTAAATTCACTGTGTAAAATGTTATTGTTATTATTGTCTGCTTGGTGACAGAGCTATCACAATAAAATCAACAATAGTGTCCTGACTGGCACTTCGGCATGACAAAATGGGTGATGTTTATGATATGAATGACATCACTTACTTGTTTAGATAGTGGAGCATTTTGCCGGCAGTGAGAGGTCCTCCCATGCTGGATGTAAAGCGCAGCTGATTACTGTTTACCTCTTGCGAAAGATGCTGCCCAGCAATCCACCAAGATGGGCACCCTGATGGCACTTACCCACAGGAAACAGGGAAGTTAGGTCACCCTACAGGGATGTGGCAGATTCACTTACCTTAGGCACACTAGAATAGGTAGCATTAGGTAGGAGTACAATATATTACAGTACTTATATGCAAGCATATATTCTCTGTAACAACAAAATGGTTGAAACTGTTTATCTTCTCCACCATTCTTGTAATGCTAATCACGTTATTCTGTTTCCTTCTATTGAATATTGCAGCAAATCTATTTTACTCAGTAATCCCAATGCTTCAATAAATATTGAAACTGCATATTATGTATTTCTTGTGAATCTCTTTAGGTGTGCATGAGTAACCAAATGAAAATGTTCTAGATCTGTTACCATGTTTCCTAAGGGAGTCAAGATTGTCAAGTTCTGATGTTGCACAATCCATTTGTTACCCTGTCAGGTTTTGGGTACAGATGGTGCACTGTGAGCTAGCAGGACTAATGCCAACATATCCTGATGGTGTGTGTAGAATCAGTCTTGCACAGTTGTGATGTTTATATTGTCCAACAAATGAACCATTTTACTGAGAAAGTATAAGCCGATTTCTTGAGAGATCACAAGGAAGAGCCATGGGCACATCTCAGGAAGGAAATGAGGCTGATAAGAGAATCATAAAGAATAGGGCTGGGGGTAAGATGGGGTGTGTGAGGAGGAGAAGCTCTGCAAGACTTCAGCTTGTGACTAGGATTGGGGACCATGGCCTGCTAGTCTCCTTGCTGGGTGATGAGACATCACCGAGGGAAATAAAAGCCACCTATCCTGGAACCTGGAACAGTAGTGCCTGCCTGCTTGTCATGGCCAGTGCACACTGTGAGGAAGAGGAGAGTGGTGGAAGGAGCAAGGTTCAGTGGGGAGCCCTGTCGAGTGGACTCCCTGTGCGTAGTGCGAGGAAACAGTTACTGCTCTGATAGGATCGTTAGGCATGTGCAAACGGAGTCAGCGACTCCCTTATGCCAGGAGAGGTCAATCATGAAATTTGTAGTGTGTCTTGCTGTGAAGATTGGGCCAGAGTCCATGTGTAGAAGTGTGGTGGCAACAATGCATTCTCAGGAGTATTGGATGGTAGCAATGATTCAGATGGCATCCCATGAACATGTAATATACCGACTGAAAGATCAGGAAGAAGTATTTCAGCAAGTATGGACGCCTGTACTTAATGACCCTTGAATTCCATTTTATAATGCCTCATTGCGCAGGTGCCTATCCTTTCCTTTCCTTTGTTCTCCTTTCTTTTCCTTTCCTGTCCTTTCCATTCCTTTCTTTCCTTTCATTTCCTTTCTTTTCTATTTTCTCCCTTTATATTCCTATTCCTTTCTTTTCTTTTCTTTTCTTTTCTTTTCTTTTCTTTTCTTTTCTTTTCTTTTCTTTTCTTTTCTTTTCCTTTCTTTTCTTTTCTTTTCTTTTCTTTTCTTTTCTTTCCTTTTCTCTCTTTTCCTTTCCTTTTCTCTTTTCCTTTCCTTTCCTTTCCTTTCCTTTCCTTTCCTTTCCTTTTCTCTCTTTTTCTTTTCTTTACTTCCTTTCCTTTCCTTTTTCCTTTCCCCCTCTCCCTTATTTCCCTCTCCTCCTATTACTTTCCCCATTTCTTTCCTCCCTCTCCCCCTCCTCCATTCCCCTTTTTCTCATTCTCTCGTTCTTTCTTTACCCGGGTAAGGAGACAGTAACCACTCTCATTCATGATCATCCAACATCATCAATATCTTTCTCCTCTTACATAGTCTTTATTTATTTTAGTATTTCTTTTATTTTATAGGTCGAATCTTGTTTTCCCTATCTATGATCCAATCTATTTAACTCATTCTGTGACTTTGAGCAATGGAGATTGTGGGTCACTCTTCATACATGCACAATGTCCTTTTCGTCCGCCATCGAATCCTCGTTTCCTATTTTATCGTTTCCTTTCCGTCCCCTCCTACCTCCTATTCTGTGAAGTTTTTCTCTTTAAAAGTACACTAATAATCTATACTGGAAATTGACTTTTATGGGTTCATTACTGTCTGCAATACTTATATATATGTATGCCTTTAACTTTCAATAAAAAATTACAAAACTAAAAAAAAGAATGCTTTAACATTAAACACTCAGCAAGGCACCTATTTGCCCATATGAATACACACAAAACCCATATTCACACCAGCACATACACACAGGCGCACACAGTGATATGATAACACACACACACACACGTCCATCAAAGACCAAGCACTTTCACTAATAAAATTCCAGTTTAACAATTGCTTATTCCAAAGGTGATGGTTAGACATGATTCACAGACAGCACTTTAATAAATAAGCAATACTACAGTAGTACTACTCATTTATTACAAAATGCTGTTCACAAACCTATGGTCATATCCCTTCACCAATGCCTCTCCTTACTTTAGTCTGCTGAGGTCTCCGCCACATGTGCAGGGATGTCCACCCATGCAGATATACATTTTTGTAGTAAATTTGTGAGGAACAAAAGGTATGGCTGGGAAATGGATAATACGTAGTACTATAAGAGAGTCGTTTCGGTAACTAGAATGATGGGTGTCGTGAGGGGAATGCTAATACAACAACCCATCCAAAAAGAGTAAACAATTTGGTATTCACAAAATACACTTCTGAAGTTCCTATAGCCCTAAAGGTGTTAAACAGATTAAAATGTTCTCCAGCCCAACCTTGGAGTAAGTCATCCAAAACACATACCTAGCCACTGGTACTGCAAAGCAATCCCATTGAAAAAAATAAAGGCATAGAATTAAAATAAATAACACCCTTTAACCCCATGAGAACCAGAGTGAAATAACTTACATTTGTTCAGAGTTTAAAATAGCATAACATTTAAATTTATTATCCAACACTGTGCTATGTTTGCCAGGATGCACACCTAGTTGGAGCAGTGCCAGCATCTTAGGGATGCCACTCCTGTGATGTATTTTAACCAACCATTAGCAGTACTCAAGGTCATTTGGTTAATTAATTGTCTTATGTGTCATTCAAAAGTACAGCACACAAGCACATGCAACACGTTTTGACCAGGGTCTAGGTCACAGTTTTTTTATATTAATGAAATATATACCATTTGACCAAGTTTACTAAATATGAAATAAAAATAGGAATGTTAGTGATGGTGTGAAACTGTTTTTACATATTGTTCAAAATTAATATTTATCCATTAAAGCAATACATATAAATGAGTTTATTCTTTTTGAAATAATAAACCTTATTAAATTGCCTGTACCTTCTCATTGGGAGAGTTCACTCTTCGTGGTGGAGGTTCCTGCCTATGTGGTGGACACTAACTAGGCAGGCCATAAAATAGCATGGTAAAATTGCTTGTAGTAACTTTACTGTCATAAGTACGAGAATGGATTATAATTTGGGGATGGTGGTCATCTACCTTAAGGAATGATGAGACTAAATTACCAGAGTATACCCCAAAAGTCACTAAATTAATCTGAGCTCAACCCACTCTTAGTTATGGCACAGAGCAGTAAGGCTTAACTTAGGGCAATGTGTAAAGTATTTATGCAATACCCACACAGTAATAAAGTAAAAACACTAACGAATACAAATCTCAATCAGAATTAGATAAATAGAGTACATTTTAATACAAAGAATATCACCAAGACAACAAAAATCCATTGAGGGGAGCTAGAGACATGAGTTTATTAAAGTTTTAAGTAAAAATAGGGCCAAAAAGCACTAGGCTTCAATGAAGCTCTATGGTTGCACTAGACCATGACCTTAGCATACTTTGAGGTCAACCGTGATAGATACTGAGGCCAGATATGCTGTTGGGACAGAAATGTTCTCTACATTGTAAAAGATGTTCACCTGGATCGCTAATGAAGATTTCGGTTGTCATAGGCAAACCCGGATCATACATGTGTGCCATGATACAGGTCTATCTCATTGATTGCTACCTGTTGGACCGGGAGTGGCACCAAAAACACTAATCTCATACTGATGCACAGCTACTGCCTTCAGCAGGAGTTAAATGCAAAAAGAACAGTTAGTGGACAGAATGTTGAATAATACCAAGCAATCACCCAAGTACAGAGATCTGGGCCTAAATACATTGTATTTTTGCTCCCCAAGCAAATACAGTTTAAACCCAGCCATATACAAATCAGTCTTGACCCTTCTTCCAATGGGAACAGCACGGCCTGCATTGCCAGGCCTGGTCCTCCCTGGACTGAAAACAAGCGTCCTGGGACCTGTTTTGGGGTATGACCCCTAGTCAGCAAAGCTAGCTTGACTCAAGTGGCATGGAGAGGACGGGACCCATGTATGACCATTCCTCCTTGGGTGACTAATGCAAAAATAAGACTTGATGGAAATAATGTAGATCAATGTCAGACATTCACCCCAGTACAGACATTTGGGCCTAAATCCATCATTTTGTTGCTCCCCATGCCATTCTGGTTTGAACCCAGCCATATACTAATCAGTCTTGACCCTGCTCCCCATGGGAACAGTCCAGCCTCAACTGCTAGGCCAGGTCCTATCTGGACCAAAAACAAGCATCCTAGGATCAGCTTTAGGGTTTCATGCCTCATCACTAGCTAATCTTGACTCCAGTGGCATGGAGAGCACAGCACCCATGTCTGGGCATATGCATCCCACTCGGGGTGACAAATGCAAAAAGAACAATTGATGGACAGAATGTTGAACAAAGTCAGACATTCTCCCCAATACAGAGATCTGGGCTTAAACCCATCGTTTGGTGCTCCCCTTGCCGTTTTCAGTTTAAACCCAGCTATGTGCAAATCAGTTTTGACTCTGCTCCCCAGGGGAACAGTCCAGCTTGAACTGCCAGGCCAGGTGAGCAAAAGAACAATGGATTTAATTAACCACGATCTCTTGACTGGAGGTGAGTGTTTAATTTGTTCCGCATTTCTTCCATCATTTGTTTGTCTTTTTTTTTCACCAGGATTTAAGCAGCGCAAGTGGGATTCTGACATCGTACAGTGTAGTAATCATTAGGAGTGAGCTGGTCTATTTTTAACCTGTGTCATCGGAGTATTGCCTAGAGGCCCATTCCCTTTTAAAGTTCTGCTGCAGGGTGCTTAACTCACTCTTGGCCTACATCAGATAGGTGTGAAGTGCTCTGCAGCACAGCACTGGTGTATCTGAACAGGGTGCATGTCTGCATGCAAAGGGTGCAGGATAGTGCAGTACAAAGCACTGTGTGCAAGGCTTAACCGTGTGCTGGGTATCTATGTGCTTTTGAGTGGTGCAATGTCTAAAGTTTACATTGCTTTCAGTGTGTGCAGCACAAATGCATTTCCTGGGTGTATGTGTGCCTGTGAGTGGTACATGACATGAAGGATACAGTGCTGGGCAATGCATGCATGTTAAATGCAAGTGCTGGATGTATGTGTGTCTCTGAGTGGTACAGTGCATAGATGGAGGATACAGTACTGTGCAATGTGTGTACACAGTATACATTCGCAGGAAGTATGTGTACCTGTGAATTATAAAATACAAGGAGGTCCGTGGATTCCATTTTTGGGAGACCCGGGCCTGTATAGTGAAACATGGACAGGAGACAGAGGGATTCCACCAAACAGATTTTTATGTATTGCTGCATTCCTGTTAGCTGGGTGGGACACACACTGGAGAGTGTCATGTGGTCACATTCAGTTTGAGTGAGAACACCACCATTTTACATGTTCATGTTTAAACTTGATATCTTTTCTTGAACATTGAACATCGACATTTGACACACATTTCGTTGCATGCCTGTGCAGGATAATATTCACTGAAATGGCTTTTGCCTACATTTACACTTAATAGGCATATTATCAAATACCTTGAACATTTTGTACAAGGGCTAAGTTGACTGTGCAAAATGTTGTTGCTATTACTGTCCGCTTAGCGACAGAGCTATCACAATAGAATCAACAATAGTGGCCTGACTGGCACTTCGGCATGACAAAATGGGTGATTTTTAAGTTATGAATGGCATCACTTAGTGGAGCATTTTGCCGGCAATGAGAGGTCCTCCCATGCTGGAATTAAAGCCCAGCTGATTCCTGTTTACCTCATGCAAAAGATGCTGCCCATCACGCCACAAAGATGGGCACCTTGATGACACTTACCCTCAGGTAACAGGGAAGTTAGTTCACCCTACAGGGATTTGGCAGATTCACTTACCCTAGGCACACTAGAATAGGTAGCACTAGGTAGGAGTACAATATATTACAGTACTTATATGCAAGCTTATATTCTCTGTAACAGCAAAATGGTGGAAACTCTTTATCTTCTTCACCAATCTTGTAATGCTTATCACGTTATTTTGTTTCCTTCTATTGATTATTGCAGTGCACATATTTTACTCAGTAATCCCAATGCTTGAATACAAATTGAAACTGTATATTATGTATTTCTTGTGAATCTCTTTATGTATGCATGAGTAACCAAACGAAAAGTTTCTAGATCTGTTACCTCATTTCCTTAGGGAGTCAAGATTGTTATGTTCTGAGGTTGCACAATACATTTGTTACCCTGTCACGTTTGGGGGACAGATGGTGCACTGTGAGCTAGCAGGACTATAGCCAGCATATCCTGGTGGTGTGTGTAGAATCAGTCTTGCACAGTTCTGATGTGTATATTGTCTAACAAATGCATCATTTTACTGAGAAATTATAAGCCTATTTCTTGAGCGATCACAAGGAAGAGTCATGGGCACATCTCAGGAAGGAAATAAGGCTGATAAGAGAATCATAAAGAGTAGGGCTGGGGGTCAGATGGGGTGTGTAAGGAGGAGATGTTCTGCAAGACTTCTGCCTGTGACAAGGACTGGGGGCCAAGGCCTGCTAGTCTCCTTGCTGGGTGATCAATCAATCCATCATTTGTAAAGCACACTACATACCCGTGAGGGTTTCAAGGCACTGAGGGGGCAGGGGGATGCTGTTGCTACTGGTCGAAGAGCCAGTTCTTGAGTCGTCTCCTGAAGGTCAGCAGGTCTTCAGTTTGTCGTAGGTTGAGGGGGAGGGTGGTCCAGGTCTTGGCGGCGCGGTGGGGGAAGGACCTGCATCCAGATGTGGTTCTATGGATGCGCCGGACCGTGGCCAGGGCGTGGTCAGCGGAGCGGAGTTTCCTGTTGGGTACGAAGAAGGAGAGTCGACTGTTGAGATAGGCTGGGCCGGTTTTCTGGAGTGCCTTGGGTGCGTGGACCAGGAGCTTGAAGGAGATTCTTCTGTCGACGGGGAGCCAGTGAAGGTACCTCAGGTGGAGGGTGATGTGGCCGTGGCATGGGACGTTGAAGATTAGGCGTGCAGAGGCGTTCTGGATTCTTTGTAGTCTGTTGATGAGCTTGGAGGAGGCTCCGGAGTAGAGGGCGTTTCCGTAGTCGAGTCTGCTGCTGACTAGGGCCTGGGTGACTGTTTTCCTCGTGTTTGTCGGGATCCATCTGTAGATCTTGCGGAGCTTGCGGAGGGTGTTGAAGCAGGTAGAGGAGACTGCGTTGACTTGTTTGGTCATGGTGAGGTTTGAGTCGAGGATGACTCCCAGGTTGTTTGCGTGGTCGGTAGGGGCCGGGGGGGTCCCCAGAGATGCGGGCCACCAGGAGTCGTCCCATGCTGAGGGGTTGGTCCCGAGGATGAGGATCTCCGTCTTGTCTGAGTTCAGCTTAAGTCGGCTTTCCTTCATCCAGTCGGTGACAGCCTTCATTCCCTGGTGGAGGTTGGATTTGGCGGTGAGAGGGTCCTTGGTAAGGGAGAGGATCAGCTGTGGGTCGTCGGCATAGGAGATTATGTTGAGGTCGTGCTGTCGGGCGATGCCTGCTAGTGGTGCCATGTAGACGTTGAACAGCGTCGGGCTGAGGGAGGATCCCTGTGGGATGCCGCAGATGATCTCGGAGGCTTCGGAACGGAACGGGGGAGGCGGAATCTCTGATTTCTGCTGGTGAGGAAGGAGGTGGTCCAGTCCAAGGCCTTCTCTCAGATCCCTGCTTCATGGAGGCGCGTGCGTAGTGTGCGGTGGTAGACGATGTCGAAGGCGGCGGAGAGATCCAGGAGGATGAGGGCTGCCTTCTCGCCGTTGTCTAGAAGGATCCTGATGTCGTCTGTGTCGGCAATGAGGGTGGTCTCAATGCTGTGGTTGCTGTGGAATCCTGATTGGGAGGGGTCCAGGATGTTGTTGTCTTCGAGGTGACGGGTGAGCTGGATGTTAACTATCTTCTCGATGACATTTGCTGGGAATGGGAGCAGGGAGATGGGCTGGAAGTTCTTGAGGTCACTAGGATCCACCTTGGGTTTCTTCAGCAGGGCGTTGATCTCTGCGTGTTTCCAGTTCTCAGGGAAGGTAGCGGTCTCGAAGAAGAGGTTGATGATGTTGCACAGGTGGGGTGCGATGGAGCTGCTGGCTTTGTTGAAGATGTGGTGAGGGAGAGGGTCGGACGGGAATCCAGAGTGGATTGTGCCAATGGTCTTGATTGTGTCCTCGATGCTCACGTTGGCCCAGGTTGTCAGGGAGTCGCGGTCGGTGGGGTGCGGTGGGTCCGGTGCGTCGAGGCCCGCAGGAGTCATCCGGGGTTTGAAACTTTCATGGATGTCGGTGATTTTTTGGAGAAAGAAGGTAGCGAGGGAGTCGCACAGGGCTTGCGATGGCGGGGATGTCGTTGGCGCTGGAGTTGGGGTTTAAGAGTTCCTTCACGATGTTGAAGAGCTCCTTGCAGTTGTGTGCGTTGTTGTCAAGGCGGTCTGTGAAGGAGGTCCTTTTGGCGGTCCTGATGAGGTGGTGGTGGTTGCGGATGGCGTCTTTGTGGGCAGCGCGGCTGTCCGGCGTTTGTTCTCCAATTTCCAGCAGGTGTGCTTTGAAGCGAGGAGTTCCGGGGTGAACAAGCTGGCTCTTTTGCTGGTGTCTCTGTTGGTGGGCTTTTTCAGCGGGGCTACGGTGTTCGCGCAGTATTCCATCCAGCGTCCGAGGGTGAGTGCACTATCATCCGGGTTGGTCGGGTTGGTCGGAGGGTTGAGTGCGAGGCTTCTCTGTAGTTGTTCTTCAGTGACTTTGCCCCAGCAGCGGCGGGGGATCTGTAGGGTGCGGTAGTGTGTGAGGGGTTTTCGGAAGGAGAAGTGGATGCAGTGGTGGTCTGTCCAGGTGAGTTCGGAGGCATGGCTGAAGGTGACGTGGGGACTTGAGGAGAAGATGGCATCAAGTGTGTGACCGGCGATGTGGGTCAGCGTCGTGATGAGTTGTTTTAGTCTAAGGTTGGCGAGGTTGTCGATCAGGGTGGAGGAGTTGTTGTCGTTGTTGTTCTCCAGATGATAGTTCTGGTCTCCGAGGAGGATGTAGTCGGTGGAGGTCAGTGCATGCGTGCGGATGAGGTCGGCGATGGAGTCACAGAGTTGAGACCGGGGTCCTGGCGGGCTATAGACGAGGGTAGCTCTTAGGGTGGTCTTGGGGTCCGTGTGGATCTGGAAGTGCATATGTTCGGCGGTGCTGAGGGTGTCGTTGGTGTTTGTTGAGACCCTGATGGTGTTTTTGTGGATGATGGCGATTCCGCCTCCAGCCCCGTTGGTGCGGTCTCCGCGGGTGATCTTGTACCCGTCGGGGATGGCTATGGCAGTGTCTGGCAAGGAGGCTTCGTTCATCCAGGTCTCGGTCAGGAAGGCGACGTCCGGGGATGCAGTAGGTCCCAGAGCTCGACGGCGTGTTTGCGTGCAGAGCGGGCGTTGATCAGGATGCATCTGAGCTGGTTGAGTTCCGTCGTGGCGGGTGTCTCGGCACCTTCAAGGCAGGAAAAGCTGCAGTTACAGCAGGTGAAGGGACCGTGGGTGCACTTCGGGACGGCTTTGCATCAGGTGTGGGTCCTTCCTAGGTTGAGAGAAACGAGGATGTTGGTGTCGTAGCGGAGGCGATCTTCGTGGCTGGTGCGGGGTGCAAGGGTTCTGCCGCTGGGCGCAGTGCAGGCGCGGACGGGCTCAGACGGGCTTTCCTTATGGGGCGGTGTGGAGGTGGGGAGGGAGAAGCAGCTGGGAGGCGGGAGGTGTGTGTCAGGGGCAGCGAATGGCCACGGAGGGGGCGGGCTGCAGGGGAAGCAGCGGTAGGGCCGGGGGCAGGGAAGCAGAGCGGAGCGATCGCTGGAAGGAGACAGGCAAGGGGCAAGGATCAAGAGAGCACAGAAGTCAGCAAAAGGGGCACAGAAACAAGAGGGGGCACAGCAGTCAGAACGGGGCTTAGAATCAAGAGGGGACACAGCAGTCAGAAAACGGGGCACAGAATCAATAGGAGGCACAGCAGTCAGCAAACGGGGTGCAGAATCAAAAAAGGTGGCACAGAAGCAAACGGTGAGCGGGGGCAGGGTGGCAGAGAAGAGGAGCGGGCAGACCGGCTTATAGGCACAACAGAGCAGATGCGAACCCAAGGCCACCACTGGCCACCAGGGATGAGGCACAGGTGGAAGCCTGAGGGTGGAGGAGGGGCTCGACTTTGGCAGCGGCAGTAGTCGTCAGCGGGGGTGCAGGCGGAGCTGCAGCGGGGGGAGCGACCTACCAGGCAAGGTCAAGGGTCGCTCTCCTCACCGTGCAGCGGTGCCATATATGGGGAGGTGGGGAGGGAGGATTAGCTGGGAGGCGAGAGGTGTGTGTCAGGGGCTGCGAATGGGCCTGGAGGGGGCAGGGCCACAGGGGAAGCAGCGGCGGAGCCGGGGGCAGGGAAGGGGAGGAGCGACCTACCAGGCAAGGTCAAGGTGATGGGACATTACTGAGGGAATTCAAAGCCACCTATCCTGGATCCTGGACCTGTGCTGCCTGCCTGCTTGCCATGGCCAGTGCACTCTGTGAGGAACATGAGAGCGCTGGAAGGAGCAAGGTTCAGTGGGGAGCCCTGTTGAGTGGACTCTCTGTCAGCCACGGCCGGTGGTAGGTGTAACTGCAGGGCGGTGACGTAGGGAGGGGGGGTGGCAGGGTGGGGGGTTGTAATGTATGGATTACGGACTTTAACAGGTAAGTAAACATATAAATAAATAAAACGAATTTCGTTGCGCGCACTGCATCACATTTGGTGATTAAAAAAGCATATTTTTCCTAGCGTAAATACACTTATTTAAAAAAGAGGCAGTATAAAAACAAATATCGGCGGAGTTCAAATTACACAGTAAGTTCATAGCCTGGTTAACTGTACAAACACCATATTTCAGAAACATAGGTTTCAGATAGGCAATGCGAATGTTCGTGTACAGTTTACAAAATAATAAAAAGTGCAAAGTGCTCTGTTTAGACACTCCATCGCACAAACATGGCCCTATTGGATGTTCTTTCAGGGTTGGTAGGGCCACTAAATTATGTGCTACTCCAAACCTCAATCTTGTAAGCACATATTTATGTGACGGCCTAGTCACCATTGATAGATAAGATGGTAAACCTTCAGAGACAATATATCTATTATAAAACTGGACGGTGGTCAAAGAACCTGCCGTTAACAACCGTTTCCTAGCTCTATAGGCCAAAAATGTATTTTTCAAATCGGCTTTGGGTATCAGGCATGCGGCACTAGGATCAATCAGGACATTAAGATTGAAGATTTCAGAATAGCAGTCAACAACATAACTTAACCAGGGAATTTTCTTATAGTGATCCAATGATAAACAGTCCTCAATAATTGTTCTATTAAAGGACTTCTCCTCCTGAAGCCAGATGGAACGCCAGATCAGGAGTGGCCTTAAAGATAATAGATCACTTAGATAACAAATGTCTAATTGCCGGTGAATCAACTCAGTTGAGGCAGTCTGGGGTAAACATAAGAGCTTTTTCAAAAAATAGTTTTCCTCCGTTTGTAAAACTTGAGAATATCTGTGACTCCACACACCTGCCCCATACAATGCTATTGTGGTGCATCTTGCCTGATAAATTTGGAGCATATCATTAGTGCGCCTATCCCCAACTTTAGCCGCAAATCTAAAAACACCGTGGGCGTTTTTTGCCATTTTATTACCCACATTGTTAAATTCATCGTCCCATTTTCTGTCGCTTGAGAAGGTAATACCAAGGTAGCAAAATTTTCCCACATGTAGCACTTTTTCATGATCAATAAAAAAGGAATTTGAAGATTTTTTTCCAGCCCCGCAGGTCATGGTGTGTGTTTTCCCCTTATTGATAGACAGTTTCCTGTCTTGGATAAACTTACAGAATCTGTCAATTAGGCGCTGGAGCCCTAGGGGAGTTCTTGAGAGCAAAACCGCGTCATCAGCATATAGTAACACCGGTACGGAAACACCATTCATCTGGGGGGCATCGGCCATTACATTCTTTAAAATTGCATCAACCTCATTAATAAAAAAGTATAAAAAGAAGAGGGGCCAGGACACAAACCTGTCGAATGTCCCGTTTTACACTAAATTTGGGGGTGCACGCTCCTTTGGTGCCGTAACGCACACAGGTTTCAAGCTTTTCATACATCCTAGCCAAAAAGTAAACTATCCCCTCCGGGGCTCCTAGCTTCAACAAAATTGGCCATAAAATTGCATTGTTGACCATGTCAAAAGCACTGCTTAAGTCTGCAAAGCAGAGGTAAAGCGAACCTGTTTTTGCTTCAGTGTATTTGCTAATAATTAGATTTAAGTTTATACACTGGTCCATTGTGCCCCTGCCCTTCCTAAAGCCATACTGGCTATCAGCCAAGATGTTCTCTTGCTCTGCCCATTCTTCTAGTCTTATTAGCATTACTCTACTCATGATCTTGACAGAGGAGTCAAGAAGAGAAATAGGGCGATAGTTTTTTACATCTGACCTACTGCCCTTCTTATGAAGTGGGATGATAATAGATTCACCCCAGGTTTTAGGGGGCTCATTACAGACAGCAGCGTTAAATACGATAGTCAGGAGAAGGCTCCACAGCTCTGGGGCTGATTTGTAGACATCGATAGGGACCCCATCGGGTCCCTGGGCCTTCCCCCCCTTACTAGCATGTATTCCCTGGGCAACCTCCTGAACAGTGATATGAAGTGGTAATAAAGGCCAACTGCTAGGATTCAAAATCTCTCCACATTCAGATCCAAAAATTTTCGAAAAATGCGTGACCCAGTTTTCGCTAGTGACGTTAGAGGATAGCTCAGGTATATGGTCTTCCTTAAGAAAAGGAGAGTTAACCGTGGCCCAAAAGAGTATATTATCAGATGTTTCAGACGCTTGGTTTAGGGAATCCCAAGCCTCCTGCTGTAACTCGCTCTTCCTACGTTTCAGTGCTAGCTTATACAAAAGTCGGGATTTGATTATTTGGTCAGTGTCCCTAGGTTTTTTAGCAAGAGCACCCTTTAATTCTGATAGTAAGTTGGTGCATGCATGATCAAACCACCCGGCCCATTGCGATGCTGATCTCTACTAGGTCTGGTAAACTTAACATTGATTAATCTGTTAATTTCACACGTATATGTTTTATTGTCTTTGTATAATATGTGTGTGATGTAAAGGGCTCTGTCACCCTACATGATTAGAAGCGCCCGTTGGCCTTAATGAACTCACAGGTAGTGACAAATTTTGACCTTTGACTCTGACTTTTCGCAGGAGATTGTCACATGACCTTAAGCCTGGTGACTACACAATAAGTGACATTACTGAAGTTCCATTATTGCTGCATGATTATATAACAACGCAACACATACACATCTATTTTAGATACCGCAAATATTAGGGTGGGGGCTTGATCTTTGAAAGTTATGGGGCATAATATTAGCACTGAATTGTAGTGACCGAGTGAAGCAAGTGAGACAGACCTCTCCTAGGAGGGTTCGGGGACCTGACCCTGAAAATCTATTTAAACAATTGGGGTCAAACAGTGCATTTTAAAGGATAACTTTCACATAACGTTGCTACAAAGCCATAGTCTCTGAAAGGACACTTTAAATATTCAAGTCCTCGAATGTTGTGCCAAGCCAATGGAACCAGACACTACCCAGGAGTCGACACCATTTTTTCAAATTGTGTAATGGCTGGCCTCCGATATAAAAAATGCCTCCATTGTGCCGGGGCAAGTATTTTGTCATGGATGGCCTCATAGGCCAACAATTACAAACAATATATCAGAGCGAGAATGTTTGCTATTAATGTCATTCATATACAATGAGTGACACATCAACAATTCCCTCAGTATGTCAGTGCCAGAATTTGGTAATGGTTCCTCCTTTCATGCACTCTTATTGCACTCACTCATAACAATAATTACCTCCAACGTGACAGTGACAGCATTTTGGCACTGATGCTCCCATGCCAAGAATCTCTGCAATTAGGTCAGCTACAGCATTTTTCCACAAGTGCCCTAAATGCCACCAATGACCTCTCGAATGCCAGTTCCAGTATTTTATCATTATGTCACGAACTACCTTCAGAACCAATTACCTCTATCGTGTCAATACCAGCATTATACTGTTATGCCAACAACTACCTCCGGTATGCCAATACTTTATCACAGATGCCTGTCATGCTAAGAATTACCTCCAGTATGCCAGTGCCAGCATTTTGCCATGGGTGCCTCCGTCAACAATTATCTTCGGTATACCATGGCAAAGAATGGACTCACAAGCATATTATCACAATCTCAATCATGCTAATTTACATCCACTTACTAACTTATTCTCACTCACACTCGCTTATTCATTTTTACCAAATAGCACTCACTCATTCATGGTCACTCCCTATCTTGCACACACTCTTACTTCCTAAATCTCACTCTCTTTCACTCACTATGACTCACACATTCACAGTCACTCAAATTTCACTTTCTCTGTATGATTGAGTCATACTTTCACTCAGGCATCCTAAATGTTTTTTTCACACCCTCTCACTCATTGTCTCTCTCCCTCATTCTCACTCACATTGATTCTCACATTCTCTAGCACTCCCTCACTCAATCATTCTCTCACTTGCAGTCACTCTTACTCAGTCTGACTCACTCATACTCACTGACACTCAAACTCACACATTGTCAAACACTACCTGTCATTGACTCCCAATCTCATGCACTCTCACATTAATGATTACACACAAAGTCACACACAAACCCTCTCTCACACACAAATACACACTCACCCACAAGCAGTCACACAACATACATGTAAAAACATGTTTACCTACCTTACCTGCCAGGAAGGTCCCATTCAGCTAATTGTACTCCATTTTTTATTACGCTAATAGTGTATAACGGAATGTTATTCACTATTAGTGTAACCAAAAAATTGGTAGAAAAACAGAAGAGCGAAGCCCCAACTGACGCCGTAAGGACAAGAAGCTCCTGAGTTCATGGCACTGATTTTGACATCTCTGAGGCCAGGGATCACAAAGAGCCAGTGGTGGGTCACTATAACAGATGTAGTATATTGCTTGTGAATAGTTTTACAACCACTATACTGAAAGGATATATATATATATATATATATATATATATATATATATATATATATATATATATATATATATATATATATATACATACATATATACATTACCTACTGGCGATAGCCAGTAGGTATATATAGTTAGGATTTTTTCTCTATGGGATTTCTGAAAATTCTATGTCTAATAACTTTGGCGTTTGTGGACGGAATTGGCTGAAATTTTCAGGAAAATGGCACACTTTGTTTCTGAGCAGCCCCTAAAAATGTGGGAGGGTTTCGTCAAGGGGGGGCCGAGAAAAAAGGGGGGTCCCAAAACGCGTTTTTCCCATTCATTTTTCCATAGGGCGGTTGGACTCACTTTTAGCTCGAACGGCTGAATGGATTTACATGAAACTTGGCAAAATTGTAGATATGGTTTGCCCGACGTGCCTTTGCTATGTCTCAATATATGTGCTCCAGTGGATTTTGAGAAATTAACGTTTAAAAAAATATATATATCTGTAACAGCGCTCCGGTTAGCGCCCCGGTTCGCGTACCTGACGCGTAACGGAACTTCGCGAAGCGAAGCTGATTGGCTCTCCGGTGTCTGTCAACATTCTAAACAGTCCGGAGCGGCCGCCATCTTGTCTCTCGGTAGGATCGAGAGACAAGATGTGGTGAAAAACTAAGGGGGAAATGAAGGAAAGGGGGCAAGGTAGACCCCTCCTGACCCCCTAGGATTGATGAGGGGGATATTAAAGTCCCCCGCGGGGCAAAAAAAAAAAAAAAAATGCGATTTTTCGCGGTAGAGGCGCTTCCCGGTACGCGAACCGGGCAGCTAACCGGCAGCGTAACGGGAGTCCGCCATCTTGCGTTTTTGGAGCGTCCGGTTTGCATACCGGGTAGCGTCCCGGTAAGCGTAACAAGGGGAAAACCAAGAGAAACAGTAAAAAAAGAAATTAAGGGAATATATTTCCAGCAAACTTTGAAAAATTGTAGGGACTGTTTGTTTGATGTGCCTTTGCAAGGCCTCAAGATATGTGCACGTGTGGATTTTGTCTAATTAAGGTTAAAAAAAATATATATATCTGTAAGCGTGCTCCGGCGCGCTTACGTTACGGGTTTTGCTTGCGCTGCAGAGCCGATACGTCACGGTTATGCGCGTATCACGTAGCCACGTGAGACTCCTCATGAGGCGTCTCACGTGGCTACGTGATACGTAACGTAATAAAGAATATATTTTACAGATATAGATATTAGCTTTTAAAAAACCAATGAAATTCACTGAAAAAACCATAGGTTATAGACCATATATAGTTAGGAATTTGCATTTACAAAACCTTGAAAATTCACTGAAAAAACCATAGGTTAGAGACCATATATAGTTAGCTGGACATTTTATTGACATAAAACCAATGAAATTCCATATATAGTTAGTTGCACTTATATATCGCGCACCCGCAATCCACTGCTGATGATGTCACATATTACATCATTCATGACATGGTCAGTGACATCACTGATGACATCACTGATGACATCTCAAATGACATCACTAATGACATCACTGATGACATCTCAAATGACATCACTGATGACATCATGACACACCAATACCAGTTACTACATACGCACTCACTGATTCCTACGTCTACACACACATTCACTCATTCACCCATACAATCACTCATACATACAGTCACTCATTATTACAACACTATCATATGCACTCATACACCTATGCAGACACTCACACACTGCCACTCATCCATGGAGTTACTCACACACCTAGTCAGTCCTGTAAAGAATCAATCACACTTCGATTTCCTCATCTATACAGTTAAACACAGAACACCATACTTTTTAACACATACTTACTCTCTTATACAATCACTGATACAAGTACACATTGATATGCACAGAGTCACACACCTCCCAGCCAGCCACACACACACTCAGTCTTCCATACATCCACTCATTCTTCAATATGTAAAACATATTTAAACTTTACAAAAACACACAGACACTAGATGATGTCATCAGTGATGTCATCAGTGATATCATTTGAGATGTCATCAGTGATGTCATCAGTGATGTCACTGACCATGTCATGAATGATGTAATATGTGACATCATCAGCAGTGGATTGCGGGTGCGCGATATATAGTTAGTGCAACTAACTATATATGGAATTTCATTGGTTTTATGTCAATAAAATGTCCAGCTAACTATATATGGTCTCTAACCTATGGTTTTTTCAGTGAAAATATATATATATATATATATATATATATATATATATATATATATATATATATATATATATATATATATATATATATATATATATATATATACTTATTATTCATATTTGCACTTATGTTTATGTCCTAAGATAATTATGGGTGTAGATTTGAACAGCAAATTTATAATTACTTTACAATGCAGTGGTAGGTTTCTATAATGGATGCAACATTATTGCAGGTTGATATTAACAACCTCGTTAGTGTCTTCAGTAGGCCGTGGAAAGTAAATCTTCCTGTCCCATATCCCTCTTGCATACAAATAAACACTAACATGCGAGACATACACTCAGAAGTGCTCCACGTCGCTTAGCTTTAAGGAGATCAAGTTCCTAATAATTTGGTTTTTTATTTAGCAGTTCATATCTGATGTTTTCAAGCACAGCACAGGTGTTGGCAGTGTCCAAATCAATTGTATTCAATTAGTAGACCTCAGTAGTATGAGAGGTTGCTGTGGAGTCCATACAGGACTTGATTGTGTGCTTCCCGGACCACACTTCCCAGAATGCACAGTCTCATTTGAGCCTCCCATCGGTGGGTGTGTTATATATAAAATGGGGAAGTGGGTCGGCGGTTGCGCACACCGCTTCCGTTAAAGCCCCTGAAGAGAAGCAAATGGAGCTTCGAAACGCGTCGGGCAGATCCCGTACGGAGCGGCGTCTACGAGTGGATCCCCGCCCTCACCTATACATAAACCAAGCTGCTGTTCGCGTGCTACTCAAAGGTGGACACCTTTCGAGCATTGATTTATACGCGGCCGTCCAGCCGCGGAGTATGCACCACCCCGGTACCCTGGGAGTCACTAAAGTGAAGCAGCAGTCGTACTTGGAATCGAGGACGGGCCCACTTGTGGAGTCCATACAGGACTTGATTGTGTGCTTCCCGGACCACACTTCCCAGAATGCACAGTCTCATTTGAGCCTCCCATCGGTGGGTGTGTTATATATAAAATGGGGAAGTGGGTCGGCGGTTGCGCACACCGCTTCCGTTAAAGCCCCTGAAGAGAAGCAAATGGAGCTTCGAAAGGCGTCGGGCAGATCCCGTACGGAGCGGCGTCTACGAGTGGATCCCCGCCCTCACCTATACATAAACCAAGCTGCTGTTCGCGTGCTACTCAAAGGTGGACACCTTTCGAGCATTGATATATATATATACTTATTATTCATAATTGCACTTATGTTTATGTCCTAAGATAATTATGGGTGTAGATTTGAACAGCAAATGTATAATTACTTTACAATGCAGTGGTAGGTTTCTATAATGGATGCAACATTATTGCAGGTTGATATTAACAACCTCGTTAGTGTCTTCAGTAGGCCGTGGAAAGTAAATCTTCCTGTCCCATATCCCTCTTGCATACAAATAAACACTAACATGACAGACATACATTCAGAAGTGCTCCACGTCGCTTAGCTTTAAGGAGATCAAGTTCCTAATAATTTGTTTTTTTATTTAACAGTTCATATCTGATGTTTCCAAGCACAGCACAGGTGTTGGCAGTGTCCAAATCAATTGTATTCAATTAGTAGACCTCAGTAGTATGAGAGGTTGCTGATTTTGGTATGGCTCAAACTCATGTGTCACAGTAGCAGTGTAACTCACTGAGCCATCTGTCTGGCTATTTATCGCCTCTCAGGACAAGGTCTCATTAATAAAAGTCACTCTGGTCTGCCACCACTCCCTTGATGCAGGTTTTACTCAAAGGATAGTGAAAGAAACGTAAGCCTGGATTTAGTCACAGCCCCGACTGGTCATTGCATGGATCTTGGGGGCAATACATTTTTACTATTCAAAAACTTCAAAATATAAACCCCTCAGTTCACTGTCAATTTGTCTTCACCACATGATATTGAGAACATTTTTAGCTGGCTAAACAAACAGGAAAATCCATTGACCTGAACTTTCAGCAACATTCGCCAGCATTTGTGCCTTGCCCTCCTGACCCTTGACCCCTGCCCACGTGCTACACTCTGAAATGATGTTGAAGCATGGACAACCAAGGCACACTCATTTAAAAGAACTATAGTCACTGCCAAAGCCTCAGTGAGGATACTCTGAGACTGAGAAATGCAAGTAAACGGGCAGCATTTCTTGAAGTAAAATGCTACTGGCTTCAAGACCAAAGTAGTAATTTAACTCTGAAACATTCTCTTCTCACCTATATGGCCTCCGCAAGACCCTTCCTAGGAATAAAGCTTCTTGGAGATTACAGCAAAGAAATGCTCTTTTTGCATTTTGAGGACCCCTCTATGAATGCTATACAGATAATATCAAACCGAGCAGTCCTCGAAATGTAAAAAAAGGTATTTCTTTCTTTAAACATGGCACGCGGAATCACTTCAATTTAGGCAATAACTCGAGGCTATACCACATGGCCTGTTTAAAGAAAGAAATACTCTTTTGCATTTTGACCCACGACCTGCCCCTACGTGGATGCTAGTGCTGGCTAGTTCACGCTGGCTTCCCAGAGGCATCCATCCAGCAGTAATCAAGATGCAAAGGCTATTACTTTTTTCTTTAAACATGACACGTGTAATCGCCTCATCTTATGTACTAAGGTGAAGCGATTCTGCGTGGCATGTTCAAAGAAAGAAACACCTGGGCTCTTGTGCACCCCGGCACACGCTCACACTTGTGGGGCCCAGAGGAGAAGGAAAGGAGAAGAGCCGATGCAAAGAGGGCGGGAGGGGGGCAGGAGAAGAGCCAATATGATGGGCCGTGCCCACACCATAATAAAGCAAATAGAGCAAAGCACAAATATAATATTCCATAATAATGTATGGTACTCACAGTAATGGATTGCTTTGACTCGCGCTTTGTGAACGGCCTCATTTGCAGTTTACACTGCGCATGGCCATGACACGACCATCCCTGCCCCGCCTTTAAGAAAAAAAGACACCCAGGAACTGAGGCAGGAGGAATTTTACTTTCAGTTCGTTCTCGGTCGGTTCTCTATGCAGGTTGATTCTGCTCCAAGTGCCTTTTATAAATGTTTAATTCATATTTACTGGCCCAGCGGCGGACAGACAAAGACAGTAAGACCAAGAGGCGGGGCCCCCTTAGGAACCATGGGCAAATTATTGTTCTAAACTATAGCAGCACTGACTTTAAGGGGCCCCCACGTGACTAGGAGCTCTGCCCCCCCCGCCCCCCCGCACTGCGTGGGCTGCGGGGCCTTACGTTAGGCCACTGGCTATGCTCATTAAAAGCAACCTTTAACAAAGATAATAGGTCTTGGCAGTGAAACATATTGGCTTTGCGATTACTTAATTTTGTTTGATTGCTACTGAGGATCTGTGTTTCTCCACAGCAGCCACCATCTTTCGATTTGCTACTCTTCCATAACCTTTACTATGGTACCAGTGATTCTAAAACAACCCAGGGAATTTCCTTTATTAAAAGAAATCCTTTTGCAGGCCCTTCTGCTTATCCTTGTACTTTCAATCAATCTAATGGTAAAAGTTATCAAACAACAGTATCCCACTTTCTTGAATTTAGTTCCATCCCATTCTGCCTTCTGCGCCTCTCAAAGCATGGTGTTAGGGTCTGTAGTAGGCATAGTATTCTGTTTGTGTTGATAACACATATAATACTCCATATGTAATGGGCTTTAAGGTTCTGGAATCTGTCAGTTTGGACTCGCGTTGGAGCATGGCATGAAGCACGAAACTACTGGTGGTGTTCGAGCATTTTGTGTAATAAATATATTCACCCCTTGGACGCGTCGCTAATTTCACTGCGTAGCGGGGGGTGGGGGTTGAGCATGGAGCCACTGTGCTCATGACGGGACCACGCCATCATGAGTCACGGGCGGCGTGTGCTCATGACGGCTTGGTTCGGCAGCCGCATGATGGAACCACGCCATCATGAGCACACGCCGCCCGTGGCTCATGGCGGCATGGTTCCGTCATGAGCAGGCAAGGGATAAACTACTCTGAACCTGTGTGGATTAATCATAACAGTGGTGATCAGCTGGAGCCTGATTGGGGACTGGCAGCCTCACCACCAACTCTCCTACAGTTTGTTTCTAGGGACCCATGAGTGTGCAAATGCATTTCCATGGACCTACGAGTGTGCAACTGCAAGTTTTTTTTTATTGTTGGACTTAGGCTTTGAGCTTGCTTTCCATGATTTTAAACTTTAAATTTAGCCCTGCTCCCCCTGTAATGCATCAATTATTTTTATGGATAGTTACGGGAGCGTGGCATACCTCTGTCAACAATCCACTTGCTCCATAGCATTCTGTCTTCAAGGAGAACGTATGCAGCATTTCTTTTCCCCTCAAATTGAAGGATAATATCGAACGTCATCAGCGTGACATCACCATGTTAACGTAGCAGCCATCTTTCTTTGGGCTGCTTGTAAGAAGTATAGTGTAATGCCAAGATCTGAACATGGTGATCATCTTTCTTTGGGAATTATAACAAATTGACAGGATGCATCACTGTGAAGTGTTACTTCAATGGGGGGGGACCCAAGGGGAGCAGGGCGCGAGCCGGTCTCCCCCTGTGTATTTTCGCCCAATCTAAAGGGCCACCAGGTGTGATTAGGGAGTCGTTAGGGAAGGCTGGGCCGCGAGGAGGGAAAGCACTTGCGTCGGAGGGCGTCGGGCAGGTAATTAATTATTCATTGTAATACCCACCCACCCTCAAAACTTTATTTGTTTTTACTGACAATCATTTTATTCACAGGCCTTAAGTTGTGCTGAATCTACAGTTAGAATTTCTGCCACTATAAGACAGATTTAGGTTTCTCCATGAAGACTAGGTAGGCAGAGTTTTTGGGGGGTGGACAGTCTTGAGCGGGCTTATCCATCCCTCAAGGGAGTATGGTGGGGGGGGAGTACAGAGCACGGGGAAAGGGAAGGAAAATGATGGAGGTTTCTTGAACATGAGTACAGCTCTTTTGAGGATGCTTGATCGCCATCTGGGTTATGTTTTGAAGCTACGTTAAGCTGATTTGGGGATTGCTTTATGATCTAATTGTAATGTTGTGTTATTTAAAGTTATGATATGCACCTGTCTTAATAAAGAGGCATTTTTTGCTAAATAAAGAAGTTGTGGAACATAAGTTATTGTGCCACAGCACTTTGAAAAAAAGAAAAGAAAGAAAGATACTGAACATGGATATTCCAGGGAGCTGAACATGGATGTTCCCAGGAGACAGGTTTGATTGCATTGTGGTAAACTGTTCCAGGCTCTAGGTTGATGGTAAAGGATTGTACTACCCCAACTAAAGATTACACCGTGTTTCTAGTTCATTTTTTTTTGTGTTGAAATTCTTTATTAAAATTTTTGCATAACAGTTTATCACAAAAACAATGGTATCAGTCACACTTTTACAATGGATAAATGAACAGTTATTAAGAAACGTGTGTGACATGTGCCTTCTACTGGTTAAGAAGAACATATAAATATATAAATAGTTTTGGGGAGGAAGGGAAAAGGGTGGGGTAAGGGTAAGAGGTACAAGGGAGTGCAAGAACTGATATCTATAAAGATAATAGCAAATACAGTGTTGGCCTGATGCGTGAAATGCTAAGAATGTCCATATGAGGGGCATTAATAAGGGAAGGAGGAGTTTAAAGTGTATGGAAGAACACATGAGCACTGATGGGGGATGGTAGGAGGAAAGATGATATGTTCAGCAGGGGGTCAATACTCTTGTTTTGGACTAAAGGACATCACCTTATGTCATTGCCGCTGCTGGAGTTGGAGTGTCTGTAATGGAGTTCTTGTCAGTGTCGCTCTCCACTTTCAGGAAAGGTGCCCATATCTGAAGGAATAGGTCAATCTGCTTGTGGAGATTATCACTGACTCGTTCATGGGAGGCCGTGTATATCACAGTTACCCGCCATTCCTCCTGCGATGGTGGGGTCAGTGATTTCCATTGTCGCATATTTTGGCAGCAGCTAGTGCTGTGTAAAGGAGGCGGTGTTCTAGTTCATTTTTGGGATCTCCATTTTATCACTCTTCTGTTTTGCAAAATGTCAGGAGCAACATGTCAGAACCGCTCACTTTACTGTCGTAAAGAGATAAGCTAGTGCCAGGAGCGTAACACAGGCCCCAGCAGCCCCCGCGGTGCAGGGGGCCTCCAAGCTCCATGGAACCCCCTCGGCACTGCACTCTGGCCGGAGAGATCCTGATAGAGCCCAGAGGGGGTCCCTCTAAGTATCGTGCAGGGTGGCCCCCTCAATTTGCATTCCGCCAGTGGCTAGTGCTTCCATGGAAACACTGGAAACAACAGTTTGACTCATACTTGGTGGCTATAGGGGGCTGAATAATGTTCTGCAGCTGGCAAGCAGGGAATTATTTTCCAGAATTTAGACATCAAAGGCAACAACATATATGACAGCTGTTAGACCTGGCATTCTTGGCGTGGTTTCCCCAGACTCCCTGACCGTTTGCCTCTTACTACTGTATTTTTGATGCTGTTCTGAATTTCGTTTTTGCTGGCTTAGGTGCTTTGGGCACTTTGCCATTTGGATCAGTGTCAAACTGCAAGTGCTCCCTGTGTACAATTGTCATTATGATTGGTTATCCATGATTGGCATATTTGATTTACTGAGCAGCCCCTAGTAAAGTCCACTGAGTGTGCCAGGGCCTGCACATCAAATGCTATTAGTGGGCCTGCAGTACTATTTGTGCCACCCACATGAGTAGCCCTGAAAAAATGTCTCAGGCCTGCCACTGCAGTGCCTGTGCGCTGTTTGTTAACTGCCATGTCAGCCAAACAAGTGCATCCACTTGCCAGGCTTTAACCTTCCCTTTTCTTACATTTTAGTCACCACTAAGGTAGGCCCAAGGTACCCCTTTGGGCAGGGTGCAGTGTATGGGAAAGGACATGGTTAACACAGGGAGATGATAGACGGAGTGCTGAAACTTTTCAGACAATCACCCCCAGTCACAGATCTGGGTTGAATCTATCATCGTTCTTTAGCTCACTTCGCCACCTCGGTTCAGACTCAGCTATATGCAAATCAGTCTTGACCCTGTGCCTCAGGGGAACCGTCCAGCCCGAACTGCCAAGCCAGGTCTTCCCTGAACCGGAAACAAGCATTCTGGGACCGGTTTCAGGGTAACATCCCTCATTAGCCAGGCTGGCTTGAAACCAGTGACAAAGTGGGCAAGGGACTCACATCTGGCCATACCCTGCCAACTTAGGGCGAGCAAAGCGATACCAAAGGGGATGATGGACGGAGCGCTTGAGCAAATCAAACACTCACCCCCAGTCAACTGATCTGGGTTTAATCCATCATCATTCTTTAGCTCACTCCACCACCCCAGTTCAGACATGGCCATATGCAAATCAGTCTGACCCTGTGCCTAATGGGCACAGTGTAGCCCGAACTGCCAAGCCATGTCTTCCCTGGACCGGAAACAAGCATCCTGAGACTGGTTTCTGGCTAATCAGCTGTCATCAGCCAGGCTAGTTTGAATCCAGTGGCAAAGTTAGCAAGGGACCCACGTCTGGGCATACCCTGCCAACTTAGGGCGAACAAAGCGATACCAAAGGGGTTGATGGATGGAGCGCTTGAGCAAATCAAACACTCACGCCCAGTCAACTGATCTGGGTTTAATCCATCATCATTCTTTAGCTCACTGCATCACCCCAGTTCAGACATGGCCATATGCAAATCAGTCTGACCCTGTCCCTCATGGGAACAGTCCAGCCCGAACTGCCAAACCAGTCTGTTAACTGCCAAGTCGACCAGGCAAGTGCATCCACTTGCCAGGCCTTAACATTCCCTTTTCTTACATTTTAGTCACCCCTAAGGTAGGCCCAAGGTACCCCAGTGGGCAGGGTGCAGTGTATGTGAAAGGACATGGCAAACACAATGAGATGATGGACGGAGTGCTGAAACTTTCAGACAATTACCCCCAGTCACAGATCTGTGTTGAATCTATCATCATTCTTTAGCTCACTTAGCCACTTCAATTCAGACCCAGCTATATGCAAATCAGTCTTGACCCTGTGCCTCATAGGAACAGTCCAGCCCGTACTGCCTAGCCAGGTCTTCCCTGAACTGGAAAGAAGCATCCTGGGACTGGTTTCAGGGTAACATCCCTCATTAGCCAGGCTAGCTTGATTCCAGTCGGAAAGTGAGCAGGGGACCCACGTCTGAGCATACCCTGCCAATTTAGGGTGAATAAAGCAAACACAAGATTATGAACTGAGTGCTGAAACTTTTCAGACACTCACCCCCAGTCACAAATTTGGGTTGAATCCATCATTGTTTTTTAGTTCACTTTGCCACAACAGTTCAGACCCAGCTATATGCAAATCAGTCTTGACCCTGTGCCTCATTGGAACAGTCCAGCCCGAACTGCCAAGCCAGGTTTTCCCTGAATCGGAAACAAGCATCCTGGGACCGGTTTTGGGGAAACACCCCTCATCAGCCAGGCTAGCTTGAATCCAGTGGCAAATGAGCAAGGGACCCATTCCTGGGCATACCCTACCAACTTAGGGCAAATAAAGCAAACTCAAGCAGATGATGGACGGAGTGCTGAAACTTTTCAGACACTCACCCCCAGTCACAGATCTGGATTGAATCCATCATCATGCCGTGATGTGTGTGGCATGTCCTGATAGTGAAATACTGCCAATTTCGTTTTTCACTATTGTAAGGCTATCTGTTCCAATAGGATAGAATGGCGAGTTGGCTTGTAATATCTTATAAGCATAACTGCCCCTAGGAACCAGATGGGAACATAAAGTTTAGTATGCCTGGACTCAGAATGTTAAAATGCATCTTATAGTGAGGGTGATTTTTACATTCTGTGTTTGAAAATACCACTTTTCGAAAGTAGGTATTTTCTTGTTTAGCCATCCAGTGTGCCTCTGCTAGGATGTGTATTGACTGTCTGGCTTTGGAGTGACAGGGGTTGAGGATGTGCTGTGGCTACAGAGAGTCTGGATGAGTCAGCGCTAGGCTGAATAGGTCTGGTCTGCATTTGGACTGGTGGGAGGAGTACCACCTGCACCTGAATAGAGCTGTGCCTGCCTTCCACAATGATAGCTAAGCCCCCCTGTGGTGTGTCTGGAGCCCGGGCTCACACTGACAATGGAGGTTATTGTGCACTTGCTTGCATCCCCCAGGACTGGTTTGGACTGGTCTCAGAGCGCTGGGCCAGGAGAGAACAAAGAGATCTACTGTATAAAAAGAGGGGCCTAGACCCCAGACTATTAGATCATCCTTGGAATACAAGAGGACTCTTTGCCAAGGAGAAATGCTGGAGAGACTGAGGAGAAGTTCTGCCCCTTTGCTGTGTACTGTGTAGGGTTGGCCTGCAGTTGCTGTTTCTGCAAAGGAAAGAAGAAGGACTTTGCTGTTTCCCCTGCTTGAAGGAGATCTCCGAAGGCCTGTGTGTGCTGGCCTCATTTTCTAAAGTCTCAGGGACATAAAGAATACACCCCCTGCTCCCTAGAACTCTACTGCTGTGAATTCTGACTTGCCAGGAGGTGCCTGTGCCAGTATTGGACCTCTGGAGGTTGTCGCTGCTGTTTGGGAGCTGGAAGAGAGAAGGAACTTGAAGAACTACAAAAACTACGCATCACTCTTCTTGGGGCTGTTTTTCTGATGCATCTGCACAGCGCGAGAAGACTTTCCACGCATCGCCGTGCCGCTACGAAAACCGATGCATCGCCTGCCGCCGCAGCAAGTATCACCACATGGATGGGTCATGGCTGAAGAAAACCTACGCAGCGGCGATCTCCACCGCCGCAGCTATTACCCTGCATCCTGGATTTCTATGCATCGCACCTGTGCGACACGTTTTTCCAACACATCACCTGCGGACCGGAACCGCCATGAAGAATCGATGCATGACTTCCCCTACAGACCAGATTCAACGCATCACTTCTCCTGCGTGCAGCAGAACTGTTGCATCGCCTCCCCAAGCATCTCTTTGTTTTTGACGCTTCTTTACTCTGCTGCTGTTTGGCCTTGTGAGTTGTGATGCAACTACACTACAGGTACTTTGTGTAAAAGTCATGCATCCATAGTTTTCTGTGGTACAAGTTCTTGACACCTTTTGAAAGTCGTATTTCTAACTGTGTATGTTGGATTTTTGTCATTTTGGTCTTGTTACATTTAGATAAAGATATTTTATTTTTCTAAACTGGTGTGGTGTCCATTTGGACTGTTTCACTAAGTTACTGTGAGTGTACAAATATTTAACACATTGCCTTTGGGATAAGCCTGTCTGCTATTGTCAAGCTAACAAGGGGGTGAGCAAGGGTTATCTAAAGTGTGCCTTACCCTGACTTGAAGCAAGGGTCCCTATTTGGACAAAGGTACCTACCTCTGCCAAATAGAGACTCCCATTTCTAACAAAAGCCTTATGAATTACTGGTTAATAATATCAATGGTGAACCCGCAAATATATATGACATGTCAATAAAACTGCAAGAGCAACACTTTGGCCCACGTATTAATGATGTATCGGAAAACACCACAAATGCTTTACGAGAGTTCAAGAGACAACTGAGAAGGTGGGCAGATATGCTGCCTCTCTCAAAACTCATACACGATCATGTGAATTTGGTAAACTGACAGATTCCCTGATTAGATGCACTAATAGTAATCAGGTGCTGGGAAAACATTTGGTGAAAAAACCTTCACCCAAAGAAGCATTAACCATTGTGGAAAGTATGGAGAACACATTGGGTTGGGTAAAAGGAACGAGAGGTCAGCAAGCTCAATCTGACATTCAGAGTGATGCATAAAGCAGAATTCATGTTGCTGCTGTTGACTCTGAGGCCGCAGTACAAAGAGTAGTTCCTAAGAGTATTAAAGGCAAATCACCTGTGGAAGTTAAAGACATCAAAGGAAAATGTTATAAATGTGGCAGTTCCACACACTTGCCAAACAGCTCAAATTGTTTTGCAAGGACTTTTTACTGGGATATTTCTGAAGTAGTCACAGACAAATTGGGCTCATTTGAAGAATTTCCAAAAGTAGATCATTCTCAAGAATAGTATGAAGCCATCTGTTCATAAGGTATGGAAGTTCCCCAATCAAATGCTTGAACCACTTAAATATAAGTTGAATAACTTGTAGCATCTTGATGTTATTGAGGAAACAGAGTCTTTGGGATTGTTGGTGCCCATAGTTTTGGCACCTAAAGATGGGGGTAAGTACATACTCATGTGTGATCTAAACAACTGATCTAAATAAGTGTATCTGGATAGATCATCAACTTCTACCTAAACATTTCTGAGACTCTTACTATGCTGACTGGTGCCAATGTCATCAGTGTAATGCATTTGTCGTCATCCTATCATCAAGTAGCACAGTAAGAAGATTCTGAACACCTTACTTCATTTGTGACACCTCTGGGGGCTTACAGGTTTGTAAGGATGCCTTATTTTTTTTTTCACAACAAAATTTATTGAGCAGATAGGTAAAAAGGAAATATGTGGCTCCCCACAGTCTGGAGATCACCACCAAGCATCATGACACATTTTTTGTAATGCATATTTTACACAAGAAAAGCCGAATAACAGAACACCCCCCCCTCCTCCTCCACCCACAAACCCCAACCACCCAACCCCCCTACTACCCACCCCTTATCCCTCCCTAACCCCTAACACGTGAGTATACCAGACAATCTGTATTCGGTCGCCTTGTGATAGGCATGACGCACCGCCTAGGCCCGTACCGCATCCTCTACCTGTATTTCGGCCTCTTGTTCCCTTGGAGGATCCAGTAGCAATCCCCTATACTCCGCCCATCGCTTCCAGATCTTAAAGTGCTTCCGGGGGCACCCTCTCGCCTCAAACACCGGGCGTTCCAGTCCCATGAAGTAATCTAATCCAGCCTTCCACGCACACAGGGGGGGGGCTCGCTCTCCCTTCCATGCTCGCGCTAGGTCCCGTTTGGCAACCACCAGCCCCAACAACAATAAATGGCGTTTATATATATTTCCACCGACTCCCTCCAATACATGGAGCAGCCCTAATCTAGGAGTGCGGGGAAGATCCCATCCTAATACCTCTGACAGGCAACTCCAAACGCCCCTCCAGAACCTGACCAATCCAGCACACGACCATACTGTATGCAATAGCGTACCTTTCTCAGCTCCGCAGCGCAGACACTCTGGGGACCCAATCAATCCCGCCTTCCACAGCCTCTCTCGGGTGTAGTACGCCCTGTGTAAGTACATGAACTGAATGAGCCGAAGCCGTATGGCGATGGCGGCCCCACGCGGGGACTCCAGGGCCTCCCTCCAATCATCGTCATCCAGGAGACCAACATCATCCTCCCAGGCCTCCTTGAGTGAGAGGAGGTCGGTTGAGCAGTGAGTAACCAGTGTTTGATAAATTCGGGACACTTTCTTATCTCCAAGGTCTCCCATGAATACCTTCGCTTCGAGTGGGCTGAATTCCGGGAGTGACTCCAGGTTCGTAAGGCTAGGCATCAGCGCATGTCGGAATTGAAGGTATCGGAAGAATTGGGTCTTGGGCATGTGGAACTCTGCACTGAGCTCCTGAAACGACTTGAGGGTAACCCCTGTCATGACGTGGCCCAATGACGAGATCCCGATTGCATCCCAGCCATCAAAGCCCGTCAATGTAGCCAGTGCGGGCAGTCGCCCATTGTGCCATAACGGAGTCTCCGCCGTTAATCGACTCCACCAGCCCATGCGACGCAGTGCCTGTCGCCACACCTCAAAGACAACTCGCGTAACACACGGCAATGCCCGCCTTAGCCTAGCCGAGTATAAGATCGTATGGAGGGTGTTATTCCCCATCAGCAAACGCTCCAGGACATACGCCGGGTCTCCCCTGTCTCCATACTACCAGTCATTAAGTACCAGCAGCTGGGAGGCCTGATAGTAGGATAAGAGGTCCGACGTGGCTAAACCACCACAGTACGTAGACAGGAAGCATGTTCGCAGCGCTACCCTGGCCGCCCCTCCAGCCCAGAGGAAGCGACCCAGAACTGAGTTGACCTGTCAAAACCACCGGGGGTTAATTGGATGTGGGTAGCTTTGCAGCTGATAGAGGAGGCGCGGAAGCGCAACCATCTTGAATATCGCCGACCTACCGAAAATGGTTAGGGGTATCCGCGACCATGTTTTCACATCCGTCTGGACCTTTTCCCATACTGGCACTATGTTCCGTTCCCATGCAATATCCACTGATTCAGAGAGGAACACTCCTAGGTATTTTAACCCCCCGGCCGCCACCTGCAATGCCGACGCCCAGGGACCTGCCGCAGCACCACCACCCAACACCCACAGAGTAGACTTGCGTGGGTTCAAATGAAGGCCCGATACCTCCCCAAAAATACGCATGATGTCCAAGACTCGGGGTCCCGACCTGGGGAGATCCGTAAGAAAGAATAGGACGTCGTCCGCGTATAGCGCGATTCTATCAGTAAGGTTCCCACCCCACTCAAAGCCCCGCATCTGGGCGTCAATGCGCACCCAAGAGGCCAGAGGCTCCATAGCTAGAGCAAAGAGGTATGGGGAGAGTGGACACCCTTGTCGGGTCCCCCGGCCAATTGGAAATTATTTCGAGACTGCCCCAGAGACCCGCACTGAAGCAGTGATATCTGTATATAGTAATTTGACGTAGGAAACAAACACCGGGCCCAGGTTGAGACGGGGCAGAAGGGCAAATAAATACGCCCAGCTAACTGAGTCGAACGCTCTGTCAATGTCCGCCAGCAGCAACGCTGCCCGGTCACCCGTGGCACCCATAGCATCAACCGCCGCCTGTGCCCGCCTGATATTATGCCGCGTCGCCCTATGTGGCATGAAGCCGGCCTGGTCGGGGTGCACCAGATCCGTCACATATGGGAGCAGGCGGTTCGCCAACGCCTTGGCAAGTATTTTGGCCTCTATGTTGAGCAATGAGATCGGACGATAGGAGTCGTGACTGTCCGGAGGCCTGCCTGGTTTCTGAAAAACCACCACTTCTGCATGACGCCAGTCAGGGGGCAGCCTACCTCGTGTGCGCGCCGCTTCCAACGCATTTCGGAAATGGGACCCTAGTTGGAGGTGGAATTTCTTATAAAATTCGCTCGGGAAGCCACTTGGCCCAGGTGCCTTCCCAGTGTTGAGCTGCCCCAGCGCGTCGCCCAGCTCCTCCGCCGTAAGGGGAAGATCCAGTGCTACCTTGGTCTCATCCGAGACCGCCCTCGGCGGTAAGTCATCAATGAATTTGGCGACCTCCTCCGCAGGCAGACTATCCTGCGGTGCATATTGTACCTCAAAATAGTGAGCAAAGCTCGCCGCCAGCTCACCCGGGTCAGTTATCGCCGTCCCGTCTTCAGCAGTGAGGCCCGGCAGTGCAAGTGGCTGGACGGTACGCTGACACAGCCTATGAAGCATCGTGCAGGACTTATCTCCCCATTGATACACTCTGCTCCGCGTGGCTAGCCATGCCTGTCGAGCCTCGTCCAACAGCACCGACGCATAAGTCTGTTGTGCCTGCAGGAGCAATCTCACCGCTATTTCATCGCCCCCTCCCTGGCACCGCTGTTCCAAGGACCCCACAAGCGTGGCCGCCTCAGCAATGGTTTCTCGGTGTCGTCTGCGGGCTGCCGCACACCACGCAATGTCAATGCCCCGTATGGTGGGCTTAATTGCCTCCCAAACTACCACCGCGTCTATGTAATTCACTAGGTTTTCTTCCCAATAGTGGGCAATCGCACCACGTAGATGCTGGACGTAGTCCTGCTGCTGGAGGTGCCACGAGGACATCCTCCACCTGAAAGGCTGTCGTTTTTTAAGCATATCAACTCTGACCCCCACTGGGGAGTGGTCAGATAGCCCTCTCAGCAAAATTTCGGCCTCCCGCACTCTGTTCAGGTATACTCCGGGCACAAACACATAATCAAGCCTCGAGAAGGAGCCATGTACCGCGGAAACATACGTGTATTCTCGCACCTTAGGATGCATATGGCGCCACACATCCACCCAGCCCATCCCATCCACCATCGCAGTCAATCGGGAAGGGGGGGCAGTCACTATCGTCTCTCGCAGTCGCAGGCGATCCATGCTTACATCCATCACCTCGTTCCAATCACCTCCCACCACTGCCATGGACTCTGGAATATCGTCCCACACAGTAAACAGCCGCTCAGACAAGGACCACTGCATAGGGGGAGGGGCGTATACACTGCCAAAGACCACCGGTTCAGTGCCCACCATACCTTTTATAAAAATGTAACGACCCTGTGGATCCGCCTATTGTTTCTCGTGGACATAGGCCAACCTGCGGTGCACCAAGACGGCTACCCCCCTAGACCCCCTGGCAAATCCGGCATGATACACTTGTTGGTAGCCAAACCGCTGTAAACTGAGCACTTTCGTCCCCATCATGTGCGTTTCTTGCAATAATAGCACATCTACAGCTTCCCTCTTCCCCCATCGCAAAATCGCTCCACGTTTGATCTTATCGAGCATCCCCCTGACATTCCAAGTAACTACGCGCATGGACTCACTAGGGAGCCCTGAGGACGCTTCAGCCATAATCAAGGGGTACCACCCAATCAGGCCCTGTACGCCACACCCACACACCTAGCAACGACATCAACATATCAGAAAGACTCACGTGTTGTCCCCCCCACCTACCCCACGTCCCCCCAACAGCAACATACCCCCCACCCACATTGTCCCACCCCAACCCCAACTCTACCCCCCCTTCCTTCTCCATCTGCACCCCACACCCCCTTCCCCTATACCTCATAGAACTCTGAAGTACCTGTCGCGGCATGGGCAGCCTCGGGCCCAAAACAGAGGACCCAAGACCAACCATGCCAATGGATCCCAACTCCCCGGGAAACAGTAGAAACATCCCCCCCCCAAGACAACTCCCACACTAGTAGGAGAATGGCAGCCCCTAAGAAGCGGCCACCCGAACCCCCCCCACAATCCCACACATGTACAATACGTCATTCTCCATCAACAACAGAGGCCTTGGTCATGCATCCAAACTATAGGACCCGGCCATGCAGCTCCCATTAAGAGGAGCTTGTATCGGCAACCGAGAAGCAGAGTACTCCCAAGGCCTTCAATGACCCTTTCCAGATTGATCCGAGTCCACTGTCCCACTGTCTTGTGTCCCATTGACAGAAGCAGATCGCTTCCGTGATCTGGACCTCCGGTTCCTTCTGCTCCTGGCTGGCTGGTCACCACGTTCCTGCGATGAACCTCTGGAAGAGCCGGAGTTGAGTCCCGGTTGGGCATTCGGCCTGAGTCTCACAGTTTCGTCCGTCCATTTAAACACATCCTCCGGGGTGTCAAAGAAGAGTGTTCGCGATTGAAAAACCACCCGCAGGCGGGCCGGATACAGCAGGGAATACTGGATTTTCAATCCTCGCAGCTTTGCCTTGGCGGCAATGAAGGAATGGCGCTGTTGCTGCACAAGCCTAGTATAATCTGGAAAAATCATGATCTTTTGATTTTCAAACAAAATGGAATCCCTGGTCCTCGCTTCTTTCAAAATGGCGTCCCGATCATGATAATTCAAAAGTCTAGCTATCACTGCCCTTGGCCGCTCACCCTCCGGTGGCCTCTGTGTTAGGGCTCGGTGAGCACGCTCAATGACAAAACAGTTAGAGAGAACCCCCGGGGGCAGCCAGCTCTCCAGCCACTGTGAGAGAAACTGTTCCATATTCCCCTTCTCACACCTCTCCGGAAAGCCAATAAAGCAGAGGTTATTTCTGCGTGCGCGCCCTTCCGCATCTTCCACGCGGAGTGCCAGGCCCCTCTGAATATTTTCCATTGCCGCCATTTTCTTTTTCAGGGAACCGACATCGTCCTCCACCACCGAAATTCTAGATTCCGCCTCTGTAATTCGTGCTACTGCGTTTCGTAAATCCTGACGCAACAAGGTGACATCTGCACCCACCGCACCAATTTTAGCATCGAGCGTGTCCCTGGACTGGGTGATCGCTGCCATGAGCGCCGCATTATCCGGCCCCGCGCCATGTCCTCCTCCCGAGGGCCCGGGACCCCCACTGGGCCCTGTAAATTTATCGATGGTCCTGTGGTAAATAAATAAATAATACCTCTCTTTTTGAATGCATAAATGAATAACAGATAGCTCAATAAATAAGAGTCAAGATTCGAGGTAGTAGGAGTTTGCAGGTTTAATACAGCATAAGGACAGGAACAGGACAACCTGCACAGGAATAGGATGGCAAGCCCTGGCAGCGCTGCCGGGGTCAGGATCTGGACAAGAAGGCTAGCGTGGGTATTTAATAACAGATACATGAGCATATATACATAACGCAAACACATAGCATTACATTGCAATAGGCGTAGCAGTGGGTGGAGCAATAGGCGTGACGCGTAGCAGTCGCGAAAGATAAGGGTGAAAAGAGGTGTAACAGGGCGTATACACAGACATGTGATGCAAACGTAACAGAATATGTCATGAACGGGGTGGAAACCATGGAGGGGGCTACCTAAGGAGCCGGGACCTCTAACCTGATGGTGCGCGCAAACTGGCAATGACGTGTTACTAGGAGAAGCTGGGGGCTACGAACTCTGTGCTAGGAGCAGAGACTGAAGTCTGGAGAGTCAGGGCGACATGTACCTAAGCAGTATCTAGTATCTGATGTTTAGAGAACATGTTGATAGAATCCAAATGTTATCGGGGTAAAGGCGAACAGACTCTAAGACTGGAGCATGCATTATTCTACATGTAGTGCGTGATGAAGAATATTAAATGACCATTAAATGCAGTATTTCTCTTACATAGAGACGTAGAGGCTAGACAATGACGGAAACTATTGATGCGATTCAGTAGCTTTAGGAATGCAGAGAAGGAGGGCTGTACTGATAACTCGAATCATAACATACTCTTGGCAGACTCAGAGGCAGAGCCAGGCTGAACCGGGCACTGTGAGGCAGGAAGTAAGTGAAGGGTCGAGGATACAGGTGGGGGCTGTATCGCTCCTCAGCGAGGCTTCAGGGGACAGGAGCTGAATCTGGTGTCCGGGCCCTTTTGAGGCCTAGAAACGGGGACTTTACAATGGAATAACGTGCACACTGAGAAACGTGGCAACGTAGCTTTACATAGGCCTGATATTCGTAGTATTCACGAGAACTGGAAACTGACATACTAAAGGTGGACACAACTATAATTGCGTCTTTAATCGAACATGGGGAATAACATATGCATATTAATCATGCACAGATAACATATGATGGAGGACTCGTAGGGACACAGAACATGGCAAAATTTACTTTTCCACATTCCCTCCTTGTCACTACGTTTCTTTCAGGAAACATCAATATTCATGATACCATCTATCATTTCATACAGTATCATTTGCTCGTCTCGAATTTTCTTGGAACGGGTTTTAGAACGGGGCTTGGGACTAGGAATACAAGAGGTAGCACAGATGCCGCAAATCGCAGGGCCACATTGTATACAGAGGCAGCAGCTGAATATGATCGCTACTGCAATACCTAGAAAGGACAAAACTTTCCATCCCCAGGCGGAAATTATATTCCAGAACCAACCGGACCATGTCCAGGTGCCTGGATTTTGGTGTAACAGATGGGCAATTTTATGAAGTCTGGTTATAGCTGAATAAACAGACGGCGCGTTATTTGGAATGAAAATGCAGCAACTAGATCCGATGACTCTACAGGCCCCGCCCCTATCGGCCAATATGACGTCAAGGACGAGACGATTCTGGAGCACGACAATTCTCATAAAGGATTGTTCCTCGGTTAAATTACTTAGAGCAGAAGTAGTCTCAATTACTACTGCTTCAAGGGTTCTGGTTAACCTACGTATCAGTTTACTATTCACAACTGTACCTAAATAAGGGAAGACACCTTTATTGATATCTATATATTGTTCTAGAGCAGTTTCAGTATAATCGACAATCGGGAGGTTTCTCTTGTGTCTAGTATGTACTAGGTGGGAATTCCTATGGTAGTCGGGTGGGGCTAGAAAAACCGGTGGCAGTAGGAAGGCAATGTAACAGGTTCCCTCCCAATCGAGGGGCAGACGAACATATGCGGTCTGACCACAAATAAAATAAGAATGACGTGAAGCTTTGAAAATAGATTTCCCACTGTCACTATACTTGACAATAGTAGTACAATCACTATGTCCTACATGTACGGAACCATTATTTCGGACACATAATTCGCCTTTGACTGGTAGTACCGAAATTGCAGGTAAGTCTGGAGTAGTATCAGACTGAACATTCAGGACCATGAAATTCGAAGAATAATTACCTAAATTATACACTTCATTTTCTAGATCTAACCCGGTTCTGTGGGGGAGACCTTGCTTGTCTGGAAAACATGTACTGTTAAGAAAAGACATATCTGTTGAGGATGACGTTAACGTGGACCATGCTCCACATGAACCATTATGTGAAAAAGGATAAGGAAAGAGTGGCAGAACTCCCTTCGGTGTCTGAAAAGGGGGGAGTCGACCACACACCCAACAATTAGTGGCATTGCTGGTCTGGTGTGAATAATGTAACATGCGGATGAAAGAATTATTTCGCATAGCGAGGCGGTAAGAGAGTTCATGAGGAGGCAGATCACTAAACGTGTGTTCTACTGTAACATTAGAAGACTTATTTACATGAGAAACTGGAAAATACAGGTACAATGCATAACTGGTGCAGGAAATCATAATACTGAGAAATAATATGAAACATAGAAAAACGATACATCGGATTGAGTTTTGACTAACTCTCTCACTATGGGGGTCTATTTTATACATGTCAGAAACAGTCTAACCGTTTCACTTAGGGGAGGACTTAGACAATCAAACTGGCTGACTTATTTTACTAGACCGGAGTTTCAACTTATACTCCTGCTGCGGAGTTTTCTCTAACAGGGAGGGTGCAGTATCATTGTTCTTTGCGGGACAGTCCTTAAGAATAGTACTTTGGTAATCCTTCAAATCCTGGGAAATGTTCTTTGAGACGGGTTTCAGTCCATAAAATTTCTTTATATGTGAAAGATGCACCCAGCCTTTGCGTCCCTCCAACTTCACGGCTGTACGGGTGGCGAGGAGGACCTGTCGGGGCTCCTTCCAGCGAGGCTCCAGCGGACTTGAGCGGTCAAAATTTCGCACCAGGACCATGGATCCTGGAACGATTTCATGCGGTGCCACCTCGGTATTGTCTGGAAATGCGGCGGCAACCTGTGAACGACAAGAGTTGAGGGCAGACATCAAGGAAGCTAGGTAATCTGTCAGCATATTACTTGAAACATCGGTAATACTTCGGGGTCTGGGTGTACCCCACATGTTAGGGGGGCGGCCGAAAACGACCTCATACGGGGACAGACCTGATCTGGAATGTGCGACCATGCGCATATAGAACAAAGCGACTGGCAGAGCTACTAGCCAGTCCACACCTTTCTCTTTACATACTTTGGCGATGCGGATTTTCAGAGTCTGGTTATGTCTCTCTACGAGACCTGCTGCTTCAGGGTGGCGTACACAATGGAACTTCCACTGGTACCCTAACAAAAGGGAAACGTGCTTCATTAACTCTGAGGAGAATGGCTGGCCGTTATCAGAATATACGACCCTAGGGAGTCCATAACGGGGGAAGAACTCACGAACCAACTGCTTGGCAGTGGTCGCGGCTGTGTAATCTGGGACTGGATATGCTTCTGTCCACCTGGACAAAGCGCATACAACTACAAGGACATACTTGAAACCTCGACATCGCTCCATCTGAATATAATCCATCTGGAGGACTTCAAAAGGGTGGTCAGGAGGTTGGAATCCCCCTTGTTCCACCGGGACACTTTTACCTGGATTAAACTGACAACATATCATACAGGTACGGACTTTCTGCTTGGCTGCAGCTCGTAAATGCTTGTTGAACCAAATGTTCTGGATACTGTCTAACATAGCTTTTTCTCCTAAATGTGCTGGACTATGTGCGGTATTGATAATGACTTGAACCATAGAGTCGGGGAGAAACCATGTGGCTTTTCCTTTCGTTAACCATCCTTGATCTGTCTGGACCCCTCCTTGTTCGGACCATTTCTTGATTTCTTCGGGAGTAGCATGTAACTGGATATCTATGACATCCTGAGTAGGGTCCTTAACTGTCATACATGTAGTCGGATCTGGAGTGTGTGTCATGTTAACTGGAATGTCTGGAGTCTGTGCTGTAAGCTTGGCTGTGCGATCTGCTAGATCGTTACCCTGGGAAATAATGTCAGTAACTTTCGTATGTGCTTTGCATTTCATGATAGCAATGGATGTCGGTAAATGTATTGCATCTAACAGAGCTTGAATAAGGAGACCATGCTGAATCTTGGTTCCATGAGAAGTCATGAAACCTCTCTCCTGCCAGAGCACTCCAAAGTCGTGTACGACTCCAAATGCGTAGCGTGAATCTGTGTAAACATTAACTTTCCGGTTCTTGGCGTGTATGCAGGCTTGTGTCAGAGCAACTAGCTCTGCTGCTTGAGCGGACAGGGTGTCAATACGGTGTGTCTCAATAACTTCAGTGTCAGTGGTCACTGCATACGCGGCGACTAGTCCTCCTGTACTTGTTCTCATACATGAACCATCCACATAAAGTGTCAGGTCGGGATCTGGTAATGGAGTATCTGTCAGATCTTGTCTTGGCTTGGTCGTGATGTTGACTACTTCCACACAGTCATGTGTGTCAGAATTCGAAGTAACTGACGGTAACAGTGTAGCAGGATTTAAAACGTTGCAGCGTCTGATTTCTATATGTGGCTGAAACAGTGTCAATTCATAACCTGTTAAACGTGCAATTGTCAAGTGCTGAGTTTGTGTTCGGTTTAAAAGAACTTCCACGGAGTGTGGAACTTGTACTGTCAGGGAGTGTCCTAATACTATGGAATCACTTTGTCTGATAGCTAGTGCTGTGGCTGCAACTGACTTGAGGCACGCAGGCAGAGCCTGGGCTACAGGATCTAATGTGCTCGAAAAATAAGCACAGGGCTTGTACTGTCCTGCTTGATCTTGTGTGAGAACAGATAATGCTGTACCTTCGCGTTCTGTGACGAAAAGTGTAAAAGGCTTACTGTAGCTTGGTGTGGCTAGAACTGGAGCTTGACATAGGGCTTTCTTTAACTCATTGAAGCTAAGTGTATGTTCAGATGTCCAAGGGAGGACAGTCGATACGGCTGCCTCCTGTGTCGTTAACTGTATCAGTGGCTTGGCTAGAAATGCATACTGAGGAATCCATTGTCGGCAGTAAGAAGTAAGGCCGATAAAAGCACGTACCTCCTTCTGGGTCTTGGGCTGAGGAAGACTCGCTATTAACTGGATACGGTCAGGTGTCAACTGCCTACCCCTCTTGGACAGTAAGTGTCCTAAGTAGACCACTTGCTGGACACAGAATTGAAGCTTAGAAGGGGACACCTTGTGCCCCATCTCGGCTAGGAAATACAGAACTGTGAGGGATGCTCGCTCGCAAGCACGTTCAGAACGGGCTGTGACCAGTAGATCATCGACATACTGGAGCAGGGCAGTGTCAGTTGGCATGTGAATGTTGTCTAGTTGTCTCTTAAGTGCTTGACTGTAAATACTAGGGCTTTCTGTGAAACCTTGAGGAGCTCGTGTGAACATATAGCTCCTTCCATTTAAACAAAATCCGAAAAGAAACTGGCTGTCTGGATGAATGGGAACACTGAAAAACGCGTTCTTGAGGTCGATTACAGTAAAGAACATGGCTTCGGAATCAATGGCTGTTAATAGGGAAGAGATATCTGGGACCACTGGGTACTGGGGAATAATACATTTATTAAGCTCTCGTAGGTCAATCACTAATCGATATACTGGGGGTGCATTTGGATCAGTACGTTTCATGACTGGAATGATCGGAGAATTGCATACATTGGAGTCAGTTTCTACAACCACTCCTTGAGCGATGAGCTCGTCAATAATTTTGGATAAGGCTGCTACAGCCTCCGGTGGCAATCTATACTGTCTGATTCGTGGTAACACTACACCTGGCTTGAGAGTCACACGATGGGGTGTGATTTGCATGTAACCTACATCAGTTGGACCTTGCGCCCATAAATGCTGCGGAACATTAGACAATCTGGGATCAAAATCTCGTAATACATAGTGACCCTTAAAGTCACGCAGGAACAGACGTATTCCCTCTGGGGAACAGCATATAACTGCACCTAACTCTTTCAGTGTTTTAATACCTAATAGATTTTCTGGACATGACTTAGTAAGTAACAGATCAGTAGTACGAGACAATGGACCTACTTCTAGAGTAACTGGCTTTGATATTTCATTTACAATGGGTTTTCCTGAAAATCCAAGGGAAACATTTCTTGAGCCTGAGAGCGGAGCCCCTGGAACTTCGGCGTGACTTATAGTGGTCCTACTTGCCCCTGTATCAATCAGAAACTTTCTGTCTTTCCCTAATACTTGACTGTGAACATAGGGACCTTCTTGATCTACAGGTATCTCGATGAGAGGCAAGCCTACCTCCCTCTCTAGGCTGTTTCATGAATACGGTTGATACTCTGGATACTCGGACTGTGCATACTGGTACATCTGCTGTGTAACATGCTGTGTTGCAGCGATGGGCTGCGGTGTTGTAACTGTCTGTGGTGCATTCTGTGGCTGAGGAATCTGTGAAACTTGTTCTTGTCTAGGCGGACGTGGTCTTTCTTTAGTCTTACCAGTAGCTATGTTGTGTTTCAGAACTGCACACTCGTTTATAAAATGACCTGGCTGTTTACAATAATTGCAGTTCCCTTTAACGGGAGCTGCAGGATGACTGGCTTGATTCGGACCCCTCTTCTGACTGTCTTGAGGAACAGATTGTGCAACTAGTACTTTCATTTTCGTGTCTTTCATACGCTTTCTCTCGTGTTCTTGTTCTTCCCTGATTCTATTCTGGTGGTATTGGAGCATCTGTAACATCTGGGACGGGGTATTAGCTTGCCAGGTACTTTCGACTTTCAAAACTCGATTTTTAATTGATGGACTTGAATTCTCGACTAATTTAGTAACAAAAAGGTGAGGGTATGACTCACTACTTGTCTTGAGGCCACTGTTGATGCTAAAACATTTCTCAAATCTAGAATAAAAATCACTAATGTCTTCGTCTTGTTTCTGTTTACAGGCTGAGATTGCATCCCAGTCTTCCTTTTTCGTTGTCAATAACCTAGGCAAAACTTGTATTAACAATTCTGGTAATTCTTTACATTTATCTCCAAGACCGGTACCTGGTACTCGTGCCTTGTCTTCAGTTTCTAGGACTGCCCAATCGATCTTTTTCTCTCCCACCTCCCATTCTTTTTCCTTGAGCTTTTCATACACCCCTGCGGGCAGCAGAACCTTTAACATTTTAATTATATCTGGATACGTGTATTCTCCCATACGGAGCATGTCTTTTAATTCTCGATGGAACCCTGCTGGATCTTTATCATGACAGGGGATTAATTTTTTCATCTCTAAGAGTTCCATCTTTGTGATCGGGGTGTAAACAAACACTCGTTCTAGTTCGCCACCCGTTCCTCTAACTGGGTGGACTTCTCGTAACGGATTCTGTCTCTCCATGTAAAATGGTTTACTGTCTGGGGGTGAGACATGAACAAAATGCGGGTTCAAAAACGTTCTATATTTGTGACGCTGTTCTAGAATGACACTAATTAAATCGGTACCTAAACCTTTCCATCTATACTGGAGTAACTCGTTCAGGATATCATGTAACGGGCCTGGATCAGAGTGCTGACCCTCATACAATGTAATGAGGTGCTGAATCATATACATACCCGCCAGTCGTTGCTCGGCTGGGGGCATTTTCAGAAACATTTGTGCCACTATTTCGTCTGGAAAAGTGGTAGAATCAGTAATCCATCGGACTGCTGATCGGGCTAGTTCCTGTTCATACATAGTACTTAACTCACTGTAACCGATTCGTGATTTCAGAATGTGATCGGTAGCTTGAAACACTTGTTCTAGAGAACCTTGTTCTGGTGCTGGATGATGGAAAGTTGACTTGTGTTCTAGGCGTAAATGGCGATCTGGAAATCTAGATTTTCCTACATACGCTATTCTGGCGGGATCCTCGTCGTCTACCTCTTCAGTATCAGAGTTACTTTCTTTCTCGCTTACTTGTGCTGCTTTACGCTGTTCGTGTAACTTTATTATTTCTTTACGGATTTTCTTGTACATACTTTCCATAGCACTGATGGTCCTGTGCTTACCCTCGGCTATATTATCACTCCACTTTGTCAGGGTTCTCATTTCGGCTTGATCTTTGGTCGGATAATCTTGTTCTCTTATTAAACAATTAATCAAAAACGTTAGTATCATGAGCTGGGTCTCGGCTTTCCTTTGAGACATGACTTCGCTAATACTTTCTGGATCATCCCCTGTACGGATGAAACGATATATTCTGTCTAGATCTTCTTTCATATCTGGTAGGGTGACTAGATACTCGGCCACCTTTCTTACACGTAATGAATATAAAACCATATTATCCTCGCCTGGGACTGGATCATAGCCGCATTCATTAAGGGCTTTTCTTATTTCTGCTACAGACTGATGTCTGGGCGTACGCTGTGACGCTTGTGCATGTAATTCGGCTGACGTTAAACGCTTATGTGGCGGCGGGGTCTGAGGAGGACCTCCTCCTGCGGCCCCTAAACTAGAATCGTCGACTGATCCTCTTCGTACTAGTGTGGCAGGAAATTGAAATGCGGGCTGAACTGGTATGGCGGGCTGGACCGGGGGGATCGTAACAGGTACTGCAAGGGGTACCCCGGTGTCTGGAGAAACGGGGAGTGCCTGATTTACAGGGACTGGCGGAGCGCGAACAGGATTTGCATATTCTGGGACTGTGTCGTCCAAATAGGACGAAATGAAAATATCAGCTGCGGTCGGTTTGTGACGTAGCTTGGTCGGAACTAATGGTGGCGGAAAGTTACTGGATGCCTCCGGGGTCGCTTTTGGCAGGCCCTCGGCAAGAAGAGGATACATACCCTTAATAAGAGCATGCCTCTGTCTGTCTGACTGTTCGGTTTTAACTCGTTCACCAATCTCGATTAATTCCCTTTCTTGGGCTCGTTCCAAGGATTCTCTACTTAATTCTGACTTTCTGATTTCTTTTTCGGTTCTTTTATGAGATTCTTTGCGCCATAACTCGATGGCATCTTTCTGTGACTGTCTGGCTTTCTTTTTCCATAATGCTTCTTCTACTCGCATGATGCACTCGGCATCCCATGTGCCTGACACAGGCCATCTATACTTTTCCTCTAACTCTTTGGTATACTCTACCCATAAATCTAGATATAATATGGCACTTATGCCATGCTTCTGATACATAAAGTGACCTGGACTGTCCCTGGGCGGGACGGGAACTGCTGCTTCCAGCAGACCCTTTCTAGTTTTTAACTGACGTAACTTAGAAAACAAGGGCATGGCTGAGCTGTAATCTAGACACAATACAATACACAATGAACACGATACTTATTCCCCATTCATACCACGACATTAAATTACATGAAGAACATTTAAAATAACAGTTCGAACAGAATACTACCTGGAATACTGAGAACAGAACACATGAATTTTCTCGAGAACAGAACTGACTAGAACAGAAACTAGATGCACTGCTGAAACAGTACGAAACTTACCGGTCTCATAAAGAGACACGTCAGGACCCGCATCCACCGAAGTGGACACTTCGTTTGTGGGTCTGTGTACCACCAACCCACGGACCAGAGTCAATTAAATTGACCCTGTCTAGATACTACCCCAGTAACGGTACTCACCGGGCAGCAAGAACGGAAGGCCTCAGACTGGACGGGACTGCGTGGACGCCGGACGGACGAACTTCGGACTTCTGTTACGGGTGGACCTCCGGATACCTCGGACCTTGGACTCTCGGCTTGGGCTCTGGTCGGGACTCGCCGCGTTCCTCCACCGCCTCGTCTGGATGCTGGACCGCCTCCTCCGTCTCCTCCGTGGGCCTGAGGGATACTTGAAGCAGAAATATCTGCACGTGCACGGTATGGTTCCGTCACGGCTGCAGAGGGTCAGGGGGCCGGCGTGGCTTCACCGGCGCGTGGGGAAAGGGCAAGTCCCTGTTCGGGCGCCATTATGTGGTAAATAAATAAATAATACCTCTCTTTTTGAATGCATAAATGAATAACAGATAGCTCAATAAATAAGAGTCAAGATTCGAGGTAGTAGGAGTTTGCAGGTTTAATACAGCATAAGGACAGGAACAGGACAACCTGCACAGGAATAGGATGGCAAGCCCTGGCAGCGCTGCCGGGGTCAGGATCTGGACAAGAAGGCTAGCGTGGGTATTTAATAACAGATACATGAGCATATATACATAACGCAAACACATAGCATTACATTGCAATAGGCGTAGCAGTGGGTGGAGCAATAGGCGTGACGCGTAGCAGTCGCGAAAGATAAGGGTGAAAAGAGGTGTAACAGGGCGTATACACAGACATGTGATGCAAACGTAACAGAATATGTCATGAACGGGGTGGAAACCATGGAGGGGGCTACCTAAGGAGCCGGGACCTCTAACCTGATGGTGCGCGCAAACTGGCAATGACGTGTTACTAGGAGAAGCTGGGGGCTACGAACTCTGTGCTAGGAGCAGAGACTGAAGTCTGGAGAGTCAGGGCGACATGTACCTAAGCAGTATCTAGTATCTGATGTTTAGAGAACATGTTGATAGAATCCAAATGTTATCGGGGTAAAGGCGAACAGACTCTAAGACTGGAGCATGCATTATTCTACATGTAGTGCGTGATGAAGAATATTAAATCCCACACATGTACAATACGTCATTCTCCATCAACAACAGAGGCCTTGGTCATGCATCCAAACTATAGGACCCGGCCATGCAGCTCCCATTAAGAGGAGCTTGTATCGGCAACCGAGAAGCAGAGTACTCCCAAGGCCTTCAATGACCCTTTCCAGATTGATCCGAGTCCACTGTCCCACTGTCTTGTGTCCCATTGACAGAAGCAGATCGCTTCCGTGATCTGGACCTCCGGTTCCTTCTGCTCCTGGCTGGCTGGTCACCACGTTCCTGCGATGAACCTCTGGAAGAGCTGGAGTTGAGTCCCGGTTGGGCATTCGGCCTGAGTCTCACAGTTTCGTCCGTCCATTTAAACACATCCTCCGGGGTGTCAAAGAAGAGTGTTCGCGATTGAAAAACCACCCGCAGGCGGGCCGGATACAGCAGGGAATACTGGATTTTCAATCCTCGCAGCTTTGCCTTGGCGGCAATGAAGGAATGGCGCTGTTGCTGCACAAGCCTAGTATAATCTGGAAAAATCATGATCTTTTGATTTTCAAACGAAATGGAATCCCTGGTCCTCGCTTCTTTCAAAATGGCATCCCGATCATGATAATTCAAAAGTCTAGCTATCACTGCCCTTGGCCGCTCACCCTCCGGTGGCCTCTGTGTTAGGGCTCGGTGAGCACGCTCAATGACAAAACAGTTAGAGAGAACCCCCGGGGGCAGCCAGCTCTCCAGCCACTGTGAGAGAAACTGTTCCATATTCCCCTTCTCACACCTCTTCGGAAAGCCAATAAAGCAGAGGTTATTTCTGCGTGCGCGCCCTTCCGCATCTTCCACGCGGAGTGCCAGGCCCCTCTGAATATTTTCCATTGCCGCCATTTTCTTTTTCAGGGAACCGACATCGTCCTCCACCACCGAAATTCTAGATTCCGCCTCTGTAATTCGTGCTACTGCGTTTCGTAAATCCTGACGCAACAAGGTGACATCTGCACCCACCGCACCAATTTTAGCATCGAGCGTGTCCCTGGACTGGGTGATCGCTGCCATGAGCGCCGCATTATCCGGCCCCGCGCCATGTCCTCCTCCCGAGGGCCCGGGACCCCCACTGGGCCCTGTAAATTTATCGATGGTCCCCTGCTTGGAGGGACCCCCGCCTCCTCTGGTCATGGCTGCAGACCACAGATGGGCCATGTAGGATAGTGGTACCAACGCAGGCTCGTTACTTCGTCTGTAATGTCCAATATAAGCCTCACCCAGCGTTCCTTCCACCACGGGGTACAGTCGCCCTCACACCAGTACTGGCGTAGATCCCCGGCGAGGCTGTGGACTTGTGGCTGCCAGATCAGGCCCCAGGCCCCGCGGTCCCGCAGCCGCGTAGACCACCCGCTTCTGACCGATCTGTCCCTCGTCGCTGGGTGCCGCGGGCCCTAGTAGCTTCAGCAGCCCGACCCCCTGAACTCGCCACCAATAATTCCACCGTCCAGGTCCCAGGGGGGGCACTCACAGTTCGTTGTTCGCCGCAGGGCAGCGTCGGTAACGGGTCAGCTCGGCCACACTCCGGTCCGTCGCCCGTAGGAGTCCAGCAGTGGGGGCCCAGTCTCCCGGTCCGGGCCGCACCCCAGGGGTCTCAGCCTTCCAGGCTCTGCCGGACGCCGACTGGGGTCAGGAGCCGACGTTGATCTCGATGGGCGGGGACCACGAAACTCGAGGCCCCGGCTGCACTGGATCTCTTAGGCCGCTGCTTCTCTCTGGGCACGTTCTCTGCTCCAGGCACCTCTGCCCCCACCGGTGAAGCAACGGGGGGAAGGCCTATCACCCCTCAGCCTCCTGGATAATCGAGGACCAGGAAGATCGGCGGGTCGGCCGGCCCTCTTAGAAGCCCTCCGGCCGGGAGGCGCCAAAATTGAGGTCCCGGCTTCGCTGCCCCGCTCTAGGCCTCACGTCTCTCCCGGCGATCCAACCGCATCAAACAGTCCAGGATCCACGCCGTTTACACCGGAGGACTCACGACACCTTCAGCACCACCTGCCCCACCAGTGATGTGTAGTTTGGGTTCGGGGACCAGGATAATCGGCCGGATTAATAACGGGCCGGCGGGAGCTCTAGCAAGCTGCAACCGCCATCGTCGCCCGCGGAGCCACGCCCCCCTAAGGATGCCTTATTTTGACGTCCGTGGCTGCTTGCTTCCAGAAAGTGAAGAAGATAATGCTTGAAGGTGTTCCTTGTTTCTTTATATTCCAGGGCCTATTATGATCTTTGGATGTGATGAAAAAGAACATGGTGAGATTCTAAGATTGGTGTTGAAAAGATTGTCTCAGAATGGTTTGACTGTGAAAAAAAAGAAATGCTAATTGAGAGTGACGTCTGTAACTTGTTTGGGCGATGTAATTTCTGGTGAGGGTATTAAGCTCAAAATTCAATTAGTGGACAGTAAAATGGGTGTTCCTACTCATGTGAATAAGGATCAAGTCATGTCAGGTTTGTGCAAATAGTATTCAAAGTTTAATAAAGAATTTGCATGTGTCGTAGAACCGATTAGGTTGCTGTTAAAAGAAAAATCTTTCCAATCCCTTGGTCTCTGGAGTGTAAAGTTGCCTTTAAAACAGTGAAGGATGAAGTCTGCAAAATCCCAACTTTGGGACATTTTGATGTAAAGAAATAGACCATTTTGGCCACAGATGCAAGTTTAAAAGGGTGTACAGCCATATTTGTTAAAATTGACAACGGAGAAGAGAAAGTGGTGGTGTTGTCCTATAGGGCATTGAAGGAAGCTGAGAGTCATTACGCTGTAATGCAAAGGGATGCACGGGCAGTGACATGGGCTATATGTCATCTCAAGGTTTTCCTTTGGGGTCTTCCTTTCCAAGTCTAATCAGACCATTGACCTTTGATTCAGATCTTTTCGTTTAAAGTCAGTGAACTTTTTACTTCTACTCTAAAGAGGTGGAGTGAAGAACAGGAGGAATTTAATTTCAAGTTACAATACCTACCTCATCGGGTTAATAAAGTGGCTGATTGGCATTTAAGATTGCCCGCTGTAAAGATGGAAGATTGTGAGGTAACTGATGATTTGGAGGATGTGTTCAGTATCAAAAGAACTCTGGGATAAGAACAAGGAAAATACTGTCACTTTCATTAAATGTAGAGATCTTGTTAGTTAATGGGAGGCCTCATCTTGTAAAACTGTATTGTCTGATGATACCTTTTTAGAATGTGATGGATGAACTGATGTTCAGTGGGAGCGACTCATTGAGAGGGCAGAGAACTCTTGCTCCAGAGTAAACAAGGATGAAGGTGTTTAACTTGAAGCATGAGGGGCACTTGAGTAGAAATCTTACCAATGCAAGAGTTAGAGAAAACTACTGGTGGCCAGGCATGGATTGTCAAGTAAAGTGGTCAGGGACTGTTTTACATGTGTTACCAATGATAAGTCAAAGGTTACCAGAAAAAATCCTTTATTTCCAGTTGTGGTACCTGACCAACTTTGAATGGAACTGGGTTTGGATATTATGGATACACTTGAGCTTCTACATAGTTATGAGAGATGTGTGTTGTTACCTGTGGACTATTGTTCTAAGTGGGTATCTACCAGATGTGTGAGAGCAGTAAACACCCGGATAGTCATTGAGTTTCTCAAGGATGAGTTCTGCAATGAAGGTGTGCCAAAATATTTGGTAACGGATAATGGTGTGCAGTTTATTTCGAATGACATACATTTTTTGTTAAAGGAACTGGGTATTGTGCATCAAAAGACAGCCACATAACCACCTCAAGCCAACTGTCTTGCTTATCGTATGAACCATGTGGTGAAGTAATGTGTGCAGATGGCAGTTGAACAAAGACATCCTCTCAAGGAAGTTCTTAGAGAAGCACAACTCCTAACTGTGTCTAATATTTCAGAGGGATTGACTTTGTTAACGAAATGTATCAAGGAAAACTGTATTAGGAATCCCATCCCCTCACTCCTTTGTTTGATGTCTTTCAAGAAATTTGGTTTTGCTTCCAGCCATTTGCAGCTTGGATCCATTTCTGAACTTTTTCATCATAATCATGAATGTTAATTCACCAGGATGCCAGGGGTGGCAAAAGTGACATCACACACCATTTAGCCTTAATTACATCACAAAAAGTACAACCATATGACTTTTGACCCTGAATCATATAACCTTTCACCCATGAAGTGATGTCTCATGCCTTTAACCTCTTGGGTGCGTATGACGAGCTTAGCTCGTCATGCAGCACGGTGGCGCTGTGCTGATGACAAGCTGAGCTCGTCATGACTGTTACGGAACGCCCACGCGGGGATAATTCCCCCGCTGTGCTGGGCATTCCATTGGAATGGGAGCGGTCATGACGAGCTCCCCTCCCCCCCACGCAGTGGGGAAATTAGCCTCGTGGCGATGGGGTTATTCATGAGGGCTCCTGCCCTGAGTGATAGGAAGTGAAGTGAAGTGAGTGAATCCAACTTCTTCCATGAAGGGTTCTATGGAGGGTTCTCCTCACACATTAAAATATTGAAAAATGGAGCCAAATAGTGCATTTTAAAATGTACAGGTTGGGCGGTCGTCCGGCAGCTGGCCCACGGCAGTGCCTTTCAAAGCATTGTATGTGACCCTTGGAAAGGCAGCGGCATGGACAGTGAAGTGCATGCCGTGCGGGAACGGGGGTGCAGAAAGACAGGAGGTCATCCCATGTGCCCCTCCTGCATACACCCTCGTAGTCCCTCATGCACCCTGCAGGACCCCCTTGGTTTCTTCACAGCCACCCTTTTAATGGCAGGCTCACCATCATGATAAGGAGGGCGGTGAGGAAACTCATAATAAGATTGGCTGTTCAGCAGCTGCACCTCCAGCATATTGAGCCCTCTGACCGCTGTGCAACTGCCACGGTTTCAATTTCCCGGCGATAGAAGCGGACCTGTGGTGGTCCCATTGTTGTATTCGAAATACAGCAGGTGGACCACCAGTCTAGCAGTCATGGGACCGCCACCACGGGTTCAGCAATCCTATGGACAGCTAAACTCGTTATTAGCCCCAAAGCTGTAGCAGTTTAAGACTATCTGTGATCTTTATTATACACCTGCGGTACAAAAGGGGGTGGTGATGGACGGAGCATCTGAACCAATCAAACACTCACACCCAGTCAAAAGATCTGGGTTTAATCCATCACCGTTCTTTAGCCCACTCTGCCACCCCAGTTCAGATATGGCCATATGCAAATCAGTCTGACCCTGTGCCTCATGGGAACAGTCCAGCCCGAACTGCCAAGCCATGCCTTCCTTGGACCGGAAACAAGCTTCCTAGGACCGGTTTCTGGCATTTCAGCCAGGCTTGCTTGAATCCAGTGGCAAAGTGAGCAAGGGACTCACGTCTGAGCATACCCAGCAGATTTCAAAGTGTGCCACGAATCATGGCGTGAACGAGACCCAATATCCGAGGTCTGGTTGTCCAGCAGCGATCATCATACATATGTTTGCCAGCTGTCCTGACCTGCAGGAATATTGCATTTCAACAAAGAACAAGAGCAACCCATATGTCCCTGTGAGCTAGGTATAGCTAATCAGCTTGAGCACAAGAATTTTTGTTCTCAGCAAGTTCCAACTATCTTGCAATGATTTAAGCAAAAATGATTCAGTTAATCCCATGTGTCTGGAGAGAAACAGCTCAACCACTTTATTTCTGGTCACTCCACTGGGGTCACATGAGTCACAATCTCTCTCATATAAATATATATGTATATAGTGTCAATACACAGCAAAAGTCTATTTTTTGTATAATTGTTCAAGTTGTTGCAAATTAAGAAGCATTCGCTTTGGCTGAAGTGAGTGTTGAATAAGTAAAGTGGTTGAGCTGTTTCTCTCCAGACACATGTGATTAACCAAATCATTTTTGCTTAAACCATTGCAAGATTATTTTGACATAAATGAGTTCCTTGTGAACAATTATGCTCGAGCTGATCTGCAGGAATATTGGGCAGGCATTGTTCAAATCATATTTCTCGTTCATATGATGATTTCCAGCTGTCAATTAGGCAGTGACGTAGCAAAGAGGGTGGGAAGGGCGGTCTTCCCCTTCTGGTACGCACTGGCCACCACAGGGACCGCCACAGGTGGCAAAATATCTAGCTACGCCAATGCAATAAGGATGATTATGCTTGGTTACAAAAGTGAGCACAATTTGAGTTCAAGGCTACTAATTTTGATAAAAATTATCTCTGCCTGGCTATTCATAGCATGCTCGTGGATATGTTCGTCTTCGAAGGAAGGTGACCGAGTTGTGGGCAATCACCCACCAAATATATGAGTGTGAGCTAGCTACAGGTAAGCCTCGGGGCACCAAAGCTGTTAAACAGTGTCAACGAATCTGTGGTGGTCTTAATTGGGATTATAAAATCCCATCAACTGCTAGAAACTTGTTTATGATATTCCCATCCTGTTCTTTTCTTCTTTCTCTATTTAATTCTCTTGCTATGATAATGGCATTAATATTGTGTAATATGTTATACCTATGCTTTCTGTATATTGATAATAAGTGTATATGACAAATACTGTGGTCATGATGTGCTCGAGATAAAAAAAGAATAAAAAAACAACAGCAAAACAGGTATTTTCATGCACATTTTCATGCACATTTTAGCGAGAAATAAGTCCTTGTGTCGATCTATTTTGGATGTGGGGATGCATTTTGCACAGAAAATAAATTGTGCTTAAATCACATAACGTGACCAGAAACCACCCAATGTCGATTATTTCATGTTGTTCCCATGCTCCTGTGGTAGGATTGTTCCTTAAAAGTATGGAAAAATAGTGGACAGCGCATAATGGCGCAATTTCTGGATTTTGCGTAAAAAGCGTCACCCCATATTATGCCATTGTAACTAAAGTTTCACCCAGACTTACTTAAATCAGGGCTTTTGAAGAGTGTTGCTAGACAAAGCTTAATCTTTGTTTACAAGTGAATATTCACTCAGTAGCTGAGTTGCCTTCTATGTGAGGGGCATTCAGACTATTATTTTCAAAGACTTAGGGCCCAATTTAGAGTTTGGTGACAGGGTACTCTGTTGCAAAGGCAGCAAGGTATCCTACATGACAACCCCTTGGTCCTTTTGTCACAGTTAGAGTTTAGCAAACCTTAAATATTCCATCAACAACACCCCTGTTGGCTCCGTTGATGGACTGCTTTCGCTAATGGCCCGACGGAGTAGAGACTATCGGAGGAAGTACTGCCCTTTTTAAAGTGGACAGTGTAATGTCTTTTTTTCCTGTCAATCAGTACCAGGAAAACCTGAAGATGAGAAACAAAAAAGAGGAAACACTGAAACCTGCACCCTGGGGGACAAATCCCTAGGTGTGGGGGTATTTTTTCTGGAAAATACTCCTGCTTTGGGATGATGTTCCTCAAGAGCTAAACCAATAACCTTACTTTAAATTTCTTCAGTTGGTTCCAGTTTTCCTTTCCGATCAAAGACTTACATTCTAAATCTCATCTTCTTCTTCTTCTTCTTCTTCTTCTTCTTCTTCTTCTTCTTCTTCTTCTCCCTTCTCCCTTCTCCCTTCTCCCTTCTCCCTTTCTTCTGATAACACTTCATTTAATAGCCTTCCATGAACACTTTTTGCCTCCTCACACCTCAAAATGTCATACTTCTGACTTGATTCTAAGCATTACATTCACCTCTTACACAATCATCAATGGGGTCTTGCACACCGATATCTCCATCCTTCTTGCACACAGGTAACATTAATAAACAAACTGCATTCCTGCTTTCAGATTCTAGAAGGAAATTCTTTAACCCCCATCTGAGAGAAGTTTGGTCAGTGTTCCAGAAAGAAAACATGCACTAATGAATGATGCCTTCTCAGGAAAGATGTGAATTGTACATTGCCCATCAACAGGCACTTGCTTGTCTTTCTAAACTACAGAATATAAGATCGGTGTACAAAATACAAAAAGTATTGCTAAATTTATCTCCCTCGTGACCAGATTATTTTTTTTTGTTGAGAACTGTGCACTGGAAAAAGTATTGGGATTTACTAGGATCGATGTCATGTTTACTCTAAAGGCTGAGTATAGAGTTTTGATAAAAAGAAAAAAAACACAAATCAGCCCTGTTCCCATCCCACTATCTTGACCCTAGGCATCATTTGTCCCCCACCTTTACTGGAGGTTATTAAACCCCTGCCCTCACTCCCTAGTAATTCCCCGAACCCAGGCACCTCCATTATTTTATTAAACACCAGATCGGCAGTCGCACACCAGCAGGAGATATTTAACCTCCTTGACAGCGACAGCCCTGACATATTGTGCCTAACTGAGACATGGTATCGCCCTGATTCCCAACTCAGTGTTTTGGCGGCTCTCCCCCATTCTTACTCTATTCTACGAGCTGACCGCCCTGATGGCAAAACGGGTGGCGGGGTGGCCTTAATTTTCCGTGATAACCTCAGGTTTCAAATACTGACATCTCCCCCTTTACCGTTGGCGGACTGTTTGGTTGCATGCTCCGTTTCATCTAAATCCCCTGTAACCTGTGTGTTGGTCTATCGTCCTCCCCAAACCCCTTCTCAGTTTATTCTTGCGTTTCAGGAGCTGCTGGCCCCTCTGGTGGTTAACAACGCCACTGTACTTGTGCTTGATGATTTTAACTTCTGGCCCAGCGACCCCGCTGAAGATACTACTTCCAAGGAATTTACCTCACTGCTATCGAGTTTAAATTTTACCCAGCACGTCCAAGCCCCTACACATACCCGGGGACACATCCTAGACCAAATATGGACCCTCAATTTACCCACTGCCAATTTGTCCATTGCCCCCTGCATATGGTCCGACCATCATTTACTGTCCTTTTCCTTGGACCTGCACTTGCGAAATTCTCCTCGTAGCTCTAAAACCTTATGGGCTAGAAGCTGGAGTCGTGTTGATATCCCCGCATTCTGCGATTCATTAATTGCCACCTGCCCTGATCTTATTGATACACCCTCTCAACTTCAGCTGGCCACTTTGGACAGTTGGTTAATCCATCTTCGCGATAAAAAGGCCCCTTTGAAAAAAGTCACCATTAACCACCATCACGTTGCCAACAAGTGGTTTACTCCTGCTCTGAAGGTACTTAAATTAGCGGTCCGTCAAGCAGAACGGGCTTGGAGGTCAAAATACTGCTCGGTCAGTAAAATTAAATATACCACCTTACTCTCAGAGTATAAAATAGCCATCCAAGAGGCCAAGAAAGTTTTTTTCTCACAACGCATACTGACAGCAGAATGCCAGCCTCGCGAAATCTTTGCAACAGTCCATGAGTTAGCTATGTCAGATAGGCCCTCACCCGCAATTATTCCCTACCAGTCATTGTGCAACTCACTGAATGAGTTTTTTATTGATAAAGTTGCACAAATAAAAGCACATATCCCGTCTCCGTCAAATCCGTTTTTAGATTGTTCTTCGCCACAAAATACCCAGTCCATCACTTTTATTCCTGAGTTAACCAGTGAATCTTTGTCCCCGCTTCTTAAGCGTATAAAATCTGGGTCTCCGTCTGATGCATGTCCGGCCCGCATTCTGGCTCAGGTGTTCTTGGCCTGTCCTGTCCCTGCCCTGACTGTTATAAATGATACTTTCTCTAAAGGCCTAGTTCCTACTGTATTTAAATCTGCCACTATCATTCCTATACTAAAGAAGCCTGGGGCTGATCTCTCCTCCCCAATTAATTATCGTCCTATATCCCTGCTTCCTTACCTGGGAAAGGTGGCTGAAGCGCATGTTTCCCAGGTGTTGAGCTCCTTTATTGAGGACAGTAATTACCTGGCCCCATGTCAAGCTGGCTTCCGACCACGACACTCAACCGAGAAGGTGGTGATCTCGGTCATGGACCAACTTAGGGAAGGACTCGACGCCAACACCCCCAAAATACTGGTCTTATTAGACTTATCCGCCGCCTTTGACACTGTGGACCATGACATCCTGTTATCACGGGTCAGGGCGGCGGGGATAGGGGGGTTGGCACTAGCCTGGGTCGAGTCTTTCCTGATGAATCGCACTCAGACAGTTCACCTAGGCACCTTTTCGGCTCCTCAGCGCAATGTCAACTGTGGTGTTCCCCAGGGGTCTGCTCTTTCTCCTTTATTATTTAATCTTTATATCTTTCCACTGGTGTTTGCTTTACAGAATATGGAGGTCACTGTATACAATTATGCAGATGATCTACAACTTATTTTTGATCTTTCTTCTCCCTCAGGAGTTGGCAGTTTCCAGTCCGTCATGCTATTTATCCGAGACTGGATGAACATCAATCAGTTAAAACTTAATCCGGATAAAACAGAACTTGTGATGACGGGCGGTGCTGCCAACTCCTGGTCCCCTTCCTTTTGGCCCCCTTCACTTGGGTCCCCCCCTCTCCCTTCTTGTTCAGTTAAAACACTTGGGATTATGCTTAATAATCAATTAACACTTCATTCACATATTAATTTGGTGGTTTCCTCCTGTTTCTTTACACTTCGAGTGATCCAGAAGGTTGCCAGGTTTTTTTCTGCCTCTGCATTAAAACTTATCTTAATGGCCATGGTCATGTCAAAGATTGACTATGGCAACATTATTTATAATGGAGCCCCTGCTTACGCTTTACAGCGGCTGCAGTTGATACAAAATCAGGCTGCTCGACTGGTCTTTGGCTTATCTAGGTCCCATCATTCGACCCCACTGCTCAGGAGCCTTCATTGGCTCCCTATAAAACAACGAGCCAGGTTCAAATTGGGGTGTCTAACTTATCAAGCAAGAGCGGGTACTGCCCCTGCCTTCATCAATTCGGCAATTTCTCCTTACGTTCCCCTTAGAGACCTTCGCTCTTCGAGCCTGGCCTTACTAACCACGCCCCGTTTTAAAAAGAAGCGGGCAGGGGGGCAGAAGTTTGCTGTACTTGCACCCACTTTTTGGAATGACCTCCACTTACCATTAAGACTCTCCTCCTCCTATATGGAGTTTCGGAAGTCACTAAAAACATTATTATTTCAGCAGGCTTTTGGCATTTAGTTCTCTCTTTTGTTTCCACCTAGGGACCTCACTAGCGCCATGAAACTGATTCAGTGTACGTGCGCTTTACAAGTATTTTTTAAATTAAATTAAATTAAAATTTAAATCAAAGTAGCCGATCCCCACTTTATTTAGAGTTGAAGGATATGCTGTGTTTAAACCGGCGAAGGTTCCACCAGTGGGAACCTCTGACCTAGTGATCTGTCTGCCAAGGGCTGCCAGGTCACAGTGATAATCACTGCAGTCTATTCATGGGTTTTCTTAACCCAGTGCTGTGCATCAACGCCACTTTTGTTTCTGCTTGGAAGCTTGCTTTCTCTAGACAAAAAGTTTACCAAGCAGAGGCTATAAACATGGCGTCTGCTCGCTAAACTTCCTTCATTGCAGAGAGAGGCCCGACTGGCAGGGGATCTCTAGAAAGGGTGGATGGTCGTCCATGAGAGTAGCTGAGATCATGGTCACCCCCTCAGCAGAAGGGCAGACCGTCTGTCAGGGTCTAAATTACCCCGTAGGTGTCTAGCTAGCACTCTTGAATAAGCACACTAGTAGATACCTTCAGCCTGTACCCAAAACACAATCGAAGTCACAACATCAGCAGACCCCCTTGCCATTGGTTGCATTTTCCTGCCTACTGTAAAAGGTAGATGAACCGTGAGTGAGTCCATAAAAGTTCTCTAAATGTATTTATAAATACAGTTCCCCTTGAAAGATTTCCATTGACTCTGGTCATCTACATCAATTCACACATAAGGGTGTGTGCTGAGGCACTAAGATGTAAACCCTTATATCCAGTGACGGGCAATGAGTGAAAATAAGCGGCCCACACTATGGGCCCGATTCACAGAATGAACTTAAGACTAAATCCTAAACTTACTACTATTTGGTATTCACAGAATGCACTTACTACTTTCGGGATTCACAGAATAAACGTACTACTTTCGGTATTCACAGAATAGATTTAAGACTACTAACTCTAAGTCCGAAATCGGGGAGTAAATTACGGCCCGGAGGCGGAGCTTCCGGCTTGGGGGCGGAGCTTGCGGCCCGGAGGCGGAGATTCTGGGCCGGAGGCAGAGCTTCCGGGCCGGAGGCAGAGCTTCCGGCTCGGAGGTGGGGATGTTTGCCATGCTGAAATCTCCAACTCTGGGCCGCAAGCTCCGACTCCGGGCCGGAAGCTCCGCCTCTGGGCCGCAAGCTCCGCCTCCGGGCCGCAAGCTCCGCCTCCGGGCCGTAATTTACTCCCTGATTTCGGACTTAGAGTTAGTAGTCTTAAATCTATTCTGTGAATACCGAAAGTAGTAAGTTTATTCTGTGAATCCCGAAAGTAGTAAGTTCACTCTGTGAATCCCGAAAGTAGTAAGTGCATTCTGTGAATACCAAATAGTAGTAAGTTTAGGATTTAGTCTTAAGTTCATTCTGTGAATCGGGCCCTATGAATTGTCTGCTTGTCATGCTCGGCTTTTATAAGGTATTCCCTTCAAGAAAACATAATGGCAATTCTTTTACATAAGGGGGCATATTCTGAAGGACTAATCATCAAGTTAGCGGCCCTTTATCACAGCCAAAGTGACGATAAAGTTATCGCCCTATTCACAAGCTGGTGCTAACAGCCGATATCACCAGTTTTCCTGGGATTGCAGCTGCAAAAGACATTGCCACAGATGACACCGGCAACTAACGCTAGTGATGTGCAGAGTAGGCATTCCTGTGCAAAAAGCCACGACAACACCACTCCGCAGCATTCTCAACGACCAGCCAGATTGGCGATAAGATCCCAAAACAAGCGATAAGACGAATTAGCAGCAAGGATTTAACACCTGCTCTTACTTGGTGTCACAACGACAACCTGCACCATTAAAGGGAGCCCATCCCAGAGCCACACCTGAAGATCAAAAGATGCCATGGGGCTACTGATCATACAGCTCAGAACCCCATGAGGGCCACAACACCCACCGCCACCATAGAGGCAGCGCAGACAAAGACAGCGAACCTTCAGAAAGCACACCAGCCTCACAGACTTAACACCAGAGGATGTAATTGCCCAATACAGGCTCAAAAGTACAACCATCCTCCGCATCCGCATTCTGACCACCATAGCCCACAGGCTGACAGTACCAACACAGTGGACAACCAACATCACTCCGCAGACAAAGCTGCTGGCTGTGCTGCACCTGTTGGCCTCTAGTACCTTCCAACCAGCAACTGCCAGAGTCGGAGGAATCTCACAGCCAGCCCTATCAAAGTTCATCACAACTGTCTTGGATGTAAGCATGGGCGTAAAATCCGTTCTGCTCGCGGATTTTGCGGATTTTCGGCAAATTCGCAATCCGCGAACTCTCGCGAACTTGCCGAAAATTCGTAAAATCCGTGCGAAGCGGATTTTTTGCTTGGTCGCACTTGCCAACTAGAATACTATACAATTTCGCGGGAGTAAACACTTGCGAACACGTAGATGCGGCGGGCAGCGACAATCTCGCAATTGCGAGATTGCAAAATTTGCAATTTCGCACGAGAAATTCACCAGCAGGCAGCATAAACCTTGAAAATTATGATTTTTATCAGAATAACTCCTCAGGTTGACATTTGCCTGCACTTTTTCTTTGCAAGGAGTCCATTTTGGGGGGGGGTGGGAGGAAGGAAGTGTCCCACAGTCTCCAACTTCCTGTTCCTGTCCAGCAGGCTCCTCCCAGTGCTTTCTTCATGTGCTGGTCACTTTGATTTGGATCTTGACCTGGAAGGATTACTTTTTGTGGATGCTGCTGGATATTTGGATTTTTGCAAAACTGAAAGCACTCAGCAGGTGCAAAAGTTCAATCTTATCATTAGTAACCATTCCCTGTAGTGCTTCCTGAGGGGCCCCTTCAGAGTCCATTTGCCTACTTGCAACTATTCTATGACCCTGCTCTGACCCTCACAGCAGGCTCAGAGAATAGCTACAAGTATACAACAAAGGTCCTGTTAAAAAAATTACACTGCAACAGAAAGCAATTACAGACAAAACTGAAAGCACTCAGCAGGTGCAAAAGTTCAATCTTATCATTAGTAACCATTCCCTGTAGTGCTTCCTGAGGGGCCCCATCAGAGTTCAGTTGCCTACTTGCAACTATTCTATGACCCTGCTCCGACCCTCACAGCAGGCTCAGAGAATAGCTACAAGTAGGTCACAAAGGTCCTGTGAAAAAAAATTGCACTGCAACAGAAAGCAAATTACAGATAAGGAAGCAGGTGCCAGCCAGACTGGAAGTTTAAATTCAGTGACACATTAATCAACCCCAAATTAATTCATGTCAGTTGAAGCAGGGCAGGTGTGCTTGCTTTTTTTCACCCCCATAATCTACAGTGATAAACCAACCAGAGAGTGGCAGTGATGTACCAGAGGGTGGCATGGGTGTACCAGAGGGTGGCAGTGGTGAAACAGAGGGTGCTGTGAACCTGTGATGATGAACCAGACGTAGAAACAACATAGTCGCGGCCGTTGCGAGCCGACAAGTAAGTTTGCAATTGCGAACTGGTACACAACCCTCGCGAACTGGCAGAAATCCTTGCGAACACAAAAAACCCCAAAAAATCCGCAAATTCGCGAGAGTTCGCGGATTTTGCGGATTGCGAATCCGTAAATACGCAAGTTCGCGGATTGCCAATTCGCAAAATTCGCCCATGCTTACTTGGATGCCATCATCAGCTTGGTACCCCACCACCTTCACTTCCCCCACACTGCGCAAGAACAGCTGGAGACCAAGCAAGGCTTCTACGCCATACCGGTGCAAGCTTCATGCCCGAGGCCCGTGACCTTGGCAGGCTCCTCAGATCATCACTGGCCTCCGCGACACAGGCCCCCAGCACTCCTTTCTCATTGACATACCCCTCCGCTGCCTCCAGCCTACACTGTGGTCTAGTTGGTCACACATTTGGAACGGAGTCTTGATATCATGATGGCCGAGTTCATATGTTAATGGGACGTTTGATATCACTGTACTCCCTTCGATGTGGTGCCACCAACTCTGTACATAGCATTCCAACGACACGTGTCTGTGGTCCCTTGCTGACTACTGCCTTCGGCCTACACTGCAGTCAAGTAGGTCATACACTTGGAACTGAGTCTTGATTTCTCAAAGGCAGAGTTCATATAATTGTACGCAAGGAGAGGAGTAATAGGAAGACACGGTTCAGTCTGGAGGTAAAAAGGGTCATCATTACGGAGGTGATCGAACACTATCAACAACTGCTCTGGTGCCACTAACTCTGTGCATCGCAAGCCAATGATATGTGGCTGTGGGACCCTGCTGACCGCTGCCTCCGGCCTACACTGCGGTCAAGTAGGTCACACATTTGGATCTGAGTCTTGATTTATTTATGGAAGCGTTTATATAATTGTACAAGCCTCATTGCAGATTGCATCCCCTTTCAGCTCTGGTGCCACTAACTCTGTGCATCGCTAGCCAACGACATGTGGCTGTGGGGCCCTGCTGACTGCTGCCTCCAGCCTGCACTGCAGTCAAGTAGGTCACACATTTGGAACTGAGTCTTGATTTATTTATGGCAGAGTTTATATCATTGTACAGGCCTCATCGCAGATTGCATCCCCTTTCAGCTCTGGAATTCATGGACACTCACTGGTTGAACTTTAGTGGCATCTGAGTATATGTCCTGGGAGTTGTCTTCACCATCATGTAGCTGTTACTGACTTGGTGTTAAGAATGAGTCTGTAGCATTCATCTCCTCCATATTACCTGCTTCTGCTTGGTTCTGCCCTCTGCATCATGCCGAGGAAGAACACGTTCCACTGACCCCCGAAACACTCCGCGACATTCACCTTGGACTTTGACGAGGACCCGCTCAGCTCTCGTGGCCCTACTTCAGTGCACCGCAAGTCACCATCAGTGTGCCTGTGCCGGCCGTAGTGCACCCGGGGCCACTAACTCTGTGGAGCTCAAGTCATGGACTCTTGATGTTTAAACTTTGAACTTCTGATTGACTGATCACTGTTGCAGTTGTTGCCAGCACCAACCACTCCCTCAGGGCTGGCTTACACTCACCCCACACCCATCCAGTACAGGCGTCACAGGACATGTGACCCTGGCAATAAAAGCGTCCGGATGCACTTTCCCGTGCCCGTAACTAGTCCCACAAACTATCTAAGTGTGTCCGTGTGGTCATTATGTATACATGAGGGCCCCAGGCCCTACCACATTACATTGTGCTGTATTCAGAGGACACAACCATGTCACCTCAGGCAGTGGGGAAGACCTGGGACATGCAGCTATGTCGTACCCCCTGTAAGAGTAAGCGTAGTGGACTGGTGTACGACAGTCCAGCATAGGGGTGTGGTTAATCAACCGGGAGTCCTGGGCGTGGTTAAGTTTTGGCCTTGCCAAGGAAATAACTAATGGTTGTGTCTCTGTTGTAGTGTTGGTGTCACCGGTCCCGCAATGGACAATGTTGCAATGTAGCATGCCCCCGAAATGTGGGCTCGGCCAAAGGAGTAAATGAAGGAGTGCAAGCCCGCTTGGGCTCCGGGATCATACATGCTAAATGATTTGTGTGTATCACTATTCCCACAGCATAAGGCAATGGTCTACCCTCAACCGCATCGCGAGTACGGCCAGCCATGAACTCTACATCTGTGTCTGCCCAATCCTTACCATAGGCCTACACACACATGGTCACCCACCTTCAATGCACAGCATTCCAGTGTAGTTGCCAGGCTTGTGGACATGCGCAGACAGGCATGACAATGGTGTGCCGTAGGAGTACAAGTGATGCATCCGCGCTGCGCACACTAGTAAATAGGCTCGGGGGAGGGAGGAGCAGCAGTGAGGCTACGTAATACACATTGATGCTGGTCATTTGCTACAAGCAGTACATGTCAAACAGGACTCACTAAGTCAAACATATCACACATGACTCAAGTCTCTCTGCACTGTCACAGGTGATCAAGGATATGCACTCTGTCCTTGGATGATGACACCCCTCCGAGCCCCGAACACAAGCCCAGAGGCAGTACAATGCAGCCCAAAAACGCACCAGGGACATCGTGGAACGCACATTTGGTGTGTTGAAGTCACGTTTCAGGTGCCTGGACATCACAGGTGGAAGGCTCCTGTACAGCCCAGACATGGTGAGCAAGATGATCGTTGCATGTTGTGTGTTGCAAAAATATGTGTACGCACCAATGCCCCATGGATACAAGTGCCAGATACACCGGACGATGATGTCACGTTAATTTTAACGCAGCAATTTGACACGTTATTGTGAGACTTTTGCCCTGTTGAGAATACAATGTTAACACAGCGTTATTTTCCCACGATAGACTGTGATGTGAAAGTTGCATTAAGCTAATGTTGCTGTAATTATCACACGTTCTTGAGAATATCCCTCAAGGTGTGTTATTACCCAGGAGCGCTTCATGGGCTTATTGACTTCCCTGACATTTCAAAACCCACGTCGATATCTCTTCATGGCTATTATGGCTATTTATGTGTCTTCTGGCCCTGATCATCAGTGCCTTTGCAGCTGGTTCACTGCTCATGACGAGCCCTAATATATATATCAAGACCACATACATCAGGAATATCTATCCTGTCTCCTTACCATACATAACTCTCCCTTCCCCAGTTCCAAACCAAATTTTGGAATTACCACTTGCAATACCCAACTAAAACAAGCATCTAAGCATAAAGGTCTTCCCTATTGGAGGCTCACTTGCTGCACCCATCCCTGTCTCATAGACCCTGTCTTAAAGATTTGGGGCTAGAGATGTCAGCTCAATAGACTCTACCATACTCAAAAAGTATCCGTTCACATCCTCAAAAAGTATCCGTTACTGTACTATGACAGTTCAACTTGCTTCTATCCACAGTACTCCTTGGATCCATTTACTGTGTACAGAAACAAATTAGCAGGGTTTCAATATTACATTATTATTAAAGCTGTAAGGTACATTACTCATTGCAAGGGCTTGCTACAAGCCCATTCACTTGTAAGATATCAGCAATCAAACCAGGAGCTCTGTTTGAGGTACACCATAGATTTTGGGAGTAGTAAAGGAATGCCGTGTCTGACTTATAATCAGCTTTTAACATGGTCTGTAATTGCATGGATAATGTGTCTTTCCCTCAGATGTCTCTTACCCTTGTCATAAGCCCATGTGGCCAAATTGTTATACTTAAGCATACAGAGCAGAATCTGTCTTATTAAGGAGCTGTTGTTTTTTCTGCTCCCCAAGGAAATGGGCTCCTGGACTGAGCTGCAAAATTGCAAAAGTGCAGGTTACTTCAGCTATTATTGGCACACGCCATTCAGAATGGTCTAAATACAGAGACCATGTCTGAGTGGTTGAATGGTAGCCAGTCAGGCTTGCTGATACAGCAGGTTGTTTCAGCAAATCTGATTCATTGCTTTTATGGTTTAAATCCTTTTATTGATATTGAGAAGACAAGCATCACATTAGCTGCCGCCTCCATCCACCGGCCGGTGGGGAACATTTGTTTGAACTAGAAATAAAGGTGGAAACAGAAAAGTGTAGGAAAGAGAAGAGTGGGTAAAGAGGTCGATCCCCGATGCGTGTGTGTGAAGCAATAGACAGTGGTCACCCAGATGTTCTTGCCTGGACGGCCATCTGTTATCCTTAATCCTTGGGGGGGACATTAGTGAGGCGGAGCATTCTAAGTTATTTAGAGCAAGTTTGCTCAGTGAAGTAGTTGGAGAAGAATTCTATAGTGGTACCCTATGTTTAGAGAGGGAACAAGTGAGGCCCGCTGTAATCTTTTCCATCCCCAGAATTTTCCATATCTTATATAGCCAATCCAGACAAGTGGGAATTTCCGCCGTGCCCCATCTAACCAGAAGTGCCTGTTTGGCAGCACCCTACGCCAATGTAATTGCTCTGCCCCGGTTATATCTAAGAGAGTACATCAGGGCATTCGGGAGTCCCAAAAGTATGTATGAGGGGAATTTAGGTAAATCAGTGTGATATATATCATCTCTATCCCGAAGAATCACCTCCCAGTAACTCTGTATTTTTTGGGCATGACCACAAAATATGAGTGAGCGCGCCCTGCAGACCACACTGCCTCCAGCATTGTCCATTCCCACCGACTTCCATTTGAGAATTCCTGCTGGTGTGTAATACAAATAATGTGCAATTTTCAAAAACATCTCCTTGCCTGCTGTGCTGCATGAGGTAGCCCTAGCCCTGATTGGTTGCTTTTATACTGAATTTGTCTCTACATTTTAATCCTCCTGAAAGGCTGAAACTTAGTGAGGCCTATATTACAACTGTTATGAATATGGATGGGAGACAATGAAATATAGACGGAGGGACTCTTCACTACCATTTAATTTAAATTGATGTATCATTTGTAGAATAATATAATCTCTAGAGGGTTCTTTATACTACTAGAAAACAGACTACCAGCAACTGGTTTAAGCAGACGAATCAAATCCAATTTAAAAAGATGCTAAAATCAACAAAACAATATTCATGATTGCTTTTTAAAATCAATACACATTCGAGAGAGCAGAAATAAATAAGAAGATCGTTCCACATCTTAGGAATGCCAGAGACTGACCATCCATGCAAAGGCATTTCATCTACGAGGAACCAAACAAGAGAAGCAGTTCAAACTAAAGGCCACGTTAAGATTTAGTGCTGCGGAAACATTTGTTCTTTTTACATTTTTCAGCCAGAGTTGGATGGGTATGCCCAGGCGTGGGTCCGTGTTCTCCATGCCACTGGAGACAAGCTATCCTGGCTGATGAGGGGTGAAATTCTGAAACCGGTCCCAGGATGCTTGTGTCTGGTCCAGGGAGGACCTGGTCTGGCATTTTGGGCTGGCATGTTCCTGGGGGGAGCAGGGTCAAGACTGATTTACCTATTGCTGGGTGAAAAATGAAATGGCATGGGGAGCAAAAAAACAATGGATTTAGGCCCATATCCCTGTACTGGGGGTGAATGTTTGACATTGTTCAACATTCTGTTCATCAAAAGTTCTTTTTGCATGGTAAGATTTTGGCATCAGACAGAGAACCTAAAAGTTGAATCTTGTGTTTTCTGGTAGCCAGTGCAATGCTCTGCTTGCTGCTGTGACAGGTCCAAAGTCCATTGAAACAGTGATTTTGCGAACTGCAAAATTTTGGATCTCCTCCAACCTCTTCAGTGCTGAATCCCGGTGGCACAAATAAAGACTATTCTTATTGCTGATCCATTAGAAAAACACAAAGCATTTATCATGTGATGAAGATCCAGTGGTCAAAAACAAAGGAATCTATCCAGAAGATTAAGAAACAGGACGAGGAGACAGTCTTTATCAAGGATTTAAAGCAAGGTTCCTCACCAAAAAGATGTGCAAAGACTTTGCCTTCGCTGTTGGATATGAGAGGCCCCAAGAATAAAGGGCCATAGAGACTTATGACAGCGATGTTTCAGACTAGAGACTAGCACACTCTGTTTTGTTTATATTTTTTCTTACAAATATAATGCTCATTCACTGATGGATGCTTAAGATACACTCACTCTTGCTCGAAGGGAAGCTTGCATTGAGATGGTCCAGATGCACAATCAATTGAACCTCAACCTCCTGGCCATCAACAAATTTTGTAGGTTGTGACAGAGGTTTAACAAAGGGCTGCCCCCCCCCCCCACCAGCCCCTTGAGACCCTTAAATAGCGCACTATATAAACCCCTAATTGATTGATTGATTGATTGATTGATTGATTGATTGTGGTAAACCACAAGGACGAGAAGTCTGATCCTTGTAGAAACTCACAATGTTTGATCGAAAGGGGAGGTTCAGACACAGTCTTTGAAGAAGGATGTAAACCTGGCTTCACCCATGCCAGTGATGCCTACCTCTCTGAGTCTCACTGTGAGAATAGCATTGTTTATTGTCTTGAAGGAGGTGGACAGCAGAGATGTTTTACAGAATGGGCAAAGTGGGCCGTAGCCCAGGGCCGCAGCCATTCTGGGGCCTGCTGATAGATCTGGCTCTATTCTACACAGAGTCCTTTTCTGATGACTTTGAAGGATTCTTAAAAATAGATTGTTTTACAAAACATGTTCCTTTAATGTATTTTTAATATGGTTAACGTGTGGGAGTTTATTACAGATATTTTCTATGAAATGCTGTGTTTATGTTTATCTCCACCTTGCAGCATCCTTAGAAAAAGTTTCTTTTAGATGGAAACTAGACCTCATAAATGAGAAATGAAAGGTGGTCACACAGATTATTTGCAATAACATTCATGAGTTGCTGCTGTATTACACTATTGTAAACATACATTACAGTCCCTAAATATTAGGGAACACATTTTGAATTAGGACCAGTGTGCCTGTGCACTGGTAATGATCTGACCAAAGAGGGCCTGAAAGAGCTGTAATTGGTTAATAATGTTAAAGCTGTTCCAAACAGGGGCCCCACAAATCCGTTGGCCCTGGGTCCCCAAAATCCTTAAGAAGTCCTTGGTGGATAGATCAACTAAGATCACACCCTTCATGTCCTCACCATCCATGATGTTCCAGAGAGAGGGGGGCTTCCTCGTAAAATTAAGAACATTTGCAAGCATTTTTATGAAGGGTCAGATGCTTGCTACAAAAGGGTAAGTAAGGTATCAATTTCTTCACAAATGCTTGTGACAGACCACCATAAGGCACTTTCAGAATACTTGCTAGAAAAATCTAGGCAAGGCATGCACTCACATAAAGATGTGTCAGTTAGCAGCACAACTAGTCTACAAAACACTTGTAATAAAAAGTTAAGCAAGGAATGAGCGAATGTAAAAAATATTCATGAATTACTGGTGCCAACTAAAATAGGGAAATTCTGGATTCTATTAGTTTGTGTCGGGACACGTTTAGACAATCCTGGAGTTCTCTCTTATACATGGATGAAAGACCTTCCTAAAGAGATGCTAGATCAATGAAAAGAGCTGCAAATGAAAACCATTGTTTAGTTTCTTCCTTACTTATTTGCACTGTGAACACAGGCCAGATGAAATGCAATACCAAGGAGTCCATTTCGAACTAGGGTGCTAACTTCATAATGAATAGAACAGAAATGAGATGAATGTTTGCTGAGCAAATCTCTTTTATGAGTTTCGATAATTGCTTAATGTAATTTATTCCAAGGAATTCACAGCCACATTTCAGAAACAAGATTTTTCACCCCAGTGACACACTATTAAACACCCCTAAATCTCAGTATATATTATCCATGGAAGTCTAATAGAAGATGCAGACTTCGTGAGAGAGTTAACATCCAGCTGATTGTAGACTGGCACTTATTAAATGATTTCTGACCCGTACGAGGGGGAATTATCAGACAGAGTAAAAATGCCCCTATAAATCACCCCACCACTGGAAATGCAAGAGCCTTACTGTGTGTATATATTTCAAATGTGGAATTGGACACATGGCAAAATTGTGCATTGGAGAACGGCAGCACCACCGTGCAATTGCAGACTTTTGTTATTTTTCTTTGATTTTTCGTTGGTGAAAGCGTCACCCACCTGCCCCCCTACCCACCAGGAGGTACGCCTCTGCTACACCTATTTACTCCAGTCCGTAAAACGTCATACACTTCCAGGGTTGTAAAGAATCATTGAGAAGTTTGGGAATGCTCAAAAACCAACGTCTTTGCCAGTCACAAACTTGCAAAGCAAGCCATGGCTTGATTTGATCACTTCACATCGACTAGGTGCGAATTACCTACATGTAACATTCACAACCAATGATTAATACTGTGTGGGAGGGAATGCAGCTACTCCTGCAAGGTCGCCTTCTGTGAATGCCTTGCATGCAGTGACTGTAAAGGTACCTTTATGACCGAAAATGCCTGTCAATATGGGCTTATAAGATGCGTTGCAATTCGAAAGGAACATTCAAAGTTGCAAACAATAAGAATAGAGTCAACAGGCCAATTTTGACTCCATGAATTCTAAAAAATCATACAAAAACTGGAACAAAGCAAGATACTCTTGAAAAAGCCTAATTCCTTACAACGTGACAAATACAGTCCACTAGTCCCCACACCCATATTTTCTGCGACAAAAGACCTAGTCCAGCGTGAAAAATGTGTCACGCTCGGGACAACACTTTTTCGATGTAAAATAGTGACAATGTCCCGCGAGGGAAGCGATGTGTGGGTGGAGTTAAAGCATGTTATATATAGCACTAGCACTTCACTTGTAGAACCAGTTTTGTAGCCACACATCCCCCATTAATGCAATACTTCCCCCCCATTAATGTATCTCATGGTCGCCTAGTCAGAAGGAATTCTAGTTAGACTTTGGTGGAAGGAGGAAAAAGTCTTCTTCCTCGTCTGCCTCGGGTCCTAGACGGATCAGAAGTGTGGTGAGGGTAAGTCAGGACTGGGGCTTCACTTAACCTCTTTCCTCCTCCTCCTAATTAAGGGCCGGAAGTAGGTAATCCTGAAATACCGAGTCCTTAATAGCGAATTTTACAGATTCATTATTAAGAACTCGGTATTCCAGATGTACTTAATAAATCGGTAAAAATAACCGATTCAGTAATAATCGCAAAAACATTGCAATTCGGAATGAATCGGTAAAAATAAATACCGATTCCCCATTACTGAATCGTTATTACCGAATCCTTAATACCGATTCCGTAATTAGCGAATCGGTAATTTAAAAAATCGGTAATTGTCGAATCAGCCAATCCTGTGTATCCTCATTACCTCAGGAACAGGAAGTGGCCACACCCATGCAGCTGCACTGAACCTGGAGCTGATTGTGAGGCAGGGAGAAGAGCAGAGAAGCCAGGAGCAACTCAACTAAATTTTGGAAACCAAACTGAGCAAAATGGACAAGCAGGAGAGGGAGAAGGAGGCAGGTGAAAGAAAAAGGAAGCACAAATTCAGTAAGAGGGAGCTGGAAATCCTTATTGCCATTGGAGTCACCCAGCTGTCCATTGAGGACTTTAAAAAAAGATGGTATGATCTGAGGAAGTCTGCTAAGGCGAGGCTGGCAGAGGGGCAGAAGCAAGCTGACCGCACAGGTGGAGGGAGGAACACAGCACCTGCACCAACTGCCCTGGAACTCCTGATAGAGTCCACCCTCCAGCCGGAGAGTGTGAATGGAATTGGAGATGCAGACATCTCAGCCAGAGCTGCCAACAAACAAGGTAAGATGCATCCACAGCATGCTGTGCCCCCACTCCCTACCTCCAATCCCCAAAGAGGCATACGGGCTTCCACTCCAGTACATGTTTTACTTAAAACCTGCAATGCATACTCTGAGTTATATATGCAGCAGAGTGGGGTAGAGGCGGAAGGGGATTGGACAGGAATGTTGGAAGAGGGGCTGAAACTATTAGACTCCTCAAAACTAGAAGAATTGGAATCCCCGATTACTATGTTGGAATTGGAAAGTGCAGTGAAAAGTTTGGCTTTAGGTAAGGCAGCAGGTCCCGATAGAATCCCCGGGGAGGTTTATAGGCAGTTTTTTAATATTATCAAGGATGAGCTGCTTAAAGTTATGCAGATGGCGCAGGTGGGTTATCCTCCTAGATCTTGGTGGGATGCCACGATCGCGGTATTTTGTAAGAAAGGCAAGGTCCCAGACTTGGTTGGATCTTATCACCCAATATCATTACTAAACACCGATAATAAAATCTACTCCAAGATTCTGGCCAACCGACTGTCTAAAGTTATAACGCCCCTAGTGTCCCAACATCAACACGGTTTTATACCAAAAAGAGGCACGGTTGATCATGTAAATAAAGTGATACATTTATTTGATATTGCAGGTGTAGAGAAAAGGGAGTTAGCGCTCATCCTACTCGACGCTGAGAAAGCGTTCGATCGCGTTCATTGGGGCTATATGTGGAGACTTATGGACTAAATGGGTTTTGGCCAGAAATGTATTGCTGCTTTACAGTCTCTTTATGTAGCCCCCATGGCTAAGATATCTGCTATGGGATTGCGTTCCGATTCTTTGAGTATAACTCGGGGAACCCGGCAGGGCTGCCCTTGTTCCCCTCTTTTGTTTGCCCTGTTTATCAACCCTTTTATGGAAAAACTGTCTCGGAGTGCATTTATTCCACCGTATTGAGTTTTTGATTATTGCTTTTCTGTGTTCGCATACGCGGACGATATTGCTGTAGCTACAGTGAATCCTGCACTTGCTATTGAAGAAATTGAGCGACTAGCTAAAGAGTTTGGTAGCGTAACGGGCTATAAACTTAATGAATCAAAGACGCAGATTTTGTGTTTGGATATCTTAATATGGCACGACGATAGGGTTGTAAAAGAAGTTACGTATTTAGGGATCCAGATTAGAGCAAATATGACTGAACTGGTGAATGTTAATTGGAAAGCGTTGATTTTCAAAATCAAGACTTCATTAGATAGGTGGGAACGATTATATTTTAGTATTATTGGCCGGTGTAATATTGTTAAAATTAATGTATTACCAAAGGCGCTTTACTTATTTTGGTCAATACCTTTGTAAATATCTAAAAAAAGGTTACAGCATTTACAATCAATGTGTGGTAAATTCATCTGGAGCCCAGGGAGACCTAGACGGGCAATGAAATTTATGACTCTGCCTCTGGATAGAGGGGGCATGTCGGTGCCTGATTTTATTTTGTATTATGTCACCTGTTTTTTGTTAAAAATGAGGGTAATGATCACGGGGGAGATGGCTGCTAATATGGCTATTGCTCCTACTATTTTTGAAATGCTATTAGACACAATTGCGAAGCAATGTTTATTTAGCGAGTTGGATGGTAGCTATCATAAACGCACCCGTTTTAAAGTATTGGTCAGCACATTTAAAGTTTGGAAATGGATCTTCAAAACAACTGCAATGGGGAACATTTCTTACTCTTACTACACTACTTTAAAAGCTTACAGGCTTTTACCAGTTATATTCTCATACAATATGTCACGAAAGTGGCAGAGGAAAGGGGTTAGATCTTTGGGGGATTTGTACATGGATAATGGGAGCTTTAAATCATTTGATGAAGTAATGGCTCAGTTTGCTTTTCCTAGAACCTATTTTTTCAAATTTCTTCAAATTCGTGATTTTTTAGATCGCCTTAATGTGGTTATGCAAACTAACACGGTGGTAGAAGGGGTTAGAAGACAGGTTAAAATCAGAGTTTTATATCAAATATTGCTTTTTGGCAGACCAGATGACCTTGATAAAGTCAGGTTGAAGTGGGTTACTGCCCTAGGGGACTCTGAAATTGAAGTAGAGGATATGCTTATGTTGGAGAGAGAATCATTGATGTCTGCAAATCTAAAAGTACAATTTTTTAAGACCTTATTTGATTTATATTATACCCCGGCACGAGTGGCAAAATGGGGGGGGGTTATGAGGGCAAATGTTTTCGTTGTAGGGAAGATGACGTGGATAGTTTACATATTTTTTTGGGTTGTGCTAAACTCCAAAGTTTTATTGCAGATATTGAAAAAATTGTGTCTTTGGTTATTAAAACGCCTTTAGTTATTAAACCTGCCATGATGCTATTGGGGAAAATTCCTACAAATAGGTCGCTGGATGTATTATTTCAACATCGCTATTTTTTTTTTTTTTATATGACGGTAGCCTGGCTGTGTATAGCAACTGAGTGGTTACAGGAAAATCCACCTGCCTTTCAACTATGGCGAGCTAAAATGTATAGTTTATATAAATTGGAATGGGGGCTTTTCTCAGTTAAGCGCTCTAGGAGGAGACAACTGGGCTTGAAAATATGGGGTGCCTTCCGTAATTATTATGAGGATTGATATTTGTTGATATGAATGATTTGTCCAGAAAACGATTGAAAGCATGTATTCTTCTTTATTTTTTCTCTCCCCACTTTTTTTTGCTTAAGTATCGTTATTGTTATTTATTATGATGATCTGTGCTGATTTATTTATTTATTTTTCTGTATTCGTTTATGTCTATGAACTGTAATGGATGTCTTTATTGTGTATGTGTTTTCGCTGTGAAAATAATAAAATAAAATAAAAAACCCTGCAATGCATTATGTGAGATGTAGTCAGAAGTAACACATGTCAGAACAGTCAGTCCACTGAACCCAAAGGCATGTGACACCAATTAGCAATTAGCAAGCAGAGGACAGTCAGTGTGATTGGCAGGTATGACATTTATTACAATGCAAATGCTGCCAGATAAGTGAGCAAATGTACATTATGTCTTCACAGGTGAGCCATCTCGCAGGGCAGCAGAGGGAAGCAAAGGAAAGGCACCCAGGACAGAGAGGACACAAGATGAGGAGGTCCAGTTGCCTGCAGGGCACACCGCCCCACCACCACCACCACCACCACCACCATCACAACCACCATCACCATTACCATCACCACCACCACCACCATCACCATCACCACCACCACCATCAACGCCACCAGCACTAAGAGGCAGGAGGCATGCAGTGGCCACCCTCCAGCAGATGGAGGTGTCAGAGGAGGACAGCACAGGAGGACAACAGTCCACGCTCACAGTCCCCCACAGAGCCCACACACACATGTTCCAGATGACCCAGGGCAAGGGCAGCCAGTCCTCCTTCTCAGGGCATAGATGAGAGTGTGTTCGCTGGCCTTGAGGGGAACATGTTGAAGGTCCAGCGCCTGCAAGGAAAAGCCATTAGGTCAGTGCAGCCGCAGATGGCACAGATGAATGGCCAGATGCAGCGTATTGAGAAGGGCATCTGCTCCATAAACACTACTGTGGCTGTTGGCATGAGGGACGTGTCCGAGGCAGTGAGGCTGCTGTGCAGCAAATTAGATGAGGACCGTTTGTCAAGGCGCACGGAGAGGCAGAAACTTGACAATTACACCAAGGCAGTGAACCGCCTCTCCACTGCCACCTCTCTGCTCTGCAGGTGCTTGGTGACCATGCAGGAGGAGATGGCCCACTGCAGCCTTGATGTGGCAAGGGGGCTGTTCACTGTGACCAGTGCACTAGAAGTGTACAAACCGACAAGGTAGCCACTACAGGTGTTAAGGATGAAAGTGAAGAGGCTACTAGCTGTAGTAGCATCATGCCCCCTCCCATAGAGTCCAGGAGGCGCAGCGGACGCCACAGCGCTGCCACAGGACAGACTGGCAGTGAGGACAGTGGGGCCATGGAACGCAGCAGTGCAGCGTGTGGGCGCAGGAAGTAGAGCCAGCCATAACATGGTTTTCCTCAAATGGGTGATGTAACCCATTTTATGTATGGACACTGCATTTGATTTAGGCCTAACATGTGACGCACTTTAAGTTGTGATGGTATGCTTTGGTCATTAAACACCATCACTCACAAACAGTAACTGGCTATGTCTCCTTACTTACTCAGAAATAGTTGCGTGTTATCTCAGCCCGTCTGTGTCTCCCATCCGGTGCTGCTGCCACACCTGCTGCGCTGTGCTCTGGCTGTGGACAGTCCTCACCCTCGTCCTCAGAGTCAGTTAGTTCCACTGCTGTTCTTTTCTTTGTGGCAAGGTTATGCAGCATTGCACATGTTGCTATTATTTTGCAGCAGATGATGAGGTGGTACTGACGTGCACCTCCACTTTTGTGGAGGCAATAGAACCTGCTTTTTTGTAGACCAAAGGTGCGCTCCACAATGTTGCCCGTGCTTTTATGTGCCACATTTTATCTTCTCTCACTTGGGGTGGAAGGGTTGAGGTACGGAGTTAGGATAAATGAGCGCACGGCATATGGGCTGTCACCTAAATGGGAAAGGAAGTGCCATTAATTGGAGTCAACAATACATTCATCCAAGGTATACATCAGGGTGTGTCCCATTGATTTACCTAGCAGGTATCCTTCTCCAAATTCACCACCACCCAGACGTGTGTAGATCCAACTGCTCCTGAATATGTAGGAGTCATGGGTACTCCCTGTAAATGTATAAATCCAGCTTTGTCTTCTGCAGTTCCGCCTGTGTGCTGGGGAAGCTTATGTAGTGATACATTCTCTGCATCATGGCATCCAAGAAGCAGTTGAAGAAGCACTGTGACACACCAGCTGCCACAGCTATCACACCCTGGTAACTTCCTGATGCAAGTAGGTGCAGGCTACAGAGCACCTGCACATGTGTTGATATGGCGTGCGCCCTTGGTGTCTGATGCTCCAGGAATGGGTGCAGGTCCCGTATCAGGTCTAGGATGTTTTTTGGGAGTAGCCTGTACCTCTCATGTATTTCTGCCTCAGTCATTTAGAACAATGTGACATGCAGTCTGTACACACGCTCCTCCCATCTCCAGACCCTCAGTACTGCTGCTCGCAAACGTAGCCGCCTGGCTATAACGTAGAAAGCCGCTCACTTGCCATACCTGACGCCGTGAGGGGAATGGCTGCCCTTGGGACCCTCTGTTGTGTTGCGTGGCGGAGGTCCCTCACAGCGCTAGCAGCCATAGTGCCGTGAGGGGAACGGCTAATCCAGCAAGCGTAGCGCCGTGAGGGGAACGGCATCGCGGCTCCAACTACCGCCGCCTACAACTCCCAGGACTCTCCAGGGGAGCAACATCACCACCGCGCTGGCCACAGCCCTCAAAGCGCGCCCGCACCCACGCATCGTGGGACGCACGAGGGCGGCACCGGGAGAAGCTTAGGACAAGGGCGGGACCGTCTGTGGCCGTCAGGGGCCAGAAGAGACCGGGCCGGGCCACCGTTCTGTCTGCCACAATGGGTTAGCGAAAACAGCAATGTCACGGAGAACATGAGGGGAAAAAAGCGAAGGTCCCGAGGAAATCAGAGTCTATAATATCATATCTGACATCAGCTGTGTGGGTCCTTAGAAAAGAAATTGCAAATGCAGAAAAAGAATTGGGCCTGGCCCCGCCTACTCAAGGCAGCGAGGTGGGTGCCCTAGGCTTAGATCGGACTTCCAGTATACCCTTGGAGCCGAACATTGTGATTTCAAATCCACCTGTAGTGGACAAACCCCATCCAGGTGCGACTGATATAGTGGTGGCTCCAGAAGCTCAGGGGTCCAAGAGCCCCTACGTCCCTTTGACAAACCAACGGTGTAAGCGCAGGCCGAATAAGAAACCTGCTAAGAGGCAAAAACAGGCTGTTTCCGTGCAATGTATGGACCCTAATGTTAGAGCATATATTGTTGATCTGGTAGAAGACATGTTTACAGCACGTTTGGAGCCTGCGTTAGTGGCCATTGCTAAAGACATTGTGGACACTCTTAATACCTGTGTAGCGGGTTTGCTAAAAAAATTTGAAAAAATTGATTCTTTCATTAATCAATATACAGGCCAACATGGGTGCCCCACTCAGGTAAAAGAAACCCACCCAAATAATCGTGGGAATGAGAAATTGCAGAGGGGATATCAGGACCTAAGGGGAATGAGTCCAAACCAGATAGCAGGGAATGCACCCCTTTCCAGAAATAAGGCAGGTGTAGGGAACACCTGCAGTGGGGCAGTAATATCCAGAGATTATCTCCCCTTAGAACAAGACGTAAGAATCCGCAGGGCATTTTTCTAGATCTGCCGCCTGATGCTGCCCCATTGGTGGCTGTTTTTACGGGGGTTCCCCTTTAACGAATGGCATGAACGAATCGACTCATGATCTACTGAAGTTAGCCAGCCACTGGTGTGCTCAACATAGTAGTGGAGGTTTAGACATTACTAAAGCTATTATTATGGCAAGAAGAGTAGACTGGATTGGTTGTCGGCCTAAACGTATTAAGGGAGACTGTGTAGTTGTGAATTTTAACTCCCGGGAAATTGCCGATAGATTATTCTGGGACGCCTGGGCTACATTTATCCTCCAGCTAAGCCGTTCACAGATAACCCTACTAGACAACAGTTACTCCCTGGTCGGGGTTCTTTGTCTTTCAGGCCATATGTACGAGATGCCATGACACAGAATAGGCTAGGAGGGGGTTCAACCCTTAATTTACACGCACAAGACGACATGACCTGTAATAGGCCAGCAGGGGGGTCATCACAGAGGGGAGAGAGGGTTCTTTCAGCTCTATTACCAACTCGCTCCCCCTCGCATCAGGCAAATATGGAGATAGTTCTTTCAAATCGTTTTTCTCCTTTGACTCAATTGGACTCTAATGATTGACAACCCGCTTCCAACCAATCCCAGGTTGGACTAGAGGGCGGGTCTAACCAGATCATGTCATCTGAGATCATTAGTTGGAATGTGGCGGGTGTAAGGCATAAAAAGACCGATGATTTATGGGTGGACTTTGTGAACCAGTATGATATAATTACCTTGCAGGACACGTGGGATATTGCAACTAGTTTTTGTTTAAATGGATACTTAAGTTTTGTCGTCCCTGCAGTTGCAGGGTCTGTGGGTAGGCCGAAGGGAGGATTAATCCTCCTTATTTCACTCAACTTTTATAGGTTATTTTAAAAGGCTTGATTTAGACTCCAATAATATTTTGAGTGGTACAGACTCGCAAAAGTATCTATTAAATAATTTTTATAACTCTAAAGATGGCTCACAGTATAATGAGCATCTTGGTGCTTTGGACCAATTTTTATCAGTTTATAAATTGAATCAGAACACTGTCTTCGAAATTATCCTTAAGGGAGATTTTAATATACATCCATGCAAAATGGGACTGTTACTTGGGTGACCCATGTGAGCCGACCAGTGCAGTGGTTCCTCATTTTGAGCATACTTGTCAGGGGCAGGGATTAGAAGATTTCTTAGCTAACATGAACCTATTTGAACCAGGTTCTGATGAAGGGGAGAGAGGGTTCCCACCTTCATAGGAGGAGGGGCCAATACAGTTATTGATCACATTTTTTTATCGTCTGTGGTATTGGCTAAGACCGTTTCCTATAGTGTGGTGCTTTCAACATTTAGCGACCACAATCCGGTGCTCCTTGAGGCTGACTTGGGGGAGCGGAGTGGCTCAAGGGGCTCCAGGATGGGGGAGACAAGAAGCCTGTCTACAAAAGACCAAGGGAGAAGGATTAAATGGGATAGGGTGGTCCCGGAAGCTTTTTTTGAGGAGCTAGCTATCAAGGCGGATGCAAATCTGGCAATTTGCCTTGATAGTTCAGCCCGAGTGTTGAAATCATAGGAGCCTATGTGGCCGTATGTGGTCAGATTTTAAAGAATCTAGAGGTAGAAATTACTGATAAATCAAGGAAGGCCCAACGATGGTTTGATAGTAGCTGCTCCAAGGCCCATGGTGCCCTTCTCAAGGCACTGAAATTGGCGCCAAGAGACAGGGCACTGGTTGCATCCTATCGTAAGAAATATAAATTAGCTATTACAAAACGCAAACAAGAAATTAAAGAGGAGGCTTGGGATTAACCTTCTCTCAATGGAAGTGTTGCTGGATAGTAGGAAGTATTGGGCTACTATAAATCATCCTTTTTTCTCTGAGCAAGAGAATTCAATCATGGATTGTGTCATCCCCGATGACCGTTGGCTCGGATATTTTAGGGAAATTTATGATAAAGAGCATTTAGTGAGGCTTGAAGGTGCTAAGTCCACCCCTCAAGGTGTGAATCCTAAACAATTTGAGGAGTGTGAGGTGGAAAAAGCGATTAGAGATATGTCGAAAAATAAGGCACCAGGCCCCGATGAGGTGCCTAAGGATTTATATAGTACCTACCCTAAATTTTGGGCCAAGAACCCGACCAATGTTTTTAATGCCTCTATTATAGTAGGGTTCCCGTACTCATGGGCAAAATCGATTATAGTTCCTGTATTCAAAAAGGGTGGATAGAGGGGACCCCGCTTGCTATAGGCCAATCTCTCTGTTAGACTCAGCAGTGAAAATCTTAGGCAGAGTCATTTTACACAAACTCAGGGATTGGCTAGATGGCAGGGGGAGTCCTCTCGACCCTCCAATATGGATTTAGAGAACACAGGAGCACCCTGGACCAATGTTTGAACCTTCATCTCCTCATAAATAAGTACACAGTGGCTAAGGAAGGGTTCTTATATAAGGCTTTTATGGAGCTCTCCTCAGCGTTTGACCTAGTCAATCGCTCCAAATTATGGGCAATTTTAAGAGAAATAGGTATAGACCCATCGCTGGTCAACTTTTTAAGTGATTTGCATTATGAACTCTCAGCTTCAGTTAGGGTTACCCGGGAAGGACGGTGCACTAACCATTTTAGCTCAAAGCAGGGTGTCAGACAAGGATGTATTCTGCCCCCCCTTCTTTTCACCATTTATATTAATGCGTTGGAGAAGTCCTTGGGTGTGGCTACTCTGGATGTACCGCGTATAGGGGACTCGGTTATTCCGGTTCTCCTATACGCGGACGATGCAGTACTTCTGGCACGCACGGGTGTGGGTCTCCAGAGGTTGCTGGATCATTTTGGCGGCTTCATGGACTCCTTGGACTTAAAAGTTAATATCAAAAAGTCTCATGTCATGGTGGCCGGGTCTAGAGGCAGGAAGGTGAAGCTAAAATCTTTTTCCTGCAATGGTGCGGAACTATCGAAGGTCCCGGTTTTTACCTACCTTGGGGTCCTTTTTGATGAGAAAGGTACCTGGGGCCCACAACAAAAGCTTAAGAGTCATGCGGTAGCAAGGTCTACCTCAGCTCTCCTAGGTTTCGCTAAACGGCTGGGAGCAAGACCTATGGAGGCAATCTTGTAGATATACAAATCTAAATGTTTGGCGATCGCCTCTTATGGTGCATCGTTGTGGGGATATACATCTCAGTATAAGATTCAAGTCGCAGAAAACAGGTTCTTAAGATCTCTTCTGGTAGTTCCCCAGTCGACCCCAACCTATTCCTTACACACAGAATTAGGTGTGGGATATATATCAGATCAATTAAAAATGGCACCGTTGATCTGTTGGGTGAAAACATGGCTGAATGATGAAATTACCATGAACCATATGATCCTCAGGGATTGTGTAGCATTAGATATGGCAAATAGGGTCCCTTGGTTGATGTACGTTAGAGCGGCGTTCAACAAGCTTGGTCTGCCTGAATTGTACACATTACCTGAATGTATAAAAAAGGAGGGATAGGGTGGTCCCGGAAGCTTTTTTTGAGGAGCTAGCTATCAAGGCGGATGCAAATCTGGCAATTTGCCTTGATAGTTCAGCCCGAGTGTTGAAATCATAGGAGCCTATGTGGCCGTATGTGGTCAGATTTTGAAGAATCTAGAGGTAGAAATTACTGATAAACCAAGGAAGGCCCAACGATGGTTTGATAGTAGCTGTGCGACCGCTGAGCCTGTAACCAGGAGAGGTCGCCCCCACACACCCCTGCTACTGCCTCCATCAGCCCTCTGGTGCCCTTGGTGCCCTCTGCTGCCTCCGTTCTTTGCTGCCTTAGTTTTATTTTTACTTGTTTTTCTCTTTACGTTTTGCCTCCTTCTTCTCTTTTACATCTGCCATCTGGTGCCCTTAGTGCCCTCTGCTGCCTTCATTTCTGCTGCCTTAGTTTTTATTTTTACTTGTTTTTTCCTCTTGCGTTTGTCCCACAGGGCGACCCAGCCGCCGCTGAGCTGCCCTCTGCCCTCCTTTCCCGCCTCTGCCTCCCTGCGGCCCGCCCCCCTCCTGCCCATTCGCCGCCCCGCTCCCGCCACCCAGCTGCTCCTCCCTCCCGGCTCCTTCTTAAGGAGACAGCACAGAGGTGCAGGGAGCGACCGCTGAGCCTGTAACCAGGCGAGGTCGCCCCCACTCACCCCAGCTACTGCCTCCATCAGCCTTCTGGTGCCCTGGTGCCCTCTGCTGCCTTCGTTCTTTGCTGCCTTAGTTTTATTTTTACTTGTTTTTCTCTTTGCGTTTTGCCTCCTTCTTCTCTTTTACATCTGCCATCTGGTGCCCTTAGTGCCCTCTGCTGCCTTCATTTCTGCTGCCTTAGTTTTTATTTTTTCTCGTTTTTTCCTCTTGCGTTTGTCCCACAGGGCGACCCAGCCGCCGCTGAGCCGCCCTCTGCCCTCCTTTCCCGCCTCTGCCTCCCTGCGGCCCCGCCCCCCTCCTGCCCATTCGCCGCCCCGCTCCCGCCACCCAGCTGCTCCTTCTTAAGGAGACAGCGCAGAGGTGCAGGGAGCGACCGCTGAGCCTGTAACCAGGCGAGGTCGCCCCCACACACCCCTGCTACTGCCTCCATCAGCCCTCTGGTGCCCTTGGTGCCCTCTGCTGCCTTCGTTCTTTGCTGCCTTAGTTTTATTTTTACTTGTTTTTCTCTTTGCGTTTTGCCTCCTTCTTCTCTTTTACATCTGCCATCTGGTGCCCTTAGTGCCCTCTGCTGCCTTCATTTCTGCTGCCTTAGTTTTTATTTTTACTCGTTTTTTCCTCTTGCGTTTGTCCCACAGGGCGACCCAGCCGCCGCTGAGCCGCCCTCTGCCCTCCTTTCCCGCCGCTGCCTTCCTGCGGCCCCGCCCCCCTCCTGCCCATTCGCCGCCCCTCTCCCGCCACCCAGCTGCTCCTCCCTCCCGGCTCCTTCTTATGTCGCTCCCACGAACGCGCAGCGGGCGCGCCGATTGTGTGCCGAAGGCGCGCCAAAGGCAAGCCCGTCTGCGCCCCTCCGTGCCTGGCCCGCGCCCAGCGCCAGGACCCCTGGCCCCCACCGATGCAAGACGACCCGACAGACCTACGACGCCGCCGCCCTCAACGCACTCAATGCCGGCCGGAACCCCACCTGCTGCCGAGCCACCCCGAGACGCATCCACGGACCCTTCACCTGCAAAGCCTGCAAGTTCACCTGTCTCGGAACCTGCACCGCACCCAAAAGAACAGGCACCAGAAACAACCACCTCAAGTGCATCCTGCTCAACACCCGCTCCGTCCACAGGCACGCCGTGGAACTCTGGAACCTCCTTGACGCAACATCACCAGACGTCGCCTTCCTCACGGAAACCTGGATGAACGTCTCCTCAGCCCCCGACATCGTCATCGCCATCCCGGACGGGTACAAGATCATCAGGAGGGACCGCGTTAACCAGACCGGAGGAGGCATCGCCATCGTCCACAGGAACACCATCCGCATCACGACCGACTCCAACGACACCTTCGCCGCTCCCGAACACCTCCACTTCCAGATTCACACCAACCCAAAGACGACCCACAGAGGCACCCTCGTCTACAGACCCTCCGGGACCACGCACACAATTCAGCGAAGAATTCACAGACTTCATCAGCCCGCACGCCCTCCCCTCCATTGACTACATCCTCCTTGGAGACCTCAACTTCCACCTGGAGAACAACAAGGACCGCAACACCGCTGCCCTGCTGGACAACCTCGCCAACCTCGGACTCAAGCAACTGGTCAACACCCCCACCCACTACGCCAGCCACACGCTTGACCCCGTCTTCTCATCCAGCAAGCACATCACCTTCAGCCACTCCACCAGACTCCACTGGACCGACCACAGCTGCGTCCACTTCAGCTTCAGAAGGGCCATGACCCACCACCACCCGCTTCAGGCTCCCCACAGAAGCTGGAGTAAGATCACCACCGACCAGCTCACCACCTCCCTCAGCCAGAACCCACCCGCCAGCGCAACGGACCCCAACGAAGCAGCCCGCAACTTCACGCAGTGGCTGACCGCCTACGCCGACGACCTCGCACCACTGAAGAACCCTCCCAGCAGACCCAGAAGCAAGAAGGCATCCTGGTTCACCGACGAACTCAAGGACTCCAAGAAGACCTGCCGCACCCTTGAGAAAGCCTGGCTCCTCGACCAGACCACTGACAACATGACCGCTCTCAAAAACGCCACCCGCAAGCACCACCAGCTCATCCGCACCACCAAGAAGAAATCCCTGAAGGAACGACTAGACAACAATGCCCACGACAGCAAGGAGCTCTTCAGCATCGTCAAGGAGTTCTCCAACCCCAGCACCGGCAACAACGACATCACTCCGTCACAAGACCTCTGCGACTCCCTCGCCTCGTTCTTCCACCGCAAGATCGCCGACATCCACAACAGCTTCAGCGCACCATCCACGCACCCCACTGTCGAACCAACGCCCCCCACCACCACCCTCCGCACCTGGACCACGGTGACCACTTAGGACACAACCCGCACAATGAACACCATCCACTCCAGATCACCGACCGACCCCTGCCCACACCACGTCTTCAACAAGGCCAACTCCACCATCGCACCCTAACCCAGGAACATCATCAGCACCTCCTTCAACACCGCCACCTTCCCGGAGAGCTGGAAACACGCCGAGCTCAGCGCCCTACTGAAGAAACCAACAGCGGACCCCACCGACCTCAAAAACTTCCGCCCCATCTCGCTCCTCCCTTTTCCTGCTAAAGTCATCGAGAAGATCGTCAACAGACAGCTTGCCGCCTTCCTCGAGACGAACGGATCCCTCGACCCCTCGCAGTTCGGTTTCAGAGCCAACCACAGCACCGAGACCGCCCTCATCGCAGCCACCGACGACATCTGAGCCCTGCTCGACAATGGGGAAACAGCGGCACTCATCCTCCTGGACCTCTCCGCTGCGTTCGACACTGTCTGCCACCGCACCCTAGTTCAACGCCTCAGCAACATCGGCAGCCAAGAGAAGGCACTGGAGTGGATCACCTCCTTCCTCGCCGGAAGAACACAGAGAGTCCGCCTCCCCCCGTTTCGATCCGAGGCCACCGAAGTCATCTGCGGCGTTCCGCAAGGATCTTCACTCAGCCCCACCCTCTTCAACGTCTACATGAGACCTCTTGCAGCCATCGCACGCCAACACAACCTCAACATCATCTCCTACGCCGACGACACCCAGCTGATCCTCCCCCTCAGCAGAGACCCCAACACCGCCAGAACCTGCCTACACGAAGGGATGAAAGACGTCGCCGAGTGGATGAAGAACAGCCGCCTGAAACTGAACTCAGACAAGACGGAAGTCCTCATCCTGGGACCATCGCCCTCCGCCTGGGATGACTCCTGGTGGCCCCCCGCCCTGGGCACCACACCCAAGCCAACCGACCACGCACGCAACCTGGGCTTCATCCTGGACTCTTCCCTCTCGATGACCAGGCAAGTCAACGCCGTCTCCTCTTCGTGCTTCAACACCCTACGTATGCTCCGAAAGATCTTCCGATGGATCCCGACCGAAACCAGGAAGACGGTCACCCAAGCACTCGTCACCAGCCGACTGGACTACGGAAACACCCTCTATGCCGGAACCACAGCCAAGCTACAGAAAAATCTCCAACGCATCCAGAACGCCTCCGCCCGACTCATCCTGGACATCCCCCGACGCAGCCACATCTCCGGCCACCTGAAAGACCTGCACTGGCTCCCCGTCAACAAGAGGATCACGTTCCGGCTCCTGACCCACGCACACAAGTCTCTCCACGACCTGGGCCCCAAGTACCTCATCGACCGCCTGACCTTCTACACGCCCCCCGCCAGCTACGGTCCACCAGCCTCACCCTCGCCGCCGTACCACGCATCCGAAGAGCCACCGCCGGAGGAAGATCCTTCTCCTACCTGGCGGCCAAGACATGAAACTCCCTCCCCATCCACCTTCGGCTGACCCAGGACCATCTCGCCTTCAGGAGACAACTCAAGACCCGGCTGTTCGAGCAGTAGCAAACCCCTTCCCCCAAGTGCCTTAAGACCCTTCCGGGTGAGTAGTGCGCTATACAAGTGTTATGATTGATTGATTGATTGAACTATGTTCTATTAACTTCCCCCTCTATCGAGTCATATCTAAAAACTGTAACCAAGCCATTTCATCGCTATTTATTGGTCAGATTTCGGTTTAACCTAATCCACCTCACCCTAGGAGTCTTTCCATCTTGGGGAACACCAGAAAAATCTCCGCCATGTTCCTGCGATAACTTCTCCATACAAGACACTATGCATTTTGTCATGTTTTGTGAGTATTATTCTGAGATCCGAATTATTTTTTTAACCCCGTTATTAAAGGAAAGGGATTTTGTACAAGTGAGTCCTGCTCTGCTTTACTTGCAAATGCTTAGCAGCACGCGTGACATTTTCTGTGTTGCAAGTTTTCTGGTGGCTGCTGCCCGGATTAATAATAAAAAGTTGTGTAGGGCATAATATTCTTGGGGAACCTTGACATGGATGAATTGTTTTAACAAATCAATTTCATAACTTGATGATGAACTTTTTTGTATTGTATTATCAAATGTACATTGATCATAATAACTGAACTCTCACCCAACACAGCAGCCGCTGTGCACATGCACTCCAAATTCCAGCCTTCTCACAATTCAGAGTCTTGAAGACGCCTTTGTACGGATTCACATATTTACTGCGGTTCCAGCATATGAAACGGAATCATTTAACAAACCCAACGCATTTCGGCGATAAAACACTCGCCTTGGTCACGGGTTGGTAACTTGTTCATAATAATTGTACATATATTTATTTTTATATATTCTTAGATTTTTTATGTACTTTGTTTTTATCTTGTCTTTTATGATTTTAATTAATCGAATAACGTGTTTTGACTGACTGACTGACTGGTTCACACTGTTGCATTTTGGGGCAGTTTATATATAGTGCACCTGATTACCACCTGCTTGGAGTCAGTGGTAATTACCGATCCTTAAATACCAATTTTTGGCAAATTCGGTATTACCTATTTTTGGTACATCGCATTTGTGATTATTTACTGATTTCTTATTTACTGATTCGGTATTTTAGTGTTTCGGTGTCTGCCAATTGTAAAATAAGGAATCAGTAACTGGTTTCCCTTATTTTTACTGATTCCTTATTAGCGATGGCGTTCGGTAATACCTACATCGCACATGGGTAAATACCAGTCGGTAACACTGAAATTTAACGAATTTCAGCGTAACCGACTGGTATTTAGCCACCTACATCTGGCCCTAGATGACTTATTTTGCTGCTGACCTAGTGGGGGGCAGTAGGTCCCTCGCAGTGTCATAAGTCAGCTCAGATTCTTCGTTTTATCTATTTAATTGTTTACTTACCTCCAATCATCCATATTCCGGTGTTTACTACCCCCACCCTGCCCCTCCCCTGCCCCGCCTTCTCACCCCACGGAACTCCCATAAAGGGCCGCTACTGCCTAGAGGCCCACTTCTAGCTGCATGTCCAAGGGTGGTTAGAAAGCCTATCTAATTTAAAACCAGATTTCTAGCTTTTATTAAGCCTGGGCGGTGAACACCGCTCGCAGAGTTTGCGGAGTTTCCGCACTCCACGCAACACAGAGCTCGCAGAGTTCCGAAAAACTCTGCTTGGTGAGCGAGGAAAATCCACCTCCCAGCAAGATTTTTCCTCGTTCGCCAGCGTCAACATCAAGTTGGCAAGTGTGGAAAATCAACCTCCCAGCGAGATTTCTCAATGCAGGCGGTCAGATTTGTCATGGAGAGTGCGTTCGCATTGAGAAAGCTGCCGATAAAGTAAAGATCTACTTGAATGGCAGAAAGGAAGCAGCGCCCGCTTGCGCTGTGCATTGTGCCGTTCTCAATGATTGCACAGTGCAGACAAGCACCTGGCACTGAAAATCACAGCGAACAGCATTTATCGAAAGAAACTCTGCCAGATTTTTTTGTTTTGCACTTCGTGCAGTTCCACATAGCAGAACTCCGCAAACTCCACCCAGGCCTAGTTTTTATTTGCTCAACCTCTAAGCACAGGGGTCGGTTTCAGGAGGCCAGGTGCTTGATGAAGTAGGATCACACAATCAGTACCTAAGTGTTTTCAAGCCTATACATAAAATGCTGCTGGTAGCTCACAAGCTAAGATCTGTTACGTTTTCAGCTGCACTTGCAGTGCCTACCCTACCTTCCAGAGCTTTCAACTGTGAAACACAACTTCTCACAGCATGTATTGAAGCCATTCTCTGCAAAGTAACAGTTCATTAGACAGATCTGATTTGCAGGACCTGTTAGAATTTTTACGTAACTTATTTAACTTTCCCAACAACAATTTGATGGGATACCTTTTCACTCTTAATATGTGGTACCTGAAGGCTGATGTGTACTCTGCTCATTGATTCTCCAAATAATCTACTATATATAAAAACAGCTGGCCAGAATGAAAGTAGAATGTGATCATGCAAATGGCGCCCACATTTCCCAACTGCTGAAGACACTGGTGTCCTCTTTTCATTTTCCTTAGGATATTATGTCATGAAGACACTGGTCATCTTCAAGTGCCATGTTAGAAGTGGTGCCATGAACAAATAGAGGAACAGAGGCAGAAAGACGTCTTTCCTTATTAAGTCCCATGTTCTCAAATGCTTGAACCTTGCCAAACAGAAAATGCTAAGGTGCAGGATTTATAAGAACGAAAAGGTCACATATGGACCTTACACTCATGGTATGGTGTCAAAATGCATGTCGATTTGAGAGGAGGGACTGCATAATAAGCCACTGCAAGGATTGTGAGTAAACAGCCATCATAGACAGCAACAGTTATCTGTACTGCTGCTAAAAGCCACAGAACCCCTTACATCTTTAAGCATTACTACCCAAGGAGGCAGGGTGTTCATCACAGCACAAGTGTTGTATTCAGAAAATCTATTTGCACTTCTAATGAGCAGTATCTAACATTCTAGGATGAGAACCTTAGATCACATCTGCATAACCAACTTACTAGTCTCAATCTTCTTCAAGAAAATCAACTGCATTGAGGTGTATTGAGCTCCATTTGAAGAGATCATATAATCATGCACGATGAGGGATTGCTGGTCTATGGTTAGCGGGTGCCTTTGTGCACATTTGCCAAATATTGCATTAGTGCTTAAATAAAGTCTGCATGTCTTAATACCATACACAGAAATGCCATCTGACATGAATATTGTGTCGTCAGTTACCACAATATCCGTCAATTAGGCGCAGATTTTCTATTAACTTAAATACTTTTTGCAAACAATGTATGCTGCGATATTTATGTCAGGCAGCATTCTGACAATGATACACCACATATGGATAATTCCATACCTGTACTGTCTTTTTTGTGTTTTTAATCTCTTTATGTTTGTTTGTTTTTTTAAAATCATTCTGCTCTCCTACAGATTTAACTGTGTGTTACAAAAGGCTGATGCCACAACCTTTTTAATCAATGCATGAATGTAGAAGATTATGAAATAATGGCACAACCTTCACCTGAAAAAGACTGTTAAAATAACAAAATCCCACACTGGAGGAGTTGTTGAGTGACAGCAGGCAAGCTTGGAGCTGCTTGGTTTAGAGATTAGAATAAACTGCAGAAAGGGTTAATATTGATACTGATGATCATTACATCTTCTCGAATATACACGAAGTAATGAAGGATGATACTTTCCTATTCCACCACTTGAAGTTAGGTGGGCAGACTGGACTCAAAACTACCAACAATGAGGGTAGTTTAGAATAATATAGCCTGCAGCATAGAATTAGCAAGTAGCCAATGTTCTTTCTTTCTGCTGTCTCACAAAGAACCCATTCTCTTTTCACAAGGAATCAGAGGGTTCCTTCCTTTATTGAGTATGACACAGAGAGTGATATACAGAAACAGAACATTTGCATGAGTTTACAATTTACAATTTATGTCAAGTTTAAAAAAATGGAAATCAAAGGTTGACACCATGGGGTTTATTTGCAAGCCCATTGCACAAACCGGTGTGTCACTTTTTTGGACGCGATGACAGCGCAATGGATGTGCCCATATTTACAGAGCCATGTTAAGTCACACTGTGTGACTTTTCATGTCCTCTTAAATATGGGCCTCTTCCACGCATTACTCTGTGGGAAAGAGGCATTCCATGGGTGTTGCTGTGTGTGTTCCCACGCAAACTCCCTGGAACCTGATGCATTCCCAGATTTACAACATTTTGTAAAGCTGGGAATGCGTCAGAATCCTACGCCTTCCGGGGGAGTTGCAAGAATGGCGCAACACGGAGATATACTTTTATTTCTCATCGCTTTTTCCTCTTTCTGTGATTGCTGTATTGTACAGCACGCATGGAAAGAAAAAAATGCATGAATGATTGTTCCTGCACAAAAAACATCATCCCCGCAGTGCAGGGAACCTTGTAAAATGATGCAAATGACCCTGCGTTGGCACATGACAGCCACTTGTGCACCAGTGGAGGAGAAAGCACAGGGAAGCGTCGTATTGTTGTTAGTAAGACGAATCCCTCTGCTTTGAAAATGATGCAGCACGGTGCAGCTAAATAGCTGCATCATTTTCTTGTAGGTGAGGCCCCCAATGTTTAAAACAAAAAATTGGTCAGCTACCAAAGTTCAGTATCCTGAAACCAACATTCATAGATTTACTTCAATTATAATATTAAAGTCTATAAGCGCAATATCACAGAAATATTGAGATTTTGCTCTGCAACATGCCGTGTAAAGACTGAAGTTGAAGTCTGGTATCAGAAAAGTGCAAAAAACTTGTGTTGTGGCCGAAGTTATGCCAGAACTAATCACAAGGTGTATAGTTTGATTTAAAATTGTTATTGTGCTAAAGAAGAGTAGTGCACAATACTTTATCACAAGCGCATTGTAAAATCTCACATTCTCTCAGCCGGACTTGATACTCTAGACACTTTGAACTCAAGTAACTATATGTTGACCTTAGTCTGTGTTAGGTGGTGATATGAGGCTCAGGTAGCGAACTGAGTGAAGATGGCTATTTGTGACACTTACCCGTTTGAGCAATTTGCACTTCCAACTGTTACTTTCTGAACTGATTAAAACTATTTTAAAATAGAGTTCAGTACTGGAGATCTATCTATCTATCTATCTATCTATCTATCTATCTATCTATCTATATATTACCTATTGGCGATAGATAGTAGATACTTATATTTAGGACCAAAGTTTCCATAGGAAAGCATTTTTTGCCAATAACTTTGGTGCCACTTGATGAATCTTCACAAATGTTACAAAAACTCCCTTTTTTGGTTTAGCTGCTGTGTTGAAAGTTTCAGGGTGAGCTGTTAAGTGGGGGTCAAGAAAAAAGGGGGGTCCCAAAATCAGTATCCCCCATTTTATGTTTATTGGGATTTTTTATTTTTTTGAACACGACTACAGACTGAACCACTGAACGGAATTACACCAAATTTGGCAGAAAACTAGATGTTGGTCCAGAAAGAGGACTTTTTGTAATTTGATGTAAATCCATTCAGTAGTTTCAGAGATATTTAAGTTTAAACAATATAGATATCTGGGAGCCCAAAATCCTACTTACATTTGATTGGCTGCCAACAATTTAACCAGGAAGTGTTGGCACCCATCTAGGGACTTGTAAAAAATAAAGAAAAATGGGCATGGTAGAAATATGTTGACCCCGTAGGTCTCTTGGGGTGTCTCAGAGGGACTCTGCAGTGCCCAAAAAAGAATTAAAAAAAAAAAACTTTTCAGCAGGATCCGTGGACCCAGCAGAATAAAAAAAAAAAATTAGTGTGGGTGGACCAGGTTCAGGAGGCATTATAATAAAGGAGAGGGCCTGCACAGCCCGTATGGCCTCCCCCAATCCCTCAGGGATGCCCACTTCCCTGGGGCTTATTTATTTAACAATAGGGGGACTGGCACCTTCCTGAGGCTTTAAGTTTAAATAATGCTAGGAAGCTGCGTGGACCCCCTTTCAGCCAAAGGGGCCACCATCTCCCTGGGGCTTTAATATTAAGTAATGCAGGGAGGCACAGATTCCTGCACAGCCCCAGGGATAGCCACCTTCCCAGGGCTTTTTAAAAATTCAACGTGGAGGCCCGTTGCCCCTGCAGCCCTGGGAACCACCACCTTACCGGGGAGAAATTAAAGAAGGGAGGGGGGCCATGCGCCCCCCCATGGAGCCCTAGATGCCCCTGGGGACAGCCTCCGCACAGGGTCGGCACCTGCTATATCCCTGGGTGCCCACCTCTCAGACATAGCTGTTTGCAATGGCTTGGCGGGAGCGTTACTCCTCCTGCCAATCTATGGCAAACTGTGCTCCGCTTTGAGCACGTAAGAGAATTTTGCTCTTGCTTGCTCAAAGCGGAGCACAAGTGCTTTGACACAGAGGGAGCTGCATGTTAGCAGCTCCCTCTGTGTCAAAGCAATGCTGGCTCCCGCAGGAGGTGGGGAGCAGGCAGGAATGGTGGGGGACTTCAGGCTTTCCCTACGGTTCCAGTGGAGAGTGGGTGCCCTGGAAGCACCAACTGGCAATGGCCAGGCCCTGAGGGATGGGGTCCCCGGAGCCAAATTAGGCCCTGGGAGGTGGGCCGCGCACCCCCCTCCCCCATCTGTACATGGCCGGGCCCCCTCCCCTAAAAGAAATAAGATAAATAAATAAAGGCCGTGCCAAGGGGGAGGGGGTCCCAGGGGCCAAAATTGGCCTAGGTAGAGGGGCCATGCAGCCCCCTTCCATATTTCTGCTAGACTAGGTCCCGGGGATTTGGTCCCTGAAACTGAAATTGGACCCTCTCCCATTCAAGAAATGCCTGGCCACAGGGGATGGGGTCACTAGTACGCCTGGGTGGAGTTTGTGGGGATCTGTTACGTGGAACTCTGCGAAGTGCAAGAAAACCTGTTCTGCGCTACGCGGAGCTCCGCAAGCCATGGAGTCCATTGGATAAATGCTGTTCGCTGTGATTTTCAGTGCCAGGTGCTTGTCTGCACTGTGCAATCATTGCAAACGGCACCATGCACAGTGAAACGGGCACTGCTTCCTTTCTGCTACTCGAGTAGATTTTTACTCAGCAGCAGCTTTCTCAAGGCGAGCGGACAGTTTCTCAGCTCGAGCAGTTGCGAGCATATGCAACCACTCACAATGAGAAATCTGACCGCCTGCATTGAGAAATCTCGCTGGTAGGTTTATTTTCCACGGTCACGCTCACCAACTTGATGTTGACGATCACAAACGAGGAAAAATTTCGTTGAGAGGTGGATTTTCCTCGCTCGCGCTTGCCAACTTGACGTTGACAAACGTGAGTGAGAGAAAAAACTTTGCTCCTGCTACGCAGAGCGGAGTTTTTCAGAACTCCGCAAGCTCGGTGTAACACGGAGTGCAGAAATCTCCGCAAACTCTACGAGCAGAGTGGAGTTCACCGCACAGGCTTAGTCACCAGGGCCGGCAAGTCACCGGAGGCCCTGCACCCTTTCTCCACCACTGTGCAAATGTGCCTCCTGGAGTACTGCTGATTGAGGGATATCATCCCCTTAGGTCAAGGGAGTCCTTGGAGGCCAACAAGCCCTCCTGTTACCTACAGTAAGTCCCACACAGTGGGATTGCTGAGAGGTCTTCAAAAGCCACACCCCTTTCTCCATTACTCTGTAAACACACTTCCTGGAGCACTGCTGGTTGGGGGGTGAAATCCCTTTGTATAATGAGGATCCTTAGGGTTCAATAAGCTGCTACCTCCAGTAAGTCAACTACAGCCTGATTGCTGAGAGGACTTCAGAGGACATGCCCCCTTTCTCCACCACTCTGCAAATGAACCACCTGGCACAATACTGGTTGGGGGATGAAGTCCCCCTGGCTCCAGAAGGTACTCGGGCCATTAAGCCCTCCTGTTACCTTGAATAACTCCCACACTATGAGATTACTGAGAGATCTTTGGAGCCACACCTCCTTTCACTCCCAATCTGCAACTGTGCCTCCTGGCACACAACTGGTGGTGGGATGAAGTCCCCTTGGTTCTTGAGGGTCCTTGGGGGCCAACCACCCCTCCTGTTACCTCCAGTAAGTGCCGCACAGTGGAATTGCTGAGAGGTTGTCGGAGGCAGGTCCCCTTTCTCCACAACTCTGCAAACATACCTCCTGGTGCACTGATGGTAGGAGGCTGAAGTCCTATTGATGTTGAGGGCTCTGGGGGGGGCAGAAGTCCACCTGTTACCTCGAGTAAGTCTGACAAAGCAGGATTCCTGGGAGCTGGTCGGATGCCCCCGCTCTCTTTCTCCACCACTCTGCAAAAGCAACTACTAGTTAAAAACCATAGAAATTCACTTTAAAAAACAAATGTTATGGGGAGGTTATAGTTCAGAAATAAAATTTGAAAAAAAGCACATTAGTTTATCGCGTGTGTACTGATGCATATATTCTTAAACTATGTTGATTAGTTATTTCACCACAAACATATTAATTCAATTATTTGTTATGAGAAATTAACTTCACAAGTTTGAACAAAATCTTGTTCATCACTTTGCTCCATCAACTCCCTCATCTGGTGATTTTAAAATCACCAAACAAAACCCAAATTTATACATTTTCAACCCTTGAACATGTTTTGGACTTTCTTAATATTAGTATTTCTAAACTTTAGATTCGTCTGTTTTTCTGCATTTATCATATTGAGTTCTCCGAAAATTCTTCTAATTCTATTTCTTTTTCTTTCTCCTTTCTAAGTTTACAAATTCTTTTCTTTTCTACTACATATTTTCTTCTCTTGTGTATCATGCAACTAATTTTTAACAAAAGTATCACTATAGCTATGACTATTAAAGGAAAAACTATTTTACCTATAATTGAACTAACAATTTCTTGAAACCAGTGTTTAATAGCTACAAATCTTTTACTTAAGCGTTCTGAAAAACTATCATCTTCTAAAGGATCTACTTCATCATGTAATTCAGTTATGTTCCTAATGTACATTTCTCTATTCTGACTCTTGTCTGGTATATAAGTACAACAATGTTGGACATGCAAAATTCCACAGCCTCCACCCTCTTTTGCTAGCAAAATGTCTAAAGCAAGACGATTGTGCATCACCATAGTTCTCATAGCAATAAACTCTGTATTCACTAATCAAAATCCATTTGCAGTATCAGTTGACAATCTATCAACAATTGTAGACATTTTTCTGATTTTGTTTGCATTCAGGGTTATTCCTACCATAGGTATAATTTCACCAAATATGTCTCCCAAGATTTCTGAAAAGCTTTCTCTAACTCTATTCAGATGATTGCTAATTTCAAATGAACCTTTTGCATTTCTATCTACATGAATAATTTGGGAAAAACTAAACCTACATAACATGTTCCATACCAGTGATCTGGGAGATTGTAATAAGCTTTATTCCCACAAACAAAATAAATTCCAGGAAAAATTGGATCTTTGCCTCCTTTAAATCCCCAACCCCCTATTATACGATAAGTGTCTTCACATTGACTTGCACCAACAAAATAATTATCAAACAAAGTATTATCTCTTCTTATACAGAATTTTCCACTAACAGGTTTATCTATGTGAATTGCAACATTTTCATTTCTACCATTGAGCTTTTCATCTTCCATCTGCCAAAATTTTGACTTAGTATGTTTCATCATCTCATTTCGCTTGTAAATTGCCCTTCTCTCTTCCACCAAATTCAAGAACGTTTTCTCTTCTGTTCTCAATTTACATGTTAAATTATTTCTAAAAGCATACTCAAAGTTAGTTCACTAGTTACTAAGAAAAATTCCCTCATCTGTTTAGCATATTTCCCTTTATTCAAGCTATCTACAACTTTTAAATTTGCAAAAATGTCATCATAATTTGAATAGTAATACTCCAAGCGTCCAGTTTGATAAAACAAACTAGCTATTACACTACATGTAATGCCATAAGTTAGATGAAGCATATTATATGTGACACCTTCAGACACAGAAGTAGGTAATTTTACACATATGTAGCAATCTTTTACATCCATCACCTGAACATATTTTGGTAAAAGTCTAGAAAAGGTATTACTAGAAAAATCTCCTACAGATCTATCTTGATGAATCTCTGGTTTATGTACAATGATTTTATCAGTCTTATCAGCTTTATCATGATTAACCACAACTTTACTAGTCATGTTAGTTGTATACATCTCTGTATCTATTCCAAAAGGAAAAATGACAGCTAAAATTAACCAAACAAAAATTATCAAGATTACACATATTGAAGACAATTTGCAGCATCTTTTGAAAATTGAGCATCTCGAATAATTATTAGTATAAGGCATCTTTTCTTTCAAACAAGAACCCTAAAAATAAAAGAAAAAATTAAAAATTACTGAATATACTCCCCTCTTTTTTTTAACAGAAAACTTTATTTTCTAACAGCTTTACTTCGACCTTATGTCATACATCAATGTATTTTCCAGCTAACACAATTTCTTCGACCTTGTGTTACCTAACACAATTTCTTCAACCTTGTGTCACCTAATAAATGAAATCAATCATTATCACTTGCATCATCAAAATTTCTTTGACTACTATTTACTTCTACCATAGGTGGTATAATTATGTAGGTCCACTCAGGTGACTTGTACTTCTGATTTGGCTTTATTACTCTTTTTCCTCTGCTGTTTAACACTTCTATTTTCTTTCCTGCTTGTTTTTTCTGATTTGTGCTTTCTTCCTTTTGACTTGTGATCTCATTAACCTGCTCCTTTGCTTTATTCACTAATTTATATTTTAGCCCTACATGTTCATTTGGCCAATTATCTCCTTTTCTTGATAATTTCTTTTTCGGCTCTGCCAAATTATACTCCACTCTCCAAGCTCTTTTTCTTGATCTTTTCACTTTTGATTCATCTCCACTTTCATCTGTTTCACTTTCTGTGTTCTCAGCTGATTCATTATTAATCAGTTTTACTGTATCAGATTCTTCTTTAGATTCAGGAACTTCTTTACTCAGCAGTTTCACTCTGTTAGGAACAACATCCTTATAGCTGGTACTTGGAATTTCTTCTTCTTCTTCTTCTTCAATTACTTCCAATTCACCAGTTTCAGAATTTTCGTTCCTTCTTCCAGAGCTTCCAATCTGCTTTTCAATACTCCCCTGATCTTGATCTTGAACCACTACTTGTTCAGTTTCCTTTTCTGCTACTTGATCTAGCAGATCTTCATCGTTTTCATTTTCTTCAGAATCTTGTATCACAATCTCTTCATTTTCTTCATTCAATGCCTCATTCGCAATTGAATTTTCCAGATGTCGACTTTCTTGTCGATCTTCAGGATCTGGATTTCTTTCAGGTTCTTCTTCTGAATCTGAATCAGCAGTTGTTTCACCTTCGTCAGGATTCTCAGGTGCTGGCACTCGTATGGTGTGGCTACGAGGAGAATCCACCTCTTCAATCCCCTACACTTTACTGCATTCGTTGTGACTAATATCACCTGTCTTGCCTTCTGCCACCTTGGTACTAGGCAGTTTCTTCTTCGATGAACGTTTGTCCTCAGTCTGCTGGTAACAGATCATGAGCTTGTTCTTTCTCTTTTGTAATTACTTCAGTTCCCACCTGATGGAACACAGAAGTCACCCAATCAGATAGATTTTTGCAGTAATCCATTATGATGCTATCATTAATGCTCAATAGTTTATCAACTGGAACAAATGCTTGCCTCATGATCCTACCCATTAGAATCTCATGTCAAACCTGTTTTTCTATCTGGAATGCTTCTCAAAGACATCAAAACAAGTGGAAGTGCATCTGTCCACTTCATTCCTGTTGCTAAACACATTTTTGCTATTCTGTTTTTTATTGTACCATTCACTTGCTCAACAACACCTGATGCTTCTGGTCTGTAAGCACAGTGTAATTTTTGTGAAGTCAAGCTGTAATCTGGTAAATGGACAACCCTCCCGTCCTATGGTTCCCATGCTGACAACAGTTTTTCTGTTTGGGTTGATCTGCTGGCAGATAAGACACCTCTGACAAAGGGATTCTGCAATTATTCTGAATTTTGGATTGTTCCATGTTTGTCTAAATAATCTAATCATTGAATTCTCTGCCAATATGTCCTGGACCATGGTACATGCGTGCCATGTCAGAAATCATACTGTCTGGCATTACTGGTCTGTCATCTTTGTAAACACAAACCTCATGTTCTTCTCTCTGTCTGTAACCTGCTTTTAACCATGTGTTTTTCTCTTCATCATCTGCCTCATCTTGCAACTGTTTTACTCCCTGCCAAGTCTCAACTACAGATGTTAGCATAAGTGAGTTCAAAACATGTTCATTTGCTTTTTCCCGATTAATAGACATATTATTTTTTGCACAAAATGTTGCTATTGTGTCAGCATATGAATTTCCTTTTGTTATGTAATCCTCTCCTTTTTTATGTGCTGTGCACTTTACAACTGCAATTTTTTCTGGTAGCTGAATTCCGTCAATTAGTCTTTTAATCAATACTGCATTTCTGATTGGTGATCCCGCAGAAGTTAAATAACCTCTTTGAGACCAGAGCTGGCCATAGTCATGGACTACGCCATAACCATATTGACTATCAGTCAGTATAGTAATTTTTTGCTCTTTTCCCAATTCACATGCATGAATCAAAGCAATCAATTCTGCTATTTGAGCTGAATGAATTCCTTTGAGACAGGAGGCTTCAATCACATCTGCACCTGTGCACACTGAATATGCTGCACTCAGAACACCTTCATCTGTTCTTAAGCATGAACCATCAACAAAACAAACATAATCTGATTCAGCTAACGGGACATCTTTTATGTCCTGTCTAGGTTTTGTGCAATATTCTAATACATCCAGGCATTCATGATCAACCTCATCCCTGATCTCTGTTTCAGTAGTATCAGGTAATAATGTGGAATGATTTAAATTCACACATCTCGCAATTGAAACATTGTCTGAACCAAGGATAACCTTTTCATATTTTGTTAGCCTATTGTTTGTCAAATGTTGTGTTCTGCTCCTTGTGAGAAGAATAGCAACTGAATGTGGTACATATACTTTTACAGGAAATCCCATTATTATTCCTTCACTTTGTTCCAAACTTACACTGGTTGCAGCTACTGCTTTTAAGCAACCTGGTAATGCTTTTGCAACAGGGTCAAGAATAGCTGAGAAATATGCTATTGGCTTTCTCAGTCTTCCATGTCTTTGAATCAGAACTGATAATGCACATCCTTCTCTTTCACTGCAATACAGCTCAAACTCTTTTTCGTAGTCTGGCATTCCTAATGCTGGAGCTTCACACAAACTTTTCTTCAACTGTTCAAAAGCTTGTAATTCAGTTTCTGTTTGGATAATCGGGTCTTTTATGTCTGCTTTTGTCAGTCTCTGCAGTGGCTTTGCAATTACTGAAAATCCACTAATCCATTGACGACAATAACCAACCATTCCCAGAAACATTCTAACCTGTCTCTGTGTTTTTGGAGGTTGCATTGCTTGAATAATTTTTATTCTTTCTGTTGTCACTTGTCAGACTCCCTTCGCAATTCTGTGACCAAGATATTTTACTTCATGTTTGCAAAACTGTACTTTTGCACAAGATACTTTATGTCCCTCATCTGCCAGATGATTTAAAAGAGTAATGGTATCTTTAACACAATTATCTCTTGTTTTTGCAGCCACAAGGAGATCATCAATATACTACACTAACATAGATTTTCCAGGTAAATCTAGATTTTCCAAGGATTTCTTTAGCAACTGATTAAAAATAGATGGACTTTCGGTGTACCCTTGAGGGATTCAACACCATGCTAGAATACGCTCTTTGAACCTGAACGCAAAAATTTGTTGGCTTTCTGGATGCAATGGAACAGTAAAGAATGCATTACACAAATCAATAACTGTATACCATTCTGCATCATGCGGAATCTGATATAAAATTACCGCTGGGTTTGGTACAACTGGGCAACATGGAACCACAATTTTATTAACCTTTCCCAGGTCTTGAACAATCCTAAAAGTTCCATTTGGCTTTTTAATTCCCATAATCGGTGAATTACATGGGCTGCTCTCAATTTCTTTTAGAACACCTTGTTTTATGAATTTGTTTATACAGGAATAACTCCTTCAATCACTTCTGTTTTCATTTTATACTGAGGAATGTTCTCCAGTTAAATCCCAAATTTTATTATTCACTGTGTCTTTTAATTCTTCAGGTAGATTATTCTTATCAAACACAGGAAATAATTTACTTTCCTCTGCCTCAATCATTGACATTGTTAATTTGTAAAGCCCATCTTCATCTGGAGTTTGTAGCTCAATACCATCCGGTGAGCAATATATTGCACAATTCATCATGAAGAGGATATCCCTTCCTAACAGATTTACAGGACTGCTATCACAAACTATGAATCTATGCATGTCCTTAAATTTACCCATTTCAACTTCAACTGGTTCAGTTAAATCTGTTTTTATTTGCTGATCTGCTACACCTACTACTTGGATTTTATCTCCAGAGAGAGGAAGGTTTTCTATTTCCACTGATCTAACAGTAGAACGGGTAGCACCTGTATCCACTAGGAAAGTAATTTCTACATCATTCACTTTACCATTTACAAATGGACCAGACTGATCTACCTCAAGAGTGGCTCCAAGCACACACTCTTCCTCCTCTCTCAGGCACCATCAAAAGTAATCATCAGATTCACTCCCGCCATCTTCTTTCAACCAATATTGTTGTGACACATTTGACACATTCACTCTTGGTGATCTGTTTACCTGTTCACCTCCGGTGAATCCTGTTTCTGCACTGTATCTCTGCACATTTACACAGTTTAGAAGTGGCGGTTGTGTTATCTGACTTTGCTGATTCACTACCTGTCGCTGTAGCTGTTGCTGCTGATTTATCTCATTCTGCATCTGTGGATTTAATGATGCTTTTTAAAAATAATTTCTGGGCGGATTCTTGCACTCACGCTTCCAGTGTCCAATTACGCCACAGTTAAAACATGGGAGTTTCTGTTTTAGCTCTTCTATATTTCCCATCAATTTTGGCTTATTATAATTACCTTTAAATTTTCCTTGATTCTGGTCAACATTTTTGTTTCCTAAAGTTGCTAATTGCCGTTCAGCCACTTTTACCTGTGCCCACATAGCTTTTTCTTTTAGCTTCTTTTGTTTAGCATCTATTTCATCACTACAGTATTTTGCTTTTCTCAAGATTTCATCTACTGTGTTTGATTGCCAACCAACTATTCCAGTTTTTACCATTTCACCAATTTCAGGTCTCAAGCCATATACAAATCTGTATATAAAATGGCTCATGTCTTTTTCACTTACATTTTCATAACCACTGTATTGTTTAAATACCTGCAGTAATCTTTCATAAAATTAATGTACTGATTCTTTTGGCTCTTGGGTAGTTTTATCTATTTTAACCCAGTCTATCTCTTTTGGGGGAACCTTGTTTTTCAAAAACACAATTACCTGATCATACTTTCTCATTACCTCAGGTGAAGGAGCACCTCTTACTTTATGTCGAGGATATTTTTCTTTATGCCAATTTATAGTATTTTTGCCTTCTGCCCAAAGATCTGATGGGACAACTATGTCAAAGAATCCATCAAGATCAATCCACAAAACTTTTGAAACTTTCACAAATCTGTCTACCTGTCGATACTATTCTACAGGTTTTTCTCTTAATCGAGGAAAATCATTTGTGAACATTAAAATGTCCTGCCTTGTCCATGGGACATGCACATACCCTCCTCCCGGTATTTCTCTCATTGGTAACTCGTTTACTACTTCCTCTTTCTTTTCTCTGATAGGAAAAGCTAAACTTGTTCTGTCTCCATCTCTTTTCTTGGTCCATTTAATTCTCCATTTACTTAATTCGCCCCATTTTCTCAAAATCACAATTAAGTCTTTTATATGAATGATTCTTCCTGTGGTATTCAGATTTTGAATATCTTTTTCAGAGAAATCCACCCTGTAAGTTTTTTGCAAATGCTTATGCTTACTTAAATCTACTTCTAATTCAGCAGCCATCTCTTCTAATTGGTCATATTTGTTTTTCGTTTTCCATGTTATGCTTTTGCAAATAAATAATAATTCATCATCCTGATATTCCTTCAAACCGTCAGTTCCAATAGTTCCAATTATTAATTCCTCTAAATCTGCTTTCAATTTTGCAACATCAAGTAATTTACATTCTGGGGTTTGTGTTAAGTTTAATTTACTCAGACTTTTTTCTTGAGTTCCAGAGTCAAATTCTGCACCAGATGGAGTTTTACATGACAAACTTTGATTAAAAGTTAAGTCAGGCATCATTATTGTTTCTGGATGTATTTCAGACAAGTCTGAATAAAATTTTTCAGTCACCTTCTGTATTTCTGAATTTAATGGAACAGTTAAAGCTGAATGTCTAATTTCTTTTTGATCAAATACTGGAAGAACAGGTCTAATCGTTACAGGTACTGTTACTGCTTCCATGCTTTTAGTTAACTGCTGTATTAAATCATCTTTCGAACGATTATATTCTGAGATATTTGGTCATTCCTCATACCTTTCCGTTCTTTTTCCATTTGGGGTTACATTTCTCTGGACTGGGGTTTCATTTCTATGGACTGGGGTTTCATTTCTATGGACTGGGGTTTCAGCATAATTTCTATTTTCTCCTGATATACTCGAATTACATCTTGTTTCTACTCTTTCAGGTGTTTTTCTATGATTCTGATTTGTTTTAGGAGATGCCTCCTCAATAATTTCTCTTGGAGGGGCACTTGGAGAAGTCCATGAACAAACTGGTTGATAAGGTGGCGGTTTTCTAGTATAAATTTCTTCTAACACCACATCTTCTGAATCACTTTCTTCACTAATATTATTTTTCTTTTGAGCACTCTTTTGTCCAGTTACCTCATCAATTAGTCTCACTGGGTACAAACCATCACACATGTCTGCACTTCTCCATCGACACATTCTATCCTCATGTGTTTCTCTATTAAGATCTAGTCCTGCTCTCCTTGATATTCCTCTTCTTTCTCGTTGTAATTCAAACATTTCATCCTCCCATTCAACTAGAGCTTCAAATTGAGTAGGTTTAGGCTTTGGTACAAGTTTCATAATTTTTTCTGTTAAGTTTTTCAAAACTGCCATGTTAAAAGATCCATCTTCTGGCCATGCTAATACACCCTCATTTTCAGTATACTTCATCCAATTCTCAATCCAAAGACAAGTATGATAACTATATTCACCCAACATATACGCTGCAGGTGTTTTGTACTTATGAATTAATCTTCCACCTCGCGTTGCAATTTTCTTGTCAGGTTTAAGCCTATTTTTCAATTTCTAAAACCATGAAAGCTTCTTTTTCTCCTTCATGTAATAATAATCCATGTTTTAAAACAATTTCCCTTACTTCGGTAAAGATCGTAACAACTTCCTTGTTATTCTGCAACACCAACCAATCCGTGCGCGAAACTCACCAACAAGCCAATCAGGTTATACTACGTCAGTATTTTGCTCAACCAATAGAATGATTGCTTTTCAGGATGAGCCAATCAGCTGTAAGCTTGCCTTAGTCACGTGAACCAATCGGTGCGCGAACACTGTGACGTATGTTAGCCAATCACAGCGCGACTCTTGTGACGTATGCTGCCGCTGCAGCTTCTCTGTCCCTCGCTCCGCTCCTTGAACTGACACCTCCTTTACAAAATATTTTCAAAGCGCCATATTTACAGATCCTTGAATTGAATTCTGTTAATAACTTCACAAAAAACAAACCATTTGTCTGTTTTGCTAAATAAAGTAATAGCTTTCTCAGTCATTCAAGTATTCTTTTCGCGTGAAATAGACGACGCTATTTTCACAGAATATTTAAATTCGCAGATAAAGTAAGGCTACTCTACACTTCTAGCAGGTAATAACGAACTCGTTCCTCTCTAAATGCACATTGACAATTCAGAGTTTAACTCAATCGAGTATTACAAATTCATTTACGCACATCCATACGGAAAATCCCTAAGCATGCATACAGAAATCTTTAGTAGGACTTTAACCCACCAATAGAAATCCTCACTCGCCAGTAAGATAGACGACGCTTCCTTACCCTTCACTCAAGTTTAGATAAATTCTACTACTCTTTTCACAGTGAGTTTTAAACCAGGACACCTTTCCCTATACTCGAAAGCTACAATTTCGTAGACAATCCTCACTAAGCATTCTACCTTACACACCTAAAATCCCTAAACTTGTGCTGTACGTCCACAACACTTGTGATATACGGCAATACCACTATTTTGAAACAGAACAAATGCACTTTGTAACTTCACCTGTCACACTTCTCTCGCCGGCACAAACCAGGAATTTTCTCTCTGCTGGAAAAAACCTTTCGACTACATATAACAACTGAACAAACTTAACAAACTTAACATATGTTAAACATCGATCCTATGTATTTACCATGTAACATGTCAGTTACCATAGTAACCGAACTCTGCTACCAAGGAATTGATCCAGCGCTCCTAATGAAAAACTGTCTCAATAACACCACTGATCACCTCAATACTCACCATCAATCATGAAACACATATAAAGGCCCATACTACCAATGACACAATTTCTGAGTGACTGAATCAAGTGGTCTGATTAACCAAACTACTCATATATTAGTTACAAAATTATATACAACAGCTGTTTATCTATTTTCACCATGGTTTTAAAACACTTATTAATCATTAATCAGGCCACTTAGGCGATTGAATCAACTGATGGTAACTAGATCATGAATAAACAAGACCAGCTTGTCATTTCAAATCTAATTTTTATTAACTTTATTTATCAAATGAAAGAGCATTAACGTTTTAGAATCTTTATTTTATAAGTAATCAAGAAAGCAGCTTTTAGTGAGGAAATGAATTAATAAACTGACATCTTCAAAGCAAGCTCAGAAACATGAATTATTAGCAGAATAACAGTTTCCATTTCCTAAATCTATTTCCCTGTCTGATTCTCACTCCACCTAGAAAGGAAAAATCATTTTAAAGTCTGCTGTCCTTACGTGCGCCAAAAGTCCAACAGCATCTCACGTCAATCAGGAATCAGAAAGTAGAGAGTTTTTTCTCCGCTCCAAGTGTCAGGGCTTATACCTTTCTTTCTAGCTAAACTTTCTACATTTTACATTCTTTAAAACGAATCCGAGCTTTTCATTGGCTGTCCTGTGTCAGTCCACGATAAACTTGGTTAGGTCATCTCCGTTACTTGACCAGACCCAGGCTTTACATAAGCCCTATTGTCTCTCATTTCCACGTCTTCCAGCTTCCTCAGGAAAGATACTTTTTCCACGAGTTTCAAACATTTACTTCCTAGCCTTGGCAGACACATTAAGTTCCTGTCCTTGAGCCTTTTCTCCGTTAAGCATGTTCAACACAGTCCAAGAACTGCTTTTTATTCATGATGACTGTGCAGTAAAAATCGTCACAGCTACGCATGTGCAAGGCATCGCTCTGGACAAGCTTTCACATCTGCATTTCTGTCAGCCAATGTTTTCTGAACCACTTTTAGGCCTCACTTTTTAAACAAACACAAGACATCAATTAATTAAAGAATTGTAACCCATTCTGTTACCCACCCCCTTTACTAATTAATCCCATTAATTATGTTACCTAGCAGAAGCACAAATAAGCAGCTTTATATTTACTTCTCCCTTGGAAACTGCTACATGAACTCCTAGAGCCTTTGTCACAGAAAAGACATAACATAAGCACACAAATAAGCACATGCCATTAGTTAAACAGCCGCATTTAATACTGACAAAGACAATAGACAAGGTTAGTTTATTATTTCTTCTTTGCCTATGCAACAAAAAGCACATTCGTTTATCCCGCGTGTACTGATGCATATATATATTCTTAAACTATGTTGATTAGTTATTTCACCACAAACATATTAATTCAATTATTTGTTATGAGAGATTAAGTTCACAAGTTTGAACAAAATCTTGTTCATCACCTTACTCCATTACCAGGGTCAGTCAGAGTCAGGTACCACCAGTACCAGTCAGCAAAATATTGGGGAATGCCCAGGGCACAGGATGGCTTTGCAACACTAAAGAAGCACAAACTCAGAATTTAAAACATAACACCATGGTTGGGGGGGTTCACTTTAATAATCAGAATTGATTTATATCCTAATGAACACATTTTCCAACATTAGAATAAGGAAAGACTGGGGAAAAATCATAACGTTCTAATCTATACCTTGAAGTTTTCATGCAGCTCTTTGATGATGTTTAATAGCTCACTGTTCAATGTTAGGATTTTAACTTATAAACTTATAAAATACCAAAAGAATCTCTCAGACAAAAGCAGTAACTCACTGACCTATTTACATGATATGCATTTTGTGATCTGCGTGGTACACATTGTTTGCGGCAGGCATGTTACCCCACTGTGGCGACCTTACCAAAAGTCAAAACTTACCACTAGACAAACCTCCGATCTCTCTCAATAAAGAACATTAATCACCAAAGTTATCTTCACATTTGTATTGTTGCCTGAAAATTGCTGGAGACCGGGAATGCAGGAGCAGGTACTTTTCAAACCATAAGGCACTTGCAAACATGACGCCCCCAACCGATGTCAGCGAGCTTTGTTTGCTTAGTGCATGAAGATGCAAGATTCATATACTTTTTTTAAACATTTGGTTTGATTACTATATGAATGTAAATAACAATAAAGCATAAATGCAAACTGTGACAACATGCATGCTTTTCTCAATATTTCACTTCGAAAGTATGCGATTGTGTTTGTTTGATGGGCAGTGATTTGTATAGGGTCACTGGAAAGTCCACAAGGTTGTCCCTGTCCCCCTAGAATTTTAGTGTCTCCTACGCCCCTGTCAGCGGCTGCACTTTGGAAGGGTCAACTGTTTTTGGAAAAAGATTACATTTTCTGCAGTGTAGGTGGGTTTTTTGGGATACATTTCACTGGGGAACGAATGAAGGAACGGCGAGGAAAAAGAGGGTAAGTGTCGTTTTCTGAAGTCACAGTTTTAAGCAGGTGAGGAGGAGTGAGATAGAGACAGAATGAACAGGAAAGAGAGAGAGAGGGACAGACGAGAGGGTAAGAGAGGAGAGACTAGAAGAGGGGAGGGAACAGGCAAAAATAATTGAGGCATGTTTTTAAGGTTTGCCCCGGTGCACATTTCATCTTCGACTGGCCTGCTAGGCGCAAGCCTCTGCATCTGGCCTTATTTTCAGAATGAGCTGCCAAGTTCTCCAGACAGGTATAGCAAAATGCTCCACTCTGTCAGATCTGAGGTCCCTCAGTGAATATGCGTGCATCCTAAAACTAGAACTGCAGAGGCTGCTGCCTGTCAGGTTTGAGGAGCATTGATTTGGAAGAGCTGCATGCCTTGGTCCCAAATGAGAAAACGGAAGTTGCACTTCACTGGCAAACTCTGTAAAGTGGTGTTAATTTGTTTAGGTGTGCATATAACCAATATTGTCACTTTGGGGCCACTTTGTTTTGTTTGGTCATTTTTTTTCTCTATTTGTTTCTCTGTCCAAGACTGCACTTTGGAAAGGAAAAAATGTCTGAAAAAGACGACATTTTCAGCGAGGTGGTTTTCTTCTTCTTTTTTGCCTCTATTTCTCAGGGGAATGAACAAATGCAGGTAATCAGAGTAAAAGGAGGGTTAGTGCCTTTTCTTGAGGTCACATTTTTCAGCAGGTGAGGAGGAACTAGATAGAGACAGAATAAGGGTAGGGAGAGACAGGAGAGAGAAAGAGAGCTGCCAGCCTCCTCACCGCAAAAGGTAAAATGTGAGTACACCCCTCAAGCTCTGTTAGATAGGCTTTTTGGAATATAACATGGGGCTAGGGGACTATTTGAGTCCATCTGAAGCAGCTGAAAGCTTTCACAAAGCTGAACCTCTGGTACGAGTCCGACAGAACTGAGTCCTTGCAAGCAGAGACTACAGCTGCCGAGGAAGGTACACAGTCAGGGGCTTAATGGGAAGGAAGCTGTAAAACCGAATACCGATCCGTAACCTAACATTTAAATTTAATAATGAATTGGAATACATTTACTCATGAAACTGTGAGTGCTGATTTCTTCCTGGAGTCTGGGTTTCCACAGCGCACTTAGCCCTGTTGACTAACTGCTTTGAGGTAGGGGTTCAGGTTGCGGTATTGACTGTCAGACAGTGTTGTGTATTTTTTAGGTCTCACATACGTGACCTCTTGTAATCGAATCGCTTTTTCGGCGAAAAACGTGCACGTGTTGCTTTGCTTTCAATAGCAACGCATGCACGTTTGGCGATTCCCTCGCGGGAGCGAGATTTGGATGGTGCACCTGCTCGCTACCGCAAGGGGAAAGCTCTGTGTGCTCTCGCCCGCACTCCCCCCACCCCTCCACCCTCAGCGTCTACAGGCGCGCAGGGGCCATATGTTGCGCGTGCGCTTGTTTTTTTTCGACCAAGATGCTTTAACCATGCTTAAATTATTGCATTGGCAAGACAACACTAATAAAATATACTGCCACGAGTAGCTCTAGCACTTATTGGCGGTCTTGTTTGTAGCGTTGCGATATTGTTGTACCTCAACCGCAGGAGATTCCGTGGCTGGATGTCTTTCTTTGCCAACTTACTCTGCTGTACTCCAGTACACCTGGAAAACTCCCCCCCTCAACGTGAGCCGTTTGCTTTGCTTACATCTTTATCTACAAATCCCCTTCCCTGTTTTTCCACTGACAGCCACGGGTCATAGAACATAACGATTGTAATGTAAAGTCAGTATCCAATTTAGATGAGCAGGAAAATGCTTTATTGTAAATCCCACCAGGGAGGCAAGTCTTCCAGCAGCCAGTCCAGGTTACAACTGCCTGGCTTGAACATCAACATTCCCCAAGACCATCCCAACATTCTTCACAAGGAATGCTGCATTTAAAGGAGAAAATACAACACATCTCCCTTATTATAATAAAAAAATGAAGGAACCAAAAAGAAACAAGAAAGGCTAAAATTACAGTAAATGGTAATGTAGGAGAAAACAAAATATGAATATAAGCAAAGAGTCATTTAGCATGGGTATGAATATGGAGCAATGAATCATTTAACACAATAATCTTGTAAATACAAAGGAGTCCTTCTGATTCTAGTGCTGCGTGAAGAGATGTTCTGCGGCAAGTTGTTAAAACCTTTCCTTTTCATAAAATCGTCAGAATAAACCATCCTCCTTCACACAATGCGTTAAACGAGACATGCTCCATACATCACCCCCCTCAAGCCTAACAACATTTTTCATGACTTCCACAATTCTTTTTGGTCCAAAATATTTTGATTCGCCCTTTGGTGACCATACCGCTTTCTTTATAAAAACAGAATCACCAACCTTCCAAGAAACTTTCTTAGCTCCTTTTTTAAAATCAATTCTCCTTTTGTAATTGTCTTGGTAATTTTTTACTCTCCAATTATTTACTACACATCCTCTGTCTTTCACACTCAACCATAAAGGATTTAATTTTGAACCAGCCACCCTGCCCTTTAAATTTTTAAAAGGTGATATGCTCGTCACACTGTTGGGAGTGTTCCTGTGCGCACAAAGTTTTTCCCTAAGAATAGGTTTGAGGGCAACCTTCAATTCAAAAGCCTTCTGGGCACAAGCTCTAATTAATCTATTCATGCTCTCAACCAGACCATTGGCCTGGGGAGCATAAAGGGCAGTCCTGTGATGATTAATAGACAAATCTTTCGAAAAATTTGTAATCTCCTGCGATGTAAATTGTACCCCATTGTCAGACACAAGAACATCGGGAACCCCTTCACATGCAAAAGCATCTTTCAAAAACTCAATAACATTTTTGCTCAGAACAGAACTCATACAACACGCAGATAACGATTTGGACGTATAGTCCACTAAAACCACAACAAATCTCTCAGAAGGCGCTAAATTATCAAAAGGGCCAACAATGTCCACCGCTAATTTAGACCAAGGACGTTCTGGAATTGCAATGGGAGAAAGTGGGGTGATTCTCACTTTCTTTGACTTATCATTTCCTGCACAAATGTTACAATCTTTGACAACAGTCTCCACATCACGGTCTAATTCAGGCAGCCAGTATGACTCTCTAACTCTAGCTTTGGTAAGGCTGCGTCCAAGATGTCTCTCATGGGTGAAAATTATTATCTTCTCTCTCATTAACAAAGGAGGAACCAATCTACCACCAAGAAACAACTCTCCTTCTGTAATGTGCAATTCGTTCCTGACATTCCAATAACCTCTTGCTACGTCACTAACATCTTTAAACATCGGCCAACCATTTATAGTAAAATCTATGACTTCCACTCTAGCTAAATCATTAGAAAAACAATTCTTCACTCTTCTTCATTTAACACTGATTCTTTCACCCATGAAGCACTATGCTGAACCAAATCTGAATCATGCACCATGATCTTTTCTAAAGGTAATCGTGAAAGAAAATCAGCAGGTATATTCCTAACACCTGGAAAGTATTTCTCACAAAAATTGTATTCCATAAGTCCCTCAACCCACCTCTTGATCCTGGGAGTTGTGCACTCAACATTCTGACAAGCAAACAATTGTACAAGAGGCTTATGATCAGACCTTACAATAAATGGTAAGCCCCATAAATAAAACCTAAAGTGTTTAATGGCCCAAAAACAAGCAAGAGCCTCCCTCTCTATCACTGAGTAACGCTCTCCAGCCCCCTTAAGTGACCTAGAAGCAAAACCTATTACTTTTTCATTGCCATCAACAATTTGGGAAAGCACAGCACCCAATCCCCGCAAACTTGCATCTGTAGTCAAAATTGTCTTCTTACTAACATCCAAAATGTCCTAAAGTTGGCATTTTTGCAATTTCTGATTTGACAAACCCAAATGCCTTAGCACACTCACTGTCCCATTTAAAGATGACACCCTTTTTTAAAAGAAGTCTAATCGGCTGCATAACACTCGCAAAACTACAAATAAATTTGGAGTAGTATTCAGACAATCCATTGAAGGATTTTACCTGGTCTTTATTACAAGGAGTTGGGGCTTGAAAAATAGCTTCAGCCAAATCAACTTTAGGGCTAATACCCTCCCCCGAAATTGAATGACCAACATATGACACCGTGCTGAGTCTAAACTTGCACTTTTCACGACTCAAGATTAAACCACACTCGTCTAACTTCGATAACACTCTGAATAGAATTTCATCATGCTTGCTCCCATCTTTACCATATAATGAAATATCATCCTGAAAAAAGAGGACAGAACCAATACCAGATAATCCATTTTTCATAACTCTCTGGAAACAAGCAGCAGCACTTGCTAAACCAAAGGGCATTCTGATGAATCTGTAAGCACCTATCGGAGTAACAAATGATGTAAGGTGCCTACAATCCTCGTGAAGCATTATCTGATGATATGCAGCAGATAAATCCATGACACTAAACACATTAGCACCACCCACTTTTGTCAGAATCTCATTAATATTGGGCAGAGGTTGCCTATCAACCCATATCAAGTTATTTAGACTCCTCAGGTCCACACACATCCTAATTTTGCTTCCTTTGTCCTTGCGCACCAAAACAATTGGTGCGAGCCATTCTGAAGATTCTATTTCTTCTATCACCTCTAGTTTTAACAATCTCTCAATCTCTTCCTGAAGTGGTTTCAAAATGAGGTTAGGAACCTTCCTCACTTTGTGCACCACAGCTTTTGCATTGTTCTTTAATATTATTTTATGTTTAAAACCTTTTAAAAGTCCATGTTATCCACTGAAAACCTCTGGAAACTTCTCAAAAATATCAAGCGCATCACGACCTTGAGAAATTAACATAACCTGTTCAGGAGCATTCGGGTTCAAAGTGATTCCAAGGTCCCTTTGATGACACCATCCCAGAAGATTGTCTCCTCTTTTTGCAACATACACTTTCCCCACTGTTTCTCTATCTTTAAAAACAATAGTTTGAATAGAGTAACCAATTAAATCGATCTTTTTACGGCCATAGCCAACTGGATTGATATCAGGAGGCAAAAGTTCAATTTTGTCCATTCCAAAAGTCGAGAACCAAAATTCGTCACTTATTAAGGTAAACAAAGAACCAGAATCGGCTAAAGCTGGTACAACCTTATTTGCAACATATATGTTACAAGTAGGCATGGTTACAACATCAGAATCTACCGTCTTAACAACGTTAACTGTGGGTAAGTCAGTGATACAATGAATTGCATTCTGAGTACATGTTTCATCTTCATCTATAAAATTTACTTTGGCGTTCTTGCACATCCTTGCATAATGCCCCGTTTTGCCACAATTTCTGCAAGTGGTAGAATTTGCAAAACAATTTGGATAATTCGGACCATGTCTCTCACTTCCACATCTGTTACACCTGAATCTACTGTCCCTGTTAAAGCTAAAACTCAGCTTTTGTTTATCACTCTTAACAATATGTTTTTCTTGTTTTGAGGGAAATTTGCTCACAGCAGCCACATTTATTTCGGGTTAAAAAATATCCTTATTCTCATAATTAATACACGAAACCAGATCAGTTTGATGAGGGACTTTCCTTATTTCTTTCACACAAGTAGAAGTATGTTCTTCGCTTTCAACAATGAGTATAGCTTCTTTCAAACTGGTTTTTTTTTATAATAATTTCTTTTGAATGTTCTGATCATTCGTGCAACGCACAAGCTGATCACGGATGAGAGAATCAGTTAGTTGTTCAAAATCACAAGTTTGTGCAAGGGACTTAAGTGCAGCTATATAATTTCCAACTCGTTCAGCTTTTCCTTGTACACGCATGAAAAATGTATGTCTTTCCATTACAGCATTAATGCGTGCATCAAAATGATTCTTTAAAAGCATAACACTCATTTCGTAAACATCACTAGGTTCCCCGGCTCCTCTCCCTATGGGTATCGGATCCAAACTATCGTAAATGTTTCTTCCTTCAATACCCAAGTTATTCAATAATACTGCCTGCTTTCTGACTGCCGAAAACTTCTCACCACCAATTGCTAGTAAATAAGAGTCAAAAATTGGTTTCCATTTTTTCCATGGCAACATTGGCTCACCCTGTTCACTTAAAAATTGAGGAGGTTGGTTCATCCCACTTGCTGCTGACAACCTGAAAGAAAATTCAACTAAAACAAGCCAAAACAACAATCTAAAATAACTAATTAAAATAACAAGGTAACTAAAATGAGCTGATTTAAAAATAAACAAACATTTCCTCACCTCCAGACTTGTGGATGACTCTTCCAATTAGCAGATAACTTCACCTTATGTAATGTCTAATAAAAAATATAAAAAATATTTCCTTGGAAATATCAATCTTCAATTTGTAATATAAATCAAGACTTGCCTCTTTATCTGAAACGCCCTTTCATTTAGTCATTTAATAATGACTGTGCAACCTCAAAATGTACTCCAAAAACGATGAACAGCTTTTCCTTTCTGAATTATCCATACGCGAGCAGTACTTCAAGTTCCCGCTCGGCTTCCGTGTATTTATTTATTTGGTTTTTTTTTTACGCTTACTCGAGTAATGACGTCACAAAGCTAAGCTGCTCTACGGCATGCCGGAGGAAGGAGAACGTCCCGAGAGCAGAACGCAGCGAACCTCGAGGATGCCGGTGACTCTCACGAGCAGTAAGGTAACGCTTGCTTTCCGTTTTCAAAAGATGCTGCATACAGGATTTGTAGCACTTACTCCCGGACTTCCAAAAACGAGTGGATAAACATATGGAAAAAAAAATGAAAAACGAAGAAATCACAAAATGCTTCCTCGATTCCTCGCTTCCCACGACGTTCAAATTGCTTTAAAAAAATATATATAACAATACCTTGTACCCAAAATAAAATAATTTGCACGCTGGGTCCATAAATTCCTGGTGGGTCGATCGTCGCCAGTAATGTAAAGTCAGTATCCAATTTAGATGAGCAGGAAAAGGCTTTATTGTAAATCCCACCAGGGAGGCAAGTCTTCCAGCAGCCAGTCCAGGTTACAACTGCCTGGCTTGAACATCAACATTCCCCAAGACCATCCCAACATTCTTCACAAGGAATGCTGCATTTAAAGGAGAAAATACAACAGATTGTTCGCTTGCGAGAAATAGTTACATGTTTCACTGGGCATTGTCCTGGTGAACTAGAGCCATTGCAGACGTGTTTAAAGGCAGGAGTGCTGCCGCCACTGCCACTTTCTCCAGCTCCATTAGGTAATTAACGCAGGCAAAGGGGGGCCTTCAGGAGCAAGCGGGGCAGGAAGAGAGACCAACGAGTATGAGCAATGGTTAGTAAAACACTTCTCCCAGCGCTGCTTTTGGTTCCTGCCTACAAGGGTGTCATGGGATGCCCGGCTAGGACAGGTATGGGGCTTGAGCCCTGGCACTTCACAGGGCGCTGCGCAGCTTCCTTCACGGATCACAGTAGCTGCTTGGAAACCCGCCTGGACCCCAATGCAGGCAGAGCACGGGTGCCAGCGGTGCACGGAGGTGTGCTCTGCATCGGGCCTGTTGGATGTTGAGGGACGCACCAGGGAAGAGCTTTATGCCAACGGCGGTGCTGGTTTCCAACACTTGTGCATTAAGAGCTGGAATACTGTAAGATGACAACACACACCACTGATTGCATCGTGGTAAAAATGGGAGGGTTCCGTCTGCAAGAAAAGGCGCATTTATATTGGCATGGAGTTAAAACATCGGCTTTCTTCTGGGAGTTGAAGGCCGAAGGAGGGAAAACATACATTGGTTCAGTGACGTCTCGCTGCAGCATGTAATGATCTTCGCACAAGGGTCTACACGTTCTCTCCCAAGTGCCAAGGCATATGCATTCCAGAACTCACAGCAAGCAAGCTTCAAATTATGCATAAACAATCCCGCAGCCCCTTGTCAGTGCATGAGGCATGCCATCATAGGAAATGTACACACGAGCTACTGGTAAAACTTGGCAGGGTCACTACCTGAAACAAGCACTGGCAAAGTCAAGTGGGCTGACTTGCTCCCGAGCTGTTGGCTTTGCCAACATGTTTCCTTTGCATGGTTTTAATAAAGTATAACATAAACCATTCCAAGATGGCCACCCATGAGTGCATATTCAGGAATTAACATTTTAATGGTTGTAAACCCATTTAACAGTGGGTGATGCTTGCAGTGCATTAAGGGTATGCTAGCACTCTGGGGAGCTACTGGGACCTTGCAGCCAATAGGTGTGGCCTTAATGTGCTAACACAATTACAAAGAGGCACAGATACTTGTGGAATGTTTCTGTGCGACCTGCATCTTTCTGTGTCTCCTATGACCGTGCGCTGTTCTGTAATTCTTGAAGAATGTGGTGCTGCATGATACCAGCCCTGGAATAAAATATTACAAGCATTTGCAATGCAATATGTCTCGCATTTACTCTAGTTTAAGCTATTGGCCTTATACATGACAATGCCTTTTATTTATGTTTTAAAAACCAAAACATAAATAAAAGGCATTGAGCCACATTCATCAAAGTAAAATCGGCTCGCAAAGGGCCAGATTCTGAGAATCTGGCCCTTTGCGAGTGAAATATTTGCATTTGGGATTCATCATCCCAAGTGCAAAAATCGCAAATCTAGAAATCGCTAAATTGCTAATAATTGCATTTAAGGAATCTCAATTTGCGATTCCTTAAATGCAATTCATGAACCATTTGAAAATTGTGTGTGCAACACCAGTGTACATGACCATTTCAGGGGTGCTACAGGGTGTCCCTTGAAATCGCTTCCTTATTTGCGATTCGGTAATTGCTAATCGCAAATAAGGAATGACTCCCCATTCATTCTTTGCGGTTAGCAATTACCGAACCGCAAATAAGGAAGCAGTAGAAATCGCAAAAAATATTGCGATTTCTACATGCATCCCGTTTTGCGAGTCTTTAATAGCGATTCCTTAAAAATCGCTATTAAGGACTCGCAAAACGGGACATTGATGAATCTGGGGGATAGTCATTTACAATGCCAATAGCTCAAACTCGCTAAAATGCGAGACCTATTGCATTGCAAATGCTTGTTTTCTTTGGTTGTTGAAGACTAATATTCAATGAAATGCGTGAGCACAAAAGGCTAAAGTGAACCACAGAGACAGACTATGTGTGATCTGGCGAAGAAGCCATAACAAGCAAACACTGTGCAGTCAGAGCCATAAGAACGGAGTGATTCAGAAAATGGACTACTGCAAGAAGTCAGTTTAAATTGAAATATGCCGCATATTCTGTGACTTAAAAACACCCACTGGCAGAAAATCAGTATATTATCGAGCACTTTCGGCGTGTTGGCACGCACAATACAAGTAATCTATAAAGAAACCCCCATCTGTGAGAAGGCCACCAAAAACTGAGATGGAGAGAAAAAAATGAAAAGCGGCCTAAGTTCAACTAGCAATGACATGAAGGAACTGGTGATGAGGGACGAATAATAAAGGGGAGGGGAAGCTCTATGATAGGGACAGCAAGCAGTGTGAGTTATTTTAAAGACTCTTTTGTTCTGAGGGGAATGTATATTTTCAGAAGAACACGTACTTCAAATTATTATGAGAAGGTATCTTTTTTATTTTCATCTATTTGGCATGTGTGTAGCTGCAAAGTGTAACGTGCTTTTTGGACATGTTTTTATTTGACAGGTCATCTGGGACAACTTCAGACACTTGTATTTTTTTGCCATTAGAAATTCGCATTTTGAGGACTTGGGTATCTGTCTTAACAGTAATAAGCGCAGGCTTAAAAATCCCAGTTGCCAAAATGTTGCTGCGAAAAAAATCTCAGACTGGCTTAAGATGTCACACTTGACCGGGTTTTAGCAACACAGCTCCCCCCCCCTGATTGTACATCATTATGAGCAACCATTGTAATCACCCTGTGACCCTGAACTACACATCCCTTTCTGACCACTGCTCCCCTCCCCTTCCTAGCGGAAAGTGTGCTTTTATGATAGCTGGTCTTCATTAAAATGGATGGCGTTAGCCTGTGTTAATGATTGATCTGTGCATTTGTATCTGTTTTTTGTGTACCTCATGCATGTTTTAAACAAGGGAAATACCTACTCGCTTTGTCAGTGACTTTTAATTTTTTTATTTTTAGAGTTTTATATAGCGCGAATTTGACCCAAGGGTATCAAGGGTATCAGAGCGCTTCGCAGATACATGACGTAAACAGTTTAGAATACAATGGGCATAGGAGCAGTAATATATATATGATTTTGGTACATGCCTTTCTTAACATTTTTTCGACAATAACACGTTTTGGATCTGTTTGGTGTACAAAGGTATAACAGTAGTATTATACATATGGTTCCACTATGTACCTTTTGAATGTTTTACATCAGTATTGCAGAGATCCATTAATTGTAGTCCTGTACTGTCAAAGAAGTATTCACAGCTAGCTGGTGATTTTATCTTTACATTCGTTGTTGATCTGTAGGGGGAGCACCCACATCAACCCTAGTTGGCATCAGTCTTTGGTTAGTTTTGGTGTCTTTGTGGTCTTTTAGTGCGAGATGTTACCATGTCTGACAGGGCTCTGCGACGTCCAGCTTTTAACCACGATGCAGATGACAAACAGTCTTGCCTAATGAAGGAACTTGCTCATTAGTAAGATCTTCGCATCCCTCTTGAATGTTGCCATGTTTGGAATTTTTCTAATGATTGGAGGGAGTGAATTCCAGATTCTGGGGGCCGCCCTAGAGAATGCTCTGTCATATGTTTTCTTTTTTGAAAGATGGGCGGTTTCAGCAACAGTTCTCTGGCACTCATGGATGGTCTGCTTCCCCCTGAAAGCTCAATTTTCTAAGGTAAGTACATTGGTGTTTAGTAGTGGAGCGCTTTGTGGGTAATACATGCCAGTTTAAGTTGAATTCTGGCTTCGTATGGTAGCCAGTTTAATGCTTTCAGGCATGGGGAAATAGGGTTGTATTTTCTAGAACCTATAAGGACACTAGCAGCGGCATTGAGACAGGCTTTTAGTGTTGTTGTGGACATTTTTGGTAGACCTGTTAGTGTTGTACATCCATATTCAATCCTTGATATCACTAAAGATTGAACTGCCAATTTGAGGTCTGCCGTAGTAATCAATCAATCGATCAATACATTTGTAAAGTGCGCTACTTACCTGTGAGGTTCTCAAGGTGCTGGGTGGGTGGGGTGCTGCTATTGCCCGAAGACAAGGTCTTGAGGAGTGTTCTGAAGGTCAGCAGGTCTTGGGTCTGTCATAGAGGGATGGGGGGGTGTTCCAAGTCTTGGCGGCCTTGGTGGGAGAATGATCTGCCGCCGGAAGTCGATCTTCAGATGCGAGGAATGTGGCGAGAGCAAGGTCGGCGGAGCGAAGCTGACAGGTGGGGGTGTGGAAGCTGAGTCATCTGTTGAGGTACTCCGGTCTGGGGTTGTGGAGTGCTTTGTGTGCGTGGGTGAAGAGCCTGAAGGTTATCCTCTTGTTGATGGGGAGCCAGTGCAGGTCTCCCAGGTGGGGTGTGATGTGGCTGCGGCGAGGGATGTCGAGGATCAGACGTGCAGATGCGTTCTGAATGTGTTGAAGTTGTTTCAGGAGTTGTGATGACACTTGTAAGTCCTCATTCATTGACTTGATCTCTTCCAATGACAAGCTCTTGATGTAGATGTGGGTGTCATATGCATGCATGTGATAGGAATTTTTTTTGTGTCGGAGAATTTCTGTAAGAGGTTCGACGTACAGGTTGAATAGTGATGAAGATAATGTTGATCCTTGCGGGACTCCAATAAAGTTAGGGCATGATGGGGATAGCGTCTGGTTGACCAGAAATCTTTGTGTTCTGGTCTGGGGGAAGGTTTCCAACCATTTCAGAACATTACCAGACAGGCCCATCCTGTTTTGAAGCCGGGCTAGCAATTTTTCTTGATTTACCATGTAAAATGCAGAGGATAGTGACTGTTTCGCTAAGCAATTACGATTTTGCTTAACCAATCTAGTTACATTTCAAACTGTGGTGTCCTACAGCAGATGGCTCAAGGGCTTGGAACCACTAGACCTAAGACAACACAATGCCACAGAAAACAGGATGACTAGCAACCCTGCGCTATTGTGCTTGGCTTAACATATGATCCAGAATGTTACCACAGTGGTGAATATAGTAAAGAAACACTCTCAGACACTTTTAACATGTCTATTTCAAAGTGGAATACTCTTCCCAAGATTTAAGGCTGAAAAGCCATGATTACAAGTAAAATCAAGTGCTGCACTAAAGCCACAAAATTTACATTTATGTTCCGCAAAATGTGCAAATTTATGTTGCAATTTCCTGGAGGGTCTTCCTAGTATACTGATTTAACTTTTGTCGTAGGTTAGTATGTATGTTTGACACACATAAACTCTCAAAAACCCTTACACTCATGTGATGATGTCATCAGTGATGTCATTTGAGATGTAGTGATGTTACTGACCATGTTATTAGTGATATAATATGGGAGGTCATAAGCAGTGCATTGCAGGGACATACGTTATAGCTCAGGTATCTATAACTGCTGAATTTCACTTGTTTTGTATGAGTGAAATCTAAGCCTAACTATAATGTCCCTGTAACATCTGTTTTTTTCCAGTGAACATACATACATATATATATATATAGATATATATATATATATGTATGTAGCAACAGCAGTTTTTCAAAGGCTCCGTACAACGACCCAGGAAAACCACACGAATCCAAACGTAGGTAAAGGCACATTTATTTAAAAGCCAACAAAATCGCGTTTCGGGCATCCGCCCTTGCTCACAGACAGTCAGTTAATGTGACATTTCTCATTTAAATACCTAGTGCTTCACGGTTTTTTTCTCTTTCAGTTAACATTTTTTTCTTTTTTTTCTTTTTTTTCAAACATTACACCATGTGATCATAAAAAGAAAGAACACACTCCATTCTGAGCACCTTGGAGTCTGTTTTCCAAACATTAATTTCATCAAAAGTTTACTACTGCATTTGAATTGGTTAAAATCCACAATATCAAACGAAAGTAACTATAGTCCATTATTTAACAATAATTACAACTAGTGGCCATAAACTGCATCAAACATAATATAATCCGATGCATTGAATGTCATTGCGTATAATGCTAGCAAAATTAGGCAAATATAGCCATGTTAAAATCCATTAGAAAGACAATGTAATATATTCAAGTAAAAACCCATTCATTGTGCAAATTAGGCAATCAAGTGCAAATTTAAAATTGATACCCTATTAAAGTGCAAATGCAATGTGCAAATATACGCTTTTTTATGTAAACATTATAAAGTGGCAAAATGCAATTTGGGCAAAAAAAGCAAAGATGTAAACAATGCCAAGATGTAGGCAACTGGATAAAAATCCAAGATGAACAGGTTCTTTGTGTCTTTCTATGTAACATGGCAACAACAACAAAAATAAGTGCTTATAATGCAAAAAGGCCAAAAATGGTATATTCAAAAGGGAAGTAGATCAGTAGTAAATAAACCACTATAGAAATTTCTAATGTGATTTAGGTGAGAAAAACAGACATTATCAAATAATCTCATATGGCTGTGTCCAGGTAAGATAAGAAAGTGAAACCCAAATATTAAAAATTGGGAAAAAAAGGCATGTATGGTAGCAACCATGAAGCAATATGTGATAAGAAAAAATGGGAAAATGATAAAGTATACCTGAGAAACTGCATGTCCAAAGGAAATATCAAACTGAGGACATTACTGGCAGATAATCAACACAGTAATCAATATAGTCAGCAACACAAATTTACAAAAAAACGTGCAAATCTTCTGTATTATTGAGCCCATTTGGGAACCTACTGTCTAGCTCCAAAATGAATTGGGACTCAAGTCTCCTAATATATATATGTATATATATATATATGTATATACACTGCCGCATCAACGTTTGTCCACTTGGACACACCACCAGCAGCACTTACCTGGCTGTTGCATTATGGACCCTGCAGTTCCTACGAGCGGCAGGCAGCGTGATTTCACTCCATTGGTGGGCGTGGCGCCTATCTACAAATAGGATTGCGGCATGGACTACTTTTTCGAGCAGCAGAGTCGCCTGAACACTTTCATTGGCATCTGAGGAAGGCCTAATCCAGGCCGAAATGCATTATGCCCAACAACAGCTCAATAAATGGTGTCTCCTGTTTCCCCGCTGAGGTCTCTGCTTCTACTAATTTTGGGAGAAGATGGTGTTTCATATATATATATATATATATCTTCATGTTGTTGCCCTGCATTAAGGGCGCACCCCACATGAGATGATTTTTCAAACCTTTATTCAAAGCAAAATCGGCATTGCATTCTGATTTAGTTATCGTCGAAATCACACAGCAGGGCACAAATTGGCAAAATAAAAGACTACGAACCCCGGCATGTAGGGAAGGAATCGGTAATAAGGAATCAGTAAATACCGATTCCTTATTACCGATTTCTAAATTTACCGATTCGGAATTACCGAACTGCTAAATACCGAATCTGTAAATAAGAAACGGTAAAAACGAGAATAGAGATGTAGGTAAAATCGGTAATCCCGAATTTCATGAAATTCGGTATTTAGGAGTCGGTAATTAACACTGACTGAAAGCCTATGGTAATCAGGTGCAATGTATTTAAACAGTCCCAAAATGCAACAGTGTGATCATTAGGTGGCCTTCTATGTAATTGCAAGGCGGCTACGGCTACAGGCAGCAGGAGTGAGGATCTGGAGACGGGTGGAGCGCATTTACAGACAGCACATCACACTCTTCCAACTGACTGAGGCTGAGATCCATGAAAGGTACTTTCCAGTATCTCATTTTTAAGTTCATCTTTGTACTTTTTTCAGAATTTATTCCTTTCAGAAATTTATCATGTTCACCTAACATTGCAAGACCACCTACGTTTTGCATGTTCTTACACAATACAAGTAAGTTACAATGTAAAAGTATCAATTCTTTCGGTGTCTTACTTGTTTCCCCTTTCCTTTGGTGGTGCAATGTTTTACTCAAAATAGACAGGCATATGATATGCATCTGCGCTGTTTATATACAAATAACTTATGGAGGTGCTCTTGAAAACGGGATTATGTCTTCATTGTAATTATGTTTTAATGTATAGCAATATGGAAACATTAAGTCCTTTATAAAGAATATACTAGTTAAGTAATTCATTGGACCATGTGAATTGATACTATGTTAGGAAATGCTATGTTCGCATAAATGCTATTTATTTTCCTCATAATATTTTTATTTTATTACAGGTGTGGTAATTTCCTGAAGAAGGCGTTTGTTACGCCGAAACGCACGTCGATAATTACTACTGTATTTTGTTTTTTCAAACAAAGGTTTTTAATTGAAGATTTTAATGTATTGTTTCAGATAAATGGATTTGATGTTATGTTTTGATTCACTTTTGTATATCACTGTATTAGTTTTATAAACATATAATTAAATATACTGCATTTTTTAGACATTGTTTTCCCTGGTCTTTGTTGAGTCCTCCATGTAGAACTGTTATTATTATCCAATAACTGCCGAGGAAATATATTTTTTCGCACTGTTGTTTTCCCTGTCCTAGGAATTTTATGACTTAGAGTTCAGGGGGCCTTTGATATTCACTAGCAGGTGCTCTGTAGCCTACACTTACTTGCATCTGGCAGTTACCAGTGGGGTGATAGCTGCGGTAGGTGGGGTGTCACAGAGTTGCCTGCCCCATTTCTTTAAGAAGTTCCTGGATGCCATGATGCAGAGAATGCATCACTACATAAGCTTCCCAAACACACAGGCGGAACTGCTGAAAACCAAGACTGACTTTTACCAAATGGCACAGTTCCCGCATGTCAAAGGGTGCATTGATGGGACACACATTCCAATCTGCCCACCTGCAGCCACTGAGTATATCTACAGAAACAGAAAATCCACCCACTCCATAAATGTGCAGGTAATCTGCGATGCTGCCAACATAATCACCGACATCGTGGCCAAATTTCCAGGGAGCACCCACGACTCACACATTTTCCAGAACAGTGGGATCTACACACGCCTGGCTGCGGAAGAATTTGGAGAAGGATACCTGCTAGGTAAATCACTGTGACACACCCTGATGGATACTGCAGATGAATGTGTTAGTGTATGTAATTAATGGCACTCTCTTTCTCACCTAGGTGATAGCGCTTATGCTGTGCGGTCATTTATCCTCACTCCCTACCTAAACCCATCAACCCTGAGTGATAGACGATGCGGCACACAAATCAACACGCAACGTTGTGGAGCGAACGTTGGGACTATTGAAAAGCAGGTTCCGCTGCCTCCACAAAAGGGGAGGCGCACGTCAGTACACACCCATCATCTGCTGCAAAATCATTGCAGCTTGTGCTATGCTGCACAACCTTGCCACTAAGAAAGGTACAGAAGTCGAATTAACTGACTCTGAGGACGATGATGATGAAGTTGAACAGCCAGAGCGAAACGCAGCAGGAGTGGTGCCAGCAGCAGATGGGAGACAAAGACGGGCAGAGATCACACGCAACTACTTTTGAGTAAGTAAGGAGACACAGCCAGTTGTTGTATGTAAATGACATTGTTTTTTTATTTGGGCACTATGCCACTACACAAAGGGCACAACTTTCTCTGCTGCTGGAAGGAGAGCGCAGACTAGTTCCTACTCGTTCTGCCAGAATCGCTGAATGTGTGTGGGCGAAGCCCTGGCCAAGGCGGGCCTGTCCATGCCAGGAAAAAGCTGGGCTGGGCCACCACTCTTTCACCTGCCCCCCAGCTAAGGTAACATGCCCGCCCCCCCCACCCCCCCACTCCTGTGCTGCTACTACCCCTGCCAGGTCACTGCGATGCAATCAAGTCTTCCAGTGAGGTGCTGGCCCAGAAATTGGAGGAGGTGGCCGCAAGAACGGATCAAATTGAGGCAGAGATACCAATTATTAAAAAAGCAATTAAGTCTGCTACAACAGATATGGCAAAGCTGGCAACTCAGAATAAGGCACTTAGAGAGGACCTGGAAAGACTGGAAAACCATTCGCGGAAAAACAATCTGAGACTCCTTAATATACCAGAGAACCTTGAAGGGACAGACCCTAAGGGTTTTATTATTTCACTGTTACAAGGGACAGTACTCAAAGGTTTCCCGAAGGTAAATTTGACATCAGAGATCCAAAGGGTCCATCGGGACCCCTTCAAGAAAAAACCCGGCAAACGTAAGCCCTGGAAGATCCTGGTCAACTTCCCCTCCTATACTATCAAAGAACAGATTCTTTTGGCAGGCCTTAAAGAAGGGTCAGTTTCCTTTTCACTTACAGGCCATGAGCCATTTGTTTTTCAGATAAGGTCAGATATATCCCATACAACAGCCACTAGACAATGGGAGATAGGGTGTAGGATGGAGGAGTTAAAAAGCCTAGGCGTGAAGGCCCAGTTGAGATTTCCAGCCCAGTTAAGAGCTATGTTCAACAACCAAATGCACCTCTTCCGTACAACCGAAGAGGTGGACGAATTCATGGAAAAGATTAGAGCGGAGAAATCTGGGAAATAACCATATAGAATTCAAATATGGGTAGCAATATAAGAATGTTTTCCATTGCCGTATTTTGGACTGTGCATTTATTTCCGTGCTGATGTTGAAATTCATTTTTTGTTCTGTGAGGTGGGCGCAGCCATATAGGTTCGCCTATTCTGGAAGGGAGGGTTTCTTATGGGAGTTTAGGGGCACAGGAGGAGGTTGGGGGGGTAGGGGTGCAGTGGGTGGGGAGAAAAGGGATAAATGGAAAAAATACTCATCTCACTCTAGGAGTTTACCACATGGGCGAACTGCTTTAGACAGGAGACCTTTAACCAATGGCAGGGGTAACAGTTCAATGTAGAAAGTAGTGTTTTATCTCCTGGAATGCTAATGGTTTGAGATGCCCAAGGAGGCAGAGACTGATTATGAAATATTTAGACTTTTCCGAGGCACATATATGTATCCTACAAGAGACCCACTTGACCGCCGAGGAATCTACACAACTGTTTTCCAATACCCCGTGGGTTGAGAGCTTTTGTTTCTCTAGTCAAACCACAAACAACCGGGGAGTTGCGATTGTGATAAAGCGGGGGTTGGCGTGTTCAATTAAATCTACCCAGACAGACCAAACGGGGAGGTGGATCATTGCTCGCTTGAATATTGAGGGTAAGGATTTGACCTGTGCTTCCTTTAACGGTCCGATTGTGGACGACGCATCCTATATCTCCAAACGTTATTCAAAGCTGATTTTGGAGAACCCACAAATGATTTTGGAGGGAGATTTCAATGTCCTCTTGGAGCCCCTAAGAGATAGGTCGAACCAAAGCCAATATATAGGGGCACCCCGTATTCGGCGTGCAATTAAGAACCTGATTCATGACCTAGATTTGGCGGATGCTTGGAGAGGGAAGATGGTGAGGAAGCCGGGTTCACTGTTTATAGTAAAAAAAAAAAAAAAAAAATTCTAGGATTGACTATATATTAGTGAGTAAAGAACTCCTGACTAAAACATCTTCTATATCCATCCTCCCGTTTCTTCTTTCAGACCATGCCCCCGTGTTGTTTTCATATAATGAAATAATTAATCCAACTCAGACTAGGTGCACTCTTAATAGGGGAAAAATGGCTGACTCCGACATCGTTCAGAGTATTAGAACATCTTCACTAGAGTTTTTTAGATCAATTTGGGTTCCACGAGCATCCATCGAAATAGTCTGGAATGCCTTCAAGGCCAATCTAAGGGGTCGGCTCCACGGCCTTATATGTTCTAAAAACCGAGCTGAAAGTCGGGAGATAAAATTGAGGGAGGACAAAATTAAGAGCTAAAGGCTATTTTCTTCAGTACAATAGGTGGGCCTCCGGAAACGTTGCTTAAGGTGCAAGAAGATCTTGAATTAGCCAGGCAAGATCTTAGAGGGAAGTTGGAGGACAAATGTAAGGCCCAATGGCTAAATAAGAGCATGGAGAACTATGAGTATGGTGAGAAGGCCAGAGCCCTACTTGCATGGAAAGCTAGATCTGACCGCGTTAAAAACAACATTAGCGAGCTTATTATTAATGATGTTGGGGACAAGTCTAAGGATATAGAAGATATAAAGAACTGTCTGCTCTCCCTTTTTTCAAATTCATATAAAGAGAACACATGTCCCTCACAACATCAAATACGGACTTGGCTGAGCACCAAAACTCTATCCTCCCTCTCGCAAGCAGGTAAAGATCTTCTGGATTCCCCGATCTCTTTAGATGAGATAAGAACTTAAATTAGGTTATCAAAAAAATAAGAAAGCAGCTGGCCTGGTCACCCTCCCAAATGAGGTATATAAACATCTGGCCGGAGAGGTTACACCGGACTTGGGAATTCTCTTTCAGTCAATTTACAATCGTACAGGGAAAGTCCCTAGCTCATGGAGAGAGGCAACTATCGTTTTAATACCTAAGGCCGGGAAGGACCCCCTGAGAGCAGACTCCTATCGTCCGATCTCCCTGCTAAATTCCGACTATAAAATCTTTATGGGTATATTAGCAGGGAGATTAGCGAAACTGGCTCCCGGATTGGTCAATTCTGATCAAAAGGGATTTATCAACGGACAATATATACAGGAGCAAACGCAGCTTCTTATAGGTAATATCGATCTCGCAATAGCAAGAGTAGAACCCTTGGCTGTAATCGCCTTAGATGCCGACAAGGCATTCGAAAGAGTTTGCTGGTCATATCTTTGGGAGGTACTAGAAGTAATGGGCTGTGGGCCCGTGTTTATTTACACCTTAAGACAATGTCATGAGGGTACCTCAGCTAAAATCTGGATTAGCGGTTCACTCACTCCTAGTTTTGAGACACAGCGGAGAACAAGGCAAGGGTGCCCTTTATCACCCTTATTGTTTGACTTATATATAGAGCCGTTGGCCAAGGCAATAAGGTTAGATGATCAAATCCTCCCTTTTAAGTCTCAGCAGTATTCGTCAAAAATAGCACTGTATACGGACGATATTATCCTCTATACCAGCGACCCAGCAGTAACCATCCCGAGGGTCGAGACTCTCTTGGGGGAATTCGGCTTAATTTCAGGCTATCTGGCCAATTCTTCCAAGACGGAGGTAATGTGCTGGAATATCGAGCAGTGGAGGGGACAGGCCAGTACGGAATTTAAATATCTAGGCATCATCATAGTTAGGGAATTGTATAAGATTGCTCCTTTGAATTTGGGGAAAGTTACTAAGGAGTTAGACCGTCTGTTCGCTAGATGGAAGAATCTCCGCTTAACTATATTTGGTAAGGTAAACTTGGTCAAGATGACCATCCTTCCCAAACTGACCTATATTTTTAACGCCATCCCCCTGCCATTCCCCCAGCAAGGTTTTAAGAAAATACAGAGTAAGATCGGGAGTTTCATATGGGGAGACAAAGGAGTGAGACTTTCATGGAAGTAACTAAGGCGGGGGTTGGTCAAGGGCGGGCTAGCTCTTCCAGACATCAGCTGGTACTTGGTAGCATTCCAATTTAAATCTACTCGGATGCTTCTGGCAAAACCAGCAGGCTCAGCGTGGGGAGCTTTGCTTGGAGAACTGGTTAAGAACGAGTGCGGCGGTAGCACAGAAGGGTTTCTCTATAAATTTGGGTCTTTGAAATTCTTCAAAAAAGTACGCTTGAAGGTCCTAAAAAATGCACTTGAAATCTGGTTTAAAGTAAGGAATAGGTGCAGGATAAGTTACTATTCGGACCTTGGCCCTGTTTGGGACTCCCCGGGGACCCCTCTATGTCTTAAAGATGGGTTGGCTGTACCTATTAGGAGAGCTGGAGTCTCTATTTGGTCAGATCTGGGCGATATAAATGGTAGACATCCATGGGAGGCTTTAAGAGCAAGGATAGGTCCTGGTATATCCAAGTTTAAGTTTTTGCAATTAAAATCTTGGTTTGAGGCGGAGAGCGGGGGGGGATAACGGGCGACTGGAATACAGAGCTTCTTTTTTTATCACCACAACCATTGAACAAAGAAGTTTCAATTTGGTATAGGAAACTGGTAAAAGCAGACGATCAGAATATTTCAACACAGGCCTCCATGTGGAATCAATCTCCCTTTGAGTCCACAATAGGGGATCTCCTGGAACCTTCTCTGAAACTTCTGTACAAATTCACAAAATCATCAGCCAGTTTAAAGAAGAATCACTTCTTTGTCACCAATAGAATATACTACACCCCAGCAAAAATCGCGAAATTTGCCCCAGCCCCCGAGCCGAAGTGTTACAGATGTATGGCTCCTAAAGCCGATGACATCCATGTTTTCTTTGAGTGTCCCGCATTGGATTTGTTTTGGAAAGGGATTGGGAACTTTCTTTGCCGGAATTTTGATTTGAATATAGTGGTAAATGGGTCTTTGGTCTTTTTCGCCGACGACTGCGTTCCAACAAAGGACCTGCAGTGAGGGATAAAGGACTATTACTATGTCTTATCTTGTTGGCACATAGAGAAATCTGTGTGAAGTGGAAAGACCCAAGCCCCCCAAGAACGGAAGAATGGCTCAAATCAGCATTGGCAATGGCCTGCCTTGACCTGGCCGGTCCCAGCAGTACTGGGACAAATCTGTGGCAACCTCTCATTAACATGGGCCAAGATCTAAGGTTGCTTAGGTAATTAACAGTGCAGGTACCCGGTCCTATGATTACACCTTAACTCTGACGAAAGGAGTTGGTCGGGACACCTAAGCAGTTGCAGTTTGCCAGAGGGAGCCCAGAGCCACAACAACGGCTGTAACACTCTGCTATAAGCTTATAGATGAGATGAGGACAAAAACATTTTTTTTTTTTTAAAGAGAAGGGCAGGCTGCAGGGAATTCGGAAGTCAGCAGCAGGGATAATTCCTCCTGTAAAGATACAACCCACATATCTCCTGTCCTTAAGTCTTTCCACTAATTATTGGTCACAAGAAGATCTCCATTCAAGCTATTATGCATACTCACAGATCAATAAACACTTGTAGACTAAAACTCAACAAATACTTCCACCTAGGAACATATGTTCAAGGTTAGAACCACATATAACAATTCCAGGGCTGATAGTTCCACTTTCTCCATAGTGGCTGTCAAAGGATGGGATTCCCTTCAAGCAATGATAAGAGCCTCTGACAGCTACCTAGGATTCTGGCGGTTAAGAACTGGTTATCCCCTATGTGATTACCAAGGAGCAGACCACTGACAGATGCCCATGCACTAACTGTATGATAACAAGGGAAATACCTCAACACTGTCAGTGGACAAACTCCTTACCACAAGTCTTGTTAGACAGGAGCTTAACAGAAACCCTTGAACTTCTCAACTAGACAGAAATACCCAATGTACCATTTTACACTATGGAGATGTTGAGTATGAAACGGAGATGTATAGACAGATTTGATATCAATGAATGCATATAAACACCTTTGGTTGTCAAACCTATTGTCCAAGATGAGAGTATATGTGGCACCATGCACAAGAAATGGCCATGCATTCTTAAGATCATACATAATTAATCAGTATTAATTCTCTCTTCATAGGTCATCTTTCCCTATCAAACTCCCCTTACTTACTCTACCCTTCTTATTCACCTTTTACTACATGGTATGAATCTTCTTCTAATACATCTGTGCTCTTCAAAAATAATTTGCACAAATGCAGAGATCTCCTAACAGTAATCACTTTCCAGTCAATATATTGTATGTAATCACATAATTCTGAATCAAAACCTGTCATTCTAATACCCCAAACCGCTCCCAGGATGCTTGTTTTCTCTCCAGGGAGGACCTGGCCTGGCAGTTTAGGCTGGACTGTTCCCATGAGGAGCAGGGTCAAGACTGATTTGCATATGGTTGGGTTTAAATTAGAATGGAAAGGGGAGCAAAAAATGATGGATCTCATCCCCAGATCACTGTACTGGGGTGAATGTTTGACATTGTTCTGCATTCTGTCCATTAATTGTTGTTTTTGCATTTGTCACCCTGAGTGGGACAGGTATGCCCAGATGTGAGTCCCGTGCTCTCCATGCCACTGGAGTCAAGCTAGACTGGCTGATGAGGGGTAATACCACCAAAACCGGTCCCAGTATGCTTGTTTCCAGTCCAGGAAAGACCTGGCCATGCAGTTCGGGCTGGACTGTTCCAATGAGGAGCAGGGTAACGACTGATTTGCATATGGCAAGGTTTAAACTGGGATGGCATGGGAAGCAAGAAAACAATCGATTTAGGCCCAGATCTTTGTACTGTTGTGAATGGTTGGGTTGAAACTGGCCCTTTTTGCAGGGTCATCCCAGAAGTTTTTGCCTTTCTCCTGCATTTTTCCAGACCTTTTTTGTTGGTTTTAGGACTCTGGGCACTTTACCACTGCTGATCAATGCTAAAGTGCATGTGATCTCTTATGTAAACTTGGTAAGATGGGTCTACACCTGTCTGGCATATTTGTAATTTACCTGTAAGTCCCTTGTACAGTGGCATCCCATATACACAGGTCCCGTAAATCAAATACTACTAGTGGGCCTGCAGTGGTGCTTGGACCACCCACCAAAGTAGCCTTTCAAACCTGTCTCAGGGCTCTGTCACTGCAGGAACTGCATGTGCAGTTTACTGCTGCAGTGACATGGCACTTAAAGTGTTTGCCACGTATGAAACTCCTGTTTTAGTACATATAGGTCAGCGCTAAGCTATGCCCTACGTAGCCCTATGGGCAGGGCGCTGTTTAGGTAAGAGGTAGAGCATGGGCCTTAACTGTGTGGCATGTCCTGGTAGTGACAAACAGCCTATTTGCTTTCTCACTACTGTGAGGCTCCCCTATGATAGGTTTCTATTGGAAATGCCATGATATGTGCTTCAGCTGTAATTTCTGACATGATAGGGGTAGCGTGGCCAAGCTTGGTATGTTTGGAATAGTGGTAATAAATCCTGCTTATTGGTCAAAGCGGATTTGTTCTTACTATTTTAGAAATGCCACTTTTAGAAGTGGGCATTTCGGTGTGCTTATGACTCTTTGTCCCCTACCTGGTTGAGTATTCAACGCCTGGGAGAAGGAGAAAGGGGTGTGCATTCAATCTAGGCAGTCACAAGTGGGGTTTAGGTGTGTCCCGCCTTACCTCAGTGACTCAGCGCTTGGCTGAATTGATTAGGCTGCATTTAGAATGGTGGCAGGAGTTTCCTTTGCACCTGAATAGACCTGGTCTGCATTTAGAGTGGTGGGAGGAGTTGCATCAGCACCTGAATAGGGCTGTGTCTGACTTTCACAATGCTGTCTTCGCCCCCCTTGTAGTGTGTCTGGAGTCAGGGCCTGGGATTGAATGGGGGTGTTGTGAACTTCTAAAAAGTGGTTGAAGTGCACCCAGAGCAAAGACCTTTGGACTATAAGTACAGGGGCTGTGACCCCATGATTTTGGAGTGGCTCAACAGACTGCACCTTGCCAGGGAATCATCATTGTACTTGATTGCTTTGAGTACTGTCCCTCTACCTGCTGGGCTGAGAGGGCAGCAACTCTTGCTACAGAAAACTTTGTGCTGGCCTGCCTGCGACCTGTGGTTGGTGCTGCGAGTGTTCTCCCAGGAGCCCCAGCATAGGAGGAGCGCTGGTGGCTTCCCCATGTCCCTACAACCAGAGCGCATGGTGAGAGCTTTTGGTCAACCTGCAGGAAGCACTTGTAGAGCACAGTATTTTTCCTTTGTGTTTGGAGAAGTGCCTGAGGAGCCCTCTTGTATACCGACAGCACGTGTAGTGCTGCACAGTCCAAGTGGTTCTGGAGGGATAGGAGGGGAGAGCTGAGGAGTAAGAAGTGTTCTCCCTCTCCCTACTCCTGACTGCTGTTAGGTGAGCATGAAGGTTGCCTGCCCGGGAGTCACGGCCACTGTGAAATCCATGAAGAGGTGAGGGTTGGGAAGAGGAACTCCGCTAACGCCATGTAGTGGTGAGCAGGGCCGTGTGACCAGAAGGAGACCTGAGGAGGAAGTCTGCAATACAGTCATTGCCCAAACCATTGGAGGAAGCCAGAGGCTCGCAGAATCCAGCCACACAGGAGTTCCTTTGCACCAGGGGTGAGCGAGTCCCGGTACGGCTCTGCCGCACTGAGGGTGGCAGTCCACCGAGGTTAGAGGTAGAGTCATCCTACTGCTTCCAGCTGGGCTGCTTGCTTGTGGCCAAAAAGCCCTTTTTCGAGGGGAGGTCTCCCTGCCAACATGGGCAGTGCAGGTGCCTGCATTCCTTGTTGCACCAATGTGGGCACCCTCACTGTAATTTGGGGAGTACAGGGTAAAGCCTGCAAGAAGGCCCCGCGTTTTCTTCGGTTGGCTGTAAACATGCTGTTATGAACCCCAATGTGCCCCAAAATAGGCCTAGGTAGTTACATAACCTTTTACCTACATTTGTCCTACCTTGCTCTACATAACGAATATATGACGATATTCCGCAATCCAACATCCCGCATACCATCACTCCGCAATTTTTATAACGCGGGACTATTACTCCGCAAAGCCATCATTCCTAAAACTTTTACAACGCATATGACTTTATCACGCATGCCATTATAACGCAAATACATGTGTGGTAAAGTCATATACATTGTAAAAGTACATTATTAAAAAATTATATATATGTTTGTATATATGTGTATATCAAGACACCGCCGGGTGTCGAAACGCGTAGCGATAATTTTTGGAATAAACTGGTGAAACCTTTCCCTCTCTAAGTGTGCATTGGATTCCTTTTTGGTTTTTGCAATATATATATATATATATAAATATATATAAACACAATCTCAGTATCTCTCGCCAGGAGCCCAATCTCTGGATACCAACGGCGCAGAAGAAGAGAGGAAAACCCACAGTGCAGGTGAGCAGTGGTTTTTATTCAATAACGTGGAAGGCCCACCTCGACATAACGTTTCGGCCTGCACAGAGGCCTTGATCACATGACGCAGGGGGGAGGGAAGGCAAAATTTAAAGTGCAAGTGCAAAGTACTTTAAGCCGTGATTGGTTGCCTGAATCACATGTTTTCATTATGCAATGATAGACATAGATGACATATTGCTAGGCTGCTAGACACATTACGGGATAATCCCCATTACAAAACGCCGTTTAAAAAAAACCTGTACATGTGCAAAATAATCAAGTCTCAACATTGTGTTTTTTATGTATGTATGTACAAACAGTTACTAGTATCAATTACACAGAATTAATTTTATTCTGTGAATAAAGTGCATTCTGAAAAGTACATCACAATAAATATATACTTAATGAATTTCCCAAATATATACAAGCTAGATAAAACGGCCATACAAAAATTAAAATGCATAAATGCGATTGAACCAATGATATGAGAAGCGACTTGATATACATAAATATGAATATAAAGTGCACATGAGGTTCTGATTTTGGTCTTGGGGAGATAATAGCTGGTCAAATACATTATTGCAGCCTCCATGATCAGAACAGGGATGATAATTGAGTCACCTGACAAGCCTACTCACAAAACATGTGCTAGTGCAACCAGAAGTGACAGTGAGATAGTGATTAATAACACATCATTGTTTTTTATTTCTTTACTTTTCCTCTTACTATTTGTTTTATATTTACACACCATAGCCTAATCCTAGACTATGATATTTAACTGTGTCGTCAACTTGGCTTATCAGATGTAGGACCATCGATATTCAACCAGTTTAAAGTCCTACCGGTACAATTCATGCTAAGAGTAAAAGCAAAGGGGAATACAGAGCATGGATGAGGAGCAAATACTATTTGGCAACCAGACAGTTAGGAGGGAGAGTGGAGTTCAAAGACATGTATAAAAATCCTCCGTGGAGTTAAGACCTCCTGGGGCTTTGCTGTCCATTTCCAAGATATACCTGGTCTCCAACTTTCTTAGTAACCCCTCTCTATCTCCTCCTCTTCTCAGGGGACCAACCGAGTCAATGGCGTAGTATTTCAGAAGTGCACTGTTGTTATTGTGACACTCTTTGAAATGGCGTGCTACTGGATACGCAGAGTCATTGGTATTAATAGCACGTATGTGCTGGAGTATCCTCTTATGTACCTGCAGCTTGGTACTACCAACATACCGCAGGCCACAGGGACACTCCAGCACATAAACCACGTAGTCATTTTTGCAAGTCAGTTGTTTATTGATCTTGCGTGTGGTAGCAGAAAAGGGAACAGTGTATTCCGATTTATTAACACCATGGAGGCAGGCCTTGCAGCTGGAGCATTTTCTAAAGCCCTTGCTTTTATCCAGCCAGTTTTTTCGAGTAGCCACCTCAGGACTTGGCTTAACCAAAGCATCCTGCATAGAATATGCTTTCCTAAAGGTGATTAAGGGCTTGGCCGGCATTTTACCTCCAATATTGGAGTCACATTTGATGAGGTCCCAATACTTAGTGACAATTTTTCTAAGTACGCCATGTTGCCTGTTGTAAGACCAAATAAGTTTCACTGGTTGTTCTTTAATTCCTGTAGAAGTGGGTTTTTGATTCCGTTCCAACATCTGATTGCGGGGGAAAGCTTTGGCCTTGCACATCGCCCTGTCAATCTCAGTTCTCTTGTAGCCCCTAGCTAGGAACCTGATCTTGCTGGCCTCCTGTGCTAGGTTACATTGGACATCAGTGCTACATAACCTCCTTATTCGCAGCATCTCCCCATAAGGTATGCTGCGAATAAGATGGGCAGGGTGATGGCTGTTGGCATGGAGCACCGTGTTTCCTGCAGTAGGCTTCCTGAAAAGTTTAGTCTGTAATTTCCCCTGACAAGACTCGATAGTGATGTCTAGAAAATGTACCTGATCCTGGCTGATATCTGATGTGAACGTCAGATTGAAATTATTGCAATTGAGAGTGTTTATAAATTGCTCAGCCTCTGGACGAGTGCCACACCAAATTAAAAACACATCGTCGATATAACGATACCAACGAACAATTGAACTTGCAGCGATGTCAGAGTGCTCACCATAGAGGACCTGTCTCTCCCAGTAGCCCATATGCAAACAGGCATAGCTGGGAGAGAAACAGGCCCCCATGGCAACACCCCTGACCTGCTGGTAATACCTGTTGTTAAACATAAAAAAGTTATGATTCAGACAGAAAGTGATCATGGACAAAACCATACGATTGTGCTCAGCCATCATCAATGGTCTCTGACCGAAATAAAAATCAACAGCTCTAATACCATCTAGGTGAATAATGCTGGTGTACAAAGATGTAACATCAAGTGTAATTAACCACCAACTTGGATCCCAATCTATGTCATTAATTTTTCGAAGGGAATCATTCGAATCCTAAACAAAAGATGGTAAATTTTGCACATGTTCTTGTAAAAACGAGTCTACATAGATAGTCGTGTTTTCCAGTAACCCCCCACATGCTGCAATAATGGGTCTTCCTGTATATATATACACTTTTTTATTTAATTAAAACATTTATTCTTTTAAATTGCATTATTCATATTATAATTTTTTTATTTGTTTTATTACCGTTTACACCCTAAAAACTAATCCCACCCTGGCCCCTTTAAATACCCCTGCACCCCATAATCATAACCCACCCTTACTCCTTAAAATACCCCAACACCCTTAACACTAACCCATCTTAACTCTATAAATATACCCTGCACCCAAAAACCCAAACCTATCCCTGAACCCTTAAAATACCCCTGTACCCCAAAACCCAAACCTATCCCTAAACCCTTAAAATACCCCTGTACCCCAAAACCCAAACCTAGCCCTAAATCCTAAAATACCCCTGTACCCCAAAACTCAAACCTAGCCCTGAACCCTAAAAATACCCCTCTACCCCCTCTACCCCAAAACCCAAACCTACCCCTGAACCCTAAAATACCCCATACACCCCAAAACCAAAACATACCCCTGAACCCAAAAAATACCCTTGTACCCCAAAACCCAGACCTAGCCCTGAACCCTAAAAGTACCCCTGTACCCCAAAACCCAAACCTAGCCCTGAACCCTAAAAACAGCCCTGTACCCCAAAACTCAAACCTACCCCTGAACCCTAAAAATACCCCTGTACCCCCAAACCTACTCCTGAACCCTAAAATACCCCTGTACCCCAAAACCCAAACCTACCCCTGAACCCTAAAATACCCCTGCACCCCAAGACCCAAACCTAGCCCTGAACCCTAAAAATATTCCTGTACCCCAAAACCCAAACCTAGCCCTGAACCCTAAAAATACACCTTTACCCCAAAACCCAAACCTAGCCCTGAACCCTAAAAAGACCCCATACCCCAGAACCCAAACCTAGCCCTATACCCTAAAAATACTCCTGTACCCCAAAACCCAAACCTAGCCCTGAACCCTAAAAATACCCCTGTACCCCAGAACCCAAACCTAGCCCTGTACCCTAAAAATACCCCTGTACCCCAAAACCCAAACCTAGCCCTTAAGCCTAAAAATATCCCTGTACCCCAATACCCAAACCTATCCCTTAACCCTTAAATACCCCTGTACCCGTAACCCAAACCCACCCTTAAAATACCCCTGAACCCCTAAAACATATGCCCCAACACCCCCAAACTAAAACCATATACTTACCTTAAACTTAAATTTTAAAAACATATGCTTTTACCATTCATGCATTTACAACGAATTTCGCTGTAAAAGCATGCGTGGTAAAAGCATATAAAATGTAATGGTATGCGTTAAAAAAGTATTGCGGAGTAATGGTACTTGCGTTGTAATGGTATGAGGAGTGAAGGTATGCGGAGTGAAAGTTGCGGAGAGAAGGTGTTTTACCCTAGATAACAGGTCTGGCGCTGACCCTTTACTTAAATAGGTGCTGCAAAAATGTTGTGTTGTTTTCTCCCAAAACTAGTCCAATTTATTATGCATGAGGATTCTCAGTATCACAGCAGGATTGCCATCTTCTGCATAAAAACTTAGTATAAGGGTCACCACTATCATCATCCTTGGCCAACATGCCCACAGTACCATGACACATCTAGGTAGAACACCTGATGGTACCTTTCGGGTATATAAGTATCACATCTTTGCTGGGCAAGGAGAGGAGAAAAAGCTTCCATGCTGACACGCGACACTGAATTCCCTGGTTCAATAAATGTTTATTGAAAACGTTCCCACCATTTATTCTGAGTATCTCTCTGAGAGTGAGTGAGCACGAGTGACTGAGCGAAAAGCATTGTATTGTTTCCACGATCCCTGAGGGGTCAGGGTTGTCATGTTCGATAGTTGCCAGACACTACTCACTCCTTGGTAAGGTTGTGAGGCTTCTAGTAGCACTGTGAGCTAACTGGTCTACAGACTAACATACCCTCTGGGGGTTCCTGGAATAAGTCTGGACACCAATCCTTTAGTTTATGTTGTCTAAACGTGCAGATCCAATAAATATTTGTAGGAACTAAATGACAATGCTGCATTGATTTCAGCAGCTGCCCTGCACGATCCCCGGCAGCTGCCCCAGTGGCACATACATTTGGGGCATTTGAACCAGTCTCCCAGGACGGGAAGCAAACTTCGATGGCGGCCTGTTCTTGGTAAAGCCATACGGTACCGTATTACGTTTACTAGGCACAAAGGTGCCTATGAGCGCTTCGCTGGAGCCTTCATTACTGTATAACATGTAAGAAAGAGCACAGAAATGCAGGCCTATCGTTCTGCTGTTTTTATGCCCTGATGTGGTTGGATATGTTGGTTTACATTGCCAAGATTTGCCTAATGTGTACAGTGATTGTGTAGAGTGTTGTCTTTCATAATGCTTCATGACAGATGCACCCATAAGTATTTATTGAGTGCACTAACTTGTAACGTTATGACCATTGTCTGATGGCAAAGTGATTTATGTTATGTTATGTTATGTTAGCTGTTTTTGTACCGCGCACAGCTGCCCCAGCGAAGGGGCGTCCTGGCGCCCAGAGAGGTAAACACAACATTGCAAATATTGGCCAGAAGTTTTTATTAAAATTTTTTATTAAAAAGTACAGTTTTAATGGCACGTCTAAACTGGAGTAGGTCTTCCAATGCTCGAATTTCAGCAGGAAGAGAATTCCAGAGTTTTGCGGCTACCACTCGAAAAGAGCGTCCACCGGTCCTACTCAATAGAAAACGTGGAACAACAGAAAGATTCTGACCCATCGATCTCAGGGGACGAGAGGGAACATACGGGGTCAGTAGATTCATCAGCATGGGGGGGCTATGCCTTTTAAAATTTTAAAAGCCAGACAGAGCACCTTAAACTCGATCCTTATACTTATGACCTAAATGATGTCATGACAATCCCATGGTTGGCAAAGTGATTTATATGATTGTGGTCTATTGTGTTTTATGCACAATACAAACGTTATTTGTATAAAACTTTGTGTGGAGTCTCTTTTTGTGGTGTGCCTGGTGTGTCATTGGTGTGTGAGTGTGTTGTACAAACGCTTTACGCATTGACTCTGGGATAAGCCTGACTGCTCTGCCAAGCTACTAAGGGGTTGAGCAGGGATTATCTTGTGTGTGTTACTTCCTTACCCTGTCTACAGTGGTGGGTTCTGCCTGACTTAGGTGCATATTCCAGACAGCCAGAAACCCCATTTCTAACAGTTTGACATTGTTCAACATTCTGTCCACCGATTGTTCTTTTTGCATTTGTCACCCCATATGGGACCAGTATGCCCAGACTTGGGTCATGTGCTCTCCATGCCACTGGAGTCAAGCTAGTGTGGCTACTCCAAACCCGGTCCCGCGATGCTTGTTGTCAGTCCAGGGAAGACCTGGCTTGGCAGTTTGGGCTGGACTGTTTCCATGGGGAAAAGAGTCAAGACTGATTTGAATATCGTTGGATTTAAACTGGAATGGCTTGGGGAGCAAAAGAACAATTGATATAGGCTCAGATCTCTGTGGTGAATATTTGAATTTTTGCAGTTGTCACTCCGAGTGGGACAGGTATGCCCAGATGTGGGTCCAGTGCTCTCCATGCCACTGGAGTCAAGCTAGCCTGGCTGATGAGGGGTAATACTCTGGTATCGGTCCCAGGATGCTTGTTTCTGGTCCAAGGAGGACCTGGCCTGGCAGTTCTGGCTGGATTGCTCCTAAGCCTGGGAGGAGTTCGCAGAGTTCTGCTTTGAGGAACTCTTCGAAGTGCAAAAAAACTCAGCCGCACAACACGGAGCTTCGCAAGTGGTGGAGTATGTTGGATAAATGCTGTTTGATGTGATTTTCAGTGCCAGGTGTTTGTCTTTCCCTGTGCAATCATTGCAAAGGGTGCCATGCACAGCGCAAGCGGGCACTGCTTGTTGTCTACCACTCAAGTAGATTTTTACTCGAGCTGCCGCTTTCTCAACATGAACGGACAGTTTCTCAACATGAATGGTCGCGAGCATAGGCGACCACTCGCAATGAGATGTCTGACCACCTGGTTTGAGAAATCTGGCCGTGAGATTGATTTTCCATGCTGGTGCCCGCCAACTTGATGCTGACGATGGCAAACGAGGAAAAATCTCGCCGGGAGGTGGATTTTCCTCGCTCGCACTTGCCAACTTGACATTGACGAACTAGAGCGAGGAAAACGTTTTTCTGGACTCCGCAAGCTCTGCATAATGCAGAGTGTGGAAATCTTCACAAACTCTGCAAGCGGATCGGTGTTCACCGCCTAGACCTAATTAGACATAATTGCTCCAGTGATGAGCAGAGTTAAGACTGATTTGCATCCCCTTTGGGCACATGGTGGAAGGGGGCCTTCGTGTTTGTATGTGTGCTGCAGTATGCCACGGGATCAGGGACATGATCCAGGGTCGTTGTGGGTGTGCAGTGTGCTACACATGATTGTGCATGTGTGCTCTTGTGCCCATCTACCCCGGTCTCCCCAGTCCCTGATCGTTACTCACCCTGTTGATGTTGTGTCAGGTCATGTAGAGCTGTGTCCGGACTCCCAACTCCTTGCACCGTCTCCACACTGATGACTGTGGCCACCGTTTCCTCCAGCTCCGTCTGTGGCGCAGGACTCCCACCTCCAGTCGTTGTGGCTGCCTTCCTGTTAGCAGCGGGTTTCACTTTGGTTTTGCTTTTCACATCATGCCAGTGCCTCTTGACCTCCTCCATTGACCTCCTTGACACTCCGACAGCATTCACGTTGTTCACAATGGACTGGCATGTTTCCGTTTGTGTTGCCAATGGCATGGTGGAGGTGACGAACAGTTGTTGTTAGTGTTCTCTCACCTGTGACAAATACCCGGTTTTCCTGTAGACTGAACCCCGTCTTCCTCTTCCTCTTCTCCTTGACCTTCCCTGACCCCGAGGTTCCTTGCTGGTGGTCTGTGGAGCTTGTGGGGTTCGCATTAGACTCTGAGCTCGGTCCGGGGGCATGGTGCTACGCAGTTAAATATTGTCCCCTTATTTTTTGTTCTGCTTTTATGGTTCATTTTCCCGCATGGTGTGTGGGAATTGCAGGCCTGTTGCTGGTTATCGCTGATTTTTGTATCGCGATTGACCTCATCGCTACTATTTTCGTGTTCATGTTTCGCATTTTTTTCGGCGGCCCGTTAATTTTAATGCGGTCATTTGACGCATTATTGTGAGACTATCGCATGGTACCGCCGTGTTGAGAATACAACGTTAACATCGGGTTCTTTTCCCACAATAGACTGCGATGTGGAGAGTTGTGTTAAGCTAATTTGGCAATAATTATCACACGTTATTGAGAATATCCCCCAATGTTTATTTGATAGGTACATAAACTTAATATTCCAGATATCAAGAATAAAAAAGTTCAGTATTTATTTTTTTAGCTTTATATAGCTGTAGATAGACAAGTTGCGTGCATAGGTTAACTCAAGTTAAATGCGAGGATACGTGTGCCAAACACAGTAAAAAAAGTAAAAGTACAGCATTACAATAGTGAGGACAATCAAAAATAATTACATCCGTTCTGTGCATGCGATCTATCTTATTTCTCCGTCGCATGGAAACGTTCAATCTGGTTGCTTATCAATTGCATTATTGAAACTGAAAACAAAGTCAACTTCCAGAATTATATCCACAGCGTACATTCACCCTTTGATAGACAGGCCATGTAATCACCAATGGCCTTCAGATAAGCTGAATTTCTGAGCCAGCAGAAGCTTTTTAAGTAGATCAGCATTGATCTGTAATCCTCGGGGCACGAGGCATTTTATTTGTTGTTAGAAGCATCACAAGTCTTTCACTGCCAGAGCACAGTGGACATTCATCATTCAATATAAAAAACGAAATTTAGTTTTTTTGGAGAAACATTTTCCACCCTGGTTCCCAGGAGTCGGCTTTAAAATTCAGTCTGAATGTTGCAGTGCCCTGACCCTTCCGGCAAAGAGAAAGCAGCCCCACCCGCGCCTGATATGGAAAGTCTGACATGTTACCTTCAATTATCTTGGATGCAATTGCACAAACATTTTTTGTATATTGACGCTAGAATGACGTTGGAAAGATAATGTTACCCAGAATAGAACTGTCAAAAGCAACCTGGTTTCAGGACATAAGGTTAGATGGCTCAGTGACAATATAACATAGATGGAGGCAATTTTCCACATAAATATTTGCATAGTCCGTAAGGTTTGTAATTAACTCAATGTATTTTATTAACTTGCTGTTATTATTAGTTTGTGATTCATCATATATTTTTCTCGCTGATATTTCTTTAAATATTTTGTTTGTCTCTTAGATCCGTTTGTAAAGAGCTCCCTCAACTTGACTGGTATGTAGAACGCACTATAGAAAAAGCTGGAATAAATAAATACATGTAACTTTACATTAGAAAAATAAGTGTTGTCTCATAGTAATTCAACGAACTATCTGCAGAGCTGACAGCAGCTGTTACTCAGGCGTGCCTGTTGGGACCCCAGGTTTCTATCGCACTGTTGAAGAGGCAGCTTCTGCCTGCTTTACTATTCGGACTTCTTACTCCTTGTTAGCCCTACAGGCCCTCACAAGTTTCCTAGAACCCTTCTATTTTTTACTGAGAGGCAGAAATGGGAAGTTTACCTGCCCTCCCCCATCACCAGGACATCGTCAAGGATGGAAATGCCAGTTAAGGCTGCACTATCATGAGTGGGACAGGCCTCATGAAGTACCTGGTCACCAGCCTTCATTTCTACTTGGGGCATGAAGTCCTATTGCTGACGGCTCATCTCCCTCTGGTGCATTGGAGGCTCAATCCTTCACATTTCATACTGGAATGGGAGGTAGGAGTAAGGCCAGTACATGCACACTGTTAGAAATTAGATTTCTGGTTGGCTGAGGTATGCAGTCAGGTCAGGTCAGGCAGGAACCACCACTCTTGTCAGAGTAAGCTAAATACATACTAAAAGATAACCTGTACTCACTTTTTGGTAGCTTGGCACAGAGCAGTCAGGGTTATCTCAAGAATCAATGAGTAAAGTAGTACCCCACACAGACGTAGGACAATAGAGAATATTTATCTGAGCAAAATAGGACCTAAATGACAAAAAACAATCAGTAGAAGTCAATATATGAATTTTTAAAGATTAAATGTCAATGTTAACGTAAGTTTTATTCGACAGAAATGTCTCAAAAGCTGGGTACAAAAAAAGTCAAATTTCACATTTTAAACAATGGCTAATAAAACTGGGTGGATAAATAAAAATAAAAATAATGATACAGCAAAGTATGTATTAAAATAGAGTAGAGATTTAAAAATGTCAAAAAACATGCACACTGTATTATTATTATATGTTAGAACAAATAAATAATAAACAATTTAAAAAGTTCCATTAGGACTGGAACATAATTCATTATCGTCAACGGAGAAAGCCTTCCTTCATTGATTTGCTGGAATCTGTTTAGATCTTATTATCCACATCCATCTTTAAAATATTGCCATTGATACTGCATTCAGTACTGATGGATCGGTACATAATATGCTCATAGCTACACTCGACAAGTGAGTACCCATGTTTCTGCAAATAGGTGCCAGCCAAGCTTTACGAGGTGCAACATACGCAGGGCATACAAACAACAGGTGTGCATGTGTTTCTTCCGAGTTAATGAAGTTTGGACATTTGTCATCGATAGTGGCAAACCATTTAGCAGTGAAAGACTTCAGGGGTAAGCATCCTGCTCTAATCTGGAAATACAGTTTGCGGTCTAGCGGCTTGGAGATTACATCCCAATAATCCTCAACAGCCGGGCTTGATTTTATTTGCAAGAACTTTCCTGTCAGTGTGGTAGCATCAATTTTTCTGTTGGACTCTTGTACAGTCAGTTCCCAATACCTTTGCTTGATTAGAAATTTTTTATGGGAACTGGGTGCTGTTAAGGGCTTCCCACAATGATAGCATTCCCATGCGGGTTAGGGAGCTTCTTATGGCACGCAACCAACTAATTTTGTGGAAGTGATCAGCCTCCATTATGTCTTTAAGGCCTTCTGTGAAAAAGGCCAGTTCTGGCGTGCACCAGGTTCTGCGCCAATCAAGAATAGGGCGTAATCTTGCTAGATCAGCTATTGCTTTTCTGCCTAGATCATAATGCAGGGGGGCTAGGGTGTACTTTGGGGTAGGCTTGTGATGCCTCAGAAGAACCTATTCACAGATGCAACAAGTGGGAACAGTTTCTTAAAACCCCATAACTCGGTACCATACAGGACTGAGCTCAATATCTTGGAGCTATAGACCTGCAGCACCGGGATAAGAGGCTTAGTCAATGATGTTTTAAGTTCCTTGATCATGACACCAGCCAAATGCCTGTGCTTTAAGGCCATGGTGTCAATGTGTGGCCTCCAGCTAAGTCCTTTATGCAAGGTGATGCCTATATAAGTGAATGCATCTACCTGCTTTAGAGGTAGCCCATCCATTACCATGCCACTCTTAAATGACTTGTGCTGATTAAAGCTAATGAACATTGTTTTTGCTGTGTTAATTTTTACACCACTCAATGAGAAAATTCTTCAAAATGCTGCAGCGCACGATTTAACCCACTCAGTGTTTTAGATAATATAAGTGTGTCATCCGCAAACACTAATATTGGGTATTTTTTTACCTGCTAGAACTGGGGCGTCTGTGGGAAAGGAAGCTAAAAAAACTAACAATACCATTGATAAAAAGTGAAAATAATGTGGGTGCAAGGACACAGCCTTAGAGTACTCCCTTCTTCACTGGGAACGGGTCAGTCTTGTTTCCCTGAGTCCCCCATCGAATTTTGGTGAAGTTGTTTTCGTGAAGGCGAACGATTAGAGAGAGTAGTTCAAGGGACAGCCAAAGGTCTTGAAGTACCCTCCACAGTTTGGGACGTGAAACTAAGTTAAAGGCAGACTTAAGATCAACAAAGGCAGCATAAATGTGTAGATTAGTAGAAACCGGACGACCCGGTCAATAGTGCTTAGGTGAGCCCGGAAGCCTGCCTGGAGGGGGCTCAAGATATCATTATCATCAATCCAAGTTTGATTTTTTCCTACGACAAGTCATGCTACAACTTTCTGGATTGAATCTATAAGGCTTATTGGCCTATAGTTCCCAGGTAAGGATTTGTCTCCTTTTTTATTTATCGGAATAATCTCTGCCCCACCAGGTGTCCAGAATCGGGGCGCCATGGGTGATGGGGTTCGATAGGAGCATTATATACTGGCTCGATTTTACCTTGTCCTGCAAAAAGATGTCAGCGGGCACATTGTCAATACCTGGGGCTCTCCCACTAGTAATTGTGGTCAGTGCAATGTTTACATTTGCTAAAAAAACAGTATTGGATGAATTGGAGTGAGCACCCCAAGAAGGATCATAGTCCTTGTTGTCGTTGCCTGCGTATTGTTCTGAGAAAAACTTTACCCACGTTTCAGGATCCACATGATTTTGGGGAGACTGCATTACTCCACCTGCACTGCATTTTACCAGGCTCCAAAAGTGTTGCATATTTCTCTCACTACTTGCTTCTTTTAGATCCTGCCATGTTTTCTCGTTCCAGGCTTGTTTGCTAATAAGGTCACCTTCTTGTAAAGCTTCCATGTGTATTGGACTCTAGACTAGTCTCCTAATCCTATTGCCCCCCCACAGAGCTCTAAAAGGCTTGTTTGCACTCATTATTATACCAATGTGGCTGCTGTTTGTTTCCCTTCGCCTTAAACTGGAGGGGGATTTGAAAATATAAATGCATTCTTTCGAATTTAGGGGCATATTACCAACGATTAGCGAAATTTATCGCTAACAATGCTTAGCAACGAATTTTTTAACACTAAGCACCGCCTGAAATTATCGCAGAGATAACTTGCTATTAGCAAGGTTTATCTCAGAAGTGATAAAAATCCTCGCGCTAACTGCCAAATGAGAGATTATTGCTGGAAAACCAACGATAATCTCTCGAAGTTTGGCGTTAGCTTGATTATAGGGGCTCACAAACTTAGCCATGATATCCACCTTCCATAGGATATCATGGCTAAGTCAGGAAAATACCAGGTGTAAAAAAAGCAGTGCTAACCGCTGTTAGCGCTGCTTTTTTTTTATCACTAACAGGGTTAGCGAAATCCTTGATAATAGGAGAAATGTCACTTAACAACATTTCTCCTATTATTTTTCTCTGGAACGCCCCCTTTGCATCTCATTAGAGAAGCGTAGAGAAAAAGGGTGCTAACATGCGAATTTGTGTGTTAGCACCCTGTTGCTGATAGGGAGATAACTTTATCTCCACTTTCTTGGCTTTTAAAGCCAAAAAAGCGGAGATAAATCCCTTGATAATATGCCCCAGAGTGTTATGTAATAGTGTTATTTCTTTTGGTAGGTGGGAATCACAATGAGAGGACACCATCTCGGTTAGAGTATGTTCCAAGTCAGACTTGATGGCTGATAGTAATTCTGGTCATTCTCTTACCATTGGCCATTTAAGGAGTGGCATATCATTGGTCAGTGCCAGTTCACCTGTAAGTAATACGTTTGAAATTTGTGATTGCTCTTGTAAATCGTTAAATATGATCGTGGTACATAGTGGATTATGGTCGCTCTCAGTTCTGTCCATCACAACCATATCTTGTAAGGTATGCCTTCCTCCAGCTTAACGCTGGTAAGACAGAGGTACTGGTTGTGGGAAAAGAGACAGCAGCCTGGGGCGACAGATGGTGGCCGGAGTCACTCGGCAAACTGCCCGAACCAAAAAGTCTTGTGAAAAACCTTGGAGTATGGGTGGATTCCGCCCTTAACTTCACTCACCAAACAAAAAAGGTTGCTGCCACATGCTTCGGGATCCTACGGAACCATAAGCCGATCCTTAAGTTCTTTGACCCTCAGACGCGCCAACTCGTAGTGCAGGCAGCTATCCTCTCTTGGCTTGACTACGCAAGCTCGCTCCTTCTAGGAGTAAACATAGCTGAAAAAGCAAGACTGCAACGAGTTCAAAATGCAGCAGCAAGAGCTCTGACCGGCCTTCCCCGGCATCAATCACTAGCAAGAACACTAACCAAACTCCACTGGCTTCCAGTTGAGAAGAGGATACACTTCAAGACTTTATGTCTTACATTTAAAATCCTGAAAACCGCTTCTCCACATATGCTGAGTTCGCTATTAACACCGTATATTCCTCGGTGGAACCTGCGCTCGGAAGGACAGAACCTTGCAGTCGTCCCCCGTGTCAAGTTGTCACGAATGGGCGGCCGATCCTTCCGATATTTGGCAACCAATCTTTGGAATACCTTACCTCCTCAGTTCCACGGTCTGAATGACCTTCTGCCTTTTAGGAAAGCTTTAAAAACCCACCTCTTCTGCTAAAAATGTTTATGTTATATAAGTGGCAATTTACATCCGCAGCATCCCTCTCTCCGCATTGGTGTAAGCGCCGGGACGCCCCTTTGCTGGGGCAGCCGAGCGCTATAGAAATATATTTAAAATAACATAACATAACATGCCACATTTTTAAACTGATTAATATGTAATCAATACGGCTTGAATGATGGCCATTGCTAAACGTGTGTGCCCCTTGCTTATCAGATCTTGTTCTCCCATTAACTGCCCTTAAGCTGTGTTCAAGGCTTAGGTCCTTCATCTGTAATGCTGCCCCTGTCCATCTTTTCATTGGGGGTATTTCCATACAAGGAATGCCCCACTGCTCATTCTCCTCCCCCGCTGGATCAAATTCCCCGATGTCGAGGGGCTCAAAAGTTGTATTAAATGACCCCCTAAAACTATCAAGGCAGACCATGAGATGTTATGTAAGAGCTCATCTAGACCAGAGATAGTTTCCGACCTTCGTACCCTGCTACGCCCTCTAGCATAGATATTATAAATATCAATATTGCCTATATGCTGCACCCCAGGCAGACAGGCAAGAATATTGTTGCTTTCCGTCTACAGTGCTTTTCTGGTAAAGCCAATGCCCTGCCTAACCCAGACTGTGAGACCCCCCGAAGGGTGACCTTTTTTGCCTCGGATGGCTGGTTTAAAATAGTTTAGATAACCCAGATGATAATGTGGCTCAACTAATCAGGTTTTTTGAAAGATACATAAGTCACATTCCTCAACAAAGAAGTTCCAATCGGGGGAGACTCCCTTGGACCGCAGCCCAGAAATGTTCCATGATGAAATCACTAATCAACGTGGTGTTCGTTTGGAGAGTGGTAAAGGCCTGACCATTGGGGCAGTGGTCTCTGGGATGCAATATGTCTCATTTGCTACGTTATCAGCACAGGTCTTCTCTACCGGAATGTTTTCATCAGGGTACAGCAGAGAATAATTAGTGGGACGTACTGGAATATTGGCCTGAATGCTAGGGGCTGCTGGAGACAGGGTAGACCTTCAGTCAATCTCATTCAGTGGGGACCCATTGAATTGGAAGGATACATGGGGTGATCGATTTGTTTCTACTGCCATCTCAGGACCGTTATTCTTGAAACGTATTTTAGTATTAGCTAAGCGTTTGGTGCGTAAGTCAAAAGCCACCAAATGTTCCACCCGGTCATGGTGCGTGAGGGTAAGTGCAATCACAACGTGGGTATCCATATGCTCCTCGAAACTGGGTTGCCATTTGACCCCAGTAATGTCTACCCTTATGATGGACAGGTATCATCTCACTCTCCGTATCCAATGGATGCATTTGTTAACTAGAGAGCACTCGTCCTCTGTTTGTAACATGCTTTGGGTCTTTGGGACATTAACTAAATAAACTGTCTTTCTTACATCTGGGCTCCTAATTACACTATGTGGCGCTTGCGTGCAATTTGTCGAATGGCATGTGGGGCCTGTCCGAGGTCTTTCCACCTTACATTAATAAGTTGCGCTCTGCCAACCTTAAGTTGGCCTACCCCTCTCTGGTGACTAGAATGGCTAATAGTGGAAGGATCAGCTGTAGGGGTCCAGGCTATGTGTGCACTGCTTAGCCTTCCTATTTCTGGGTAGGTGCTTATAATCGTAATTGGTTCTTGATACTCTCGACATCTGTGTGTACCTTATTCAGGGAGACTGTGAGGCTACCTACGGCTGCTTTGAGTGCTCTGATTTCCTGTACTATGTCCGTTATTGGTGGCACTAACGATCTTTGTGTGGATGCTTCGTGGGCATAGGAGGGTGAGTTGCTAGATGGACTGGCCATACAGTTGGCAACAGCACTATTTGAATTCGTAAATAGCCTATCGGATGCTATAACATCCACATTTGGCCATGAGTTAATCAGTGGCCTCTTTGTTTGCACTATCCTAGCTAAGGTGTCAGGCGAGTCCTCTAAATCAGCATGCTCTAGCAGCGGTGAAAATCTATTGCTGCAGGAGAAAGAAAACAAATCCACCATGGTCGCTGAAACATTACCAACCCCACAGTTAAACGTGGATCCGTCAAGTACTTTGTTCTTATCTTCAGCTTTTTTTAACATAGCTGGTATACAACGCAGGAGAGTGAGACTTGAAGGGGATTGCGCATGAATGGATTTAGGCAAGGAAGCACTGCTGGGAGGTTCGAGAAGGACCTCACATTCTGCTAGGAGATTGTTAATGCGTCGAGTACCCCCCTGTCCCCCGCTGCTGCTGGATTTGATGACTTTTGCTTCTTTTTTGCGGAACTTTCCTTTGATCCACCCTCTGTAGATTTGCGCCTACCTATCCCTACTTCCGGCAAATACTCACAAGTGAAAAGGGAGCACAGAACAAGAACGGGCTAAGAAAGACAAGTGGCAAAAGGCCTAAAATGTGAGTTACAACTATTTTCTGCCAGGGGGACAGTACCTTGTATTGCTAAGGATGTCAGTTCGAAAGGAGGTTTGCTGTGAATGTCAGGGGGGGTGGCCCAGCCTTCTCCATGCTCTGATGGGTGCAGACGGACCTCGCCCTTGGCCAGGGTACGTCCTGTGCTGCGGGAGCTCAACAAAGTTTATATGCGCCTCTAGGCACAAGGGACTTGCGTTAGCGCCTTCCTGGCGCTTGGGCTGCTGAGAGGTGTAGTCTACCACAGGATCAGTCTCAGCAAGGCTGCAGGCCAGCGAAGTGGGCTCCCGCACTGCAGGAGCTCAACAAAGATTTGATGCACCTCTGGGCGCAAGGGACTCGCGTTGGTGCCTACCTGGTGCTTGGGCTGCTGGGAGGTGTAGTTGCTCCCAGGTCTGGTCTCAGCAAGACTGCAGGCCAGCGAAGAGGGCTCCCGTGCTGCGGGAGCTCAACAAAGATTATATGCACCTCCGGGCACAAGTGACTCACTTTGGTGCCTTCCTGGAGCTTGGGCTGCTGGGAGGTGAAGTCACCCATGGGTCCCATCTCAGCAAGACTGCAGGCCATCGAAGAGGGTGCCCTGTATGTATAAAAGTGATTAGAAGTCCAAAGCACTAAATGGTTACTGTAGGTCACGCTAGACTGGGGTAAATCCAAAGTTCAGGCCAACTACGATGGAGCAAGAGTCGGGTACAGTTCCCTGCTGAAGTTTTACCCTGTGAAGCTGAGCCAAGATCCCCGTTCGTGGGGGAGACAATAGCATCACTAACGATGATCCTGCGGGCAAGAAGAGTCAGCTGAGTGTCAGAGATGGCAGGCAGGGCCTCATGGTCATGGGTAGCGGTGCTTGCTATCTGAAGAGTTATTGTGGTTGCTCATGCTAAAACTACAAGTGAGCACCGCAGTCCCAGAGTGAACGGGCCTGTTTGTGGACATGACAATCCAAAAAGGTTGATTTTAGCGGTCCAGACACCAGTTCCAAGAGCCCACAACTGCAGAGACACCACTTGGGGTCAGGAGCAAGTTGAAGATAGACCCAGGAGCTGTAGGTGATGAGTTGGAAGTCTTTTGTATACCTGCTGAGACTTCAGAAGAATAGGAGGCAAGCCAGTAAGCCCTTGGAGATCACTTAGAGAGAAAGCAGAATCCTTCCAGCAGAGTCTGTGAGCAGCAGGCAGCAGAGCAACAAGCAGAAAATAAGTCCTTCCAGAAAAGCAGTTCAGTTGAGTCCTTTATGCAGCACAGAAGTCCTTCTGACACAGATTCAGTTCAAAATCCAGAAGTGTCTGGTTTTACATGGTCAAAGACCCAGTACTTATACCCAAAGGTGCCTTTGATGTAGGCGGTGACTTCAAAAGAACTCTCTGAAGTACACAAGGATACCTCTCAACCCAGCCCTGTCTGTGAGGCAGGACACTATGTACTGAAGTGTAAGTGTCAGCCGCTCCAATTCCACCCTGCCCAGGAAGACCCATCAGAATGCAGTTGAATGCAGATGAGTGCTCGGAATGCAGATGAGCCTCACCTTCCTTTGTTTGTGGCTGTCTACAGGGAATGCACCAAGTGTAGCTGTCACCCAGACCAGATGTGTATTGGAGACAGGCTGCCAGGCACAAAGAGCAGTAAGCCTATATGCTCGATTCTGATATCCACTTTCCAAAAGTTCCAGAAATGTTAACTCCAACTTCACCAATAAGGGGGATTTATCATTACCATCCCAAACATATCAAACATAAAAAAGCTACTCTTCTACGATCATGAATTACAGTTTAAAAGTGCATTAAGGATTTCCAAGTGCTGGCCTACAAGAGGGGTAGGTCTCACAGAAGTGAAACACGAAATAGGCTGTTTGTCACTGCCAGGACATACAAAACTTGCAGGTACATGTCCTAACTTTTATTTACATGACATCCTGACCTTAGTGTTACTTGGGGCCTACATTAGGGGTGACTTACATGTAATAAAAGGTGAGATTAAGGCTTGGCAAGTAGATTTTAATGGCACGTCAAAGTGACAGTAAACTTCACACGAAGGCACTGCAATGACCGACCTGAGACTGGTTTGAAAAGCTACATGTGTATGTGACTCAATTTGAAGTACAGGCCTTGGGTATATGGTATACCACTTTAAAAGTGTCTTACCAGTACAACAAATATGCCAATCAGATATACACCAATGTCATCATGTTTAGGGGAGAAAAGGACATGCACTTTAGCACTGCTTAGAAGTGGCAAAGTGCTCAGGTCCCAAGGCCAAGAAAAAGAACCAGCAAAAATGAGAGGCAAAAGGCAAAACGTTGTGGGAAAGACCACCCTAAGGATGACAGGTCTAACACCCACATTTCCACTAGACGCTAATCATAGATGTTACTATGGTGCTCCTTCTCCATCTTCCTTGTTAATTATCTGCAAAGGCTCAGACATGTGGTCTGTACTGAGGTTATGGTACTGCACATATATTTATAGCTGTGTACTTAACATACAGGAAAAGGCCCTATAACTATTCATATAGAACTTTATGGAAAATACAGGGCCATATTAATGTGCATTGACCAGTACTGAACATTTGGGACTATATACATGCATTTGCTTGATGTATGCTGCTTGCATTCTAGGTATTTTACATTCTTCTGATACTAACATTAATGACACACTATCGTGTGTTTTTGTATTGTTATCCCACTCACTAATCCACAATACATTTCCCATGTAGTGGTTCAAATGCAACAAGGAGATCGGATTTCTTTTTTAATGAGTTGCCTTTTATTTACCTTATTCAAAAATCTTTCCCTTTCTCAATATATACTACGAGATTTTTACAATGTCATTCCATAACCTTCATGATGAATTTCGAGTTACATGCTTCTTCAGGAGTTTATTTTATATAATTAATGCCAATCGTGGTTTATGAAGCCGTGTTTTAATTATTTTTGTGAAAGAACATACTTTGATTGTTTTGGACTCATAGCTAAATCATGGCTGCGTTTTTGCTTCCTATCAGCAGCCTATATACGAGCACATGAGGACTCTGCTAACTTTTTACACATGCCAAGTCTTTTATTCAGGGAAGAATTTCATATAATTGTTCTGGAAATAAAGCATGAAACCTGATTGCTCTCTGAATTAAAGTTCATAATATGGGATAATATCCTGACCCCCTCTTGCAGAAATTCATAATCTCACATTTCAAATAACCAATTATCAAAAACAAAAAATAATTGAATGTCTAATATTGTTTATCGTCATCTTGAAATCAAAAAGCATTTCTAAACACATTCCTTTTTCAAGTTTTAAATCATGCTTCAAGTTCGTTATTTTGACCAGTTATTGGGGCCACATCTTGGTCAATCCATCATTGATGTCATTTTAATTTCGCAACAAACCTTAATTTGGAATTTCGCAACTTTGTCCTAGGTGGCATTTTCAACAAGATATCTCTTAAAACTTTCATATTATGAACACTGAAAAATCTATCGCTGCCACACCTCAAACCACAATGTAAAAAAGCCAATACATTAAAAATGGAGTTTTGAAACCCTCTGTAGTTTGCTCTCCCCTGTGGTATGTTCGGCACTGCAAAGGAAAGACTCCTTGGATTAACACGTGGAATAACATGATAAGAGTGCATATCAGGTTGAACCAAGCATATCAGAATCTACCATGTCGGCTGACTGGGGACTATTCATGAACTTCGTGCTGCATTGAACATAACCTCCTGTGCCTGTAAATATGAGGCTACGTTGTCCATACAGGGCTGTACCTTCAGATTTGGATTGGCATTGAGCATAACATGCTTCCCTGGCCACATAGGGTTCTATCTCTGCTTTTGTGGCAGCACTAAACCTATGAGTCTATACATGAGTGAATGAGTTTATGCAAGCATGAAGTGGGCTCACTTTAACCTGGAGTCTATATTGGTGGATATGAAACTACAGAATATGTTAATTAGGGGACTGTAATGAGCATAAGAGGTTTTAATTTTATATATGGGTTGCACTGAATGTCTAAGTACTGAGCACTTACGTGAAAACACTGAGCTGGACCTGAGCATATGTGTTTATATATGTTCAATATGTTCTTTTGGTGGCAGTCAGGAGAAGTAATGGCGCCTTTCCTAACTTGGTGTTGCAGCACGAACTGTTCCGCTCTGACCTGCGTACAGCAGTACTGAAATATTTTCAACTTAATGAGCGCACTGTGACCTCCCAAGCCAACGTATGGGAGGCATTCAAAGCCTACATCAGAGGCATATGCATCTCTAAGCACTCCATGGTGCTCAGTCATATATGTGGGAAGCCTGTGTTGTCAAAGAGAACCTGGCTGGCCTGGATTGTCAGGCAGCATTCAGCACTGATGTACCTTGTCCCCAAGTCTGGGCTTCCCTCCTGATTGAGTACAGAGAAGTGGCTGAGTGCCAGGTCCTCTATTTGAGAAAGCATGCTCAAGCATGCAGATCTGGTAAAAGCCACCAAAGGGACAACTGCTACACTTGTGCCACATCTGCTCACAGGTTCTGAGGAATCCCTTAAAACAGGCCCTTTGCCACCTTCTTTGCATGAGGCTGTAATAACCTTACTCCCTAAATCCTGCAAGGATCCTTTAAATTGCGGTTCATATGGACCCTTGTCACTTCTCAATTTGCATAATAAAATATTGACCAAAGTACTCTCCAACCGACTTTCGTTACTCATGGAGCAAATTATTTCCTCAGTGCTAACGATTTGCCCCTCACTACGCTGTCTTCTCGGTACTTCATAGAATCTCTCTGGATCTTCCCGCCACAATAGCTCTATTGGACACTGAAAAGGCGTTTGACTCCTTGGAGTGGCCCTTTCTCCGAGTTGTGCTTCACAAACTGGGAGTCCCCTTCAGCTTTCCTCCTTGATAGATCGCCTGTACACAAAACCCACAGCCACCTTACAGTCAATGGCTCAAATATACCCCCATTTTCTATTACCCATCAAGATTGCCCTACTTTTTATAATAGCTATGGACCCTCTGGTCTGATATCTTCACCTGAGCCACCTCCACCAATATTTTCAAATATAACTCTGGGTCCCTTCTCATCTCACTTAACACTTGTGATATCTTACTATTCATTTGACACCAGGAAGAGAATCTAATTCCAATTCTACACCAAATAATGACACGATTCTGGCCCATTCTGGACTTCAGATCAACTGGATCAAATCGTAACTCCCGCCACTAAACAGACCCCATGTAATTTCCTGTTAACATGATGCAAAGGGCTACTTAAATATCTAGGCGTCCTACTTCACCCCATTAAATTATGGTCCCTCAATCGACACAGTATGACACACATTGATCACTGGATCTGCTTGCCTCTTTCTATGGGCAGCAGGATTTCGATAATTGAAATCGTTATCCATCACCGATTTCTCTATCTCTTCCTTAATATTCCCATACCCTTGACCAATTTGTTTTTCCTACTTTGCGCAGTTTACTCCTCAAACTTATTTGGGCTGGTTGTAGATCTTGCATTAGCTGGGAAAAGTTAGTGCTCTCCTACGAGAGCGGTGGATTTAGAGTGCCCCATCTTCAGCTCTATTATCTGGGCACAAAATGCCAGTATACCCATCATTGGTATCATGCAGATAGACCTGACTGCACCTACTCTGCTTGGACACCTGAGATGTCAAATACTCTCCACCACCTGCTGGGCCTGGAGGAAACTCTGATGACTCCTAGGCAGCACCCTTCGTTACTCGCCTGCCTTGACTTTGGCGGACAACCCATGGTCTACTCTAACTTGCAAAACCCTGGTCAAACGCACTTTGGCAGGGAACAGTCTCCACACTTTCAGTGACCTTTTTCCAGAGGGACATGCATAGGTACACTCCACAGACCCACACTGTCACAGGGCTTTTCACATGGGCCGCTACATTATGCATTGTGCACGTAATGCATCAGGAACTACCATATTGACTTATCCATTAGCACCAGATCAATTCCCCCCACTAGCGTTAGTGATTAATGACACAAATTGAGGTAGACTAGTTTCCAAACTGTATCACACCAGCATTGCACTGTACCCATCTCAGGATGTCACACTCAGATCCTATTAGAAATGGGACCTAGGTAGGTCCATCACGGATAAGATTTGGGCGGCAGGCTGTATTTGAACCCGGATATTTTCACCTAACCATTGTCACAAACATCTTCATTTCAAATATCGCCAACACTTATAAGTAACTCCTAATGATCAACATAAATATGGCCGGTCGCACTCTTAGGAATGTCCTAAATGCCACAACCCGGGAGCAGACTTTCTTCACATGACATGGATCTGTAGGCACATAGCTCACTACTGGGGTGAGTATTTCTCCCGTCTAACCCTAACACTTGAGATTGACCTAGAGCCTGATCCACTAACTGCCCTGCTGGGCTAGGTAAAAGACCTTCCCAAAAGCACTAAACGGCTTACTGCAATGGCGCAACTCCTGGCTAAGCACGGAATTGCAATACACGGATATAAGCGCCAACCCACCAATGCCTCATCAGCATGACGCACTGTGATAAACCAGTAAATGATATGCCTCCTACAACACACACCTGTAGACCAAAGGATATTTGGCAACCTTTGCGCGATTACTTATTATCAAATCCTAATCAATCCCAAGACGCCCACACTGCCACAAATCTACCTTGCCTTCTCTATCCATAACCCCCTATTTTGCAGTCACCGAACCTGTGGCCACTACAAGTACCCTAGCAACCACCAAGCCTGGGATAGTGCAGTGAGACCCCACTCACTTCCCCCCCATGCCCCCACCACACTCCATATTCCTCAACCTGTTCCCCTTTTCCAGGACATCTTAGCTCCAGCGTAAAGGTTGATTTTTCCACCCTTTCATACACTACGAGCAGTACGTCGCAGGCGACCTCCTCTATCTGTAACGGAGGAACTAGTTGAAATTCTTGAATGTTTTTCTTTAAGTTTGATCACTTGTGATAGACCATGTGCACGTAGCTCTTTAAAACTCTTACGCATATTTATACAAATGGCATTTGACTGCATGCTCCTTTGATTTTCATATGCTGTCGCATCACTGTGACACAATGATAGCCCTGTTGGCAGTTTCTATGTATGCTACTCATGATTGTTGGCTTACTGATGGCTCGCTCAATACCTGTGTATATATATATATATATATATATATTCACTGAAAAAACCATAGGTTATAGACCATATATAGTTAGGAATTAGCATTTACAAAACCTTGAAAATTCACTGAAAAAACCATAGGTTATAGACCATATATAGTTAGGAATTAGCATTTAAAAAACCTTATTTTACTCACACAAAACCATTGAAATTCCATATATAGTTAGTTGTACTAACTATATATCGCGCACCCGCAATCCACTGCTGATCATGTCACATATTACATCATTCATGACATGGTCAGTGACATCACTGATGCCATCACTGATGACATCTCAAATGACATCACTGATGACATCACTGATGACATCTCAAATGACATCACTGATGACATCACTGATGACAACATCCAGTGACTGTATTTTTCTGTAAAGTTAAAATATGTCTTACATATTTAAGAATGAGTGGATGTATAAGTGTCTGGATAAAGGATTTAGTAGGTGCATGACTGACTGTATGAGTGAGTGATTAAATGTGTCTCACTGAGTGCATGGGTTAGTGACTAAACTGTCTTAATTTGTGCATCATTATGTCTGTTGTTCTGAAAACTGCTGCATGTGTTGTTCAGTAGCTATATGAGTAACTATATGGGTTATTGATTGGTTGCCCAAGTATTTGTATGGGAGACTGAGTGTGTGTGTGGGTGGCTGGGAGGTGTATGACTCTGTGCATAGATGTGTGAGCAGTTGATTCACTAGATGTATGGGTTCAAAAGTGCATGTGGAAACAGCTGTATGGGCGGTTGACTGTGTGCATCAGTGTATTGGTGAGTGAATGGATATCTCAGTGCTACATGTCAAAGTAAGTACATATGTAAAACACAGTACATGTGAGACTTGACATATATAAATAACTGTGCATAAGAGCCAGTGAATGTGTGAGTGGCTGTATGCATCATTGTGAACTTGTATCCAGGATTGTATAAGAGATTAAATATGTTTTAGTATATGTTTGAATAAGTAAGGTGTGTATAACTGTATAGTTGAGAACATGGAGGTGTGATTGATTGTTTGCATGACTGACTAGGTGTGTGTGTAACTTCATGGATGAGTGACAATCTGTGAGTCTGTGTTTACACTGAGTGTATCTAAGGTTATATTAGAGTCTGAAGAGGTTCATCGTATTATCACATGAATGATGTCATCAGTGATGTGATCAGTAATGTCAAATGAGATGTCATCAGTGATGTCATCAGTGATGTCATTTGAGATGTCATCAGTGATGTCATCAGTGATGTCATTTGAGATGTCATCAGTGATGTCATCAGTGATGTCATTTGAGATGTCATCAGTGATGTCATCAGTGATGTCACTGACCATGTCATGAATGATGTAATATGTGACATGATCAGCAGTGGATTGCGGGTGCGCGATATATAGTTAGTACAACTAACTATATATGGAATTTCAATGGTTTTGTGTGAGTAAAATAAGGTTTTTTAAATGCTAATTCCTAACTATATATGGTCTATAACCTATGGTTTTTTCAGTGAATTTTCAAGGTTTTGTAAATGCTAATTCCTAACTATATATGGTCTATAACCTATGGTTTTTTCAGTGAATTTCAATGGTTTTTTAATAGCAAATATCATAAGCTGTCGATTGTCAAGTACGTGGTAAGAAAAAACATTTTCGTGTTTATGCACACTGATCTGCTTTGAATGCTGCCCCCCCCTCATTTCTATTAGGAGTACTCTCTCTTTGCAGATAGTGAAGGGTAGTTAACGCAGGACGTAATCCGTCGTGCCTGCTTCTCTCTCCATTTGATTGATTGTTATCCAAGCATTTACTGTTTTAGAATTGGTTCTCTTTGGTTCATTCTCTATTTACAAACAAGCACAGAGTCGCAATACTCTGTTTAGTCTTTGCAGATAGCGAAAAATCGTGTAAAAAAACAAAAGGAATCGAGCAAAATCAGTAGGCCACTAATGGGATCTCTTTTTGACCTCGCTAAAATAGAAACATTAGGAACAACCCCTCATGACAAATACGAAACTAGTGAGATGAACTGAACTCCACACCATGATGGCTGCAAGACAGCTCGGCTCCACCACCCACCCCGCCCAAAATAACGATAAACTCTATGCAAATATTACAAATATATACAACACACCAGCAAAGTAACAGGGTAAAACATTTTATTAAATAACTATTTACATAACTATTTTATACTTTTTGTTGCCCGATCCGGCTAGCTCAATCGATCGAGCATGAAACTCATGCACTCTGATGGTTCAAAGTTTTGAGGAGTGCTTGTAACACTGTCTGAAGCCTATTTGCACTTGCTTCAGCTTCACTATTCTCAAAGTAAGTGGGGGCTGTTTGAGGACGTGACTGCATTTGTAAACAATGTGATGCGGTGCCACCCTGAACCGCTTGACGGAGGCCCCCGAGGCACGGTGTCATGGCGCGGACTCGGAGGGGGCGCTTGGCTCCGGCCCCCTCCCCAAGTCGTGTTCTCCTGGTGTGGCCTGAGATCGCCCCCGACATAGGTGGCCGGCTCCCGGGATCAAGCGGAACTTTTTGCCTTTTGGTAACTCTTCCATTCTTGACCTTGTCCCACAATCCGTTTCACCTAAAGACACGCTGTAGTGGGGCACCCCTGTACCATTTCAGTTGCCATTCCGCCCGCTTTTGCTACACTGTGCCTCTTCCGCTATTCAGCTGTTTACCGCCTGCTCTTTCGACTACAGCGTCTCGCTCACCATGTAGTTGAGTTGCTCCCGCTCTTGCGGTGCAGCGATAGGCGGCTGCCACAGGACTCTCAAAATGGCGGCCGGCTCTTCAGATTTGGGCGTGGTCCACTAAAATGGCCCTGCGACACCTTGGAACTCGGACGCTTGTCTGCTAGAGCTTGGGCTCCATTCTGGAAAGCGTCCCCTCAGCCTTGAAGATTCTACAAAAGTCTTGGGGGCCCCCGACTCCCGCAGGCTTCTGGTGGGGAGCGGCTAGCATGATTGCTCGTGGAATGGCCACGACGGAGCTACGAAATGGTGGTGCTCTCATGCTAACGCCAGCTTCAGTCTGAAACATCCAGAAACACTGTAGACTACCAATTCGATCAGTTCCGGTAGCGCCCCAACGTGACCCGGTAGAGAAGAACTTGCCCTCCCCTCTTTGACTGATGGTTCTTGTTGCCTGTCCCTTCTGTTGTCTTTAACAGAACTATTTAGCCTGCTGAAAGGGGTTGTGTTCCGACCGCTGGTTGGTGGAGACATTTTGACTATATTCTGGACCTGCGTTGTCGCGTAATGCGTCATATGAAGCGCCGCGTTAGCGCACCCGGAAGTGATCCGGGGCGCGATCCGGGGCGCGGCGCGCAGCGCGTAACGTAAGCATAACAGGTCATGTGACTTGTTAATAAAACTTTTCTTTGGTTCATTTTACTTTTCTTATTCTAATGATGAAAGGCTTGGTCATATGACCTAAAAATTACGCTTTTTATTGCTTTCGAACATTATTTTTTCTTAAACATATGTTATAATGTTCCAGGCTAATGTACTTTCCCGGAAAATTTACAACTGTCCTGCAAGTAAAATATATTCCTTTTTCGTCCCATGACGGAGCCGTTGAGCAAAAGAGGGTCGGCCTGCTGTCTTAGTCGCCGATACACCTGAATATCAGATTCTTATCGATCACTTTATGTTGCAGGAGTAGAAAACACAACAGCCCTTGACCATTTATCTTTACTGCGTTCCTGCGTATTATACCTTTTACCCTTCATGTAATTGGACTGCTTTATTTCACTTGCCTTTTACTGATTCTAAAACAGTGACTATTATTAAAAACTTTACCAATGTAAATACTACTACCATGTTTTCTTTTAAAAACCTTTATTGTGAAAATGTCAGTATACAAATACGGGCCTATAACCACGTGGGCCGGCCACGGAGCAAACTGTAATCGTATATGATGAGTAGACATTTACACTGTAGAGGAACGTAACGGGCGGGCCATTAGGTTGCAAGAACTAAGGTGTCTAACAGTTGCGGAATCGGTGGACGTACATTTTATAATTAAAATACGACAGAGCTAGTTACAATAAAATTATCTAGATATACATTTGAGGGCAAGTACCATGGGTGACGTTAATTCGAACTTTCAATAGTACAGTAATCAATAACACATCAGAACTTAATATCAATAGGGATGTCGAAATATTCAATCAATTCTCGTCCCCGCCCGCCATGTGCTTCAAAACTGCATACGTATCTCGTGATTTCAAGGTTCTGCAACCAGTACACAACAAGGAGTTACGAGTCCCATTTATTCCGGCGCCATTTTGGGCGAGGACGGGCAGGTCCAGGATATAGTCAAAATGTCTCTACCAACCATCGACTATGATGATGTTCATATGCTGTATTTATTAGAGTAACACTCATCTGTCCACATGAAATTAATTTGCCACAATCTAAACATGTCATTTTAATCTTTCCAAAGTTCTTCTAAATATTTGGGACCGTTTCCCTTGCCTCTGATGCTGTCAGTGCCACTTCTTTGGTGAATGTACTGGCAGGTCGGGGGTTCTCCTCCAAATCTCTCTTTTATGCAGCACTATAATTAATCGGTGCCACCTCTCCATATGACGATGCATGGTATAGTTACCATAACTATATTTTTTTTCGGTTCCTCTGGAGAGTACATCGTGGCAGTTGAAGCGTGTAACGTACCGGGCATTTACCTTTTTTGCATGTAGAGGAAAGGAAAAAAAATTCGAGCGTCCGAGTTCTAAGGTGTCCCAGGGCCATTTTAGTGGACCAGGCCCAAATCCAAAGAACAGGCCGCCATTTTGAGAGTCCTGTTGCAGCCGCCTGTCGCTGTAGCATCAAGAGCGGCCGAAACTCAGCTGAATGGCAACTGAAACGGTAAAGGGGCGCCCCACTACAGCAGACGAGCCTCCACCTGGGAAGGCCCGTTCACGCCGCCTCCCCCCCCCTTCGGGCACCCCACACCGTTATTCAGAGCAGGATTGTAGGATGGCCACACCAGTGCGGCAACTTGCTAGACACCACCTCGGTGCCAACCGAATCTCAGCGCCTTGTGGTGTCTTCTATTCAGAAAATATTGTTGTGCTGCCTTCGACCTATTCGCCGCAAGTGCGCACGCAACTCAGCTGCATAGCGAGTGATACACCAAGGGGCGCCCCACTGCAGCCGAGGAACCTTCATCTTGGGGGCGACGCACAGCATCACATTGCTTTCCAATGCAGTCAGATCCTCAAACAACCCCCACTGACTGACGCGAACTCACAGGCCAACGGAGCGCCCCACGCCGACTTTCGGCCCAGCATTGTAGGATGGCCACACCAGTGCGACAACTTGCAAGACACCACCTCGGTGCCATCCGGATCTTGGCGCGTTGTGCTGCCTTCGGCCTATTCGCACATCGGTCCGCTACTGACGCCGCCTCACGTGCCAACGGATTTTCTACGCTTTTTATACCCTATGCCGCATAACAGGTCATGTGACTTGTTTATAAAACTTTTCATTGGTTCATTTTACTTTTGGTTTCCTAATGATGGAAGGCTTGATCATATGACCTAAAAATAACACTTTTCATTGGATGAAAATTTTTTTTTTCCCAAACGATGAAAGCCCCACCTTGTTTCTGGATGTTTCAGACTGAAGCTGGCGTCAGCATGAAAGCACCACCATCTCGTGGCTCCGTCGTGGTCATTCCGCGAGCAATCATGGCAGCCGCTCCCCACCGGAAGCCTGCAGGAGTCGGGGGCCCCCAAGACTTTTGTAGAATCCTCAAGGCTGAGGGGACGCTTTCGAGAATGGGGTCCAAGACCTAGCAGACAAGCGTCCGATTTCCAAGGTGTCCCAGGGCCATTTCAGTGGACCAGGCCCATAAAGGAAAGAGCCTGCCGCCATTTTGAGAGTCCTGTGGCAGCCGCCTATCGCTGCACCGCAAGAGTGGGCGCAACTCAGCTGAATGGCGGATTTTGACACAGTGGACCAAAAGCGGACGGAATGGCAACTGAAACGGTAAAGGGGCGCCCCACTACAGCAGACGAGCCTCCACCTGGGGAGGCCCGTTCACGCCGCCTCATCCCCCCCCCCCCCGGGGCGCCCCACGCCGTTATTCGGAGCAGCATTGTAGGATACCAAAACCAGTACGGCAACTTACTGGACATCACCTGGGTGCCATCCACATCTCAGCGCGTTCTGCTGCCTTGGGACTATTCGCACAACAGACCGCTACTGACGAGCCACCCCCCGGGACGCCCCACGCCGTTATTCGGAGGGCGGCAACTTACTGGACATCACCTTGGTGCCATCCACATTTCAGCGCGTTCTGCTGCCTTGGAACTATTCGCACAACAGACCGCTACTGACGACCCACCCCCCGGGACGCCCCACGCCGGATACCCAAATCAGTGCGGCACCCAGGCAACATCACCTGGGTGCCGTCCAGAAATCAGGACGTTGTGCTGCCTTGGGACTATTCGCACAACCGACCGCTACTGACCATTGTTCCTTCTTTTTCCCTAAAAATGTTTAAATGTTTTTACTGTTTTTGTTTTGTTGTATATATTTATAAGTTATTAAAGTTTTATAATCCTACTACTTTGTTGGAGTGCTATATATTTTTAATGTGACACATAATTGTAAAAACTTTGATGTACAAAGAGTCATCCCTGGAATCTTCCGCTTCAGGCTCGGTCCCCTCCCCAATCACAATACAGGATGGTTTTCAGATAGTAGGAACGCGTGTGGTGTGACAGATCTCATCGGGTGTGGGCCTTGATCTACTATAACTCCTTTGAAGAGGGGTGATTCTTTACAGCTGGGGCCATAAACTACATCTGCAGGGCTAGCTGATAGCCTGGGACCGGCCTGGACAATCGGACACAGAGGAAGAGGAGTGTCAGAGGGTGCGGTAGTGAATAGGGCGAAAGGGAGGTGTCAGGCAGGCACAGGGTGTGATTCTCAGGGAAGAGCAGAACAGATGGGGGAGGTTTATTGCCCATGCATAAGACAGAGAGCGGGGGTGACCAGTGCCTGGGGGGGATGCTTGCGAGGGTGGGGAGCCATGCTAAGGATCGACAGCGTGCAGAGAGTGGGTCTGGTCAAGGCATCTAAAATGGCTGCCGTGCACGACAAAAGTGTGGCATTTGAAAAAAGGCAAGATGGCGCAGACAATGTTTTTCAACACTTCCTGATTTCCTTCGAATCGAACGTTAACAGACGTTATCTCTCCCACACTACCGGTCCCCCTGGGCTTAAACGCCGAGATGGTAGGGACTGCATCCCGTGGAGATAGGCCGAGACGTCACTCAGCATAAAAAAAAGAAAAAAAAAAGTCTATAAACATACAATAAGTTAAAAGTCAATCATTCTTGTTTCCTTGTAGTACGCTCCCCAGTCCGCTTCCCGTTACGCTAACCGGGCGCACCCCACCAAAAAAAACGATTTTGTTTTTTTTTTGCCCCGCGGAGCCCTTTTAAAGCCTCCACATCAAACCTATGGGGTCAGGGAGGATCTACTATGCCCCCTTATGGTCATTTGCCCCTTCGCTTTGGCCTCCTCTTGTCTCTCGATCCTACCGAGAGACAAGATGGCGGCCGCTACGGACTGTTTGGAATGTTTACAGACGCCGGAGAACCAATCAGCTTCGCTTCACAAAGCTCCGTAACGCGAAAAGTACGCGAAGCGGAGCGCTGCCCGGAGCGCTGTTACAGATATATATCTTTTTTTGAACGTTAATTTCTCAAAATCCACTGGAGCACATATATTGAGACCTAGCAAAGGCACATCGGGCTACCAGTCCCTACAATTTTGCCAACTTTCGTGCAAATCCATTCAGCCGTTCGATTATTATTATTTTATTTTTTTTGCCCCGCGGGGCCCTTTTAAAACCTCCACATCAAACCTAGGGGGTCAGGGAGGATCTACTATGCCCCCTTATGGTCATTTGCCCCTTCGCTTTGGCCTCCTCTTGTCTCTCGATCCTACCGAGAGACAAGATGGCGGCCGCTACGGACTGTTTGGAATGTTGACAGACGCCGGAGAACCAATCAGCTTCGCTTCACAAAGCTCCGTAACGCGAAAAGTACGCGAAGCGGAGCGCTGCCCGGAGCGCTGTTACAGATATATATCTTTTTTTGAACGTTAATTTCTCAAAATCCACTGGAGCACATATATTGAGACCTAGCAAAGGCACATCGGGCTACCAGTCCCTACAATTTTGCCAAGTTTCGTGCAAATCCATTCAGCCGTTCGGGCTAAAAGTGAGGCCAACCGCCCTATAGAAATTAACATTGGAAAAACGCGTTTTGGGACCCCCCTTGACGAACCCCCTCCAAATTTTCAGGGGCTGCTCAGAAACAAAATGTGCCATTTACCTGAAAATTTCAGCCAATTCCGTCCACAAACGCCAAAGTTATTAGACATAGAATTTTCAAAAATCCCATAGAGAACAAATCCTAACTATATATACCTACTGGCGACCGCCAGTAGGTAATATATATATATATATATATATATATAACATTTCTATGGCAAAATGAACCCCCTCATTTTTGTTCCTTTGCAAATTAAATGTTTTAAGTGTTAACACTTTATTCCAATCAAGATGACTTCAGGTGTGCCATACTTTTGTCATAAGTAAGACTGTTAGCGCTCTAGTTGTTCTTTAGAACACTCTGGGACATTCTGTCACTGGGCTATAGTTGGGCTACATCTGGCTGATATTTGGGCTACATTTGGGCTCTTTTGTCTCTGGTGGCCATCTTTGGGCTACATTGGGCTACATTGGGCTACATTGGGCTACATTTGGGCTCCAACATATATATAGCCCAATGTAGCCCAATATATATTTTTCAAAGTTAATTTTCGTAAAAACCACTGGAGCATATATCTTGAGACATAGCAAAGGCACATCGGGCTACCAGTCCCTACAATTTTGCCAAGTTTTGTGGAAATCCATTCAGCCGTTCGAGCTAAAAGTGAGACCAACCGCCCTATGGAAAACTCAATGTTGAAAACACGTTTTGGGACCCCCCTTTTTTCTCGGCCCCCCCTTAACGAAACCCCCCCAAATTTTCAGGGGCTGCTCAGAAACAAAATGTGCCATTTTCCTGAAAATTTCAGCCAATTCCGTCCACAAACGCCAAAGTTATTAGACATAGAATTTTCAGAAATCCCATAGAGAAAAAATCCTAACTATATATACCTACTGGCTATCGCCAGTAGGTAATATATATATATATATATATATATATATATATATATATATATATACATATCTATTTCATGCAGAAGTGTCTAGGGAGGGCATTTGCCTTGTCCAGCCTCAATAGAACATGCCCAGGCATCCAGCTTGATGCACACTTGGCAGACTGTATGTGAATGGGACACTGTGAGAGGAACCAGCATCACCCATTGCAATGCAGTCTACCACATAGGGGCATTGTCTAACACAATTTTGAGATGAGCAGACAGTGTTTAATACTTCAATATACATTAAAAATTAATAATGTCTGCCACCAGGGCCCTTCTTATAGCTTTGGGCGACCTAAAGTACTCAGAATTGTCACACTTGTAGAAGTGAGATGGTTATTAGTTATGCTGGTACTGTCATTGGCAGCGCTGGCAGGAGCAATGGGTGATGCAAGCTGCAGGGTCCTCCCGAGAAGGGCCCTGACAATTACATTTTTGCAAAGTAAGCACTTGGAGAAGTTACTCACGCTGATGTTGGTAATTCCATTTAAGATCCTTTGAGCTTGTGGGGCAACATGTAGGCAGCAACTGAGAGAAAATTAGCAGATGACTACCAACACTTAACCCCTCCAAGGGGTGGTGTAGTATGGTGATGTGTGATGGTTGAATTTCAGCTTGCAATTTCAGAGCACCAAGGATGTTAAAGACCTTTGGTGTGCTTATTAGCAATTGTTAATTGTTGCCTAAGAGGACTGATAGAGCATTATCCTTATTTCTTGCCCCTATTTATTATCGTGCAACTCAGCACTTTGTCATATGTTTATATTGTTCCATATGTATTACGTACACATACAAACTGGTCTTTGTTTACCCTTAACTTGTTTCTTTTCCCCAAATCCGTACCATTTTCACATTTTCTACCAAACAGTGGCTATAATGGCCAGGTCCTCAAAAGAGACCGCACAGATCTTAAGGAGACAGAACAAATTCTGACCCATATTTCCCAATAGGAGTCAAGTGAAAAAGAGGCATGTGAGCTCTGGAAAGGAAACAACAAGGTAATCATCCTTGCCATAGCTGGTCTGTTGTGTAAAATGAACTCTGCATTATTGTCAAAACTATATATCAGCCAGATATCCTTGTTTTGGCTAAAGAGGATGAAAGATGACTTCTAGGAGCAGATTTGCCAGTTTTTCAAGCAGCGCAGTGCAGCACTCACAAAGGCTGTGCTCTGTGAGGAGACAGCAAGAGAGCGCGATATATACAGAAATATGGCACTCTCCTCCCCTATCCCTAGCGTCGATGCAGAATTATGCTGCCATGCTACACAGACAGACCGTTGCACTATAGTGCAAGGTGTCTCTGTGAGTCTACTATTGTGATGTATTCCTATAGGTTCTGAATCGATCCCCCTATTCCTGACCCTATTCTGGTTAAACAAACCAACAAGTTAACTAGCAGTCAGCCCATGAGGCAGAAAACCCCCATGATGCAGATACCGTTATCTGACGCAGTCACACTACGGCACAGGAACGTGTTATCTGATTAGGTCATAACACTTGCGATCTAATTAGACAAGCGATATTCCTCCAGCCCCTGATAAGGCATACGGAGTTCTCATAACAAATCAAACCTATGACAACCTGGGCAAAACCCTGCGGCCATTGTTTTGATTTCACCGAGAACTTTAGTAAAAGAATGTGCTAACGAGCAAGTCGTATGACATCCTTATTGACGTATCTATGTCCATCCTTACGTCAATCTCGGCACCTTAAAGGTATAAATATTACCGATCTTGCCATATGCAAACACACGCGTGGTGACGAGACAGAGCAGCCATACTTGCCGAAGCGAAGAGCAGAGCAGACCCCGCTGGCAGCAGCCCCGCCTTTCTGACGCGCTGAGAGACGCGCTGCTTTCTCCTGCCGAGAATCCAGCACCGGCGTTTCTGGGCAGCCCTCGCAGGCAGCCTGGAATATCGAGACCAGAGAGAGAGATACCATTCCTCATTCATCCTAACTTCCAGGTACAGAACTGAATAACCCCTCACAGAGAATTCTTTAGTTATTCACTTGGCAAAAACAAACTTAACTTAAACTGTAACTATCTATTCCCGCCCACGTATTAGACTTAGGTCAGGTACACGGGGTAGGCGTATCTAGAAACACCAGTTGAGTACGTTTAGTCAAATGTATATGTGTATGTAATATATTTTATTCATTTTAAAACATCTTATGGCTTAGAAACCATATCAATGTTTTTACAGTATTATTTTATACTATTGCTTTTAATGTATGCACTTTACTTAACTATAAGTATTGCAATAATATCGATCCATTTCTCTTGTATGAGAAAAGAGACTGATCAATAAATAACACCTTTTTATTGAACACGCCCGTCTCTTCCTTTTCTCTACATTCTGATGAGACTAAGAATGCACGTACTGACTGAGTAAAATAATTTGCCTTTTGTTCACACGACTCTCGAGATTGACTCTTGATTAGGGGAGAGCAAAGTTGTCATGTTCTATGGTTGTCAGAAACTAAATCCCTTCTTGTCTAATCAGGGAAGTTAATTCCTCCTTGAACATTCGAGAAAGTTTCTAGTGAACTCTGAGCTAAGCTGGCAAACCCAAAACTTTAAGTCTAGTATCGACAGTAGTAGACCTAGTTAACGTCTGGCCTAGGCCTTTACTGCTGTAGGTATTATTCCAATGCGCAGAGCCTATTGGGAAGATAGGAACTACACTACATGGCGCCCAACGCGTTTGGAAAGGGCGATAAAACTAACGTAAGACATTTAGAGTAACTCAGTCGTGCTTTCTCACTCAGACCCCTTTTCCCAAATACTCCAAAGACGTCTGGAGTGGGTGAAAGGTTATATCCGCCAGACCTCGCAGGAGGGAACTCCTATGTATGGTTCTTGGTATAGTCAACGTTGAAGGATAAACAGTTCCAAAATATTGTGCATCTAATCTTTGTTTCCATAAGAAACCTGATCTGCAAACAAACAAAATAACCTTCAGGACAGTAAAATGTCAGAAAATGAAGAAGAAAGAGAGGCAGTTAGATTAGCAGCTGAACTCGCAGCGGCTGATGCTGCAGCACTAGATGCAGACGGGGATATAATACTCATCCCAGTCATCAAAAGGAGATCTATAACCTTAAAACTTATAGAAAATGGACTGTCATATTCGTAATTGAGGCACACGAATATCGGCAGACAGAGGTATACTATTCAGGGATACATTTTCCAGCAGCAAATGCTATAACAAAGTACTTCCACTATTACAAAATAGAGGAACCTCCTAATGAGTACACTCCTTTCGAGGAGGTGGAAGTACCACTCAAATTCCAAGAGCATTTGCTCTTATTTGATGGCGCCCTAAAACATAATAATCACATCACCAGGCTCGGTCCTTTAGGTAGACCAGGAGCAACGTGGCTGGTCCTAGCCGGATACACACCACATCCAGACATCAATGGGATGTCTGTAGCAGAGCTGTTAACACAGCTAAAACAATTAATAAAAATTCATAGACAATTAGTTCAGTATGTGATGCGGACTTCAACAATTCAGCCAGCGATTAAACTTCCACAGCTGACCCCTCATCAGGGGAACACAAATAAAATTACACCACAGAACATCCAATCCTGCCTAGGTAAAGTACCGGCTAAACGGGAACAAATACCATTCTGGTTGGCACAGAAAATTACCCAAATTGAGGCGGTGTTTCCTGACACCACCCCGCTAGAAAAGCACAGGATTCTGACTATCTGTCTCCCAATGGGAATCGCACCACACATAGAGGACTGTGACACTTGGGGTACAGTCTTTGCTTCCATCTACACAAAAACGCACGGTGTTCCATCCATTTCGGTAATACCAGATGTGCTAAAACAAATTCAAGATGAATATGGTCCTGAACCCGCTTTAACTCTTGGTATGAAATTACTGAAAGACTTCAAGCAGGTCTCGGCTATATTATTAGCCAACATAAAAGGTGAAGCAGCAAACGTGGCGATCCGCCAGAGGTTAAAAGAGACAGATATAGCAGACCAACCAGCTGAAATTGCCAGAATCATAGAAAAATCCTATGAGGAACTAGGTAGGGACAGTTTAGGTGGAATACCAGTAAAACCACAACTGACTGAAAGTCCAGAAAAAATATTTTTTAATAATAATTCACCAAAAAAGAACTGGGATGGAAACAAACAATCCAATCCCAAAGAAAAGAAATTCCAGTCCCGAGGAAGGTCTCCTAGGCGAAGAGAAAAATCTCCGAACCAAAGACACAGGTCACCTCAGAGTGACCCCTCTGGGAAAAGATATAACCTTAGAAATAGGGATAATATAAAAAAGCCTGATAGATATCAAGACATTGATACACGTCCCTCTCAATCTTTTCAGACTTCCTCGCAGAAATCGGAAAGAAGAGGACGATCAGAACAAAGAGAAGAGCACGCCAAGTCCAAAGACAAGGAACCTGCTCAGCTAAAAAAGAAATTACAATTTCCAAAAAAGAAGGTAGCCAGTATCAAGGTAGTTAACAATGCCGAGAATACTGAGGACACAACTGAAAAACGGAGAGTGGGCTCAGACAATGCTAGACAGCGCAGCAGAAGTGAGCATAGCTCGCAAAGTCCTTATGAATCATCTGGAGACAGTGGACACGAATGAATATCTTCAAGTGGAAACTGCAGACACCAGGGTTAGCAAAACTCACAAGATATACGAGATAACATTACGTATAGAGGGAGATAAGACTAGGAAAATAAGGGGACTATTTTGGGATAACCTCTCCAAGGGCTATGATATCCTTCTAGCTGAAAAAGACTGGCCACCAGAGTTTGTCAGGGAGTGCCCTCATGGCGAAGAAGTAATTATGCCTGCCTTCTCAAATCAAATTCCAATTCATAAAAAATACACACTTGCTAGAAAGTGGGCAGTGGCTCTAGCTCCTGCTTTATATAAAAATCACGTGGGATGGGATGAGGACTCTCCTCCTCACAAAATCCAGTTAAAATCACAACCTCCTGCACAAAGGCAGTACCCAATTAAGCAAGAAGCTAAAAAACAGGTAAATGAAATACTAGATCAGCTAGAATACCAGGGGGTGATTGAAACTTGCACCTCACAAATGAACAATCCTTTGTTTCCGGTCTCCAAACCAGACAATTTATATCGTCTAGTTTTGGATTACCGACACCTTAACACATGGTGCAAAACTCACACAGTGCTGCACTAATGAATAACATAGTGCGCAAAAAATACAAAACAACCTTAGACATCTCTAATGGATTCTTTTGTCAAAACATAGCACCAGAGAGCAGATATTTAACTGCATTCTCAGTAAATGGCACTCAAAAACAATTCTGTCGGTTAGCCCAGGGGTACAAGAACAGCCCGGGGGTATTCTCAGCGAGAGTAACAGAATTACTTCAACTATATGATGATGAAGCATTATCTTATGTCGATGACATTTACTTAACAGATGATGACTTGGAGACTCACTTGAAAAGAGTGAACACCATAATACTTGGGTTCGCTGCAGAGGGTTACAAATTCAATTTAAAAAAATCCAGAATTGCCCATCTGACAGTCCTGTTCTTAGGATATGAATTATCAAGCGAAGGCAAAAGCCTGGCTGACAATTTCCTAGAGAAATGTGCCGTACTCCAAGCACCTAGAACACTAAAAAACCTACAGTCGATTCTAGGCTTCCTAAATTTCGGAAGAACATACATTGCAAATTACGCAGAAAGGGTCAAACCCCTTTATGATCTAATTAAACCAGATTTTAAAAGATCCAATTGGACTCAAATACACACGGAAATTTTGAGATCCTTACAAACAGACATGCTAATTAAAACAAAATTAGAAACACGTGATAACACACGCAATCTTGTGATTCGAGTCATCCCAGGGAGATGCGGATTCACATACCTGACCTCTAATGAGGGGGAAAAGGTACCAATTGCATTCAAATCACACTTGTACACAGAAGCTGAACAGAAATTCAGCAACAAAGAAAAAATTGTTCATGCAGTTCAAACCGCAATAGCTAGAGAAAAAGATCAAGCGGACGGTAGACATATCACAGTCAGAACAGCAAAATCAGCCTTTGAGGCACTAACAACACCGTGTAATTTACCAACAACAGCATTGAATCCGGAATGGATACAATGGGTGAATTCAATCACAACGGACAAAGTGTACTACTACTTTGATCCAGAACTAGAAGAATTAAAAAATCTAGAATATGAAGAAACATATCCTCTGCCAATCGACATTCTGCCTTTACGACATTACGCCTGTGTAATCTATACAGACGGACATGCTCAACCGTCCGTTTGGGGAGAACAAGCATACAACCCCACATGTGAGATTACAAAAGAAGTGTGGCGCGGAGGTAAACTAAAACCTCTATTAACAAAATCACACTCAGTAGAAACTAATTCAGAAAAACAAACTGAAATATTAGCTTTGAAAATGGCGCTAGATAATGCGGATCGCGAATTCCCGACACTTATAGTGTCAGATTCATATTACTGCGTCAAATCATATAACAGCGATTTGCAGACATGGATTCAAAACGGTTACAAAGATGACACAGATGCACCAATAAAGCAAAAACTGCTCTGGGAACAAATAGCTCTTTTACAGAAAGAGCTACCAAAGACTCACGTGACACACTCACTGAGTCATCAGCGTGATGGCGTTCACGCTGTAGGGAATTCATTGGCTGAAACAGCCACAGCGGCAGCCACTAAATCGGCTCCCGTAGTTCGAAAAAAGCGTACATTAAAATACATTGACGGTGAAACAGTGCTGGCAGTGAAAACGTCATCAAAAGGCGACTGCTCAGCGTTACCGATCAACTATCCACTCAATTATACATACATAATCGATGCAAACTCCGTCCCTTTTGCTCGAATCCCTGGAGTGGGGGATAGGGTGATTCCAAACATGGACAGGAGAAACTTGTTAATCGCAGACGCACATATGGGCGAGGGTCTCAGACACCTTAAACTAAAAGATTCTCTGGAAGAATTACAATCACGGTACTGGTGGCCAGGCATGAGCCTGCGTCACACCATGTTTGTAAAAAACTGCCCAAACTGCAACAGAGATCGCAGTGGGGAGAGAAACAGTTTAATACCTCGTCGTTGTACTCCAGAAAAAATCAGGAGTAAAAAGGAAGGGTTGCGATTAACTTATACAGGCTAGTTCCACTTATAATGTAGATCACCAGCACTCAGCTGACGTTCGGACTGTTATACAAAGATTTGCGGGTCTAAATGGCTTATACGCTAAGAGCATGCTATGTTTGACCATTGTCTCCACTCTAGCCCTCAAGCCTGGGGGGAAACATGGCCAAATGAGCATAGTCCAGCGGGAATCTTCTCACTTCCTTCCTGAGGGTACGGGACGGTGTAAAGAAAAAACCAAGGCATAAAGCAATCTATAACGGAAAGGATATTAGGTTCGGGAGCTGGGTGGGTCAAACATCTAATAAGTGTCCAACGTAGTCTCAATAACTTGCCAAGAAATTCTCTGAAGGGATTCAGTGCGTACGAATTATTATTTGGAACTAGGATGATGATCTCTGACATTGATAGTCAGACTTCAGTGGTGAAAGAAAAAACCTTTGATATCAAAGACCGTTTGGCTATTTTGCAGGACTTAAACAAAACAAGAAAAGACCTGAGCAACATAAAGTTGAAACAACAGCCAACAACCACTGAAGAACCACCACCTGTCCCAGCAAGACCTGTCTGGATTCCAAAAGTCGGGGATCTAGTCAGGGAAAAGATCGCGGTAAAGAAGGAATTTGGGCCTTCTTACAGAAAAGCAGTTCCTGTCTTGTCTGTCAACGGGACAAGATCAGTTGTACTACCGCCACTTGCTGGAAAAAAGGAGAACCGAGTTGTATCAATCGACCTGGTAAAACCACAACATGTGGCCGATAACAAACAGTAGGCCAAGTGGACTCCCAATAAGTAGCAGAACACCAAGGTTTGCTACCAGTACAGAGGTCCTAACGAAGAGGCTCATCACATTCGAAACGCCTACAGAAGAACAACAAGGACTATGCAACAATGCAATAGAACTAAGACCTCTGAAAACCCAAATAAAAACATTTAGCAGAGACACACCAATCTATAATGAAGTACCAAGTGAAAATGCAAGAAACAGAAATCCTGAACCAATTGGAACAATTGACAGAACTGCATCCGGCTACTTCATAAACTTCGATGATTCCTCTGAGGGCTTCAGCGAATCAAAGACACAGCCATCATCAAAAACCTTTAAAGACAAAGCTAAGGAACTTTTGAGACAACTGAAAGAAACATATCTGATTTCCCCATGGATTGAATTTTGGGTGGGTTTTGGTGCATTTATCCTCATACTTTGGCTCATCATGATACTAACATTGGGACGCTTCATTGAGGGAAAATATGCTAAAATGGACACAGCAAGTCAGAAAATCAACTTGATCCTCAAACCACACACATCTTCACACGTCGAGAAAAGAGAACTTTCTTCAGCCAACTTCACAGCCAATCAGATACCTGGTGGGGTAGCCTGGGACAACACTGACTATGAAATTTATGGTCCGGTCGAGATCCTGAAATATCCACACCAAATTAAGATCTCATTGAGTGACTTTGCAAAACCAAACTCATTTGCTGATGATTGGGACTTCGAAAGCATTAATAATATGATGTCTGACTTAGTAATGTCTGCTAAATTTACCAAACATGATTATTTGCAGGGTTCTACAAATTATGACAGTATGTATTGCTATAACCACTATGGTAACCACTTTTTACATAGATCTGCACAACCTAGAAATGTTTTAAATTATAATCAATGGGAACATTGTGCAACACCTCCAAAAGGGAGCTCAAGAACCGTTTACGACAAATATTCATATTTTTCAGGTTTTAACACAAGTAATGCTGAAGCATTTTATTTTAAATTGTCGAACAAGACAGGAACCAAAACCATGATAACCAACCCAAAATTGTTATATTCAGACTCATTTTTTGAACAAATGAATACTTTTGGATTTGATTATTGGGACAAAAATGTTGAATTGAAAAGTGTTTGGGGTACAAAAGAATGGCAAGTACAGGGTATAGAAGCTTTGTTTAGAGCCTGCATGATCCCAGAACAAATGATATTTTCAAATGACACTGTTCAACAGACCACCTGTCTTGGCTTAGCCAAAATCAAAGATTTAAATAAACCGTCTATTCCATAGCCAACAATGTTTAGCAATAACTCTGATACAGATGAAGAGATAGACGTAAACCATATATTAAACCAAAACAGAACACATCCTGATTGGAAACAGTGGTTGATCTGGCCCACAGATACTAATAACTGTCAAGACAGATTCCTGAACAAAACACAGGGGTTCAAAATGACCAGGCCAGACCCTAGATATCCTCAAAGACATCACCCAGGGATAATAACCACCTACAGTGTGGGCAAATTATGCCTTCAATGGCTACAAACTTCCACACTGGCAGAAATTAAGCAACACCTAACTTTACTTACTGATGGTGCTGACTTGCGTGATTTCACTTTGGGACCACGCAAACAGCGTCAAAAGCGTTTCATAGCAGCCTCTGTATATGCAGCATACAATGAGGCCTGGAAGGTTACTCAAATTGAAACAGCAGAGAGAATACGGGAAATTGACCGTATTATTTGGAAAAATCACTTTCTGTAGTGGACAATGGGTTAATGACTCTGTCCTCCAGAATTTTTTCTTTGGACAGCATTGTGTCGTCAGCAATCGATATATTATCGCAAGACTTACTGTTATTACAACACGGTCAGTCACAATTGCGTTCTATTGTACAGCTTGGCTGGACGTTACAAAATCTGCGTTCAGGCTATGTGCCTTGGCGTTTAATCAACACAACGTCACTATTCCAAATCTTTAACCTTACTGATAGACAAATCAGTATGGCGCAAAAGGGTGCTGATTATACAATCTTGAGCATTGAAAAACTAGAAAGATTACCAATGACAATGTCAGAACGACCTGTCAGTGAATGGATAATACATGGGATAATAAATATTCCAATCTCAACCTTCAGGTTTCAATACTGCCAAAAATATATACAGGCTGGCATGTACGAGAAATTAGGAAAGGGGTACCTTAAAACAACATGGAACCTGCCCTATTCACATGCATGTGTCAGTAATAAAGGACAGAAAGTGTTTCTTAGTGGCAACAATTGTGCGATGTCACTAAGTGGCACACTTCTGTGTAACGGAATTAGTTTGCATGGAGCCTGTGAAGGGAATTCATACAACCTTTCATGTCACCAACAAGGCGCACCTGCAACAGAAATAGAACCATTCTTTCAAAGACTCTATAATGGGAGTTACATTCTTATTGTAGACCGTAGATGTTGTAGTCTTATGCCCGGGACTCCTTATCTAGTAACTACGACTGCGAAGGTCAAGTGCTGTGGACGCTCATTGTTCCCCAGCTCCTTCCCAGACAGGGAGGCAAGGGCATGGCCCGATTTGAAAATTACTTCTATTCGAATAGATACTTTAAGCAGAATGAAAACAGTCCTTCTTCAGACGCCTACCAGGCTCTCGTCATCAAAAGAAACGTATGATCTACAAATCGCAAGGACGACTGCAGAGATACATACATTATTATCAACTAATTCCCCCGTACATTTCGCGGAAATCCTGAATGAAATCTTAAATATTTCTGATACCAATGGGGTCTCAAAGGTATTTAAGACAGTATTTTCGATGGCATTAACACCATTCAAAGCCATACTGGGTATTTTTCCAGATTTCGTCCATTCGATTTTTGGCGGACTTCCCCTGATCCTGGGACTAATTGCAGGAATCCTATTCTTAGTCCTTATTTTTCGTTATGGCAACCCATGTCACAGACAAAACTCTTGCGACAAGGGAAGAAACAATCCTAGCCATTGGATACCGGGACCGGATATCAAAAATCCTGGGACTCTCCCGGCTTAGAGACCTGAACATGACTTGGTTTCTATCATTTCGACCAATGTGGCAAAGATGTGTTTTACCTGTATTGAGGTGTCTGCTATGCGGAGAAGAATGCGTGTTAGACACCTGTCTGACGCTACAATCGGATGCGCCGATGGATGCAGAAACATTGTTGAGCCCGATCAAGGTTCATGCTTTGTGCTGCCCTCAAAGGCTACCAATCCTGATGACGGCATTCGTGGAAGCTTCACCACTACGATTGATGGGTAGTGAAGTTCAAGATGAAAGCAGCATCGAACAGGTACGACCTTCTGTCAGTAATGCAAATCAGAATGTCAATGGAGACAATCATGCGCAAGAATGCATGATTACACCTATTTCCGAGTTAGTGGAACTTTCCCAGGAAGCTGTTGACAGTTTCTTCGAAAGCCTAAATGATATGATGTTCTCACCCGAACAGAAATAGAGACTTTTGAGCAAGCTCGCACACGGCGTTCCCTGAATTCGGCCTTCAACTTTAAAAATAAAGTCACATGAACATTTTCGCTCCCGTTCACGGACAGCAGTTTTTCCAGCAGCCCCAAATATTTTTGCATATTTTTCGGGACACTATCTTCTGCTTAAAGTAAGAACTATTCTTAGAGAACTAGGGTTTCTAAGTTTTAGATAACTTATAGACATTAGCTGCCCGCTGGCATGTTCATAGATATTTTATTCTGTGATGGAATGGTCTCGAAACTTTTTTCTGTATTTAAGAAACCATTTCATGTGTAATTCTCATATACCAAATAAGCAATAATGTATACAAATGCGATTACTTTGGCATTTTTCTACAGCTTGAGTGCATACCATATATATATGTCTGCATTTTTCAGTATATTTGAACATTTCAAAATGCATTTATGTATTTTGGGGTGGTAAGGTATACACACTACTCTATAGTATGTTGTACTATGTTATACTATGCCTAGATTAGTAAATATGTCCATAGTTAGCGTGGAGTGGGTGTGATGTATTCCTATAGGTTCTGAATCGATCCCCCTATTCCTGACCCTATTCTGGTTAAACAAACCAACAAGTTAACTAGCAGTCAGCCCATGAGGCAGAAAACCCCCATGATGCAGATACCGTTATCTGACGCAGTCACACTACGGCACAGGAACGTGTTATCTGATTAGGTCATAACACTTGCGATCTAATTAGACAAGCGATATTCCTCCAGCCCCTGATAAGGCATACGGAGTTCTCATAACAAATCAAACCTATGACAACCTGGGCAAAACCCTGCGGCCATTGTTTTGATTTCACCGAGAACTTTAGTAAAAGAATGTGCTAACGAGCAAGTCGTATGACATCCTTATTGACGTATCTATGTCCATCCTTACGTCAATCTCGGCACCTTAAAGGTATAAATATTACCGATCTTGCCATATGCAAACACACGCGTGGTGACGAGACAGAGCAGCCATACTTGCCGAAGCGAAGAGCAGAGCAGACCCCGCTGGCAGCAGCCCCGCCTTTCTGACGCGCTGAGAGACGCGCTGCTTTCTCCTGCCGAGAATCCAGCACCGGCGTTTCTGGGCAGCCCTCGCAGGCAGCCTGGAATATCGAGACCAGAGAGAGAGATACCATTCCTCATTCATCCTAACTTCCAGGTACAGAACTGAATAACCCCTCACAGAGAATTCTTTAGTTATTCACTTGGCAAAAACAAACTTAACTTAAACTGTAACTATCTATTCCCTCCCACGTATTAGACTTAGGTCAGGTAGGCGTATCTAGAAACACCAGTTGAGTACGTTTAGTCAAATGTATATGTGTATGTAATATATTTTATTCATTTTAAAACATCTTATGGCTTAGAAACCATATCAATGTTTTTACAGTATTATTTTATACTATTGCTTTTAATGTATGCACTTTACTTAACTATAAGTATTGCAATAATATCGATCCATTTCTCTTGTATGAGAAAAGAGACTGATCAATAAATAACACCTTTTTATTGAACACGCCCGTCTCTTCCTTTTCTCTACATTCTGATGAGACTAAGAATGCACGTACTGACTGAGTAAAATAATTTGCCTTTTGTTCACACGACTCTCGAGATTGACTCTTGATTAGGGGAGAGCAAAGTTGTCATGTTCTATGGTTGTCAGAAACTAAATCCCTTCTTGTCTAATCAGGGAAGTTAATTCCTCCTTGAACATTCGAGAAAGTTTCTAGTGAACTCTGAGCTAAGCTGGCAAACCCAAAACTTTAAGTCTAGTATCGACAGTAGTAGACCTAGTTAACGTCTGGCCTAGGCCTTTACTGCTGTAGGTATTATTCCAATGCGCAGAGCCTATTGGGAAGATAGGAACTACACTACACTATAGGTATTGTACTGGAAGGTAGTTTAACTGATTATTTTTTTATTTTCCTGGGCCCATTTCAGATCAGTGTAATTCAAATCATTCCAGCATAATTTTGAAATTTTACATTGATCACATTGTTATAAGAAGCGTACTTAGTAAAAAAGTGTTTTTGCTGCTAGAAACCACGGGGGCGAAGAGATGGAGAGACTATTCTTATGACTGAAATCGATGGTACAGGAAAGCATAACTAACTTTCTTATCCACAAGTTTCGTCTCGAATGTTACCAAGAAACTCGAGGTCCAAAATAAAATGTTCGACTGCATATAAAAGCTGTGGAGGAATTTTACGTTCAGAAGGGTGTCTTCAGAAGGGTGTCAAGTGAGAGTCTAGCAAAATCTCCAATACATTTTTCCAAATTACTTACGGTTCTACCGATTTTAACAGCAACTCAAAATAAAGCGACACAACCTTCAAAGAGATAAATGAAAGGATAGGCTCAGCTATTAAATGTATGAGTTTATCTGTAGATGTACTAACATCTTAGTTTTCTTCATGTTAGCAGGTAAAAAAAAACGAGTACAATATTAATACAGGGACAATATTTTTCTCTGTAGGCCTAAAGGCGTTCTGTCTAGAAGAACATTGCAGCTTAAGCCTTAGGGCCTGATTTAGATCTTGGCGGACGGGTAACTCCTTCACAATGTTGCCAGATATTTGGTCCAGCAAAATATAACTCCCATAGGATATAATTGTAATGCACGCACCTTTGTCTCGGAGGTGTCCTGGATCTTCGCCGCTAAAACCCAGATTCCCCCTGTCACCCCTCGGAACACAGGATTGAACACTGAATCCCAAGTTGTAACTAGGGGGAACACAGGGGAACAAAACAAGGGTAGAAAAGGGAAAAGAAACACGCCTCCTCTCTCGTCTGGCGTCTGTGTAAGACAGTGTGTGTCTGCAGCACCTGGATCTATAATAAGACAAAAAATGGAGAACGTGAAAACCTACCCCTCCCTTGTGTCAATGTTCTGTGTAGTACTATGATGATCTAGAATGCCAAACTATAGGTACCTTTAGTAATACGTAACACCACTCGAACCAAAATCCAACAATACCCAGACGAACCTCCTGTGAATGTCTTGAGTGTTTCAGCACACACAGCTTCTGTATACAAAATAAGCGTATAAGGTACTGCTTCCAAAAATGCCCACATCCAGGACACAACTCTTATACTATCCACTCACCACGTGTCTTTCTGAACTGCAACTTTAATGCAAACCACGAGTCACTGGTAAAACACGGGACTCCAGAATAATCAGATTCACTTTCGTAATGGAAAATCATAAACTCCACAGTATGAAAATCTACTATGGCAGACCTTTCACAAATGAAAATCAGGAAGCGTTACAAACTCATAAATTGAATATACGATCCCAAGACAAGCCGTCTAGAATCGCTAAGAAGTAGTTACCATCACTACACACCCGATGTCGGGAATCAAAGAAACAAAAACGCCGACACCCTACCTCCTCGGACGCCAACCTCAGAATAACAACCCGGAACGTAATCAGGAACAGCCTAGCTAAATGCGAAGCACTTCCTGCTTCCACAGGGCGGGTTATATTCCGTTTCTCTGCCTTGTGCGCATGCGTGCATACTGCGCATGTGCACCAACCTATGGAGCTCCATATGCCAACCACTGCCAACCACTGTTTTCGCTATCTCAATAACCATCTTTCTCCAAGTGCGCTTAGCCTATTTCCCGTGCATACGGCAGGCATGACAGAACACCCCTCCCACAGAGCCCCCCACAGGTTTTGGTTTATGGGGGTACCTTCTGTGAAAAGCCCTCAATAACCGAGGAGCATGGACCTGTCCAGCCGGTTCCCAAGATCTCTCCTCAATACCATAGCCTTTCCAGTGAACAAGATATTGGAGCCGACCTCGCACTCTGCGTGAATCAACGATAGCACCGACCTCATATTCATCGTCCTCATCAACCATCGTAGGTAACCTGACCGGCTGAAGGCGAGTACCAGGCGCAACAGGCTTCAATAACGAGACATGGAACACTGGGTGTACTTTCATAGCAGGGGGTAGGGTCAATTTCATGGCTACAGGGTTTATGACCTTTAATACAGAAAAAGGACCAATGTATTTAGGTTGGAACTTGCAGGCCCCTTTGAGAGAGAGATGTCTGGTTGAAAGCCAAACCTTGTCGTCTTTCTTATACTCAGGTTCTGTATGTCTATGTATATCAGCTGCCTTTTTGTACTCAGTTTTGGCTTTATCCAAATTATCGTGGATGGTGGAATGCACCCTCTGCAGGTGGGCAACTAAATCCGTTACAGCAGGGATTGCACAAGGCCGCAAAGGAGAAAAGGGTAAGATCTTAGGATGGAACCCATAGTTGGCATAAAATGGGGTGAATAAGGTCGAGAAGTGATGACTATTATTATACGACAGTTCAGCCAACCAAATCAATTCATCCCAGTCTCTTTGTTCATGCAACAATTGGCATCTCAGGAATTGCTCCAGACTCTGATTTACCCTCTCGGTCTGACCGTCAGTCTGAGGGTGATGACTCGAAGAGAGATGGACCTCAATCCCCAATGTCTTGCATAATTGTTTCCAAAACTTGGAGATGAACTGAGAGCCACGATCTGTGACTAGAACGGTAGGAAGACCATGGAGTCTGACTATATTCTGGAGGAAAACCTCTGCCAGCGCAGAGGAGGTTGGTAATTTTTGTAATGGGATGAAGTGAGAAGCCTTGGTGAACATGTCCACCACTACAAGGAGAGTGGTATTTCCCTTCACGGTACTGGGCAAATCCACTATGAAATCCATAGATACAGACTTCCAGGGGGCCTCAGGAGTGGGCATTGGAAGTAATAAACCTACATAACCTTGATGTGATGTCTTCCCCTGAGCACATACAGGACATGTTTGGACATATTGTCGTACATCGCTAGCTATATGAGGCCACCAACAATATCGCCTGAGTAATTCAAGGGTTCTCTTGTATCCAGGATGGCCAGCCACACTATGTGAATGACACCATTCCATCGCCTGATTCTGAAGGGATACTGAGGGTATGTACAGTCTGTCTTGAACGTACTGCAAATCTGACTTGACAGTGGACTGGTGTTGGGATAAAACCTCCATAGCAACAGGTTCCTGTTGAGCTCTCTTCACCTGCATAAGAAACTCCACTTCAGTAGTGAGTCCCCCTATAATCCTTTGAGGAGCAATGATGCTAGGGGGTGTCTCTTCCGTAATCAAAGGAACAAAGCCCAACCTGGATAAAGCATCCGCTTTGCCATTTTGTCTGCCTGCACGAAAATGTATACGGAAATCATATTCATTAAAAAACTGTGTCCATCTCATTTGTCTCATTGACAAAGCTTTAGCAGATTTGAGATATTGTAGGTTTCTATGATCCGTCAAGACTGTGACTGTATGATTCGTGCCTAGAAGATATTGTCTCCATTCCTCTAACACTTTTTTAATTGCCAGCAATTCTCTTTCCCCCACGGTGTAGTTTACTTTGGCAGGTGTTAGTTTATGCGAATAGTAGGCTACTGGATGGAGTTCCCCTGTGTCAGAATCCGCCTGTGAGAGTACTCCCCCAACTGCCACCTGGGATGCATCCACTTCCACCACATACGGACTAGACGGATCAGGATGTTTCAAAATAGGAGCTCTAGTGAATGCCTCTTTCAATGTACAGAAGGCTTTATGAGCTTCTGCCGTCCACTGAAAGGAAACCCCCTTTTTCAACAGGTGAGTAATGGGAGACACTAAATCGGAGAACCGATGTATAAACCTCCTATAGAAGTTTGCGAATCCAATAAATTGTTGGATTTCCTTGACAGATGTCGGGGGTGGCCAATCTAAAACAGCACTGACCTTCTGTGGATCCATACTCAATCCGGTTGCTGACACTATGTACCCCAAGAACGAAACCTGATGTCTGTGAAAGAAACTCTTATCCAGTTTACAAAAGAGGGAATTGTCATGTAGACACTGCAAGACCTCCTGGACATGACCTATATGTTCATCAAGAGTCCTTGAGTAGATCAATAAGTCATCTATGTAAGCAATGACCGACTTTTCCAGGAACTCCTTCAGCACCTCATTGATGAAATATTGAAATGCTGAAGGAGCATTGCAAAGCCCAAAGGGCATCACCCTATATTCATACAGGCCAAACTTAGTGCAAAACGCTGTCTTCCACTCATCTCCCTCTTTGACACGGACTAGGTGGTAGGCTCCCCGTAGATCTAATTTTGTGAACCATTGTGCCCCTTTAATTTGGTCTAAAAGAGAGGAGATGAGTGGTAACGGATATTTGTTTTTCACTGTTATGTTGTTAAGGGCTCTGTAATCGATACAACAGCGTAAGCCCCCCTCCCGTTTAGGGATGAAAAAGAGCGATGAAGAGGCAGGTGACCTAGAAGGTCTAACAAAACCGAGGTCTAACATGGTATCGAGCTATTCCCTTAAATACACGTTTTCTTTTTCCGTAAGGGAATAGACCCTGCTGGTGGGTATACGAGCCCCCGGTTGCAAATCAATCCTACAATCGTATACACGATGAGGGGGTAAACTGGTTGCTTTTTCTTTGTCAAAAACAGATTTGAACACTAAGTACACGGAGGGCAAGTCACTATCAGGTTGATCATAAGGTAATGTACATTCAGGACTGCTCAAAGCTGCTACGGAAGGCATTATAGATACTGTGATCGGGTTTAGTGCAACAGATACCACACTATTCGTCCCATCATAATGGTGGTCTCTGCAGTCTACTCCAAAAGTAAGCTTGGACGTTTTCCAGTCTATGTGAGGGTTGTGAAACCTCAACCATGGAAGACCTAGCACTACAGGAAACTGGGGTGATTCTATCATGTCAAAAACAAGGACTTCTCTGTGTGTGCCCTCTATTATTGTTTCCAAAGGGATACTGGAATGTGTTATGGGTCCATTTTTCAATAAACTCCCATCTATGGTGTACACTTCTTCCTGTGTGTCTTTTTGCACTCTGGGAATGTGATGTGTTTTAGCCCAATGACAGTCCATAAAATTGCCAGAGGCTCCTGAGTCAATCATGATGGGTTGTGTGATAGTAGAGGAATTCCAAGACAGGGTAGATGGTATGAAGAAATGTCCTATATTTGCCATAATGGAGGAGACCATATGTGCCATAGGACCCGATTGTAAGGTCTCAGTTACCTTCGGGTCTGTCAGTTTTCCGCTTTGCGGGATTGCTTGGGTTTCACGGGACATTCTCTAAGGAAATGCCCTGCTTTACCGCAATAAAGACATAACCTGTTATCTCGTCTTCTTTGTTTTTCCGATTCACTTAGTGGCCCTCTAATACTGCCTATTTGCATAGGTTCAGGTTCTTCTGTTTTTAATTCGGGCTCTACTCTTCGTTCCTTAGGGGTGGGTCTAGGGTATTCGCTCCTTCCCTTGTCTTTTCTTCTCTCACCTAACCGGTGATCGAGTTTCACTACTAAATCTATTAGCTCGGGACAGGTATCAGGAGGGTCCACCAAATGAGCCAATGCATCTTTTAGTTCGTCTCTTAAGCCTTTATAGAATAAAGCACTACGCTTTTCCACTGGCCAATCCGCTTCAACCACTAATCTGTTAAAGGTAGATATATAGGTAATTAAATCCTTTGATCCCTGTTTTAAATACAGCAATTCAGTGTCTGCAGCATGTGTGAAAGAATGTTTGTCAAACATCTTTCTTAATTCTCGTCGAAAAGAATCATAATCCAGTAGTAAAGGATCATCCTTCTCTATCAAGGGAATCGTCCAATTGGCTGCTGACCCCCCTAAATATGATAATACAAATGCAACCTTAGCCTGATCATTCGGAAAACATGGGGCTTTACATAAAAAGTGCAATTGGCATTGGGTTAGGAAAGCTGCGCATTTCGAGGGATCCCCATAGAATCTTTCAGGAGGAGCAAGCGGGATGCTGTGTGGTGTAACGACTTGCACTACAGGAGTGGGACTGCTAGCTCCTGCACCGTCTATTCTATTAAGGCTCAAGTTATCTAGTCTGTCTGCTATGGACTGTGTTTCCCGCTGTAAATTGCCTACCATGCTAGCTACGTCTTGAAGGGTGAGATCCATGGCACCTGGGAGACAATTTGATAATGGCTTCGCGTTATGTAATGCACGCACCTTTGTCTCGGAGGTGTCCTGGATCTTCGCCGCTAAAACCCAGATTCCCCCTGTCACCCCTCGGAACACAGGATTGAACACTGAATCCCAAGTTGTAACTAGGGGGAACACAGGGGAACAAAACAAGGGTAGAAAAGGGAAAAGAAACACGCCTCCTCTCTCGTCTGGCGTCTGTGTAAGACAGTGTGTGTCTGCAGCACCTGGATCTATAATAAGACAAAAAATGGAGAACGTGAAAACCTACCCCTCCCTTGTGTCAATGTTCTGTGTAGTACTATGATGATCTAGAATGCCAAACTATAGGTACCTTTAGTAATACGTAACACCACTCGAACCAAAATCCAACAATACCCAGACGAACCTCCTGTGAATGTCTTGAGTGTTTCAGCACACACAGCTTCTGTATACAAAATAAGCGTATAAGGTACTGCTTCCAAAAATGCCCACATCCAGGACACAACTCTTATACTATCCACTCACCACGTGTCTTTCTGAACTGCAACTTTAATGCAAACCACGAGTCACTGGTAAAACACGGGACTCCAGAATAATCAGATTCACTTTTGTAATGGAAAATCATAAACTCCACAGTATGAAAATCTACTATGGCAGACCTTTCACAAATGAAAATCAGGAAGCGTTACAAACTCATAAATTGAATATACGATCCCAAGACAAGCCGTCTAGAATCGCTAAGAAGTAGTTACCATCACTACACACCCGATGTCGGGAATCAAAGAAACAAAAACGCCGACACCCTACCTCCTCGGACGCCAACCTCAGAATAACAACCCGGAACGTAATCAGGAACAGCCTAGCTAAACGCGAAGCACTTCCTGCTTCCACAGGGCGGGTTATATTCCGTTTCTCTGCCTTGTGCGCATGCGTGCATACTGCGCATGTGCACCAACCTATGGAGCTCCATATGCCAACCACTGCCAACCACTGTTTTCGCTATCTCAATAACCATCTTTCTCCAAGTGCGCTTAGCCTATTTCCCGTGCATACGGCAGGCATGACAATAATGCTATTTATATTATAGCGGATAGGATATCCGTCACCGCTGAGGCGGAGTAACCTGTCCGCTGAACATCTAAATAAGGCCCTAAGGCTTAAGCTGCAATGTTCTTCTAGACAGCAGTTCTCTTTTGCTAGTAGAGAGAGATTCACAACTTTAAGATTTACTACAGTACTGGTCAAGGAAGTACTATCACTCTTGTCTTGCCTAGTTTTGATTGGTCAAGGAAGTACCTTAATTACTCTTAGGGCGAAATTGTTAAAAACAGTGTCCAAAACACACTGTATAAGGTCCTATAGGACTCGATGGAGAATGTTCTTCTGGTTCAACTTCACCATTTGAAATAAAGATTATACCATTGGGGGCCAGATCCTTCTGCACTTTCATTTTTAATTCTTAGCTAAATCTGAATAAAGTTGAAGGCTGATACTTCCATTCCTGTACATGTTATCACAAAGCTCACCTGCTTGATAGCATATGTTGATATGTCACTCAGAAGTATTTTATTAACAATGTAAAGAAGACAACATTGTTTCAGAGGACATACATTTATTGTCTTCTTCATTGGTTTTTGAGTATCCAAATACATCAGTAAACAAGAAAAGAGTGTTGGGTGGTTCACACAGACCACAGTTGGGAGCAACTAAGAAAGGGGGGTTTTGACGGCCAAATTCAGGACGTTTCAGGAAGGCCCTCACTCACCACCTAGGGATGACATGCTTCATCATCGGGCCCCACCAAAGAGACAGAGTGTCTCTTTGGTGTGCTGCGACGCCAGATTTACTGCGGAGCAGGATAGTGAGATTCGGGCGTGTTGTGTAAAGTAAATTAAACTAATGAGTGGTGAGGATTTAAAAATAGTCAGTAGTGTACCAAAAACAACTTTATTTATTGATCACTAAGGACAAGTATTAAAATTATGTGTTTGGAAAAGAGTCCACAGTTATTTGAGTGGTAGTTTCCTTACAAATCAGTCGACATGTTTCAGCCATGAAACGGTGTAATGTTACCAGGCATTCTTCAGGACTTATTGGTGTATTAAACCCTGGCGGTATGGACGCGCTAAGGCCCACCCTTAGCAAGGGACGTGAAAATAATAAAAAGGTGAAAAAGTGCAAAAAATTAGGAAGAAAGGATTGCTTCCTAATTACTCCTGGTTTAGGAGGCTTCCAACTTTATGGTTTCTGCACCTGGAAATAAGCAAAGGACATAGACGCACATGTAGGACAGAACAAACGTTTAGTAATGGTACTGGTCGCAGTTGTAGGTCTATGGAGCTCCAGTTCGTGGTAGAGAGGCAATTAGTGGCAAAATAACGGTATAGTTATCACCACCATAGCCCCTGGGTTCTTACTTAATAGCAGGAAGGAAGTGCTGTGTACTATACGTGATATAAAGTAATCGTGATGGTTAAAAGTAAAATGAAGTGAGCTTCCTGTTTTCGATCAAGGTTTTTGATACGATCGTTTCAGCAAATAAATAAAATGAAAGTTAAAACATCTCACTTTAATGGTGTCGGTAATGTACACCATGGGTCACAGGAGGGGGGTGGGAATGTAATTGACACACCCTGATCGTTCGTCAGAAAATGTGAGGGAGAAGAGACACACAGAAAGTTAGTGACACAGCGTCGGTACTTAGCTTGTGTGATGGAATTTGTAGTCGAAGTACAGCTTCTACTCACGCCCTCGACACTCGGCACCCTTAGTGTACCTGCATCACCCTCAACTGGACCCCGAAGATGTGGACGCGGGGCCGTGTATTCGGTATATACCTGTTTGACAGAGAGCGATTCATTTCCGGGTTGGGCGTGGCCAGAGGCGCAATGCCGTCGACGCCCTAGTTCGGACCAATCGGTGGGCATTCTGCTCATGACACAGTGATAACGTACTCGGATTGAGTTCCCTGGTTGTTAGGGAGAAAGGGGCGTAACAATATGTGCTCGCTAATGTGAAGGCTGGATATGGTGTCCTACCTTATTGCAATGGAAATTGGTAACAATGCGGGGATCGTACATAGTGTGCATATTAATTATAAGCGAACGAGGATATACATCACTCGGCTGTACGAATGACATATTAATTGAAGTCAAGTTCACTCAAGTTAAGAGCAACAAGAAGGTGCCGCGCGCACTTGGGCACTATATTGGTGAGTTAGTTCATACGCCAAAGGGCAGAGGAGGGGTGATTACAGTGCCAGGTACCTCACATGTACTTCCAAGCTGGGTGGAAAAGGTACATAATGTTATGTACATTTACATGGCATGTAAAAGGGTGAGGCTTGTATATTGAAAACTGTTAGGTGACACGTTATTCTAGCTGCAGGATGGTCCAGAGTTGGAGATAAAAACTAAGCTCACACCATGTTTACTTGATCACTGAATTCCAGGGGATATCATCATTTAATCCAATGAGATGGGTCCCAAGTCTATAAACCCAACGTTGCTCTTTCTCGAAGAGACGATTGCAGATGTTGTTGCCACTGTTCAGGTGTTCAATTATCGTCCATTGCATGTCGTTGGTTGTATGGTTGGCTTCCAAAAAATGTCTGCTCATTTTTGTTGTCGTTTTTTTGCACCTGATGTTGGAACGGTGCTCACAGATTCTTTGTTTTACCTTTCTGCTGGTCATGCCAACATAACGTAGGTCGCATGGGCACGTGATGAGATATATCACGTTTAGTGGAGTTGGTGTGGTCTCTTTGAGTCCACGTTTTTCCTGGCTCAAGTTCAAGAGTTTTGGAGTGTGTAGTGAGATGGCAAACACTACAATTTGAGCAGGGAAAATGGCCAACCACTTTTGGTAGGCCCCATGAATCAGTGATAGATCTCACTGTGTCAGGGGTAACAGGTTTTGGTCGTGTATGGACCAATGCATCTCTTAAGCTGCGCGCTTTCTTAAAGGAAAAGAGAGGCTTCTCCCAATTTTTGTTAGTGCTTGACAAAATTCTCCAGTTTTTGTTGATTGATTTTTTCATATAGTTTGACAGGGTACTGTATGTTGTTACGCATGTTAATGGTATGTCTTTTGGACCACAGACCTTTTCCTCAAGGAGTGCTTCTCTTGGCTGGTTTCGCGCTCTTTTATAACCCTTGTCTACTATTGTTGCTGGGTAGCCTCTTGACTTCAGTTTCACTGAAAGGTCTGTCGATTGAGTCTTAAAATTCTGTAGGTCAGAGCAGTTGCGTCTCAACCGCAGGAACTGACCATACGGAAGATTTTCTTTTAGTGGGCGAGGGTGAAAACTGGTGAATTCTAGAAGATTATTTTTAGCAGTTGGTTTATGGAATGTTTTTGTTGTGAGTCTTGTACCGGTGATACTGATCGTTACATCCAGAAAGGTCGCCTCTGTTTTGCTAGTTGCATAAGTGAATTTCAGATGCGGGTCCAGGGTATTGATCCAGTTGAGGAAAGCGAGAAGTGTAGCTCAATGGTTAGAGCGGCAGACCCTGATGCAGAGGTCTAGCCCGGGATTAGGGTTCAATTCCCCGCCTCGGCGGGTCTTGGGCTCAAAAATTCCATGGACCTGATAATTCTCGCCTCGGTGCCTATTCCAATCATGGAGTCCCACTCTGCAACTCTGGGCAATAGCTTGCTTAATCTCCACAACGGCCCCCACAACGCTAAGGATGCCTGGCCTCCACCTTGGGGGTGCCCAGGAGTGGACACCTCACAGGGAAAGCCAGGAAGGGTTCCACAGCGGTATTCGTACAAGCGCCTTGAGACCCGTGCGGGTGAGTAGTGCGCTATACAAGTATCAATTTACATTTACATCAGTACCAGTCCATATTACCAGGATGTCGTCAATGTAGCGTCTCCAGATTTGAATTGACTCAGTGAAAGGGCTATTTGGTTGTAGGATGAATTTAGATTCAAAATCCGCCACATACAAACCCGCTACACTAGGGGCAAATGTACTGTTTTTTAACTGTTTTATGAAAACTTGCACTGTGATTGACTAAGAACTTCTGGGCTTGTTGTGTATTTTAAAATACTTACTTTCATTTGTGGGGAGCTGTGTTGTGTTATCTGGCCCCATTGTACTGCCCGGTCCGTCCCCGTTCCGCCGCGGCTTTTCGGTACCGCTTGAGCGGAGGGACGCGACTCCTCCCACCCACAGCCTACAAAGGTGCCATTAATTTGCCGCGCTTGGTGAGAGCAGCGCGAGCGAGGTGCTGGGCTGTGTGAGTTTGAGATAGCCTTTAAAACTTGCACTGTGAATTGTATACGAACTCCAGTTGCCGGGTGTAAATTTTTAACTGTTTTATGAAAACTTGCACTGTGATTGACTAAGAACTACAGGGCTTGTTGTGTATTTTAAAATACTTACTTTCATTTGCGGGGAGCTGTGTTGTGTTATCTGGCCCCATTGTACTGCCCGGTCCGTCCCCGTTCCGCCACGGCTTTTCGGTGCCGCTTGAGCAGAGGGACGGGGCACGGCTCATATATACCAATGTGCAGCCGGCCGCGCAGCGGGCGCGACGATGGCGCGCCGAAGTTGCGCCAAAGTTAAGCCCGTCTGCGCCCGTCCGCGACCGGGTGCGGCCCAGTGCCCTACCCCTGCTCAATCCGCCGCGGTCCCTATAGTCTATGACGGACGCGAGCTGTGGGAATTACGCCCAGCGGTTGCGGATTGTTGCAGGCACACTTTGGAGGTAATCTCGTCCACCAAGTGCCCCCATTGTTCCTTTAAAGCTAAGAGAGAGCTAGCATGTAAGGCAGGGGCAAATAGTTTCCAAGGGGCCCTACTGGATTGCAGATCACTCCCTAAACATAGTTTGCAAATTTGGGATCTTCTTTTAGAGGAGAAGCTGGACATACTCTTCCTGAGAGAAACGTGGTTGGGGGCGGACTCAGACCCTGAGGTCATTGAGGCATTACCGCCGGGTTATAGCATGGCTAGGGTGGATAGACCCTCAGGAAGAGGTGGGGGGGATTGCAGTGATCGCTAAAGCGCCTCTTGTGTGCTCTTTTGAATCTCTAGGGATAGAGGATTGTGAGGCCGGCAGGTTTGGACTACAAATTGGCCCTCAGGGTCATATATCGGCTATCCTTCTTTACAGACCATCGGGGAGTTTGGGCAATTTTAGACAAAGTCTGCAAGAATGTGTAGCACATATGTCGCTTAGGCGTAGTAAGTTTATGCTAATGGGAGATATGAATATTCACTTTGAGGATGCACGACTGAAAGAGGCTGTAGAGATTAAACAGGAATTACAGGATAAATATTTAGAGCTGCTAAATCACACCCCCACCCATACGCATGGCCATTTATTGGATCCAGTGTTTGCCAGCTGGGATGGTATAATGACGAGAGCCCCAAGTCCGCTCCCTTGGACTGACCACTTTCTGGTTCCTTTTGATATCTGTATCACTGGGGCTGAAGATATCCTGAGGGGGGGTGATAACAGCTATCCCCACCGAAAGTGGAAGAACTTCTCCCAGTCTGTATTTAATGAGAAGCTACGCATTGGGGGGATGCCGGGAGGAGCGGATAGTGAAAGCTCCAATTTAAATCTGGAAGCCTGTATCCTTGAAACCCTGAATGCAGTAGCGCCATTGTATACCGCTAAGCAAGGGAAGAGAGCTATAAAATCTGCCCCATGGTATACGTCAGACCTGCAGTCACTCAGGTCGGAGTGTAAGAAGCTGGAAAGAAGCTGGTGGAGGGACTTTGACACTCTTAGGAAAAATGAGTATAGAGTTGCCCAGAGGGGCTATCAAAGAAAGGTGAGAGAAGCAAAGGCCCTTCATTACAAAACTAGAATCAGTGAGGCAGAATGCTCCGCTAGAGAGCTTTTTTAAATGTATAAGGAGAACTCAGCGGTTTCCAGCTCCAATGCGCCTGAGTCGGACTCTTTCATGGAATATAACAGAGTGGCAGAATTCTTTGCTAGTAAGGTGCGTAAAATTTATAGCTCCTTCTCCAGCTGTCCTGTAAGTGGGGAGACCTTTGCAGAAATGAGGGAGGCTGAGTACTTTGACTCTGACAGTAGGCTGGAGTGCTTCACAGTACCTATATCTAAGGAGGTTGTAAGAACATGCCTTAGTGTGAAGTCAGGATCTCCTCGTGATCCAGCCCCCCATAGAGTGGTGGGAGAGAGCTTAGAGGTTTTAGAACCATACATTCGCTATGTCCTTGAAACTTCATTTAGCACCCAGATCCTTCCGCTGAGCTGGAAGAAGGCTATCGTTCTACCGATAAGGAAAAAGGCCAACATAAGTCATGCAGTTTTAGACAATCTGAGACCGATTTCCTTGCTGCCATATACCGCGAAGGTAGCTGAAAAAATAGTGAACTCACAATTGATGGCGTTTGTGGAGGAGGCCAAACTCCTTCATCCTTCCCAGTCGAGGTTTCAGGCAGGATATTTGACCGAAACTGCCTTACTGCGTGCCACAGAGATGCTACGGCAGGGCGCTGATGCAGGTCACACCATGGCACTGGTCATGCTTGACCTAAGTGCAGCGTTCGACACTGTAGCACATATCACCTTGCTACAGTGTCTGAACAGGGGAGGTGTGACGGGTCGGGCGCTCGGCTGGTTAAAATCCTTCCTGACTGGCAGAAGTTTCCAGGTCCATAGAGGCTCGTTTCAATCTGTGGAAATGGCACTGGAACAGGGGGTGCCGCAGGGCTCGGCCTTGAGCCCTACCTTATTTAACTTATACATGGCCCCCCTAGCAGCTGTGGTTCAATCGTTTGGTGTAGAGATAGTATCCTACGCCGACGATACTCAACTGCTGCTTACCCTCTCCCAGGCACCGTCAGGTGGAGCCGACAACTTTAGAGCATGTATGCAGGCCTTAGCAGTGTGGATGGATAACCACTGCCTAAAGCTGAACGGCTCAAAGACGGAGGTGCTGGTGGTTGGTGGTGATCAACTCAAATGGACGTGCGACTGGTGGCCAAGCTGTCTGGGTACAGCACCTACCCCGTGTACAGAAGCTAAAAACCTAGGGATTTGGGTAGATCCCACACTTTCCTATGAGGCACATATTGGGCGGTTGGTGGGGAAGTGTTTTGGGGTGCTTAAGATCCTGAATAAAACCTTGGACCTACTCCCCTTGGAGGCTAGACGCATGATGACCCAGGCCCTGGTTACATCTCGGCTTGATTACGGGAATGTCCTCTTCTTGGGAGCTTCCAGCAAAAGTATAGGGCGGCTTCAGGTATTACAAAACGCAGCGGCACGTCTTGTGCTTAGACTACCTAGGAGAGCGACATCCAGAGTCGCATTGGCGACCCTCCACTGGCTTCCAAAAAAGGAAAGGATAGTGTTTAAGGCCCTCCTGATATGTCACTGTATCCTATGGCAGAAGGCTCCCCCATACCTTACTGATTTGATCACTAGGTATGAGCCGAGGAGAGCGCTGCGGTCTTGCGGAATGGGCACGTTGGTGACCCACTGTTTTAAGAGGGCTAAAATGGCAGGTCGCTCTTTTAGAGTGATGGCCGCCACAAGCTGGAATAAACTTCCGCTCAGTCTTCGCCTCCAACAATCGGAAACTACGTTTCGGTGTATGTTAAAAACTCACCTGTTCCAAAGGTGAGTTGGGTGCTGGTCTCTGATGTGGGTCAGTGTTGGAACTGGCCCTTCTTGCAGGGTCATCGTCAAACTTTTTGCTTCTTCCTCCCTTATTTTTCCTGACCCGTGGCTGTTGCCAATAGGACTCTGCGCACTTTACCACTGCTGATCAGTGCTAAAGTGCATATGCTCTCTATGTAAAGTGATATTCTAATTGGATATACATGTTTGGCATATTTGTATCACCATGAAGTCCCTAGTAAAGTGCACTGGGTGTGCCAGGGCTGGTGATGACAAATGCTACTAGTGGGCCTGCTGCACTGATTGTGCCACCCACAGGAGTAGCCCTAAAATGATGTCTCAGGCCTGACACTGCAGTGCCTGTGTGCAGTTTAGAACTGCCATGTCCTCCTGGTCAGTGTCCCCAGTGACCAGGCCTAACCCTTCCCTTTTTGTGCACATCAGTCACCCCTAAGGAAGGCCCAAGGTACCCCCCTGGGCAGGGTGCAGTGTATGTTAAAGGTAGAGCATGTACTGGTGCAGGTAACATGTTCTGGTAGTGAATTACAGCCATTTTCGTTTTTCACTACTGTAGGGCTATCTTGCTCCATAGGTTAACATGGGGGATGCTGGCTACAGTGGTTAACAGCATTTCTTCCCATAGGAACAAGATAGGACATAAGTATCTAGTATCCCTGAACTCAGAATTTAATAACACATCTTTTGGGAAAGGTTGTTTTTAAATCCTGTATTTGAGAACAGCACTTTTAGAAAGTTGCTGTTCTCTTGTCTGACCCTTCTGTGTGCCTGGGCCTGTTTGTGTATTGACTGTCTGGTTTGAGAGTGACAGGGGCTGGGGAATTCCCCAGGAGGGAATTCCCCTGGATGAGTCAGCACTAGGCTGAATGACTGCATTTGCAACTGGAGTAGTGGGAGGAGTTAGCACCTGGGCTGAATAGGGCTGTGCCTGCCTTCCACAATGCTGGCTCCACCCCCCTGCTGGGCGGCTGAGGACCCTGCCCCTCACTCTGAAAGGAAGTCAGAAGCCAGCAAAACAAAGTACTCAGGAAACACCCAGAACTGGTTCAGACCAGGCTCAGGGCCCACATGCACAGGGAGAACAAAGACTTTAGGGGTATAAGTACAGGACCCCTGACAACAGAAAATTAGATCATCCTGGAAATCAAGAAGGAACCTCTGCCAAGGAGAAAGCTGAAACTGAAGAAGGAATATTGTCCTGCTGTTGCTCTGCTGGACTGACCTGTTGCTTTGCTGCCAAGGAGAGGGGAAGGACTTTGCTGCTGAGCTGTGTCCCCTGTCTTGAAGGAATCTCCAAGGGCCTGAGAAGAGCTGGCTCCCTGTTTTGAAGTCCCAGGAACAAAAGGACTTCACCCCCAGCTTCCCTGAACTCTGCTGAGAGAGTTCTGTCCTTCCTAGAGTGCTTGATCCAGTTGTGGGGCCTCTGGAAGTTGTACCTGTGCTGGGAAGCTTGAAACTAAGCTTGAGTGACTTTTGAAACTGAAAAGTGTTGCATCGCTCGCTTGCGGAGCGCATCCCCGACAGTGCGAGAAGTTTCCCGCCGCTACGGAGGTCGAGATCGTCGCAGCGCCTGACGCCGCTGCCAGAGACGTCGCATCCTTCGTTTGCGGGACGCACCAGACCGGTGCGGGAGAATCGAACATCGCTGCGAGTATCGTCGCAGAGCCTGTCGTCGCTGGGTGAGATCGCCGCACCGCTTGCTTGCGGACCGCATCACGTCGCTGCGAGCATCGTCGCAAAATCAACGCATCGAGGAGCTGCGAGAGAGAGGATCCCCGCTGGACCGCGCATCGTCGCCCCGGAGATCGTCGCAGCCCCTACGAGATCGTCGCATCGTGCCTTTGCGAGAACAGACTTCCTACGGAACCTACGCATCGGAATCCATACAAGTGGCCTTCCTCCCCATACAGACCGGATTCGTCGCAACACGCCCGCTGCTGCAGCGGGGCTGTCGCATCGCCTCCCCAGGGTCTCAGGAGCAACGCATTGCTTGTTTTCCACCGCACCAGCTTCTGCTTTTGGAACTTTGTTGCATCTAAAAGGTACTGTGAGTAAACGTGACGCAACTGTGAACTTTTCACGCATCAGTAGAGAATTCTATCGCAACGTAGAGAATTCTATCGCAACCTAAGAATTTTAACGCAACCTTAAGAACTCTTTTTGAAACCATATTCTTGAACTGTGTATGTTGGATTTTTGTCGTTTTGGTCTTGTGTAGTTTAGATTAAAAATACCTTTATTTTTCTAAACTGTTGTGGAGTCAGTTTGTGGTGTTTTCACTGTGTTACTGTGAATGTTGGTACAAATACTTTACGCATTGCCTCTGGTTAGCCTAGACTGCTCGTGCCAAGCTACCTAGAGGGTGAGCAGGGGTTATCTCAGAGGGTTATCTCCTTGCCCTGACTAGAAGCAAGGGTCCCTATTTGGACAGTGGTACCTACCTCTGCCAACTAGAGACCCCCAGATCTAACATTGGTGGCAGCGGTGGGATTTGAACTTGTATTTGTACTTGACCCACAGTAATTGGTGTACATCACTAGTGAGTGCAGGCCACTACGCCACCACATACTGTTTGTTTTTCCGGTGTCCTCCTGAAAGTATTTTTTGGATAGAGACTCTGGCTAGTGTTGCACCTGTAAAATCCTGCCAAAATGGAAGTCAACTTTTTCCACCTCTGCATCTACACAGAAGAGGAGATAAAAGCCTTTTGCAAGAAGAGGGGGCTGCCCGTGGAGAAAGGTTCCACAAGGAGGGATCTTGAGGCATGCCTGTATTCCCATGAGGCCAGAATTTGGGAAGCAACATTAGCAGATGATTCTGAGGAGGAGGACTTCTCTGACAGTGAGGAAGAGAAAGAGGAGTGGCTCCTTGCTGCTGAGCAAAGGTGCAGAGAATTAGACCGGCTAAATAAGGAAGGTATGATCCGGTGGGCCTTAGCCCAGAAAGAAAAATGGGATGCTCAAGGAAGAAGCTTTGCTGAGTTGGTGGTGGAGTCCAGCTCAGATGGTGGCAGCATGTTTATGATATCTAGTGCTGAGAGAAAGGTACAAACACCCAGAGATGTGGCGCCTCACTTGAGGGAGGGGGTCGACATTCACCAGGGGGTTCAGGTTTATGATGTAGTTCCATTGGAGTGCAGTGTCCCTGAATTAGATTGGGGGACTGGCACAGGGGACCATATTCCTAGTGGTGGGAGGGACACTCTACTGACTCTAGATGAGAGGTACAGGGAGAGGGGTTCCCCCATGGTAGAAACCTTGGTGTGTGTGTGTGAAGACCGGCCAGAAGAGTGTGGGCTGTGTGACAGAGACAGTCAGATACTGTCTTGCCAGTCTCAGGAGAGTGGTGTGGGGTACTTGTGTGAGGCACTGGAGGGTGAGGCAAAGGGTAGCTTGGTTAACAACTGTGGGGGGCTGTGTGATTCATTTGTTGGAGAGCATATTTTAAGTCCCTGTTTTCCAGAGCTATGCCAACACCCGGTGGAGTGTGAGTTCTCTGATCCCAGAGAGCTTGCGTTGGAGGCAGACCTCTTGGTGGATTCCAGGGAGTCTGAGGAGGCATTGGGGAGTGATCCCAAAAGGAGTGGCTTAGATATCTTCCAGACCTGTGAGGTGGAACAGGTTCAGTGTAGCCCAGTTAGGTCCCAGTGTAGTGGGAGGGGTGTAGGGGCTCATGTCCGGTCTCAGTGGAGATGGAGTGAGTGTGGGACGGTGTGTCTCACGGTGCCCGAAACCCAGTCTCAGGGCCTGGAGGGTTCCTTGAGGAACACCAGGTTGGGGACCTAGACTGTACAAGTAGGCCATTTGAGGAGGATCTCCTAGTGTCTGTTGAACGGGGAGTGCCTGTAACCAGGCCTCCATCAGTTCTGGTGTCTGGCAGTGCCGCTCCATTTAGGAGGGTACCGAAGTCCAGACTAAGGGGTGAGAGGGGGAAGGAGTCCCCAGTGGGAGAACCAGTGGGTCAGGGACCAGTCGGAAGGGCTGAGTCCCCAGTGAGTGACCATGGTGACCTCACTTCTGTCCTGGGGGATCTTCCCGCGCTGTCAGGTGGACAGGGGTCGGGAGATCTGCGCCAGGCAGACTGTCACAGGACACATGAGTTGTGTGTCACCCTCAAGGGGGTACTATGTTAGTCCCCAGAAGTCCTGGCGTGTCAGGCAAGTGCACAACCGCAGGTTTTTGTCCCTGGGTTGGGAGACAAGGTTCAGGATCTGCCTGACCTGGAAGGAAGGGCATCTGTAACCAGTGCCCTGACCAATATGGTTCCATGGGGTACCCCTCCAGTAGGGAGGGTGCCGCGCTCTGGAAGGGGGTGCAGAGGGAGGGAGTCCTCGCCTCTGACCCCGGTACAACCTGAGGGGTTAAACCCTAGGTTGGGAGACCAGTTGCTGGAGGGAGGTCCTGCACTGGTAGGAAAGTTGTATTCTTGGTGGTCTTGGTGGACAGGGTTGCCCCTGGAAGGAGGGCAGGAGTCTCACCCTGGGGGTGGACTAGGCCACACAGTTGTGTTGGCCAGGTGGGTACTGTCTACCAGTATGGGCACCTCAGTGAGTGAAGTCCTGGTGGGCCAGGCAAGTGTTCCACCGCAGGGGTTGGTCCCTGGGTGGCTAAGCCAGGCTCAGGTATTGTCTGACCTGGAGGCTTTGGAGCCTAGGTTTGAGGGCCAGGTCTGGGGTGTCCCCCCTGACCTGGAATACCAGTTGCAGGATAGCACCCCTGAACTGGTGGGTGAATGGTGCAGGACACCTGCCACAGGTGCCCTGGCTATTCTAGAAGGGGGTACCGCTCCAGGTGGGATGGTACAGAGCCCCAAGGAAGAGGAGGACCTGGTGTGGGAAGCCCACCCCAGCCTCCTGTCCAGCTGCCGGATAAAGGTCCGGGAATGGTGGGTCAGTGCCAGGATGTTAGGCCTGACATGACAAGAGAGGGAGTGGACAAAGGGTGCCAAGCACCTGGGGCTACTACCCCCCACCCTCTGACGCCACAGAGGTTTGAGCGCCATGAGAGGCATGAGGCCTGGGTCTCATCCCTGATCACTGTTGGTGGTCACTGTGGCTTGCTGTCGGTCTGTTGGGACACACCTGTGAGGAAAGGTTAGGTGCTGCACAGGTGGTGTCCACAGGTGAGGAGAAGGGTTCCACATGGATTGGCATGATGAACCCTGAGAGTATGGATAGAGTGATTGAACTGGGTTTAGGACGGCGTAGAACAGGACTGCCCTGCTGTGTGGGCCTGTTTCCGTGTTCTATCGCCTTAAGCAGGGAATACCATCGAGGTATCGTTTGGTCTACCCTTTCTTTAGGCTGGAAGGGGGTTGTGTTGGAACTGGCCCTTCTTGCAGGGTCATCGTCAAACTTTTTGCTTCTTCCTCCCTTATTTTTCCTGACCCGTGACTGTTGCCAATAGGACTCTGCGCACTTTACCACTGCTGATCAGTGCTAAAGTGCATATGCTCTCTATGTAAAGTGTTATTCTAATTGGATATACATGTTTGGCATATTTGTATCACCATGAAGTCCCTAGTAAAGTGCACTGGGTGTGCCAGGGCTGGTGATGACAAATGCTACTAGTGGGCCTGCAGCACTGATTGTGCCACCCACAGGAGTAGCCCTAAAATGATGTCTCAGGCCTGACACTGCAGTGCCTGTGTGCAGTTTAGAACTGCCATGTCCTCCTGGTCAGTGTCCCCACTGACCAGGCCTAACCCTTCCCTTTTTGTGCACATCAGTCACCCCTAAGGAAGGCCCAAGGTACCCCCTTGGGCAGGGTGCAGTGTATGTGAAAGGTAGAGCATGTACTGGTGCAGGTAACATGTTCTGGTAGTGAATTACAGCCATTTTCGTTTTTCACTACTGTAAGGCTATCTTGCTCCATAGGTTAACATGGGGGATGCTGGCTACAGTGGTTAACAGCATTTCTTCCCATAGGAACAAGATAGGACATAAGTATCTAGTATCCCTGAACTCAGAATTTAATAACACATCTTTTGGGAAAGGTTGTTTTTAAATCCTGTATTTAAGAACAGCACTTTTAGAAAGTTGCTGTTCTCTTGTCTGACCCTTCTGTGTGCCTGGGCCTGTTTGTATATTGACTGTCTGGTTTGAGAGTGACAGGGGCTGGGGAATTCCCCAGGAGGGAATTCCCCTGGATGAGTCAGCACTAGGCTGAATGACTGCATTTGCAACTGGAGTAGTGGGAGGAGTTAGCACCTGGGCTGAATAGGGCTGTGCCTGCCTTCCACAATGCTGGCTCCACCCCCCTGCTGGGCGGCTGAGGACCCTGCCCCTCACTCTGAAAGGAAGTCAGAAGCCAGCAAAACAAAGTACTCAGGAAACACCCAGAACTGGTTCAGACCGGGCTCAGGGCCCACATGCACAGGGAGAACAAAGACTTTAGGGGTATAAGTACAGGACCCCTGACAACAGAAAATTAGATCATCCTGGAAATCAAGAAGGAACCTCTGCCAAGGAGAAAGCTGAAACTGAAGAAGGAAGATTGTCCTGCTGTTGCTCTGCTGGACTGACCTGTTGCTTTGCTGCCAAGGAGAGGGGAAGGACTTTGCTGCTGAGCTGTGTCCCCTGTCTTGAAGGAATCTCCAAGGGCCTGAGAAGAGCTGGCTCCCTGTTTTGAAGTCCCAGGAACAAAAGGACTTAACCCCCAGCTTCCCTGAACTCTGCTGAGAGAGTTCTGTCCTTCCTAGAGTGCTTGATCCAGTTGTGGGGCCTCTGGAAGTTGTACCTGTGCTGGGAAGCTTGAAACTAAGCTTGAGTGACTTTTGAAACTGAAAAGTGTTGCATCGCTTGCTTGCGGAGCGCATCCCCGACAGTGCGAGAAGTTTCCCGCCGCTACGGAGGTCGAGATCGTCGCAGCGCCTGACGCCGCTGCCAGAGACGTTGCATCCTTCGTTTGTGGGACGCACCAGACCGGTGCGGGAGAATCGAACATTGCTGCGAGTATCGTCGCAGAGCCTGTCGTCGCTGGGTGTGATCGCCGCACCGCTTGCTTGCGGACCGCATCACGTCGCTGCGAGCATCGTCGCAGAATCAACGCATCGAGGAGCTGCGAGAGAGAGGATCCCCGCTGGACCGCGCATCGTCGCCCCGGAGATCGTCGCAGCCCCTACGAGATCGTCGCATCGTGCCTTTGCGAGAACAGACTTCCTACGGAACCTACGCATCGGAATCCATACAAGTGGCCTTCCTCCCCATACAGACCGGATTCGTCGCAACACGCCCGCTGCTGCAGCGGGGCTGTCGCATCGCCTCCCCAGGGTCTCAGGAGCAACGCATCGCTTGTTTTCCACCGCACCAGCTTCTGCTTTTGGAACTTTGTTGCATCTAAAAGGTACTGTGAGTAAACGTGACGCAACTGTGAACTTTTCACGCTTCAGTAGAGAATTCTATTGCAACGTAGAGAATTCTATCGCAACCTAAGAATTTTAACGCAACCTTAAGAACTCTTTTTGAAACCATATTCTTGAACTGTGTATGTTGGATTTTTGTCGTTTTGGTCTTGTGTAGTTTAGATTAAAAATACCTTTATTTTTCTAAACTGTTGTGGAGTCAGTTTGTGGTGTTTTCACTGTGTTACTGTGAGTGTTGGTACAAATACTTTACGCATTGCCTCTGGTTAGCCTAGACTGCTCGTGCCAAGCTACCTAGAGGGTGAGCAGGGGTTATCTCAGAGGGTTATCTCCTTGCCCTGACTAGAAGCAAGGGTCCCTATTTGGACAGTGGTACCTACCTCTGCCAACTAGAGACCCCCAGATCTAACAGTCAGTCACAGTGTCTGGCTAGTATTGCTCTGGCAGCACGGGGACACGCCGAGATGGCGCAGCCATAGCGCTTTACAAATATCTTTATTATTATTATTTAAGAGATGCATTGGTCCATACACGACCAAAACCTGTTACCCCTGACACAGTGAGATCTGTCACTGATTCATGGGGCCTACCAAAAGTGGTTGGGCATTCCCCCTGCTCAAATTGTAGTGTTTGCCATCTCACTACACACTGCAAAACTCTTGGACTTGAGCTAGGAAAAACGTGGACTCAAAGAGACCATACCAACTGCAACACACTAAACGTGATATATCTCATCACGTGCCCATGCGACCTACGTTATGTTGGCATGACCAGCAGAAAGGTAAAACAAAGAATCTGTGAGCACCGTTCCAACATCAGGTGCAAAAAAATTGACAACAAAAATGAGCAGACATTTTTGGGAAGCCAACCATACAACCAACGACATGCAATGGACGATAATTGAACACCTGAACAGTGGCAACAACATCTGCAATCGTCTCTTCGAGAAAGAGCAACGTTGGGTTTATAGACTTGGGACCCATCTCATTGAATTAAATGACGATATCCCCTGGAATTCAGTGATCAAGTAAACATGGTGTGAGCTTAGTTTTTATCTCCAACTCTGGACCATCCTGCAGCTAGAATAACGTGTCACCTAACAGTTTTAAATATACAAGCTTCACCCTTTTACATGCCATGTAAATGTACATAACAATATGTACCATTTCCACCCAGCTTGGAAGTGCATGTGAGGTACCTGGCACTGTAATCACCCCTCCTCTGCCCTTTGGCGTATGAACTAACTCACCAATATAGTGCCCGAGTGCGCGTGGCACCTTCTTGTTGCTCTTAACTTGAGTGAACTTGACTTCAATTAATATGTCATTCGTACTGCCGAGTGATGTATATCCTCGTTCGCTTATAATTAATATGCACACTATGTACGATCCCCGCATTGTTACCAATCTCAATGGCAATAAGGTAGGACGCCATATCCAGCCTTCGCATTAGCGAGCACATATTGTTACGCCCCTTTCTCCCTAGCAACCAGGGAACTCAATCCGAGTACGTTATCACCGCGTCATGAGCAGAATGCCCACCAATTGGTCCGAACTAGGGCGTCAACGGCATTGCGCCTCTGGCCACGCCCAACCCGGAAAAGAATCGCTCTCTGTCAAACAGGTACATACCGAATACACGGCCCCGCATCCACATCTTCGGGGTCCAGTTGGCGGTGATGCAGGTACACTGAGGGTGCCGAGTGTCGAGGGCGTGAGTAGAAGCTGTACTTCGACTACAAATTGCATCACACAAGCTAAGTACCGACGCTGTGTCACTAACTTTCTGTAGGTCTCTCATTCCTCCCATTTTCTGACAAACGATCAGGGTGTGCCAATTACGTTCCCACCCCCCTCCTGTGACCCATGGTGTACATTACCGACACCATTAAATTGAGACATTTTAACTTCAATTTTATTTATTTGCTGAAACGATCGTATCAAAAACCTTGATTGAAAACAGGAAGCTCACTTCCTTTTACTTTTAACCAACACGATTACTTTATATCACGTATAGTACACAGCACTTCCTTCCTGCTATTAAGTAAGAACCCAGGGGCTACGGTGGTGATAACTATACCGTTATTTTGCCACTAATTGCCTCTCTACCACGAACTGGAGCACCATAGACCTACAACTCCGACCAGTACCACTACTAAACGTTTGTTCTGTCCTACATGAGCGTCTATGTCCTTTGCTTATTTCCAGGTGCAGAAACCATAAAGTTGGAAGCCTCCTAAACCAGGAGTAATTAGGAAGCAATCCTTTCTTCCTAATTTTTTTGCACTTTTTTACCTTTTTATTATTTTCACTTTCACGTCCCTTGGTAAGGGTGGGCCTTAGCGCGTCCATACCGCCAGGGTTTAATACACCAATAAGTCCTGAAGAATGCTTTGTAACATTACACCGTTTCATGGCTGAAACATGTCGACTGATTTGTAAGGAAACTACCACTCAATTAACTGTGGACTCTTTTCCAAACACATAATTTTAATAACTTGTCCTTAGTGATCAATAAATAAAGTTGTTTTTGGTACACTACTGACTATTTTTAAATCCTCACCACTCATTAGTTTAATTTACTTTACACAACACGCCCGAATCTCACTATCCTGCTCCGCAGTAAATCTGGCATCGCAGCACACCAAAGAGACACTCTGTCTCTTTGGTGGGGCCCGATGATGAAGCATGTCATCACTAGGTGGTGAGTGAGGGCCTTCCTGAAATGTCCTGAATTTGGCCGTCAAAACCCCCCCTTTCTTAGTTGCTCCTAACTGTGGTCTGTGTGAACCACCCAACACTCTTTTCTTGTTTACTGATTATAACCGGGGCCTAAGAGTGTTGCTCTACTCTCCCTACCTCTCTCCTTGTTTGAAACATATCCAAATACATCGCCATGTAATTCAGATCAACAGCATTTAAAACAGAAGGAAGAACACCGTGATCTACAGGATGGCTGCTTGGCGATTCAAGCAGTATTTACTTTTTTTCCAGCCTTTCTATTTGATGGTATTTTATTTAATCAATTTTAATTGTTAGCTCCTTCTGCTTACTTAATTGTATTGGGGGTGCCCACACAATGGTAGCCTTTTCTTGAGAACAAGAAATATATTGGAATGCCACACCTGTAGTCTTCTTTGTAGTTAATGACCAGAAAGAAGTGGCTAAAGAGAAGCTGTGGTTTCCCTCTTTGGAGGACGTATGATGCTTAATTGTGGTGCACTTTGGAACAAAGCCGATACACTGAATTTTGATCACGGGAAAAGAACAACAAAAACTTTATCTTAATATCTTAATGACACAAATTCAGATGATTTCGGTGCCTGTGGAAGTTGAGGTGGGAGAAAAGACTTCCCCTCTGTTTGAGTAGATGATGGCCCTTTAGTAGGTTTGACATATGAAGGCATATCTAGATTAATTGCTATCAGCTCGGTCAAGATCTCCTTTTATATGCAATATTTTTCATTCTTGTTTCTTAAGGTTTGATCGTTTCAAGTTCCACTAAGGGTATTCTGGTGTGACATTTATATTAAAGGCAAAATAAGGATTGCAAGCAGGTATTTCTTTTCTATTTACGTAATGGAACCTGAAAGGTTTTGTGTGTTGTGTAGTGAAGAGAACACTGGGTTGCCATAAATGAGTGAAGTATTAACTTGTGAGATATGCCAAAATGGTGGAGAAGTGAACAGCCTTGGAGACTATGAAAGTCAGGGTACTCTTAGGTTTGACTGAGAGTCAGTGAGCCATGGAGAATTGTGAAAGTCCGGAAAGTCCGGAAATTGAGTATTTTAGATGGAGTCCCTTTAGGTTACTCACTCACTATGTTGCGAAGTGGTGGAAAAATCTTGAGTAATTGAAGAGCCTCTAAAATATTTAGAAACAACATTTTGTATTGAAGTTTGTTGACCTGGCCCTCTCTGCAGGGTCACCCCCAAGCCTTTAGTCTTTTACCCTCTACTTTTAGTTGAATTTCCATTTGTTGGCGTTAGACTCTATGCACTTTACCACTGATAACCATTGCTAAAGTGCTTGTGCTCACTTCCCTAAGCATGATTTGATTGGCTTACAACTGATTGGCATATTTAATTTACTGATAAGTCCATTGTAAAGTGGTATAACATATACATAGGACATGTAAACTAAATGCAACCAGTGGGTCTGCAGAACTTATTGTGCCACCCACTTAAGTAGCACCCGAAAACATGTCCCAAGCCTGCCACTGCAACCTGAATGCAGTTTTGCACTGTCATCTTGACTTGGTATTTAAATCTCCTTTCCAAGCCTTAAATTCCCCATTTATTACACATAAGTCACCCCTAATGGTAGGCCATAGGTAGCCCATTAAAAGGTTGGGTGTGCAGGTTTACGTTTTTTATGTCCTAGAAGTGAAAAACTCTTTCACTACTGTGAGACCTACCCCTTCCATAGTATAACACTGGGGATTCCCTAGTACATTTAATAAGCTGCTTAAAGACTAAAATAAGGTTAGTTAAGATGGGAGGACTGTAGAAGGCTGCAGTTAGTATCACAATCTCTTTTTCAATGACGGGGTGAAGGTAGGGACATTATGTACGGTGTGGTTAGCATTAGTATTTTTTACAATGTTATGACAATGTAACGATAGCAGATATGAATTATAATGGCACAGTCAGGTGACATTGTTCAATTTTATGTTTAGATTCCCCTCACGAAGAGCATTCTAGGCTCGAAATACATTGGGACAATATATTTCATGCTCATTTTACACAGAGATCAATTTGTGCATACTGCTGTACGAAGCTTAAAATGCATACAGTATATATTTGAAATGTCTAAATAAAGACTACAGATTGCATCTTACTGTCTCCGTTGAGGTGAAGAATATTAAGAATTAAATAGCAACAAGGAGCGAGAAAATCACATTGATTCAAACGATTACTGTGGATTACCTAGAGGAACATGATTTATTGGAGGGAGTTGTTCCCACTCAACGCAGTGCACCAGCATAAGAGCACAAGGATAGTGCTCCTTTTTTTCAAGTATACAGTTTTTGTGGTTTTGGGCGATCCACATATTACTGTTAGCACACAATTATTGAATACGTTTAAGGATGGTATCTTTAAATTCAAGAGAAGGAGTGCAGGCTCTTCATGTCTCTTCTACTTTTAGAAAGAAGGCATTTTCCTGCCCTAAGCTCTCTGTGCCTGTAGCCTGTTTTGGGTCACATGACTGTGTGTAGCTGATAGACTTTGTGAATTCCTCCCAGACATTCACAAAATAGAGGGACTAGGTGTTCCTTAATGTGCCAACTGCTGGCAAGATGCCGGGGGACACAGCTCAGCACTGCCTCACTTGCAAGTGAATACGGTGTGCTCTGCCTTCACACAAAGGGCCTAACGTTCGCTCATTGCCACTGAAGCCAGCTTGAAGCCAGGGCATGGGAGTCGGGGAATTCTATCCACTTCAAAGAAACCTTCTAGAAGATTGTTCCACCTTCCAGAAGAAGGGCACCACAGTATAAAAATCGGACCCTCAGACCCACTCTTCAGTTCACTACTGGACCTGTGGAAGGAGTCCTGCTGTGCACTCTGCAAGACTGCTGCTTTACCTCCAAGGACTGCTTTACTGTCTGGAGCCTGCCTTGAACCCTCAGAGACCAGCCATGCTATTGAATCATGCATCTTCACCTGCACCCAGTACTACCCGAGTGTCTCCAAAGTCCAGTTTGCTGGCTTCCTGTTTAGAGCTACAGGGACACAAAAGGCTCCCGCCATCTTAATCCCACACCTTGACCCAACCTGAGTAAGTCCTGAACTCCCAAGTGGTGTCTTACCAGTACTGGGCCCTTGGTTGTGGTGGTAAAGGTGCCCAGATGGCGAAATCCTAAAACTGAGGACTTAAAAACATTTTGGTCAAAAACTGCTCTGAGAACCAGGAGGAGACTGGGATTAAGTTTCTTGCCTAACCCACTAGGTGCATCGGTGGTCGTATTGACTTTGCGGCTATTCTGCTAAGTTCTTCACGGCAAGCCAATACTTTTCAGTGGTCTTCGGCAAATGGGTATTCGGCCTCATGGAACTCTCTTCAGCTATGGCCCTCTGCCTTGTCTCGCTGGAGATTTTCGACTTCCATGTCAGCAACTAAGTCTGAACGTAGAAATATTCACCACAGCTTTGACTCAAGGTCATCTGACAATGACAAATAATTTTTTAAAAGGTACTCTATTTTTCTAAATTGGTTTGGGATTTTTCTTGAGTTATGTTTTCACTTTGTTGCTGTTTGTGTGGTATATAAATACTTTACACATATCCTTCAAGTTAAATCTAAATGTTTTGTGTGCCAAGATACACAGGTTTAAGCACAGTTTAATTCGTGACTTTTTGGGGTTCACCCTGCAAGGGATTGTGGCTGTTGTTTGATCAGGACTCATACCTCAGTCAACCAACAACCCAATTTCTCACAAAGATACAAATGTAGAAAGAAAAGTGGTTTTAGGTGGTACATTTATAAGTGGACCAGATTAAAAGGGATTCACAATGGAAAGCGAAGCTAAGATTGAGGTTTTATTGTTTGTTTTATTATTTTCTTTGTCAAAGTCCATATTCTTATGACGTCTTGAGTGGCATTCCATTATTTGACCTATTATGCATTTGTCCGGAGCTTCTATCACTCAGGAAAAATCAATTACAGCCAACATTAAAACTGTTGGAAATAAGATCAAGCCGATGGGCCGTAATAAAGCTACGAGAAGTTCTTCGGTCCAGTTAGCATGCAAGGCAGTGAAGTTCTTGGACCTAGCAGCCAAGGAGTTACAAAAGATTGCACAGTGCCGGATGCTTGTTCGCACTGTGCAATCAGTGCAAACCGCATCTTGCACAGTGCAAGCGGTTGTTTTCTGCTGCTCGAGTAGATTTCTACTCGAGCGGCAGCTTTCTCAACGCAGATTGGTAGTTTCTCATTTGTTCGCGAGCATACGCGACCCCTCGCAAGAGGGAACTTGACCTCCCAGCGTTGAGAATCTCGCCGGGAGGTTTATTTTCCACGCTTGCGATCAGCAACTTGATGTTGCTGATCGCGAACAAGGAAAAAGTCTCGCCGGAATGTCATTTTGCTCGCTCGCGGTCGCCAACTTGATGTTGAGGACCGCGAGCAAGCAAAAAATTACCGCTACGCGTGTTTGCACTGTGCTACGTGCAATTTGCATTGTGCGAAGTAGCGCAAACTTCGCAAACTACACGAGCGTAGCGTAGTTCTTCACCCAGGATTAGTACCAAATAGCAGCAGCACTTCATTACTGGATGGAGATCCCTGTGGCCTCCCCTTTCCTTTTCTTTCTCAAACCTAAGCTTATAGCACTCCCACACCTGGCACTTCACATGTGGCCATGGAACATTAACAGTACATGTAAAGAGGACAATTCATCTAACAGACTGGACTGAGCATCATATGCTGTCATCTGCTGCATTAAGCCCATCCCTAAATACAGACAAAAAAAAGGCTGTTTTAAATGTGCCTACATTTTGGTTGGGGCACCACCGAGCAACACAAGGAAACCAGCTGCTATCTATGCATCCGATCAATGTAATATAAAATCGCAATAGGCACACTTGAACCTCTAGCAGTTTTTAAAGAAAAGTGATTTTAATATACCATTTTATATTATCCCAATGATTTTATAGAATTATAAGGTTGAAACTTCATAATATTTTAGTTATTAACCAATTTGTTGCAATTTAACGTACTGTTTTTCTTTCTTTGGACAGAACATTGTAAAAGATTTTACTTAATCATGTAATAAACATAGATATGTGTATGTATATATAAAGGAAAGGGTTACAAAAACAGAAAATAATCATGGATGCAGAAACGGTAAATAAAACTGTTATAAATTTATCATCACGTACTCTATCTTTCAAAGAGAAAGAAACTCTCTGTTTGGGCCTCAGTTTCTGCCCCACTGAATGCTTCAATTATGCAAATACCAGGGTGGATATTTTTAAATTTGTCAGAAAGATCAAACTGAAAAAATGGCACTTCTTTAAACAAGCAAGAAACAATGATATTGCTGATATTGCTGATGATGTAGAGGAACTGTTTGATATGTACAATGATGGGAACGTGAGTGTATCAAATGAGGGTATCAATATCGAATATGATGCCAGTCATGATGACATGAGAACGGATAGGGCAGCCTGCACCTCTTCTAAACCGAAATCAGTGTTCTGTCCCATCATGCCTCATGACACCATAGACACATTTCATGAGGTTGTCACTAAAGAACTTGGGAAACTTAAACACAGCAAAGAATTATGGTGTACAAGTGACAGTAATCTCTCCAGTGAGCAAAGAAAATTTCTATTCGAACTTGCAGATGACAAGAACATCATACTGAGACCATCGGACAAGGGTGGTAATATTGTCTTGTGGGGCAAAGACTTGTATGTGACTGAGGCCTTAAGACAGTTAAATACCTCTAATTTCTATTCAAAATGCACTATGACTAACTATAATGACAGCATACTAGAAACTTGGGAAAAACTACGGGTATGGCAAAACGAGGGTCTTTTATCCTGGCAGGAGTATTGTTTTCTTAAAAAAGACTATCCGAAGTTACCCATTTTTTATCTGCTGCCCAAAGTTCATAAGGATGCTAGGGTCCCTCCGGGTAGGCCCATCATATCATCAATGGGCAGTATCAATGAATGTGTATCACAGTATGTTGATCATTTTCTGAGGGAATATGTATGCAAATTACCCTCGTACATCAGGGATACTACGGATTTTTTGAACAGGATCAATAACTTACCTTGGGTTGAGGGATCTTTCCTGATCACCATGGATGTCAGTGCCCTGTACACGATCATCGATCATGTCCAGGGCATGGAAGCAAGTCTCCATTATCTCAAGAACAGAGATAACTGCTTTAGGGAACATACTTGCATGCTCATTGAAATGATGAAGATATGCTTACGAAATAATATCTTCATGTTCGATGGGGTCATGCATAAGCAGATACGTGGAGTAGCTATGGGTTCGGCATTTGCTCCCAGCTTTGCAAACCTTTTCCTGGGTAAATGGGAGGAGGAAATAAGGAGTAATCCCAACTTCTCCAATGACTTAGGAAATGCAACCACGTGGATCAGATACATCGATGATCTGTTTATAATCTGGACAGGGACAGAGGAAGAGGCGGTCCAATTCATAGAGAAACTCAACATCAACGATTACAATATCAAGTTGACGCACAATATCAGTTCTGAGAAAGTGGAGTTTCTAGACACTGTAATAAGTGTGGTGGATGGAAAACTTGTTTCCAACCTCCACAGGAAGGATACCGCAGGTAACAGTTTACTCCACGCCCTCAGCGCTCATCCATATTCCCTGAAATGGAGTATCCCATATGGAGAGCTCCTGAGGGCGAGGAGAAACTGCAGTAGCGACGAAGGCTTCAAAATAGAACAAGAGACTATGCTGGATAGATTCAGAGAGAGGGGCTATCCGGAAGAGGTCTTAGAAAAAGCGGTTCTCAAAATCTCGCAAATAAATAGAACAGAAACCCTGAAACCCAGAGATAAAAGTGATGATAATAATAATAAGACCCGTGTCATTACTACCTTTAATAGCAAATTTAAAAAGGTACGGAAAATATTGGTGGATAACTGGAATATTTTGAAGACAGACAATATAGTTGGTCCTCTTCTAGATGTTAGACCACAAATCACATATAGAAGAGGGAGAAATCTACGTGATATCCTGGTGAAAGCGGACATTACAGAAAAGAGAACTCATGTACAGGGCTTCAAGGGTTTTTACCCATGCGGCCACTGTAAAGCTTGCAAAGCTAGCACCATGGTCAAAACCGCTGACGTCCCCGGGAGAAGGGAACCCAAAGTCATCAAACAGTTTTTGACCTGCAACACCAACTTTGTAGTGTATGTTCTCGAGTGCCCATGCAAACTTAGGTACGTAGGGAGCACCACTTGTCTGGCAAAAAAACGGGTGCAAGAGCACCTTAGAGCCATCATTCATGTAGATGAAAAATACCCCATTGCACGACACTTTCAGAAGTACCATAACTCCAATGAGTCCTTGCTACGTTACTTTGTTGTAAAACAGGTCAACATAGGAAGAAGGGGCGGGAATCGTGAACTGGCCCTGAGAAAGAAGGAGTCAAAATGGATAATGGAGCTAGAGTCTAAGTTCCCCCGGGGACATAACCTCGATGAGGAACTCAGTACACACCTCTATGAGGAGTAATTGTGCTAATGTGACAGAGTTTTGCCTTGCAGTATTGAATATGATCTAATGTGTTATCGAACTTCAATTTATAACCTCTTTTATAAGTAAGATTTTATGAAGAGATTTTAATGGTATGTTTATTTGTTTTTGTAGGATATTATTGAGGAAAGAAATTGGTTCCGTCACCTTCACTTCACGGTCCTATGATCTCATTGTTTCCTCACTGGAATGAAAGACACTTTCACTTGTATGCAAGTTATATAATAATAGATGTGCACTCGAATCCGGGGCAATGTGGTTGGCTAAAAACATAGTATGTTGAATAAGAGGAGAAGAACCAATATATGAATATCAAGGTGCACATGTGTGGTTTACAACGGGCACTAGACCGAATGGAAACATTTGCACAATTGGACTGCAGGAATGTATCATATGTATATATACAGGTATTACAACATCTGTTACCATTATACATAAGGCACTAGAACCTATGAATTGTATGATGATTAATATATTCCCTGTATTAAGTAACCTATTGCCTTTGAATTAATCGGCTCTAGGTAAGCACAACCTTGTGATGTTTACTTTTCATTATAGATACAACACTACAAAATGGCACTCATATTTACGTTCCACTGATGGGTAACTTACTGGTCACCTCCTCTATGTTTACTTTTGTGATGCTTTTATCAGCCATTGCTTCCCTGGTAACTCACGTGTGACCAAGACACTCATAGTGTCGAAACGCGTAGCGTGTAAACTGTAATCAATAAATTACTTTATAAGCGGATTCCTGAGTGCGCAATTTATTGTTTTGAAGCAATCTTGCTTTTTATATTGGATTCGGCCTTTGTGGTCCGCCGAATAAACCTTGCGCTACCTGACTCGGGAGAGAGGATCTCAGCAGGACCCTGCTTGCTCTTTGGTAATATATATATATATATATATATATATATATATATATATATATATATATATATATATATATATATATATATATATATATATATATTCACTGAAAAAACCATAGGTTATAGACCATATATAGTTAGGAATTAGCATTTAAAAAACCTTATTTTACTCACACAAAACCATTGAAATTCCATATATAGTTAGTTGCACTAACTATATATCGCGCACCCGCAATCCACTGCTGATCATGTCACATATTACATCATTCATGACATGGTCAGTGACATCACTGATGACATCACTGATGACAACATCCAGTGACTGTATGTTTCTGTAAAGTTAAAATATGTCTTACATATTGAAGAATGAGTGGATGTATAAGTGTCTGGATGAAGGATTTAGTAGGTGCATGACTGACTGTATGAGTGAGTGATTAAATGTGTCTCACTGAATGCATGGGTTAGTGACTAAACTGTCTTAATTTGTGCATCATTATGTCTGTTGTTCTGTAAACTGCTGCATGTGTTGATCATTAGCTATACGAGAGGCTATATGTGTTATTAATTGGCTGCCCAAGTATTTCTATGGGAGATTGAGTTTGTGTAGGGGTGGCTGGAAGGTGTGTGACTCTATGCATAGATGTGTGAGCAGTTTATTCACTAGGTGTATGAGTTCAAGAGTGCATGTGGAAACAGCTACATGGGCAGTTGACTGTGTGCATGAGTGTATTGATGAGTGAATGGATATCTCAATGCTACATGTCATAGTAAGTACATATGTAAAACACAGTACATGTGAGAGTTGGCATATATAAATAACTGTGCATGAGAGCCACTGAATGAGTGAGTAGTTGTATCGATCATTGTGAACTTGTATCAGGGATTGTATAAGAGAGTAAATATGTGTTAGTATATGTTTCAATAAGTAAGGTGTGTTTAACTGTATAGTTGAAGAAATGGAGGTGAGATTGTTTCTTTGCATGACTGACTGGGTGTGTGAGTAACTCCATGGATGAGTGGCAGTGTGTGAGTGTCTGTATACACTGAGTGTATCTAAGGTTATATTAGAGTCTGAAGAGGTTTATCGTATTAGCACAAGAATGATGTCAAATGAGATGTCATCAGTGATGTCATCAGTGATGTCATTTGAGATGTCATCAGTGATGTCATCAGTGATGTCACTGACCATGTCATGAATGATGTAATATGTGACATGATCAGCAGTGGATTGCGGGTGCGCGATATATAGTTAGTGCAACTAACTATATATGGAATTTCAATGGTTTTGTGTGAGTAAAATAAGGTTTTTTAAATGCTAATTCCTAACTATATATGGTCTATAACCTATGGTTTTTTCAGTGAATTTTCAAGGTTTTGTAAATGCTAATTCCTAACTATATATGGTCTATAACCTATGGTTTTTTCAGTGAATTTCAATGGTTTTTTAATAGCAAATATCATAAGCTGTCGAATGTCAAGTACGTGGTAAGTGAAAACATTTTCGTGTTTATGCACACTGATCTGCTTTGAATGGTGCCCCCCCCCCTCATTTCTATTAGGAGTACTCTCTCTTTGCAGATAGTGAAAGGTAGTTAACGCAGGCCTTTGCCCCCATTGTAATCCGTCGTGCCTGCTTCTCTCTCCATTTGATTGATTGTTATCCAAGTATTTACTGTTTTAGAATTAGTTCTCTTTGGTTCATTCTCTATTTACAAACAAACACAGAGTCGCAATACTCTGTTTAGTCTTTGCAGATAACGAAAAATCGTGTAAAAAAAAAGAAAAGGAATCGAGCAAAATCAGTAGGCCACTAATGGGATCTCTTTTTGACCTCGCTAAAATAGAAACATTAGGAACAACCCCTCATGACAAATACAAAACTAGTGAGATGAACTGAACTCCACACAATGATGGCTGCAAAACAGCTCGGCTCCGCCACCCACCCCGCCCAAAATAACAATAAAGAACGAGTGCCATGATTGGTTGCGGAATGACCACGACGGAGCTACGAAATGGTGCTGCTCTCATGCTAACCCCAGCTTCAGTCTGAAACATCCAGAAACACTGTAGACTACCAATTCGATCAGTTCCGGTAGCGCCTCAATGTAACCCGGTAGAGAAGAACTAGCCCTCCCCTCTTTGACTGATGGTTCTTGTTGCCTGTCCCTTCTGTTGTCATTTAACAGAACTATTTAGCCTGCTGAAAGGGGTTGTGTTCCGACCGCTGGTTGGTGGAGACATTTTGACTATATTCTGTACCTGCGTTGTCGCGTAATGCGTCATATGACGCGCCGCGTTAGCGCATCCGGAAGTCATCCGGGGCGCGCAGCGCGTAACGTAAGCATAACAAGTCATGTGACTTGTTAATAAAACTTTTCATTGGTTCATTTTACTTTTCTTATTGTAATGATGAAAGGCTTGGTCATATGACCTAAAAATTACGCTTTTCATTACTTCCGAACATTATTTTTTCTTAAATATATGTTATAATGTTCCAGGCTAATGTACTTTCCCGGAAATTTTACAACTGTCCTGCAAGTAAAATATATTCTTTTTTCGAGAAAAAGAGCGTTTCTTCGTCCCATGACGGAGCCGTTGAGCAAAAGAGGGTCGACCTGCTGTCTTAGTCGCCGATACGCCTGAATATGAGATTCTTATCGATCACTTTATGTTGCAGGAATAGAAAACACAACAGCCCTTGACCATTTATCTTTACTGCGTTCCTTCGTATTATACCTTTTACCCTTCATGTAATTGGTCTGCTTTATTTCACTTGCCTTTTAATGATTCTAAAACAGTCACTATTATTAAAAACTTTACCAATGTATATACTACTACCATGTTTTCTTTTAAAAACCTTTATTGTGAAAATTTCATTATACAAATACGAGCCTATAACCACGTGGGCCTGCCACAGAGCAAACTGTAATCGTATATGATGAATAGACATTTACACTGTAGAGGAACGTAACGGGCGGGCCATTAGGTTGCAAGAACTAAGGTGTCTAACAGTTACGGAATCGGTGGACGTACATTTTATAATTAAAATACGACAGGGCCAGTTACAATAAAATTATCTAGATATACATTTGCGGGCAAGTACCATGGGTGACGTTAATTCGAACTTTCAACAGTACAGTAATCAATAACACATCAGAACTTAATATCAATAGGGATGTCGAAATATTCAATCAATTCTCGTCCCCGCCCGCCATGTGCTTCAAAACTGCATACGTATCTCGTGATTTCAAGGTTCTGCAACCAGTACACAACAAGGAGTTACGAGTCCCATTTATTCCGGCGCCATTTTGGGCGAGGACGGGCAGGTCCAGGATATAGTCAAAATGTCTCTACCAACCATCGACTATGATGATGTTCATATGCTGTATTTATTAGAGTAACACTCATCTGTCCACATGAAATTAATTTGCCACAATCTAAACATGTCATTTTAATCTTTCCAAAGTTCTTCTAAATATTTGGGACCGTTTCCCTTGCCTCTGAAGCTCTCAGTGCCACTTCTTTGATGAATGTACTAGCAGGTCAGGGGTTCTCCTCCAAATCTCTCTTTTATGCAGCACTATAATTAATTGGTGCCACCTCTCCATATGACGATGCATGGTATAGTTACCACAACTATATTTTTTTTCGGTTCCTCTGGAGAGTTCATCGTGGCAGATGAAGCGTGTAACGTACCGGGCATTTACCTTTTTTTGCATGTACAGGAAAGGAAAAAAAAATCGAGCGTCCGAGTTCTAAGGTGTCCCAGGGCCATTTTAGTGGACCAGGCCCAAATCCAAAGAACAGGCCGCCATTTTGAGAGTCCTCTTGCAGCCGCCTGTCGCTGTAGCATCAAGAGCAGCCGAAACTCAGCTGAATGGCAACTGAAACGGTAAAGGGGCGCCCCACTACAGCAGACGAGCCTCCACCTAGGAAGGCCCATTCACGCCGGCTCCCCCCCCCCTTCGGGCACCCCACGCCGTTATTCGGAGCAGTATTGTAGGATGGCCACACCAGTGCGGCAACTTGCTAGACATCACCTCGGTGGTAACCGAATCTCAACGCCTTGTGGTGTCTCCTATTCAGAAAACATTGTTATGCTGCCTTCGACCTATTCGCCGCAAGTGCGCACACAACTCAACTGCATAGCTTGCTAGACACCACCTCGGTGCCATCCGGATCTTGGAATGTCAGCACCTTTTGGTGTCTTCTCTTCAGAAAATATTGTTGCGCTGCCTTTGGCCCCATTCGCACATCGGTCCGCTACTGACGCCATCTCACAGGCTAATGGGGCGCCCCACGCCGAGTTTCAGCATTGTAGAATAACCACACCAGTACAGCAACTTGCTAGACATCACCTCGGTGCCATCCGGATCTCGGCGCCCCACTGCAGATGAAGTGCCTCTCAACTATGAAACCACCACGGTGACATCCGGATCTTGGCGCGTTGTGCTGCCTTCGGCCTATTCGCACATCGGTCCGCTACTGACGCCATCTCACAGGCTAATGGGGCGACCCACGCCGAGTTTCAGCATTGTAGGATGACCACACCAGTACAGCAACTTGCTAGACATCACCTCGGTGCCATCCGGATCTCGGCGCCCCACTGCAGATGAAGTGCCTCTCAACTATGAAACCACCACGGTGACATCCGGATCTTGGCGCGTTGTGCTGCCTTCGGCCTATTCGCACATCGGTCCGCTACTGACGCCATCTCACAGGCTAATGGGGCGACCCACGCCGAGTTTCAGCATTGTAGGATGACCACACCAGTAGAGCAACTTGCTAGACATCACCTCAGTGCCATCCGAATCTTGGCATCTCAACGCCTAGTGGTATCTTCCATACAAAAAATATTGTTACGCTGCCTTTGGCCCCATTCGCACATCAGTCCGCAACTTAGACATCACCTCGGTGCCATCCGGATCTTGGCATCTCAGCGCCTTGTGGTGTCAGTCAGAAAATATTGTTGCGCTGCCTTTGGCCCCATTCGCACATCGGTCCGCTACTGACGCCATCTCACAGGCCAACGGGGCGCCCCACGCCGACTTTCAACATTGTAGGATGGCCACAGAAGTGCGACAACTTACTAGACACCACCTCGGTGCCATCCGGATCTTGGCGCGTTGTGCTGCCTTCGGCCTATTCGCACATCAGTCTGCTACTGACGCAAACTCACAGGCCAACGGGGCGCCCCACGCCGACTTTCAGCATTGTAGGATGGCCACACCAGTGCTGCAACTTGCTGGACACCACCTCGGTGCCATCCGGATCTTGGCACGTTGTATTGCCTTCGGCCTATTCGCACATCGGTCCGCTACTGACGCCGCCTCACGTGCCAACGTATTTTCTCCGCATTTTATACCCTATGCCGCATAACAGGTCATGTGACTTGTTTATAAAACTTTTCATTGGTTCATTTTACTTTTGGTTTCCTAATGATGGAAGGCTTGATCATATGACCTAAAAACAACACTTTTCATTGGATGAAAACTTTTTTTTCCCCCCAAACGATGAAAGCCCCACCTTGTTTCTGGATGTTTCAGACTAAACTGGCGTCAGCATGAGAGCACCACCATCTCGTAGCTCCGTCGTGGTCATTCCGCGAGCAATCATGGCAGCCGCTCCCCACCAGAAGCCTGCAGGAGTCGGGGCCCCCAAAACTTTTTATGAATTCTCAAGGCGGAGGGGACGCTTTCGAGAATGGGGTCCAAGACCTAGCAGACAAGCGTCCGATTTCCAAGGTGTCCCAGGGCCATTTCAGTGGACCACGCCCAAAAAGGAAAGAGCCTGCCGCCATTTTGAGAGTCCTGTGGCAGCCGCCTATCGCTGCACCGCAAGAGTGGGCGCAACTCAGCTGAATGGCGGATTTTGACACAGTGGACCAAAAGCGGACGGAATGGCAACTGAAACGGTAAAGGGGCGCCCCACTAAAACAGATGAGACTCCACCTGGAGAGGCCCGTTCACGCCGCCTCCCCCGGGGCGCCCCACGCCGTTATTCGGAGCAGCATTGTAGGATACCAAAACCAGTGCGGCAACTTACTGGACATCACCTTGGTGCCATCGTTCTGCTGCCTTGGAACTATTCGCACAACAGTTTGCTACTGATGACCCACCCCCCGCGACGCCCCACGCCGTTATTTGCTGGGTGGCAACTTACTAGACATCACTTTCGTGTCATCTAGATTTCGGCGCGTTCTGCTGCCTTGGAACTATTCGCACAACAGTTTGCTACTGATGACCCACCCCCCGCGACGCCCCACGCCGGAAATCTGGACGTTGTGCTGCGTTGGTACTATTCGCACAGCCGACCGCTACTTCGTTGTTTTTCCCTAAAAATGTTTATATGTTATTACTATTTTTGTTTTCTTGTATATATTTATAAATTATTAAAGTTTTATAATCTTACTACTTTGTCGGAGTGCTATATATTTTTAATGTGACACATAATTGTAAAAACTTTGATGTACAAAGAGTCATCCCAGGAATCTTCCGCTTCACGCTCGGTCCCCTCCCCAATCACAATACAGGATGGTTTTCAGATAATAGCAACGCTTCTGCTGTGACGGATCTCATCGAGTGTGGGCCTTGATCTACTATAACTCCTTTGAAGAGGGGTGATTCTTTACAGCTGTGGCCATAAACTACATCTGCAGGGCTAGCTGATAGCCTAGGACCGGCCTGGACAATCGGACACAGAGGAAAAGGAGTGTCAGAGGGTGCGGTAGTGAATAGGGCGAAAGGGAGGTGTCGGGCGGGCACAGGGTGTGATTCTCAGGGAAGAGCAGCGTAGATGGGGGGAGGTTTATTACCCATGCATAAGACAGAGAGCGGGGGTGACCACTGCCTGGGTGAGATGCTTGCGAGGGTGGGGAGCCATGCTAAGGATCGACAGCGTGCACAGAGTGGGTCTGGTCAAGGCATCTAAAATGGCTGCCGTGCACGACAAAAGTGTGGCATTTGAAAAAAGACAAGATGGCGCACACAATGTTTTTCAACAATTCCTGATTTCCTTCGAATCGAACGTTAACGGACGTTGGGGCATATTACCAAAGTTAAGCGATATTTATCCCTAACGATGCATTGCAAAGATTTTTTTACCGTCAGAAATTATCGCAGATAAACCTTGCTATTATCAAGGTTTATCGCAAATACGATAAAAAACGACCGCAATGCATTAATATCGCTGAAAACTCAGCGATATTCATGCATTACCGAGCTAATGCTCTTAGCCATGTTATCCACCTCCCATTGGATAACATGGCTAAGAACTGCTCAGGGCAGCTGTTACTTTTTGGAGATATTCGCGCTTATCTCGAATATTTCCAAAAGTTGATAATAGGAGATAGCGATGTTAGCGACTGTTTCCAGTCGCTAACATCTTGGCATGCCCACTTTGCATGTCATTAGTGATAAATATCACTCACATGCAAAGTGGGACCCAAGATGGTCGCTATCTCCTACTAGCCGTCGCTAACTGGTGTTAGCAACAGCTAGGTAATACAGATATAATTTTATCTCCGCGAAGCGGAGCGCTGTTACAGATATATATCTTGTTTTTGAACGTTAATTTCTCAAAATGCACTGAAGCACATATATTGAGACATAGCAAAGGCACATCGGGCTACCAGTCCCTAGGAGATAGCGATGTTAGCGACTGTTTCCAGTCGCTAACATCTTGGCATGCCCACTTTGCATGTCATTAGTGATAAATATCACTCACATGCAAAGTGGGACCCAAGATGGTCGCTATCTCCTACTAGCCGTCGCTAACTGGTGTTAGCAACAGCTAGGTAATACAGATATAATTTTATCTCCGCGAAGCGGAGCGCTGTTACAGATATATATCTTGTTTTTGAACGTTAATTTCTCAAAATGCACTGAAGCACATATATTGAGACATAGCAAAGGCACATCGGGCTACCAGTCCCTAATATTTTACCAAGTTTCGTGCAAATCCATTCAGCCGTTCGATTATTATTATTATTTTTTTTTTTTGCCCCGCGGGGCCCTTTTAAAACCTCCACATCAAACCTAGGGGGTCAGCGAGGATCTACTATGCCCCCTTATGGTCATTTGCCCCTTCGCTTTGGCCTCCTCTTGTCTCTCGATCCTACCGAGAGACAAGATGGCGGCCGCTACGTACTGTTTGGAATGTTTACAGACACCGGAGAGCCAATCAGCTTCGCTTCGCAAAGCTCCGTAACGCGAAAAGTACGCGAAGCGGTGCGCTGTTACAGATATATATCTTTTTTTGAACGTTAATTTCTCAAAATCCACTGAAGCACATATATTGAGACCTAGCAAAGGCACATCGGGCTACCAGTCCCTACAATTTTGCCAAGTTTCGTGCAAATCCATTCAGCCGTTCGATTATTATTATATTTTTTTTTTTTTGCCCCGCGGGGCCCTTTTAAAACCTCCACATCAAACCTAGGGGGTCAGCGAGGATCTACTATTCCCCCTTATGGTCATTTGCCCCTTCGCTTTGGCCTCCTCTTGTCTCTCGATCCTACCGAGAGACAAGATGGCGGCCGCTACGGACTGTTTGGAATGTTGACAGACGCCAGAGAACCAATCAGCTTCGCTTCACAAAGCTCCGTTGCGCGAAAAGTACGCGTCCTGGGCCGCTGCCCGGTCCGCTGTTACAGATATATATCTTTTTTTAAACGTTAATTTCTCAAAATCCACTGGAGCACATATATTGAGACCTACAAAAGGCACATCGGGCTACCAGTCCCTACAATTTTGCCAAGTTTCGTGCAAATCCATTCAGCCGTTCGGGCTAAAAGTGAGGCCAACCGCCCTATGGAAAACTCAATGTTAAAAACACGTTTTGGGACCCCCCTTTTTTCTCGGCCCCCACTGGACGAACCCCCCCCAAATTTTCAAGGGCTGCTCAGAAACAAAATGTGCCATTTTCCTGAAAATTTCAGCCAATTCCGTCCACAAACGCCAAAGTTATTAGACATAGAATTTTCAAAAAACCCATAGAGAAAAAATCCTAACTATGTATACCTACTGGCGACCGCCAGTAGGTAATATATATATATATATATATATTACCTACTGGCGATATCCAGTAGGTATTTATTTTTAGGACCTGGGGCCAGATGTAGGTAATTCATATTTACCGACTCTTAAATACCGAATTTTACCGATTCGGTATTTAAGAGTCGGTAAATATGAAGGGGGGAGATGTAGGTATTACAGATTCTGTAAATACCGAAACGTTAAGATTCGGTATTTACCGATTCTGTAATTACAGAATCGGTATTTCCCATTGATTCCTATGGGCTTTGAAGCCCATAGGAATCAATGGGAAATACCGATTCTGTAATTACAGAATCGGTAAATACCGATTTTAGCAAGGGTGCAGGGGGTGTCACTTTGATACCCTCTAGCACCCCAAAGACGGGCATGTGAGCAATGTGGCACACAGACATGCCCTAAGGGCATGTCTGTCTGTCACATGGCTAGGTGTGCATGCACACATGTGCATGCACACCTGGATTCGGTATTTTACCACACAATTGGATTGTGTGGTAAAATACTGAATCTGTAAGGCCTGTGGCACTCTCAGGAGTGCCACCTACATTTGGATATACCGAATCGGTAAAAAATACCGATTCGGTATTTTACAGAATCGGTAAATTTACCGAATCGGTAAATTTACCGATTCTGTAAAATATATGCCCCTACATCTGAAAACCCAAATACCGGTCGGTAACGGCCAAATTCGGCCGTTACCGACCGGTATTTTGGCTCCTACATCTGGCCCCTAGTTTCCATAGGAAATCCACAACATTCTATTTGGAATAACTTTGGCGCCGGTTGAGGAATTTGCGTGTAATTTTCCAAGATTTAGGCCAGCTCTGCTCCTTCCCTGAAATTTTCGGGGGGATTCGGTATGCGGGGGCCGAGAATAAAAGGGGGTCCCAAAACTTGTTTTCCCCATGTTAATTTCAATAGTACGTTCAGACACGGCTACAGCCCGAACCGCTGAATGGAATTACACCAAACTTTGCAAAATTGAAGGGACTGGTACGCAGAAGTGCCTTTTCTATATTTGGTTAAAATCGCTCCAGTGGTTTTTATGAAAAGTAACTTCAAAAACACATATATATCTATATGCGCGCTTTGAGCGCTTACCGGTAAGCGTACCAGGGAGCGCACCCGGCGCGCCACGGAAGTGCACAAGTGGAAAGCTGCTTGGCTCTCGGGTGTCTGCTGACATTCGAAACAGTCCAGAGAGTCTGCCATTTTGTGTCTCGGTAGAACCGAGGTGAAAAATAAAAGGGGAAAACGTTGAAAGGGGGCAGGGTAGAGACCCCCTGACCCCCTAGGTTTTCTCAGGGGGCCTAGAAGGCCCACGAAGGGCAAAAAAAAATATATATTTTTTTGAAAATTTCATGGAGTAAGCTCAGGGTGCATGTACATGGGCGTTTACAGGTACGCGTACCCTGACCGTATAACAGGGGAAAACAGTGACATCTAGCCCTTCTCAGGGGGTCCCAGAAGAACCCCAAGGGCCAGAAAAAACGCCTCGATTTTTCGAAAAAAATAAATATTTCTTTTTTGCCCTGGGGGTGATTCTGGGACCCCCTGAGAAGGGATAGGGGTTAGGGGATCTCTACCCTGCCCCATTTTTGCGTTTTCCACTCTTGTTTTGGGCTCTCTTGTGCCTCAGTTCTCCTGAGAAACAAGATGGTGGCCAACACTTCTTGGTTTGGACAGTTTGGAATGTTGACAGACGACTGCCAGCCAATTAGGAGTGCGCGCAGACCTTTCCTAGCATGGGCTGCATTGATTGGCTGTGAACACTCCAAAACAGGAAGTTTGGGTAGCCATCTTGTGCTCGGTAGACGGAGGCACAAAAGAAGCAGAAAAACAAACGTGTAGAATGCAAAAAGGGAGCAGGGTAGAAACACCCTCACCCCCTACGGCTGCTCAGGTGGTCCCACAAGGATATTAACATATTTAAACGTTATCCGCTAATAGAATTAGCATTTAGAAAACCTTTGAAAAAAAACATAGGTTTCACGCCTGATATAGTTAGGAATTAGCATTTAAAAAACCTTGCAAATTCACTGAAAAAATCATAGGTTTCAGGCCTTAGATAGTTAGGAATTAGCATTTAAAAAACCTTGCAAATTCACTGAAAAAACCATAGGTTTCAGGCCTTATATAGTTAGGAATTAGCATTTAAAAAACCTTGCAAATTCACTGAAAAAACCATAGGTTTCAGGCCTTATATAGTTAGGAATTAGCATATAAAAAACCTGTGAAATTCACTGAAAAAACCATAGGTTTCAGGCCTTATATAGTTAGGAATTAGCATTTTAAAAAACCATTGCAATTGCTCCTATATAGTTAGTTGTACTAACTATATTTCGCGCACCCGCAATCCACTGCTGATGATGTCACATATTACATCATTCATGACATGGTCAGTGACATCACTGATGACATCTCAAATGACATCAATGATGACATCACTGATGACATCATCCACGTGACAATCACATACACCTTTTCATACACGAGTATCATATTTGAATCCATTGACACAGCAATAGAAGTATTTAAAAACCCACTCATTGATTCCTAGATGTATACACACATCTAATCACTTACCTGTAGATTCACTCATACATGCTGTCAAACAACAATAGAACACTATCAAAAATACTTATACACCTATACCGACATTACACACCAGCACACAACCTATTCACATATGAAGTTATCCTACTCACTTATGCAAACAATGGATCATACTTACATACTTACTTAGCTACACACTTCCACAAACACCACTTCATCTATTCATTTAGATAGTAAGTCATATTTAGTATACTATAAAATCATTATTACAAGTATACAGTTATCCATACAGTCACTCACACAATCATTGAGTCTTATGTATACTTATTTATATACAACAACTGACACATACACTGCCTTTTATTTTTCAAGTTTGTTGGACATGTACCATTGAGAAATATATGTGCTCATCACCACACCCAAAAAGATATTTATTCACCCAAACAACTGTTAGAACATGTAGTTTTAACTTCATATATCTACTGAATCAACTATTCACACATCTTTGGGCAGTCACACACCCTCTACCGAACCACACACACATTCACTCTCCCAATCAAATACTCAGTTAACTAATCAATAACTAACATAGACTTTCACATAGCTAGTAACTAACTGGAGAACGAGTTTACACAACAACTGACAAAGTGATACAGATATTCACACAGTTTAGTCACTATCCACTATATTTAGTGAGACACTATAAATTGTTAAAGTCCTGCATCCAAATATTTATTTTTATATATCCCCTCATATTTCAATGCAAACTGCTATATATATATAATGTATATTTAAATATCGAAGCAAACCACATTCACTGGATGATGTCATCATTGATGCCATTTGAGATGTCATCAGCGATGTCACTGACCATGTCATGAATGATGTAATATGTGACATCATCAGCAGTGGATTGCGGGTGCGCGAAATATAGTTAGTACAACTAACTATATAGGAGCAATTTCAATGTTTTTTTTAAATGCTAATTTCTAACTATATAAGGCCTGAAACCTATGGTTTTTTCAGTGAATATATATATATATATATATATATATATATATATATATATATATATATATATATATATATATATATATATATATATATATATATATATATATATATATACATATATATATATACACATATATATATATATATATATATATATATATATATATATATATATATATATATATATATATATATATATATATATATATATATATTCACTGAAAAAACCATAGGTTATACACCATATATAGTTAGGAATTAGCATTTAAAAAACCTTATTTTACTCACACAAAACCAATGAAATTCCATATATAGTTAGTGGTACTAACTATATATCACGCACCCGCAATCCACTGCTGATCATGTCACATATGACATCATTCATGACATGGTCAGTGACATCACTGATGACATCACTGATGACATCACTGATGACATCTCAAATGACATCACTGATGACATCACTGATGACATATCAAATGACATCACTGATGACATCACTGATGACAACATCCAGTGACTGTATTTTTCTGTAAAGTTAAAATATGTCTTACATATTTAAGAATGAGTGGATGTATAAGTGTCTGGATGAAGGATTTAGTAGGTGCATGACTGACTGTATGAGTGAGTGGTTAAATGTGTCTCACTGAGTGCATGGGTTAGTGACTAAACTGTCTTAATTTGTGCATCATTATGTCTGTTGTTCTGTAAACTGCTGCATGTGTTGATCATTAGCTATATGAGTAACTATATGGGTTATTGATTGGTTGCCCAAGCATTTGTATGGGAGACTGAGAGTGTGTGTGGGTGGCTGGGAGGTGTATGACTCTGTGCATAGATGTATGGGTTCAAAAGTGCATGTGGAAACAGCTGTATGGGCGGTTGACTGTGTGCATGACTGTATTGGTGAGTGAATACATATCTCAGTGCTACATGTCAAAGTAAGTACATATGTAAAATACAGTACATGTGAGAGTTGACATATATAAATAACTGTGCATAAGAGCCAGTGAATGTGTGAGTGGCTGTATGGATCATTGTGCTCTTGTATCCAGGATTGTATAAGTGAGTAAATATGTTTTAGTATATGTTTGAATAAGTAAGGTGTGTATAACTGTATAGTTGTGAAAATGGAGCTGTGATTGATTCTTTGCATGACTGACTAGGTGTGTAAGTAACTCCATGGATGAGTGACAGTCTGTGAGTGTCTGTTTACACTGAGTGTATCTAAGGTTATATTAGAGTCTGAAGAGGTTCATCGTATTATCACATGAATGATGTCATCAGTGATGTGATCATTAATGTCAAATGAGATTTTATCAGTGATGTCATCAGTGATGTCATTTGATATGTCATCAGTGATGTCATTTGAGATGTCATCATTGATGTCATCAGTGATGTCACTGACCATGTCATGAATGATGTCATATGTGACATGATCAGCAGTGGATTGCGGGTGCGTGATATATAGTTAGTACCACTAACTATATATGGAATTTCATTGGTTTTGTGTGAGTAAAATAAGGTTTTTTAAATGCTAATTCCTAACTATATATGGTGTATAACCTATGGTTTTTTCAGTGAATTTTCAAGGTTTTGTAAATGCTAATTCCTAACTATATATGGTCTATAACCTATGGTTTTTTCAGTGAATTTCATTGGTTTTTTAAAAGCTAATATCTATAGCTGTAAAATGTATTCTTCTTTAAATACAAAAATATATTTTATATGTTTATTAATAATTTTTTTTAAATATTTTTTTTGTTTCGCTCCCGGTCCGCGAACCGGGAAGCTTTCCGTTAGCTCAAATAGATGCCGCGACCCGGTCCGCGAACCGATAAGAAATCAACATAGTGACGGTATCGCGTTGCCGCGTAATGCGTCTTATGACGTACTGCGTTAGCGCACCCGGAAGTGTCCCGTGGCGCGGACCGGGGCGCGAAGCTCAGCGACCCGGAAGCTAACCGGGGCGCGTTCCGCAGCGCGTAACATGAGCGTGAGAGGTCATGTGACTTGGTAATAAAACTTTTCATTGGTTCATTTCACTTTTGGTTTCATAATAATGGAAGGCTAGGTCAGGTGACCTAAAAATAACACTTTTCATTGGTTGAGAACTTTTGCTTTTCCTAAATGATGAAAACCCCTCCTTCTTTCCTCACTCTGACTTTCATCTTGGTGAGAGAAAGACCCTTTTACGTTATAGAGAAATGGCTTCCATTGTTGCTTCAGCTAGTGTTCCCCCACCACCACCCCCACCTCCTCAAGGGAAGAAAGGACCACCTGCTCAACCAATGTTTGAAGAAGAGGAAGATCAAGAAGAGGAGGAAGAGGAGGAAGAGCCTGAGTTTTTGCCAGAGGAGCCCAGGAGGTACAATAGAAAAGAAAACTACATCTGGCAATTTTTAAAATTTCCAGCAGGGCAAAAAAAAGTCAATGCCAGATATGTGTTTTGCCGTATTTGCAACGATCGACTGTCAAGGGGCACTGACAAGAAATACAGCTTCGGCAATTATACGATGCACAGGCATATGAGTAGGTTGCACCCAAATAATTATAGTGCTGCCCAGATTCGTGATGAACAGCAAAATCCCCTGGCAATGGTGAGAACATCTGCTGTCAAAGAAGTATCGGGACCAGAGGCGAGGGAGGTGATCCCGAACATTCAAATGGACATGGGGGAAGTAAAGCAAGTGTGCGTGTGGTGCAGCCAAACACTTTGCTACCGAGAAAGTAGCATTACTCTTATAATGAGAGCTATCAAAAATCATGTTTGCCCGAAACGCCCCAAAAAATAAATTCTTCTTTTTTTCGTTGCTCCTGTTGAGCCCTTCTCAATGAATCATTTTTGTTTCCCCCCTCCCCCCAAAAAAACAAAAAAATTACAAAATGTTCAGAAAAAACAAAAAAATATAAAAAATGTTCAGAAAAATAATAAAAAAAATTTAAAACAACAAAAACCAAAAAAAAAGTTCTTTTCAGAACTACCTTCCCATTATAAAAAAAATTGGTAGAATTTTTGAAACTCTGCCAATCTCTATTTCTTTTAGTTCGCTTCCAGTTCGCACTCCGGTACGCGAACCAGGAGCGAACCAAAAAAAATGTTTTAAAAAAAGAACAGTAAGTATAAGGGAAGGAAACAGACAGTTATGTTAAAAGAAAGACAGCTACAGGGAGTAAAGAAAACATACTGTTACCCGCAATCCACTTCTGATCATGTCACATATTATATCATTCTTGACATGGTCAGTGACATCATCAGCAGTGGATTGCGAGTAACAGTATCTTTTGTTTACTTCCTATAGCTGTCTTTCTTGTAACATAAATGTCTGTTTCCTATCCTTATACTTACTGTTCTTGTTTTAAAATTTTTTTGAGATCATTCAGAAACAGTAACATTAATAGAGACAGAATGAGTGAATAATAATGAAGAAGTATGAGAAGAGAGGGACTGAGAAAAATACTGGAAGGAGTAGAATAATTAAGTAATAGAGAAAGGAATGAGAGAAGTAGCAAACACAGGAAAGTAAGGATTAAAGAAATGAAGCAGTAGAACTAATAGATGTTAAATGTGATAGATTAAATGATTGATTCAGGATGACGATAAGGTGTGTCCTCTCCAAAATTTTGTTTAAGATGAGGCCTATTTAGGGTTGCATATCAAATTTATGCTTGTTGAAGAATACAGAGGAGATAATACATGTGAAGGCCTACCATTGAAGTAAAACATGTCCACTTCACTTTTGAACAACGGCCAGACCTCTTCTGTGTCCATAGACAGACCTAAAGTTCATCTGCACAATGTCATCCGTAAACTTAGAAAACACAAGTAATGTAATTGAAAAACGTGGAGTTTCTTTTGCTCATTTCAAAATCACATCACCTGTGTTGCCTTTGCTTAGGTATCTCATAGTGCAGATGTAGTTCAGCATATGAAACAGTACGCAGAAGTGCAGCAGTGTATGCATTAATACATGTGAAGGCCTACCAATGAAGTAAGTCATGTCCACTTATTACATCATTCATGACATAGTCAATGACATCATCAGCAGTGGATTGCGGGTTAAAAGAGTAGAAAACATTTACCTTATAATTCTTGTTAACTTTTTCAAATATTTTTTCATACTTTCAATCTGTAAAAGAGAGAAGAAACATTTCAAAAATATTAAAACATGTATTTAAAAATTTGAAAAGACAAGGGAAAAGGTTCAAGAAGAAACAGTTTTTCAAAAACTTTGAGATTTACAGAAGCCTCTGCTGCAATACGTCCCCTACACAATCCTAAAGATATATATTTTAAACAAACAGTATCTTGATGCTGATGAAGTGAGGCCTATTTTGGAACATGGTGCATCTTTTGCACTGCTGATGTCTCACAATAGTGATGCAATAGCAGCGCAAAAAAGATGTAAAGCCATCATAAAATTGTGTCTAACATTTTAAATGATTCTTTCAGGATACAAATAAGATGTGTCCTTTCAAGAGGTTTCTTTAAGGTGAGGCCTATTCAGTTTTAAAAAAAAAACAGTACCCAGAAGTGCAGCACTGTAAGCATTAACTTTGACACTTACAGAAGCCTCAGTTTCTCCATATCTACCTCACATTTCTAATTGTATATCATAAGTACAAAAAGTAGAACATTAATTATACATGTTAAATGGTTTATTTTTGCTGTTCTCAGAATGTATCAAATTTCACTAAAAACAGTGACTTGAAGGTACTCATCATGTAACAGCGGGGAAATAAAAACACAATCAAAATGATTGTGTTTAAAAAACCCATACAACATCAGAAATCAAAATTCAGAACTCCTTAAAGTTAACTTACTTTCCATGACGTCCAAGGATGTCCTATGAACAGCTTACACTCTTTTGTGCTGTTATTACTTTCAGCCCGCCACTTTCTGAAAGAAAATCTCCATCGTTTTTAAAAACACGTTACATGCAATAAATGACTTCTTGCTCTCTACCACAATTTTCCACAAAGCCAAATCTGGTCAGAGCCATTTATAACTCTTGGATTTCTTGTAAGCCAATCCCGTCATTTGGCATTTCCGCAACTTTCAGAATTAAAATGTTGAAGATCATTTTCACAATCCTGGAATAGTAATATCTTCCCCTTCTTGCTCAGTCATGTTCTACATTTCCTATGACACTGATACTGCTTACTATGAAGCAGACTTACACTACCTCTATGACTACTACAATTATTTAATTCTCTACATCACTTTTAATCACAAAGCAATGTAAAACAGTAGACAGCATTGCAGACTTACATTCCCTCTACTCCATGTTTTGATTGGCTGCTTCAATTAGCTTATAAAAAGAAACAGTTTTTCTGAACTCATTGAAAGTGCACGTATTTCTCCATGACGTCCAGTCCTATGGTTAGAAGTTATGTCTCTGAACTACACTTATCCTCAAGGCCAAATTGTGTAGGAGCCATTAGAACTTCTTGAAATTCCACAGAGCACATCCCGAGATTATTTCCCTAAAATTTTGGTTTTAAAAACACCAGGTAAGAGTTTTTAAGGTCATACGGCAATTTTTTTTTGAAAATTAAAACAGAATCATTGCAGAATGACCAGCCATTTCTAGACTTTAAATAAGCTGTGTAATGTCCTGATGTTATTGAAGGGCCGTCATGATATATAATTGCTGCAGTTACAAAAGTCCTTCCTGATATTGACAACTGCGAAGCTACAAAATTTTTAATTAAAGTTGTCAATTTTGTTCCATCAGGCCTACATCGTTGGAACATTAAAATGACATACTGGCCATATGTTCGTATAAATAATGTGGACATCATTTCAGATTTACATTGGCTACACTCCATGTTGTGATCAGCTGCTTTTACTAGCTTATTAAAGGAGACTGATTTACTGTCTGGCAAAGTTAAATATATAAATCTTTCTGAGTCTACACTAGTAGTATTTGATACCATACAGTTCTCGCAGTCATGCTGCCATTGATAAGAAAGCCCAAACAGCTGATCTACATCTACACCTTCAGCATGTAATACATCAAGCATATACATTAAAAACTCCTGACAATCTTGCTGAATATTTTGAGAGAATTGTGTTTGGCCTGAACATCTGTCTAACAGATTTCGAATTTCAGACACACTTTCTATGTTTCTTCTATCAGTGCTACATTTATCTAACACAGAATTTAACAAACTGCAAAATCTTTGATCAGAATTGACCACAATCTCTTCTTTTACATTTTTTAGAGAAAACAAAACATTAACCACTACATTAGCATAGCAGTTGACACCAGAACTGTTTTCAAACTGAAAACCAACAACATCTTCAACAGAATCCTTTTTGTTTCTGCTTGTAATTTTAGGTTCATTGACTTTTTGTCTTTTTGCTACAACCTCCCCAGTATTGTTCTCATTTCTTCGTTTCCGGCCTACCACACGTTTCTCAAACAAAGGATACTGAGGCAAATGTGGCGCATACTCTCTTCTTAACCTATTGTATTCCTTAACACAATCTAGATCCGCACAAATGTTTGTGACATCACACTCAATCAAGTACAATCCCGATAAAGTTCTAACTCGTGACAATGCCACATATGCCATACCCTCCTTGAACACAGAACTGCCAATATTCACCAATGCACTGTCTACACTTAAACCTTGCGATTTATGGATTGTCACCGCATATGCCAAGCAAACAGGAAACTGCTTACGGCGAACATATAAGTCTTTTACAAGCAAAAATCTAGCAGAACAACGAGCAATTAGCTGTACTTCCTCAATGCCATCAAATTTAATTTTTAAAAATTCAATTCTATCTCTATTTCTGTATTTCACAAAATCAACAACATTACCCATTGATCCATTTACCAGACCTCTTTCAACATGTAAATTCCTTCTTAAAATTATACGGCAGTTCAAGCACACTTTCAGAGTCTTTTCAAAACCTGCAGTTTTAGATATACTCTTCTCTAATGAATCCAATTTTGTTTTCAGATTCTCAGACAAAATAATTGTTGATCCCATATGCTCTACTCTGTCAATAGCTTCCAGTTTCACAATCTCTTGCTTTTCTAAATGCAACATTTTGTTGTTAAATTTGGCACATTCTGCAAGAGTTGGCATCAAACATATTCCAGATTTCTTCTCAGTAATTTTCTGAAAAATATTCTCAGGCACAACATCTTGTTCTGGATATAAATTTGACAGTAATCGTGCATGTAAAGCTTCTTTCCCATGCTCGGTCACTTTTCCAATTCTAACATCTTGTAGAATAGTCTTGTAAATTTCATCCTTCGCCTGACGCATATTTTCATGCAGTTCAGCATAATTGAAGTTTAACCATATATTGACGTTGCCAATGCTGCCTAGGCACTTCCTGGTATCTTCATGCGTGAGCATTTTGAACACAGGTTGCCCTTTCACTGGTGTCAGCTGCAGAAGATCTCCGAAAACAATGATGTGTTTGCCACCAAATAACACATCATACTCTGTTTTGAGAACTTCTTGCATCCTCAAATGCACAAAGGCAAGCATGACATTGGAAACCATGCTTACTTCGTCAATGATAAGAAGTTTCATTTTCCTCAAGATTCTTGAAACTTCAAAACAAGCATCTCCAGATAGCTTGTGATATTGTAATTTGTTGTCATGCTCCACTGGCAGCATCAGTAAACGATGTAAAGTAATCCCTTTAATATTATGTGCTGCCAGTCCAGTTGGAGCAGTGACAACACAAGACAGCGATGACTCTGTCCTTTCCTGCAAATAGCATGAAATTGCTTTAATGAGGAAACTTTTTCCAGTTCCCGCTTCTCCACTCACGTACAGTCGGACAGGCTTCAACGACGTACATGAGCACTCTTTCTTATCATGACTTAATCCATGATCAATTTGCATGGTAACTTCGTCATATATTTTCCTCTGCTCAACGTTGAGTTGTCTTTCCAACTCTTCTAAGTTAACCGCATCCTCTTGAGCATGTGCCATGGCTCTTTCCACTTCATTCATAGCAGTGGCAGCTTCATTTTCAATAACAGGTCCTCCTAGTGGATCCTGACTCAATGAAGCAGAACTCTGACTGTCCTGAGAACTGTCTCTGGCAATCTCGGCTGCAATCGTTGCTTCCTGCTCAATTTCCGCATTCAACATTTCTACATATTTGGGAAAAGCAGGACATTCTATGGTCTCCTTGGCGGCATTGAAAGAGTCTTCGTAACAGAGGAAATCTCCAAGCAGTTCCTCTTCTGCACGCCAAGGCTTGAAAAGTTGCAAAAGTGCTAAATAGAAAAACTCCTTTTTTTCAGGAGATTCGCCACTCAATTTTCGATGGTTTACCAAGTGGCATTTTCTTTGCTTGACCAGACATCCCTCACTTCCTATTACAGCATACACTCCTTTCTCAGTATCTTCTTTGATGTTCCTCTTGAATATGTAATTTTGCAGAACCTCATACAGACAAACATTCTCGAGGTGACTGCTTCGATTTGGATAATATGTATCCAACATGTTTGTCTTCAAAATGTCGGTACTGTTTGGCTCCTTTTCCGCCAAATACTCAATTTCCCGCACAGGTTTGAGAACTCGATTACGCGTTGCTGCAAGACCAAGACTCGCCCAAACGATACTCCTGGACTTGGCATAGAGACTTGCTGAAGACAACCGGTCAGAACATTCGTACGCTCCGATTTCTCGATGCGACAACATCTTCAGACTGAAACTGTACAACTTCTTGCTGAGGCTCTTTTCATGGGAAATGTCCTCCCACATATCCTTCAATTCTGTCTTCTCTTTTTTGGTGATGTAAGACGTCACATACCGAGCCACAGCCATACAGTTATCAGCCACAAACTGTATATCCATGTTAGCATTCCACATGGACAAAATCACCGGGTTGTAGTCGTTGATGTACTTGGACTCTTCGTTCCTCTTCAAATTGTAAGTGTTTTTAGGTGATTTCTTCATGACATTGTGTCACAGCGAAGACATCAAACTGTTTACTCTTCCTTTAGAAATCACCGGTCGTGGAAAGCCGAAACGACATTTAGTGTAGAACTTGTCCTTGTTTCGGAATTTACGACGGCAGTACTTTCCACATCGATGGATTTGGAAACGCAGAACTTTTTCTCTTAGGCTTTTCTTCTCCTTTGCGTTTGGAACAGCACACGCAGAATACTGTTGGATGAAACTCATCACTGAGTCTTCTGGATCCGTTCCAAATTTAGGTGCATCCTTGATCCACAGCAACATATTTATATGAGGAGCACCTCTTGCTTGGTACTCCTTTCTCCAGAAGAAATCCAACACCTCTCCAAGAGGTGGATTCTTCTTATTCATGATGAAAGACATCATAGCTTCAAATCTATGATTGAAGTACCTACATACATTGACTGGATCCAAAGAGCACAGTTCTCCGGGTGTCTTGAATTCAATGTTATCTACGTTAGCATTTGCCTCTCGTAGAAATTCAAGTAAGTCTTCCCAGCCATACTCGGCACAGCTCAGAGTGAGGAACCATGTGGGAGTACCTAAGTTCCTCAACATACATTTTAAATCACCATGACGACGGTACCAGTACTCATTAGTACCACGCTGACACGCCATGAGATTAATCAGGTGAGAATCCAAAATACTGTCTTGGACATTGACTTTATCCATAAAGTCACTTGCCGAGATGTTTTGCATGTGTATACCACTTTTCAAGATGTGGTTCACTGCATATGACAGTCCAGACAGATCGCTTTCAAACAGGAGATGAAACAAATAAGGAATGCATTGTCGAAACCTAGCATCTCCTGCATACAATCACAAAGTCCAGTATTCAGAAGCAGGAATTTGATGAGGTCGCTCATCATATCTTCCTCCCTGACCTGTTGGAAAAAGCTGTGGGAAACACCGAGCTTCCAAACTTTCCTCCCAAACACTAATGGGACTCCCTTTGGCTTGTTTCATTTGAAACAACTCAATAGCATTCCCCATGACTTCCTTGGAATGCAAAGGATGAACACTATAATGTTCATATATTTCTTCACTAGTAGAGGGTTCTACTTTCTCAATTTGACCAGCACACAAATCGCTATCCTCTTCCTCACTTACTTCCTCTTCTGCAACATATACATTCTTATAGTATTTATTATTTTTTTTCAAATACAATGTTGCCTTTTTAACTTTCCTAACATCTACTAAATCTTGCCATATTTTCTTATTCTTTGTCGGAACCCCATTAACTAAGATAACCAGAGGTTCCTCTTCCACTTTTTCTACTCCAATTGTGTTAATGTTTTTCTTCAAATCTAGAGGCAAATAAACAACTCTTCCCTTTAATCCTCTCTGTAAATCTGATGGAGGCAATTTCGCTGTCTTTGGCTCCATTCTTACAATAGCCTGAAAGGGATGGATACTTTGAATCAAAATAGATTCATAAGTATTTAAATCCTTCAATTCAGAAGGAATCTCAACCAATTCCAGATTATTATGAACTGCTCTAGCAGGCATCTGGTTTTGATTTAATTTGCAACAACAATAACTACACACACGTTGATCCAATCCCAAATCAAAACAATTTTCTACCATCAAGTATGTTGCGAAATCCTTCCATTCACTATTATTTTCCCTTTCACTTTTTGCATATAAATCCACTAACTTAGTCTGATTCTTATAATAAGTGCGTCGACAACACACACAAGTGAAATTAGGCCTCTCACTTGATTTCACCTCAAACGTCGCAATTTCCCTCTGGAAATTATCTGTACTGGAAACCTGTACACTATCTTCCACATGACCCTCTTCTTCTTGCTCAATTTCAACATTCTCCTCTTTACTTCCAAAGTAACAAAACTCAATTTCTTCACATATATTCTTCACATCTATTTCAGAACCATGCAAAAGAGCAGCGCATAATTGTTTAAGCATAATTGCTGGACTCTTAGCATAATACAACATTCTAACTAATTTCCTCACTTTATTATGATGCACTGCTAGCATCCTGAAATGATGAAAAACACTCTGGCATACTCTCCTGGAAAGACAAGCCAGTGAATGACCATGCAAACCTGTCACTTCTCTTACTCTGCAAGGATCTAATTCTTGCAACAACCTTATTTTCTGCTTCAAACTTTTCTTATTAAATGACCGTACAAAATCACAAAGCAAATTGATGGAATCCTGTCGCACACTGCAAATACTACTACACTTCCAGGTGTACACAGGACCCTTAGCACGTCTTCCTAAAACCTCATTACCTAACACCTCTTCTGCCTCTGTTGTCACAAGTTTTTCTTTTTCAACTGGACAACCATCTTTCACTTCATAAGCACGACCACTGGTGTCAACTGCATGCACCAAATCATTATCCTGGAAATAACTCTCCTCATTAAAAAATGCCTCACAGCTTGAACTATGCATCCATTCTCCAGAAAAAACTTCACAAAAATTACTACGATTAACTATTCTCTTCCATCTACTATTTCTTTTGAAATCATAAATTGCCTTGTTTAGCTTCCTAATTCTATTGATTATCAAAATAAATAACTTACGTTTAATTTCAAATGCCTGATCAATAACTTTCTCAACTTTTTTTTTTCTCTTATAAAAAACCAGTTTCTGTTGACCTTTCTTAATATTTTTTAACAAATTGCCAATTATCCTGTTGCGGAACATTCGTTTACGAATCTCCCTAAACTGTTGTTTCCTTCTACTATCATGCACAGAGTTATCTCTTGCTCTAGCAGTAACATTTTTCATTGGCCTTTCCTTTCCATTTGAATTCCTTCTCGTTTTATGGACTGAAACATTTTCTGTAGTAATATTTTTTTTACTACACATATTTCTTATGAAATATTTTGTGCTCTTACCCGGTGCTTTCTTCGTGACTTGACAAATCTTTTTGTTAGAGGACTGCTGCTTATTTTCTTTCACCTGCTGTCTTTGACGTTTTGCAGCCTTTCTCTGTCTTTCTATTGTTGGCATGGTGAAATCTTGAAATGATCTGCAGTTGAATCTGTGGTAAAATATAATAAAAAATGTTATTAACCATTATTACCAAACAGTAAAACAATAACAGTGATCAAAAACTTAACACACTACTTGACATTTTAAATAGAAGATTTTTTAGTCCTTGCAAATTTACAATACAGAAATACAAGAAAAGAAATGACATTTATATTTATGTTACCTATGCTATTTTATATGTGAATCTGATCTAATTTTATGAGCATATTTTAATATTTTATTGAAGACACTACACATAACCTGCTTTTGAAGGTGTCTTTATTTTTAAATTAAACGGTTTACCTTTTTACTTTTTATTAATTATAATTTTTAAAAATAAATGTTTATATTTCCATAGGCTCAAGCAGGTCAGCTTCCCATCCTATGTCATATAATTCGGACAAATCTGCATCCTCATCACGCTCTTCTTCATCATCAGGATTTAAATCATCCAAGGGATCAACATCCACTGATGTTTCAATTACAAGTTCAATGATGAGGTCAAAATCAACTGATTGCAGATTGTCGCTCATGTTGAGGTTGTCTTTATCTTTAAAGAAAGATAACAACAATGAGATGTTGCAGAGTAAGAGACAAATCTCAGAGATTATAATAGTAAAATTGTTTAACAAGAGTAACATTTTGCAGCTATTATTTAGCCATGTCCAGCGATGCTGAGCAGGTGAAGCCTATGTCTAATTTTTCACTGAACAGGACTCATCTCTTCTTAACCTTGGATAAGCCTCACCGACTCTGTGTCCCCTGCACATACTTAAATGTAAAGGGGCAGATTTATGTTAAATGGCACATCCCCAGGCATGCACCAGTTAACGTGCACCACTGCTCTGCCACCCATGGTGTGCCGCATTTACAATCAGATAGGAGAAACCTGCGTCAAAACCCTGCGCCTGCTTGAAGCAGGCATAGGTCTTGACGCAACATTGTGGAGATGGTGCACCCCTGAGCGTTGCTGGAGCTGCATCGCACTTGCGATACAACTCCAGCAATGCGCCACCTTAACGGCACAGATGCGTCACGCATCTGTGCCATTTTTGCCCCATGCTGCGCCGCATTGTAAATGCAGCACACCATGGGTGGCGGAACAGCGGCGCAGGATGACTGGCACATCCCTGGTGATGCGCCAGTCATCATAAATCTATCCCTAAGCTTCTTATCTTGTTAGAGATGAACTGCCATATGTATCATCAAAATATTTTGCATTTCCTAAATAGCGAATTTTAAGGAATAAATAGCGATTCTTTACCATTCCTAATTTGCGATGAGCAAATTGCTAATTGCAAGTTACCCATTCATTTCCATGGGCTAGGAGGCTCATAGGAATGAAGGTTTAATTTGCGATTAGCAATTTGCTCATCACAAATTAGGAATTTTTCCAAGGGTGCAGGGGTGTCTCAAGAACACCCTGCTGCACCCCTGAAAAAGAAATTTGGGGGCATATGGCACACATACATGCCCTAAGGGCATGTGTTGGCGTCATATGGGACCTTTTGTTTTTTTAAAAAAAAGCTTTTTGAAAAGAATTCACAAATTACCACCAATTTACCACAATAGTTTCCAAATCCTTAATGTCATTTTTTACATATTTTTTGTTTGATACATTGCATTTAAGTAGTCACAAAATTTGCAAATCCTTCAGTGCAATTGCAAAATAAGGAATAGCAAATTTTGCTACTCCTTATTTTGCATCAAACTTGTTTGATACATACCATTTGTCTAATTAACATTCGCAAAGGCCGAAATTCGTAGAATTTTGATCTTTGCGAATGCTAATTAGCTTGATACATATGGCCCCAAGTGAGGCCTGTCTTGCGACATGGTGCATCTTTTGCATCACTGCTGCATCGGTTTCATGTGGTACGTTTTTTTTACACCATGACATATCTGCCTAAATGCATCAATTTGTAATGTTGTCGCCTCATAGCAAATCTTTTGCACCGCTGCTGCATCATAAAAGTGACGCACAGTGGCACAAAAGAGGCATATACCTATCATAAATCTGTCCCTAGCATTTTAAATGATTAATCCAGGATGACGATAAAGTGTGGCCTATCCAGAGGTTTGTTTAAGGTGAGGCCTACTCAGGATTGCAGATTAAAGTTACGCTTGATGAAGAATACAGAGGAGATAATACATGTAAAGGCCTACCAATGAAGTAAGTAATGTGCACTTTATTGCGCCAGTCATCATAAATGTATCCCTAAGCTTCTTATCTTGTTACAGATGAACCACCATATGTACCATCAAACTATTTTGCATTTCCTAAATAGCAAATTTTAAGGAATAAATAGCAATTCTTTACCATTCCTAATTTGCAATGAGCAAATTGCTAATTGCAAATTAGCACCGCCGCTGCATCATAAAAGTGACGCACAGTGGCACAAAAGAGGCATACACCTATCATAAATCTGTCCCTAGCATTTTAAATGATTAATCCAGGATGACAATAAGGTGTGGCCTATCCAAAGGTTTGTTTAAGTTGAGGCCTACTCAGGATTGCAGATTAAAGTTACGCTTGATGAAGAATACAGAGGAGATAATACATGTAAAGGCCTACCAATGAAGTAAGTAATGTCCACTTTATTGCGACAGTCATCATAAATGTATCCCTAAGCTTCTTATCTTGTTACAGATGAACCACCATATGTACCATCAAACTATTTTGCATTTCCTAAATAGCAAATTTTAAGGAATAAATAGCAATTCTTTACCATTCCTAATTTGCAATGAGCAAATTGCTAATTGCAAATTACCCATTCATTTCCATGGGCTAGGAGGCTCATAGGAATGAAGGTTGCAATTTGCGATTAGCAATTAGCTCATCACAAAATAGGAATTTTTTCAAGCGTGCAGGGGTATCTCAAGAACACCCTGCTGCACCCCTGAAAAAGAAATTTGGGGGCATATGGCACACATACATGCCCTAAGGGCATGTATGGGCGTCATATGGGACCTTTTGTTTTTTAGAAAAAAATGCTTTTTGAAAAGAATTCGCAAATTACCACAAACTAGAAGTTGGTGGTAGTTTCCAAATCCTTAATATCATTTTTTACATATTTTTTGTTTGATACATTGCATTTAAGGAATCGCAAAATTTGCAAATCCTTCAGTGCAATCGCAAAATAAGGAATAGCAAATTTTGAATTAAGGACATTTTAAGTCATTTCCACATGTGCAGTGTTTTCAAATTATGATTTGAAAATCGTTTTTAGGGAAAAGTAATGGTTTGCAAATTTATGACAAGGACATAATGGTGTATGCTTCTCTATAAGGCATTTCAGTGTCTCTGATGTCATTTTTCCCATATTACATTATAAGACCTTTCCCCATGGAGCACATTCCTTGTAAATATGCTCCCACCTGTGCATGGCGAATTTAGATTTTGACTGTTTGAGTCACATAGCCATGTTAAAAGTGACCCAAAAAAATTGCAAACGTTTTAAAAAAACACATTCATGTATCTTAAGGACATTTTAAGTCATTTCCCCATGGACAGTGTTTTCTAAGTGGCGCAAAAGAGGCATACACCTATCATAAATCTGTCCCTAGCACTTTAAATGATTAATTCAGGATGACGATAAGGTGTGGCCTATCCAGAGGTTTGTTTAAGGTGAGGCCTACTCAGGATTGCAGATTAAAGTTACGCTTGATGAAGAATACAGAGGACATAATACGTGTAAAGCTCTACCAATGAAGTAAGTGATGTCCACTTCATTGCGCCAGTCATCATAAATGTATCCCTAAGCTTCTTATCTTGTTAGACATCAACCGCCATATGTATCATATAACTATTTTGCATTTCCAAAATAGCGAATTTTAAGGAATAAATAGCAATTCTTTACCATTCCTAATTTGCTATGAGCAAATTGCTAATTGCAAATTACCCATTCATTTCCATGGAGCAGGAGGCCCATAAGAATGAAGGTGCAATTTGCGATTAGCAATTAGCTAATCGCAAATTAGGAATTTTTCCAAAGGTGCAGGGGTGTCTCAAGAACACCCTGCTGCACCCCTGAAAACGAAATTTGTGGACATATGGCACACATAAATTTTAACAACATTCCTTTACCTCAAAAACGATTTTCAATTCATAATTTGAAAACACTGCCCACAGGGAAATTACTTAAAATGTCCTCAAGACACATGAAAGTGTTTTTTTATTGCCTTTCCAGCATGGTTGGGTCACTTTTAACATGGCTATGTAACACAAACATTTAAAATCTAAATTTCCCATGCACAGGTCGGAGCATATTTACAAGCAACTTGCGCCACAGAGAAAGGTCTTACATTAAAATGGGAAAAATAACATCAGGGACAGTCAATTGCCGTATAAAGAAGCATACACCATTATGTCCTTGTCATAAATTTAAAAACAATTCCTTTTCCCCAAAAACGATTTTCAAATCATAATTTCAAAACACTGCACATGGGAAAATTACTTAAAATGTCCTTAAGACACATAAAAGCGTTTTTTGATTGCCTTTGCAGCATGTTTGTATCACTTTTAACATGGCTATGTAACACAAACATTCAAAATCTAAATTTTCCATGCACATGTGGGAGCATATTTACAAGCAATTTGCGCCACATAATTCATAATTTTCTCCTAAAAGCACACTATTCTCTATCTAAATTAAAGAAATATTTTCTCACCTTAGCAAATACTTTGAGTTTGAAAACAGTCTCAGAAACACACCAATTTGTCTTCAGCAGAGCAAAAGGTATGCACTCCAGAGTCTGCAGCTATCAAAAGCACAGAAATGCTGTAATTCTTCACACATATCTCTCATGTCACCCAATCAAAACTCTTCCCTCACTTTTTTTCAAATGAAAACCCTTCCCCCCTCTGCCCTTTCTGCCTTTTCTGCATGGCAACCACCTCTTGGAAGACTTCTGGTGTTTGCAAGTTCACACAACTTTGTTGCAATTGAACTCTGAACTCTCAGTGCACCTGCATATCCAGTGCATTCTTTCATTTAATGATTTTTTATTGACCATTCAAAATACATCTTTCAAAGAACACATCCGTGCACCCTAACTTTCTGTTTTCAGCAATCAAAATCCACCAATCACTGTTACTGCTTCATGAACACAGAAACTCCACAGTTTTTTTCATTTTAAACTCTCATTTTTTCAACTGCCATTTCATTGCCACACTTCATCTGACTGCAGGAGAACCTTCTCTCACCATGTTTTCTGTCTGGATTGTTGGACATAGTTATATTCACTGGGCTCAAAGGTACGTTGAAAACAGGAAATTACCTAACCTCAATTTACAAGATGTGGAAATTAAGTGGTTTGGCCACAGAGGATTAAAATGTCACCAATTGATACCATTGGTGAAAACCTTTATGCATTTGCCCAAACCTGACCTGTTAATTGTGCACTGTGGAGGTAATGACTTGGGCACTTTGACTGGTGTAGGTCTGGAAATGCTTTTAAAGGACACCTTTGAGCAATTAATGGCACTTTTTCCTCAGACTGCCTTGGTATATTCAAATATATGCCAAAGACAGAAATGGAGGTGGTCAAACCAATTTTGTCCACAAATTGAGAAGTCGAGGAAGCATGTAAACAAATCTGTTTCAGCTTACATGAGAGACCATGGAATGGGCTCCCTGTACAACAATAACTTGCGTTACTACATGCAAGATATCTACAGAGGAGATGGAGTTCACTTCTCAGATGAGGGCAACAGAGTTTTCACTCTGAATTTAAGAATGTGCATTGGTACCTACTTATAAGTACCTAAATGTACCATAAACCCAAAAGCTCTTCTCAGAGCTACCCTACATCTGATCACTCACAATTATTATTTTACTCTAACATTTTTCACTAATTTCCAACAAAGTACGCTCCCTGGGGCGCTACCCGGTACGCGAACCGGGAGCTAACCTCGCGAAATTTTTAAAAAAAATGTTTTTTTTCCGCACATATAAGCCTCCTCAGCCACCCTCACAAAACCTAGGGGGTCAAGATAACTCTACCGTGCCCCCTTCTACCCATTCTGAACATTATTTGCCCTCCATCTTGTATCTTAATTCGACCGAAACACAAAATGGTGGACTCCCGGAACGCTCAAGGTCCGCGAACCGAGGCGCTCAACGGTTCGCGTACCGGGTCGCTCCCTGGGAAGCGCACCATCAAAAAAGGTGGGAAAGTAGTTCACAGAAAAGCCACTGGAGACAATTTCACCAAATATAGATTAGCTCATACTACATACCAATCCCTACCATTTTCACAAATTTGATTGGAATTCCATTTAGTCATTTAGCCTGTAGACCTCTCTAAATACCCTGAGGTAAATTACTTCACAAAACACATCTGAAGTGTTGGAATTGAAAACCAATGAAAATGTTACTTTCATTTTCTACTTTTTTTACCTGACATTTCATTGGTTATATACCTGAATATATATAAAGGAAGAGAAGAAAACACAGCCATTTTGACTACTACTTCTTGCTGTACATTTCAATAGTATTTTCACTAATTCCTTCAACTTCTTTCTAAAGGTAAGTTTTTATTTTTAAAACTGAAGTATATTGTGCACTATAAGTTAATATGGTAAACTTTTTCTGATAGTTATATACTATCCCTCTGTAGTAGTTATAGATTTAGATAGACTTCTCTGTTATAGTTATGGATGGAGTTAGGCTTCTCTTGTATAATTATGAATTTACTTACGTTAAATCACATACACTTTTTTATATTCCTACTTCCACTCTGATACTATACACTGCCCAAAGATAAATTCACTGATAAAAAATGCCTATTTAAAATTATTCCCAACATTGCCCTATCTCTACTAATATATATTTTTTTAATCCAAATTTCAGGCAAAATGGAAGGCGAAAACCAAGTTTCTTTTGAAATGGACCTGCAAGAGAGCAGCCAAGAATTGATTGATACAATTGATCAAATTGACATTGAATTTTTCGATGAAACTTGGGACAATGAACTACTGCAATGTGTACAAGCAGTAGATAACCTCCTTGCAAATGAGGACATTTTACACCCTCAGAGACTACAATGTATATTCCATGATAATTATGAAATTTCTGACAATGAAATGTTAGAAAGTTTAATAAATTATGAAACACAATCACAATAAAAAAAATAAAAAATAATCAACAAAAACAACAATCAATTAACATACAGCATTTGAAAAGTCTATCATTCATTTTTCATTGCAGTACGCTGCCCAGAACGCTTCCCGGTTCGCGGACCGGGCGCTCCCCACGCAAAAAAAACAAAAACATTTTTTTGTTTTTTTTGCCCCGCGGGGCCCTTTTAAAACCTCCACATTAAACCTAGGGGGTCAGGGAGGATCTAGTATGCCCCCTTATGGTCATTTTCGCTTTTGTTTTGGCCTCCTCTTGTCTCTCAATCCTACCGAGAGACAAGATGGCGGCCGCTCCGGACTGTTTAGAATGTTGACAGACACCGGAGAGCCAATCAGCTTAGCTACGCGAAGTTCCGTTACGCTTAAGGTCCGCGGACCGGAGAGCTGCCCGGAGCGCGCTTACAGATATATATCTTTTTTTAAACGTTAATTTCTCAAAATCCACTGGAGCACATATATTGAGACATAGAAAAGGCACATCGGGCTACCAGTCCCTACAATTTTGCCAAGTTTCGTGCAAATCCATTCAGCCGTTCGGGCTAAAAGTGAGGCCAACCGCCCTATGGAAAACTCAATGTTAAAAACACGTTTTGGGACCCCCCTTTTTTCTCGACCCCCCCTGGACGAACCCCCCCCCAATTTACAGGGGCTGCTCAGAAAGAAAATGTTCCATTTTCCAGAAAATTTCAGCCAATTCCGTCCACAAACGCCAAAGTTATTAGACATAGAATTTTCAAAAATCCCATAGGGAAAAAATCCTAACTATATATACCTACTGGCGACCGCCAGTAGGTAATATATATATATATATACATACACACATGCATACACCCTCACTTTCTTCTGGCTGGATGGCACAGAATAAACAGGAGCGCCCTCTCAGGCAAGTTTCTTCTTTATTTTATTTCAGCATATGACTATAAAATTAACGACCCAAAGCGTTTCGGTCTGCCATCAGACCTTGATTATGGGTTGTTCTCCCACCATTATTGTCAGTGCATTTATTTCCTGTCTCCACCCATTTTTGCTCATTTCCTGTTTCCTGTTACATCAAAGGATTCTGATTATGGTAGTCCACATTAACACTTTGGAGGAATTAATCTTATTAACTTTCAAACCGTCCTTTTTGTGCAATCATGTTTAACAAATTGCTTTATCCATAATTTGTCCATTTTGAATTAGAGCATGTTCATATGTGCCCACTGGGGGGCATCGCTCAACAGTTTTAACACATTTTCCCTAACTCCAACAAATTAGTTTTGTCTGTGTTCTTTGTTTGGATGTGTGTGTTCCATTCATGTTTGTCATGAACGTTCACTAAGTTATTATTGATGTATTGCCATTTTCTTTTTCCTTTTCTTTTTTCTTAATTATTTTCATTTCTAATTTTACTCAGTGGCTATGGTTTCTTGGATGCTTTTGTGTTTTTCAAGGTTTCAGTTTTATTCACTCAGATGCATTAATCTTTGCTATCCATTTTTTCAATCATATATCATTGATTAGTTGTTATTCACAGATTGTTTGACCTTCAAATATTTCTTTGGTTCTTTTTTTCTTTTTATATCAAAGTTAATTCCTCTAGTTTCTAAGGTGCACATACAGTTCATACAGATTTTGATTCAGGCCTATTGGGTTTAGAGTTCTTAACGCCAGGATGTGTTTTGATTCTTTCTGTCTTAACATTTTCTCTCAATCACCCCCTCTTCCCAGCGTTGGGATTTGTTCAATTGAGTAGTATTTTAGTGTTTCACAATTGCTTTCATGTTTCTCTTCAATGTGTTTTGCCACTACGTTGCTACCATCTTTTTATTTGTTGCACATAGCCCTAAAATGTTCCAGAATTCGTTTTTTTAATTCACATGTTGTGTTCCCCCCATATTTATTCCTGCACTGGCATTCAATTGTGTAAATGACAATTTTACTCCTGCAGTTTATGTTTTCCACATGAAGCCATTGGCCATCTTTATTTGTTTCTTGTGTGTACCTATTTTGCATGCTTTGCACTCATTACAGCTCCAATAACCTTCTGCGTGTAACCATGTTTTCTGTTTCATTCTAAAATTACTGTTTCAATTTGTTCCTCAGATTCGGTGCTCTTCTGTACATGATTTGGGGATGACTACCTATTATTTCAGTGGCTGTAGGATCTAGTTTTTTTGTAGAATCTTCTGAAGTCTTTTTGATTCAGCAGAGAAGGTTGTTATGATTTCAGTATTGTCGAGGATGTCTGATAGTTTTCTTCCTTTTACATTTCAAGACTTTTTTTGATATATGGGGTGGGGATATTTTCTATTTTGAATCTACTCTCTATCTGTTAAGTTTGTTCTGTGATATCCTGATCCAAGGATCAATTTCTGCGCATTCTTGAAAATTCCCCATAAGGGATGCTCCAATTCAAATTTTTTTGATGAAAGCGCTCAGCATGCAAAATGGAATTCGTGGCTGTTTCTTTTCGATGTAGTGTTGTTTGCACCGTATTGTTATCTATGAATATTTCAGTATCTAGAAAATTCACTCTGTTGTTACTGATTTCATAGGTCAATTTGAGATTTTCAGAGTTGTTATTTTGTATGTTAAAGTAGATAGGAAATTCTTGTTCTGTTCCATCCCATATCATCAAAAGATCGTCGATGAAACACATCCTCAGTATTATTTCTTCTGTGTATTTATCATGACTTTTGGCCCATGCCAATATTTGTTCCCACCACCCCATTACTAAATTTGCGTAGTTGGGTGAAAAGGAAAATCCCAAGGTGATTCCACGTTCTTGTTTGTAAATTGTTTGATTGAATAAAAAGAGGTTATTATTCAAACACATGGAAATCATTTCTAAGAGCATTTTCTTGTGCTTAAAGAACTGAATATTTCTTTTACCAAAAAAATGTTGGCAAGCTTTCAAGCCCACTTGGTGTTTGAAGCTTGTGTACAGGGATATTACATCCATTGTTATCAATTTGTACGATGGCTGCCATGGAATTCCATCCAACTTTTTAAAAAAAACTGATGTATCTCTTGGGTATGAGTTTAAATCATTCACCAAGGGGGCCAGAAAGTGATCAATATAGTTGGAGACTGATTCCAAGATAGATCCTTAAGCTGATACTATGGGCCTTCCCTGTGGGTGTTTTTCTCTTTATGTATCATGGGTAAAAAATAAATTGTCGCCATGACTGGATGTTCTGTTGTTAGGTATTTTGCTTTTTCTTCATCTATTAAGTTAGATTCCACCCACGTTTTTTTCATTTTCTATTAGCGTTTACTTAATTTTGTCTGATGGTTCACTTTTAGGCAGCTGTAGCATTTGACATCCGTAAATTGTCTTAGGGCTTCTTTGACACAATCTGTTTTATTTATGATAATGATGTTGTCTCCTTTCTCTGCTTATTTTATTTCAATTGAATCATCCTCTTGTACATTTTTTAAGGCTTCCTTTTCATTCATTGTCAAATTATTTTTATGCTTTGTTGGTTCTATTTTATATAGATCTTGAACTATAGCATCATGAAATAAATCAATTTTGTTCCCAGGTGGTAAAATTGGATAATACAAAGATTTTGATTTTTTGCCATTTACTCCAGCCCCCAACTATTTGAACTCATTTTCTATCTACCTTAGATCAACATCCATTAGTTAATTTTCCATTTCCATCAAGTTCACTCATGTCGGTCTGTCTTCTACAAACAGACTACTTGATGGTTTCATTTTTGATCTTATTTTGTGTTTTTCTTTTGCGTCAGCATATTTTAGCTAATTTGATTTTTCTTATGTATTTATAGAGATCAATTCTTGTATGTGGTAAATCGATATGTAAATTTGGTCACAAGCTTAATCCTTTCTTAAGTAATGCCTATTCTTGTTCTGTTATTTTCTTGTCAAATAGATTGATCACATTCAATTCCGGTGTTATTTCTGGTTCCTTCCCTGTTGCTGCTGCCCCCTGTTTCCATTCTTGTTTTTTCTCTGTCCCCTTTGGCCTCTTCTTGTGCTTTTTGATTTCCTCTCTTTTGTCCTCTCCCCCCTCCTCTATCATTCCCTGAGAATGGTGTTTTCTCCCTTTGTTGCTACTGGAATGCCAGCCTCATATCCGCTAAAAAAGGCTTTGTTTGTTTTTAATATTTGTTGATGTCGAGCTTCCTTCATTTTCACTCAGATCTGTGAGGGATTCAAGACTTGAATATGGTTTTGATGATGAGTCTAGTTGAACCTTTTTGTCCTGTGAGTCATACTTTATTGAGAAAGTAAAAATTTTGATTTTTCACAGCCTGCTGGGCAGAAAATCTGGATTTTATTAAGGACACGCAGGCTAAGATTATGCAAATCTCCTTTATTGCGTAGCTCACAGCAGCAACAATGAAAGATCTAGAACTTGAATAAACATTCCAATATAGAGGATATAGTCCATGAACACACAGTAGACTTCCTTCTTTGTAAGCGAACAAGATAACTTCAGGAATAACTTAGAAGACTCAGAATCCAACGTAAAACCATAGAGAATTCATCCGAGACTTCTTTTGAAGAAATTAATCTGAAAAAGAAGAAGAGTAAAAAGGTAATTAACATTCCCAGGGTGGGAACAAAAGAGGTGGGATAATCTTAGCCTCCGTGTCCTTAATAAAATCCAGATTTTCTGCCCAGCAGGCTGTGAAAAATCTAAATTTTATGGCACGACACGGAGGCCAATATTATGCAAGTTCAAAGTGTGTTCAAAACCTTATCAATGGCATTTGAAACAGGTTTAAAATAACATCTTTTGAAGATACATTCATTTGACCAATCTGCAGCCCTAAGATATCCTGAAGGCCGCCACCCAAAATAAAAGCTTTTGAAGCTGAAGCACCTCTAAGGGAGTGAGCTCAGAAAATTGAAATATCAATTCCAGCTTCCTTCATGACATCTTTAACCCATCTAGCCAAGGTGGGAGAGGAAACAGCTCTATGAGGGAACCTGTGGGAAATGATTAATTGATCTACAGAACCCCTTAGACCTAAGGTCCTTTTCTCGTATTCCAAAAGGCATCGTACCACACACAAGATCTCATTTTGAGGGAAAAAGGGATAGAAAACAGAGGTTGACATAGTTTTTGTCCATCTTTTAATAAAAAAGCAAACTCCCTCAGGTTGAAAAGCTCTATTAGAGACGTCTAAGGCCTTAACGTCTGAAGTACGTCTGAAGTAAACAAGGCATAGTAAAACAGTTAGTTTAAAAGATAACTTCTTTAAGGAGAGAGAAGAGTTCTCACCCCAAGAGGAAAGTAGTCTGAGGACATCTCTCACGTCCCAGAGAGCAGAGTATTTTGGTAGATAAGGATTTAAAACGCGAATACACATCATAAGTTTTTTGGTCAGAAGATTCTGGCCTACTGAGGAACCATCTAGCAGACAGTGACCTGCAGCAATAGCTGATCTATAGACGTTAACGGTCCGATAAGCCAGACCCGAAGCAAAGATTTCTGTTAAAAAATTCAGAACTTGAACTATATCAGCTGAAACGGGATCGTAACCCCGTTGAAGGCACCAGCAAACCCATTTAAGCCAAGCCAATCTATAGGCTTTTCTGGTTCCAGGGGCCCATGTTTCTGATATGAGCCTGAAAGCGCTTTGCGAAAGACCAGGGATCTGCCACTGTCTCCTGAAATCTTCCAGGCCATCAGACACAGGAAGCCCTGAAGAAGAAGTGGGTGGCATTCTCCGTGAGGTCCTGTCAGTAACTCCTCGTAAGTGGGGATGAGGATTGGAAAATCCACACTCATTTCCAGCAGGATGGGGAACCACGCCTGGGATTTCCAGAGGGGAGTTATTACTACTACGGATTCTTTGTTTCTCCGGACTTGAGCGAGGAGACGTGGAAGCATTGCAAAGGGTGGGAATGCATAAGGTCTCAGACCAACCCAGTTCTGAAAAAAGGCGTCTATTCCCAAGGCTAGAGGGTCCGGCCTCCAGCTGAAAAACTTGGGTAGTTGAGTATTGAGACGGTCTGCAAAAAGGTCTATTCCGAAAGGGCCCCAGCGAGATTGAATCGCAAGAAAAATATTCCTGTCTAGTCTCCAGTTGCTCGAGTCTACAAAGTTCCTGGAGAACCAATCTGCAACTCCATTGCTCAAACCCGGAATATGTTCGGCAACGACAGAGATGCCCTTGTTGAGGCAGTAGGCCCAAAAGTTCTTGGCCAGGTCCGAGAGGCCTTTGGAGTGAGGCCCGCCCATTTTGTTCACATATCTGACAGCTGAAACGTTGTCCATGCGAAGCATGACCGAACATTTCATCACATGTTTGGTAAAACTCTGGATAGCAAAGGATCCCGCCAGAAGTTCAAGGCAGTTGATGTGTAGGTCCTTCTCCTGTGGGGTCCAAAGTCCCCGGTTGAGGAGTCGCCGCAGGTCGCGCCCCAACCCTCTAGACTCGCATCCGAATGTATGACTAGGTCTGGTTCTTCCCTGAAGATTGCCCTGCCATTCCAGGCTTCTGCATTCTTCAACCACCATATTATCTCTTTCCTGGAGTCCAGGTCCAGGGAAACCATTTGAGAATAAGATGGATTTATTCTGAGGGCTTTGGCCTTGAGCCTCTGAAGTGCCCTATAGTGTAGGGGACCCGGATAAATTGCCTGGATAGTTGAGGACAGTAGACCCAGTATCCTTGCTAAGGTCCTCAGAGGAAAAGAGCGGATTTTCAGCGCTTTTCTCAACTCTTTCCTGAGTTTCCTGACCTTGTCCCCTGGAAGTTTGAGTTCCGCTTGGAGTGTATCCACCGAGAAACCCAAGAACTGAGTGACCTGGGTGGGAGACTAAGCATGGGCGGATTTTGCGAATTGGCAATCCGCGAACTTGCGTATTTACGGATTCGCAATCCGCAAAATCCGCGAACTCTCGCGAATTTGCGGATTTTTTTTTTGTTTGTGTTCGCAAGGGTTTCTGCCAGTTCGCGAGGGTTGTGTACCAGTTCGCAATTGCGAACTTACTTGTCGGCTCGCAACGGCCGCGGCTATGTTGTTTCTACGTCTGGTTCATCATCACAGGTTCACAGCACCCTCTGTTTCACCACTGCCACCCTCTGGTACACCCATGCCACCCTCTGGTACATCACTGCCACCCTCTGGTTGGTTTATCACTGTAGATTATGGGGGTGAAAAAAAGCAAGCACACCTGCCCTGCTTCAACTGACATGAATTAATTTGGGGTTGATTAATGTGTCACTGAATTTAAACTTCCAGTCTGGCTGGCACCTGCTTCCTTAACTGTAATTTGCTTTCTGTTGCAGTGCAATTTTTTTTCACAGTTATCTTTGTGGCCTACTTGTAGCTATTCTCTGAGCCTGCTGTGAGGGTCAGAGCAGGGTCATAGAATAGTTGCAAGTAGGCAACTGAACTCTGAAGGGGCCCCTCAGGAAGCACTACAGGGAATGGTTACTAATGATAAGATTGAACTTTTGCACCTGCTGAGTGCTTTCAGTTTTGTCTGTAATTGCTTTCTGTTGCAGTGTAATTTTTTTAACAGGACCTTTGTTGTATACTTGTAGCTATTCTCTGAGCCTGCTGTGAGGGTCAGAGCAGGGTCATAGAATAGTTGCAAGTAGGCAAATGAACTCTGAAGGGGCCCCTCAGGAAGCACTACAGGGAAAGGTTACTAATGATAAGATTGAACTTTTGCTGAGTGCTTTCAGTTTTGCAAAAATCCAAATATCCAGCAGCATCCACAAAAAGTAACCCTTCCAGGTCAAGATCCAAATCAAAGTGACCAGCACATGAAGAAAGCACTGGGAGGAGCCTGCTGGAAAGGAACAGAAAGTTGGAGACTGTGGGGCACTTCCTTCCTCCCCCCCCCCAAATGGACTCCTTGCAAAGAAAAAGTGCAGGCAAATGTCAACCTGATGAGTTATTCTGATAAACATCATAATTTTCAAGGTTTATGCTGCCTGCTGGTGGATTTCTTGTGTGAAATTGCAAATTTTGCAATCTCGCAATTGCGAGATTGTCGCTGCCCGCCGCATCTACGTGTTCGCAAGTGTTTACTCCCGCGAAATTGTATAGTATTCTACTTGGCAAGTGCGACCAAGCAAAAAATCCGCGTCGCACGGATTTTACGAATTTTTGGCAAGTTCGCGAGAGTTCGCGGATTGCGAATTTGCCGAAAATCCGCAAAATCCGCGAGCGGAACGGATTTTACGCCCATGCTTATTGGAGACGTAGAGGATGTCTTCGTGTTTATCACAAACCCTAGGTGTTCCAAAAGATTTATCGTTAGAGCAGTGTGTTGAGAAGCAACCTCTTTGGATTCGGCCATTATCAAGATGTCGTCGAGATAAAGAATGAGTCTGACCCCTTTGTTCCTCAGCCATCCAGCTATGGGACGAAGAACCTTGGTGAAACACCAGGGGGCCGAAGAAAGGCCGAAGGGAAGGCTGCAAAGTTGCCAAAGTTTGCCCTCCCAGAAGAATTGGAGAAATTTCTGGTGAGGGGGCCAGATCGGGATTGTCAAATATGCGTCTTTGAGATCTAGGCGAGTAAGCCAGTCGCCTTTTCTCAATACATCTCTGAGTAGATGGATACCCTCCATTTTGAAATGGTGGAAGACCACCCACTGGTTCAGGTCTTTGAGATTTATGACCGGTCTCATTTTTTTGTCCTTCTTCTCTACCAGAAAGACGTTGCTGACGAACCCAATCTCGTCTCCCTCCCTGGTTGCACCCTTCGAAAAAAGGTCTTTTACTTCTTGGGATACTAAAGCCGAGTCTTTTTGGGAGAATCGTATTTCTTTGGGAAATCTTTCTTGCACAGGGAGGTCTACAAACTCTATTTTGTATCCCTTCACAGTGTCTAGCACCCAGGGGTCCTGACTTACCATGGTCCAATTCCCAGAGAAAAGGGCTAGTCTCCCGCCCACCTTTATAGGGGTATCTGAAGGGTCTTTGGGAGTTCTTACCGGAAGAGAAGGTTCTCGTCCTCCTTTCGCCTCTGAAACCTCTTCCTCTCGATCGTTGCCTTTGGGGAAAGAAGGATGACTGGAAAGCCATAACCGGACTGAAAGGACCTTCCTCCCCGTCCTCCAAAGGGTCTTGTTGAGCAATTTCCACGGCCGGGGAATCGACCCCGCATCCTCCCGGCCCGGGAAAAAACTCTGTTGTTGAAAACCTTCTTTATAACCTTCTGTGATTTGAGGATGGAGTTGAACACTCCCACATATTTAGCCATATCCCTGATAAAATCATCTCCGAAAAGGAGGCCCTGTGAGGAAGCCCCGCCTTCTTTATTGGAAAGTTCAGCTAGTTTGGGGTCGATCTTAAGAAGTCAACTCTTGCGTCTTTCGTTTGAAAGAGCAGTGTTTGCCTTGCCCAGGAGGCATATAGCCTTTTGCGCCCACTGTCGCAGTTCCTTCGGGTCGATGGGAGAATCAGACACGTAAGCTCCTTCAGCCAACTCAAACATTTTTGTCAGAGGGCCTATAATATCCAGGAGTCTGTCCTGGCAGGACTTGAGTCCTCTATCAAGCCCCCTCCTCGGGTCTTTTCCCGTCTTGGCAATGAAAGCCACTATCTTGCTGTCTAATTCAGGGGTCATGGCTATTTTGTCGGGGAGGGAGGGGCGGGGGCATTCGGATCTGAGCCGGGCCCTCACCTCTTTGCGTATTTCTTTACGGAGCCAAAAGGACAAATACTCGCCAATATGTTGGGACGGGGTCCACTCAGGGGAGAGAGGATGTTTAATGAGGAGCGGGTCAAACATATGTTCCCCAATGGGGTCAAGTATTCCCATCTTTGACCCTGAGGCCCCTGATGCCTCACCAGATAAATCTTTAATTCCACCTTCCTCTTCGTCGGAGTTAAATTCTGAGGAGCAGGACAGGTCGATTTCGTCTTCGACCTCATCGGCGCTATCAATGGGGATAGGAAGGCTAGGGCCTCTTAGTTGCCATCCAGTGTGCCCGAGGCACCAGCATTGTCACCGCCAGAGCGTGAATCCAAAAACATGGGCTTAGAGCTTCTGCGCTTTTTAGGATTTTCTGAAAGATTGGGGATGTTTTGTCTCTTTCTCTGGCTTGTTGAAGCCTCAGTAGGATCCCCTTGGGACCTCATAGGTGGCCAGCCTGATTTTGTAAGGGTTTCCAATTTTTTGTTAATGGTGTCATCCAGGGATCCCATTACTTTATCTATAGTTTTGTTGATAAGGCCCTCTAATTTATCCTCCATAGAGGAGGGAGAAGGGTTCGAGGACATAGTGGTAGATGAGATCTAAAGGGATACTTGGCAACAAACTGACAATGCAAGAATGTTGGCAACAAAATGGATGCTATGTAGTCAAGGCAACAAGAGTAATGGCAAGGGTCTTTCCTCTAACCATTTGAATAAAGCTTGTAAGTGCTTTTTCGATTTTGTTTAAATCATCCCCTTTAGTCCTTCTTCATTGTTTATATTCTCTGTTCTCCCCTTTTTTCTTTTTTTTTATTATTTGTTTAAATTATAAGCTTGTCGGGTGTCGGAGCACGTGAGGCACAACAGCGTGGGAGAGGCCGAAGAAAAGACGGGTAAGTCTGTTTAAAAAGCAAGAGTCGAACGGGAAAGGCTTTGCACGTACAGCGAGGCTCATTTCCCCGTCCTTGAGTGAATCCCGGTCTCCATGGCAACGCAGCGCGGCCCTGAGTCGGAGAGAGGCCGCCGCAGCGCCGCCATGGAGACACGTGTGATTCAGAAGCACGGGGCCGGTGTTCAAAAGACGCCGGTCCGTGCGAACTCTCATACAATTACAATTGGCCTGAAGTGGCCAAAGGGAATATGCGAGAGGGTGGAGATGCGGGCGGAAGCCGCATCCAATAATAAGGCCGCCCCGAGAGGAAAAAAGAGAAGAAGAGAGAGATCGAGGGGCGCGATAAGGATCGGAAGCAATCACGAGGAAGAAAAACAGCGTTTAAACACGCGGAGGCAGTATAAGGATGCAAAGGGCACAGCAAAAGGGGGCATTAAGCCTGAAAGTCTCAAAAAGGTTTGAAAAAAACAGATAATTGAGGACAATAAGTCCAAGACAGTTAGATATATTAAACACAACACTGCTGCCAAGGGGCGGGGAGGGAGAGGGTGGACACGCACTCGATTAAATAACCTCCCAAGTCCAAAAATAACCCACACACAAGAGCACAGGGAAACACAAGGCTAAGAGTCAAACAGAGTACTTATCTTGTGAGCAGCAGCAACAAAGAAGGAAGTCTACTGTGTGTTCATGGACTATATCCTCTATATTGGAATGTTTATTCAAGTTCTAGATCTTTCATTGTTGCTGCTGTGAGCTACGCAATAAAGGAGATTTGCATAATATTGGCCTCCGCGTCGTGTCGAGCTTCCTTCTTTTTCACTCAGATCTGTGAGGGATTCATGACTTGAATATGGTTTTGATGATGAGTCTAGTTGAACCTTTTTGTGCTGTGAGTCATACTTTATTGAGAAAGTAAAAATCCTTCCTTCCTCATAATCCTGTTTGTCTCTCTATAATTTGTCTTGTTTCCGCTGTTTGACCTTTTCTTCATGTTTGTCAATTCTATCTGTGATGTCTTCCTTTAGCTTTTTGAGCTCTGTTGTTAAGTCCATTTTATACAAATCCCTTTCAAGTTGTTTCAATTCTTTTTGGATCTCACTCAATGCTTTTTCAATATGTTTTATTCGGAATACCAATAAGCCTATTGAGGCTTCTAGAATGTGCTCACCCCACTCTTGTAACAATTCACCACTTGTGTCTTGGTGGCTTGGCATTAGTGAGATTCTTAGCCCCCTAGGTATTCTTTGTACTTCAATATATTTTTTCAGCATTATCAATTTCCACCACTTGCTCATTTCTTTCCTTGATAGTCATTTCCATTGCCTTAAGATATTCTTACTATCCATTGATTTATTGGATTGTGTTGACTCTCCTGCACGATTTTGCTTTTGTCCCTGAGCACCTTTAAATAATTTCAAAGTGTCTGCATTTCCTTTGGCCTCCCTTTTCTCCATAATACTCAATATTGCTTTCCATTTCTTAGTTACTTGCTAAGTTCTATCAGTTTTATTACTGACGTCCTGTGTTTAAATTTTTTACCATTCCTTACTTGTTCATTTGAAAACCGTGATACAGATTCTATCATTATATATATATATATATATATATATATATATATATATATATATATATATATATATATATGTTCAAACAAGATGCCTGTGACATGAGAGGCACACTGCAGGGCTCTCCTCTCCGGGCTGAAATGTCACAGCGCGCTTCTGCACGTTGCAAGGAGTAATGTGCCCGACGCGTTTCTGGGGGACTCCACCCCCGTCATCAGGGGCTGCTTCCAGTCAAATCTCGATGTAATTCACGTGATTTATGGACATTTTCTATCAGGCAAATCCATAGGCAAGCATGTGGCCTGTTGAGTTGGAATTATGGGATTTGTAGTCCGTGGTGAAGAATACACCTCGATAATCTTGGGTGAATGGTGCTTCAATTTGATGCCTTGAGTAGGCTTGCTTTTTGTGCTTTGGCGCGCTGTTATTAAAATGACGAGTCCTGCGCTCCTGTTACAGCCAAGAAGTTTGGATGCTTTGAGCTTCATCCTGCCGCTCCTCATTACAGAGCAGCAGGCGATGGTGCCCTCTCCGCGGCCAGGCTGCCGCGTAGAAATGTTCAAACAAGATGCCTGTGACATGAGAGGCACACTGCAGGGCTCTCCTCTCCGGGCTGAAATGTCACAGCGCGCTTCTGCACGTTGCAAGGAGTAATGTGCCCGACGCGTTTCTGGGGGACTCCACCCCCGTCATCAGGGGCTGCTTCCAGTCAAATCTCGATGTAATTCACGTGATTTATGGACATTTTCTATCAGGCAAATCCATAGGCAAGCATGTGGCCTGTTGAGTTGGAATTATGGGATTTGTAGTCCGTGGTGAAGAATACACCTCGATAATCTTGGGTGAATGGTGCTTCAATTTGATGCCTTGAGTAGGCTTGCTTTTTGTGCTTTGGCGCGCTGTTATTAAAATGAAGAGTCCTGCGCTCCTGTTACAGCCAAGAAGTTTGGATGCTTTGAGCTTCATCCTGCCGCTCCTCATTACAGAGCAGCAGGCGATGGTGCCCTCTCCGCGGCCAGGCTGCTGCGTAGAAATGTGCCTCTCATGTCACAGGCATCTTGTTTGAAGATATATATATATATATATATATATATATATATATATATCACCAAACTCCCACCAGCGTAGGAAATGGAGTCGCACACACTCGGCTTTTCAAACAGGTACTTTTATTTTCTGATGGGTGATGTTCCTGACGCGTTTCGTCTATCCTTAGACTTTCTCAAAGGTCACCCCTTAAGCCATCGCTGCCGTCAGTCCTACAACAAATGCCAATGTTCCACTTTTGTAGACCTCCAATGGTCAGACCCCCAATGGTCATTACGTATGTTTCCGGGCATGCTGGGTCTTGTAGTCCATTGGCGGCAGTGTCTCGTCTGTTCTCAATTAGGCGGTGTTTTTAAATTGTATATTGCTTTTCAAAAGTCTGTTAGTCCGTGTGCTGCTTGCCAAACCATTTTCAAGTTCGCTTGCAGAATCATACCGATGTCAGTCATCGGTGGCAACCGCTTTCCCTCTCGTTCGTCAGGACCAAAAATGAAGGGTTCAAGTCGGGAAAGCCTCCGGCGCACTTGCTGATTGTGCGGCACTCCCGCGGCAGAACCACACCGCTAAATATCACCAAACTCCCACCAGCGTAGGAAATGGAGTCGCACACACTCGGCTTTTCAAACAGGTACTTTTATTTTCTTATGGGTGATGTTCCTGACGCGTTTCGTCTATCCTTAGACTTTCTCAAAGGTCACCCCTTACGCCATCGCTGCCGTCAGTCCTACAACAAATGCCAATGTTCCACTTTTGTAGACCTCCAATGGTCAGACCCCCAATGGTCATTACGTATGTTTCCGGGCATGCTGGGTCTTGTAGTCCATTGGCGGCAGTGTCTCGTCTGTTCTCAATTAGGCGGTGTTTTTAAATTGTATATTGCTTTTCAAAAGTCTGTTAGTCCGTGTGCTGCTTGCCAAACCATTTTCAAGTTCGCTTGCAGAATCATACCGATGTCAGTCATCGGTGGCAACCGCTTTCCCTCTCGTTCGTCACGACCAAAAATGAAGGGTTCAAGTCGGGAAAGCCTCCGGCGCACTTGCTGATTGTGCGGCACTCCCGCGGCAGAACCACACCGCTAAATATCACCAAACTCCCACCAGCGTAGGAAATGGAGTCGCACACACTCGGCTTTTCAAACAGGTACTTTTATTTTCTTATGGGTGATGTTCCTGACGCATTTCGTCTATCCTTAGACTTTCTCAAAGGTCACCCCTTACGCCATCGCTGCCGTCAGTCCTACAACAAATGCCAATGTTCCACTTTTGTAGACCTCCAATGGTCAGACCCCCAATGGTCATTACGTATGTTTCCGGGCATGCTGGGTCTTGTAGTCCATTGGCGGCAGTGTCTCGTCTGTTCTCAATTAGGCGGTGTTTTTAAATTGTATATTGCTTTTCAAAAGTCTGTTAGTCCGTGTGCTGCTTGCCAAACCATTTTCAAGTTCGCTTGCAGAATCATACCGATGTCAGTCATCGGTGGCAACCGCTTTCCCTCTCGTTCGTCACGACCAAAAATGAAGGGTTCAAGTCGGGAAAGCCTCCGGCGCACTTGCTGATTGTGCGGCACTCCCGCGGCAGAACCACACCGCTAAATATCACCAAACTCCCACCAGCGTAGGAAATGGAGTCGCACACACTCGGCTTTTCAAACAGGTACTTTTATTTTCTTATGGGTGATGTTCCTGACGCGTTTCGTCTATCCTTAGACTTTCTCAAAGGTCACCCCTTACGCCATCGCTGCCGTCAGTCCTACAACAAATGCCAACCCATTATTTTTCCCTTTTTTCCCTTAAATGATTTTAAAGTAAAACCCACTCCTGCACCAGCCCTAGTCTCAGCAAAAAGCACAGGTACCGTCCTATGCCTACTGCACGCTTGACACTTTCTGCTTCACCGAACACTATGAGAACAGTGGCACAAAGCAAGGAACCTGCTCCATTTGTATATGTCAGCTGGGACCCTCAGGTGAATAAAAGAGACTAGTAATCACTGTTCGATTAAACCAGTAAAGAGAGTGCAAAAGATGTAAGCTTAGAATCCCAGAAGCTTAGAAGACTCCAATGATCTAACTTACCTAGGTTAACCAAAAGAACAGAAAAGCTGCAAAAACCTCACTTCTAAGGTGGCGACAGCTCACATAACATAATCTTAATGAAGTTTCTGTTGAGAGAATTAAATTCATCAAACATAAAGTATACAATAACTAAGAGACTTAGCTAGAATGATAAAGTGAAAAACAGATACATTTAGTCCTCATGCTTTCAAGATGCAGTATCATATGTCGTGCAACTGTTCACTATTATACATTGTAGCGCATATTCACATACAAAGTATATTTTACATCTTATGCCCACTGCTTGCTTAACAAAATTATAAACTACACTTAGCCTGCCCCTTCATCTTGTCGGTTCACAGATGGGTGAGGAGGCTGGCAATCCCAGTGAGATGGTGTAAGAAGTTAGGTTGTTTGTTCACTAAAGAGTATCTCCTGGTCAAGCAGAAACCACAATCCTTGTCAGGGTAAGGCGCAAGCAAACTGCAAATTAACCTGTGCTCACCCCCTTAGTAGATTAGCACACAGAAGGCAGGCTTAACTTAGAGTCAGTATATGTTAACACTTCAAACAGTAAAACAGTGAAAACACACCACAAAAGGAGCCCACAACTGGTTTAGAAAAATAGAATAATTGTCAATAAATAAAACAAGATAAAAATGACAAATCGAATTGGTAGAAGAGAAGATATTTAATTTTAGACTTTTTAGTGTAAATAGCGGCAAAAAGCACAAAGCGCCAATTGAGGATATCTGGTTGTGCTGGACCGGGACAAAGTCACAAGTTCAGGTCGGCTGCATTGGAGTGCGGACCAGCTGCAGGGACCCAGTTAGCCCTGCTGAACAGAATACCTTAATTCCTGGTTGCAGAAGATTGCATGGATCTGTCAAAGATGTGCCGTGCAGCTGGAATAATGTGTGGTGTCTGAGATGCAGTGAGGATGTGGTGCAAGGTCCTGTTGTGTCGAACTGGGGTGGCGAAGTGAGCTAAATAACAATGATGGTTTAAACCCAGATCTGTGGCTGGGGGTGAGTGTCTGAAAACTTTCAGAGCTTGGTCCATCATCTTTTTGTGTTTGCTTTGTTTGCTCTGAGTTTGCAGCGTATGCCCAGACATGGGTCCCTTGCTCATTTTGCCACTGGATTCAAGCTAGTCTGGCTGATGAGGGATGCTACCCTGAAACCGGTCCCAGGATGCTGGTTTCCAGTCCAGGGAAGATCTGGCTTGCCGGTTCAGGCTGGACTGTTCCCATGAGAAATAGAGTCATGACTGATTTGCATATGGCTGGGCCTAAACTGGGGTGGCCAAGTGAGCTAAAGAATGATGATGGATTCAACCCAGATCTGTGACTGGGGGTGAATGTCTGAAAACTTTCAGAGCTTGGTCCATCATCTCTTTGTGTTTGCTTTGTTTGCCCTAAGTTGCAGTATATGCCTGGACGTGGGTCCCTTGCTCACTATGCCACTGGATTCAAGCTAGCCAGACTGATAAGGGGTGTTACTTCAAAACTGGTCTCAAGATGCCTGTTTCCAGTCCAGGGAAGATCTGGCTTGGCAGTTAGGGCGGGACTGTTCCCACGAGGAACAGGGTCAAGACTGATTTGCATATGGCTGGGTCTGAACTGGGTGGCGAAGTGAGCTAAATAACGATGATGGATTCAACCCAGATCTGTGACTGGGGGTGAGTGCCTAAAAAGTTTCTGCGCTCCGTCCATCCTCTCCTTGTGTTTGTCCTGTTGTGTCATCATCAAGGATCCTGTTGACGGGGCTAAGTCATGCATGCGTCACACAGCTGGTGATGCATCAGTGCGATCAGGAGATGCGATGTGGAGTCCGGTGTTATCGTGGAGACTGTGGTCCATGGGAGATGCTAGGACCTGGGCTTTGGATGTGTCGCACCACTCCACCAATGCGTCGGTTCTGAGGACTGTGGTGGCAGATGCAGTTCTTTGTGATAGGTCCAACCAACGCAGCAGTGGCGAGTCATCAGTTTTTGAAGTGACCTGCCTTCCCTGTCCTGGCCTCAGACTAACTACAGGGGGTATGCAAGACCCTCTGGGTTCTGCTCTCTCAGCACACAGCTCTGCCATAGCTCTGCCTGCTAGTGCCATGCCTCCCAGCGCAGCCGTCCGTGGCTCGAATCCCCAAGACTCACGGCTATGCTTTTTTTCTCCTCTCCTTGGTTAGCCTTTCTTGGGTATCTTCCTTTACTTGCCTTTATCTGCCTGTCGGTCTTGCCTTTCTTTCTGCCTTCATTTGCCTTTATGTTTTGCCTTTATCCTGCCTTTGCCTTTATCTGCCTGTCGGTGTTGTCTTTCTTTTTGCCTTTCATTTGCCTTTTGGGTTTTGCCTTTTTTTTGCCTTTGAATTTGCCTTTCTTTTTGCCCTTATTTGCCTTTCACTATCCTTCTGACTTGCCTTTTTTCTCTGTTTCTTGCCCTAGATGTCCCCCTTTTTTGTGCATGCTTCCCTTTTCCCCATTCCTTCTTCTCCGCTTTCCGGAATCATGCGCCTCCTGTTGCTGCTGCCCCCGTGGCCCCCAGCTGTCCCACCCTCCCCCTACTTAATGGCGGTTGCTGCGCGGACGCACTGCTGGCATGCCAAAGGTACGCTAAAGGCAAGCCCATCTGCGCCTGTCTGCGACTCACCCCTGATCAGCGCCAGGAACCCTGGCCCTCTGACCCACCAAGCCTACAATGCACTCAACCCCGGAAGAAACAACAACTGGCAGCTGTCGACACCGAACACCACCCAAGACTAGTTCTCCTGCCAACACTGCTGCTGTACCTTCACCCACTGCCAGCCCCCCGCTGCAACCACCAACACACCTCCCTGCACAGACACGCAGTGGAAATCTGGGACCTCCTCAGCACCCTCTTGCCTGATGTCACCTTCCTCACAGAGAGCTGGACCAATGCCAGCTCTGTACCCGACATCGCAACCGCCGTCCCCGACGGATACAAGATACAGAGGAAGTACCGCCCCAACTGCCCCGGAGGCGGACTTGTCATCATACACAAAAACTCCTTTTGACTCACCACATCCAGCACAAAAGACTACTCGACCCCCATGGAACACCTCCATTTCCAGATCCATATCAACCCCAGAACGACCCTACGTGGCACCTAGCCTTTAGACCTTGCGGACCACGTGCGAAATTCACAACCACCATCGCATATCTTATTATGCCGGATGCCCGTGCATTCAAGGACTACGCACTCCATGGGGACCTGAACTTCTACCTCAACAACCCCAGCGAGCCCAACTCCACAGCTCTCCTGGACAATCTCGCCAAAATCGGACTGAGATAGCTTGTGACCACCCCCACCCACAAGGCAGGACACACCCTCCACCCTATCTTCGCTGGAGGACACAACATTTGCTTCAGATATACCATGCAACCCCTCTGGACTGACCACCACTGCGTCCTTTTCTCTTTCGTGAAAACCCACCACACACAGGTCTCCACCTCACCCCCTGTGCAGGAACTGGAGCAAGATCACCGAAGAGCACCTCAACTCCGCCCTTAACCGCGCTCCGCGTCCCAACACTACTGAGGTCAACTCAGCTGCCAATACACTCCACAGATGGATCTCCGACTGTGCGGTCACACATGCCCCCCTCCAGAACTCTGACAGACAAAGCACCACGAACGCCACCTTGTTCAACCCCGACCTCCATGAATCCAAGCGCTCAAGCCGATGACTCGAGAAAGTCTGGAGGAACAACAAACCCCCCGAAGCACGCTCCGCCTACAAGGCTGCTATAACAGAACACAAGAAAACGAAGGAATACAGAGAGAGCTTCTCCTATGCCGTAAGGGCTGAGAGGTGGTCTCTAATGGGAGTACACCCTCCCGTGTTCAACACTATTCATTTCATTTAATCTTTATTTCGGTCAACATATAACCATAAAAGATACAATTTGTTAAAAAGAAAAACGTTACATTTTCAACACTTCGTCCATAATTTCATATGTAATCAAAAAGCGGGTAGGGCACAAAGGACGGGGCATCAATCTTGATTCGACATTAAAATACACAGCCTCAGCTTCGCCGTAAAATCTAATCCATAAATAACATTAAAAACATGCTGGCCATCTATTTGCAAAATTAAAAACCTTCACATCATTGAAAATGTACAAAAATAGGACGGATGAATCATACAATCTTGACCATTTGAAAGTGCAAGAGCTTATCTTGGCCTATGTTATGAACTGGGCAAAAATTATTTTACTTGTTTTCCTTTTATAGCTTTAACCCCCTTCTCTTCCTTGTCAAAAATACATTAAATAAGAATCTAGTTACAGCAAAAACTATTTTTTGCGAAGAGTCAGTTCTTAGAATACGTAAAGCATTACTACAACTCCTGTGCCTAAGAGCCTGCAAAGGGGCTTGATCCAACATTGCCTCGCAGTAATGTATGCTGCGCAGAAAAATAATATGTGCACGTCATTTTCCCTTGCTGGCTTTGTGCATAGGGGGCAAAAGTCACTTCCCTTTTCCCCCTTCTCCCTGTTCCAGCTAGATGTATTAGCACCTATTTGCAAAATTCCGTACCTGAATTGTAGAAATAGCGATTTTGCTAGTGGAGGTTCTATCTCATCTAAAAAAGGTTCTCGAGTAGCAACATCTTTAAAAGCTAAGAACCTCAAAGTTAAAGAACCCACAGTGGCACTATTCAACAGACTATTGGCTATATAACTCCAATAAGTCAATTTTAGATTCTATTAAAAGGTGGCGTAAGTTTTTGAGGGTCGCTCCACTAGTGGGGCAGGCCTAATTTTTGCATCCAGGACATTACATGTTTCAGCCATGGGATATCTCTTGGTCTGTTCACCTTTGTAATTTCCTCCAGGCCAACTTTATAGTGGATTAGTTCTGGGGTCACCCAGATCCTTGTCCAGAATAATAGTGGTCTTAGTACAGCACAGTGATCTGTGCGTTTAATATTCAAATCCATAATTACTGGCAACAAAGGTGTCCTATTTGGAAGTATTAACAGTTGTCTAAAGTATTTATTTTCTTCCCGCTCGAAGTTCTTTTTACAATGGGATCCCCAAATCTCAGCCCCGTAAAGTGCTGCCGATTGGGCTTTAAATTTGTATACTTCCAAAGCTGGTGAAACAGCCTTGGAAGTACTAGCTTTATGCTTCTTTAATATGGGAATCGAGCTCTGAAGCAGCGCTATCCTGATTTTTTCTAATTGACCCTTCCAGGCCATTTTACTTTCCAGAGTAATTCCCAGGTAATTAAAACTTGCAACATATTCTAGTTGCTGGTTATTTAAAACAAGATTTTTTTAAAAAGACTTGTGGGGGTTCAGAGCCATATATTTGGTTTTAGATGAGTTTATTTCAAGACCTTTTTGTATACAGTAGCTGTTGAAAGCATCCACTAAACATTGTAGTCCCTTGGGGGTTTGTGAAATTAAAATGGTATCATCGGCGAATAATAAGGCCGGAACCGCTTCGTCCCCAAGGTGTGAAGAGTCATGCTTACAATTTAAAAGGAACTTGGGGATAACATTTACATAAAGTGAGAAGAGGGTTGGTGCCAATACGCACCCCTGTCTAACTCCTCTTCTCACCGGGATTGGTTTAGTTAATTCTCCCTTTGGTCCCCATCTTACAATTGCATAGTTCCCTGTGTGTAGCCTAATTAGTTGCCTTAATAACTCTGATGGTACCCCGGTTTCCTTTAGTGCAGCCCATATTTGGAGTCGGGGAACCAGGTCAAATGCAGCTCTTAAATCTATAAAAGCTATATATAGGCTGCCCTCCCTAAATACTACATATTTCCAATAAATACACAAGAACCTAAAAACTTGGTCGACGGTACTTGTTTTTGGTCTGAACCCTGCTTGATACTTTGTTAAAATGTCCTCCTCATCCATCCACTCTAATAATCTATTTAAAATATGCCGAGCATATACTTTTTGTAAAATATCAATTAAACTGATAGGGCGATAATTAGCTGGGTTGTGACGATCTCCTTTTTTAAAAATGGTCACGATCTCTGCCCCTTTCCATGTGTCAGGGATTGGCGTCCCAGCCGCTATTGAATTGCATAAAAAGTCAAAATAGGGGCTCCAAACTTCTAGATCGTGTTTTAGCAGGTCACCTGGAATCTTATCCGGACCTGGCGCCTTTCCTGGTTTGATAGTTGCTATTGCTTTTTTTGACTCCTCTAAACTAAAAAGCAATTCTGTGTCAGTAGATATTTCTTCTTCTGTGACATTCCTTATGGCAGGTGTGCCATTACTGCTGTCTTGGTAGAGGCTAGAAAAGTGGTCAACCCAGGTTTTCTCGTCAAGGAAGAGATCCTTGGAGCTTTTCCCAGACCTGTTGCCCTTTGCAAATAAGCTCCAAAAGGCTACCTGGCCTTTAGATTTTGCAGCAATGATTAAATCCGTCCATATATCATTGTCCCAGGCTTTTTTTGATTCTGCTAATAGCCTTTTATATTTGTGCCTACTTGTGCTAATTTCTATAGGGCTCTTTGTTTTGATTGTCTGAATTAGCTCCAACTTTGCTCTTCTACATTCTCTATTAAACCAAGGGTTGGTCATCTTGTTTAAATTACTACTACCTCCATCATCCTTTTTATATAACTTTGTCAGCAATGGGTGGATTATGCTTGACCCGGACTCAATTGAGTCAAGGAATGTACCCAGTTGTTCTGTTACTAGAGATTCTTTACCGCTGCTATTTGGTCTGTTATAGACATTAAGTAGATAAATAACCCTTTTTTCTAAAGTCATTACTTTTACTCCCAATATGTGTAGGGAGTCAATATGTAAAGGGGTTACTTCTACTTCTAGCGTAATGCTTGTCCATATAACCAAACCTCCAAATGGCCTGCCTCTGCCACTCTGACTGGCATTTATGCTGTATGTTTTGTAGCCTAGTCTATGCGGGATTTCTAGAGACCAGGTCTCCTGAAGGAGTACTATATCACCCTGGTCTATATATTCATTCCATGACCCATCTGCTAGGTTCTTGGCAAGGCCTGCGATGTTCCAGGAGATCATTTTTGTTTTAGAGCTAACATTTTCTCCCCTACCTGTGCTTGCTTCTATTACATTTGATATTTTCTCATTTGATGCCCCAGACTCGAGATCATGGTTCGGGCTTATATTTACTCCTGTCGTTTCCTTGTTCTAGCCCCTCGTTTTCGCCTGTATTACTTATCTCTGGTACCCCCAAGGATATCCCTACCTCAGCTTTATTCTTTGTTTTTGTAGAGGAGTTAATCTTCAGCCCTTTTTGTTTGCTGCAGCCACCCAGTCAATCCCGATCATCCAACGCAGATAGTTTAGCAAACCTGTTTGATAGCGCCACTGGCGGAATTAATTCACCACCAATGCGAGTTCATCTCATGACAGTCTAATATTCACCTAACTAATTGTGGCCGCCTGAAAATAATTACCACGCAATCTCCTCTAGAATGTTTTGGGCCATCTCCCACCCATCCCACTCTGTGAACCATCAGTATGTCGTCTGCATTGGCTGGGTGTAATCGCTTACATTTTATGAGCCAATCTACTGTTTTGTTCCGAAGATTGACACAAGATTCTTTCTGGTCTCTTCTTAGTACCGGTACCCCAGTCAATACAATTACGTAGGGGCAGGATGCTGGAGGAAGTGTTAATACATCCTCACTCAGGAGTAAATCTGTGCCCTTGGGACTGTATACAATTTGTTTGTTCAGGTGGCTAGTTTTGGTAACTTTAGCTAATATTGGGGCTACACTACTACTTCCTTGGATAATCTGCTTTTCTGGTTGTTCCTTCTCTTTTTCAGACTGCTTTTCCCCACCATGGTTTGGGCCATCCACTCGAGCAGTAATATTAGTACTACCTTGGGCACCTAATTCGATTGGCAATGTCCTACTTCCAATAAGATTATTTGTCCCTCTATTGTTTTCAGAGGAGCTGTCTTTCCCTCTGATAGTGCCTCCTCTGCCATTTTTCTCAAAAAGTACACTCATGTGCTCAATCTTGGTCTCCAACTGCCTCAAGCTCATTCTCATGCTCTCCTCAGTTTTGCCTAACCTATCTTTTAAGACCATCTCCATTAAACTTTTAATGGACAGCTCTTGTTCTTTTGGAGTCTTTATTTTCGCAAGTTTTTTTATACCATCATCAATTACACCCACCCTGGTTTCAATGTTTGAGATCTTTAAGCTAATTGGTCCCAATAATGTAGTGAACAAGGTCTCCAAACTTTCCCAAAAGCCTACTTCCCCCATTTCAGGCTTCCCACTACTAGGATGAGCATTAGCGGCACTTGCTTGTCCCTCACTTTTTTTTTTCATTGTGTGCAGGTAAATTAGATGTCAGTTTCCGGTGTGGGTGACTGACTTTCCCTTGCTGGATACTTATAGGCTGGTCTTTGTGGGTATGATTCTGTTTAGATTTTGCCTTTTGCCCTCTTGTTCTTACAGGTGGGCTTTCCACAACTACCCCTTCTGTTAATTCTGGGTTAAAAATTAAAGAGGCATTCAACTCTGCCAGGTTATTAGATAGGAAAGGGGGTTCCTCATCTGTTAGTAGAGGTTGCATGGTTGGTGTTAGTGATAATCTGCTAGCCAAAGGGAGAAGTTCAGGGGACACATTCTGATGTATAAGATTAACCTCTTGCGTCGTGGTGCCAGGAAACCCCACATATGAGGCCATCGGCAATGAATCCAGGGAATTTGCCTGGGAAGCAGCTGTGTTTTTTAGTTGTATCGATTGGGATATACCTGGCGGGAGCGATAGGTGTCTCTCGGTGTTCTCAATTGCTGTGACGACTACTCCTATGGTTTTCTGCAGCATCTTGTCTATGGCAGTTAAACTAGGAAGGGGAGTGGGTGGAGCTGTTTTCTGCTTCATAGCAGGAGTATTTTACCCATTTCGCTAAGCCCAAACTACTACAATAATATCATCAACAGTATCCCTGCTATGTACCTACAGCCAGACAGTGGCAAATGAAAACCTGATATGTTACCTCAATTATGTATCACTTCTAGCGTTCCTGTACACAAATACACTTCCCAAAGAGGTGGCCCAGCCCAGCCTCGGCCGGCCCCGGATGGCCACAGATGGCCCGCCCTTTGCCCGGGCTTAGCCCGGCGCCACCCGCGAGCGTCCCGCGACGCGGAGGGAGTTCCGGTGCTTTAAGGCAGAGAGTGACAGCGCCCTTCAAGAGTCAAAAGGAGGTAGGTTTGAAGTGACCTGGTAGCCAAAGAGTTTTCACAGAGCTCCCACTCCTTCGAGGGAGCTCCGATGCTTTAAGCGTCTCCGGGCGCGGAAGTGGCCGTGGGTGGGCGGGGCGATGCCTGCAGTGCGATCTGGGGGCTGTGGTCCCCCCCCTCGGCGGCCGCGTAGATGGAGGATGCGGCGGCGGGGGAGACCAGTGAACACAGCCCACAGCCTGGTGCAGCAACGCGAGGAGCAGGCAGAGAGTGACAGCGCCCTTCAAGAGTCAAAAGGAGGTAGGTTTGAAGTGACCTGGTAGCGAAAGAGTTTTCACTGAGCTATTCCACATAAAGTACCCCACAAGCTCGCAAACTCCGTTAATGAGTGCCTAAAACTCAATTAGGTTAGATAAGTAGAGGAAGGTGGTCATGAAGCTATTTAGTTGTGACCCACTAGATGGTGGGGAAGGAAATCATTCCTTTTGTTTATATTACCCTCACACACTCTAGTAGTGTCATGATTCATTATCGGGTCACCCTGACTCCTAAAACTCAGGGTGGGCTCAACCGAATTCTGGGGAGCTCTTGAAAAGATATGGCCAGGGGGTATTAAAGATTAAAAATCCGCAGACTGATCCCAGTATCCCTTTATTCCTGGAACTGTCAGGGATATTAAAATATTAAACTAGGGGGGTCCCCAAAAGTTTTATGGTCCTATAACCATAGTACCAACATCTTTCAGTCCTCTAATAGCCAGTATGGTCCAGGACTTTCTTCAGGGCAAACAAAGAGGGGTTTCCTCCCTGGTTTCTCAAAAGGGCAGATAGCTGCTGCTTTTAAAACTAGAAATAGAAAAATGATCTCGTTTCTAAAGTTCTTTTACTCTATCTGAAATGAAAATGAAAGAAAGAGAAAGGAGATCATAGTGCAACATTGTTGTCATGAAATCAACGCTTCTCATTTGTGATGTGCTATTGAATACACCCATGCTTGTCAACCAGGTAGGGTGTAGCAACGCCATCATTGTTCACACCAACTTGGTATGCTAATCAAGTACTATATATCAATGCCTCGATTGGCTCTGTGGTATATACAGTGATGTGGCGATATATATCGCATATCGCTATTTTAGAAGCTCATGTGCTTGTGTAGTCACAAAAACCGTTCCGGTGTCACTCTCTTCTAACCATACAGTATTACCATAGTTCACCAAAGTGTCACACTCACATTCTCATGTCATTCATAACATTCACCCTTACCCCACTTTGGGAGAGTATATGCATCACTGGGGACATCAAAAGACATAGGGCAGCCCTTTAGTCAAACACTGAGCATGTCCGATTGCCAAATGGGAACATTGAAGATTGGTGAGAGAAACAAAAAGGAGAAACAATTTCACTGCTTGTACCGTAAGTAACTGGTGACCAATTACGGTTTAAGAACATACCTGTTGTAATGGATTTTCGATCTCTGCCCACTCGCTTTTACTTACATCGCCAAAGGTCCTGTCCTGTAACCGCACCTATTTGGTCTGTGTTCCCGGGCTCGCGCGCTAAGGATAGTGACGAACTGGCTTAAGAAGATGGTGTTTCTGCCAAAACCGCTAGCAGCCACGCGTACGGGGCGTGTGAATGCTCCCAGAAGTGCGATAACAGGACTTGCGCGTCCCGCAACATGCCAGGATTCTGGGAAATGTAGTCCAAATGGAACAACAAGTACTCGTTGATGCCTATAGTTCTATAAATACAGATGTAAAATAAATTCCAAGTTGGGTGCTGCCCGTGGCCAACATCAGTATTGGTTGTGTTATGAAAAGGCTGTGAAAACACATTTATTTGGCATTTATTTAGAATAAACGTGTATTTTATATGGTTCCCAAAGGATTTACGATTAACCTTGAACACACCTAGCATAGAACATTGTTGTGGGAGATGAACACTCTTTGTTACCCCTCCAGAACTGAAATAGAGTTCAAATACGATATGTGATTTATTTAGTTTAAGCTTTTATGGCATAGGCTCATGTAATGCTATTTAATAGTGATAACAGATAAGTAATTCCTAGTGTTAAACAGAAGGGATGAGCCCTCCTAAGGATGTTACAATCAGAGGTGGGGAATGTCTGCAAGCCTATGTTCAATGTTGATTCATTTTTGGGTCAATTGATTCAATGGTATAGAATCATTTAGCCTGTTTTGTGTGTCTTTAGCCGATAGACCCAAATTTGTTTACGTTCGAACAGTCTCTTGGTCAGATTCCCAGTACCCCTGCCTTTCTCATTAATGGTCCACTTTATGTCACCATCATTATAGCCCTTCTCCAAGTAGTGGTCTGTAAGTCGGGTTGCTGTAATGGCTCGTCTGATTGTGCAGTGATGTTCGCTTATCCGTACCTTTATTCCCACTGACGTTAATTGACATGGGCACTTAATCAAATACACCACATTATCTGTGTTGCAGTTTGTATGCGCCCATCGTTCCCATGGGTATCCTAAGCCTAGATTAATTTGTTTCGTGGGCTCAGTAAAAGGACACACACTACAGATGAACCGCATGGTTAATGACCCATGACTGGAGGTTGGTTCCACAGAGTGAGTTGTTTGGTGCTTTTGGGTTTATGTGTATCTGTGTGTACCAGTGTGTCTCTAAGGCTTTTGTTTCTTTTAAAGGAAAACATTGGTCTCTCAAATGTAAGTGTATTTGAGGTAAGGATTGTCCGTTTCTTATTTATGATTTTCTTGACCTCATTGGACGAGGAATTGTATGTTGTGACGCATATGATTGAGTCTGTTTCTGACCTCTGGTGGGTTTCTGAAATAGCTGTCCTTGGAGTGTTCTGTGACATTTCTGTGCCTTATCTACGATCTTTTTTGGATAGGCCTTATACTGTAATTTATTAGTCAATTTTTTGCTACTTTTTTATAGTTATCTAGCTCGGCACAATTCCTTCGAATCCTAAGGAATTGGAAGACAGGCAGATTTTCCTTCAAGGCTCACGGATGTGCGCTGTCAAAGTGCAACAGGCCGTTTTTGTCTGTGGGTTTTGTATACAGAGCACTAACCAGGGTACCTCCCTTTGCTGTCAGGTTTATGTCAAGTAAGGATACTGTCTTACTGTTAGTAGTCACGGTAAAATATAGGTGTGAATTAAGCTGGTTTATCCACCCTGGGAAGCCCATCAGACTGGACTAATCTCCTTTCCCGCTGACAAGAATGTCATCTATACATCTGTACCACTTACAGATTTTGTCAGAGAACTGTTTGGCTTGCCAGATGAATTGGTCCTCGAAATTGGCCCGTGTACAGACTATGCTTGGCGCAATTATGTTCTATGCTAGGCGTGTTGAAGGTGAATCAAATATCCTTTAGGAATCATATAAAATACACGATCATTCAAAATAAATGCCAAATAAATGTGTTTTCACTGCCTTTACATAACACAACCAATACTCGTATTGGTCAAGGGCAGCACCCAACTTGGAGTTTAATTTACATCGGTATTTAGGGAACTATAGGCATCAGCGAGTACTTGTAGTTCCATTTTGACTACATTTCCCAGAATCCCGGCACATTGCGGGACACACACGTCTGGTTTTCGCACTTCTGGGAGCATTCACACGCCCCCGTAGGCGTGGCTGATAGAGGTTTTGGCAGAAATGCCGTCTTCTTAAGCCGGGTCCTCACTATCCTTAACACGTAAGCCCGGGAACATGGACCAAATAGGTGCGGTTATGGGGCAGGACCCTTGGCAGTGTAAGTAAAAGCGAGTGGGCAGAGATCTAAAATCCATTGCAACAGATATGTTCTTGAACCGTGATTGTTGACACCGTTTACTTACGGTACAAGCAGTGTCATTGTTTCTCCTTTTTTTGTCCCTCGCCTATCTTCAATGTTCCCATTTGGCAATCGGACATGCTCAGTGTTTGACTAAAGGGCTGGCCTATGTCTTCTAATGTCGCCAGTGATGCATAAACTCTCCCAAATTGGGGTAAGGGAGAATATTATGAATGACATGAGGGTGTGAGTGTGACACTTTGGTGAACTATGGTAGTACTGTATGGTTAGAACGAGTGACATTGGAGCGTTTTTTTGTAACTACACATGCACAACAGCTTCGAAAATAGTGATATGCGATATATATCGCCACATCACTATATATACAACAGAGCCAATCGAGGCATTGATATATAGTACTTGATTAGCATACCAAGTTGGTTTGAAGAATGATGGCGGCTATACACCCTGCCTTGTTGACAAGCATGGGTGTATTCAATAGCACATCACAAATGGAAAGTGTTAATTTCATGACAACAATGTTGCACTATGATCTCCTTTCTCTTTCCTTCATTTTCATTTCAGATGCAGTAAAAAACACTTTAGAAGCGAGATAATTTTTCTGTTTCTAGTTTTTAAAGGAACAGCTATCTGCTCTTTTGAGAAAACAGGGAGGAAACCCCCCTTTGGTGCCCTGAAGAAAGTCCTGGACCATACTGGCCATTATAGGACATTTGAGGAATGAAACATGCTGGTACTAGGGTCATAGGACCATAAAACTCCTGGTGACCCCCCCAGTTTAATATTTTAATATCCCTGACAGTTCCATGAATAAAGGGATACTGGGATCTGTCTGCGGATTTTTTATCTTTAATACCCCCTGGCCATATCTTTTCAAGAGCTCCCTGGAATACGGTCGAGCCCACCCTGGCTTTTAGGAGTCAGGGTTAACCGATGATGAAGCATGACATTACAAGAGTGTTTGAGGGAAATATAAACAAAAGGATTGATTTCTTTCCCCACCATCTAGTGGGTAACAACTAAATAGCTTCATGACCACCTTCCTCTACTTAACTTACCTAATTTAATTTTAGGCGCTGGTGAACGGAGTTTGCGAGCTTGTGGGGTACTTTATGTGGAATATTGCTATAACAGAACACCACCAACATATAAGAATCATGAAGAAGAATTTCATCCAGAACAGAATCCTCACCAACTCCGGCAACTCTAAGAAGCTCTTCAGTTTCATACAAGAATTCACCAAATCCCCCAGAGAATCCTACGATGTCCCTCCTTCCCAGGACCTCTTCGACAAGCTTGGCTCCTACTTTCATCTGAAGATCAGGACTCTCTACGACATCTTCGACTAGCAAAATCCAGGCACCTATCCTACTCCTTCAACCGAAATTGCAACCCAGCCTATCATCACCGCCTGGACCCCTGTCACCACAGAAGACACTGTCAAGACCATGAGAAGTATACACTCAGGAGTCCCCTAGACCCCTGCATGCCCCATATCCTCCACAGAGCCGCCTCGACCATAGCACTTGAACTACGACGCTCCATCAGCTGCTCCCTCGAAACAGGCACATTCCCAGATGACTGGAAACACACAGAAGTCAAGCCCCTCCTCAAGAAGCCCACCGCAGACCCGACGGAGCTCAAGAACTACCAACCCATCTCTCTCCTCCCCTTCACAACCAAAGTCACTGAGAAGATTGTCAACAACCAGTTCACAAACTTCATAGAAGCCAACTCGATCCTCGACTCTTCCCAATCTGGCTAAACTCATGAGGTCCTTAGGGTTCAATCCCATTTCATACGCAGACGGCACCCAGCTCCTCCTCACATTTGATAAAAACAGACCAGATATACAGCTCTTTTTCTCCGAAGGCATGAAGGCTATCACTGCCTGTATGTGGATTCATTTCCTTCAAATAAACGCTGAAAAATCAGAAATCATGCTGTTTGGAGGAGCAGCTACATGCTGGTAGCCCAACTGGTGGCCTGAGGAGCTGGGTCATGCCCGGCCCCTAAAGAAGTGGTCAAGAACCTAGGCATCAGAATTGATCAAAACCTAACTTTTGATGCACATGCAAATACTACTGCTGGCTCCTGCTTCTACATCCTTAGTCTACTTGGCAGGATCTTACCCCTTCTACCCTCTTCCACCAAAAAACGTTAATGCAAGCCTTGGTACTAAGTAGACTAGATTATTGTAACGCCTTGCTATTCTCGACAAACAAAGACTCCTTTAATAAACTACAACTGGTGCACAACACGGCTGCCCGTCTCGTAGCTGACGCCCCATCCAGAACACCCTCTGCTCCCCTCCTTAATAAACTCCACTGGCTCCCCGTGAGCAGCGGGAAATTCTAAATAGGCTGCACTATCTTCAAAGCCCTTAATGGTAAAGGCCCTTCCTATCTTTCTAACAAACTAGCGATGTACACCCCCTCACGTTTGCTTAGGTCAGGCTTGGAACTTTTATTATGCACCCCTAGAATTAAAAAAGCTTGCAGCGGAGGCAAAGCTTTCTCTTACCTTGCCCCGGCCATTTGAAATAAGCTACCTCTCCAGCTTCGTAATTGTCAGAACCTTTCCCAGTTCAGAAAGCTCCTGAAAAACTCACCTTTTCTAGTTCTTTGCCCCGGCTGATTTCTTCCGTCCTAAGCGCAGAGATACCCCTTTGGGTGATTCAGCGCTATTCAAATCAATAAACTTCAAAGAGTCATATGCTTTTGTTTCCCTTATTGGACATTAATTATTTTAGTGCCATGTCTCCAATTACATTTTTTTCTATTTTTAGAAAATGGTTATGGGATTTTTATTGTGTTGTGTTTTGACTTTTTAATTCCTTTGGTAGGGCTAAATATTTTACACACTTTTCCTAAAGTTAAGCTCAGGTTTATTTAACTTGTGTGTTGGACAAGAAAGGATTTTGGACTTAATTTGGAAGGAGTCACATGCTCCCCAGTTAATAACTCACTTTTTACACTAGGGAAACTTGTAATAGTAGATTTATTGGGTAGCACTTCAGTCTCTGGTGGTGGGTAAATATGTTTTCAGAACACATTGTCGGCATCTATGGATTTATTGGGGAGGTTGGGGCTTCCACACAGGCAATGTCATTATCAGGGATCTTCAGGTTTGTTCCTTGCCAGGAGGATACAGGCGGTACTTAGCTTTGGGTTTTGGAATCAGCAGCAAGGCTGATGAAGTCCTAGGTCTAAAGGTAATCTACAAGTAGTGGGAACACCAGCTTATTAGGCCTGGTTCAGACATTTGGGCAACAAAAACACTGCTTAACAGAGAAAGGTTATTTTCCAGTACAGCGTATACTATCATTTCTTATAACAATTGGATTTCTCCCGATGTTTGGCTTACAATATGTAAGCCTATACAATAAAGAGTGCTTTTTGTAAATGTCTGCTGAATCATATTATAGTATATGTACCCCCAAGTTCAAATGCACACCAATACCCACTATTCACAAACACATAGATTGTCTTCATTCCCATTTTTTATCCATTAGCTCTTACCATTTGAAGTGTTGCATGATTGTTACACAATGAGAACCCATCACATACTGCATCTCAGTTTTAGGCTCTAGCTATTAGGTATTTTGGCAACCAATAAACACTATATATCCCTGTGATAAGAAGGATCAGTAAATCAGAATCGGAGCAAAACATTTGATTGGTTATGTCTCTTTAGGAAAACCATGAGCGGTCTACTCAAATTACCACTTTGCTGAATTCAGAATTGTGTCTTTGGGTTTCACACCTGTCTCAACCACAAACTACAAGTAGACTGAAATGACAACAACATAGGAAAAATTGACTACCAGTTAAAAAAATGCAAAAACTGTTTTTGGATTACACCTTAACTTGGACCTGGAAGCTGGGAAGCTAGAGATCTTAGCACAGCAAACCTTTTTCTGATGCACCTTTTAGGAAAAAAGCATAGGACACAGAGCACCCAAACCGGACCGCAATCCCTTCTTTACCCAACGAGTCAATGACAGAACAACAATCTCCTTTGGGAAGAGGCTCATGTTTATTACAGGAAAAAAACCTCTCAAAACATGACATCTTAAAAAAATTTATTTTTCAAACAAAACACAGCACATATCTATGATAAATTGGCAGTAGAGTCAGAAAAACACATTATTTGCAATTGAATGATCATGTATTAGCAAATTGATTAAGCTAAAGATTACTGATATTATACAGTTTGTCATAGTTGAGCCTCCATCACCTAATCATCTAACACTAAGGCTCAGTCAACTGGCATCCCAAGGAGAACCACACAGGACTTCCTGATAGACGGTTCCCACTCAAGGCTTATCCACAATGCCCCTCCAACACCAGTCTGTGTGCAGACCTCCTAAAGTGTGACCAGGGAGTGGCGTCCCATGCCCTACAATGTATAACCGTGTGCCCTTTCCCCATGCCTGTGAGAAGATTCTTCTTCGGGATTCAGATTGCTGTCCCTCGTCAGTGCTGCCTATGAAATCAGTTGGAGGACTCCCACCGCAGTTATAAAGCGATCTTTAGATTCACCTTTACCACCATGAGGGCGACCAGGGCCAACAAGTTTTGAGTAATGGCCCAAATGCTGTTAATAAACCAGTCAGTACCCAAACCAGATCAGAGGACCCCATCTCTGTGGAACATTGAGCCACCTTTGATCAACTTGTGTGGTATGTTCCACAGCCCCCCCGGCTCAGGGCACAGCTTGGAAATTTCAGTATTGAGATGCCTGACTATTACATTCAGAGCCCTGGATTTAACGTTTGGGCCCCACTTGCGATGCAGGATCATGTGTGACCACGCTATGATTGCCTCAGGGAAGGACTTAACCAACCAGGCGAACTTGCACAAAAGAGCCTCTCTGACTGCTACGTGCACAAGTCATTACCACTGGAGTAGTGTGGCTCACTGGTTAGAGGCGGCAGGCCCGAAAGCAGAAGTCGGCCCGGGACCAGGGTTCAATTCCCGACGCGGCAGGGTCGTGGACCTTGGTCAGCGGACTCAATAATTCTCGCTTCGGTGCTTACTCTAATCAAGAGTTCCACTCGGCAACTCTGGGCATTAGCTTGCCTAATCTCCACAACGGCCCCACCAATTCTGGGGATGCCTGGCTCCACCTTGGGGACTCCGAGCAAGGGACCATGGGATGGTGGTGTATCGTCCGCCGGGTAGCGATGTGGTGTTCAGAAATTCTTTCCCCGATGCTGTTGGCACACTGGTTACAGGTTGTGCCAACTATTCCATCTTGGGTGATCTGAACCTGCATTTTGACACCCCTTCCAACTTGACGGTACGCAGCATTTCCGCTGACTTAGAGGCCTTTCAGCTTTTCCAGCTGGTTTCTCAGCCTACTCATATAGGGGGACATATTCTTGACCCCTTCCTTACCAATCTGCCCGAGACTAAAATTACATCTATTTCTCCGTTAGCTTGGACCGACCTTTCCCTGGTGACTATTCAGTGTCCTATCCCTATGACCCCCTCCATCCCTTCGGCGAGACGCGTACCTAGGAGGCTCTGGAACAAACTCAGGCTAGAAGACTTTCATCGCCTTCTAGCGGAAGACCCGCTGGGTCCACTGAAAGGCGCGGAAGAGGGTTATGACCTCTTTTGCTCTTGGATTACCAGGGCTCTCGACACTCTGATTCCCATCATATTGAGTAAAATCAGTACTAGAGAGTCGAGTCCCTGGTACGACAGCGCCTTACGTGCCTTGAAGGGAGTCTGTAGACGGGCGGAAAGAGCATGGTGGAAGACGTATGGGGCTGACTTAAAAGCTGCGTATGCTATTTCCGTCAAGACCTATCACCGGGCTATCTGTCGAGCCCGAGCGGCATATTATGCTGCAGAAATTCGCAATTGCTCAAACCCGTCAAAGACCATCTTTAAGGCCGTGAAAGATCTTGTGGCGAAGCGGACTTCCTCTGTGGTTGTGAGTTCCATCTCCCACTGTGAATCCCTTGCTTCGTATTTTCTGGGAAAAGTCCAAGCAATTTATCGGGCATTCCCTAGCACAGGGATCGATCTGGGAAGTTCTAATGGGACGTTACATCATACCACCCTGCTCTCTTTTCCCCCTCTTTCTCCGGAGGGGTTTGACAAACTCGCTTTGCGAGTTAAATCTGGCTCTCCATCTGATCCAGTAAGACCGGCTCTTTTTAGAGATCAGGCCTTTATGGGACGCTCTGTTGTGTGTTCCCTTGTCAACCTCTCCTTGGAGTCGGGGGTGGTTCCAACTAAGTGGAAGCAGGCGGTGGTGTCCGCTATCATCAAGAAGCCTTCCTTGGACCCGTCTAAGCCCGAAAGCTACCGTCCCATCTCGCTGCTGCCCTGGCCGGCGAAGATAACAGAGGCCCATGTCAACCTGGCCCTTTCAGAATATCTCGCCCGAACCAATGTCCTTGATCCCACACAAAATGGCTTCCGTGCTGGGCACAGCACGGAGACCGCTCTTCTTGTGATGGTGGAACATCTCCGTGCGGTGTTGGATGCTGGTCAGACGGCGGCGCTGATATTGTTAGACCTCAGCGCCGCCTTCGATACGGTCTCTCACAGTATCCTCCTGCATCGGCTCGAGGAGATTGGTGTCGGCGGCCAGGCCTTGCAGTGGTTCCGCTCCTTCCTCGGCAATCGTTCCTTCTGTGTTGCCATTCCTCCCTTCAAGTCCAAGTTCCAGCCACTGGCCATGGGGGTTCCGCAGGGATCCTCGCTGAGCCCCACGTTGTTTAATCTGTACGTGAGACCGCTGGCTGATGTCGCCAGGCAGTGGGGCCTAACTTTGGTCTCATATGCCGACGACACACAGCTGGCGGTTACTCTCAGCAGGGATGCGGAATTAGATGCCCCCAGGTTTCAGGATGGACTGAAGGCGGTGGCTAGCTGGTTGACGGGGAACTGTCTCCAGCTCAATGCCACTAAGACAGAGGTTATGATTGTCGGAAGGGGAGTGGAACTATGGGGTGACCAATGGTGGCCACCAGAGCTGGGTTCAACCCTGACTCCGGTGTCGGAGTTGAAAAACCTGGGAGTCTGGCTGGACGCTGGCCTTACCTTTGTAGGACACACTAAAAAAATAGCTGCCTGTTGCTTTGGTCTGTTGAGAGGCTTAAGACCTGTCCTCAAATACTTCGACGCCCCAACCAGACAGCAAGTAATCCAGGCCACTGTTATCTCTCGCCTGGATTACGCTAGCTCTCTTCTGGCCGGGGCTAACCAGGCTGAGCTCACTCGCCTGCAACGGGTACAAAATGCTGCCGCCAGAGCGATTGTCGGCCTGCCTAGATTTTGCTCGGTGGCGAGTGTCCTTCGCTCCTTACACTGGCTTCCAGTGAGGAAGCGTATTCTCTTCAAGGTCCTTTGTTTGACCTTTAAGATTTTGAGAGGCATAGGCCCTGAAATTATGTCCCGCTTTCTTTCTTTTTATGTCCCCACTCGCACCCTTCGCTCCCAAGGCCAGGCCTTTGCTGTAGTCCCTAGATACAGGCTCTGCCGTATGGGGGGACGCTCCTTCAGTGTAAAAGCGGCATCAGCTTGGAACTCTCTTCCGGTGGAAGTTCGCTTGCTGGAGGATATTATGGCTTTCCGGAAAGCCTTGAAAACTTTTCTGTTCTAGTTGCCCCTTTCAGTTTTCAGCTTGTTTTGATGTGCTTTTCACTTAGAGTGGTCCCTTCTAGTATTCCGCTTCTTCCTGTTGTGTTATGTTCCTTCTTATGTTCCTTCCTGTCAAATGCGCCAGGACGCTCCTTAGCTGGAGTAGCTGTGCGCACAACAAAAAACAATAACATAACATAACATAACATAACATAACCATCCCACAGGGAAAGCCAGGACGGGTTCCCCAGAGTTATACAGCGCCTGGAGACCTATGGACGGGTAGCAGTGCGCTTTACAAGCTCAAAAACATTTACATTTACCACTGACATGGACAATGATCAGGTCAGGCAAATCAAATCCCTTGTGACCCTTTGTTTCCTCCACTAGCTAGGGAAGCTGAGCAATCCGGAGGCTCCCAACTCCACACCATCGGAGGAAGACGTCCTTCAATCCAACTGGCTTTGACTTACAATGCTGTTGCAAATGTTAGGCTGCCTTCTGCATATAATAATGGCAGATCACCCACACAACCTTAGAAGGCATACTACTAAAAGGGAGAACATTTTAGTGAAATTGTTATTTTGGATATCAATGCATTTATCGATAAAAATTAACTATCATCCCTATTAATAAAATCACTCCACATCTACCTCAACACGCAAGTATGTGGTCAGGCAGGCCCTGCGACCTAGGCCCGACATCCCTGATTGATGGGTCACTGGTGGAAGGGTGCATGGCTGGTAGTTGAACACACGGGCAGGAAATTCTTGATCGATCCCACAGATAGGTCCAGCGACATCACAATGGTCAGAGGAGATCCCCCAATAAAAACACAGAAAGCCTGAGGGGGCACACATGCTTCAAAAAATACCATACAGTCAGATGCCACATGAGTTAGGAACACATGACCAATTAGGAAAAACGTAGTGATCACGCGTCCCCCACACCAGACATCTGGGCAAATTCACCACTGACCACACTGTGTCCATGCAAGGTCTAGTCACACCTGTAGTAACCATTTGACCATTAATGTATGACTCGAAGGCAGCAACCAACATTCCTCACAATAGATGGTGCACAGAATACGTTAATGGCTTGATATAAAAATGTATAAAAGACTAACGCAAACCCAAGTTAAACTGAGACTGTCCTCAGACCTCGTGCCTGTAACTGTTCTCCCAGCCGCGTTGTCTAAACAAAACCTACCAGTTTTGTCAAACTCCTCTTGTCTTCTGTTCTTTAAGGAATTTGAAACCGAGAAACATTTTGGCAAACCAGACAGAAGGATTTGGACTTCGTACCCGACTGAAGCCAAAGGAAGGGTGACCCTGCCCAGACAGATTACTGTTGCCCATCAAGAAAGGTGGGCAGACACCGTAATTGATTGGACATTTTGCTGAATCCACATGCCGGAGGTCCATCCTGAAGCAGCCATCAGAGAGCGCAAAGGACCACATCAGAACCTGAACATTTTTCTTTTAATGCACTTGGCATATGGCAAACTAGCGAGAAGCATAAAAATATAACCTGAGTTCCCTGCCACTGACAGGGACTGGCATACTACCTATTTTATATGTCCCAACTGCATCAATCGAAAGGCGACATCGGAGGTGATCCCACAAAAGTCACCTTTTTTCAATAGCGTGCAAGAAAAGGTGAATATTTATTGTGAAGCCCTTTATAGCTCCCAGGATGATATTTTTGTGATGCAGCTATGCTGTATAAGTGGAGTAGGTACCACAGTCTCATTGTTTTTCAGTTATGGAGGATTTCTCACTGCTAACTGGTTTCTTAGCACCGTTAGTATCTGAAAGGAGTGAGGGGTGTTGGACGCTTGAACCTCTAGTCATGAGCAGAGCGTTCAATTGGCCACTGGGTTTGAGACAGGGTGTAATTTGGACTTTAAGGAATATTTGGACACAAAAACTGGGCATAACTTGTGTGGGGTCAAGAAGAGCCGGTGAATCCTAAGTTACTTTTTGGCATATGTGATTACCAACTTTGTCCAGAAGCGGATAGTGGCAGACTATCTAGCTCACTTAGGAATGTGGTCCACGCTATGCTCCTTTTTCTAGAGGATAAATTGCAATGAGCCGCTGAGGTATTTTTGACAAAGTAATTTTTTTTCTGTCAATCACTGATGAAATGCCTTGTTGTATGTAACTGTTTTTCTGCATTGACCGCCTCTGAAAATTAATAGTATGGAAATTGAGTTCATGCAGGTTTTTTTACTAATCTATTACATATTCACCCAGTGTTACAATACTACGTATAGAGTCTTGCCCTGTTTCATGTAAGTGCTTTTAAATGCTTGTTTTCACAGTTTTTTTGTAAGAAATTGCAAGCGCTGAGCTCAAGTTCATAAAATGTAAGACTGCACCACATATGAATTGCCCGAATGATTTGACAAACCATACTAGGCAAAATAATTTTGAATTATATTAGCCAGATTATTAAAATGCCATGGATTCCCAACTAAAACACGATGGGCCCGATTCACAAAGATAAACTGAGAGGAAAGCCTAACTTTTGACTTTCGGTATTCTCAGAGGGAATTTACTACTTGTAAATGCCCTTTGTGAATACCAAAAGTCGTAAAGTCAGATTATCAGATTATCATTAAACTTTATCCGGATATTGTTTTGATCCATAAAAGTACATACACTTAAAACATTGCTTCAATTAATTTTGTATAATACATAATATGACTGTTAAAACTTCATATGTACAAATCACCTTGTCGTCCCATTCATTAGTTTTACTTTTCAATCATGGGGCATTCTTCAATCAGCTTCATAAAGTAGATGATCTAGATATGCAAGAGATGTCCTTCTGTGTACAGCTCTACTGATATAACCAGAAACAGCACAACCGGCAAATTTTTCATTTTAAAAGGTACAAATACATTTCATGGCATCCATATAAAAAATAATTTCTGTACAATAAAAATTGGCCGTAAAAAAATGTTTTCTAATGTCTCAATAAAATTTACAAAACAGCATAAAGTGCACAGTGGATGGATTTGCTTTCCCATCACATGGGCATTTGTGAACGATTTTCTGCAATTTTTCACATTTTGGGAAAGCCACCAGCTCATGAACTGTATCTAAATGTTATCTAGTCATATAATGGGCCCGATTCACAAAGATAAACTGAGACGAAAGCCTAACTTTTGACTTTCGCTATTCGCAGACGGAATTTACTACTCGTAAATGCCCTTTGTGAATACCAAAAGTCGTAAAGTCAGATTATCAGATTATCATTAAACTTTATCCGGATATTGTTTTGATCCATAAAAGTACATACACTTAAAACATTGCTTCAATTAATTTTGTATAATACATAATATGACTGTTAAAACTTCATATGTACAAATCACCTTGTCGTCTCATTCATTAGTTTTACTTTTCAATCATGGGGCATTCTTCAATCAGCTTCATAAAGTAGATGATCTAGATATGCAAGAGATGTCCTTCTGTGTACAGCTCTACTGATATAACCAGCAACAGCACAACAGGCAAATTTTTCATTTTAAAAGGTACAAATACATTTCATGGCATCCTTATAAAAAATAATTTCTGTACAATAAAAATTGGCCGTAAAAAAATGTTTTCTAATGTCTCAATAAAATTTACAAAACAGCATAAAGTGCACAGTGGATGGATTTGCTTTCCCATCACATGGGCATTTATGAACGATTTTCTGCAATTTTTCACATTTTGGGAAAGCCACCAGCCCATGAACTGTACCTAAATGTTATCTAGTCATATAAAATCTATCCTGAGTGTTTGTAATTTTCAATAAATAATTTGGTAGGCTAGCTGACTCGGTCTAGGCCATGTATCTTGACATGTTTTTTCCTCATCCCTCATAGCCCTTTCCTGGCTTAGTTTCTCCATATACAATGTTTTAATTTCTCTTTTACCAAATTACAAGATATCTGCGGGGGTTTTTACTGATAAACCTTTATCAATATCCTTTAGCAATTTGTCCATGTATGCTAACCATGGAATTTTATTAGTGTGTTCCAAAGACAAACAATCCCTGATTATATCCCTTGTGAGCTTTGATCCCTCTTCTTTATGCACTAGATATTGTGCCTAATGGTGGGTGGAGAGCTCCGCTCCACCCGCGGAGTGTGCAGAGCTGTGCCTACTGCGGGTACCGCAAAGAACACGGAGTGAGCACAGTTTTGCACACTCCGCGGCGGAACGGAGTTACCCAGCCCACCCACCCCCCTAGGAATAATGACATGAAATATACAGTAAAGGTAAAATAAATAAACACTTACCTTAACTGCGGCGTCCCCGGGCTGCCATCATCTTCTTCCTCGGTTTCATGACCATCTGCACATGCCTGCACGCCCACACATGCGCATCCCTCGCGAGAAATGCACATGCATGCATGTGCAGATCATCATGAAACTGAGGAAAAAGAGAACGGTAGCCCGGGGACACCGCAGTTAAGGTAAGTGTTTATTTATTTTACCTTTACTGTATTTTTAATGTCATTATTCCTAAGGGGGGTGGAGGTGGCGGCGGAGCGGAGTTTCCACGGAGCTGGTCCCCAACTCCGTGGACCTCCGTATAGTGCCGCCCCGCCAGCTCCGCCCTGGTCTAGTTGTGCCTCGCACACAAAGCTCTTACTTTAATTAGGTTGGCCACATACAGTGCATCCAGCTCTCTGTGCAAGAGATATTTAGAGTTAGATCTTGATATGGCCAGCATACAGCAGAAAAAAGAATTTTCGCAAGATTACAATATATTAAGGTTGGCATTACCCCATTCTATAGAGCCATAGGTTGCTACAGAAAGGTATTTACTGCCATATATTTTAAGCATGTCACAGAGAGGTTTGCTACCTATTTTGTTACAAAATCTAAAAATCGCCTCTATAGTTCTAATAAATTTAATTCTGGACTGGTCTAAGTGAGGAGCCCAATTACTATTAAAATAAAATAAAATACCAAAGTAGGAGACGTTTTGGACTTCTGTTAACTTATAGCCCCTTACAAAATTATGCTTTTGTTCCTTAGTCCTACCTCGGCCACAGACCATCACACACGTTTGGTGAAGTTTAGTTTTAAGTCTCTCTGCTCCATGTATGAAATGTAGGCTTTAATCAATACTTGTAATTCATTTGCAGTTCTAGTAATTAGAACCACTTTGTCTGCATACAGGAGCAGCAGGGTCGGTCGTGCAAATTTTTGGGGACATCAGTCTTTAGTTTCTGAAGAGTAGTGTCTATCCCATTAATATATAATGAAAAGAGAAGGGGTGTGATGGCACAACCCTATCTTATTCCCCTGGTGACCTTGAAATTAGGGGTGCACTCTCCTTCCCTCCCATACCCTAGATGTCAGTCTCACATATATTTGTGATAAAAATGAGACCATTTCATCAGGGGCCCCCATATCAGTCATCACAACTTAACATGGTTTACACGGTTGAATGCCAAACTTAAGTCTGTAAAGCATAGATTCATATTTTCTAAATTAGCCATCATATATTTATCGATGATTAGATGCAGGCTTAAACATTACTCCACTGTCCCCATCCCCCCCCCTAAAGCCATGTTGGGTTTCAGTCGAGATATTTCTTTCATTAACCCAATTCTCCAGTCTTCCAAGGACTGTTTGCCCTATGATCTTAACAGATGAGTCTAGGAGGGATGTGGGGCGGTAGCATCTCGCATCTCCCCGACTTCCCTTTTTAAAAATGGGGATGATTATGCTATCTGTCCATGTTTTAGGGACACAGCCTCAAGCAGCTGCATTACAGACCTGTGGTAAGATTGGTGCCCAAAACTGTATGTATTTTTTATATGCATCGGCTGGAACCCCATCGAGTCCCAGTGCCTTATCCTGTTTTATCATATTTATTGCTGTGGTTACCTCCTCCAACCTTATTTGTTGAAGAGGGATCACAACAATATGGGGGGACTGTTCTATATTATTGATAGGTGTATTGAAAATTCCACTGAAATGGGTAAGCCAATCACTTGGGGCAATGACTGTTTCGATAATGAGATCTTCTTCTTCTTTCCCCATTGGTGAATGAGTCACTTTCCAAAAAAGAGTGGTATCCCTGGTGTCTGCAGCTTGATTCAATTTCAACCAGGCCTCCTCTTGTACCTCACTCTTCCTACTTTTTATGGCCTGTTTATATAATAATCTAAGTAGTTTGATTTCGATCCTATCTCTAGGTATTATGCGTAAGGCCTTATATAATTCTTGTTTTGCCCACATACAATCCTTATTGAACCAGCCTTTTACGTGTCTTCTTTTAGTAGTGCTTTCTTTCCTTAAGGAAATGGATATTGCTGTGGTGATTCTCTCATAGGCGGTCCTAATCATATCAGGGGAAGAGTCCATATTAATACATAGGGAGAAGCTTTCCTTATTATCTTTGACAACCTTATGAAACATGATGTCTTTATTTATACCTGTCCATTTTATGCTAATTATAATCTTTCCAGCTGCCACTATATTAGGCAACAATAGTGTTTCCTCGAACCTATTTGTTTTAAAATGTGTTGACACAGTCAGTGAGCCATGGTCACTAAATCTGGTGAATTCACAATTTGGTAGACCGCAATGTTTAAGGCCAGTAGTGAACACTATAATGTGACCAATTATATAGGCTTTCCATTACCTTGGAAGGTTGAATTTGATGTTTATCCCTCTTTTCCTCTTGGTACTAAAACTTCTAGGCTATATTTGCATAGGAGTTCATTTAACTTTTCCCCATAGCTGTCATGTAGGAAATGTTGTAGGTTAGTTCCTGTTATATCAGAAAAACCACAAACATTTGTTCCTGAGAAACTACATTTGCTGATATTAAGATCCCCAATCCAATACATGTATATGCAGGATCCACCCCTTTTATAAAGTTAGCCAGTACTCTATCCAGCTCATTCATAACCTGGAAACGAGTAGCGTTAAAGATGTTATTATAAAAATTCACTACAATCAAGGGTTAATTTTTCCCATTTACTAAGTGGACCTATTGAAAATAAGCGAAACCATCATATGTCTTTCTTAGTTTTATTGGCGCTGTAGTGGAATTAAAAGTTGCCAGACCTCCCTTTGCTCACCCAGAAACTGATGGTATAGCTGTGGTCGAGACAGTGACAGAATCATCAATATACAGCTCCTGAGTAAAACAGGTCTCCGGGAGACACATTATTTGAAGTGTTTTTTTGCTATCTAACCATTCTTTATCATTTAGTTTCTTTTTGATGCCAGCTTTATTCCATGATCTAAACTTTATTTGGGTGATTTCTTTGGTGGGTTTTATTAATTGTTCATTAACAATATACTCCTGTGGATGTATTACCCTGGCATTTTCTTTAATCTCCCCTTGATCATTTTGTCAATCCTGATCAGCTAATCTAGAAAGTGGGGCACAGTCGTAAAGTCAGATTTCCGGTATTCACAAAGGGCATTTACAAGTATTAATGCCCTTTGTGAATACTGAAAGTCGGAAAGTTAGGGTCTTGTCTCAGTTTACCTTTGTGAATGGAGTCCATAGAAAATAGGCTCCCCAAGCAGGTAAAAAGATAAAATAAGTTTTGCCAAGAGTGGCATTCACACACAAAGGCACACACATTTCCTTGGCGTAAGGAGGGGACCTTTGCCCAAACATAATTGAACTTGCAAAAACCCACATAAAAACCAAATCTACAGGTCAAAAGAGAAACGAGAGGCATTATTTGAATTATGGGCCATCTTCCAGGAGACCAACAGCGATAGTCATAAAATGTTGTTTGCACCTCCCCCAGCATTAAGTTACTCAAACCCATTAGTAATAAAAGCAGACGAGCCACCCACTGAAAGAAGGTCAGTCAGATCTCAGTTGAGAGAAGTAAAACTAAGTGGGCCCAGACACCTCAAGCACACCCCAAGTTCATAGGGAGGGTCCCCAAAAGCTCACCTCCCCATCCATCACACACAACACGTGACACCCCAAGAGCTTGTAGGATACGCATCCCCAGTGGGGCAGGTGAGCATAAGCATGTATCAGGGTAGTTTGTGGTGGTCCTCGACAGTGATTCAGTGAGTTTCAGTGAGGAAGGGAGACCCAGTTCCCAGGGAACAGAGGATAAGGGTAGGGCTACAGGATTTCCCTGGTAGCTTAAGAGGAAACGGATGGTGAACTCAAAAGCGAAACCATGTCAGGGAAAGCAGCACACAGTTCAGAGCTAAAGAAACAGGCCAGAAATCCCCTACTCAAGGGAGAAAGGGCACGTAACCAGGAATTAGACCAAGGGCACAGGATGTTGTGCCCCCCTCATGAGCGAAGCAGAGATAGAGATAGAGGGTAGGCCTGGGACAAAACAGAGGTAGGGGAAAGGCTACTAGAAGGGCTCAGAGGTACACCGTCCACTCTTCAAAGCCAAAAGACTGACCAATAAATCAGGGATCAAGGCAATCTAGTGCTCACACACCTGCATTTTAGGAAAAGTAGGGTAGCACCATAACATGCACACGAGGAGAACAGCGACAAAGACGTACTGTTCCAAACAGGTGCACAGCAAAGAGAGTGCTACCCCCAGAGAGTTAATAGCAAAGGAGGAAGCAAGAGTTTTGTGCACTCTTTCCGTGACCTGTTAGTGGGCTGTACTGAGGAGAGAGACCAATGTGACTGGTGTGGCCTACGAAAGGATCATTTGAGTCTGAGGTTATGGTAGTATTGAAGGACAGCAGATAGGGACAGGCCAGTAATCCGCAAAGCTCCAGACCAGGGGAGAGGACTGCCACCACTTTGTTGTGCTGCATATCGGTGGGGAGGAACTCAACCTTCCAGCTGCCCCTGCACCACTGGACTCGCGCTCCTAAGCGTGCAATGCTCCCGCAGTGGTGTATACCGCAAAGCTCAAGACCAGGGGTGAGGACTGCCACCACTTTGTTGTGCTGCATATCGGTGGGGAGGAACTCAATCTCCCAGCTGCCCCTGGACCATTGTACTTGCGCTCTTATTTATTTATTTGTGCAATTTGTTAAGCGCGCAAATACCCGTAGGTGACTCGGCGCTGCGATCGGTTACTAGAGAGGCAGGGAAGAGCTAGAGTGTTATTGGTTAAACAACCAAGTTTTGAGTTGTCTGTGGAATGCAAGGAGAGTAGGGGCCGTCTTAATGTGAAGGGGTAGAGTGTTCCAGAGTCGGGCTGTGGTGATTGTGACTCTTCTGTCGCCCCAGGAAGCTTTTTTTGTTCTGGGGACGTTTATGAGGTTGGCTGCGGAAGAGCGTAGGGGTCTGGTGGGTGTATAGAGGCTTAAAGTTTTTTTTAGGAATTCTGGTCCTGAATTATTTATTGCTTTGTAAGCAATACATAGGGCTTTAAACTTGGTGCGGCTTCTGATAGGTAGCCAGTGGAGTTTACGTATTAGGTTGGAGGTGGGTTTGAATTTGGGGGTGTTAATCAGGATCCTTGCTGCCGCGTTTTTTTATCAATTGTAGTTTGTTTAGAACTTTTTCCTGTGTGTTAAGAAGTAGGACGTTACAGTAGTCCACGTTGGACAAAACGAATGTGCTCAGCTGTGAGTTTTTCCGGCATTAGGTGGGAGATAAGGTAGAAGTTTTTTTATTATTTTGATACTGTGGAAGGCTGAGGAAACCACGTTATTTGCGTGTTGTAGAAATGAAAGTTTGTCATCAAAAATGATGCCCAGATTTCTGACTTTTGTGACGGGGGCAAGGGGTGGACCTAAGTCTGCTGGCCACCATAGTGTGCACCAGCTAGGGGAGAGGTTGCCAAAAATCATAACTTCCGTTTTCTGGGAGTTAAGTTTGAGGCAGTTATTTGCCATCCATGTATTTATTGCGAGCATTACAGTTTGGAAGTTTGCTGCAATTTTTAGGCCGTCATTGTGGGTTTCTATTACTAGCTGGGTGTCATCGGCGTATGTGGTAAGTAACATTCCATGAGACTGGCTGACCCTCGCCAAGTCCGACACGTATATGTTGAACAAGGTCGGGCTTAGTGAGGATCCGTGCGGAACGCCACAGGGAAGGGTGAAGGAAGGGGAATTAAAGTCGCCCAGGGCGACTGATTGGGATCGGTTAGAGAGGAAGGAGGTGAGAAGGGGTTTGGCCTTGTTTTTAATACCTAGTGCCGAGACACGGTCGATGAGAGTGTTATGATCGACCATGTCGAATGCTGCTGAGAGGTCCAGCAGGACAAGAGCGGCGGCTCCGCCCCGGTCGAGTATCATTCTGATCTCATCAGAGGCCTTGATGAGAGCTGTCTCTGTGCCGTGGCCCTTCCTGAAGCCAAATTGTGTGTCATCTAATTGGTTGTTTTCATCGATGAAGTGTGATAGCTGGTTGTTTATAACTTTTTGGAAAAGCTTAGCAGGGAAGGGGAGACAGGCTATAGGTCTGTAGTTTTTTGTTTCTGTGGGGTCGAGGTTGTGTTTTTTTAGAAGAGGTTTGATCACAGTACTTTTCCAAATGGAAGGATATGTTCCTGAGGTAAACATTGAGTTACAGATGTTAGCTAATTCTGGGGCTATAATCTTGGGTATCAGTTTTAAAACAGCGGGGGACAGGGGTCATTGGGAGATCCAGATTTGATAGTGGAAATGTGGTGTAGGATTTGGTCTGGCGTGACTTGGGTGAACTCCAGAAGGGTGGGAGAGGTGGTGTGCTTCCTGGTGTCAGGAAAGGTGGAAAAAGATGAGTTGATGTTGTCAATGGTGGCAGTGGTAAGGTTGCTGGCAAAGTTGTTGCATATATGGCTGACTTTGTCTTGAAAGAATGTGGCTAAGGAATTACAGAGAGTTTGAGTGGGGGTTGAGGAGGGGTTAGGTTTGGAGCCTGACAGTCTTGGTATGACCTGGAAAAGCTGTTTACTAGAGTCTTGTGACATTTCAATTTGGTTGACAAAGTATTTGCTTTTTCTGTAACTATGAGCTCTTTATATTTGCTAGTTTGTATTGGGTTTTATGATTTTGGTCATAGTTACGGCGCCATTGTCTTTCTATGTTTCTACAGGATTGTTTTTCTAACCTGAGTGCCTCCGAGAACCAGGGCGCTGATGGAGTTTTCCTGTTAGTAGAAGTGGTTTTTAGTGGCACTAAGGTGTTGAAGGTAGCGCGGAGCCATTGAGTATATTGTGTAGTTCCGGTTCGAGTGGGGAGTCCAGTTGGGAAGACAGGAGGTGGGCTTTGAGGGCAGAACGGGAGATACTTTTCCATTCTTTTAAGTTTTGTTGGGGATATTATTTTCTATATGAATGTTGAAAAAGATTACAGAGTGATCTGTCCAAGGGAAAGCGAGGGTGTTTCCAAGGGTGATTTGTTGATTGTTAGTGAATAGCCCGTCTAGGGTGTGACCTGCTGAGTGAGTAGGTTTGGTTACTAGTTGAGTGAGTCCTGTCGCTTGTAATTCTGCTAGGAGGGTTGATGTGTCGTGGTCGTTGTGGTATTCCATATGGAAGTTAAAATCCCCTAGTATAGCGAAGTTCTTTTCTCCAGCCGAGGGTTCTAGGAGAAGCTCTGTGGTGGATAGAAACTCAGCTTGGGGTCCCGGTGGGTGGTATAGAAGGATGCCTTTGGAAGAATACGAGTTTGTAAGCGATATAGTGAAAGAGAAGGCTTCACTTGTCGTGATCAGGAGCGGGTCTGCCCTCAGTAAGAAATTTTCTCGGTAAATAAGGGCTAGTCCACCTCCTTTTTTTATGGATCTGTCTAGTCTGTAGACACAGAAGCCCTCTGGGGTAGCTGTGGCGAAGTCTGGTCCTGAAGATGGGTCTCCCCATGTTTCAGTTATGAAAAGGAGATCAAGTTTGTAGGATTCTATGAGATTTAGTAGTATGTATTTATGTTTGTGTAGTGAGCGAGCATTTATAAGTGCTGAATTTACGTTTGTGTGATTGGTGGGAGATGCTGAGTCTGGGTTGAATGGGTTTCTATGAGGGGGCTGTAAGATGAAAGAACAGTTTGGGTAGTGTGTATGATTTTTAGTGGATAGGTTTTCTGGATTGATAGGAGGGCATATCCGTTTGTAATTGGCAGCTACGGATATGACTTTAAGTTGTTTGTTGCAGTAGGTGATGCGCGTAGAGTGTGGGTTTGAGTAGAAGCAACAAGGGGGGTGGCCCTAGGCCCGGTCCAGGCGCGGACGGGCCTGCCTTTGGCGTGCCTTCTTGTATTTAAAGGGGCGAGCTCAGCTGCTAATCAGCTGACTCTCCCGAGAACCCGGAAGGTGTAATCACTTCCTGGGTGTGTTTTCAATGGGTCCTGATTCCCTCCACACAAACCGCTAATCGGCGGTGGACCGGAGAATGGGCACCAAGAGTGAAGGTGAGTGAGGAGATTTAAAAAGTGGTGAAAGTATCAATAATTTAAAAAAATAGAAGTTTTAAAAACAGCGTCGAAATGCAGTTAAATAATGCAGCGCAATGATGATGGAGCCCTTTACCAGGCGCTCCTGCTCCTCACCTAGTTGGTTGGGTCTGCTCGGTCTCTGTTAGAGCAGTGCTCCCGCAGAGGTGTGAACCGCAAAGCTCCAGACCAGGGGTGAGGACTGCCACCACTTTGTTGTGCTGCATATTGGTGGGGAGGAACTCAATCTCCCATCTGCCCCGGCACCATTGGACTCACGCTCTTAAACGTGCAATACTCCCGCAGCACTGGACGCACATGGGGACACCCCGAGACACCACGGGAAAAGCCCAGGCCAAGGGCGGGCCCGTTCATGCCCGTCGGAGCCCACAGGAGGCTGGGCCCCACCTTTAACATTTGTGAATATGTAGCCTTTCCAGGGACCTAGTCAATGAACATTAGGAAGAGAAAGGCCACACTACGAGACCAAGAAGTTGAGGTTGTTATTATGTTGGACTCCTTCCTCTCGAGCGCAGCGGATGTGCTGTTGAAAGAGATAGAGAGAGCGGAGGGAAGGCTGTCTGGAGGTGAGGCGAGCTTATTTCCCTTTCATACTCCTCTCCTAAATGAACATTTGTTACCGGGGCCGCTGTTGATTCACCTATTCATATTGAGGCCACAATAATGGTCCCTGAACCTCTGCCTAATGGTACGGGTAGTCAAGAGCCGCCTGGCTCCCCCTATGAACCACTGGTTAAAAAGAAGAGAGATGGTAGGCCCCAAAGACTGACTAAACAATGGACAGGGGAGGGTCAAAGCGTCTCCCGTGAAGATCTTAAGTGAGCCAGGGAAGTCTACCAAGACTTGGAAAGCATTATGGCCCGACTCTTGCAGCCTGTAATAAATAGTCTTGAGCGGATTGAGACCAAGTTAGCAAAAATTAGTGATAGGGAGGGAAGTGTATGCCAAAGTTTTAGTAGGATAGCTGACCCTGTCCAGAAGGCTAACTGTGAGTATTAGGGTAAATGTAAAAATCCCCCTCTCACTAACACGCAGTTTATACTAAGAACCAAGTCCTTACGGGATACCTCTTGTATCCAGGCTAATAGGGAGACAGCTGTGGGTGTAGGTGGGGGATTAAGCTCTGATAATATCATTTGTACGGCTAATTTGTTGCGATGAGTAACTAAATCTTCCCCCAGTTATTGGCAATGAACAATTGTGTAGTGGCCACCGCAATTTAGTTACATCTAGTCAGGCCATCACTTACCATGACTTACCCCCTCATACTGGACAAGCCACATACTCGCACAATATCACAGATATTGCCAGACCAGGACAGACTGCTCATGGGGAGGGACAGGGAGCGTATCAACATTATCATGAGCTTTACTTCAACATAAATCTCCCCCCGGCTAAATGCCCCTTTGTGCTAATCTTAGTAAACACACCACCGCTGCAATACTCTCAGATGGAAACTACCCAACAACTGATGAACAAAACATCACATTGGCGGTCTAAGTTTAATTTGCCCCACAAATGCTTCAATATTGCCAATTATATCATCATGGTCAGAAGAGTTCCCTGGGTGGGTAACTCCACAAAATTAATTGGGGGGGGGATTGTATAGTAAATAATTTTAAAAATCATCATCTTGTGAAATATCTTTTGGATACGCTAGCCAATTCTCCTGTAGCATCAACACAAATTTTGGCTTTATCTTTGGGGTTCTTTTATAGACACCCGGGTGCTAAACCTCTGGACAGAAGGATAAATATTAATCTTGGCCCCTTTGTTCCCCCCCTTCCACCTACCGCCCCCGTAGTCCTCCATAATAGATGGAATGATACAACAGGCATAACAATGGCTAATAAATTTGCGCCCCTGGAGGCTTAGAAATCTGTGATTGATGCAAGGATAGCAGTGTGACCCAGCATTTGCAGATCCAACAGGAGGTAATCTCGCCAATAGTTAATCAGCCCAGGGACCAGAGAAGAGATATGGTCAATGCATTAACCTAGAATATAGCTGGGCATAGGACTAAGCTGGGAATTTAAGAATGGACTAGGACCATTGAATCCTATGACCTAGTTTGCCTCCAAGAAACATGGGAAGTTGATGCGGTTTATATTGATGGGTTTCGTGCAATACAAACACCTGCTATTCCTTCACGGTCAGGTAGAGCTAGAGTAGGTTTATTAACCTTGATAAGAAATACCTTGTGCGTAAATATAGGTGAGATACATTTCCTGTCCCCATACTACCACCTTATAGTATATAGTGGCTTCGGTGTAGGGGATATGCTCCTAATTAACTTTTATAATAACAACTTTGAGGATAATATGTCACAGGTAATTCACTCACTTGAAAAAAGCAATTGATAGAGCAATAACTATCCACCAAAACCCCTTACATATAGTTTGGGTGGGAGATTGTAATGCTTATAGTTCTGCTAGAACAACAACGCCGCTCTGTGGGTTGGTAGATGAAGAAGCGGTTGTTACTTACCATTTTTTACACACTCAGTACGAGAACTAATTGAATAGGCTCCTGGTCACGAGAAACACAGTAATACTTAACCCTACAGATGAGCACACTGGCACTTTGGTAAACACATGTAGGGACATAATACATGGCTCCGCGCTAGATTACCTAGTGGTGGCGTTTTCTTTTAAGAGGTTTTTCAACAAGATAGGAACCTTTGCTTCAGCTTTTAGCGATCATGTCACACTGATATTTCAAATTCATTGGAAGGGTTGTTTTAATAGTGCGCTTTGAAAAATTCCAGTTCCAAGAAAGGAAGAAGGAATGGCATAGTGTTAAAATGAGCAAAAGTAAATTAAAGCTCTATTACTACCTACTATAATTGGAAGCACCCAGAATGAATTATCAACTTGTCTTGACCTACATAGTGACCCGCAAAGTATAGTGCATGCCTTTGTCTCACTGCTGAGCAGAGGTGAAAGTAATTTACAACCCTGGAAGAAACACTGTTTATTAAAGAACCCGCGCTGGTTTAATCAAGCTTGCACCAAGTCACTCAGTAGTCTACACAAAGCCCTAAAGGAAAGGCCAAGGAATAAAGGCTTGGTCAGCTCTCTTGCAATATAAGAAATGTAGGTGGGATAGACTTATAGCTTTAAAAGAGGATGCCTGGGACAAATTACAACTAGCCTCAGATTTAAAAAGCTCTAAAGAATTCTGGGCGATAGTCACTCACCATTTCTGAGCCAAGATACAGGACCCTCCTTAAGTTTAAACGGTAACTAGACACATTATCGAATAAAAAATATAGAATGGACAGAATATCGAATTCAAAATATAGAATATACATATTATCGAATGGACATAATATAGTGGTTAATAATATCGAAATGCAGGTAAGTAATATTGACTGTCAAAATATTGAATTACATAATATAGGCATTAAAATATATCAAATTTTTAGAGTTTTGTATGTTAGTATATGTGTTAAAAGTGTATATTATTTTTATAATGCATGTTTAATTTTTTAAAAGTAATACATTTTATGTTATTTAATTTTTGCGTAATTTAATTCCGTAGTGGGTTGACGGTGTATAGGGGAATAGGGTGGGAAGTAATTTAATTATAGTAAATTAAATATGAATTTTAGGAATTATTAATCATTTTTAATTTAATTTTCAGTTTTAGTTCTGTAGCGGGTTGTGGGTTTATAGGGGAATAGGGTGGGATGTAATTTAATTGTAATTAAATAAATATTTATTTGTATTTATTGGTATTGATAATTAATGTATTGGCAATTAATTATTAATTGGTAATTCATTTTTATCAATTGGTAATTAATTTGTATTATTGGATAATTATGTTAATAGTATTATTTATTATTTGAAGCGGGCTTATGGGTTTATAAGGGAATAGGGTGGGAAGTAATTTAATTGTAATGAAGTAATTATTAAAACTATTTTTGTGTATTGATAATTAAAGTATTGTTAATTATTAATTGGTGTTTTTTTAATAACATTGTTGGGATTGAAAATTAATTGGTTGTTAATTAATTATGAATAGGTAATTAATTTTTAATAATTAATATGTATTGGTATTCATAATTAATTAACTATCAAATATTTTGTAGTTGGTAATTAATTTTAATTAATTTGTATTGGTATTGATAATTAATGTATTTTTATTTAAAAATTAAATCATTACTTTCCCTACTGTTGCTCTCACTGGAGTGGGAATAGTAATTTGTACCCCTACGCTATCCAACACTTTCCCTACTGTTGCACTCACTGGAGTGGAAATTGTAATTTTTACCCCTACGCTATCCATCACTTTACCTACTATTACACTCTCTGGAGTGGGAATGGTCATTTTATTCCCTACGCTATCCAATATTTTCTCTATTGTTCTTGTTAATGTAGTGTATAATTTATTTTAAAAAGATCAAAAATATTGTAATTTTATTATTTTTTATATATACCTTTTATATTTTTATTTATTTTATTGTTGTATGTGTATATATGTATTAATAAATTATCTATATATTGTTTACAATGTATAAGTTATTAAAATTAATATTTATGATTATCAAGTATATATAAATATCATATTTTATATGTAAATGTTTAATTTATTTTTACATTATATGTATTAGTTATGATTTTTAACCATTTTAAAATATGTGTAACTATGTTTCTTTTAATTCTATGTATTATTTACTTTATTTTAGATTATTTTATTACCATTAATAAAACTGATAGTTTTTAACAACGATATTTTTGACATCGATATTCTTTTTCCGATATTTTTGTACTTACCATACATAATGTAGATAGGACTTCGATATTCTGGACATTGATATCCTTGTGTTGATATTTCTGAACTTCGATATTCTGACTGTCAATATCCTGTCAGTCATCCAGCAGGAAAGGTTCATCACTGTAAGAAAAATTAGTTTAAGGGGTATAATAATGTAACTGTATGTTTGTGGGGGTTATACATTCTGGATTACTCGCATGTTTTTGTCTTTGAACCATTCTTCGGCGGTTGGGCATGGAGGGCATACTGCTCAGAGTATGCATGGGAATGTTTTTGGGATAACTCCCTCAAAACTGAGCCATAGGGATCATTGGTGGTGGATGCGAGCATTTTTAGGTGTTGCACGTTTTCTTTTACTTCAATCTCCATTGCAGAAGCAGAGGGGTTATGCTCTGTTGTACAAACTGCAGTCTGTTCCATAGTAACTGCTCTGCCTATGCACTTGGGTGAGTGATTTTCCACACACCGCCAATAATTCCTAGGCTCAGTTATCTTCTTCTTACAACAAAGATAACCACCATACTTTAAAAGTCTGTTACTGAGTCTTGATTTTACATAGAGCGCTTGATGTGATGATGCTGTTTTGTTAAGGTCTGCAAAATGAAAAGATACAAAAAAAGGTGTTTTAAATACAATTTAGGGGTGGATTCCGATCTCGCTCAGCAGGCCCCCGAATGGGGTTTGGCTTTCCCGGATCCGATTTGTAGCCCTTTTTTACAACGGAATCGTACACAGGTCTGAATGACAAAGTTCGATACGAAATTTGCGCATGCGCCAACGGAATTGTTTCCGGGACCCGAACCTGTATGTAGATGTAACTTGCCACGCAATGGAGCTGGAATCCGACCGAGTGAGTACAATGCATGATTCGGACAGCCTCTACGCCTCGGTCTCAGGTAGATGAAACAGCTGTTTGAAGAGTGCTTTAGGGGCCGTTGCAGGCCCCCCTTCAATCGGGGCACTCCGAATCTGTCACGGGGTGTACCCATGGGTCCCTCTGATCCAGGCATGCACAGTGTGGCGTGCACCATGGGGTGCCTGTCACAGGGTGTACGCTTGCCCCCACCCACCCCTTTTCTGCTATGGGAGCCTTTGTACACGTCTGTACACTGGCTCCCATTGAGGTTAATGGGAGTCCGAGCAAAACGAGTCCGTAAGCTTACGGCTAAGTATGGGCCGAAAATTCTTTTTCGCTCGCGGAATTTGCGGATTTTCCGCAATTTCGCGATCCGCGAATCTTGCGAAATTGCAGCAAAATCCGCGAGCGGGACGAATTTTGTTCAGGAAGCAGTTACAGGGTTACAGCCGGTGCCCAAGTTGAAGCTAATTTCTTTTTAACCATTTGCAAAAGGGTTACAAAGAAACTAACTTCAACTTGGGCACCTGCTGTAACCCTGTAAGTGCTTCCTGAGCGGCGCCTTGTTGCCTAATTGCAACTATTCTCTGACCTTGCTCTGACCCTCGAAGCAGGGTCTGAGAATAGTTACAATTAGGCAACGAGGCTCCTGTCACAAAAATTAAACCTCAGCAGGAAGCACTTACAGATATAAATAAAGCAGGTGCCCGAGTTGAAGCTCAAATTCAGTAATGCATTTATAATCAGCACAAGAATCTAGTGAGCACGGTCGATGCTAGGCAGGTGTGCTTTCTCCCCAAATCTACTGTCTACAAATAGCTGTAATCCGTGATGGAGGTCTAGGCATCCATGAGATTCGAGCGCAATCCCCCTGCACTTCCAGTGACCAGGAGGCTGCTTTCTCCTCATCTGCACACGCTGATCGGTCTCTGACCTTTATAAACAAGAGGGATGTGAACTCGCACAGAAGCCTGGCCCCACACACACTAGGCTATGCAACCTCTTCCCGCCCTTTCCCCCACTGTGATGGACAGCTCACTCGAGGGTCCTTGGCGCCTATGGGCGCGGTGGCAAAGTTACAGACACACGGGGTCACTGGAGACAACTCTTCTGGGCCTTTACGCAGCTGAAGTGTAGGAAAAGCACGATACATTTAATTTACCCAACGAGGTAGCACTTACTGCTTTCTCCTCATCTGCTGCGCTGATCGGTCTCTGACCTTTATAAACAAGAGGCATGTGAACTCGCACAGAAGCCCGGCCCCACACACACTAGGCTATGAAACTTCTTCCCGCCCTTTCCCCCACTGTGATGCACAGCTCACTCGAGGGACCCGGCGCCTATGGGCGTGGTGGCAAAGTTACAGACACACGGGGTCACTGGAGACAACTCTTCTGGGCCTTTACGCAGCTGTAGTGTAGGAAAAGCACAATACATTTGCCCAATGAGGTAGCACTTACTGATTAGCCAGTAGAAAGTACTCCAGTTGAGTATAGTGCAATTGCCCAAAAATCCGAATACGGGGATTTTTTTTACAAATTCCGAACAGTGAATTCGCAAAATTTGCCCATACTTACTTACGGCAGAATAGTACTGACTCCTTTGGGCTCCTGGAGCACGTCTGGCTGGGAAAGCCCTCTGGATCCAAGTCGTACGGAGGGCTTACCTAGCGAGATCGGAATCGTGCCCTTAGTGTATTAATATATTGATAGGTTTTTATGTACTTTTTTGTGTGGAAAGAGAGAACAGTGTACTTGCTATTATTTCCGAGCTGAGGAGAATGGAAAAAAGTTGATCTAATTTGGAAGGAAATATTTTGTAGTTTGAGAACTGAAGTTGCCCAGGCAACAAAAAACTGTTGTTACTTATTTGTACAAAAACTCAGAGTTTAATCTTGTACTTACCTTGGGGTATTCTTATTATAAGGGTTGTGTAGGTTTAGGTAGTAGTTGAACTTCAGTGATATTACTGTAGATGACTCATATGGTGGAATCTTTCTTAAACAGCTTTTCCGAAAGAAAGGGTGCAAAAAAAATATATTAATGGTATTTTCTTTAAGATTTATGTGTTTGGAATTTTAAGGTTTCATGAAAAATATAATCTCTGTACTTACAATGAAAATATAGCTTGTTGTGGGCAGGGAAGATGTTCAGTGTTTAACAATCGAAGGCGACGATGAAGTTTAACAAATTATGTATATTATCTTTGTAAAGGTTTGATAATTCAAAATTACATTTCGCCTGCTCCAAGTCCTACTTCTATTTCGGGAGATCCCCCTTAGTGGAGTTACCTATGCATTTCACTTATGAATCCACTTGCTAGCACCTGCCCCGAGGGATGGCCTCAGTGGAGTTAGAATAAAAAATTAGCCCCAAAGTCACTGTCCAGAACCTGCCCTGAAGGATGCCCTCAGCGGAGTTAGAATAGTAAATTAGCCCTCCCCCAGTCAGTATCCAGCACCTGTCCTGAGCCTGAGGGACATCCCGGATGGAGAAAGAATAGTAAGCTCCCCAGACATTGCCCAGCACCTAGATTAGATTACTCGTCCCCCAGCCACTGTCCAGCATCTGCCCTGAAGGTAGCCCCAGCGAAATTAGAATAGAAAATTAACCCCTCGTCACTGTCCAGCACCTACCTAATTTTGCTGTTGTTTTCATTATGTTGTTTTTTGTGGTATTTATTTGCTGCTAAAAAATAATACATTTGTACTTCCAATGGCAAAACCGCATGCCACTGGAGTTAGATTAGAAAATTCGCTCCCAGTGACTGTCCAGCACCCGTCCGGAGGGATGCCCCGAGTGGAGTTTATTTAGAATTGTAACCTCTGAGTCACTGTCCAGCATCTACTTTGCCCTACAGCCCTTGTAGTGTAGCTCCTATATTCTTAATAGGCTCTGCGCATTGTAATAATATATCCTATAGATTTGACGTAGGACTTAAGTCAACTAGGTCTCTATCGAATATATTAGACTTAATTGTGAGTGCCAGCTAGCTCAGAGGTCACTAGAAATATTCTCGAATACACAAGAAGGGATTAGTTTCTGACAACCGCATAAACATGACAACTTTGTTTCCCCAAGATGAAACGTATCATCAAAGTCGTGGAAACAATAGATAGATATTTTACTCAGTCGATCGTGCATGCTTCGTTTCATCAGAGGTGCAGGGAAATAGAGAGACAAGCATTTTCAATAAAAGCATTTATTGAACAGTCTTCTTACTCATGCAGAAGAAATGAACTGCTACAATCGTAATACTGGCTGAAAAGCATAATGCCTACAGCAAGAAGAGTATTATAAAATAATACTGTAAAAGCATGGTATGTTTTCTAAGCCATAAAATACATACATAAATAACAAAGAAGTACTCAACTGGTGCTTCTAAAGTACGCCTATCCCGATGTACCTAACCTAAGTCTAGTACGAAGGAAGAAGTAAGTAAGGTGTAGCATAGGTTTAGTTTCTTTGCCAAGAATCTATCCAAGATTTCTCTTAGGGTCTAATCAGCTCCATACCTTGGTTTTAGAATGAAGGAGGTCTGGTATCTCTGTCTCAGGACTCGATTTCCCAACACCCCGCAAGGGGAGCTTGGAAACACTGGAGCTGGATTCTCAGCGAGAGAAAGGCAGCCTCTCTGTCAGTGCATCAGCTGGAGGGTCGGCTTCCTTCGGCACTTGCTGTAGAGAGCTGCGTCAGGCAAGTAGATAGTCGAACTGCTCCAAACCACCGTGTGTTTGCTAGGGCAAGTGTGGGCATATTTATACCTTGAAGGTGCCTGGTTTGACGTAAAGTCAGACATAATAACATCACCAAAGAACCCCAAGGGAATGGTAGTTCTTTGAAAACGCCATGATTTCTAGGACAAATCAATATTCAAGAAAGGAGATGCCCCTGACTGCTGAAGCCGAGTATTCCAAGAAATCGTTGTGGCTTTTTGGAACTAGTGGAAGTAGCCATGCCTGTATTTGGACTGGATGGGTTATGTCTAAATATAGTTATGATTTCTATGCCTATATAAGGCAAGGTGAATTATACCTATATAAGAGCATGAATCGGTAAATTACACTAGGATCCTAAAATGCTATACAACACCCACTCCACTTTATAATGTTCGATATTAACCCTGGGTTTAATACTACGCGACGCTAACTGAGCATGCAAAGTTTGTACTAATTCGCACTTCCCAAATTGCACGTAATACAGTACCAAAACTGTGCTTAATCACCTAGCGTAGCAGCTAAATCAACAACATCCTCAGATGCTTTGTAAAAGCAATTTTACATGCTTAAATGCATGCAACCAATTCACAAAAGTGAACTTTTACAATGAAAACATTAGGCAATGAGAGAGCTGATGATTTTGGGGTCCCCCTTAAACTAGGGGGAGGACCAAGCAGATGCCTTGAATACAAAGAGCATAAACAAAAAGCACATTGTGTTGAACTTCAGTGGTGGTCCCATCCTCTTAGGACCACCCCAAGCACAGTTATTAGCAAAAAACAATCCCAACCAAAAGCCCTTCAAAGCATTATGGGACGAGATTAGCAGCGGGTAGTGAATATTATAGTATCCAATATCAAAATAATTCTACAAAGAACTGCAGTTCTCCTAGTCGTTACTAGATGTCCCTCACGAGTCAAATGCAAAGCATTGAAGTTATTCTTACATCAAGCTGCAGTTCAACTAGTCATTACTAGATGTCCCTCAAGAGTCAAACGCAAAACCATTGAAACCCTTTCATCAAGCATTTGCATTTGACTCGTGAGGGACCTCTAGTAACCACCAGTTGAACTGCAGCTCTTTGTAGAATAATTTTGCTATTGGATACTATATAATATTCACTGCCCGCTGCTAATATTATCCCATAATGCTTTGCAGGGCCTTTGGTTGGGAATGTTTTTTTGCCAATAACTGTGTTTGGGGTGGTCCTAAGAGGATGGAACTACCACCGAATTGTTCAATAAGATGTGCTTTTTTGTTTTCAAGGCATCTGTAGGTTAGGGAGTATACCAAAATCATTACCTTTCTCACTGCTTGCTAATTTTGCAGTTTCACTTTTGTGAAAGTGCTATATGTACTTTAGCATATAAAGATAGAGATACTTATTTTATCATAACTGCAGGATGTCATTTGCAATTATTTTGTAATTTTTTCACAGTGCATACAAGTACACAGTGTCTTCAGCTATGCTACGCAGACTCCGAAGTTCAAAGTATACTACGTGAAGCTACGTGTAGTGCTGCTACGCAAACTACGCCCAGGCCTGATATTACTAAATACTAAGCAAAAACATATCTAAAGCATGTGTTTACAATCCCACCCAAAATACATAAAATGCATTCGAAACTGATTGTAAACGAAAATGAGCATTTGCGCTGTACGCATTTTAAAAAAGCAATATTTTCATTCAAAGCATGTAGTGTGACATTGGAAAAAAGGCTTATCAGAATGAGTGATTAAAAACATTTATGAAATGGCTCTGAAATACAGAAGAAAGGTCAAGACCATTCCATGACAGAATATATAAAGTGTTTAGGTTGTGAACGAGGTCAAATATTTTTCTCTTGGAAGTGTTCAAAGAATACTTGTTCTCCAAGAATATTTCTACTTTAAGCAGATTACTTTGTGCCCAAAAAAAAGTTTAATTTTGGAAAAAGTCAAATCGTAGACAAAATAGAGTTCTTAAAGTTGGAAGTTTTGTTTTGAAAAGTGAAGGTCAAATACAGAGTCCCATAGAACACTGTCTGCTAACTTCAAAAGTCTCCCGTTGTTTGGAGAAAACATCAAATCTTCTAAGCTTGAAAAGAATTTGTCTACTACTGTAGGTGAAAGTTGGACTACCTCGTTAAGCAGATCAATTGTACACAGATGAGAAGCATCACTGTCAGCATCAGTCGTATTAGTGATGTTCGTAGTAGATGGTACCTGTGTGTCTGTTGGTCCACGTATCTCACCGTCAGCTGGTTGTGCCGGTGAGACCTCCATGAATGCCGGCAGAGTCTTTAGCTCTTTGATGTACCTTTAAATTAGAGTGGTCCTTTCCGCCTGTCTGTTTTTTCCTGCTGTGGACAGCATTTTATCCTCTGCCATAGACATAATGGAACAGGACTTACTAATGTTACAACATGGACAGTCTCAATATGCTGCTAGGCTGGACGTTACAAAATCTTCGTTCATGCTACGTGCCTTGGCGTCTAATCAACACCACACCATTATTTACTGGATTTAACCTTACAGATAAACAAATCTCTTTGGCACAAAGGGGAGCAGACTATACTGGAAAGATTACCATTGACTGTTTCTGAGAAAACCAGACAAGGAATGGACAATACATGGCACCATTACGTTGCCAGTGATGATTTTCCAGTTTCAGTATTGCTTGAAACACATACCAGCAGGCATGTATGAAAGGTTGGGTAAAAAATACATAAAGTCAAACTGGGATTTACCATACACACATAGATGTTGGAGTGGGGGAAAAGAAGTATTTCTGAGTGGTACACAATGTAACAGCGCACTAAGCGGTACACTTTTATGTCAGGGTATTAATTTACATGGAGCCTGTGATGTTTCTTCGACCAACTTATCCTGCCACCTGCAAGGTTCTCCGGCAGCAGTGATAGATCCAAGGTTTAGGCAGCTTTCCAATGGGAGCTACATAATGTTGAATGGTCACAGCTGTTGTGGAATGATGCCAGGAATTGCCTATCTCATAACTGTGTCAGCCAGGGTCACTTGTTGTATGCAAGTATTGTTTCTTAAAGCTAAGACAGATGGGGAGTCGCTCTCTTTCGAATACTTCTTTTTCTCCAACTATATCTTCACTTCTTTCTCTCTCCTGTTTCTTGCGTATTTCTCTTTCATCCACCCAACCTTGGGCAGTCTCTCGTTTTTTCTTTCGTTTGCCCTTAGCCACTTCTTTTCCACACACTTCATTTCTTGCAGCTCCTTCAAAAACTGCCGAACCCTTTGATTTCGGCTCACGAGCCCCCTGTGCTTCACTCTTTGTTCCATGCATGCTTCTGATCTGTGCCTGCTCACTCATGTGTTTTTTTCTTACTCCATTACGTGAAATTCTCAATTTCTTTTGTTCCTTTCCCCCTTGCCTGGTGGGTCCACATTCCGTTATATGTATGGTACTCCAAGTATTATTTCCCTTGTGCATTGAATCCATAACTTTGTACCCGTTTACGTTGATGTCCTCCCCTGTATAAGTTATTAGGGATATTTTGGCCTCTTTAAATTCTTCTCCATATTTTTTAGCTATACACTCTTGCTCATCGAACTATGACGTGATCCTGAATCTGAGATCATATCTGTCTTTACTCCGCCTTGGAAGATGGTACCCACTGGGTTTTCTTTTCTAGCATTATCTTCCTCTTTGCTCACCGTTCTTTCCTTGATCTCTTCATTCCTTTGTATCTTTACCAACGAGACTTGTTTTTCGTATTCATCCAACACACTCAAAATGTCCTCATAAAAATTTCTGACTGACCCTTCTGTCAATATTTTCTCCATTTCGTGGTACCTTTTCCGTCCTCCAGTTCCTAAACTGTGAAGCAATATTTCTGCCTTTTCCTCAGGTAAAAGAGATACTTTCTCTTCCTCGAAGACTGTTATATACTTCTCAAAATATTCCTTCCACTCACCCCATTCTGCAGTTTTTTTTTTATTTCTCTCCATAAACGGCACGGGTGACGGGAAATTGTATTTCTTGCCCCACTCCATGTAAAACGCGCAGCTATATTCTGGGAATTCACGTGAAGATGTAATCTCCTCCTTAAAACAGAAAGATGGCGGTACGAGTGCACTTAGTAGGACTTTCTTGCGCCCCTAAACTGGTTAAATGAAATACGCAGGCTATTGCCACTGAGATTCTTTCTTTGAAGGTCACTTCTCCAACTCCGCTTATAATTACCCTGCAGGGCTCCCTGAATTCACTGAATATGCTTTGCTCACTCCGTCTGTGGGTTTAAGACCCTTCTAAACTCACAGTCAATAATGCACAGAGATACGTATCCCTCTCAAGACGTGCTGCCTCCCATCTGTGTTAACTCCGCCACAAGAATTCCTTGCACTCTCTGCCCCACTGAGGGTTTCCTCACGCTGCCACAACTTGCTGCTTAGATTCCGTTTAAAACACGAAACCCTGTGGATTGTCCACTCCCTCTGTTCCTCTGGAATCTCCACTCACCGCTTCCTAGCACTGCCTCAGTTCTGAAACTTCCTCACGCTGCTTCAACACGCTGCTGCGGTTTAGTTTACTTACACAGAACCCTGTAGTTTACCTCGCTCCTGAAATCTCCACACACCGCTTCCAAGCGCTGCCTCAGTTCTGAATCTTCCTCACGCTGCTTCAACACGCTGCTGCGGTTTTGTTTCTCTGGTGGCATCAGGGGTTAAACTCCTTCCCTGATCCTCTCAGACATTTCCAACAGCTGGAAAACGCTGCCTCAGTGAATATTCGATCATGGGAACCCAGGATCGCTACCCCCTGTTCCTCAGCTCTTTCCTCACGCAGTTACAACTCACTGCCACCATTCAGTTTCAAAGGTTGACTGCTCACAATGTTCCGCTCACCGCTCCTGACCGTGTTTCACAGGCTCACTGCAATTCTGAGCCATACAGATTGGGTCTGCTTTGGTTAATCTCCTTCACCATAATAAACAATAGTTCAGAATTCTCATAAACCACTTTTTTTACTCGACCCCGAAGTTCCCTGGTTAAGTGGGTCCCGCTCCTTTGCCGTCACTCACTCTTGCTTCGATCGCCAAACCCTCTGCCTCGGGTCAGTTTCTAATGCAGTGACAGTAATGCAGCTCTTTGCCTGCTCCACGCACCTCACCTCACGCAGCTTTATAGGCTCACCTCATGGACTGGTGTGAATCCCTCTGCATCCGATGCAACACACAGGAACACCAGGGTGGAAGGGAAGGGGTATGTGACGGAAAAGTCCACAGGTGAGGTTACAACACACCTTCCCCCCTAAAGGGAACAGGGAAGAAAGGATGCTAGGAGAGAACAGCAAAGGAAGAGGAACAGGAGAGAGAGAGAGAGAGAGAGAGAGAGAGAGAGAGAGAGAGAGAGAGAGAGAGAGAGAGAGAGAGAGAGAGAGAGAGAGAAGAGACCTGTGGGAAAAACGGAGGAAAACAGATACCTAAACCACAACAGGATGGAAAAGAATCCTGGGCAACTTTAAACGATGGACCATAACCTTGGGGTTAGCCCTGTGTGGCACAGGATGGAAGAACTCTGGAAAAAAAATGGGAAATATGATCTGCTGGGTCCCACTAGAAGACCCGACTAGTATCGCAGGGGAAAAGCAATATGTGTCCCATAGGTGCGACTGATGCTTCCTGTACCTGAAAAACCTTTACTTACTCCACACCATCTCTCCCCAACGTCTCTTAAAGGAGCCCCATGACGTAGGTTGACACAGGTGTGTGCCACATCACTATCACCCTGGGGTTCCCCTAGTCTGAACGAGCCCAACAGTCTATAACCCCCTTGGGTACCGCAATTCTCTAACAAGTCTATCCATCCCCTTAGGGAGGGACTGTCCCGGCGGTACCACTCCTTTTTTTTTTTCTTAGGCAGTCACTTGGGCCAGGTGACATCTCGGCATCTCCCACTGGCCCACTATGTCTCTCTTATAATGTCATCCTAGGTGACTGGTCTAGGCCATCTTTTATCCTCCTTCCCTTGGCCATTACCATAGTCCAGACCACTATCGAGTTCCTTTTCAAACGGCTCCAGGACATCAACATGAGCCTCGTCTGCTCTCAGTCTGTCCTCCTGTTCCCTCACGAGACCACCATAGAAGCAGGTTAGGTGTGTTTTCTGGGTCATGAAACTTGTACTTTCTCCTATTCTCATAGAGTGGACCATTTTTTCCCCAACAGCACCTTTAATGGGAAATCTTTTCGTATTTTCTGCATTTCCATACTCACTCTCCAACTTGTCACTATTGTTTCTTTGGAAATGTTTTCTTTTATTCTCACTCTTAGATTCAAGTTCACTTCTCTTTCCTATTCCCAATTGTCCACATACTCCTCTTTCGTTTTGGTCCAGGACTTGGACGGTGTGGTATTTTGCCACGTTTCTTTACGATTAAATTGGTTACTCTTACTTTTTATCTTTTGCCGCTCAATAGCTGTAGTACTTATGCATTCTCCCTCTCTTTCGAATACTTCTTTTTCTCCAACTATACCTTCACTTCTTTCTCTCTCCTGTTTCTTGCGTATTTCTCTTTCATCCACCCAACCTTGGGCAGTCTCTCGTTTTTTCTTTCGTTTGCCCTTAGCCACTTCTTTTCCACACACTTCATTTCTTGCAGCTCCTTCAAAAACTGCCGAACCCTTTGATTTCGACTCACGAGCCCCCTGTGCTTCACTCTTTGTTCCATGCATGCTTCTGATCTGTGCCTGCTCACTCATGTGTTTTTTTCTTACTCCATTACGTGAAATTCTCAATTTCTTTTGTTCCTTTCCCCCTTGCCTGGTGGGTCCACATTCCGTTATATGTATGGTACTCCAAGTATTATTTCCCTTGTGCATTGAATCCATAACTTTGTACCCGTTTACGTTGATGTCCTCCCCTGTATAAGTTATTAGGGATATTTTGGCCTCTTTAAATTCTTCTCCATATTTTTTAGCTATACACTCTTGCTCATCGAACTATGACGTGATCCTGAATCTGAGATCATATCTGTCTTTACTCCGCCTTGGAAGATGGTACCCACTGGGTTTTCTTTTCTAGCATTATCTTCCTCTTTGCTCACCGTTCTTTCCTTGATCTCTTCATTCCTTTGTATCTTTACCAACGAGACTTGTTTTTCGTATTCATCCAACACACTCAAAATGTCCTCATAAAAATTTCTGACTGACCCTTCTGTCAATATTTTCTCCATTTCGTGGTACCTTTTCCGTCCTCCAGTTCCTAAACTGTGAAGCAATATTTCTGCCTTTTCCTCAGGTAAAAGAGATACTTTCTCTTCCTCGAAGACTGTTATATACTTCTCAAAATATTCCTTCCACTCACCCCATTCTGCAGTTTTTTTTTTATTTCTCTCCATAAACGGCACGGGTGACGGGAAATTGTATTTCTTGCCCCACTCCATGTAAAACGCGCAGCTATATTCTGGGAATTCACGTGAAGATGTAATCTCCGCCTTAAAACAGAAAGATGGCGGTACGAGTGCACTTAGTAGGACTTTCTTGCGCCCCTAAACTGGTTAAATGAAATACGCAGGCTATTGCCACTGAGATTCTTTCTTTGAAGGTCACTTCTCCAACTCCGCTTATAATTACCCTGCAGGGCTCCCTGAATTCACTGAATATGCTTTGCTCACTCCGTCTGTGGGTTTAAGACCCTTCTAAACTCACAGTCAATAATGCACAGAGATACGTATCCCTCTCAAGACGTGCTGCCTCCCATCTGTGTTAACTCCGCCACAAGAATTCCTTGCACTCTCTGCCCCACTGAGGGTTTCCTCACGCTGCCACAACTTGCTGCTTAGATTCCGTTTAAAACACGAAACCCTGTGGATTGTCCACTCCCTCTGTTCCTCTGGAATCTCCACTCACCGCTTCCTAGCACTGCCTCAGTTCTGAAACTTCCTCACGCTGCTTCAACACGCTGCTGCGGTTTAGTTTACTTACACAGAACCCTGTAGTTTACCTCGCTCCTGAAATCTCCACACACCGCTTCCAAGCGCTGCCTCAGTTCTGAATCTTCCTCACGCTGCTTCAACACGCTGCTGCGGTTTAGTTTACTTACACAGAACCCTGTAGTTTACCTCGCTCCTGAAATCTCCACACACCGCTTCCAAGCGCTGCCTCAGTTCTGAATCTTCCTCGCGCTGCTTCACCACGCTGATGCGGTTTAGTTTACTTCACAGAACCCTGGAGGTTCGCCACGCTCCCTCTGTTCCTTTGGATTCTCCTCACGCCGCTTCCAAACACTCTACCTCAGTTCTGAGATTTCCTCACGCTGCTTCTGCGCGCTGCTTCGGTTTAGTTTACCACACGGAACCCTGATATTTTCCTTTGCCATCTCCACACGCAGCTCAATTGCATTGCCTCAGTTCTATTTCTCATGTGGCTTCAAGGGTTCAACGCCTTCTCTGATCCTCTAAGACGTTTCAAACCTCTAAAGACACTGCTTCAGTGGATTTTTTTTTTTTTCTATTCGTGGGAACCCAGGTTCGCTACACCCCTTGTTCCTCTGCTCTTTCCTCACAGAGCTTCACCACGCTGCCTCAGTTCTGTTTCTCTGGTGGCATCAGGGGTTAAACTCCTTCCCTGATCCTCTCAGACATTTCCAACAGCTCGAAAACGCTGCGTCAGTGAATTTTCGATCATGGGAACCCAGGATCGCTACCCCCTGTTCCTCAGCTCTTTCCTCACGCAGTTACAACTCACTGCCACCATTCAGTTTCAAAGGTTGACTGCTCACAATGTTCCGCTCACCGCTCCTGACCGTGTTTCACAGGCTCACTGCAATTCTGAGCCATACAGATTGGGTCTGCTTTGGTTAATCTCCTTCACCATAATAAACAATAGTTCAGAATTCTCATAAACCACTTTTTTTACTCGACCCCGAAGTTCCCTGGTTAAGTGGGTCCCGCTCCTTTGCCGTCACTCACTCTTGCTTCGATCGCCAAACCCTCTGCCTCGGGTCAGTTTCTAATGCAGTGACAGTAATGCAGCTCTTTGCCTGCTCCACGCACCTCACCTCACGCAGCTTCATAGGCTCACCTCATGGACTGGTGTGAATCCCTCTGCATCCGATGCAACACACAGGAACACCAGAGGTCGCCTAAGTATTTCTTCACCTTTCTTCCTTTACTCCAGTATTCATACAGGAAGTAACTTGGGCTGCGAAGTCCTATTTCTTCTTTCACGATTGCCGAACAGGAACTTCCCGTCAACAACTCTGCGGCTCCTCGGAGCAAGACCAACTAAGTCTTTTCCCTCACGAGTGTCGACTGCTTCTCACGGCCCGCACACCAGTCCTCACAAACCACGGAGGGGACACAGTAAGGTGCGAAAGGGCGCTCAGTGCCAGGAATAAAGTCGATTCCCCCGTTGTTTTACAGTGCTGACACTTCAACAGTTTCACTCTCGCCTCCAAAGCCTGGCCGCCGACACCTATTTCCTCGAGCCGATGCAGGAGGATACTGTGAGAGACCGTATCAAAGGCGGCGCTGAGATCTAACAATATCAGCGCCGCCGTCTGACCAGCATCCAGCACCGCACGGAGATGTTCCACCATCACAAGAAGAGCGGTCTCCGTGCTGTGCCCAGCACGGAAGCCGTTTTGTGTGGGGTCAAGGACATTGGTTCGGGCGAGATATTCTGATAGGGCCAGATTGACATGGGCCTCTGTTATCTTCGCCGGCCAGGGCAGCAGCGAAATGGGACGATAGCTTTCGGGCTTAGACGGGTCCAAGGAAGGCTTCTTGATGATAGGGGACACCACCGCCTGCTTCCACTTAGTTGGAACCACCCCCGACTCCAAGGAGAGGTTGACCAGGGAACACACAACAGAGCGCCCCATAAAGGCCTGCTCTCTAAAAAGAGCCGGTCTTACTGGATCAGATGGAGAGCCAGATTTAACTCGCAGAGCAACTTTGTCAAACCCCTCCGAGGAAAGAGGGGGGAAGGAGAGCAGCGTGGTATGATGTAACGTCCCATTAGAACTTCCCAGATTGATCCCTGTGCTAGGGAATGCCCGATAGATTGCTTGGACTTTTCCCAGAAAGTACGAAGCAAGGGATTCACAGTGGGAGATGGAACTCACAACCACAGAGGAAGTTCGCTTCGCCACAAGATCCTTCACGGCCTTAAAGATGGTCTTCGACGGGTTTGAGCTATTGCGAATTTCTGCAGCATAGTATGCCGCTCCAGCTCGGCAGATAGCCCGGTGGTAAATCTTGACGGAAAGAGCATACGCGGCTTTTAAATCAGCCCCATATGTCTTCCGCCATGCTCTTTCTGCCCGTCTGCAGGCTCCCTTCAAGGCACGTAAGGCGCTGTCGTACCAGGGACTCGACTCTCTAGTACTGATTTTACTCGATATGATGGGGATCAGAGTGTCGAGAGCCCTGGTAATCCAAGAGCAAAAGAGGTCATAACCCTCTTCCGCGCCTTTCAGTGGACCCAGCGGATCTTCCGCTAGAAGGCGATGAAAGTCCTCTAGCCTGAGTTTGTTCCAAAGTCTCCTAGGTACGCGTCTCACCGAGGGGATGGAGGGGGTCATGGGAATAGGACACCGGATAGTCACCAGGAAATGGAGAAATAGATGTAATTTTAGTCTCCGGCAGATTGGTGAAGAAGGGGTCTAGAATATGTCCCCCTATATGGGTAGGCTGAGAGACCAGCTGGTGAATCTGACAGGCCTCTAAGTCAGCAGAAATGCTGCGTACCGCCAAGTTGGAAGGTGAGTCAAAATGTAGGTTCAGATCACCCAAGATGGAATAGTTGGCACAACCTGTAACCAGTGTGCCAAGGGCATCGGGTGATGTGCTTTAAATATTTTATTTGTTACATTGAGTTTCTTCTTCAACATAACAGCCATAAATACATTAAAACCAAACAACCAATTAGTGATAGACTCCTCAATCATTGGCTGTTTCATTTTTGATGAGGCATCCTTCCCATCCTTTTCTTTACCCTTTCGGCATTTGGGCCTAATAAACAAGAAGATATCCACAAATTCACCTTTCCAAATGTTTTCCTTTTACATATGCAGAGACACTATATGCTAACTTTCCAGGTTGGATAGTAAAGTGCCCTACCCATCCATCACTTTGTGTGCAGAGCAAGAGTAATTCCCAGCACCATCAGCCCCTTTACCTGATATAATTGCAGCAGGATCCTTCGTTACGACCAACCCCCAAGCACTCCTTCTGGTGAACGTGGTCCGACCCTGACCCATCACTTGCTTTCGCAATGATCTCAATCTGCTTTTGTAAGTCCATGATTGTAGACAAAATTGCAATATTAAGCTACCAGCCGTTTTAATTCACCAGTACACACTAGTTCGAATAATAAAGTTATATAATGAGTGTGTCTGATGATTTTATATCACTCTTATATGTTGGTCACACCAGTGAGCGATTGTCGTAAGCTTTCTGTTTAGCACCTTTTTGCACGCATTTTGGTTTCTGTGTTGTACATTTTCTCTGTTCTGTACACGTATTTCCTTTGGAATTGGAATGGCAACCAATGATGAGAAAGGGGCATAGAATTGGTAACATCTGCCAAGTTCCCCGAGGGTGTTCGCCTGTGAGGTGCCTTCCTTTCCACCACACATTTTTTCATCTGTTTAATTGTGGGTGGATGTACTGTCTGATTGAGGGCAGACATCATTGGACAAGTTGAGTTGAATGCTACCCGGAAACTCCAGGTTTTTAGATACAAACTTTGGTTTGTTGTGGACAGCAAGACATTAGAGAACACACACCTCACCGTGAAAAGGAAGGGGGGGTTTTCTGGTACATTGTAGTAATATATCCAGAATGGTGTACACTCATGTTACGTAGATAGATACTACTAACCGTCCTTGGTACAGGGATCTTTTTGTGAATTGACCTCTACTTGGTTTACCAATTGGGAAAGCAGAGATGCAACTGGGGAAAGTGCCCCGTCGTAGGATCTGTGGAAACCCCTGACCCTTTCTCAGCACCTACTTGCACCACCAGTTGTGGTGCTACAGCAGGCAGGCTATCATCTGACCCCTGGGACTGCAAGCTAGAGACTGGCCCTAGTTGTCCTGACAAGGCCCCAATTATTCCCTCTGATAGCACTCTCGAAGGCTGCCTGATTCAGCAGGTACAGACAAGACCTCACTGGAACATGACGTAACCTTCTGTGAATCAGGGGTTGTGGTGAGTAAAGCAGAAGTCATAGGCGGCTTGACTGGTGCACTCAGTTCCTAAAGTACTACTCTCTGGCTCTACAACTACTGCGGCCCCCTGACCCGTGGAGCCCATTACTCCCTGGGTGGGGAGGGGGATTACTGACTGTTTCTTGGTCATCTTCTTTGTAGGAGGGAATGCAGAGGGACCTTAGACTGTCTCAGGCACGCTGCTATCACCTCCTCCAGCTCTCGCTCCAACTAGGATGCTGATCTGTAAGACTCCCACCATGCGCAAACTTTGTGGGAACCATTTTTAACAGCTGGGCTAATTCTGGGTGGCATCCCTTCCTCTTGTCCATCCTTCTACCCTTGGCTAGCATTGTTCTCAGACCCTCACTCATTGCAGCAAACAGTACAACAACCATGGCAATTAAGAGACAGAGAATAACTTGTTGGCTACTCACGTCAGGTCCCAGGCCGCATTTCCAGACCAGTGCAAAAGCAGGAGGACGAGGGTGAGTGAATTGCCCACACCAGCAGGGCAAGCAGCTCAAAATACTTTTAGCCAGGGAAGGGGGAGGGTGACACCCCTTTTGAGATGAAGTCCCCGGGTATTATGGGTCCCTTAAAATTGCACTATTAAATGCAGGGCACTATCAAATGTAGGGGGAGAAATGAAGCCTGCGCTGATGAGATGCTCCTGTACCTGGCCCTGCTCTGTCAGAGTTACAATAGCAAGCATAAGTCAGGCTGAAATCCAGAAATAATTACACTACAGAATGGGTTAAACAACAAGGTAGGAGTTAAAATAACATCCCAAAATGGTTAAGGCCCAATGTAATGCAGCCCGCGCTGATGCAACACTTCATAAGTAATAAAAATGCATCCAGCATCTAGCTGCCACCTTGAACCCGCTAAATGTTAATAAATGGCTGCAAATGGGGGCGTGGCCTGACAAAATGGCCGAGTAGATGCTTTCTGCCATAGCCCATATCAACTACCATAACCTAACATAATCCTGTGAATTCTGAAAGAGGTAACTCCCCCGGAACAAAGCTAAGAAGACTACCCGGCACTGCCCTGACCCTGGAGGAGCTGTATAACACCAAAGTTAGCATGCTACGCTAACGTGGCGGTGGTGCTCCATTCGAGGACTGGCAGCCATTTCCCCTGCGATTCCCCGTCCTTAATCGTAGCAACTGAGAGCTGGGGAGCAGAGGGGCTGAGCGGACATTATGTGGAGTCCTGCTCTGTGTGGCTCCCTTCCCCTGAGAGCCAGGGGAATCGAAAATGAAGCAGCGGGCCAGGGTCTGTGGCTGGGAGGCAGACGAGATCACCCAAATGTACCGGTGAGCGGCATGCTATCCATGTAGAACCTTGAAAGACGGTCAGATCCTGTGGACTCCCCTCCGGGCCTTGGTCTGCTGGGTGTGGTATTGGGCGCGGGCTCGGGCAGGCCAAACAAGAGGAGGCGAAAACCACCCGCTGTTACTCTACGACACAATGAGTCTGGCTACACCCCGGTGCGGACCGGCAGCCGTACTCGCGCAATACCCACTCCATGCTGTTAGTTTAAGCGAAAAAGGCCATTTATTAGGACAGGGTTGACAACCAATTTTAACATAACACTAATAAACAGTTAACAATCCCCAACCTCATGTCTTCCAACCATCAACCACTCTCGTACCCCAATTACTCACTCCCAATTCATACCACAACCTCTTCACTTATATCATTCACTTCCACACTTCTCTTTCAACCTCCTCCAGCATCTCCAGCCATCGCACTCCGGCCTGCCACACCCCCATCCTGCACCTGTATCCCCCTCCCCGGAAGGGTGATTATGCCGTCTTGGACTCCCCACCCCTCCCAAGTACTGCAAAGACACCCCCTTTCAACCCGTCCTAAACTGGCATGCTTCAATAAAACAGAAAGAAAACCCCTTCCCCACGCCTAAAAACTGCAGGGTGGGAGGGTGGTCAAACTTCCCTGACCGATTCCCTGAGGCGCTGGGGGCAGGAAGAGGAAGAACTTCCTCCCCTGCCCCCGTATAAAAACACAAGCCTAAAACCCACCCCTAAACCCACTACCTAACACCCTGTCCCTTCTCGCGCGAACTCCTCAGGGGAAGACTGGTCTGACGACCTGCCTTCCCCTGGGGGCCGCATCGCGCAATAACCACTCCACGCTGTTAGTTTGAGCGTAAAAGGCAATTTATTAGGACAGGGATGACAACCAATTTTAACATAACACCAATAAACAGCTGACAATCCCCAACCTCATGTCTTCCAACCATCATCCACTCTCGTACTCCAATTACTAACTCACAATTCACACCACGACCCCTTCACTTATATCATTCACTCCCTCACTTCTCTTTCAACCTCCACCAGCATCTCCAGCCATCGCACTCCTGCCGGCCACACCCCCATCCTGCACCTGTATCCCCCTCCCCGGAAGGGTGATTATGCCCGTCATGGACTTCCCACCCCTCCCAAGTACTGCCAACCAGGAAACCCCCGGAGGGCGGTTACCTGCCCCACTCCACACCAGTGCACCTTTCGTTCTCACTCCCGTTGGCACCAGATAGACTTGTTCCACAACAAACTGATAGTATTCCGCATTTCCATCAAATAGTATGCATTGCGCATGTAGGAAAGGTGCACTCCGTCGTCACGAAAGAGAAGGGGCTCCTTGAGCCGCAGCCCCACATGAGCAATCACTTTGATCCCATGGTCACCACAAAAAAAGTCTCTTTTTTGTTTTTGTAAACATATTTTATTGATTTTCATTGCTATCAGATAACACCTTCCCATTAACCAGCCATCCCTCCCCCCATCAAAGTAGTATCCACAGAGTTATGCATACATCCACATTATTGACAAATAATAATCATGTCTTATGTTCTCATGTTCAATGATGAGTCACGGCCTAATATTAACCAACGCACCGCACAAAAAAAGTCTCATAGCCCTATTCAACTTTCGCCTCGCCCTTTCAATGGCTGCAGGCTTCAGTGCCCCCTCCAGATACGTCATGGCACAAACTCAGTCTAAACAATGTAGGCATCAGCCAGATTGCTCCTCATTGCCTCCAAGTCCCGTTGCATCAAATGTAGTAATGACACTCCTGACTGCTTGACCAAGTCTTTTTCCCCCAAGTGGATAACAATCATGTCCTGGCAGCCCAGCTGAGCCACCTTCTTCATCAACCAGGGCAACAAAGCACCCCATCGCATCCCGCTCTTACCCCACAAATGGACCTCATGATGGCTGCCCCGCAGGCCCAGGCTATGACCGTACACCTGTCTGTCCGCATACTTTGAGGCCCAGTGAACAAAGGAGTGCCCAACAATCCAAGTAACAGTCTTGGCTCCCGGCCCCCGAACGCAACCTACGAAGAAAAAAGAGATTAGCACCACAGCTAAGGCAGTATCAGCGCACCAGCAGCAGCCCTGCCTACCCAAAAACGTCCCCCCGTCATTTGCGCACATAGCGTTTGCAGCAGCGAGACCTCCAACACCCAATCCTCCTAATCTCATCCCACAACCATCCCAACCTAGCTGCTGCCGTGGCCGCCCTATCCGGAACGAGTGCGTCCCATACCGAGCTGGATCGCTGCCAACGCGCTGCAGCGCTATCCTCAACACCGCCAGCAACTGAAAGGAAGTCAAACGCTTCTGAGAGGCATGCCAAAATATTTCCCCCACTGTCCTCTGCACCTTGCCACAAAACACTCTGCACTCACACACCGGGCACACATCCGCACAACCACTCTCTCCCAGCCATACCCATTTGCCCCGTCTGACCTGGTCTGTCTTGGAATGCCGAGACCCATCCAAACGCACATCCTCAAATGTTCTGCCAGGTGCACCCCTTGTTCCCACCAACTCGGACACCCTAAAAGCCCCTAAAAACATCAAAATCATGCACAAAGCCACTTTGTGGCCATCATAACAGCAATGTGGCAACTCAGCCAACAAACTCCGCAACAACTCAAACGTAATCGCCACAAGGCACCTACCCCCTCCCTCACCCGCCCCCAACCTTTCAACATTCTGCTCAGCAAATCATTCCTAGCCAGATCAAAACCCAAATATAACATGCTGTAAAAGGAAATCCCTGCCAGTTTACCAGAAATCCCCTGTCCATGCAATACAACACAAATCAAACAACTCCCTGCTCACAGTCACTCCTGGGCATACGCCATGCATCCCAGGTCCAACCCAAAAAGGCACCAAATTCAGACCACGCCAACCTGTAAGAGCGCTTAGTGGATTCCGCTATAGGTCTTTCCACCAAACCCACTACTCTCACTCCCCCAGGCCCAGATACCCTCCGGCCCCATGGTCTTGCAAGCTTCCACTCCCGGCGCCAGCCTCCTAAAACGCTTCCACTGCGAACAAAACAATGCATCCGCAATGTCATTGCTTGCACCCGGGTTATGTTGCGCGCGAAACAGCACAATAAATCGCAAACAAAGCAGCATAAAACTTCGCAATAAGCGACATGAAACAAAACCGACCTGTTCTGAAACTCAGGTCCCCACACTTTCAATGCCACTAATAAGGGGAAGAATTTGAGAACAGCAATGCTCCTGCCCTGCTGCAGCCAATGGGCCGGCCACTGTTCCATGCACCATCGCCCGTCCCAGAAAATTCCAAAACCAGCCGCGCCAGCAGCGTCCGAATAGAGTTGCACCTGCCACACCATCTTAGCGTGTGCAAAATCCAGACACGCCGTTAAAATCCTCCACTAAACTTAGCCACACACACAGATCCGACCGGACCCCTAGCGTGACTGACTCTGTGGTGAGGGAGCACTGCTCCTGACATGGCCAAGCAGAGGCACCTGCAAAATGTCCTCCCGGCCCTCACCACCCGGCATGCAAAGTTCAGCAGCCCCAGGAGACGCTGCACTGACCTCAGATCAATCTTTCATACCCCAATCACATGAAACAGAATAACCTGCATCTCTGCCACCTTCAGCTCTGGCAGACGTTCCAACCATGCTACTGAATCAAGCTCGATACTGGCAGCAGATGTTTCTCCCACCTCACCGCCAAGACATGGAACCCCCTACCCATCCACCTGCGACAGACCCAGGACCTTCTGACCTTCAGAAGACTTCTCAAGACCTGGATGTTCGATCAGTAGCAGCACCCCCCCCAAGCACTTTGAGACCCTCATAGGTGAGTAGTGCGCTCTATAAATAAAATGATTGATTGATGGGGGGACTCATTACCGTGTCTGCAGAAACAGTGGAGGGGGGAGCTATACACCACCACGTGCTCTGGTTTTAATAGAGGGGTCTCATTTGGGTCCACTGGATTCCCATTCTAACATATACTCCACGACAGAGGCCCGGAAGGAAGATACATTATCTTACATGGTAAACTGGATGGCAGGGAACTATGCATTATCAATGTATTTGCTCCTAACCAAGACTATCCCCTGTTTTTTTCCGATCTAATATAAGCAGCATTACCGTATTTGGGTGCTCTGTTGATAATGGCGAGAGATGTCATTTGTGTGCCGGCTTATTAGACCGTGAACCCCCACGTCAGAATACTAAGCCCCGAATGACAAGAGCATTACTAGAGGGAATATACCTATGTGATATATGGCGAGAGAGGCACCCAAATACTTGACAATTTTGATGCCATTCTCCAGCCTCCAGAACTTTTAGCAGCTTAGACTACTGGTTTCTATCGGCTGAACTTGGGCCAGAGATGAAGGGGATAACATAACATATCTTTCTTATCATTTGCCAGCACTTTGAGGGATCTAAAGTACGTTCTCGGATTCCCCTATGGTGCCTGAATGCTGAGGCATTTACAGACCCCCTGTTTGTAGCTGAGGAAACAGTAGCTCTGCAAAGGTACGTTGAGGAACAATAGGGCACGGCCTCAAAATAGGTCGCTCGAATGGGAAGCGATTAAAGTGGTCCTTCAGGGGGTATGTATTTAAATGATGTATGGTGTGCGCAAGCAACTGGAAATAGATGTAGCTACACAAGAAGCAAAATGAAGTAGGTTGGAGAGGGAGATTCCTATGACCCCCCCCCATTAGATCACTGAATGGTGCACACAAAGGAAGCCCTCTTGACTGATTTACGTAGACTAGAGACCCCCCCTTTACATGACTGAGTGGTGCACACAAAGGAATCCCTCTTGACTGATTTACGTAGACTAGAGAAACACATTATACAACTTATAGTCAAAGGCTAGACATGAAGGGTGATAAAACAGTAGCCTTTTTGGCACACTTAGTATGTCAAGAGACCCCTGTGGACCCCAACCTACAGCCCCAGGATAGAAATGGAAGGATGGTATGCTCCCAAAATGCGATTGCTGAGTGCTTGGCGGGACACCTCAAAGATGGGTATGGATGTAGATCGACTCCCCGGCAGGAAGTGATTCAAACTTTTTTAGATTCAATTGAAATCCCCGATTCGACCCGTAGGCAGCTTCTTCCCTGGAGGCCCAGACAACGAAAGAGGAGCTGATATTGGCCATTCAAAAAACGTAAACAATCTAAGAGTCAGGGTAATGGTGGGCTACCAGCAAAATGTTATCAGAGATTTGCCTCTTTTCTGTCCGACCGACTATTAGAGGTTTACAATGTGGCAATCCAGTTAGGCGCCTTACCCCCATCTATGCAGGAGGCGCTAATTACCATGATATTAAAATACAATAGGAATCCCTTACTTCCTAACTCATATAAACCTGTCGCAGGGATTCTGCTCCTAGACAGAACTGTGCACAGAGACCCAGGACCTCAGCGAGTTGTGGAGTACCAAAAAACTCACCTCAGTGCCTAGAAACCCTAACCAGCTAGCATCAGTGTCACATTAGCTCTTCGTCCTACAGCAAAGGAACCAATGATTAGACAACCCAGAACATGCAACTTAGGTTATACTCAGGAATGGTGGGAAGCATGAACACTCTTTCTTTACACTCTCATACCAGTCCACTACAGGAGTAAAAAAGAGACACAGGAAGGGTTCAAATATTTATTTTAACCATGTGCTCTAAGATGCAGTATCTTTGCTAACATAAGCAGACATATGATTAGAAATAATATGATCAGCATTGTTTCAATTACATAAAACACAAAGGGAGAAATCATATTACAATGATGGTGAAAATAGGACCTATACCACCTAGTGAATCACCCTCCCTAGCTAGGAACTATGGGGCATATTATCAAGGGCTTTATCTCCGCTTTTTTGGCTTTAAAAGCCAAGAAAGCGGAGATAAAATTATCTCCCTATTACCAAGCTGTCGCTAACACCTGCTAATTGGAGATAGTGACAATCTTGGGCCCCGCTTTGCATGTCAGTGATATTTATCACTAATGACATGCAAAGTGGGCGTGCCAAGATGTTAGTGACTGGAAACAGTCGCTAACATCGCTATCTCCTATTACCAACTTTTGGAGATATTCGCGCTAAGCGCGAATATCGCCAAAAGCTAACACCTGCCCAGGAGCAGTTCTTAGCCATGTTATCCAATGGGAGGTGGATAACATGGCTAAGAGCATTTGCTCGATAATGCATGAATATCGCTGACTTTTCAGCGATATTCATGCATTGCGGCCGTTTTTTATCGCATTTGCGATAAACCTTGCTAATAGCAAGGTTTATCTGCGGTAAAAATCGCCGATTTGCGGCGATAATGTTTGTCTCTAAACAAGTTAGAGACAAAAATTATCTCTATTGGTTGGTAATATGCCCCTATGTTTTATAAAATATAGAAGGTCTCTTAGGCTTGTTTGGGGGACCCCATACCTCCAAGATCAGCAGGTGTGAATCACATCAGGGAATGCAAGAGCTCTCTGTCTGTCTGGAAAAACTGTTTTCTTCCAAGTGTTTGAATTCATGCTTACAGGGTGATATTAAAGGTGCCAGAATTACGTTGGCTTGCAGCTGCATATATGTTATGGCTAGAACGTGAGCCGGTCAGCTCGAACAACAGCTACTTTGTTATGATGACCTTGTAGGTTTTAGAACTCAGGGGCATATTATCAAGGGGCTTTATCTCCGCTTTTTTGGCTTTAAAAGCCAAGAAAGCGGAGATAAAATTATCTCCCTATTACCAAGCTGTCGCTAACACCAGTTAGCGACAGCTAATAGGAGATAGTGACCATCTTGGACCCCGCTTTGCATGTCAGTGATATTTATCACTAATGACATGCAAAGTGGGCGTGCCAAGATGTTAGCGACTGAAAACAGTCGCTAACATCGCTATCTCCTATTACCAACTTTTGGAGATATTCGCGCTAAGCGCGAATATCTCCAAAAGCTAACACTTGCCCAGGAGCAGTTCTTAGCCATGTTATCCAATGGGAGGTGGATAACATGGCTAAGAGCATTTGCTCGATAATGCATGAATATCGCGGACTTTTCAGCGATATTCATGCATTGCGGCCGTTTTTTATCGCATTTGCGATAAACCTTGCTAATAGCAAGGTTTATTTGCGATAAAAATCGCCGATTTGCGGCGATAATTTTTGTCTCTAAATAAGTTAGAGACAAAAATGATCTCTATTGGTTGGTAATATGCCCCTCAGTGTGCAGACTAGAGTCATGATGTAAGTCTAGGGATGCTGAAAACAAGCCTTTCTCATGTGAAGCATTTCACGCAACCTAACTTACAACAATTATATGTAGTGTTGTGTGCAAAGAGCAGCAAAATGGTAAAATGGCGTTTAAACTTCTAATAATTCTATGCTAACTTAATGTGCGCAACAGGGCCCAGCCCCCACTACACCCTCCCTTGATCGGAGAACGGACAATAGCAGGGGCAATTTCTAGAATGCCGAGTTCAATTTCGAATGAGACCGAGCCAAGTTCAAAATTTCGCCAAAGTGAATAATTGGGAGTACAATCCGAATTAGTAACCCAAATTATTTTTTTTAATCTAACAGGGATGTATAGTGTCAAAACACATGTAACCTGAAAAGGGAAAAATTCACCAGTCCAATATGTGTCTATGAAGCAGAAAAATGATCATAACTTCAATCCAACAGCGTATAGGTACAGTACTTTGTAACCGCCTCCAATAGGAAGTCGTTATCGTCAGCGAACATTTCAGCCATCCAATTCAGTAATGGAAAAGAACATACCTGTTCCTCAACAGCCAGAGCCTCTAGCACCATCACAGGACAACTTGGGTGTTCTTTGAGATAACTGCGTGCTAGAAAGTCATTGGCTGGAGTACAAATGTTCGAATTGCCTAGGACCCCATGTGCCGGTGCGCAGGCCATAATCCCGATTCCAGAACACCCTAGTTCATTAGTAGATCATAATCCGGATTAAGAGACACCGTGTTGCAGAGACACAAATCCAGGGCCCATTCAAATCTGCAATCCAGGCAGTGGAAAACTGGCTGCACGCATGTAAAGTAAGAGAACCGGAAAGATAAACCATACGCCACACTCAGAGTTGCCAGAGGTAGCGATCCATAGTATTCCAGGATCCGGTTACGAAGCGGAGCAGCCGGGGCAGACCGTCGTGGGGCACAGAATGTGCTACCATTTTAGAGCAAGCAAATTAACAGCAGCACACCGGCACCCAAAGCGAGAATTAACGGGAAACCGCCAAAGACGCTGGAAAAAATAGAATGAAAAAATGCCGGTATCACACCAATTATAGCTTGGAATGAAGTCACAAGCCAGAACTTAATACTTTAACAAAAGTGTGCCAAGCCCGTGGTCGAGGAGGCATTAAAGATAGTGTGAATCAACGCACCAAAATGCAAGGGGAGATCTATGTTTAATAAGGCATGTACCTCAGTACGAGTATTAGCCACGTGAAGGACGAATGTTTCACGCGCAGATATAAGGGGGACTTCCTTTTAAGACAAAAGGGCCCTTATTCGACTCATCTTGTTGAACTCTGCTTTCAAGGTTGGAATGGAAGGCCAGATGAATACATTGAGCTTCCCATGCGGAGGAGGAAACTGTACATTTTTACAACAGACTACACGTTGGGAAACTGTCACTATGTAAGGAATTCCTACTAGCACACTACAGCAATCTTCATTATTTAATAATAAATAACTATTGTTTGCTAACAACGTGAAAGTCGGTGTAATAGCCGGAACTGGTGTACCTTTTAAAAGGCACTCTAAATTCGGTGCTTCTTGGTTGCAAGAACCGTGCAATTTTATAATCCTACAGACCAGTGAGTGATCGGGTCCAAACTTCATTAAGATATGCGCTACCTAGTGGTTCATATCTGCCTATGGCATAGTGTTTCATGCATGATTCAAATTTAAACAGTGGAAAAGGAAACATTATTAACGCATGGATAAGCCAAACTGCTGAATTGGTTTCGGCCACAGAAAATGGTAAGGGTTCTAACTTTTCAATATGCAACAGTGAAAACGTGGCATCTTTCATTGACATAAACTGTTGTTTGAAAGTCATATTAAATGGCAAATCAATGAATAAGTGTTCATGTATTCCCAAGGTACTTTCCCAGCCTTTAGCGTTTGTAAAGTCCATGCAAACTGCATAATAGAACGCAATTGATTTTGACCATGGTACAAAACCGAGACTTCATCTTGCACAATATCAACAACAGAATAAACAATATTATCTAATGTGTAAATACGGGAAGAAAGTGTGTTAATGCTATTATCTACAACTGCAAGCACTTTTTCTAAATTAGCTTGATCAATAGCACGTAACTTAGAAGCAGCTTCAATTTGGGACAACTTCCAAACTTCGTTATAACTGCATAGATCCATCTTGGACCGGTCTTTCACAGGACCTCTGACAAAGTCATTCAAGTCAACAGCGTCAGTCAATTTAGACAAATAGAGTTTAACTGACGCTAAGGTGGAGTGTATGAGCCAGGACTGACACAGCTTGCCAACAAAATAGGTAGTGACAGAATGGTCAGTCTCAAAACAGGGGTCCATCCTAACTTTTTTGAGGGTTGCTCCACTAGTGGGGCAGGCCTAATTTTTGCATCCAGGACATTACATGTTTCAGCCATGGGATATCTCTTGGTCTGTTCACCTTTGTAATTTCCTCCAGGCCAACTTTATAGTGGATTAGTTCTGGGGTCACCCAGATCCTTGTCCAGAATAATAGTGGTCTTAGTACAGCACAGTGATCTGTGCGTTTAATATTCAAATCCATAATTACTGGCAACAAAGGTGTCCTATTTGGAAGTATTAACAGTTGTCCAAAGTATTTATTTTCTTCCCGCTCGAAGTTCTTTTTACAATGGGATCCCCAAATCTCAGCCCCGTAAAGTGCTGCCGATTGGGCTTTAAATTTGTATACTTCCAAAGCTGGTGAAACAGCCTTGGAAGTACTAGCTTTATGCTTCTTTAATATGGGAATCGAGCTCTGAAGCAGCGCTATCCTGATTTTTTCTAATTGACCCTTCCAGGCCATTTTACTTTCCAGAGTAATTCCCAGGTAATTAAAACTTGCAACATATTCTAGTTGCTGGTTATTTAAAACAAGATTTTTTTAAAAAGACTTGTGGGGGTTCAGAGCCATATATTTGGTTTTAGATGAGTTTATTTCAAGACCTTTTTGTATACAGTAGCTGTTGAAAGCATCCACTAAACATTGTAGTCCCTTGGGGGTTTGTGAAATTAAAATGGTATCATCGGCGAATAATAAGGCCGGAACCGCTTCATCCCCAAGGTGTGAAGAGTCATGCTTACAATTTAAAAGGAACTTGGGGATAACATTTACATAAAGTGAGAAGAGGGTTGGTGCCAATACGCACCCCTGTCTAACTCCTCTTCTCACCGGGATTGGTTTAGTTAATTCTCCCTTTGGTCCCCATCTTACAATTGCATAGTTCCCTGTGTGTAGCCTAATTAGTTGCCTTAATAACTCTGATGGTACCCCGGTTTCCTTTAGTGCAGCCCATATTTGGAGTCGGGGAACCAGGTCAAATGCAGCTCTTAAATCTATAAAAGCTATATATAGGCTGCCCTCCCTAAATACTACATATTTCCAATAAATACACAAGAACCTAAAAACTTGGTCGACGGTACTTGTTTTTGGTCTGAACCCTGCTTGATACTTTGTTAAAATGTCCTCCTCATCCATCCACTCTAATAATCTATTTAAAATATGCCGAGCATATACTTTTTGTAAAATATCAATTAAACTGATAGTGCGATAATTAGCTGGGTTGTGACGATCTCCTTTTTTAAAAATGGTCACGATCTCTGCCCCTTTCCATGTGTCAGGGATTGGCGTCCCAGCCGCTATTGAATTGCATAAAAAGTCAAAATAGGGGCTCCAAACTTCTAGATCGTGTTTTAGCAGGTCACCTGGAATCTTATCCGGACCTGGCGCCTTTCCTGGTTTGATAGTTGCTATTGCTTTTTTTGACTCCTCTAAACTAAAAAGCAATTCTGTGTCAGTAGATATTTCTTCTTCTGTGACATTCCTTATGGCAGGTGTGCCATTACTGCTGTCTTGGTAGAGGCTAGAAAAGTGGGCAACCCAGGTTTTCTCGTCAAGGAAGAGATCCTTGGAGCTTTTCCCAGACCTGTTGCCCTTTGCAAATAAGCTCCAAAAGGCTACCTGGCCTTTAGATTTTGCAGCAATGATTAAATCCGTCCATATATCATTGTCCCAGGCTTTTTTTGATTCTGCTAATAGCCTTTTATATTTGTGCCTACTTGTGCTAATTTCTATAGGGCTCTTTGTTTTGATTGTCTGAATTAGCTCCAACTTTGCTCTTCTACATTCTCTATTAAACCAAGGGTTGGCCATCTTGTTTAAATTACTACTACCTCCATCATCCTTTTTATATAACTTTGTCAGCAATGGGTGGATTATGCTTGACCCGGACTCAATTGAGTCAAGGAATGTACCCAGTTGTTCTGTTACTAGAGATTCTTTACCGCTGCTATTTGGTCTGTTATAGACATTAAGTAGATAAATAACCCTTTTTTCTAAAGTCATTACTTTTACTCCCAATATGTGTAGGGAGTCAATATGTAAAGGGGTTACTTCTACTTCTAGCGTAATGCTTGTCCATATAACCAAACCTCCAAATGGCCTGCCTCTGCCACTCTGACTGGCATTTATGCTGTATGTTTTGTAGCCTAGTCTATGCGGGATTTCTAGAGACCAGGTCTCCTGAAGGAGTACTATATCACCCTGGTCTATATATTCATTCCATGACCCATCTGCTAGGTTCTTGGCAAGGCCTGCGATGTTCCAGGAGATCATTTTTGTTTTAGAGCTAACATTTTCTCCCCTACCTGTGCTTGCTTCTATTACATTTGATATTTTCTCATTTGATGCCCCAGACTCGAGATCATGGTTCGGGCTTATATTTACTCCTGTCGTTTCCTTGTTCTAGCCCCTCGTTTTCGCCTGTATTACTTATCTCTGGTACCCCCAAGGATATCCCTACCTCAGCTTTATTCTTTGTTTTTGTAGAGGAGTTAATCTTCAGCCCTTTTTGTTTGCTGCAGCCACCCAGTCAATCCCGATCATCCAACGCAGATAGTTTAGCAAACCTGTTTGATAGCGCCACTGGCGGAATTAATTCACCACCAATGCGAGTTCATCTCATGACAGTCTAATATTCACCTAACTAATTGTGGCCGCCTGAAAATAATTACCACGCAATCTCCTCTAGAATGTTTTGGGCCATCTCCCACCCATCCCACTCTGTGAACCATCAGTATGTCGTCTGCATTGGCTGGGTGTAATCGCTTACATTTTATGAGCCAATCTACTGTTTTGTTCCGAAGATTGACACAAGATTCTTTCTGGTCTCTTCTTAGTACCGGTACCCCAGTCAATACAATTACGTAGGGGCAGGATGCTGATGCAAACTGCATAATAGAACGCAATTGATTTTGACCATGGTACAAAACCGAGACTTCATCTTGCACAATATCAACAACAGAATAAACAATATTATCTAATGTGTAAATACGGGAAGAAAGTGTGTTAATGCTATTATCTACAACTGCAAGCACTTTTTCTAAATTAGCTTGATCAATAGCACGTAACTTAGAAGCAGCTTCAATTTGGGACAACTTCCAAACTTCGTTATAACTGCATAGATCCATCTTGGACCGGTCTTTCACAGGACCTCTGACAAAGTCATTCAAGTCAACAGCGTCAGTCAATTTAGACAAATAGAGTTTAACTGACGCTAAGGTGGAGTGTATGAGCCAGGACTGACACAGCTTGCCAACAGAATAGGTAGTGACAGAATGGTCAGTCTCAAAACAGGGGTCCATCCTAACTTGTGTTGATTATGATATGATTATTCCAATCAGAGTATTCTCCCAAATCAGGAATAGAGGGAGCATTTCATTTTTTAGACGTAGCCAATCCAAAGCATGTGGTTTGTGAAATAGTCGAATTCAGAAACCACATATGGTTTGGGATGAGACATGCACGATGCAAAGCCTCAGTGCCGTGCACTTGCCAATGCTTAGAACGCCAAACAGATTTAAGATCAATGGTATCTTTCCACAAATTACAGCCTCCTATAGCCAATTGGTCGATAAAGGACTTTCAATACAATAATTTAGTGTGGGTAAGTCTAACCGTGGAAGAGAACTTTACAGTGAACTTAAAATAAAAGGCCTCAGGGTTGGTTTGATTAAAATCAGTAAAATATGAAAACTTTTAAAAAAGAGTTTTGGAGCTGCCTTCAACAAGAGCGGGGCAATGTTCCCACTAGTGGAGAAGTGTGGCTCAATGGTTAGTGCGGCAGACCCTGATACAGAGGTCTAGCCCGGGACCAGGGTTCAGTTCCCGCCTTGGCGGGTCTTGGGCTCAATTTCCTCGGACCTGATATTTCTCGCCTCGTGCCTATTCTAATCATGGGTCCCACTCTGCAACTCTGGGCAATAGCTTGCTTAATCTCCACAACGGCCCCCACAACGCTAGGATGCCTGGTTTCACCTTGGGGGTGCCCAGGAGTGGGCACTTCACAGGGAAAAGCCAGGAAGGGTTCCACAGCGGTATTCGTACAAGTGCCGAGATACCCCAGCTGGGGTCGATTCGTGCGCTATACAAGTACACTACATTTATGTGTATTTAACCACATTTCTAAATGTGTTTGCTTTATGCAGGAAGTGATTTCCATAGTGTTGAAAATCAAACAAATCATTCTCCCCTAATAATAAAGGCTTTCAATTAATGAACCATAAATACAAGTTTGAACAGCATTAACATTGGCACACAAATAATAACTTGACTTCAGGCTGTGCCCTTCACTGGCCCTTAATGTGCTACTGGCAGCCAAAGGGTTTGTGCTGCAGGGGGTTGGGCCTACTTGTCCCAGGGACAAAATGCACATTAAAACTTGTTGCCCTTGACCCCAAACAATATGTCCTGGGCGTCGGGCTACGGGTGGGGGGTAAATCCAGCCAAAACATGCCAAGAAGCGCCTGGAATGGACAGAGGACTCAATCTAATTGTTGTTGGAGGGTGGGGTAGGACGCCATCAAACCAAACGTGGTGCTGCCAAGCAGAAATAGGAACCTCCTGTGTCCTATAAGGAGTGTACACCGCAGGCACGGCAGTGCGAGTGTACATATGAAACACATTAGTATCTGCATTAACTGCCGGAAACGTAACCCATGAGTAGAAAAGCTCAAACGGGTAAGCTGCGTCAGCACTCACAACAAAAAAGACTGCCATGCCTTCCAAGGTAATGTTGAAACCCTGCAGATGATTACGAACAGCCAATCTACTGTGCTGTGGGATATCAACGGCCGCCATAAGGACACAGAAAAAATACAGTACAATACAAAGTAATGTAGCACAACTGGGTAGTAATTCAATAGAAACTGTTTTTATATTATCAAGCTTGAAAAGACCTATGTAACTATAGGTAGGTTTATCTGTCACTACAGTCAACCAGAAACAATAGTGAGGGGGTCGTGGACTGATACAAGCATTACTCGAGACTCTCACAATAAGACCACAACGTTAGGTGCGCCATGTCGCAGGGATTATGCTCCTACACAGAACTGTGCACAGAGACCCAGGACCTCAGTGAAAATGTGGTGTTCCAAAAAACTCACCTCAGTGCCTAGAAACCCTAACCAGCTAGCATCAGTGTCACATTAGTTCTTCGTCCTATAGCAAAAGAACCAATGATTAGACAACCCAGAACATGCAACTTAGGTTATACTCAGGAATGGTAGGAAGCAAGAACACTCTTTCGTTATACTGTTATAACAGTCTACAACAGGAGTAAAAAAGAGACACGGGAAGTGTTCAAATATTTATTTTAACAATGTGCTCTAAGATGCAGTATCTTTGCTAACATAAGCAGACATATGATTAGAAATAATATGATCAGCATTGTTACAATTCCATAAAACATAAAGGGAGAAATCATATTACAATGATGGTGAAAATAGGTCCTATAGCGCCTAGTGAATCACCTTCCCTAGCTAGGAACTATGTTTCATAAAATATAGAAGGTCTCTTAGGCTTGTTTGGGGGACCCCATACCTCCACGATTAGCAAGTGTTAATACCATCGGTATCTGCAAGAGCTGTCTGTCTGTCTGTCTTGAAAAATGGGCTTCTTCCAAGTGTTTCAAATCATGTTTACAGAGTGATAATAAGGGTGCAAGAATCACATTGGCTTGCAGCTGCATAGATGTTATGGCTAGAACGTGAGCAGAGCAGCTCGAACAACAGCTACTTTGTTATGAAGACCTTGTAGGCTTTAGAATTCAGTGTGCAGACTAGAGTCACGATGTAAGTCTAGGAATGATGAAAACAAGCCCTTCTCATGTGAAGCATTTCATGCAGCCTAACTTACAACAACAATTATATGCAGTGTTGTGTGCAAAAAGCGGCAAAAAGGTAAAATGGCGTTTAAACTTCTAATAAGCCTATGCTAACTTAACAATGTGTGCAACAGGGCTCAGTCCCCACTACAAACCGATTTCACTACTTAACCTAGATGTAAAATACTCAGTGGAATACTGGTGACACGTCTCCTTCCCAGCATGTCCCACCTCATTCACACTGACCAGGTAGGGGGAATACCAGGGCGCAGCACTGCTAATAACCTGAGACGAATGGTGCATGTATGGCACGCCCCAGGCCCTGCAGGGGACGATTGCACACTAGCACTGATAGGTATTGAACAGGCTTTTGACTCTGTAGATTGGCAATATATGTGGCTGGTTCTCAAGAAGGTTGGTGGTGATAGGGAAGTTTCTTAAATGGGTTCCGCTACTCTTCACAACCCCTATGGTGAGAATCAAACTCGGTAAGATGGTATCCAAACAGCTCACCCTGAGTCGAGGTACACATCAGGGGTGCTCGTTATCCACGCTGTTATTTGCAGTGGCTATGGAGCCTTTGGCAGCCGCCCTCTGGAAAACAATGGGACCATAGGGAATTTGGCTGGGGGAAAGACCAATCACACTGTTTCCCTCTATGCAGATGATACACTGATCTATCTACGATGCCCACAGCGCTCTGTGCCATTCCTCCTCAAGGAGGGGCGCCAGTTTGGAGAGGTCTCTGGTATCCATATAAACCCGAGGAAATCTAAACTGATCCCCATCGGATGCCTGGCCAACTTGACACATATGGAATTGCCACTGGTTGATTTTCCGTGGGTGGGAGAGGGAACACGCCACCAGGGGATAAGACTGGCAAATAAGGCCCCTGCATGCCTCAATTTAAATTTTGGGAGAAAGGTTGAGGGTATTAGAGGCGCCATACGATTTTGGCCGGAACTACCGCTATCTTTGATGGGTCTAATTGCACGGTGAAAATGATCAACTTACCCCAATGCCTATACGCACTACAACACTCCATATATAAAATACCACAACATTACTTCAAAACATTAGATGCCATAGTGACAGACCTCATATGGGGTAATCGACGTAGAAGAGTGAAACTAATGACACTGCAATGAAAATGGGCTGAGGGGGTTGGACGTACCCATTGGTTGGACAAAGATGATAACTGGGAATGAGACCTGTTGCTGGGCACACATCAGAACCGGCCGCTACCAGAGCTATTGATGCTTGGAAAGGGCGTACCACCTTCAGCCTCATATTTTGTGAAACATGTGGCCATGGTATGGGACACCATGGTGCGACCAGTGGTAAGAGGGGCACCTTTCGCACAGGAGGTGCCCATGAGGATACTGCGTCCTACGCCTGCATAGCTGACCCTATGTCAGTGAGACAGTGGAAGGAAGGGGGATGTCAAACGCTAGGTGACCTGTAAGTAGGGGGTAGATTTATCATATGTGCAGAAGCAGAGGTTATGTATTTATTTATTTTGTGTTTTCTATAGCGCGAACATGACCCTACGTAGGGTATCAGAGTGCTTTACAATTGCATTTCCAAAACCAGTACCATTTATGTTTCCAAGTCAGCAGTTATTTTACAATGATTAGAACTAAACATTAAGCTTAATATACATATATACATATATGCAATCCCACAAAAGGGTTAATGATTGACAAGAGGTAGCAAGAATACGATCATGACAGCCCCGAAGACAATAGCTAAAGTGTTGAACGTATGGGAGATATTTCCTCATGTAGAAAGATTTTGCTTCCTTTTTGAATGCCGCGATGGATGGGATTCTTCTAATGTTAGTCGGGAGAGCATTCCAGATTCTAGGAGCTGCACCGGAGAACGCTCGGTCATAAGTTCTTTTCTTACAAAAGCGAGCCGGTTTCAGTAATAGGTCTGCGTGGCTCCTGGAGAACCGGCACCCTGCTGATAGAGTGAGTTCCAGGGCTAGGTAACCTGGTGTTTGGTAATGTATCGCTTTGTGAGTGATACATGCCAACTTGAATTGAACTCTTACTTCGAAGGGCAACCAGTTGAGTGCTTTCAAATGAGGGGAGATATGGTTGAATTTTTGGGATCCAGAAATTAGTCTTGTGGATGC